>NC_135880.1:98221232-99421232 GCF_964194155.1 Cetorhinus maximus
AAAATATCCATATGTCAAAACCGGCACAGTACTCATTTACTTCCATGATTGTGAATCTTATTTGATATTTTTAGAGATGGGTATGGGTACCGACTTTATAGTCTTCCATTTCTGAAGTTTATGGAAAGTAATATTTATAATCAATTCAAGTTATTCATGTGTTTCAAATAAATCAACCAAATGAGAAAACTAAGTTCTACAGACTAAATATGGTGTTCAATACAAATGTAATTAAGCATATTTTAATTTAAACTCATGGAAGTAAAATCTGTTGCAATGTATAACACATTCCAATTATCAGGAAGAAATATTATCTGTTTCATCACAAACATAGGTGGGTGGCCAACTGCTACTATTTAATTTTATCCTGTAGCTTCAACTATTGCATCAAAAGGACTGGTGTTACCAGAACAAAATTTGATCTGCAAAATCTTTCATTGATTGCCTGTGGAACATTGACCTTCCCTCCATCATAAGGTCGGAAGTGGGAATGTTCGCTGATGATTGCACAATGTTCAGCACCACTTGCAACTCCTCAGATACTGAAGCAGTTCATGTCCATGTGCAGCAGGATCTGGACAACACTCAGGCTTGGGTTGATAAGTGGTAAGTAACATTCACGCCACACAAGTGCCAGGCAATGACCATTCCCAACAAGAGAGGATCTAACCTTGACATTCAATGGCATTATCATTGCTAGATGCCCCAATATCAACATCCTGGGGGTTGCCATTGACCAGAAACTGAACTAGATCAGCCATATAAATGCAGTGGCTACAAGAGCAGGTCAGATGTTGGGGATTCTGCAGTGAGTAACTCATCTCCTAACTCCCCAAACCCTGTCCACCAACTACAAGGCACAAACCAGGAATGTGATGGCATACTTTCCACTGGATGAGTGCAGCTCCACCAACACTCAAGAAGCACAACACCACCCAGGACAAAGCAGTCTGCTTCATTGGTGCCTCATCCACCAATTTAAACATTTGCTCTCTCCAGTGACAGCAGTGTGTACCACCTAGAAAATATACTGGAATAATTGCTTTCCTCAGAATATTATTAATTTTTTAGTCTGTTCAATTTTGCATAAAATCTAAAATATGCTAAATTAATCTGATTAAAGATGTTGACAAGCATCTATTACAGAGATCACTCTCAATGTTCTTTTATGCCGCATAATGCTTTGAGTATCATCCATTGTATTAATATCTCTAACTTTCATTCATAAGCATTTAGTTGAAAAATAGCCATGCTCTATTTAAACAGATGACCAGTTAGAGTTCCATTAGTTGTATTAAAATTTTATTTAAAACATCCATATGTCAGCAATATGCAAAGCTCCTTAAACAGCACCTTCCAAATCCATGACCTCTACCACCTAGAAGCACAGGGGCAGCAAACGCATGGGAGCACCGCCACCTGCAAGTTCCCCTTCAAGCCACACACAATCCTGATTTGGAACTATATCGCCATTCCTTCACTGTCACTGCATTAAAACACTGGAACACCTTCCCTAACAGCACTGTGGGTGTACCTACACCACATGGACTGCAGCAGTTCAAGAGGGCAGCTCACCACCATCTTCTCAAGAGCAATTAGAGATGGGCAATAAATACAGGCCCAGCCACCGATGCCCACATCCCGTCAACAAATTTTTAAAAATTTACTACTTGACACTATGACAGCATCCCATACTTAGTATGGTTAGGTTCAAAAAGTAAAAGGAACTTCTCAATCAGTTAACAGATACATGTCAAGTTTGAATATTCTGAATCCATCAGGCTGGTTAATTATCGTTTGCAATCTGAAATCCACTATCATCTCATGACAGCAGATTAAGTGGCTCACAGACCCAACCATTCAATCTAGAGTGTACCATTCGCTTTTTATCATTTTGAGTGAAACCTCTCCACGACATAATGAATTTATTCCTCAGAACAGAGCCATTGTAGTCCTATGAAAAAGTGAAAACACAATGTGTAGAAAGATTGAAAATTATTGAATGTTGTGTTATTCTAATATTTACTGTGCAATTACTTGCCTGTATTAGGTCTCTCTTTGAAAGTCTTCTAAATGTGACATCGTGAGAACTGTTATGGACAGGGGAGAGATGTGGGATAATTTCCCATTTCTCCCACCTCTTGACGGAACACAACACGATGTATTTTAGAGAAGTGTTTTAACCCCTTGAGTGCTGTGGCTTTCAAGAACAGTCACAAGACAGACTTTCTCGTAGGTTTAAATTAAAAGAAAAAAATAAATGTTTATTTTCTCAACACCCGAGATGTAAATGCAACAACACCCACACACACAAGAGACACACACACTAAAAGAACGTGACAAGAGATGTGACATGCACTTAGATTTCTTAAAGAATCAAAAAGAGTCACTTATATTATCAATCCTTGTGGTGGTAGTTGGAAACGTTGCAGGCCTGGTGATTCTCTCTTGGTTCACTGAAGGCAACAGAGGTTGGAAGTTTCTGGTGATGAAATCACAGTGGCTTACTCCAAGTAACAGCGGGTTTCTGGATTTTCCAACTGAAGTTGTGGGGAGTGGGGTCAAGCCCCTGTAGTGAAGTTATAATTATGTAGGTAAAATGAATTAGCCCATTTCTCTGCTTATGGGTAAGTTTCTAGACAGGAGTCTTCCTTTTGCTGGGCAAGATGTCTTCTCTTTTGCACTTGAGAAGGTGGTGGTAAGCTGCCTTCTTGAACTGCGGCAGTCCATGTGGTGTAGGTACACCCACAGTGCTGTTAGGGAGGGAGTTCTAGGATTTTGACCCAGCGACAGTGAAGGAACGGCAATATATCTCCAAGTCAGGATGGTGAGTGGCTTGGAGGGGAACTTCTAGGTGGTGGTGTTCCCATGTACATGCTGCCCTTGTCCTTCTAGAGAGTAGTGGCTGTGGGTTTGGATGGTGCTAACTAAGGAGGCTTAGCGAGTTCCTGTAGTGCATCTTGTTGATGGTACACACTGGTGCCACTGTGCGTTGGTGGTGGAGTAAATGTCTGTGGATGGGGTGCCAATCAAGCAGGCTGCTTTGTCCTGGATGGTGTCAAGCTCCTTGACTGTTGCTTGAGCTGCACTCATCCAGGCAAGTAGAGAATATTCCATCACAGCCCTGACTTGTGTCTTGTAGATGGTGGACAGGCTTTGGGTAGGTCAGGGGATGAGTTGCATGCTGCAGGACCCCTTAGTCACGGACCTGTTCTTGAACCTGGAGTGTCTGGTTCAGAGGTAGGGATGCTACCCACTTTGCCACAAAACCTCCTCATAAAGAAATTTAGGTAATCATAAACAGTATAAAATGTTAAACTTGGAGTAATGTAAACAATGTTTGAAACTGTACTAATTTATTTCCAGATATGGTTTGGAAGAAATGGAGGGCTTGCTGCAGCTCAATTTGTGAATGAATTTATTCTTTCCCAATAGAAACTGATGCGTTGTGAGTATTTTTTAATCGGCTTGGGCACTTTGAGCAATTAAGAAATAAACTTTGATTAACACAGAGACATTTCACTCACAATTCTTGCAGCTCCATGAGTGTCTGCTTTTAGTTTTACATTATCTAGAGGAGTCAGCCACTCTATTTTTGGTGCCTCCAAACAAACATAACTTACTGAAGTCCAGCAGTCTGCAACATACCTTTCTTTTTGTTTTTGAAAATATGTTCATGTAGATCCTTTTTATATATATTTTAAGTTGTGCAAATATAAATAAACTTATTTCTAACGCTTATACCATCACAAAGTTCAACGATTTCCAACCCTTCCCCTGCCTCAGCTCAACTGCTGCTGAAACCCTCATTCATACCTTTGATACATCTAGACTTGAATTTTCCAATGCACTGCTGGCTGGCATCCCATGTTTTATCCTCTATAAATTTGAGACCCATGTTCTACCTCTCACCAAGTCCCATTCACCCATCACCCCATGCCTACCCATCTACTTTGACTCCTGGTCATGCAACACCTGGATTTTAAAATTCTCATTCTTGTTTTCAAAGTCCTCAATGACCTCTTCCCTACTAATCTCTACAGGCTCTAGCTTACCACCCTCAGAAGTATCAGTGCTCCTCTAATTCTGACCTTTTGAACATTGCTGATTGTAATTGCTCCTTCTTCTCTCAGAGAGTGCTATCACTGCTTGACAGGTGATTGCCAACTTGTTGGAAGGCACTTTGCCTGACTAGCACTTCAATCACTGTCAGCTACCCTTCCCTGGATATTGAGCAGCACCTTGCACCTGAGGGGCAAGAACACTAGACATACCACTGCCAACAGCACCAGTAACACCAGCAGCAGCACCAGCTGCCTTCTCCTCAGCTACCTGCCCCTCCACAGAACAGAGAGGAGGGACAATAAGATACAACTGGTAGGAGGCAAGTCCACCAACACAGCATCTAAAGGTAGAGGATCAGCTCTCCCGACGTGTCTGAGCACCAGTTCCTCAGGAGACTCAGAATCTCATGGCAGGTTGCTGCTGACATCCACACCTCCTGGAACAAGGCCTCTGTCCTAATGGAGCAAATAGCTGTGCATTGTCAAGAGCTGATAGAGTGCCTGTCATTGTAAGGGCAACAGCATCCCATCAGCACCATCCCCACCCCCGCTACCCTTAGGTCTCTGCCTCTCATCAAGTTGTGTACTTTCCCCCTGCTAGGAGACAAAGAAAAGAGGTGTGAGTATTTGTTATGGCTTGCGTGGAGAGGAGGGAAGGACAACACTTTTGGAGGATGTCTGTGAGGCATGGGTATGAGAGGGCAATAGGGTAAGAATGAATGTGAGTGTTTGCTGCTCAGATGAAGATGTGGGGATCGGAGAAGAGAGGAATGAGTGGAACTGAAAGGTGTCTCCCACATTTCCAACCCTCTTAACATCCTGGATCCTCCTGGTACAATGTCACAGGTTGGAGGGTCCACAGTTCTTCTGTTGAACTCCTCAGCCACTCCCATCCAAGCCTGCCTGTTTGGAGAAGCAGTTCAATTCCCCCGACCTTGGGAGAGCTCACCTCATTGCAGCCTCTCAGATCCCACTGCAGTGCCTTTAGGTAAAAGTAAAAGACCCAAGGATAGGGCTTCCTAGGTCTCCTCCCTATTCCTTTGGTTGTTACAGCCTCAAAAATCCAAGAGCTGTTGAGTCGTTGTACCCCATGTGGTCATCCTTTTAATTAGAAATCCATCCTTTTTTTCAGATCTAGCATGTCATCCCACCCCCCCTGCCTGATTGGGAGGAACCCAGTGGTGGGATGTTAATGCCCTGCTGCGTTCAAGAGCCTCGACAAAGTTCGCCTATTAGTAAATCAGGTTCTGAACCAGAAACGGTCCCGTCACTCCAGTAGGGATTGAATCCAGAAGATTCCATCCGTGGTGTCCATGATCCAAATCTAATCCCCAAATCTTTGCACCTCATTCAGTGTATACTATGAATTAAAGTATCCCGTTTGTATGATTTCTTCCTTTGACCTAGAAATGGGCATGTTGAGTTGTAAGCACTGAAACAAACTATCTTATACCTAGGATAAAGGAAGATGGTTGTGGTGTTGGAGGCCAGTCAACCCCAGGACATTATTGCAGGTGTTCCTCAGGGTAGTGGTCCCTGGCCCAGCCATCTTTAGCTGCTTTACTAATGACCTTCCCTCCATCACAATGTCAGATGATGATTGCACAGTATTCAAAACTTTTTGCAGCTCCTCAGATGCTGAAGCAACCCATGCCCTCATACAGCAACATCTACTCATCATTCAAGCTTGGGCTGATAAATGGCAAGTAACATTTGTGCCATGCAAGTGTCAGGCAATGACCATCTCAAACAAAAGAGAACCTAACTACTTCCAATTGACATTCAACAGCATTACATTGTTGAATCTCCCACCATCAACATCCTGGGTCACCTTTGACCAGAAACTTTACTGGACCAGCCACATAAATATTATAGAGCAAGTCAAAGACTTGGAATTCTCCAGCGAGTAACTCACTACCTGATTTCCCCAAAGCTTGCCCACAACGCACAAGTCAGGAGTGTGATTGAATACGCTCCACTTGACTGCGTGGGTGCAGCTGCAACAACACTTAAGCTTGATATCATCCAGGACAAAACAGTCCATTTGATTGACACCCTATCCACCACATTTGGTCCCTCCACCACTCGTGCACCATGGTTGCAGTGTTTATCATTTACAAGAGGCACTGCAACAATTTGCCAAGGCTCCTTCAACTGCACCTTCCAAACCGACAACTTCTACTGCCTAGAAAGGCAAGGGAAATAGATGGGTGGGAACACCACCTGCAAGTTCCCTTCCAAGCTACATACTATCCTGACTTGGAAATATATCACCATTTCGTTGTTGTTAGGACAAAATTCTGGAAATCCCTACCTGCCAACCCTATGGGAGTACCTAAACCACTAAGACTACAGTGGTTTGAGGAGGCAGTTCACAACCACCTTCTCAAAGGCAATTAAGAATGGGTAATAAATGCTGGCCTGGCCAGTGATACCTGCATCCCATGAATGTGTGAAAAATAATTAATTTTTAACTGCTCTAAGAATTAATCTGCAGGGCTGTACCCATTTGCCAGTGATATGATATGGCATGTAAATGTAGATACTTCAATCTCCTGAGTAAATTGTTTACAGATTACACATCTTTATCTGCCTCACATTATTTGATAAATACCTCCATTGTGGAGCGCAGTTAGAATAGGTAGATGAGGCTATGGTGTGGAGGAATTCCCAGGGTGAACCTTCCAGACTATGACAGCATATGCTTCTGCCTGAGAAACTACATTTGGCTTGTTCCATCCTTGCAGTTTTATCTTTTGCCCTGGGTTGCATTTGAATAGCTATATACCAGAGAATAGAGTTGAAAAGGTTTTTGCCGAGGATCTCAGTTTGATCTGTTATTCCCTTCAGAGATAACAAGCCCATTGAAAAGTTTGGAATACTTCATTTACAAGTCAACTTTTCCCATTTCTATAGCATCTATTCTGTACTCTGGTTTTGCACATCCCTTCCATGGCATTGTCTTTGCAAGTTCATGGAATATCTGTCTAACGTATGTTTAATGAATTATATTGGTCCATGCTGGATTTGAAAAGTTTACAGTCACTAATTTTTCCAGGCATTGGGATTCCAAACTTACTGCTGTGTCAATCCTGAAAATGAGCTAATTACAATTTGATTGTTGAGGTGTGTCGGTCTTAGTTTTATTTTACTCAGGAATATATATTCTTCTCGACACTCGATAGAAGTATTGATGTCTTTCTGTTTTTAGCAAACTGCCTGTAAGTATCCCTTTTCTGATGAGCAATATTTCATGGGCAGAATGTTTCAGTCGGCGGGCATGGGCGGGCCTGACACGCCAACATGTAAAATGACGCGCGATATTCCGTTCGGCAGGCACGCGTCGGAGTCAGCTGCATGCCCGCTGAAATGTAAACGGCCTATTACGGCCATTAACAAAGTAAATATTGTCATTGTTAATGCTGCCCATCCAACCTTGAAGTAGGCGGGAAGGCGAAAAGCCCAAGCGGCCTTCGCGTACTTTAGGAAACCTCATCCATGAGCGGGATGAGGTTTCTAAAGCTTTTATTAAATACATTTAAAAATTTTCATACACAGTCACATGAGGGGACATGTTTAAGTAAATTTTTAAATCTTTCATTTAATTTTTTGAACATCGATTCAATCTCCCTGAGGCAACACCGTGCCTCAGGAAGATTGAAGCGTTCTTTCGTGTGCATGCGCGAAAGAGCACTGGCCCTGACTCACCCTCCTCCCCCCCGCCCATGCAGGTAGTGCTGAGTGCTACCGCTTGCGTATTATGCTGGGTGGGCCTTAATTGGTCTGCCTATGTATAATGGCGGCGTGGAACTGATCGCGGATGGCGATCGGCTCCGCAACCACCCCTGCCCGCTCCCACCAAGCCCGCCCACCGCCTGAAAAATTCAGACCCAAGTGTCTAGTGGGGTGTAATAGTGCGTGTCCATGCCTGTAACCCACATTCGATTTATTGTGAACATTCTCCCTTTATGACTGGCTTGTTTCAAAGGATATTTAGCTGAGACATTCCTAAGGGTTGCTAAGGTATGACCTTTGTCTTCAGCTGATCTACATTTGCTTTCCCACCTGGCTGGTTTCTAGTTATTACCTGACCTTTTTCATCTTAACTACATTGCTTTATTTTGCCTGCTTTATTTTGCCCTCCCCAGTGTAAAACCAAGATTAAACTAGATTAATACCAGCACTGTTTCATTTTACACATCGACCATATTTCACATCATGTTAATATGTAATGCACCATGCTTTCAGGCCTTTGCTAAGTATTAGGAGGCTAAGATAAAAGGGTCTACAAAATTCCCCTTTTTAGTATCTTCTATTAAATTTTCTCTCTTAAAAATTACACTACCCCACATAATCTTTGAATTTTGTGCTTGGCTTATAACTCCCTCTCATTGTATGGTTTTAAATAAGCAGAAATTCTACTTTTTCCCTCATCACACAAATCAGTAAGCAGATCCGAATCTCCTTATCATTTTCACACAGTAAAGAAGCTTAAATCTTTAAATAAATTTAACCATACCTCTTTTTTAAGTTAACATTTCAGGGAGACTTAATTGCAATGCTGCTGTTTTTCCTGCTCTCTTCCTTTTTATTACTGTAACTTGCCAGACGCTGCCCCAGCTGCGTTTCAGCATAGGTTCTATTCTGTTTGAGCTGCTTTTGCAGGTAGTCCGGTTTCTTTTTTCAAATAAATATACCAATTGTCATTGTAAAATGTTGTGGATTGTTTTAATCAGACACCACCATGTAGAGCAATGAACAACTGAGTTTTAATTAACACAAGGATATTTCAGTTCCAATGCTTGCAGCTCCATTACTGTCTGGTTCTAGCTCTTGCTATGTATAGGAGGAAGCTTCTCTTGCCTCTGTGATTCATGAAATAACAATATATTAGCACAGCCCTGTAACCCAGAAAACCCCTATTGCAACAATAATAGGGAGCTGGTGTATGCTGTTTCTTTGGGTAAAAGGAAGGTCAGGATAAATTGGAATTATTTTACTCAACACAATTAAAATATAAGATTTTCTTAAGACTTTGTCTTGTCATTAAAATAACTGTCATAAAATGCATCCTCTGCATGCTTGAACTTCAGAATAACCTTTTATTTCTATTTTGTTTTGTAAATTAAAATAAAGTTTCCAGATGTTTAGGATTTTCTCTGCACCTACGATTTTATTTTCTACAAACAATAAATCCAACGTGCCACTAGAGCAAAAATCTGTTTCTCTGGGACATGACAGTCAGCCAGGGATGAGAACAAATGCAATTTAGCTCCCCCATGCAAATGCAAAACATAAGGGAGTATAGTATTGCTGTCAGCTGGAAGAGCTCATTGTAATAGGTTATATGTGTAATCTCTATACCAAAATATAAATTATAAACAATCTATAATATGACATCACTGCTATATCTAAGAATGTATATTAGATACAATCATACACATGAAGGTTATCAAATTAGCATCCACATATTTGTAATATAAATGCCCAGAAGTCACTTTTACTGATAGGAGTGGAATAGAGTTAAGAAGGCTGGTAGGCCAGTTTTGCTTTAATTCAATATGACTTTTTAAAGATCTTTACTGTTTCCATAGAGCATTCAGTAGTTTAAACTGATTTCCCAGAAAGCTAGTCTGACATTTGTCTGACGTTAAAATCAGAAAATGTTTCCATTGCTTACCAACTGAAATAATGTATTCTGTGCCACCAACTCTTTGAACGATCGCTGGTTACGCTGGCTTTGTTTAATGGCTGCCAATTCTATTCATAAATGGATTATTCATGGGAAGATTTGGGTCTTGCCCAAAAAAATGAAGCTCTACATCTATAAGCTAATTATGTTTGAAAGTGTTTTGTGCTTTGTGATTTTTGTGCTCATTCTTGAGGGGGTTGTTGGTAGCAGAAAATTGAATATTTTCTACTTCTGGTACCCAAAGTCAGCATCAAGGACATTGCCTGGTTGGATACAAATAGCTAGATACAGAGTATAGCTCTTTCTACTCTGCTGAAACTTCAAAAGAGGATGTCATATTGTATGAGGTTCACATTTGCACCTCCAAAACCAGTCCGTCCTTTCAGTGATACTACTAACTTAGTGCCAATTGAGACACAGCAAACTAATTCCGATAGGGACTCTGTCATGCAGCAGAGTCAGACACATGTACCCCATCAGTAATGGCTGATTGCATTGACCTTCTGTTTTATCCATTCCCCACAGTGGGGCTTTTAATTGGATTTTTATTTAGAGAAGATAGCCCAGTTGGGGTTGGGTGGTGGGTTGGAGGTGGACTTTTTACACAAAGTAACCAGCCATCCATGTAATTTTAGATCTGTATAGGCAAAACTTATGTCACAACTCCATTAGGCGGAATTTTCCCATAGAGGTTGGAGACAAAAAACAGTCAAACTTGGGAAATGATTGGGACAGGCCTTGTATGCTTTAAAACAGAACTCTAGTTCAGACCAGTACCACTCATTTCCAAGATTTACTGGTTTTTCCTTCTGGGAGCTGCGTGTCAGCTTTCAGTTTGACGGATTTCTGTCCTGTTCAGGACAGCTGCCTGTCTCCAGTCAGAGGGCTGGCAGTTCATCCGGGGTTGCTGGGATGGTGGCCGCTGCTGAGGAAGGAAGGGGCCCTGCAACAGCAGGTAGGCCGAAGATGATTTTTTAAAAATTGCTGCTGGTGGACAGGAAACCCATCTGAAGAAAGTGCTGTGGCCACAGAGACTGCTTCCCCTGCCCGCAGCCCCCTCTAACACTCCGCTCTCCCAGGGCTTCGGGCTACCGCCTACATTCAGCCAGCGGCCTCCCCAGAAAAATGCTGATGGTTGGCTAAAATGGCGCTTGATCGGACTTTGAATATTTAAATTTGTTCCAGCCTCCTTTTGGTGGGAAGCCTGTCCGGGACCTTACTTGCCTTCAGTAAAATTCCATCCTCACCCCGTCATGATGCTGCCTTGTGCGGCCAGCACAATTCTCCTTATTGCTTCCATTGGGGTAAGAGGAATGCTCCCCATCAATGATCATCTAGTATGGCCCAACAGAGAGACAGAACTGACTGCACATGCCCACTATTGACTCAGATATTCAAAATACACTGTTTTTAATATGAAATGGAAGAATCCTTTGAATAATTGAAAATTAAGCCTGACATTTTCTGTAAAATAAATATTTTTAAATGCTTTGGCTTAAAATGATAAACTTTAATGATCACTTAAGTGTTCATTGAAATATAAACCCTTTGAATCTCATTTCAACCCATACTAATTTTTTTAAAGAGAGAAAGCAACTAATTTACATTTATAACTTTAATCCATACAGATAAAGAAATTATATGTTGTTTCCTTATAATTATTAGGAAGTCAAATAAAAGCCATCTCCATAATAGCTGCATGTCAGAAAAATTGAGAATTGAGAAATGTAGCAAGGTAAATCTATTTGTAATCAATTGTTTCAAAATTACATTTCTGTGTGCGTTGATTAGATGGGTCTTCAGAATAAGCTGTTTTAAAATTATAGACTTGATTTTCAACATTGGCCAGGTATCTTTTCAAGTTAAGACAATCAAAAGTGTTGCCCAATGTATCTAAGCATTAAAGAATATGTCCAATTTAAGAAGTTATTCTGCAATTAGGAACTGAAATATGTAATTTTTAATGGTTTTGGAAAATACTGTTGACGATTTGCATGTGATTTCAGGAATTATTACCTCCTACTGGAGTAGACGAATCTTGAAAGTGCTGAGAGGTACTGAAAATTTGAACATGATTAATTTCTTATAACTACTGTGTAATTTTGAAGAGATTTTGGTTGTATCGGTGGAACATGGGTATGTTTTCCATGTTAATGTAATTCTGAGTTAGATAATGGAGTTCATTTTTGTCACAAGAGTATTCTGCATTTTATTTTTGGCTTTAACATCCCAAAACACACACACTGGCAATTAATCACAGTACTGTCATCATCACCATCACTGCCACAGTCATGATCATCAGCACCTTTTTATCATCGTTCCTACTTTACTGCAACTGCCTCTCTCATATCACCATTACTACTGCCTGTATCAGCTGGATTTTACAATCTATCATGACTGTCATTACTCTGTGCCTCTTGTGACAGCATTACATATTGACAAAATTATGTTCCGATACAAGTGTTATATTTAATGACCCTGAATGTTTAGTTAACTTGAGTATGTGTTTTGCATTATTTGTTAGCCGTTCCCTTTTCAGCCACAATAAATTAATGTTTTTTTTAGTGGTAACTGAAAAAGGAAGAGGCAGGCAATCACTGTGTTGCTACTTCATCTTGCACAGTGAAGTACTATGCAGTATTAGCATACAAATGCGTTAATGTCTTTGTTAAAATAGCAGCCAAAGGAATTTCATACAAGTGTATTAATGTGTTTGTATATTAATATTGCTTAATGCAAGTTTACCCCATTAGCAATTGAATCCATCCACCAGCACATAGTTCTGTGCAACAGTGAAGCAGCAGAGCTTTAAGTTACTTATAATCTTATGCTGAAAAATAATAAACAGTTTATTATACAATGGAGATGAGCAAATTGGCATAAAATCCAAGTATCAAATAAATCTTGGTGCTATAATCCCATGTAAGTGAATATATTTGATTAAAAAAAACATATAATTGAACCATAATCTGCCTTGGCAGGGCATCAAACAATATCTGTCATTAATTAGATTTACCCTTCCATGTTTAGTTTTTTTTAAACTTTTTTGTGTAGCATGTTGCTAAAAGTGCAAGCTGATAAATAACATCAAATGCCACTAACCTCATTGTTAGTTTGACAGCAACATTTGGCCCAATATATTTTGATCTTACCAGTATCAATTAAACCTGCATTACCATGTCTGCAAATATTGCTGAAATAGTCCCTGCACTTCAAATTTCTTTCATGTAAGCAAGATATTGACCCCTTTCAACTTGTTAAAATACCAATTTCAAAATGCCACACAATAAGAGTACATCAATTGTCAATTTTCTATCTTGTGCCTTATAAATTCTGAATTTGTTTATTGCCATCTGGGCCTCAAAAACGAGCTCATTTAAGCTATTGAGTTAGGAATAATGTTTTTTAAGTAGTTTGTTTGTTAATTTGTACTTTGCAACATAAATGCTTCTTACATTTAAATAGTGCTGGTAATGGATTGAGATGGGAAAAGAATGAAAACAATACTTCTAAAATAGTAATTTAGCGAGAGTGGAAATTAGGAAGTGAAAAAGGAGGAGCAGGATGATTTAGTTGAAATAATAAGGAATAAAGGACATAATTGTAAAAAGTAATATAACCTAGTATGTACAGTAATAATGGCAGCACAGGAGTTGACAGTGATAGACAGTTCCTGCAGGATGTGGGAGGTCTGAGTGGCTGATGTTCACTTTGGCAAACACAACTGTGGGAAATGCCTCCAAATGAAATGCAAACTCAAAATACTGGAAATATTCAACAGGTCAAGAAGCTTCTGTGTAAAGAGAAATAGAATTAATGAGCTGGAATTTTGGTTTGGGGTCAGGACCCTGATGAAAGGTAAATTTCGGGGGCCCGAGCCCACGTCAGGTTGTGTCTGAAGCCTGATGTAGCTTTTGTAAGGATTAGTGGCTAGGAAGCATGTTTGTCGCCCAATTAAGGATGGAGGGCATGTCCCCAAAGCTGGAGGGATAATAGGAGGCCCTCCAGCAATGTCGCATCGGCAGCATCACAGCCTGAGATGGGAGCTGCAAATACATGTAAAAGAGGAAGCCTTATGTTGTAGACACCCTCTGAAAACAAAGTAAAAAAAAATTCAATTTGGAAAGACCATAGCTGTAAGGCTGCCATCATGAAGGGGCAACCCCTCCACTGAATGGTTAGCGGCCACGGCTGTAGCCTAATGGCCATGACAGGCCAGGGTGTGACCGTGGTATGATGGGGCCTTGCCCCCCCTACCCCCCACCCAGGTCTACCACAATGCAGCTGGCTCCATCTTTTGGCTGTTTTTTGGCCTCAGTATGTGGAGCGTGGGGGGAGGGGGTGTTCGTTTCTGCTAAATATCCTTAATAGGCCATTTAATTGGCCTGATAGGTAACCATTATCACTCCCTACCCTTCCCTGTTCCCTCACCATCCCACCCCCTCCCCAAACCCCATCACTGCTCCTGGAATGAAAATGGCCCAGAGAAGGGACCATGCTAGCAACCCAGCACACTGCTCTCCAACCACCAATTTTCTGGCCTTCCCACCTCTGGCTCATTCCTGATGGGAATATTTCAGGTTGATGACCTTTCGTCAGAACTGGAAAATGTTAGAGATGTGGCTGGAAAGAGGAGAAGGGGAAAAAGAAGAAAAAGAAAGGTCTGTGATCAGGTGGGAGGCAGGAGAAGTTAAATAACAAAAGGGATGATGATGCAAGGCAAAAGGGATGATGATAATGGGACGAGTAAAGGAAAAAAGGTTGGGCCTAGAGGAGGTGTAAATGGGGAAACAACATAATCATTAACAATGGCTGTCATCCAAAAAAAATGGGAGCATAGTTTATGGTCTGAAATTATTGAAATGAATGCTGAGTCCAGAAGGTTGTAAAATGTCTAACTGGAAGGTGAAATGGTGTTCCTCAAGATTGCATTGAGCTTTCTCGGAGCAGTGTTTTCTCTCAATGGAGACATGCAATCTCCAACTGAAGCTTCTTGAGCTTAACTTACAGAACCTAAAGTGATGTTGGTAACAATCCAACACATCAGGAAGGGATAAAAACATTTGACATGAGTTTCAAAGAGTGGTTATTCCACTGGGAAAGGGAGCTGGCAGTGGAATAAGAAGGCATAGTCAGTATGCATAGGTTAGGGAAAATGAGAACAATGTCCAGAAAATATTAGCGTCTTTGAAGCCCTGTGTTCCTGTAGTGAGGATGATGCCTTTGAGCAGACTATCAAGTGGATTATAATGGCACCAAAAAATAATTGGAACAGGGAGAAGATATTCGCAATTCAGTTGGAAATGCAGTCATAATACAAAACTCTTTAGTTAGAAGAGATGAGGGGACAGCATTTCATCAATAACCTTTCATCACAGGTTCTGAGGAAAGATCTTCAACAGTCAACCATAATTATTAATCCCCTATCTATAGTGCTGCTTGAATAACTAAGTGTTTTTTTCATTTACTAGTTTGCTTTTCAGACTTCCAACATCTAAAGTATTGTAATTATGTTTGAAATGTGAAGATTGGAAACTATCATTTGTAGGCCTCGGCTTGCATTTTCAACAAAAAGCAGAATACCGTGGATGTTGACAATCTGAAATAACAACAGAAAATACAGGAAATACTCATCAGCTTAGGCAGCATCCATGGAGAGAGAAACAGCGTTAACGTTTCAGGCCTGTGACCTTTCATCCGAATTGGGGGAAGTTAGAGATGAAATAGGTCTTGAGCAAGGGACAAGGACAAAAGGAAGGTCTGTGGAGGGGTGGACGTCAGGAGAGATTGATTGACAGGGCCAAAGGGAATAGGGATGGAGTAAGAAAAGAGAAAGATATGCCTAGAGCAGGTGTGTTGCTAACTGCAAGAAAAATAAGGGAAAAACTGAAACAAGCAAAGAAAACATGGGGCAGAGATTATGGGTTGAATTGTCCCCCCGTCCGGAGAGGGGGGGAGGGGGGGTGGGTGGGGGGCGGCAGGCAGGAGCAAGCATGAACCCGATCGGTGCCCCCAATCGGGTGCGCACCACCATTTTACATGGGAGGGCCAATTAAGGCCCACCCAGCGTGACACTCGCCCGTAAGTGCTGTGCGCTTCCTATGCGGGCGGGGGGGATTCCCTGAGTTGGTGCCTCAGGGAGATTAGTTTAAGTTCTGGAAAATTTAATAAAGGTGAAAAAAAATTTTAAGGACATGTCCCCTCATGTGAAACTGTCACATGAGCTGGGACATGTCCATTAATTTTTTCAAAATTTTTATTTAATTAACCTCATCCCGCCCATGGATGAGGTTTCATGAAAAATGCGAAGGCCGCCTGGGCTTTTCACCTGCCCGCCAACCTTAAGTTTGGACGGGCAGCACTCTTAACAACTTTAATTACTTTGTTAATGTCCTTAATAAGCCTTTGACAATCTAAATGACGCGCGGTGACATCGCGACGCCCACCCGACATCACCGCGTGTCATTTTACGCATCGACGAGCAGGCCCCGCCCCCGCTTACCGATGGGAAAATTCTTCCCTATGATCTGAAATTGTTGAACTCATTGTTGAGTCCAGAAGGCTGTAAGGTGTCTCATCGAAAGATGAGATGCTGTTCCTCAGGTTTACACTGAGCCTCACTGGAATAGTGCAGTAGGCCAAGGACAGAGATGTCAACCTGAAAGCGAGGTGGAGAATTAAAATGACGAGCCACCAGAAGCTCAGTGTCATGCTTGCAGACTGAATGGAGGTATCTGCAAAGTGGTCACCCAATCTGTGTTTGGATTCCCCAATGTAGAGGAGACCACATTGTGAGCAGTGAATACAGTAGACTAAATTGAAAGAAGTACACTAAATCGCATCTTTACCTGGAGTGAAGGAACGTCTGCGGCCTCAGACTGTGAGGAGAGAGGAGGTAAAAAGGCATCTGTTTCAACTCCTGTGTTTGCTTGGAATAGTGCTGTGGTAAGGGGACAGGGTGGTGGGGGTGACTAAGGAGTGAACCAGGATATCACGCAGTCAGTAGCACATCTACTCTAGGCACATCTTTTGTTTCTTTTCTTGACCCATCACCACTTCCTTTGGCCCCCAAAGACTAACTTTTCTGCCATTCAAACTCTCCTGTCTTCCACCCTATCACAGACCTTGCTTTTGTCATTATCCAACCCAGCCCTTGCTCAAAACCTAACTTTTCCCAGTTCAGATGAAAGGTCACAGGCCTGAAACGTTTGCTTCATCTCTCTTTCCACAAATCAAAATCCTGGAACTCCCTTCCTAACAGCACTGTGAGTGTACCTACACCACATGGACTGCAGCGGTTCCAGAAGGCAGCTCACCACCACTTTCTCAAGGGCAATTAGAGGTGGCCAATAAACGCTGGTCTAGCCAGTGACACCCACATCCCATGAACGAATATAAAAACAGATACTGCCTAACATGCTGAGTATTTCCAGTATTTTTTGTTTTTATCCCAGCTTTCAGTCTCAAGGCAGGAATCGTGAGTTGGGCCATTTCCCAATGTTGCAATCCCACCTCCTGCCTGGCAGTGCCAACCAATACTAATTTCATGGTGAGGTTGCAGGGATGGGCTGGAGTCGAGGGCCACTGCTTTTAGAAGCAGAACCAAAGCAGGAACAGAGGTGAGTGAATGCCGAAACTGGCAGGTTAGAAGGCCTGCCTTAGTTCAGTGGGACATTGGCCCAGTTCTGAACATAAATATTAGGTACACTAACCCTCAACTCTTCACCCCCTCACCCCACCCAACCCCATGCCCCCCCATGCTCCCATGCCTACTCCATACCCCCAATGCTTCCCGCATACCCCTGTTACACCTCCATACTCCATCATCCCTCCAAGGCCCCTCATACGTCTTCCAAACCCACTCACCCAGTATCCTTTCAGACATAACTCATGAGCCCTATAATAACAATGGGAAGCCTTTGAAACACTCATTAAATATATAAGTAAATAATCATCCATTCAAATTACACTTTAAAAAAAATGCTCCTCTTCAGAGCTCAAATATGTCAAAGACCTAGCCATGTAAACTCCTCTTTAAAAAAGTCATTTTTAAGTGCTCTTAAATCTGTCAAGATAAACGGACAGCCATTCAAAGATCCTTTCAACACTCTTTAATCCTATAACTACTTCTAAAACTATCAGTCAAACAAAGCTTACAGTACCCTTCACAACTTTGTAAACTATCATTGCTGTGTTAAATCCATTAGCGGGGATTGGAGCTCAGCCAAGCATCCGTAATGGGATTTTAAAGCACGGCTCTATAAATAAACCCTCCAGAGCACAATAGAATTGAGCCTTTGAACTTTCAGGAACAGATGGCCATTGATCACTTTTTTCAAAGGCTCAGCAGGTGTACAAATCAAAGCAAAGGGGCAAGGTGACATATTAATATCTTATTCTGTATATTGTTGAATGCAGAAGGCATTCCGGCATGGACGGAGGCATGAAAATCCAGACCAAGTATACGGATTGCTTCAATGCCTTCCAGATGCTAGGACAATGGAGATTTCATGAAGATGGAAAAAGCCTTACCAAGGGGATCCGAGAGCAACCAGCAATTGTGGTCCACATAGGAGCCAACAGCAGAGGAAATGTCAGAACTCCTGCAAAAGGACTTTTGGGATTAGAATACAGATTTAGGAACAGAACTTGAATCTCCAGTTTATTCCCTGAGCAACATGCTGGAGCAGATAAGGATAGAGAAGACTCGGGAGTTTAACACATTACTAAAGATATGGTGTCAGAAAGAGGGTTTCTGCACTGTGACACATTGGTTCCAGTTCTGGGGAAGATGGAAGCTATTGAACAAAAATGCCTGCACCTGATGAGGAAAAGAGGTGTTATATGGGCCTGAATTTTTCAGGCGGTGGGTGGGCTCGGCGGGAGTGGGCGGGGGCAGTCACGGAGCCAATTGCTGCCCGCCATTTTACGTGGGCAGGCTAATTTAAGGCCCGCCCAGCATAAGATGTGAGCCATAGCGCTCAGCGCTACCTGTGTGGGCAGGGGGAGGAGAGAGAGTCGGGGCCATCGCTCTTTTGTGCATGCGCATGGAGCTGCCTGAGGGAGATTGAATCGCTATTGAAATTATTAAATAAATGGATTAAAAATGTAAACATGTCCCCTCGTGACTGTGTCACATGAGATGGGATATGTTTTTATATTTCGGAAAGTTTTAAAATTTAATTAATGAAAGCTTTAGGAAACCTCATCCTGCTCATGGATGAGGTTTCCTAAAAAAATGTGAAGGCCGCTTGGCCTTTTCGCCTGCCCGCCAACCATTAGATTGGACGGGCAGCGTTAACAATTATATTAATTACTTCCTTAATGGCGTGCACCCGCTGAGCGAAACCTTGCAAGACAGCGTGATGACATCAGGATGCATGCTTGACGTCAACGTGTGTCGGCACAGCCCTGGCATGCCGACTGAAAAATCCTGCCCCTGATAAAACAGACGCATAAGAAAATGAAAATACATCGGGAGTAATTCTAACTGTTGGCAATAATATGAAGCAGGCAGTATCGGATCACCAGCAGTTGTGAACCTCTCCCAATTTATTTCATGGGCATACATGGACTTTCAGATTTGATGAGGCACCGCACAGGAACCTATCAGAGGAAATTCGAGGTATGGCACTGTGAGAAGTGTCGAACATTGGATCACAATCTGGTTAGAAGTGTGGAAACAGAGAATAGGAGTTAAGGGGAAACTCTCAGAGTGGTTCAAAATGTGTCATTCTGTCCCCTGGTGTTCTATTCTAGGATCACTTCTGTTCACTCTGTAAATCAATGATTTAGATATAGGGCTGGAGGGAGTCAGTTTTAAATTTATAGATGATAAAATAAGAGACATCAAAAATAATTAGGAAGGTCAAAGAGAGTAGTAAGGACATATTGGGTGGAATTCTCCGTGCCCGCTGGTGTAGGGCGTGTTCGGTGGCGTGAGCAGACAATATGGCGAAAATTAGTTTCACGACGTTGTGAAGCCAATTTGCAATCATCCACTCTGCCCGTCAATGGCAGGCCATGTTTCCCACCGCCAGACATCGGGAACCTCATTGTAATACATCTGCATATCGTTATAAGCCCAGCCCACGGGAATCACCCCCCACACTGGATCATCCGAGCATGTTGGCATATTTCGCAACAGCATATACAAGACTTTGAGGGGAACACGGACATGAGTGCACAGGAAGGTTGCACAGCGCTCGCCAGGGTCACCTTTTGGATAAGGGCTGTAATGTGGTTGAGGTGACTTGGAGGGAGGCAAGGGCTGCACTGCGGTCGAAGGTAGTGCACAAGCACATACAGGGTGGGGGGGAGGGAAGTGGCCACGCATTAGGGAAACCTTGTAAAAAATGACCATTCCTCCAGAAATGAGACAGTTCAGGTGCAGCCACATTGACATGCTTGGAGTCAGGCCTCTAGCTTAGCTAACTACTCAAGCAACACAGAGGCATGAAAGTGCCACCAAATGCTCCAGAAATTTTCAACCCTTAGGCACAGACTGCAAGCTAATGAGCGTTTTATGGGGCTGCAGAACAATTGGACGACTGGGCAAGTTGTATAATCTCCATGCGAAAGCTGGCCATGGAGCAGTCACTGGTGGAGGTGCTCACAGCCCCTTGCAATGTCATCGTTTGGGTTTGGACCAGTCTCCCCCATGGTTCAAGCTAACAGTGCAGCCTTGCAGTGTGGGTTAGGAGAATGCCTGCGCCTGAGCTGAGAGCACAGCATGCAGTCCAGTGGGTGAAGCTGCCGCCAATCGGTCAGGTGGAGTGGGGTGGGGGTGGTTGGGGTTTCGGGCAGCACTGCAGGGCAATAAACTCTGGCCATCCAAGTGGTGGCCAGCACTTTGCAGCATGCATTCAGGGGCCTTCAGACTTAACCAAGAGAGGTTCTTAGTCCACCCATGCTAATCCACATGTCTCTCTTTCATCCTGCAGGAGGAGTACATTAGGAGCATGGAGCCTGGTGAACTAGCTGTATGCCTCGTGGGTTACAGTAAGCAGAGATGAAGGAGAAGAGAGTGACGGATGCGCCTGGCTGGGCAGAGGGAGGAGCAGCACCCTCAGGAAGAAGGAGCAGCTGTGGCTCCCGCACACACTGCTGAAGAGCCACAGTGAGCCAGCGCTGGTGGTGCCTAGCTAGACCCAGGGTCAATAGACGCCTCCTTTCATTCCTGCAGATGAACGAGAACCAGTGTCGCCAAAGACTGCGCATGTCTACGGAGCTGATCAGTCATATCTGCCAGCTACTGCAGGATTTGATGCCATGCAGGCATGGAGGGCATCCACTGCCAGTGAAAGTGACCGCGGTGCTCAATTTTTATGCCAGTAGCTCCTTTCAGAGCTCCACAGGTGACCTCTGTGGGATATCTCAAGTCTCCACCCACAAATGCATGCAGAAGATCATGGGCACCATACTGGCGAAGACACACAATTTTGTGCAGTTCGCCCAGGACCATGAAAGCCAGGATGCAAGAGCCCTGGGGTTTGCCGGGATCTCAAGATTTCCACTGGTTCAGGGTGCCATCGACTGCACTCACATGGCGCTCAGATCTCCAAGGCAACAAGAAGTCAACATCATCAACAGCAAAGGCTTCCACTCGCTGAATGTTCAGCTGGTTTGTGACCACCCCAAACGCATTCTGCAGGTGTGTGCACGGTTCCCAGGGAGTGTCCACGACTCCTACATCCTTAGCAGGTCTCAGATCCCTGACGTCTTCCAGGTCCACAGAGGCTGCAGGGATGGCTCCTTGGGGACAAGGGCTACCCACAGAGGATGTGGCTGATGACACCTGTGTGGCGGCCTCAGACTGCAGCAGAACGACAGTATAATGAGGCTCATGCTGCAGCTCGCAACTTGGGTGGAGCAAACCATTGGGATGCTGAAAATGAGGTTCCGGTGCCTGGACCAGTCTGGTGGAGCCCTGAAATATAGTCCACAGAGGGTGTCACGCATCATCATTGCCTGGTGCCACCTTTACAACCTGGCACTGCCAAGGGGAGAGGAGCTGGCTGAGGAGGAGATGGAGGAGCTGGAGGCCTCCTCTGATGAGGAGGATGTCGAAAGTGATGAGGGTGAGGAGGTCCTCGAAGGCGACGATGATGGGGATGAGGACATTGCACTGGTCAGATGAGGCAGGAATCTCGGGAGGCCCTCATAACTGCTAGATTTGTGGAAGATGATGATGACATGCAGTGAGGAGACAACATAGATCCTCACATTTCATGTCTGAACGCTTGACTCCAGTCTGGCTTATGGCAGTACATATGCCCTCTGTTAAAATGCTCCTGTCAGAGAGAGACACAGCAGAGGCTCGAATAATCATTGGATTACAGGAGGAGGATGGCAACATGCAGTTAGGACACTCCATAGATCTTCCCATAGCCTCTGAGAATGTCTGACTCCTGTCTGGCCAAGGACAGCTTGCTTGCACTTTGTTATCTGGGTCATATCATGGAGATGCAGCCATGAAACTTTAAATGTCCCTGATCCTTTGTCAGCCGTCAGCACCTGACCCCTTCAGGAGCACAGTGTCACTAGTCACAGATGCTGAAGAGATGGGGGCCAGCCCCACCTTAAAGCTGCTGAGAGCACACAGGGAGAACGATGGAATTCTGTGGTGCCTGCCCACGACATTCTGGCAGCAATGATCAGCACCGTCGAGGTGCAGGCATCAGTAATGTCTCCAGGGACTGTGAGGTCGGACCATCACTTTGGTCTGAAGGCTGCACAAAGCACAGGAAAGAGGCCCTGGACTGAGACACCTGCCTTTATCTTGTGCAGAAAGGTTTCACACCTGAGTGACACGAATACTGTTCATCCGAACAAGGAGCCAAAGGCAGGGAGACATTCTTGGGGAGTTAATTGACAAAAGTAAACATTATGTACAAGTGATTAATACCCATGCCCAGGCTGTGCAACTACATCTTCTGGCTCAGTTCATAGCACCCTCGCCTTTGAATCAGAAGGTTGTGGGTTCATGTCCCACTCCCGGAAACCAAGAACTGTGAATGTACTCGAAAGAGTTACAATCTGTGACTGTTGATAACTCGAAAGAGTTACATCTTCTGGCTCAGTTCATAGCACCCTCGCCTTTGAATCAGAAGGTTGTGGGTTCATGTCCCACTCCCGGAAACCAAGAACTG
This sequence comes from Cetorhinus maximus, assembly GCF_964194155.1. Taxonomy (NCBI): domain Eukaryota; kingdom Metazoa; phylum Chordata; class Chondrichthyes; order Lamniformes; family Cetorhinidae; genus Cetorhinus; species Cetorhinus maximus. The sequence continues at coordinate 98,244,140 of NC_135880.1, forward strand.
TGAATGTACTCGAAAGAGTTACATGCGATCTGTTGATAACTCAAAAGAGTTACAACTCTGAAAGGAGGTGTCAGCTGTGGCTCAGTTCATAGCACCCTCGCCTTTGAATCAGAAGGTTGTGGGTTCATGTCCCACTCCCAGAAATCAAGAACTGTGATTGTACTCGAAAGAGTTACAATCTGTGACTGTTGATAACTCGAAAGAGTTACAGCTCTGAAAGGAGGTGTCAGCTGTGGCTCAGTTCATAGCACCCTCGCCTTTGAATCAGAAGGTTGTGGGTTCATGCCCACTCCCGGAAAAAAAAACCAAGAACTGTGAATGTACTCGAAAGAGTTACATGAGATCTGTTGATAACTCGAAAGAGTTACATCTTCTGGCTCAGTTCATAGCACCCTCGCCTTTGAATCAGAAGGTTGTGGGTTCATGTCCCACTCCCGGAAACCAAGAACTGTGAATGTACTCGAAAGAGTTACATGCGATCTGTTGATAACTCGAAAGAGTTACATCTTCTTGACCTTCCTAACCCTACCGTTACATCTTGGTGCTCTCCTGACATCCACAGCAGAGGTGGAGGCAGGTTGCTGACTGGTACACCTTGCCTGTGATGACCATGGCGGGTGTCTTCTAGAGGGCCGAGGCTTGGAGGGCCCCGGCCTGCTTTTGGGGTCCTGCTGTGTGGCAGTGGCACCCTAACCAGCCTGTGGAGCTGGAACTGCTGAGGTCACAGGAACTCAGGGCTTTGATTGGTCAGACATTCCCAGAGTCACCTGGGTGGATGGACCCCAGGTGTTGAGCTGCTGGTTCTCCTCCCTATGAGTACCCAAGGGCCCCTTGCTAACTCCTTAAGGAGAAGAGACAGCTGGAGTGAGATCGAGCTGCCCTGCAACCCTCTCGTGTACACACTACAGGAGGCCAACTATAGCATGGGCATTGGATTTCAGCCTGTCCATCAATGCAGGACCAATGTCCTGGACCAAGGTCTCCATGGCAGCCGCCATCCTAGCAGTGTTGACCTCGATGCATTGACATGCTGGTACTATCACCTCAGCCCGAAGGCAGACGGACTCCTCCATTGTGCCTTGCAATCTGAGGAGTGCAGCAGACATCCCTTCCTGATATTCTCAAGCTTGCCTTTGCAACTCTAGTAATTGAGGTAGGACCAACTCCAGAGGCTGTCGCCTGACTCAACTTCAGCAGACTTCTGGTCTCCAGCAGTCCTCCGAGTGCTGGAGACCTGGGAAGTCCCTGCTGCTGCCTGCTGTGGAGAGCAGACAGTGTGATGTACTCACCAGATTATGATTGTGAGACTACTCTAAAGCTAGGTCCCACATAGGTGTGTGTCTCTGTGCTGGTGGAGAGTGTGGGTATTCGCTGTGATAGGTCTTCAGTGAAGGTGCTTTCACTTTCGTCTTCAGAGGTTTCTTTGGGTCTTGATTGGAGTCCCTGAGTTGTGACTCTGTCGGCTGTTTCCCAGATGTGCCTGTGAAAGTAAGGGGAGATAATTGGTGCTTGGCAGAGGACTGCGGAACAGGGGAAGTGACTCACAGCATGGTTGTCTGATGGACATTGCACTGCTGGATCCTGACTTGGTAGAGCATCACCGACCTCACCGTCAGCACAGGACTGGTCCAGATCTTCGCCAGCCAGCTGGATGACTCTATAAAGTCTGTGAAGACCTTGATTTCAGGTGTTCCACCACCAGTCTGTGAGCTCTCCCTCTTGTGTGCCAGCTTGTTCTGCATGAATACAGATGGGGGGAGTGTAAGCGGGATGCTTGCCAGGCCAGATGATAAGTATGCCCGGCATGTGTTGGTGGTGAGTGGTCCCATGGACGGGATAAGGACAATGACGGTGTGTGTGAGGGAGTGAATGGTGATGTCACTTGAACTGGCAGTGAGTGAGATCCCTGTGGATGTGTGATGGGTTTGTGATTGTGTGAGTTGGAAGTAAAGAGAAGAGTGACTTACCCTGGCGGAATGGAAGAGATCATTCATCCCCTTGCAGCATTGGATGGCTGTCCTCTTTTGCAGGATGTTGGCATTGACCACCACTGCCACCACCTCCCAAGCTAGATTGGTGATGTTGCTGGCTCTCCTGCGGCCAGAGCAGGTGTAGAGGGCATCACGGTGGGCCTCCGCAGGGTCCAAAGGGTGCTTGAGAGACACGTCACTAAACTGGGGAGCTGCAGTCTTCCTGCCTTTTGGGGCCATGTCTTCTGTGCAGCAGTTGTGGGTTGGAAGCGCTGAGAGATGTGCACGCAGCTGCGTTTTAAATATGGCACCCGGTGCGATGAAGCAGTGAGGTGATGGCATGGCGGGCAAATCGGAACCCACCCGCCATCAAAACGGCGTTTTGCTCAGGAATGCATGATTAATGAGGTAGGATTGAGATGATACGGTGTGAAAAGCCGCTATTGCGGCCAGCAGGAAAAACATTCTATTTCCCACCTGCTACTGCACTGAGTGCAAATCTGGGACGTTTCCTCCATTGTTAAGTTTGTGGAATGGGCAAAAAAATAAATTAAATTCCATGTCATTGAATTTGGTGTCTTTTGTTTTAGAAAAAAATAATGATTTTACTTTCCCTGGGGAAAATTGGATGATTTGGAACAGAAAGAGATTTGGGGGTTTCAGGTCCAGAAGTCATTAATGTGGGCTCCTCAAATGGATAGAGCCATAAAATGCTTAACAAAATATTTGGTTTCATGACAAGAAGCATGGAATATAAAAGTTGGAGTATAACGGGAACCCAAGCAAATCTTAGTAAGAACATAGGCCCGAAACTTCCAAGGAGTGGCAATCATTGTCGGATTATCGCTCCACTTCTACTTTTCTATACCATGACAGAACTCCACATTTCTGCCTGGGTCTTCCAATCCTGACCTCTCAGAAATGCGGAGCATACCTTCAATGGAATTGCTTCCTTGTAGCACTGGATTGTTGGGGGAAGATAAGCCATGCCCCTTTTTTAGGACACTCGCTGTTGTGTTCTGGTAATGGTTCATTAATACACTGAAAAGCTTTAGCCGTTTAAACAGCTTTTCAGTGCATTAGTGAATAGATATATGAGTGAATGGTTGAGTGAATGGATGAATGTATAGGTAGGTGGAGTAGATGGGGAAAGCGGGTAAATGGTTAGGGTGGGTGAGGTAACTGGGTAGGGTAGCAGCTGGGTAGGGAGACAGGTGGGTAGGGTATTAGCTGGGCAGGGAGACGGGGGGTAGAGTAGCAGGTGGGTGGGGTGGCAGCTGGGTAAAGTGGCTGATGGGTGAGTGGGTAGGTGGGTCAGGGGGTAGTCAGGTAGGAAATGGTTGCAAGGTCAGGGCTAGTCAAGTCGGGTTGGAGAAGAGTGGGGGCTGGGGGTAGAAGAGTGTAGGAGCTAGTCAGGTCGGGTCAGGGCAGCTGGGGAGGCGAATCGGGTGGTGGGAGTAATCAGGTAAGCTTGGGTGAAGTCTGGGGTCAGTGGGGGAGTCTAAGGGTCGAGGGGGAATGCAGAGAGGGTGTCAGTTATATAGTTACCCAGGAGTTAGACTAGGATTTTTCTGTCTAACATTTCCTGGATAACTATTCAGCTAAGTAAGGCAGAGTTGTCCGAAGTCTCTGGTCCTAACTCAGAGTTGGAGGCTTTCCCTGGAGGCCCTAGGGAGCAAGGGATTGTCCATCAGAAGTTCAGATTTCCTGGGTAATTCCCACAGAGCCAGCGTGTCGAATCTTCCGAGGGGTCCCAAAGCGCATCTTGGGGATATGCTGGTATCCGACAATCCCGAGACCAGAAGATCAGGGCGATAGTGTGCACTTTTGACTCTGCATTGTAGAAAGGATATTGAGGCAATAGAGAGGGTTAAATGCTGATTCACTAAGATATTTTATGGTAAGCAAAACCACACCTACCCACCTACCACACCACCAATGCACAGTAACAGCAGTGTGTACCATCTACAGGATGCACTGCAGGAATTCACCAAGGCTCTTTCAACAGCACCTTACAAACCCACAACCACTACCATCTAGAAGGACAAGAGCAGCAGACAGATGGGAACATTACCACCTGGAAATTCACCTCCAAATCACTCACCATCTGACTTGGAAATATATCGCCGTTCCTTCACTGTCACTGGATCAAAATCCTGGGAGTCCCTTCCTAACAGTGCGGTGGGTGTACCTACACCACATGTACTGCAGCAGTTCAAGAAGGCAGCTCACCACCACCTTCTTAATGGCAACTAGGGATGGGCCCAGCCAGCGAAGCCCACATCCCGTGAATGAATTTTTAAAAATGTAAAGAACAACTAAAAAATGAGGGCTGTTTTCATCTGAACAGAGGAGATAATGGGATAATTTGATGGAGGTGTTTACAGTTATGGAAGAATGGGATAGGATAATAGAAACTGACAGTTTCTGGTGATTGAGTGGTCTGTAAGGAAGAAAAATCAATGCAAGATTAAATGTAAGACTTAAGACCAAAAGCAGAAGAATTTTAAAACAGAAGGTAATGACGTTGTGGAATACACTGCCAGAGTTAGTGATTGTTAGAGTTAGTGATTGAAGCAGAGGTCAAATTAACATAAAAGAATAGGTTAGATAGGGAATGGAGGGAAATAGAGAGAAAGGAATCTGGAAAAGGCACTTGGATTAAGATTATTGGTTAGGTGGAGGATAAACACTAACATGGTTGAACTGAACAACCTGCCTTCACTTTGTAATTTTGTTACGTCATACCCCGTTCTGTACTACTTACCCAGAGTCAATCTAGTCTACATATGTAGCTTATGCTGCAAAGGACACAACCCTTAAAATTGTAATTTAAAAAGTATTTTATGATAGCCCAGCAATGATGTAAAGTGGATCTGAGTTCACAGCTGTTACCTTCATCATGTTAAGTTTTTAATCATAACCATACAAATGAAAGAATTGCTGAGGGGATATTGGAGGTCAAGATTTCCTAGGTTGCAGTTGAACATCTTTCAGCAGCCAGGATGTTAGCGAGGATCAATTACCTACTGAACCTTTTGGCCTATAAATGGTGTGATGCATGGGGAAATGGATGAAAAGACTATGGAAAATATTTTAAATTCACCATTTTCAGAAAATGACTGAATTGTGAATGTCTCCACCATGAATAAAATTGTTCCAGTGAAATAAATGACAGAATTCCTGAAGCAGTTACAGAAGAATAAATTTGCATCTTCAAATATTTTCTGCAGAGTAAATATAACTTGCCTCCAACTAAATATTGACAAGACTGGAACCATTGCCTTCAGTCCACACCACAAACTCCTTTCCCCAGCCATCAACTCCATCATTTGTCCTGGCTGCTGTCTGAGGCTGAACTAGATCGCTTGAAATCTTATTATCCTATTTGCTCCTCAGATGAGCTTCCAGGGAGATATCCGTGCTCTCACAGAAATAGCCTAGTACTAGACCCATAACATCACCCAGCTCCATCTCTGTCTGACTTCATCTGCTGCTGAAATACATCCAAGCCTTTGTTACCCCTAGACTTGACTATCTCAATGCTCTCCAATTTTCCTTTCTGCATAAACTTGAGGAAACCTGAAACTGTGTTGCCGTATTCCAACTTGCACAAAGTCATACTCACTCATCACCCCTGGGCTCACTGGCCTACATTGGCTCCTAGTCTAGTGACATTTAAATTTTAAAACTCTCATCCTTATTTTCAAATCCATCCATGGTCTCACCCTCCCCAATCTCTGTAACCTCCTCCAGCTCCATAACCCTCCAAGATCTCTGCATTTCTCCAATTCTGACCTCCTCCACATCCTCAATTTTAATCGCTCCTTAATTGATGGCCATGTTGGATTTTCTGATTAAACCTGCACTACAAGAATTCTGGTGTAGTAGACAGGACTATGTGTAGTGGGCATTTATATCATAGATAATGGGAATGAATTCTGAGAACATTATGTCTACCATAAGTATCATGATACTATTTGAATGATGCTATATTTGGATACTGAAACACAACATGTACCTTGATATGCCACAATTATGGTCATCTTCTGCACGAACATTTCCATGAATGTAGGATCCAGAGGACAAAGAGATTAAGATCTCCAGGCAGGGCAGGATATTGCAGAGATGAACATGATACATCTTGAAGGATCATGGTTAACATTTCAAAATTGGATATGGTATTGATATTAAAAACTGACACAGGTTATGGAAATGATACGAAAGAAGCTATTTTTCCAAATTACCTGATAAATATTTCAGGTATGTTCATGTTTATCTTCTGTTCCCCCCCAATTTTGCCTCAAATTTGTATGTAAACCTGAAAAAAAGCTGCAAAATTTTGTATTGAATAAAAAGCAACCAAAATGTAAAGAAAAGGTATTGCAATGTTATTTATACTTGAGATTTTGAAACCAATTCCTATCACTCTTAGGGTGTCATCACATTGAGGATATTTCAGGCTATCTTGAATGGCTGTTTCTTTAATAAAAGTTCAGATCAAACTATGACACTGATACAAACCTTAATGTAATGGGGAAAAAAAGATGCATGGGTTGTGAGAAAATCATGCTCTAGAATCATGCTTTGTAGGAGAATTAAACCATCTATTCAAATTCCCTAGTTTTAACACATGTCTACATAATCTCAAATAACATTGCTCTTGTAAAGCCATACTTTATGTTAAAATGGCTGTATTTCGTTTTTAGGCTGAAACTACTTTTAAAAGTTTTTAAAAACTAAACAAAAGCATTTCAGTGACTGAAAACAGAAGCTTCAAGGATGGCCAATCATTTGCATCACTGTACCTGACAAATTCCAAAGCTATTAAAAATAGAGGCAGGCTGCCTAGAAGTACCCATCAAATGCAACTGTTTTAGAGGAATGTGAATGAGCCCATCCCCTGACCTACATTGGCTCTTGGTTTGGTAACACCTCAATTTCAAAATCATTTTTATTTACACTGGGTGTTAAGTTCAATAAACTCTATTCTCTTTTCTTTTAAAAATCCTTACAAGGAAACCTGTATTTCTGTGTCTATTAGAGTCACAGCACATAAACAGTTAAACACTCATTGAATTGGCAAGCATAACTTTTAAAAACTCTGTTGTGGTCAAACGAAGAGTGGGAAAAGAGGAAAGCCATCCCACTTCTCCTGACTTGATCATAACAGAAATTTGGGGGCTGCATCTCTTATTGGACCCAAAGACAATGAGAAATTGGAAGCAGGATATCAAATTGATCGTTAGAAGAATTTTAAAAACTTCCACACAGGTTTTCTTGTGGTTTATAGTATTAGAATACTTAGTGTGTCCACATTCCACTTTCATAGAACAGGGTGAAGTAATTTGGGCCACTTTAAAAACCCTATCCATTGAAAAGTTATGGGATTGTAGCTTGACATTTGGAAGTAAGGGTATTCCAAAAAGCTTGGGAACTCGAAATCCTCAAAATTTGACCAACCATTTTGCAACTGAAGAACAGGAGGTAGGCATAGAACCGGAAATGGACAAGTTAGCATTAGCAAAGATACAGCTAGGGCAGCAGAAACTAGACCTAGAATTCCAAGAAAAGGAAAGAGAAAAGCAGGAGAGAATGGAAAAAGAGGAAAGAGTGAGACAGAAAGAAAGGAGAGAATTCCAGGAAAGTGAAAGAGGAAGAGCCTTCCAGAGGGAAAAATGAGAAAGAGAATTAAGGCAGCTTGAACTGAGTAAGGAATGGTCAGCTCTCCTCAGTGAAATCATCAATAGTGACTTATCTGTCCCTAGCTCAGAATCAAGCATTGGTACTCACAACTGGAGCTAAGATTTAATGAACAGGATGTAGAAGCATTTTTTTCTCTCATTTGAGAAGTTTTCAATGGATTGAAGTGGCCAGCGGAAGTTTTGATACCACCTTATGGTGGGAGTGTGGTGATCCAGTGAGACCCACCAGTAATCAAAGATGCAGTATTAGAGCTTGGGAACAGCAAGGATGGCAACCAAAGACGTAGCTGCAACTTATAAAGGGAAGTTAGAAAAGTTGCCTGCAGCTTATAAAGAGAAGTTAGCTGTACGAGAATTCTTTTTGGGATACCTTACCACAAGCATGCCCTTTTCAGAAGTAGTAATGTTTATCCAGGAATGGGTGGACCAGGGAAAGCTAAAGGTTGACAAGGCAATAAATCTTATAACTTACACTTCTGCGCTCTAAAAGATGATGAGTTAGTTAGACAGAAAAAACAAGAGATTGAGGACGTAAAAATACAGGAGATCAAGACCCAGAAAGATCAGGAGACAGGTGAGGTGTACATTCTGCACCCTGATGTTCTAACACAGATCCTCAAATATCTAGGAATTAAAAATTTTAATTTTCTTAGCTAGGCTACACAGTGCCCAGATGAGACCCCAGCAGCTTTTGCCGATCATTTGTATGATCTGTATAACTGCACCCTGCACCAATAGCCAGCAGATGTTGCAATGGGGAGGATCAGGAGCAACTTAAGGCCCTGTTTCTGACTCAGCCTCGGCCTGCAGTTAGGACAGCTTTGGGTATCACCAGCCAACCTATGGATCAGTGGTCAGAGGCGGAAGCCAATGTCTGCAGGGAGTGGGAAATTGTAAAGAAGTGTCTAAGGTCACAGGTGCAGAAGGCTGAAGAAATTGGTAGCCATTGTGGAAGGTCCTCGGTGCTCAGGGAAAAACCCATGTATCGCTGCTATAATTGTGGGAGTATAATGAAGCAGGGTTGGAGGGAAAATACCTAAGAGGAAAATAAACATGAAAAATGCATGGCAAGATTTCAAAACTGCTGTGAGAAAGTCTGCCCGTGTCTGTGCATGCCTGTGCTCTGGTTTTCAGAATTTAAAGTCATTAACCCTTTGTCATCTGACCCTTAAGTTTGAAAGCATAGGTTTGTCACTGGTCCCATCAATGTATTTATGCACGTGTATATCTTTGTTGGAAACAGTATGAGTTTAATTGTGAAGTCAGTTAAAATATAAAAACTGAATTATACCAGCATCTTTAATTTATAATTTATAATGTTGTCTTTTTAGTAAGTTATTTTTGCAAAAACATTGGTTTGTCTTGTGAGAGATAAGCTTCAGCTTTGATGCCTTGAAGAAGTCTGTCAGAAATCCAATTTGAAATTTTCAAAACACTTGACCTAGAGCTAAACAAACTGCTAAAATTCAAATTAAAACCACATTTTACTGACTGTTTCTTCCAGATTAGGTTAAATAACAAACATCAAAAAATGAAAATTGATTTAAGGGGAAAAGATTGATAAAGGGGATATGAGAAGATTGTGTCCATTTTTCCGTTGTTAAAAACTGTAAGGTTGTCGCGTTATGTCTTTAAGAAGCTGAATTTTTTTTCAGAGTTCACAAGTTGTAGGAAGCTACACTCTAACTCTTTCTGCTGTAAATTTTTGAAGATTTTGTTTAACTGTGAAAGCTCATTTTTTCTTTAGTTTTGTTATCTATAGTTTTATTACAGTCGTATGAAAAGTCACCAGAAGAAATAATGGCAAATGGCATCATTTATCTTTTCTTCTTAAAGTATGTGCTATTATGTTCTGTGCTTAGCTAATAAATGTTGATTTGAATTAACTTGGTAGTATTAAGGTTAACTGACCTGTTAAAGTGTGAAAACTAGAATTTCACTAGTCACCATAATGAAATTCTAATTATTAAGTCTGTGGGAGTCTTTAATTCCAGATGGTAGGGCTCAAATATCTAAAGTGTGGCAGTTTTGAATTTTAAACATTCAACAATGTGAATTGGGAATTGATTTTGGTTGTTTATTTATCCTGTTGGTACCAGAAAAAGCAAACTTGGATGAGAAACCTCTGACAAAATGCTAAATTTTTGGAAGCAACTGGAGAGGTTAATCCAAAATGCTCTCTTCCCCGATCAGAATGTTTTCTTTCAAAGTTGATAAATTACGAATGGTTTTTGTTGTTTTTAATCCCTAAGGATAAAATTTGAGAAGGTAAGCAACCATGAGGCCATCTGCTGAACCTGGATCCAGAGGAGAAAATGGGCTAATGACCTGCTCGGATCCATAATGGTAAGCGCCAGTGCTGCATTTTCAACATGAGTCTCTTGTGTGGTCATCAATAATGTATATGTGCGAGTGGGCAGCTATGCCAGAAGAGTGAAAGCGTTATCAGCCTTAGTGCCAGATGGCAATTGAGGGCAAAGTGTCTGGAAGTTTGCCTTTTGTGTGCACTTAGATGCAACTTGTGAATGACAGGCCAATTTGTGTGATGAGAATGCATGCACACAAGGGGGTTAAGTGTCACTTGACATGTCACTAACTCTGCATTTTGCCATGTAGGACAAGCAGACAATTCCCGCAAGAAGAGATACACAGCCTCACAGCCATGAGCGGGAGGTGATGGAAATTGCTGGTGAGGAGGGAGTGCGATCAGTGGCAGACGGCGAGGCTGGACCAGCCAGAGCTAAGGAGGAAGATACAAACATCCTGTTGCCGGCATATGGGCACACAGGATTTATGTGATGAAATGTGAAGTACTCAAATCGTGATGATTGTTAATGTGGTTCTTTTTGTTCTCCACTATAGGTCATCACCATCCAAGGAGCAGGCTGCAGCCAAGACAGGAGCCAGGAGACCCACTCCTGGGCACAAAGCAGCCATTGCCCCAGAGGAAGCATCATCATCTGCCTCATCATCCACCTCCACCAGCACAGTTACACCCACACAATCCACAGCGTCTAGATTCGGGAGCACAATCTGGTAAGCACAACACAGATATGTCCCTGCAGCTGAGGGTGATGTGACAGTCGAGTCCCCAGATGATCAGAAGATTGCTGGGGATCAAACTCCTGGTGAGTCCACACTGATAACAGGCCTCTGGTCACGGCCACAAAAAGCCTGCTGAACATGCGACAGAGGCTAAGGGAAAATATAGTGGATATGCCAGAGATTTTGTGCAGCTTTGCACAGGGTATAGAGGAGTCCATGCTAGCCATGAGTTTTGCCAAGCCCCAGGCATTTGAGCACATGGCTTCATCCTTGAAGAGGATGGCTACTGCTGTGGAGAGCCAGATTGAGCATTCAATCCATATGAGCTCTGTGATGGTCTGGGCTCCACAAGTGTTAACCCTGCAGTCATGTCAGGCAGTATTTATCCTGAACAAAGAAAATCTGTGTGTGTGTGTGTGAGAGAAACATCCGAATACCAGGAAACACCGAAACAGCAGAACCATCATACTGAAAGTCTTCTAAGGCAGCCTCAGTACTGTAACTGTTCCAGCTTCCAAGTCCACCAGAGAACCAACCTTCTGATGTTCTCCTACAAGAGGTTTCTCAGCTTCATGGGAGTCTTTTGTTTCTAAAAAACCTTCACTCCAACTAAAGTATCAACTCAACCAAGACATCAAACCTGCATCAATATAAAGACTGAGTTATAAATTCCATTTTTGTAATTATGGCTTTAACTTCATCATTTATAATCTTTGCATGTGTGATAGTGTGAGTGAGACAAATGTTTGAGATGTTGCATTCAAACATTTGGGGCAAGCAGTTGATAATAAATAACCTTTTTTAAAAAAAATCACCAAAAAGCCTGCTGCTGGAGTTTATTTTAAATTAAGAAAAATCACTCTGAGAGTAAGGAAATACACACCTTACACACAAACATCCTGATTATGGACAAATTCCATCTGTAACACCTGCATTCCATCCCTGTAACTATGGAGTTCAGTGCAGCAATGGCAAGGCGAGAGGTGGGGCAAAGCCCCTGGACCTCCCTCCAGAAACCCCTTTCCCTCAGGGAGGCAGGGAGATTCCATTGTGGACCCGGATGGAGGAGGAGTGCATGCCAGCTGCCCCAGGGCCTTCGCCTCAGGACAGCTGCAGGGCTAGTGGTGTCTCCTCATCCCCTCCACCTTTCACGCCAACAGCCCCAGCAGATGAGGTTGGGGGATGCCCCTGCACTAGCGCAGGAGACCCACAATAGGCGGGAGCCTTCAAGGCCCCATGCCTCCAGAGGGTGCCCATCACAGTCACCCAAGGCAACAGGGAATCACACTGAGCAGACTGCCTCCACCTCAGCTGGTGATGTCAGGGTTGCACTGAGGCATAGTGCTAGAAAAACAAAATTGGAATAAGTGTGAGCACTAAGGTGGCATGGTTGATGTGTCCATGTCTTTCTCAGTTGTTAAAATACACACAACATAATTTGATTTCTGTAATCATTTGTAATTATTGAGACCTTTTGGGGCCCGTCACATGTTTCTCACAATGTGATGGTCAGAGAGGAGATAAAGAATGCATTTTCATACATTCTTTAGACTTATGTGAATTGTCACTCCTGTGATGGTCATTCTGTGGGACATGGCTTTAAGTGTAGCATAGCTGCCCTCATTCCTTTGCTCTCTAGAGGATATTGGCCCACTTACCCTCAGCAGCTATAAATGAGACAGGTGCAGTTGCATTCAAAGGACTTGAATGATGGTGCTGGATCAGAATAATTGGGCAAGGCAGGCTGTTACATGGATGTCTATGTACCCCTAAGATGTCCTTGACACCAGCACTCATTAGCGAGTGTGTGTCTGCTTATTCTATTCTAAATGGCAGTGGACACAGGTTTAGAGTTAACTCAGCAAGAAAGGATGGCAGGGCTAGGACTACACCCCAGGAAGGCAATGGAGCAATGGTCATGCAGAAGCGGCATTGTTGTGTTATCTGGTATAGATCAGGTTGTCCCTGGCATTTCTTCTATATCTCTCCATGATAGGCTCATTTGGATTCATGGCCTCCTCCTCATGCTCTAACAAATCCTTGTCATCTGAGGAGGGGCTGATCTACCTCACACTCCTCCCCTTGCAACGTCTGTCTGTGTTGCAGTGCCAGGCTGTGCAATGCACAGCAGACCACCACTATTCATGACACCATCTGGGGTGCGTATTGCAGAGCCCCTCCAAGCCAGTCAAAGCAGCTGATGCACATTTTAAGAAGCCCAATGGTCAGCTTGATGATAGTTCTGGTGGGGGTTTGAGCTTGATTGTAGCACCCCTCTGCCTCACTCTGGAGATGCCTTACTGACATCACCAGCCATGTACACAGAGCATAGCCCTTGTCACTGAGGATCCATCCATCAACCTGGGCCAAGGCTTCCAAAAGTTCTGGGAGCCATGAGTTGCACAAGATGTGTGCATCATGACAGCTTCCTGGGAAACGAGCACAGACCTGCATGACTCTTCTACTGTGGTCACTCAAGAAGTTAAACCCTTTAAAATTTACAAATGCAACTGGCTGTCCCATGGAGCTTTTATGGCCACATGAATGCAGTTGATGACACCCTGTACTCAAGGAAACCCAGCAATGACACCAAATGCGGCTGACCTTGCAGCCTTCTCCATTGTTGGTGAAGTGGATAAAATTATTGGCATGACTAAATAGGGCCACCTCCTTTATGCACCTATGTGTGGCAGGCTTTAAGATGCCACATATGTCAGCCATTGCACCCTGGAAGCACCGCTGGCATAGAAATTGAGTGCCGCTGTAACCTTAAGGGCCACTGGCATGGAGTTCCCACCAAATTCACATGGCTGCACGTCTTGATGAACAATCCAACATATCTCAGTGACCATATATCTCTGGCACCACCTCTCTGATATCTGGAGGTTGTTTGTTCTTGTCCTCTGGAAGCGCTGATGCACCAATTCCAATCTTCACCAATGCCTTCCCTGGATATCTGCATGCAGACTAGTCTCCTCCTTTGGTGCTGCCTGCTGTTGGCCTTGAGGCCTCTGATATTGGGCAACAAGAGCTCTTTGTCTTCACATTCTCTCCTCCTGCTCCTGAGATTGCAGGAATATTGGGTGAATGAGACCCATGATTATGTCAGTAATTGCACCGTGTGAAGAGGGCAGACAACATGTGAGAGTATGCTCATCCATGGTTCTCATCCATTTAACTAATTATTAGGGAGTCCCTTTAATCGGCCAGTTGTGTGAAACATGAACTCCACCCACCCAAAACGACCCTCTTCCCATTTCAATCTGCAATCCTTACAATCGAATGTGCGTTTTCAGTGAGCCACAGGCAATGGTGCATCTTACATGCCGAACCCAATCCTGTACCTTCTACCTTCCTCCTGCCACCTTCATGCTTGCCCCCATAACCCTTGACCCACCCAAAATAATCCTTCATCTTCCCTCTGCTACCCTCGAATATCCCCCATTACCCTGGACCCTATCAGCATTTCCCTGCACATTCCATCTCTCTTCTTGTGCCTACACCCGTTACCATTCCAATGCCCACTCTGACCCTGAATCTTCCCGTTATCCTTCTCCATGCTTTAGTTCACTCCCTTGACCCACCCCATGAGACCTTTGAATGCCCGACACTGACTCTGGATATGCCCCTTTACTATAACTGTTCTCTCCATCAATTTGACCCTCAGGACCCACCATTGATAACACCGACCCTGCCCTTTAGGCCCTTCATCCATCTGACAAACAGGCAACATTTTAAATCATCAAACTACTGACACATACTGCATAGAGAAACTGATTTTAAAACAATCAGGATAGAAATAAACACATTGGTACTGGTCAAAATGAGTTAAATTAAAGTAAAAAGGATAAAAATTTGGATTGGGACAATGAAGGGCTTGGGAGTATTAACACTTAATAAGAACTACCCAGAAGATGGATAGGGGAAAGGGAGAGCTGGAGAATCTTTTAAGTTCATAATTTATTGATAATATATTAAACTTTAACTTCAGTAGCACCCTTAGAAAAAGATAAGGGGCAGCCTTTAATAGAGGCAACAGGGATCTCGCCCAGTGGCTGGCCATTACATGCTCCAATTACGGGAGTTATATGTTAGACCAGCTAATGTGAACCTCTTGTGTTATCACCAATGCCTATGAGATATGGGTAAGAGTTATACCCCATTAAGAGGTCCACCTTTTGCTTTAAGCCAGCCCTGTTCATCCTAATAGGGAGTCATGTCCTATCCCCTGAACCAATCCACAACATCATTAAGCTAAGGATAAACCTTTCAATGCAAGAGGAGGTGCTCAATGCAGTTTGGCATGCTATATGCCCTCTCTCACTTAATGGGCGGAACTTTATGGCCCCGTCATGGCAAGGGCGGGGCTGTAAAATGTGGCGAGCCATTCAAAAGTCCGTTGACTTCGGTGGGACCATAACATCTCACCAGTGTAAAATTCCATCCATGAAGTCTGATATCCATAATAGAGAGGATGGCGATCTCACAGCAGCTTCTAGTCAAAATGAAACAGAATAATGAAAGAGGGGGCAATAAGTTAAAGGAATTAAAGAGGTCATGGTGGGAAACTGTCTATAATGTTGGGCAGGACATTGTCCATGGCTCAGGACATTGTCAATGTTGATGATCCTGACTCATGCTCTGGTGTTAATTGGTGGCATTATCATGCTCTGTTATTTGAGATGCTTGGTCCACAGATTGAATAAATGAAGTAATAGTTTAGAGATAGCTTCATTGATCAATTAGTGAAGAATCAATAAGTGTATTTCACCCCCAAGGTGGGCGATCCAGTGAGAAAATCATACTTTAAAATCATAATTTGTAAGGGAATTAAACCATGTATTCAAATTTTGCAGCTTTAACATGTCTGTATATCCTTAAGTACCATTAGACTCTAAATGAACCATTGTAACCTTAGCTTGCATGTTTGTAATTGCATGGAACTGAATTGAACTTGTCAAAACCGTTACATAACTGATAAAGTGTCTGAATGTGTGAGAATTCTTTTACCCAGTAACGTTATAGATTAGGAGCTAAACCAGATGGCAGGGACCTACTAAAGATCAATTATGTGCCCTGGTAACTGGTCAATTGGCTCAAATGGTGTGTATAATAGCGGCCTAATTAACTGTTCAGGATTTAAGAAAGGAGGTCAAAACCATATTTGTTGCAGTGGGGAGAAGAAAGGTCCAAAGAGAATGATTGCCCCTACCTGGGATCAAAGGACTGCAGAAGTCTACAATACTTTTTGGCTTTTTGCGCATTCCATTGTCCATAGCTGAAACAGGAAATATAATCTGTGAGCTGTGTTAATTACTGCCTGGTTAGTTCATACTTTTTGTTTAATACATTTTCCACTTTGATACATTTTGATGGTCTTGCTGTCAACTTGTTTAGCAGGCCGAGTTCCTTACAGAGTGTTGGATGTGACTTTAATATTACATTATTATTCCCATGCAACTGAAATAGCCACTAAAACATTTTTTTTAAAATCTACTTGTCCTGCCTTTTACTTTTTAATTCTCTCTGCTCCAATTTCTCTCTGCTGTTTATTATTTCAAATGTTAGTATTATTTAGTTAGACCTAAAGTAAATATAAAGGCTTGCATTCATATAGCACTTAATCATGTTTATTGGAAATTTCACATAGAATATTTTTAGAATATAGTGGCTTGTAGGTAAACAGGTATAACTAATGTCATATCCAATTTGATCTATTCCACACCTGTCACTTAAGTTTAAAATATTTTACTTCTTTCTGGGTGGAATTGTACCAGATTTGCACTAAGTGCAGTACTGGGTGGGAAAAAGGACATTTTGCCCACTGGCTACAATGGTGATTTTCATGCCGTGTCATCCGTTTCCTGCCTCATTAATTATGTAGCTACAGGAAATATGCCATCACGCTGGCAGGTGGCCTTTAAATTGCCCGCCATGCCGTTACCACACCATTTCCTCACTCCAGGTGTCATATACAAACTGCAGCCGCGCACACAGTTCTCAATGCTTGCAGCCCAGGACTGCACCAGTGAAGGCATAGGCCTGAAAGCCAGGAAGAGTTCAGTGACTGGAATGCCCTTTGGAGTCCAGCTGTGATGTCTTCCACCCCCTGCTCTAGCCACAGGAGGTCCAGCAATCTCACCACGCTGGCTTGGGAGGTGATGGTAGTGGTGGTCAATGCCAATGCTGCACAGAAGAGGTTGGCCATCGAGTGCAGAAAGAGGATGAATGATCTCACCCATGCAGCCAAGGTAAGGCAACTATCTCATCACTCTAAACTCACCCCCACTTGGTTGGGGGTATCTAGGGGAGGGTCTCTTTTGGGACAAGGGTTTGTGGATCAGCTTATAATCATCAGCCAGTGT
Organism: Cetorhinus maximus; assembly: GCF_964194155.1. NCBI lineage: Eukaryota > Metazoa > Chordata > Chondrichthyes > Lamniformes > Cetorhinidae > Cetorhinus > Cetorhinus maximus. The sequence continues at coordinate 98,261,225 of NC_135880.1, forward strand.
GGCTGCCTGCCTGGCCCCTGGTACCCTCTGTTCCTCTAGGTGTGCTCATATTGGGAAGGGTATGGAGTTCTTAAACTCCTCCAGGAGGATTATTTCCCAGAAGTGTTCATAAGTGGACCAACTGATCAAAAGCAAGTTGCTTAAGCCTTTCAAATTCCAGGTATGTCTGGTCAGGCTGTTTCCTGATGGTAGGAAATTTCTGATGGTAGGCCTCTGGCACTAACTGGTACGCATTTAAAATAGCCCTTTTTGTTCTTCATGGTCAGCGGCACTTTTCTCAGGCAAGACAGAATAAACCTCGTGGGCTTTCCCCAAAAGTTTACTCTACAGTAATAAGGACCAATGTTGGACTGGTCACTTTAACTGCTGTGCTAACCACTCAGAAAGGATAAAGAAGGCTTCCACCTCTGCTTCAGCAAACTTAGGAATTAAATGTGCAAGCCAGATTGCTTCAGCCGTTAAGTCTGAGCAAATGATGTTTTCAAGGGACACAGTAGGATTTGTACTCAGCTTGAGCTGTGTTAGTTTAAATTCCCTTTCCCTCTCCATGAAATTCTCTCTCTTCCCCAAGTGCCCTTTCCTTCCTTTCCTCTTTCTCTCTTTCCTTTTCCTCTTTCTCACTTTCTCCTTCCCTTTCCTTTTCTCTTTCCTGAAATTCTAATTTCCGCTGCTCCAATTTTAAACTCTCTACCGCTCCTCTATCCCCTCCATTGTCCTCAATACCCATCATTAGACTGCTGACCACCCCTTTTAAAATTTTGAGTTTTCTGGCTTTCAGGCAAAATTCTAACCCTAAAGCGCCTCACTAAATCTTTTAACTGTTCGAGGAACAGAACTTTTAAACCCTCAAAAGCAATTTCCCCTAATTCTCCTAGAAAAGCACTGGCATCAAATGTGGACATTTCTATGCTTTAGTAGTACAGACTCAAGAAAACCTTGCAGTTTTTAAAATTGGTTTCGAAGGAACAATTTACTTTCCCCACTCTAATTCTTTCATTTCATCTGTGGGAACTATCTTGGATGAGCCCCAAATTTGTTACGACTGGTCTGTAGGTGAGGTCCCCCAAGTTGTTATGAACCCAGACGAGATAACCCAAATTGTTATGCTCCCGGGTGAGGAGGGATGAACCAGCTTCCCTTCTTTTTCCCCTTCTTTATTCAACCACTTCAGTTGATCGCAACAAGGTTAATTTAAAAAGGATCTCTTCCCTCATGGATACCTTTCCCCAATTGAAATGTACTTATGTTTTAGAAGGAGCCAATTTAACCAGGCTTTCTTGAGTCAAAGAAAGAATAAGTTTATTAGTTACAAACAACCTGGGAAACAATAATAAAAACACAACACACATGCACACAGATTAGAAATAAGGAGTTGAGTCCAAAAATAAAAGTAAAAAACAAAACATGAATCAGACTTTGGCTTGACCGTGAGGAGTGGAGGGTGAAATGTTGGGGCTGTGAAGTTGGGTGATTCCGGTAGAGCTGACTTTGGTAGTTGAGCAGTTGGTTTGGAGATTTTTGGTTCTGCAAGTTAGCTGAAAGGAGTTGCCCTGCTTCCTTTTTGACTGTGGCTTTGCTGACTTGTGACTTGCCTCAAGCAACAGTGAAAGACTTTTGCCTGCAAGCTGCAGGGATGCCTAATTGCTGTTCTTCTGCTGTGACAGCACACACTAACATACCAGAACTAGAATACACCAATCAGGTTTGTAGCTGGCCTTTTAACCCCTTTTCTTGTGTATTCCTAGAAGGGAAAAATAAACATGTCTTTCACCCAGAGCCTGCTTTCTTTCAACTCAGATCATGTCCACATTCTGCGATATAACTCAACAGGAGATGGTTTCTGCTGAGATAGTAAGCAGTCTTCATTGTCTCCGCAACCATAGGAGATTACAGTTCAGTCTATTGCATTGCATCTCTCCCTTCCAAGTATCTCTGTCTGAGTGGGCCTTGACAGCTTTTTAGGTGTGACATTCCAGGGCCTCTCTGGACTAGTCGGTCAAGTATAATCCGCATAGGAATATTCCAGAAAGTGGTTACTTTACAGCCTCAGCCAGCTTTTGCTTGTATGTGCTTTTTAAAAAAAGCACATGTCCTCCTCAAAATGTTCAATATGCCTATAAGTAATTCAGGTTGTGATCCGTTGTCATCACATGCACGATGCCAACGGGAATGGAAAATTCTGGCCTCTGTCTCCTAAGTTGAATCCTGCAAGGTGTTTTTTGAAGGTGTTAGCCACATCAAAAGTTTGGCCTCTAACTGGCTCAAAACCACACCAAACTGTTCAGCCAATTGAAGGCCAGCGTGATAATATTACAAATTAAAATTTAAGGATGGAAAATCATGGACATAGTGAACCTGATTTCTCAGTGTGTGCTATTGATGGGCATGGTTTGGCACTGGGCATGTGAGCTGGTAAAATTACCTCTCTTAAACTTTGCAAACGTATTTCATGACTGGCTGATGGGTTTTTGAACAGCTTCCATTAGGAAACTCTTAAGATTTGAGGGGCATTTCAGCCAGAAGGGAATTTGGTGCTGGCTCTCAGACACAGATTAGCTTCTAGCCGCACAGAAGAGGTAATGAAGAGAAACACCCTAATGCAGTAAGGAGGACACTTGTTGGGTTTCACAAGCACACTGAGCAGGCTAATCAGAAAGCTAGCCTGCACCATTAACTGAGTCCAATTATGTTGCATAATAGTATATAATAAGGGCATCTCATTTTATTTGTGTGTGATTTCTAAGTGTACAATAATTCGGATAAATTGCATTAACTTCGTGTAGGAAGCAAATACCCTCCTCCGGCATGCTCTGGGTTATGGTACAGCTGCTGATGGATCGGCATCAATCCACACTCGAAAACAGAAGATATGGTTTACATTATTAGATGCTGGGCACTGCACGGCCTTCCAATTTGTCAACAGTGATACTAATGCAGAAGACAGAAAATATGTTTAAACTATTTTCTTATCACCCATCAAATGAAGGATAAGAAAAAGAGGTTGCTAGCTGATTACAACACTTTAAATATTCCACAAATAGTGTCCATACTTATGTTTGTAAGTAACATGCAAATTGCTGCATCATTGGTGCAATTCTACACTAGCCACCGAGAAGGAGATGCTGTTCTGGATGACCGTGAAGATTTTCTCTCAGGGATTGACCTGTTGGTCTTTCATGTAACAGGGAGCATTGTTTTGAGCTTTCTGTTGTGTTGGAATTAACTTCGGTTCAATATTTATTATTTAGGATTGTAGATTTGCTAATAAAATCAAAAAGAATTTCTGCAAATTTTAAAAATTTACCCATTAAACAATATAAAACGGGTGTGGTGCTAACAAATATCTGGGCCATTAACTTTGTATAATCTAAAGGAAAAACTTGCAGTTGTGTAACACCTTTCATACCCATAGATTATCTCAAAATAATTCACAGCTGGTGAATTGCTTTTGAAGTGCAGACATTGTCATAATGTAGGCAAACACGACAACCAATTTGCACAAGCAAGTTCCCACAAAGCAACAAAAAATGACCAGTTAACCTATTTTGATGATTGTGGTTAAATCTTAGCCAGGGCACCATGAGAATTAGCTGCTTCTCTTGAAAAGGTGACTTTACTCCCATCTAAACAGGCAAATGGAATATGTTTCAAATCTCATTTGAAAAACAACACTTCCTTCTTCCTTTACGCAGTCTTGCCGTAGTACTGCACTAAAAGTTATGTTCTGGACTGGAGCTTTATCCACAAGAGAATTTAAAATGGTTTGTAAGATGGTTCAGTGGATAATTTTAAGACCATTTCTGCACAGTTCATTTTATTACTTTATCAAGTTTTCAGTAGCCTTTGGGACAGTTGCTCTAATTGTAGAGCTCCATTGCCAATGGATTTCTCAATAGGAATTCCCAAATACCTTAGATTTGTGGGGGAAAAAGAGGGGGCTAACAGCAAGAAACTAGACAATTCAAGCTGTATCAGAGCTGTCCTGTGCCTGCCCATCAGCACCACATATGCACAACTTCAGAAAGAGGTGTACAGATCTCACTTTCACAGTGAATTAGTGCATGTAGAAGTTTCAGTTCCTGTGGTACTTGGCAATAGCTCAGATGTGCAAAGATCTGTCTAAAAATAATGCTGCATGGTTCTTTGAAAGCACCCATTCACACTGCAGTATGTCATGAATCAAAGCATACTAGGATGATTCAAGAACCACACCCATCAAGATGTCATCAGCTATATATGTCGGCACCTATTGGGCAGCAACTGTCAGCACAGGATCCAGGTCTTAAGAGAGTCAGACTCAGAACTGTACCATCTGTTGCTAGGATACTTGCAGCTGCCATGTAATATACAGCAGGCATAGCTCATGTCAGTGCTATGGTAGAGTGGCAAGCAGGACTACCTTACTTGCAGCAGCTCAAGCTGCATCATCTGTACTTTAGTAGCCATAAAACAGGGGAGCAGGTACTCTGTTACTTGCCTGTACACTCACCCTGTTCACTGAGATTCCTTTGCTCTTATTTTTGCCTGCTAGTTCTTACTGTGCTCCCGTTCAGTCTTGTTGAAGGCTGCCAATAAGTTGAGATTCCTTTTTGATTCATTCTCTACATTCCGGAACCATACTTTGAGATTGGAAAATTGTGAACATCATTCCATTATTTAAGAAAGGTGACAGAAGGAAACCAGGGAATTAAAGATCAGTTAGCTGAACATCTGTTGTTGAGAAATTGCTAGAGTCTATAATTAAGGATAGGGTGACTGAACACCTTGAAATCTTTCAGCTGATCAGAGCCAACATGGATTTGTAAAGGGTAGGTCATGCCTGATAAACCAGATTGGATTTTTTGAAGAGGTGGCTAAAGCAATAGGCAAGGAAATGTCTATAGATGTAATTTCTATGGACTTCCAGGAGACATCTAATCCAGTCCCTGCTTCAAGGCTGTTAGCAAAAGTTCATGTTCTGGAATTGAAGGCAAATTATTGACCTGATTAGAAAATGACTGAGCGAAAGGGGACAGTAAATATGGATAATGGACAGATACTCTGATTGGCAGGATATGACTAATGGTGTCCCGCAAGTATTTGTATTGGGGCCTCAAGTATTCACTGTGTCCATTCATGACTTAGATGATGGAATAGAAAGCCACATATCCAAATTTGTCGATGACACAAACACAGGTGACATTGTAAGTAGTACAGATGAAAGGGTAAAATTACAAAGCAATATTGATAGATTAAATAAATGATAACAACTGTGGCAAATGGATTTCAACGCAGGCAACTGTCAGGTCATCTTTGAACCTAAAAAGGATAGAGCAGGGTATTTCTGAATAGTAAAAAGCACAGAACAGTGAAGGCCCAAAGAAATATGATGGTCCTTGTATACAGGTCATTAAAATGTCATGAGCATGTATAATAGAATGCTTGCCTTCATAGCTAGAGGAATAGAATACATAGAGGTAGAAGTTATGTTTCCGCTATACAAAGCCCTGGTTGAACCACATGTGGATCATTATGAACAGTTCATGACACCACACCTAAGGAAGGATATATTGGTCTTACAGGGAGTCCAGCATAGATGAGGAGAAGGTAGACAAACTAGGGTTATATTAAATAAAAACAGAAAATATTGGAAAAACACAGCAAGTCTGGTGGCACCTGTGAAGAAACAGAGTAAATGTTTCAGGTCAATGAATTTTCATCCAGGGTTGTAGTCCCTGAAATTTAGGATGCTAAGGGGTGATTTGATAAAAGTCTTCGACATATTAAAGGGAACAGATAGAATAGACTGGGATAAACTAATTTCTGCTAGATGGGGAGTCTAGAACTTTGGGGATTAGTCTAAAAATTGGAGCCAGGCCTTTCTGGAGTGAAATTAGGAAATGCTTCTTCATGCTAAGGATGGTAGAAGTTTGGAACTATCTTCCATTGAAGTTAGATCAATAGTTAATTTTAAAACTGAGATTGGTAGATTTTGTTAGCCAAAGTTGTTAAGGGATAGGGGACAAAGGATGTTCAGGGATATGGATAAAAGCAAAATACTGCGGATGCTGGAAATCTGAAACAAAAACAAAAATAGCTGGAAAAGTTCAGCAGGTCTGACAGCATCTGCGGAGAGAAATACAGTTAACATTTTGAGTCCATATAACTCTTCATCAGATGAAGAGTCATACGGACTCAATGTTAACTGTATTCCTCTCCACAGATGCTGTCAGACTTGCTGAGCTTTTCCAGCTATTCCTTTGTTAAGGGATATGGAGTTAGGTTATGGATCAATCACAATCTCAAGGGGCAAACTTGCCAATTCTGTTCCTATGTTCCTTTATAACCTTTCCATTGGCCATAAAGATTATTGTCACCCTTGTTTTGACCGGGATGGAAGGTGTGCACAGTTTATCTAGCCCCACTACTCCACAGATCACATCATTAGTTTTTTTTAAAAGTTTAATTCACTCCCCAAAATGGCCAATTATTTATCTTCACTACTGGTACCCAGAATAAAAGAGGCTTTAACCGGGCTTCTTTCAATAAACTCAGAATGATTGATTTATTATAAAACAAAACTTTTTTTAACACAAGCTGAAGGACTGGTTAACACACAATTGTACTTTAGAAGTATAACTATCTATACCTTTTAAAAATACCCCAGCATGCACACAAACACATACACACACACAAACAAACAAAGGACAAACAGATAGGGTCTCTCTACAGAGATGGGCTTTAGGGAATAGGCATTATAAAATAAAAGATAAAGTTCACAGGGTCTTGGCGCTGTCAATCTGGAGCTCCCTTGTGTGAAGAGGGGCTCCTGGTCCCAGTAGGCATCTGGAGGTTTGCACCAATGGAGCTTCGGCATGGAGGAGAATATAGAACTGGATCAATTCTTCCTGTCTCAGCTTTGCAGGTCCAAAAACAGACAAGTTACACTCAGGTGAGGATTCTTTGGTTACAGGTTTATAACCACACACAGAATTTTAACCAAGGCACAGAGAGAGAGTCAGTTAGAGTAGCCTTTTTGCTCAGCTTATTTCCCAACAAGACTGAACTCACAAAACAGTGGATTCAAAACTTAAAGCTAACCTCTGCCGTGCAATTCCCAGTAAATCACTTGCGTGTGCCTTTACCAGTTTCTCCCCCATCAATTAAAGTGATTGCTGTTCAAAACACATAAACGACTCTCCCTCAAGTACCATACTGGTCAGGTGATTTCATGGAAAAGGCATGCTTGTCGACAGTGCCAAGGTGAATTTAAGACCCTTTTAAAAAAAAATCCAGGTCAACATCCAAATGTCCAGATAATACAATGTTTTCCATATTTTAAAAGAAAAATCCATTTCATGAATATATGGTTTTCCCAACACCCTCGTCTAACAATTTCCCTTAAATGTCTGTATTCCTTTAAATTTTACCAACATGTAATCTTCCAGCCTCAACATTAGGTTATCTCCTTGTACCTATCCAAGCCTTGGAGTTGTGAATAAGAATGCAAATGAACTGACTTCAGAAATAGAATCATTGAATGGTTACAGCACAGAAGGAGGCCATTCGGCATGTTGTGTTTATGCCAGTTCACTGCAAGAGCTAGTCGCACTCCCCTGCCTTTTTCTTGTAGCCCTGCAATTTTTTTCTCTTCATATAAGTATCCAATTCCCTTTTAAAATCACGATTGAATCTGCCTCCACCACCCTGTCAGACAGTGCATTATAAACCTAACCACACGCTGCATTAAAAATTGTTTTCCTCATGTCACCTTTGGTTTTAATGCTTTTCACTTTAAATCGATGTCCTTTGTTTCTCAACCCTTCTGCCAATGGGAACAGTTTCCCCCTATCTACTCTGCCCAGATCCCTCATGATTTTGAGGACTTCTATCAAATCTCCTCTCAAGCCTCTTTTCTCTATAAGAACAGTCACAGCTCTTCCAATCTATACACGTAGCAGAAGTCCCAGATTTCTGGCCTATTCTCAGAAATCTTTTCTGCACCATCTCTAATGTCTTCACATCCTTCCTAAAGTGCGAGCCCAGAATTTTGCACATTGTTTCAATTAAGGACAAACCAATGCATTATAGAGGTTCACCAAAACTTCCTTGCTTTTGTACTCTACGACTCTATTTATAAAACCCAGGATCCCATATGCCTTATTGACCGCTTTATACTTCCCTGCAATAAATTTCACCTATCTCATGTCTGCCTATTCCACCAGTCCTATTCTGTCCTTTTAAATTCTATCACTTTCCTCTCACAGCTCACAATGCTTCCAAGTTCGGCGTCATCTGCAAATTCTGAAGTTGTACCCTGCATATCCAAGTCTGTTCCATTAATATAGATCAAGAAGCCAGTAGTTCATCATACTGACCCCTGGGGAACCCAAATGTATAGCTTGCGCCAGCCAAAAAACAACTGTTCGCCACTACCCTTTGTTTTCTGTCACTCATTCAGCTTTATGTCCATGCTCTCACTGTCCCTTTTTATTCCATGGGCTTTAACTCTGCTGACAAGCCTGTTATGTGATACTTAATCAAACATCTTTGGAAGTCCATGTACACCAGATCAACAGTATTGCCCTTATGAACTCTCCCCATTACCTCATCAAAAAACTCAAGCAAGTTAGTTAAACACAATTTGCCTTTAAAAAATCTGTGCTTTCCCTAATTAATCCACAATTTTCCATGTGACTATTAATTTTCTCCTGAATCATTGTTTTTAAAAGCTTCGCCACTGAGGTTAAACTGACTGGCCTGTTGTTGTTGGGCTTATCCTTGCACCCTTTTTTGAACAAGGGTATCACATTTGCAATTCTCCAGCCCTCTTGCACTAAACCTGTTTCTGAGGAAGCATGGAAGATTATGGCCAATACCTCTGCACTTTCCACCCTTAACTCACTCAGTACTTTTTTCAGTTCATTTACGGGATGTGGGCATCGCTGGTTGGGCCAGCATTTACTACCCACCCCTAATTGCCCTTGAGAAGGTGGTGGTGAGCTGCCTTCTTGAATTGCTGCAGTCCATGTGGTATAGGTATACCCACAGTGCTGTTAGGGAGGGAGCACCAGGATTTTGACACAATGTAGTAATCATGGTTTTATTTAGTTTAAGAATAATACTTGTTAGGGAAGATCACATGATCTGCAGTAACCAATAGGAGAGTAGCGCGGGTTACCTCAGCAGTCAGCATAGAAATAGAGTTAGAGTTGAAAGCACACGTATAGTTGCTGCTGAGTATGTGGTAAACAAACTTAATGTTTCCATCCAAGAAGTGTCTGCAGATCAACTCTATGGGCAGAATTTTTCCGTCAGCATGTGGGGGGCAGGACCCACATGCCAACGCGTAAAATGGCGCACGGTGACGTTGGGCGCACGTCCCGATGTCGCCTCGCACCATCACGATATTTCGGTGGGTGGGCGCGCGACGATATCCATTGCACGACCGCCATTAATTAATGGGTCACTTAAGGCCCATGAGGCTCCAATTGACCTGGATTTTAAGGCGCCCATGTGATCTTCGGCGGGAGAAGAGAGCTCAGTGGGTTCACGAATCCAGACATTCAAAAGTTACTGCTCAGAAGTTAGTGAAACTTGCCTGTGTGAGGTGGAAAAGTTGAAAACGTATAGCAACTGCTTGGAAAGGACTCATAACCTTCAGGTCAGCACTTTTCAGTGAGGATTTGTTTTGGGGCCTGTAGGTTTCAGGAGGCCTCCCTGAGCCTGGGAATGGGAGGTGATCTCTCCACTGGAGGCACCTCATCTGAGGAGGATGGGAGGGCCAGAAGGGGGAGAAGGCCAGGAGAGCACATTCAGCCTGCAGGAGAGCCACCTTTTGGAGGACAGGCACAGGCACAACGGATGCAGGGCCAAGAGGTAGTCCAAAGCCCAAGGGGCAGCAGAAGACGGCACTATCCTGCTGCCAGGGTATACAGGCAGTGAAGCAGTTACCTCAATATGTCTGAGGTGCAGTGGCGAAGGAGGCTCCGTCTCTCAAGGAAGATAGTCAACACTATCTGTCAGATGATAGGCCCTGAGATCTCAGCTAACTTCATGGGTGGACACCCCATGCCAGTGGCTCTAAAGGTCACAGCTGCCCTCAACTTCTATGCCTCCTGCTCTTTCCAGGGGTCGGTGGGTGATCTTTGCAGTGTCTCGCAATTGGCTGTCCACACTTGTGTCAAGCAGGTTACAGACGTTCTGTTCAGGTGTGCATTGACCTTCATCCACTACCGCTGGGACGAGGCCAGCCAGACAGAGCGAGCCAGAGGCTTCACAGCGATTTCTGGCTTCCCCCGCGTCCAGGGTGCTATAGACTGCACACATGTGGCCATCAAGGCGCCAGCAGGTGAGCCCGGTGCCTTCATCAACAGGAAGGGCTTCCACTCCATGAACGTGCAGATAGTGTGTGATCACAGGATGCAGATTCTACAAGTTTGTGCAAGGTACCCAGGCAGCTCCCACGATGCCTACATCCTCAGACACTCCCAGGTGCTGGGGCTCTTCAGTGCTCCAGCCCGGCTGGATGGATGGCTGCTGGGTGACAAGGGCTATCCCCTCAGAAGGTGGCTCATGACGCCTCTCTGCCATCCAAGAACAGAAGCCGAGCAGCGGTACAATAGAAGTCACGCCTCCACAAGGGCTGTGGTGGAGAGAGCCATCGGTCTTCTCAAAATGTGCTTCAGATGCCTGGACTGTTCCGGGGGCGCACTCCAGTACCCCCCAGATCTTGTGTCACTGATAGTGGTTGCATGCTGCGCTCTCCACAATCTTGTGCTGCAAAGGGGGGGACGCTGTGGACGAAGAAAATGTAGACAGAGTGCTGAACGTGTTGAGTCCACGCAATGAGTCTAAGGATGAGAACGCACAGGGAAATGATGAGGGGGCACAGGCTGACCCGGGCATAATCCTGCGAGGCAGGGATACCCGGGATGCTCTAATCCAAGGAACCTTCAGCTAGCACAGCACAGATGGTTCTGCAACACAAGCCTGGCCTGTAGCCTCCATATTGGAGACATCAGTGCAAAATCTGTCTGGATAGAGGCATTGACGATAGGCCCAGTCAATAAATGTAAGTGACACACAAATCACTCATCAAATCTCAGGAATCCATGCACCTGCCCAAGAAAAGAGGCACCCCCAGCCATGTTAGACAACATAAATTTAATGCTGTAACAAAAGTCTCTTGACATAACAGAAATAAAATGGTGTTGCACTTCACACACAATCAGAAGGAACTCATAGGGGGGCCAACAAAAAACCACCAGGGATGATCCCAGGGTGATCCTAAGGTGCTTTCATTTTACGTTTGCGGGTGCTACGTCTTTATGGTGCCGCCTTGCTGGCACTGACACCTGAGACAGCCTGCTCTCTCTGATTTCCTCTTGGTCCCGATGACCTTGGTGAACGTCCTCTGGCCCAGCGAGCCTGTGAAGGACCCGCCTGGGAGGGAGCTGCCAGGTCCACAGCTGGCATCTCCCCAGTCATCGCAGCCTCATTGGGTGCTGCAGTCACTGGCAGAGGGGTGGAGGAGCACCCTAAGAGGCACCCGCAGAGATGACAGGCAGCTGCTCCACCGACGTGAGGTCGCTTCGGACCTCCCTGCTCGCCATAGATGGACAGGCACTGAGGTGAGATACCTGGTGCCCAAACCACCGCCTGCTCGGGCACTGACCACATGAGGTCAATGCCCCTGTGGGGGTTTGCAGGTCTGAGTGCAACCCCAGGAACCCTTGATCCTGTCCCTGGAGCTGCCTCTCCATGAGGGTTGCCACTCTGTCCATGGAGGAAGCTTGGCGCTCAGCCATGAGGCTCAATGCATCGGCTACAGTCCATGTAGACTCCTCCACCACTGACACCAAGCCAAGAACAGCCTCATGTATCTCCACCAGATGGTCCCGCACACCTGGCTGCATGTCAGCACTTGGCTGCATCGCTGACAACTCCAGAGGCTCATCACCTGCCATGGACTGAGCATGTGCCTGGGCCCCTGCAGTCCTCTGACTGTAGGTGCCATCAGCACTCTCTGTCTCTGCCCAGCTCCTCCAGCGACTGTGAAGTGCCCTCACCGCTGTGCCCCGGGGCACTAGCTGAAGTTCTGAGGCCCACCAAGGTGCCAGCATCTACCCTGGTGCCTGCCTGGCAGAGATGTTGTGACGCTTCTAAAGGTGCAACTTCATGCCCCTCAGGTGTCAGAGGGGGCCCCTGCTGCTGCTCTGGGTCCCGGCCCTGCACTGCTGATGCTGAAAGGAAGAGTAAGGAATTCGATCAGTTAGCCTGCGGGCAATGTCAATGTACATGCCTGTCCCCCGGATCATCATGCGCTTATCATTCACACGCACTGGGCAAACCATGTTGGTTACATCACTTACTCAACAATCAGCACTGCCATGGCTGTTGGGAGACTACTGGTGCTGGCCATATATACCTACCTATGGAACCCCAGCCTCTCCGGCTCCAGTAGACCTGGGCGCGTAGCATCTCTCTAGGTCGAGGGCCTCCTGCTCAAAGCGGCTAAGCAGCAAAATCTGGCCTGGCCCACTGCCAGTCCTCAGCCTCTTGGTGCTGTTATGAGAATTCTTCTCCTGCAAATGAAAAAATAGCATTGATAAGTGATACTTGTACCGTCAATCTCTTTGCGGCCAGCCCACCTCAAGCCCAGTTGGCCATTGCAAGGATGCAGTGCATCCTTCCCCCACCGCTGGCCAGCACTCACACAAATATGCCAGGTGAGTCCTTCCCTCCACCCACCCCCCCTTGGCCACATGCTGCCTTCATCAAAGTTGGGGGCACACAGTTGTACCAGCCGTTGCAAGGAGGCACAATGACGTGGAGTGCAGAGGGCAGCACATCCATCTATGCCACAGGACCTTGAAGATCCCCTCCCACCATGTCATCACCCTGACTTCGACATCCTGGAGTTCGAGCAGTGCGCCTAGGTACAGATCCTCCAGGTTGAACCCACCATAGTCGTATGGGTGTCACTGCAAAACATGCTGCGGGTGCAGAACCCATCTCATCACAGCCCTCACAGGCTGATGAACGCATAAGCTGGGCCGCCCAGCTAAGGACACATGCCGTCAATGACTCCTTGCACTCAGGCGACTCAGACATGGGTATGGTACCAACGGGGGAGAAGCTTACATGATGGGTGAAGTGAACAATGCCAACATGCTACTCACCCTTCCCGTGCACAGCAGGTCGTTGAAGCACTTGCGGCACTGGGTCCATGAGTGCTGCACCACATATTGGGAGCTCACGACCTCCACAACCTCCTCCCATGCATGCTTGGTCAAGTGGGGTAGTCTCTTCCTCCCGTCCTCGGGGACAAGCACCTCCCGCCGTGTTGCCACCTCCTCAAAGAGGGCAGCAAGGCACTCGTCCGAAAACCTGGGTGCATATTGACCACCTGCCCTACCCTCCTGCACAGCAAGCCTGGGTATGCCTTGGCCCAGACCTCTGGCCATGTAAAGCAGCCTTGGAGCGGCTGCAGCTTGGCCTTTAAACAAGCCGCTGGGTCGCCATTGGACCCAATGGCGATTGCCATTCCACCTCTGACCTCCCACTCCCGCCGACCCCTGGAGTCACCAAACACACTGGGCGGGCCTTAATTGGCCCGCCCGCAAAAAATGGTGGCGCGGTCCCGATTGCCGGCGGTGATCAGGTCCGTGGCCGCCCGCGCATGCTCCTGCATGCCCCGCCTGACATGGGGAAAATTCTCCCCTATCATCAATATTAGCAATTCGGCCACTCTTACAACAAACTGGTGAAGAGGATAAAACATGATTGAATAGGTGAAATCAAGTTAGAAAGATATCGGCACTGTACCTCGCCCAGTGATTGTGAGTAGCAAGCTCTGTTAGAATTGAAGAAATAATCCCATCTCAAAATGCCACTATTTTGGAGAGCTGATCCTTTTGAACCAGCCACAGATGATTGATCTCATTATATAGAATGCCTCATATTTGTTTTTTGGGGAAGAGATGAAGCAAGCGATCCTCTTGAGTACTTGTGGGAGCAAAACTTACAGTCTAATTTGAACTTTGACAACACCCAGTGCCCCAGATTTGAAGTATTTTAATGAATTGGTGGACCTCATGAAGGGTCATTTTCAACCAAAGCCTTCAGTCACGATGCAGATGTTCAGGTTTAATTCGCGAAATAGAGCCCCATGTGAGACAATTGCATGCTATGTGGAAAATTTGAAGCAGTTAATGGAACATTTTGAGTTCAGTACGACTCTAAATGACATGCTCAGAGATCGTTTAGTGTGTGACCATAAGGCCATAAGAATTAGGAGTAGAAGTAGGTCATTTGGCCCATTGAGTCTGCTCCACCATTCAATTAAATCATGGCTGATCTGATAATCCTCAACTCCACTTTCCTGCCTTTTCCCTATAACCTTCAATTCCCTTACTGATTAAAAATCTGTCTATCCCTCAATCTTAAATATACTTAACCACCCAGCCTCCAAAGACCTCTGTGGTAAAGAATTCCACAGATGAACTATGCTCTGAGAGAAGAAACTCCTCCTCATCTCTGTCTTAAATGAGCGACTCCTTACTCTGAGATTATGGGCTTTGGTCCTAGAATCTCTCACAAGGGAAAACAACCTCTCATCATTTACCCAGTCAAGTGCCCTAAGAATCTTACATGTTTCAATAAGGTCACCTCTCATTCTTCTATACTCCAATGAGTATCGAAGTGTCGGTGCAGACTCAATGGGCCGAAGGGCCTCTTCTGCACTGTGTGATTCTGTAATTTTGTGAGTACAGGCCCAACCTACTCAACCTCTCCTCATAAGAAAATCCCTCCATACCTGGGATCAACCTAGTGAACCTTCTCTGGACTGCCTCCAATGCCAGTACATCTTTATTTTTGGAATGCTATTAGTGTCTTCTACTGTGACGACTGATGCAATGTATTTATTCAACTCCTCTGCCATTTCCTGGTTCCCCATTATTATTTCCCCAGCCTCATTCTCTAAGGAGCCTATGTTCACTTTGTCCTCTCTCTTCCTTTTTATATATTTAAAGAACCTCTTATGGTCCATTTTTATATTACTTGTTAATTTACTCTCATAGTTTATTTTCTCCCTCTTAATTTTTTTTCTGGTCATCTTCTGTTGGTTTTTAAAACTTTCCCAATCCTCTGGCTTACCACTAATCTTGCCACATTGTATGTTTTTTCTTTCAATTTGCTACATTCCTCAACTTCCTTGGTTAACCATGGTTGGTCTATCCCCTTCCTAGAACCCTTCTTCCTCACTGGGAGATATCTTTGTTGCGAGTCATGAACTATTTTCTTAAACATCTGCCATTGTTCATCAATTGTCTTTCCTGCTAAACTCCTTTCCCAGTCCACTCCAACCAACTCTGCCCTCATGCCTTTATAATTACCCTTTTTAACGTTTAGCACAGTTGTTTCCAACCCAAGTTTCTCACTCTCAAACTGAATACTAAGTTCTACCATGTTATGGTCACTGTTTCCTAGGGGATCTTTAACTCTGAGATCATTTATTAAACTTGCCTCATTACACATTACCAGATCCAAAATAACCTGATCCCTGGTTGGAACATATTGTGCTAGGAAACTGTCCTGAATACATTCTATGACTCCCTTGCTGGGAGTCAGAGCGAAGCAGACCTGCGGGAGACGGTTGGGAGTTGAGGAGCGCCTATAAATACAGACCAGGGATTGCAGAGCGGGCTACCTTGCTGGAAGACAGAGCGGAGCAGAACAGAAGGTACATGCGAGTGACAGTCAGGAACTGAGGAGTGTCTTTAAATACAGGCTGGGCATTGCAAAGTGGCCTACCTCCCTGAGAGCCTGAACAGAGCAGACCTGTGGGAGACAGTCAGGAGCTGCGAAGCACCTATAAATACAGACTGGGGATTACTGAGCTGCCTACCTTGCTGGGAGTGGGAACGGAGCTGAGGAGCGCACTGTTACACTGTTTCAGCTGCTGTGATGCTGCAGTCGGGGAAAAAGCAAAAAAGCAACTGTGATGTCACAGGACGTCATGCAGGAAGTTGATTGGCCGGTAAGTGCTCAGTCTAAGGGACAGTGTGTGAGAAGCTAGCTTTGGACAGGTGAGTTAAAGTAGATCTATGAATAAAAAGAACTAAAACTTTAAAATAATAAACCAAAATTTGAAAACTTTAAAATTAAAATCAAACAATAAAGATAAAAGAGCAATAAAAATAAATAAATAAAGTAATTTAAACAAACATCTAAAACACATGCCTTGTAGTTATGAAGCATATAACCTTTAGCTGTCAGTGATACCAGCAGTCAATAAATACATTAAATTATAGCATACATAGGAAGAAAGTAATTAAAGTAAATTAACTAAATGACATAAGTAACAATGGCGGGACAGGTGTTATGTTGTAGCTGTGAGATGCGGTAGTTTTGGACGCCAAGGCGATCCATGACAAACACGTCTACAGGAAATGTAAGCAGCTTGAGGAATTCTTGATCAGGATTATTAATCTGGAAGCCAAAATGCAGACACTGCATAACTTAAAGGAGGGGGAGAAATACCTGGATACTTTGTTCCAGAAGACAGTCACACTTCTTAGGTGAGGGTCATCTGTTTTGGTCAACAGTAAGGGACAGGAGGATGTGACTGTCAGTGAGGCAGGTAATGGGACTGAGCAGACAGTAGGGGAGGAGCCTCAGGCATTGCAATTGTCAAACAGATTTGAGATGCTCACAACCTGTGCAGATGAAAGCAAAGTCTGCAAGGTGGATGAGCTGGCTGGCCATGGCACTGTGGTACAAGAAGCCATTCAAGTGGGGGGAGCAAAAAGGAATGTAGTGGTAGTAGGGGATAGTATAGTGAGAGGGATTGACACTGTTCTCTGCAGCAAACAGCGAGAGTCCAGATGGCTGTGTTGCTTTCCCAGTGCCAGGGTTCGGGACATCTGCTCAGAGCTGGAGAGGGTCTTGCAGAGGGAGGGGGAGGATCCAGTTGTCATGGTCCAAGTAGGATCCAATGACATAGGTAGAACTAGGAAAGAGGTTCTACAAAATAAGTATGAGGAGCTAGGTGCTAAATTAAGAAGCAGAACCTCAAAGGTCTGGACTGTTACATGAGCCGTGTGCAAATTGGTATAGAGCAAATATGATTAGAGAGACAAATGCGTGGCTCAAAGGCTGGTGTGGGAAAAGCAGGCTCCGGTTTGTAGGGTACTGGCATCGGTACTGGGGAAAGTGGGTGCTGTACTGTTAAGACAGTTTACACCTGAACCCTGCTGGGATGAGTGTCCTCGCAAATCGCATAACTAGGGAAGTAGAGAGGGCTTTAAACTAAACAAGAGGGGTGAGGGATCAATCTTGGGTAGAGGTAGCAATTCAAGGTGTAGAGTCAAGATAGGAGAGCAAAATAGTAATATGAGAAATGAGGGTCAGAGGATGGCAAGAAGGGACAGAAAGAAAAAACCTAAGAATACATCAACAGTCAAGACTAGATGTTACAAAGGTAACAAAAAGACTAAACTGAAGGCTCTCTATCTGAATGAATGTAGCATTCATAACAAAGTAAATGAATTGATGGCCCACATTGAAGTAAATAAATATGATCTGATAGCAATTACAGAGAAGTCAAAGATAATATTAATATTGAAGGGCACATCACATTCAAGAAGAATAGGAAGCTGGGTAAAGGTGGAGGGGTAGCACTATTAATCAAAGAGGGCATTGGTGCAATAGTTAGAGATGACCTTAGTTGAGGAGATCAGGATGTAGAATCGGTTTGGGTGGAGATGAGGAATAGTAGGGGGAGAAAGTCATTAGTGGGAGTGGATTACAGGCCCCCTAACAGTAGCCACATTGTAGGACAAAGCATTCAAGAGAAAACATTGTGTGCTTGTGATATAGGGATGGCAATAATCATGGGTAATTTTAATCTATATATAAACTGGAAAAATCAGATTGGCAGTGGTAGCCTGAATGAAGAGTTCTTAGAATGCTTTCGAGATAGTTTCTTAGAGCAGCATGTTCTGAAACCAACCAAAGAGCAGGTTATATTAAGCTTGATATTGTGTAAAGTGACAGGATTAATTAATGGCTTCAGAGTAAAGGCACCCCTAGGTAGCAGCGACCACAATATGATTGAATGTTACATCCAGTTTGAAAGGGAGAAGAGTGGATCTAAGACTAGTATCTTAAACTTAAATAAGGGCAACTATGTGGGGATGAAAGCTAAGCTAGCTGAAGTGAACTGGGAAACTAAGCTAGAGGATAGATCAATAGAGAAACAGTGGCAGACATTTAAGGAGATATTTCGGACTATTCAGAAAAAGTACATTCCTACTATAAAGAAAAATTCTAAGGGGAGGACATGCCACCTATGGTTAACTAAAGATGTTAAGGAAAGGATCAAACTTAAGGAAAAAGCATACAACTGCACAAAGATGAGTGGTAGGACAGATGATTGGACAGAATATAAAGAACGGCAGAGAATGACTAAAAGGTTAATCAGCAGAAAGAAATTAGAGTATGAGAGGAAGCTAGCTAGAAATGTAACAACAGATATCAAGAGTTTCTACAGGTATTTAAAAAGGAAAAGAGTCAGTAAAGTGAGTGTTGGTCCTCTAGAGAGTGACAGTAGGGAGTTAATAGTAGATAATATGGAAATAAAACACTTCAGTAATAACTGCAAATCAGGAGGTGAACGGGAGAAAGGAACTTGGTGAAATTGAAATCACTAGAGAAGCAGTACCGAGCAAATTGATGGAGCTGCAAGCTGGCAAGTCTCCAGGTCCCAGTGGACTATATCCTAGGGTCTTAAAAGCGGTGGCTAATGAGGTAGCTGATGCACTGGTGTTAATTTTCCAAAAGTTGCTAGATTCTGAAAAGGCTCCATCAGACTGGAAAGTAGCAAATATATCCCCTCTATTCAAGAAGGGAGGGAGCCAGAAAACAGGAAACTATAAGCCAGTTAGCTTGACATTTGTCATGGGGAAGTTATTAGAATCGATCATTAAGGAGGTTATAGCTGGGCATTTAGAAGAGCTCAAGGTAATAGGGAAGGGTCAGTATGGTCTTGTAAAATGAAAATCATGTTTAACCAATTTATTGGAGATTTTTGAAGGGGTAACATGCACAGTGCATAAAGGGGAGCCTGTAGAGGTACTGTACTTGGATTTCCAGAAGGCATTTGATAAGGTGCCACATCAAAGATTATTACAGAAAATGAAAGTGCATGGTGTAGTGGGTAATGTATTAGCATGGATAGAAGATTGGTTAGCTGGCAGAAAGCAGAGTATGCATAAATGGGTCTTTTTCTGATTGGCAGGATGTGACGAGTGGAGTCCCACAGGGGTCTGTACTCGGGCCTCAACTTTTCACAATTTACATCAATGACTTAGATGAGAGGAGTGAAGACATGGTAGCTAAATTTGCAGATGACACAAAGATAGGGAGGAAAGTATGTTGTGAGGAGGACATGAGGAGGTTGCAGATGGACATAGATAGATTGAGCGAGTGGGCAAAGATCTGGCAAATGGAGTTTAATGTGAGAAAATGTGAAGTTGTTCACTTTGGCAGGAAGAACAAAAAAGCAGAGTATTACTTAAATGGAGAACGGCTGCATAATTCTGAGGTGCAGAGGGATCTTGGTGTTCTAGTACATGAGTCACCAAAAGTTAATCCGCAGGTACAGCAAATAATTAACAAGGCTAATGGAATGCTATCCTTCATTATGCAAAGAGTTGAACATAAAAGTAAGGATGTTATGCTTCAGTTATATAGGGCATTGGTGAGACTGCACCTCGAATACTGTGTGCAGTTTTGGTCTCCTTATTTAAGGAAGGATGTAAATGAATTGGAGGTGGTTCAAAGGAGGTTTACTAGATTGATACCTGGAATGAGTGGGTTGTCTTATGAGGAAAGGTTGAACAGACTGGTCTTGTTTCCACTGGAGTTTAGAAGAGTGAGGGGTGATTTGATTGAAGTATACAAGATCCTGAACGGCCTTGACAAGGTGGACACTGAAAGGATGTTTCCTCTTGTGGGTGAGTCCAGAACTAGGGGGCACTGTTTTAAAATTAGGGGTCACCCTTTTAGGACAGAGATGGGGAGAAATTTTTTTCTCTCAGAGGGTTGTGCGACTTTGGAACTCTGCCTCAAAAGACGGTGGAGGCAGAGGTAGATAGATTCTTGTTAGGCATGGGAATCAAAGGTTATCGGGGTTAGAGGGAATGTGGAAATCAAAACGCAAGAAGATCAGCCATGATCTTATTGAATGGGGGAGCAGTCTCGAGGGGCCAAATGGTCTACTCCTGTTCCAATTTCTTATGTTCTTACATTCTTATGAATCCTTGCTCGTGGCTACCTCTGTCAATTTGATTTTCTCAATCTACATGAAGATTAAAGTCACCCATGATTAATGTGCTGCCTTTTTTACATGCCCTCATTATCTCCTGATTCATTCTTTGTCCTACAGCATAGCTTCTGTTAGGGGGCTGATAGACTACTCCCACCAGTGTCTTCTTCCCCTTGTTATTTCTTAACTCTACCCATATGGATTCTACATATTCTGATCCAAGGTCGTTTCTTGTTATTGCACTTATTGCTGTGAAAGAAGACACTACTCAGAAAAGCTTATTGTCCAAAGTGAATCTGGATTTCAAGAAGGTGCTAGAGATAGCGCTGGCCATGGAAAGTGCAATAAGAGATTCAAAAGCAATACAGGGTGCACAAAATGGCGCTGTCCTCCACATCGGGTGGAAGACCCCAGCCGAAAAGGGCTCAAAAATGCAAGACTCTGCCGAGAAGCGGCAAACAGCCCCCGCTAACCGAAGAATAAAGAAAAATAACAACAGCGAAATCAAAGTATAAGTTCAATGCAGATGGAAACAAGCAGTCTTTTAGCAATTGGAAGTTTTAAAAAATCGAATGCAATTATTGTCACAGAAATGGACATATAATGAGACAGTGTAAGGAAAGATTCAAGCAGACTTGGTAAACAAAAGAAGAAGCTCAATGAAATCTACAATGTAGAAGAGCCTGAAACAACAAATTCTGACACTTATGCATTGTTTAATCTGAAAGTTGGAAAGACAGAACCAGTATTTGTCACAGTGAAAGCAAATGGAAAACCTATTAGAATGGAAGTGGAGACAGGAGCTTCCACTGCAGCAATTGGGGAACATACCTGCAGATACTTGAATAATGGTGAATGTCAATTAAATTTAGAAGAAACAACTGCCAAGCTCAAAACATATATGAGTGAAGATATTCAAGTAAAAGGCATAAGCAGAGTAATTGCCCATTATGGAAGCCAGTCGGCAAAGCTTCCCTTGATGGTGGTAGCAGGTGAAGGGCCAAGACTCCAGGGATGAAATTGGTTAAAAGAGATGAAGTTAGAATGGGCTGAAATTTTCCAGTTGAGAGCAAGTGGGCTACCGGAGCTACTTCGAAAGTTCACCACTGTGTTCAAGGACAAACTTAGGAAAATCCAGGGCCGGCAGGCAAAGATTCATATGAATCCGGAGAGAATCCCTCGATTCATGAAAGCAAGACTGGTGTCATATGCACTGTGAGAAAAAGTTGACACTGAACTGAACAGACTAGAGAAACTGGGCATTATACAAGCTGTTCAGTTCTCAGAATGGGTAGCACCCGTAGCCCCGTCCTTAAACCCAACCAAAGCATACGAACTTGTGGAGACTGCAAACTGGCAGTTAATAAAATAGCTAAGCTAAACAGACACCCCTTTCCAAAAATCAAAGACCTGTATGCCAAGCTGGCAGGAGGAACTACCTACACGAAGCTTGACATGAGTCATGCTTATCAGCAACTAGAGTTTGATAATGCTTCCCAGGAATTTGTCACAATTAATACCCACAAAGAGTTGTACCAATATACACGATTGCCTTTAGGTGTCTCCTCAGCTTGTGCCATCTTTCAAAAAACAATGGAAAGCTTACTGCAGGGACTGCCCCAGGTGGTAGTCTACTTAGACGATGCATTGGTGTCAGGATTCACTGAAAAAGAGCATTTGGCAAACTTAATAGAAGTCTTAAACCATTTTTTGCATGTTGGAGTGCATCTAAAAAAAGAGAAGTGCACATTCCAAGCGATGGAGGTAATCTATTTGGATCACCAGGTAGATTTATAGGGCCTCTATCTAGTTGAGGAGAAAGTGGGAGCCATAAGAGAAGTACCTGCGCCAAAGAACGCCTCAGAGTTCAAATCATTCCTAGGAATTATCAACTTTTATGGACGGTTCTTACCCAATTTGTCTACAGTGCTGTCCACCCCCCCCCCTCCCCCCCAGCATTCTCTACTCAAAAAGAACCAACGTTGGTTTTGGGAGGTGCCCCAGGAAGAGGTTTTCATAAAGGTGAATCGATTGTTGCATTCATCTAATCTATTAGTGCATTACGACCAGACAAAAGAATTGGAGCTGACATGTGATGCATCTCCCTATGGAGTGGGAGCAGTGCTCTCTCATCGGATGGACGATGACACGAGATGGCCAATAGGTTACGTTTCAAGAACGCTCACCACAGCGGAAAAGGAATACTCGCAGATAGAGAAAGAAGGCTTGTCCATCACCTTTGGTGTCAAGAAATTTCACCAGTACGTACATGGCCGCCATTTTACGATTGTTTCAGACCACAAACCATTGCTAGGATTCTTTAGTGAGGACAAAGCTATACCACCCGTAGCCTCAGAAAGAATACAATGATGGGCTTTAATTCTGGCAGCGTACGAGTACACTTTCGTGCATAGCCCTGGCAATCAAATCACAAATGCCAACACTTTTAGTTGAGCGCGTCCCAGTTCCACAGGAACTTGCTTTACTGTTAAATTTCTTAGATTCCTCACCGGTATGTGCTCAACAGGTCAGAGACTGGACAAGTAGGGGCCCAGTTCTCTTCTCAAGTACGAGAACAAGTGCTGCATGGTGGGTCACAGGAGCCCATATCTGATTCAATGAAACCGTACTTCAACAGAAGACATGAAATAACCAGCCAGAATGGCATCTTATTGTAAGGAGCACAGGTGATATTTCCTCCAAAGGGAAGGGAGCCACTTTTAATTGAACTACACAGTGCCCATCCAGGAATTTCTCGAATGAAGGCCTGGGATGGATGTCGAAATAGAGAGTTTACTAATGCACTATGTACAATGTCAGCAACTGCAAAAGTTGCCAATGACAGCTCCGTTACACCCATGGGAGTGGCCAGATGGACCCTAGGTGTGATTGCACATTGACTACGTTAGACCTTTCCTGGGAACAAAGTTTCTGCTCATTGTCGATGCCCATTCAAAATGGTTGGACGTATACGAGGTGAAGTCACCAACGTTGGCTGCTACAATTGAGAAACTATGTCAAAGTTTTGCTATTCACGGAGTAGCAGAGGTAGTCATTTCCGATAATGGCACAGCATTTACAAGTGCTAAGTTTCAACGGTTTATCAGCCTCAAAGGTATCACACATGTGATTGCTTCACCGTACTTTCCTTCCTCAAACGGACTGTCGAAAGGGCGGTTCAAACGTTTGAGGCAGGCATAAAAAAACTAACTGCCGATTCCCTGGCAACCAAGCTAGCACGCTTTCTTTTTCATTACAGAATTACCCCTCACACAACAACAGGTGTCACACCTGCAGAGTTATTGTTGAAAAGCTGTCCCAGGATGAGATTGAGCGAGCTTAATAATGCCGAATTTACAGGGAAAGGTGGAAAGGGGTCAGGGAAGCCAGAAAACTAGATGCGACTGGCATAGTCATGAGAGGAAATTTACCATGGGAGAGCCAGTATACATGAAGAACTTCGGAGAAGGACTGAAGTGGTTAGCAGGTGAAATAAGTGTGGTGACTGGACCTCTATCTTACCACATGGATGTGTAAGGCCAGATCATTCGTAAACATGTGGACCATTTAAGGAAAAGAGAGACAAATCACCAAGATTTGGTTTCACCTGTGATTATGGCCGGGTCTGCGTTTCCTGTTGAGGATGCTCAGCCCAGGACTGACATGTCTGATGTTCCTGTAAGAGTTGAGGATACAGAACTGCAAGTGCCCACCGAAGCACCTGATGTTCAGGCAACTCTGGAAAATGAGGTTCCTGACAAAGAATCTGAATTTTTGGAGCTGCGACATTCCACACAAACCAGGAAACCACCTGAACTAGACTGAACTTGTAAATTTCTTACCCACTCTAAATATTATGTTGGCTAGAAAAATATGTGCTTGTAAATATAATATGTATGGCCGAGTTAAAGGGGGAGGAACATCGTAATTATGGGGCAGAATTTTACATTCGGCGAGCAGATGCGCGCCTGACATGCCGGAACATAAAATGATGCGTGATGACGTCGGGCATGCGTCCCAACATCATCGCGAATTCGTGTGATATTTCATTCGGCGGGCGCGTGCCGGAATTGGCTGTGCACCCATCAATAATTGAAAGGCCTATTAAGGCCATTAAGTAGGTAATTAAGTTGCATTTTACGCTGCCCATCCAACCGTATAGTTGGTGGGCAGGCGAAAAGGCCAAGCGGCCTTTACTTTTTATAGGAAACCTCATCCACAAGCGGGATGACGTTTCTTAAAGCTAATACTCATTAAATAAAACCGTTATTTTCAAAATAAAAACTTGGCCCAACTCATGTGACACGGTCACATGAAGGGACATGTTTCATTAAATTTTTCCTGTCTTTATTTGTTTTTTTAAAAAGCACTTCAATCTCCCTGAGGCAGCTCCTGCGCAAACTGCCTGCTAGGCTCAGCTCTCCCTCCCCCCCCCCCCCCCAACCCTCCACCCCACACAGGTAGTGTCAGCGCTACTGCTTGTGACCCATGCTGGGCGGGCCTTAATTGGCCTGGTCGCATGAAATCGCGGTGCAGAGCCGATTGCGGGCAGTGGTCAGCTTTGCGGCCACCCCTGTCCGCTCCTGCCGAGCTCGCCCGACCAATGTAAAATCCTGGCCATGATTTTATTTAGTTTGTAATGTCCCCTTAAGAATAATACTTGTTAGGGAAGATCACATGATCTCTAGTAACCAATAGGAGAGTAGTGTGGGCTACCTCAGCAGTCAGTGTAGAGATAGAGTTGGAGTTGAAAGCACACATATAGTTGCTGCTGAGTATGTTGTAAATAAATTTAATGTTTCTGCCCAAGAAGTGTCTGCAGATCAACTCTGTCATCAATAGAAGCAACTCAGCCACCCTTACAACACCCAGCAACAGTGAAAGAACGGCAATATATTTCCAAGTCAGGACGATGCGTTGCTTGGAGGGGAACATCCAGGTGGTGGTGTTCCCATGCATCTGCTGCCCTTGTCCTTCTAGATGGTAGCGGTTGTGGGTTTGGAGGGTGCTGCATAAGGAGCCTTGGTGAGTTCCTGCGGTGCATCTTGCAGATGGTACACACTGCTGCCACTAATTGTCAGGGGTGGAGGGAGTGAATGTTTGTGGAAGGGGTGCCAATCAAGTGGGCTGGATGGTGTCAAACTTCTTGAGTGTTGTTGGAGCTGCACTCATCCAGCCAAGTGGGGAGTATTTCATCGCACTCCTGACTTGTGCCTTGTAGATGGTGGACAGGTTTTGGGGAGTCAGGAGGTGAGTTGCTCACCACAGGATTCCTAGCCTCTGACCTGCTGCTGTAGCCACAGTGTATATATGGCTAGTCCAGTTCAATTTCTGGTCAGTGGTAACCCCCAGGAGGTTGATAGTGGGGGATTCAGTGATGGTAATGCCATTGAATGTCAAGGGGCGATGGTTAGATTCTCTCTTGTTGGAGATTGACATTACCTGGCACTTGTGTGGCACGAATGTTACTTGCCAATTGTCAGTCCAAACCTGGATATTGTCCAGGTCTTGCTGCATTTGGACATGGACTTCTTCAGTATCGGAGGGGTTGTGAATGGTGCTGAGCATTGTGCAATCATCAGCGAACATCCCCACTTCTGACCTTACGATGGAAGGAAGGTCATTGATGAAGTAGCTGAAGATGGTTGGGCTGAGGACAACTGGGGAACTCCTGTAGTGATGTCCTGGAGCTGAGATGATTGACCCCCAACAACCACAGCTATCTTCCTTTGTGCTAGGTATGACTTCAACCAGCAGAGAGTTTTCCCCCTTATTTCCATTGGCTCCAGTTTTGCTAGGGCTCCACACTCAGTCGCAAATTGCCTTGATGTCAAGGGCAGTTAATCTCACTTCACCTCTGGAGTTCAGCTCTTTTGTCCATGTTTGAACCGAGG
The DNA here is from genome assembly GCF_964194155.1 of Cetorhinus maximus. Taxonomy (NCBI): domain Eukaryota; kingdom Metazoa; phylum Chordata; class Chondrichthyes; order Lamniformes; family Cetorhinidae; genus Cetorhinus; species Cetorhinus maximus. The sequence goes on from NC_135880.1 coordinate 98,287,433, forward strand.
TTGTAATGAAGTCAGGAGCTGAGTGACCCCGGGCTGAACCCGAACTGACCATCAGTGAGCAGGTGATTGCTAAGCAAGTGCTACTTGATAGCACTGATGAAGACCCCTTCCATCACTTTACTAATGATGTTGAGTAGGCTGATGGGCGGTAATTGGCCAGGTTGGATTTGCCCTGCTTTTTGCAGACAGGACATACCTGGGCAATTTTCCACATAGCTGGGTAGATGCCAGTATTGTAGATGTACTGGAACAGCTTGGCTAGGGCCGTGGCAAGTTCTGGAGCACAAGTCTTCGGTACTATTGCCAGAATATTGTCAGAGCCCACAGCCTTTGCAGTATTTTTGTATATATCTCATCTAGTCTTGTTGATTTATCAACTTTAATCTCAACCAGTCTTTCTAATACCTCTTCTTTATCAATTGTTTGCCCATAAAGTGGCTCAACAACCTCCTCTTTCACTATGACATTGACAACATCAGTTTCCTCAGTAAAGATAGTTACAAAGTACTCATTTACTATCTCTATCTCACTGCGTAAATCCCCTTTTCGGTCCCTATCAGCTCTATCCCTCTTTTTGCTACCCTTTTACTCTTTATACGCCTACAGAAGACTTTTGGATTACCTTTTATGTTAGTTGCCAGTCTTTTCTCATACTCTCTCATTGCTTCTCTTATGTATTTTTTCACTTCCCCTCTGAACTTTCTATATTCAACCTCACATCTGACATATGTACACCTTTTCTGTTTCAATTTACTCTGTATCTCTTTCATCAACTAGGGAACACTGGCTTTGTTTGTCCTACTTTTCCTCCCATGGGAATGTAACTTGACTGTAACCAAACTATCTCCTCTTTAAAGGCAGCCCATTGTTCCATTATAGTTTTACCTGCCAATCTTTGATTCTAATTGACCTGGCACAGATCTGTTCTCACCCAACTGAAGTAGGCCCTCTGCCAATCAATTATTCTAATTCTGAAATGCCCTTTGTCCTTTTCTATTGCTAATCTAAACCTTAGGATACTATGATCACTGTCTCCCAAATAGATTTTACACCTCCCTGTAATTTTCCTGCTAATTTGCTCCTCTATGAGCTTCCCAATAGTTAGTAACCTGTTGTGCAATCGTACCTCTATTTTTTCTTAGCTCTAACAAAACACATTCTCCTTGACCTCTTTAGAGTATCCTCTCTCTCCAGCACTGTAATTAATATGCTCCATAATCAATACTGCCACCTCCTCCTCTCCATCCTCTCATTCCTGAACACCTTCTATCCAGAACTAGTTAGTAGCCAGGGCTTCAATTTTTGAGCCAGCTCTCTGTAATTGCCACAACATGATACTCTCAAATAGTTATCTGCACCTACAGTTCACCAGCCTTATTTTACACACCTTTTCATTATAGTGCATTTATATTAGTGCATTACCAATCTGCTGAAATTTGCATCAACTTTCAACTGTTTAGAACTAACTGATCTACACCAGTACACTAAAATCAGCTATAGTTTCATAATTCCTCTCATACCTGTTTATTCAGTCTTCTATTGATTACCACTCTTCAACCGGTTGCCCTGTTTAACACTGGGCGGAATTCTTTGTGCCTGGTGGCGTCGGAAGTGTTTGGCAGCATCAGCGGACAATATGACGAGAAGTCCAGAAATCAGTTTTGCATTTTGAGGGGATCTCGGAGGTGAGTACACAGTAACATTGCGCAGCGCTCACCTGGGTCACCTGTTGGACTTCAAGGTTGAGGCGCTAGTTTGGGGGCAGTGGGGGTGGGGGCAAGGGCTGTCCTGCGGTTGAAGGTAGTTCACAAGCACAGGCAGGGCTGGGGTGAGGGAAGCGGCCATGCATTAGGGAAACCTTATATAAAGTGACCATTCCTCTGCAGTTGAGACAGTTCAGACGCAGCCACATTGATATGTGTGGAGTTGGGCCTCTAGCTTATCTGCCCACTCAAGCAACGCAGAGGCATGAAAGTGCCACCAAGTGCTCCTGAGCTTTTCAGCCCTTGGGCACAGACTGCAAACTAATAAGCATTTTAGTGGACTGCAGAACAGTTGGACCGCTGGGCTATTTGTACAATCTCCTTGCTAAAGCTGGCTATGGATCAGTCACTGGTGGAGGCTCACAGCCCCTTGCAATGTCATCAACCCGGTTTGGGTCAGGTTCCCCCATGGTTCAAGCTAACAGTGCAGCCTTGCAGTGCAGCTTAGGAGAATGCCTGTGCCTGAGCTGAGAGCACAGCATGCAGCCCAGTGGGTGAAGCTGCCGCTAATTGGTCAGGTGGAGTGGGGTGGAGGTGGATGGGATTTCAGGCAGCCATGCAGCGCACTAAACTCTGACCATCCAAGTGGTGGCCAGCACTCTCTGGGATGCATTAAGGGGCCTTCTAACTGAACTAAGACAGGTTCTTTGTACACCCAAGCTAACCCACACATCTCTCTCTTTCATCATACAGGAGGAGCATGGAGCCTGGTGAACCAACTGTACGCCTCGTGGCATACAGAGAATGAAGGCGACAGAGAAGAGGACGACGGAGGCACCTGGCTATACAGAGGGAGAAGCAGCACCCTCAGGAAGAAGAAGAGGCTGGGATTCCAGCACACACGACTAAAGAGCCACAGCGTGTCATCATTGGTCAACGGCAGGCGAGGCCCAGGGACTATAGATGCCGCCTTTCATTCCTGCAGGTGACCAACAACCAGTGTTGCCAAAGACTGTGCATGTCTAGTGAACTGGTCAGTCACATCTGCCAACTACTGCAGGATTTGGTACCACGGGGACATGGAGGGCATCCACTGCCAGTGGCCGTGAAAGTGACCGCAGTGCTCAATTTTTATGCCAGTGGCTCCTTTCAGGTCTCCACAGGTGACTTCTGGGATATCACAAGCCCCCACCCACAAATACATCCATGAGGTCACGGATGCCATCATCATGAGCGTACACAAATTTGTGAATTTCACCCGGGACCAAGAGAGCCAGGATGCAATTGGATTTGCCCAGATCTCGGGTTTCCCACGCGTACAGTGGGTGATTGACTGCACTCACATGGCGCTCAGACCACGGTTGCAACAAGTGGTCAATTATGTCAAGCACAAGTACTTCCATTCACTCTGGATGTGCAGCTGGTGTGCGACCACCCCAGACGCATCCTGCATGTTTGCACATGGTTTCCAGGAAGTGTCCACGACTCCCACATTCTCAGGCGGTCACATATCACTGATGTCTTCCAGGGTCCACAGAGGCTGCAGAGATGGCTCCTCGTGGACAAGGGCTATCCACAGACGGCGTGGTTAATGACACCCATGCAGTGGCTCAGACTGCAGCAGGGTGAAGGTATAATAAGGCTCATGTGCAACTCACACCTTGGTGGAGAAAACCATTGGGATGCTGAAAATGAGGTTCCAGTGCCTGGACTGATCTGGTGGAGCCCTGCAAATACAGCCCACAGAGGGTGTCATGCATTGGCATCGCCTGCTGTGCCCTTTACAACCTGGCGCTGCAACAGGAAGAGGAGCTGGCTAAGGAGGAGATGGAGGAGCTGGAAGTCTCCTCCGATGAGGAGGACGCCAATGCTGATGAAGATGAGGAGGTCCTTGAAGGCAACAATGACAGTGATGAGACCCTTGCACTGGCCAGACAAGGCAGGCTTGCTCAGGAGGCCCTCATAGCTACTAGGAGGATGATGACAACATGCAGTGAGGAGACACCATGGATTCTCAAATTACATCTATGAATGTTTGACTCCAGTCTGGCTTATGACAGCGCACATACACTCTGTGAAAATGCTCCTGTCATTGGAACGTGCTGGAGGCCTTAATGGTCTCTCAATTGCAGGAGAATAATTGTGACATACAGTGAAGACACTCCATAGACCTTCACATAGCCTCTGAGAACGTCTGACTCCTGTCTGGCCGAGGGACAGATCAAGGTCATACCATGGAAACGCAGCCATGAAACGTTAAAAGCATCTGATCCTTTGTCCGCCTTCAGCACCTGACCCCTTCAGAAGTGCAACGTCACTGGTCACAGATGTTGAAGAGATGCGGTCAGCCCCACCTTAAAGGTGCTGAGAGCACACAGGGAGAATGATGGAATTCAGTGGTGCCTGCCCATGACATTCTGGCAGGAATGACAAGCGCCGTTGAGGTGGAGGCATCACTAATATGTCCAGGGAGTGTGAGGCCGGACCATCACTTTGGTCTGAAGGCTGCACAAAGTACAGGGAAGAGGCCCTGGACTGAGACGCCTGCCTTTATCTTGTGCAGAAATGTTTCATATCTGAGTGACACAAACACTGCTCATCAGTACACGGAGCCATAGGCAGGGACATATTCTTGGGAGTTTATTGACAATAGTGAACATTATGTGCAAGTGATTAACGCCCATGCCCAGACTGTGCTTCCTGATTGGTCTCTGCTGCAGCTCGTTCCTGCCTGAGCTGTGTGGCTGTTGCTGTGCTTGTGCTTGGTGCTGGCTGTGGCTGTTCCTGCTACTGTGGGATTTCCAGTGGCTGTTCCTGCCGGTGTGGGATTTCCTACTGCTGTTCCTGCTGCTGTTTTCCTGTGGCTGTTCCTATTATTGTGTTGCTGCCTTCCCTCAAGCCTTCTTCCATCCTTTGTGTTGCTGGGGACCTGGAGAGATAGAGAGAGAGAGAGGAGATGCTGCTGCTGCAGCAGGACAGGGAGGCCAGGAGGCGAGAACTGTTTGGTTCAACATCTGAGGTGGATGTCTGGACTTCTTTTGGTGGGGGCTGAAGACAGTTGTGTGTTTTGTAGGGGGAAGAGAGAAGACCGCTGCAGAGACTTGGGAGAGAAGGGGTGTGTGTGTGTTTAAGATCTTGCCACCCACCCCCACCCCATACTCGCTCCGACCATGTCTGAGTCCAGGTACCTCTGCGGGTGCAGCTGCTTCTGTGGCCCCTGCTGCTCCCGTGGCCCTATCACCCTTCGGCCTCCTCACCAACATCCTGGGGGTGAAGAGCTACACCCACCCTGATCGAGGCGTGCATCAAGGCTATGGCTGGAGTTATTAGCCCCTCAGCCGTAGGTGCCACCTCGAAGATATATGGTAAAGCCGTCATTTTCCTGAGGACCAAGCGGGTAGTGCACCTGGCCCTAGAAAAGGGGCTCAATGTGGGCGGTGGACCCCTTGGAGGCCACTGCCAAGAGGATCATCATTTCTAATGCCCTGCCCTTTGTCCCCAGTGAGCTCCTCCTCCCCCACCTCCATCAACTGGGGGAGGTCAGGTCAGAGGTTGCACCGATCACGCTCGGCCTCAGGGACACAGCCCTCCGGTGCGTGTACTCCTTCCGGCACCAGGTTTTTGTCCGCCAGGCCCGGGAGGAATGCCTGGAGGGGGGTTTCACTGTGGAATTCGAGGGGGCTGCCTACAGTGTTTTCTCGACTGCGGGTGGCATGTGGTGCCATGCCTACAATGAGGTGGGGCACATCCATAAGAACTGCCCCACTGCCAAGGCTGCCAGTACCATCCAAGTGGCCGCAGCTGGCACTGCCGCTCCTCCCCCCACCACCACCTCATCTTTCTCCCAGCAAGGGGAGGTGCCATCGGCAGCCACTGCCATCTTGGTGACCCTGTGCCGTAAGAAGGCACGGAGGAAGACCCACCACCTGGAGGCGGACCCACAGACCCCCCCAAACCCGCCCTGGTCCCAAGAACCCTGAATACACCGGCTTGGGGGGAAAGACATCATCTGGCCCGGCGACGTGTCCGCACATGCTCCTGGGCCCGTGTGCGCCTTGGGAGGCCATGTGCTGGGCCCGGCGGCATGCCCGCACAGGTTCCCGGGTCTGGCGGCAGTGGGGCGCTCGACCCCAAGCCGGTGGTCCTATTAAAGAGGGTGAACCTGCCCAAATCTCACAGGGCGGAGCGTCCGGAGGTCTGGACGAGGCGGCGGGGGCTTGGAAGAGACGCCACTCCTCGGAAGGGGAGGACCTCTCAACTCACGAGGCTGGATGTGTCTCCTTCCCCCAGTTAAGTGGTGGTCGTGTCTCCGCCGCACAAGTCCTCGCTCGTCCCTCTGTTCCCTTGCTGCAGTCCCCTGAGCGGGGCCCCTCGAAGGTTGGTGAGGGTATCGCCCTTGCGGTGGTGCCCAACCCACCTTGTATCCCAGAGATGCCATCTGGCCCACCAGGGGGCTGCAGCAGTCCCTTCATGGCTCCAACAACTGGGTCATGGGGCGGCGGTGGCGAGGAAGACCTCTCTTCTCCCTCCCAACCTTCAGCGCCAGTGCCTCCATCCTAGGTCCGGAGCTTTTTCTGGACTCGCAGAGCGACCTGGTGCCTGGGGGGGGGAGCGGGGCTCTGAACCACCACAGCGCCCTTTGGCCCATATCCCCAAGAGGAGACCTGAGAGGACCCCTCTGCCCTTGATCCTCGGGGTAGGATCGAGATGGAGGTGGAGCCTCTGAACCAGCCCCCGTACTCAATACGGGGGAGGGGTTGGAAGCTGGAGGCGACGACCTGGAGGAGGACGGGGTCTCGGTGGTAAGCACCGGGGATGACTTAAAGTTGTTATTGGGTGAGGTGGTGGAACTCCTGGTGCCCCCCACCGATTCTCCCCTCATCCCTTTACGGGAACTCCAGGATTTTTTAGTGAGTAATCATGGTCGCTGAGACAGGGTCCAGTCGGCCCTGAACCAGTGACATTCTTATCCTCTTGTGTTCTGGTCTGCCCACGAGGCCTTTAAGGCCCCTGGGCTGGACCGGAACGCTAAGAGAAGGGTCACACATTTCCCACTGGGCTCCTGAAGGAAAGGAAGGGTTAAAATAGTCCTCTCCTTCTTGCACTTTGCACTAGGTGAAGGTTGCACATACTTCTGACAATGAAGACTACCATAGTCAGCCTCAACATCCACGGCAGCAGGGACGCACAGCGCAGGTTCCAGAACTTCTCGGTCCTCAGGGACGGGAAGTGTGCGGTGTGCTTCCTACAGGAAACCCATACCATTCCGGGAGACAAAGCTATGTGGCTCCTGGAATGACGAGGTGGGGGGTCTACATGAGTCACCTAGCCTCCAATTCTGGCGGGGTGGCTATCTTGTGGGCCCCACATTTTTAGCCGGAGATCTTGGGGGTCAAGGAGCCGGTGCCAGGCCAGTTGCAGCACCTTACTGTGCGCCTGGGGGGCGCGGCGCTTCACTTTGTGAATGTGTACACACCCCTGGGCGCGAAGCAGCAAGTGAGCTTCTTTGAGGAAACGTCCACTCAATTGGGCTTTATCGACGCGGGCGAGTGCATCGCCCTCAGGGGGGATTTCACCTGTACCCCCAAGGCCCGGGACCATCACGGTGCCCAGCACCACACGCTGGGTGTGAGTAAGTTGTGGGACCTGGTCGGGTCCTTCAACTTGATGGACGTCTGGCGAAATCACCATCCTGACTCCAGTATTTTCACTTTTGTGTTACCTGGAGTGGGAGCGTCCAGACTCGACCGCCTTTATGTTTCAAAAGTCTACGTGTCCTGCGTTCCGGCGGCTTCTGTGCAGTGGGTGCCGTGCACGGACCACCGTCTGGTGTAGGTGGAGCTCGCTCCGTTCTGCACTCGGACGGGGTCCGCGTACTGGCACTTTAACAACCTGCTGCTGGAGGACGAGCGGTTCCTGGACTCGTTTTGTCGTTTCTGGGCTGGCTGGAGAAGGAAGCGGGGAGGCTGCCCCTCCCTGAGGCTATGGTGGGACGTGGGCAAGACTCACGTCCGAGTTTTCTGTCAGGAGTACGCGAAGGGGTCGACAAAGAGGCGGAAATCCAGGGTCGAGGAGTTGGAGAAGGAGGTGCTTGACCTGGAGGCACGTCTCCGTCAGCCCGACGCGGACCCGGCCCTGCGGCTGGTGTACGATGAGAAGAAGGAGGCGCTGCGGGATCTGCAACTCCTCGGGTCCCGGGGCGCGTATGTGAGGTCACGGATCTGGTTCCTCATAGACCTGGACCCCGGCTCCCCCTTCTCCTACTCGCTGGAAAAGGATCCTTACACTGCTGGCCGATGACGGATCCCTTGTCTCAGGTCTGGAGCTACCAGGGCCATTGCCAGAACCTACTATACTGCCCTGTTCTCTCCGGATCCGTCCAGCGAGGATGATCGCAGAGTTTTGTGGGAGGACCTGCCACAGGTCAGCCCAGAGGGCGCCGGAAAGCTTGACTCCCCTATAAGTCTTGGGGAGCTGACCGGCGCCCTCGACAGCCTCTCTAGGGGCAAATCCCCGGGGCTGGACGGGCTGACTGTGGAGTTCTTCAGGGCGTTCTGGGACGTCCTGGGGAGCGACTACGCGGGGGTCCTGCAGGAGAGTATCACCATCAGGGAGATGCTCCTCTCGTGGCACAGGGCGGTTATTGCCCTGCTGCCTAAGACGGGGGATCTTGGCCACTTTAAGAACTGGGGCCCGGTCTCCCTCCTCAGCACCGATTACAAGATCTTTGCCAGGGCCATGTCTTCTCGCCTTGGCACCTTGCTGGACCACATGATCCACCCTGACCAGTCTTACACAGTCCCAGGCCGCACCATCCTTGATAATATCCATCTGGTCCAGGACACCATCCATTATTCCCAGAGGGCTGGTCTGTCGAGCGCATTCCTGTCTCTTGGCCAGGAGATGGCGTTCGACAGGGTGGATCAAGAATATTTATTCGGGACTCTGCGAGCATTCGGGCTCGGGACGCATTTTGTCGCCCGGATCCGATTTCTGTACGCTGCCGCGGAGTGTCTAGTTAAGGTTAACGGGTCCCTGACGGCGCCCCTTCGCTTTGGAAGAGGGTGCGTCAGGGCTGCCCCCTGTCTGGCCAGTTGTATTCTATCTGTGTGGAGCCTTTCCTGTGCCTCTTGCAGAGGAGGTTGTCGGGATTGATTCTGCGCAGGCTGGGCATCGGGGTGGTCCTTTCGGCTTACGCCGATGACGTGTTCCTCATGTTCACCGACCTGGCTGACCTGCAGAGGATGCGCGAGTGCCAGGAGGTCTACTCTGCCACGTCCTCTGCCAGGATCAACTGGGGTAAACGTTCTGGACTCCTGGTCGGCCCGTGGCAGATGGATCCCCTACCCGAGGAGCTCAGGCCTTTCACCTGGAGCAGGACCAGCATCCTCTACCTGGGGGTCCATCTCTGCCCTGCTGAGGAATCCTGGCTGGCGAACTGAGAGGAGCTGGAGGCCAAAGTCACCACTCGCCTGCGGCGCTGGACAGGACTGCTCCGAGTGCTGTCTTACCAGGGTTGAGTTCTGGTCATAAACCAGCTGATTGCCGCCATGTTGTGGTATCGGCTGGTCACTTTGACCCCTCCCCCGGATTTTGTCACAAAAATCCAGAGAATGCTCGTAGACTTCTTCTGGGACAAAAGACTACACTGGGTCACTGTTGAGGCTCTGAGTCTCTCGCTTAGGGAGGGCGGTCAGGCGCTAGTGTGCTTACACACCCAGGTGGCGACTTCCCACCTTCGGGCTCTGCAGCGATACCTTTACGTTGAGCCCCCTCCGAGATGATGTGCCCTGGTGATTTATTTCTTCCGCCAGGTGCATGGCCTGAATTATGATGTGCAGCTCCTGTTTATAGACCTGAGGGGCCTTCGTGGCTCCTTGTAGGCGTTGCCCGTCTTTTACCAGGATCTGATCAAAGTCTGGAACATGGTCGCCTTGCGATGCAGCTCTCCCCCGTCAGGAGTAGTGGCTATTGTCAGAGAGCCGCTGCTCAGGAATCCGCCCCTCTGCCCTTTCAGTAGCTGGTGGAGAGGAGGGCTGTGGCTGCTGGGGTGACCAGGATCGGGGACGTGCTGGGTGGTGGAGGAGTGGGCTGGATGCCACCACAGGAGTTGGCGTATCACACGTCAGTGGCTGTCCTACTCGCAGCCAATGCCATTGAAGACCTTAGGAAGGTTGTGCTCAGCCCCATCATTATACTGGGTCTCGAGGTGGCCCAGGTATGCGGTGGTCTTCCGTCCGAGTGTACCCCCTGGTCAGAAGGAATTCCACATTGGCCCCAAGCCCCGAACCCTCCCTCAGGAGCCAGTGCCCTGCAACTTGAGTCACCTCGTGGAAATGCCCTCCGTGCCCTTTAGCACGTCGCGGAGGGGCTTCCTGTACGGACTGCTGCTGCACACCCTTCTCTCCCTTGCCCTCACCTGTTGCCCGGACACGCCCTGGCGTGCCTTGTTGCTGTTCGACGGCGGAGGTCCCCGTTGGGCAGCCCTCTAGGGAGGTGTCCTCCCGCTTTCCATCGGGGACCTGGGGTGGACGGTGTTGCACGCAGCAGTCCCGTACAGTCGTAGGATGTATTGGTTCACGGACTCCCAAGATATCTGCGCCTTTTGCGGTCTTGTGGAGTCCATGGACCATGTTTATATAGGGTGTTGTAGGGTGCACCCTCTTTTCAGTTATTTAAAAACCCTTTTACTGATGTTTTGTTTGAACTTCAGCCCCAAGCTCCTGATCTACGGGAACCCGGTGCGAAGGGGGCCAGAGGGGGAGGAGGAACACCTCGTGAACCTGCTCCTGGGCCTAGCCAAGTTAACCATTAACAGGTCCAGGCAGCGGGTGATCGAGGGGGTTGTCCCACCCGACTGTTTGCCCCTCTTCTGCGGCTATGTTCATGGCCAGGTGTCCCTGGAGAGGGTGCAAGCGGTGTCTGAATGTGACGCCTTCTGTGCTCGGTGGGCACTGTGAGGACTGGGGTGTTGTATTGACCCTGTTAATCACATTTTGGTTTAATGTTTGCACGTTTCCTTTAAATTTTGTCTTTTTTTTGCTGTTTCCCTTTAAGGGACTGCTTTTTACTTTTCCTTGATTTTGTTAATTTAGTTTATTTGGTTGACTCAAAAGAGTTACACCTTCTTAACCTTCCTAACCCTGCCGCAACATCTTGGTGCTCCCCAAAACCTGGAGGGCCGAAACCTGGAGGTCCTGCTTTCGGGGTCCTGCTGTGTGGCAGTGGCACTATCCTCGACCTGTGGAGCTGGAGCTGCTGAGGTCACAGGGAAAGGGCATTCAGATTGGCCAGACATTCCCGGAGTCACCTGGATGGATGGCCCCGGGGGGTACACCTGTTGATCCTCCTCCCTATGGGTTCCTGAGGGCCACTGGCTGACTCCTAGAGGAGAAGGGGTAGCTGGAGTGAGATCGAGCTGCCCTGCACCCCTCTTGTGTACACACTGTTGGAGGCCAACTATGGCATGAGCAATGGAGTGACTTGGTCTAGGAGTGACATCATCCTACCAGTGTTGACCTCAGTGCATTGGATGCCGGCGCTATCATCTCAGTCTGAAGGCGGACGGACTCCTCCATCGTGCCTTGCAGCCTGAGGAGTGCAGTGGACATCCCTTCCTGATGTTCCTGAGCTTGCCTTTGCAGCTCCAGCAATTGTGCAATGACCGAGTCCAGAGGCTCGCCATCTGACTCAGATTCAGCAAATTTCTGGCCTCTAGCAGTTCTCCGAGTACCAGGGACCTGGGAAGTCCCTGCTGCCGCCTGCTGTGGGTCAGACAGTGCAATGTGCTCACCAGATTGTGACTCTGAGGCTACCTTAAAGCTAAGTCCCACCAAGGTGTGTGTTTTTGCGCTGGTGGAGAGTGTGGGTGAGCGCTGTGATGGGACTTCAAGGAGGATTTCAGCGGATTCCTCTGCCGAGCTTCTCTCGGGGCTTGATTGGAGGCCCTGGGTTTTGGACTCTGTCGGCTATTTCCCAAATGTGCCTGCGAAAGCAAGGAGAGATAATTAGTGCATGGCAGTGGCCTGTGAAACAGGACACATCACTCACAGCATGGCTTTTTAATGGATATTGCACTGCTGGGCCCTCACTTGGTAAAGCAGCACTGACCTCACCATCAACACAGGAACGGTCCAGATCCTCGCCGGCCAGCTGAATATTTTCGAAGTTCATGAGGACCTTGATGTCAGGCTTTCCTCCACCAGTAAGTGACCTCTCCCTGTAGTGCGCCAGTTTGTCCTGCATGAATAGAGATGGAGAGTGTAAGCAGGACGCCTGCCAGGCTGGATGATAAGTATGCCTGGCATGTGTGGATGGTCAGTGATCCCATGGATAGGATGAGGACAATGATGGTGAGTGTGAGAGAGTGAATGGTGATGTCCCTTGAGTGATCAGTGAGTGAGGGCCCTGTGGATGTGTGATGGGTTTGAGAGTGTGAGTTGAGAGTGATGAGAAGAGTGACTTACCCTAGCAAGACAGAGGAGATCATTCATCCTCTTGCAGCACTGGGTGGCTGCCCTCATTTGCAAGGCATTGGCGCTGACCACCGCTGCCACCACCTCCCAAGCCGGATTGGTGATGCCAATACCCCTTCTGCGGCCAGAGCTGAGGTAGTGGACATCACAGTGAGCCCCCACGGCGTCCAAAAGGTGCTCGAAGAATGCGTCACTAAACCGGGGGGTTAGGGGGGCGGATGCTGCAATCTTTTTGCCTGTCTTCCGTGCAGCAGTCCTGGGCTGGAAGCACTGAGAGATGTGTGACCGGCTGCACTTTAAATGTGGTGCCTGACGTGATGAAGTGGTGAGGTGATGGCATTGAGGGGGGGGGAGGGGGGGGAGGTTGGTGGGGGGGATGAAAGCTTGCCCCCCATTGAAATGGTGTGTTTCCCGGGAATGCATAATTAATGCGGTAGGTTTGGGACGATATGGTGTGAGAAGCTGCCATTGTAACCGGCCAGTCAACATCATTTTCCCCACCCGCTACCACACTTAGTGCAAATCTGGGATGGTTCTGTCCTCTGAGCCTGCTAAGACTCCTAGTTCTCTTTTAGTTTCATATTTAGCTACTCCAATGCCATAGAAATCTATATGTCACATTTTTCTTTTTAGGTGCAGCACTTTGCACAAGTTTGTATTATGCTTCATCTGCTATTGGTCTGTCCACATGCATGTATTATTCAACTCTGTAATCTCTGAGCAGTTTCCTTCAATGCCACTCCTACTGCTCAGTTAATATCAAGAGCAAATTTGATCACTTTGCATTGAGTTTCTGAATATGGTCATTTATGTAAATTGGACACTGTAATGGTCTCAAGGGAGAGTGCTGGGATTTTCCATTCAGTACTTCCCCCTCCCAGCCCAGCATAATTCCTCTCATGAGCACTTGTTATTATCTACCCTTCAAATAGTTTCTTATCAGTTCTGGGATTTACCCTGAATCCTCACATCTTTGGGTATCTTCTGGATGGAATTTCATAAAACAAGATTGCTCTAAGATGTCTCAGTGCTGCCTATAAAATTCAATATGGCCTTGGCATTTTTATGCTAAGGGGTTAAAAATTATAGGGCTAAAAATTAAAAAATAGGAAACCCAACCACAATTCACCTTCAAGTTCAGGTTTTATCTTGAGTCAGTCACTGGGAAACTTCTGGAAGTTCTATAGCTTTCCTCAGTCCACTTGGATATCACTTCCTCATATAAGTCAAGGAGGTTGGTAAAACTGGCCAGAGGCTGGGAACCGTGCAACGAGTAATTCACCTCCTAACTATCCAAAGCCTGTCCACCATCTACAAGGCACAAGTCAGAAGTGTGATGGAACACTCCCCACTTACCTGGATGAGTGCAGCTCCAACAACACTCAAGAAGCTTGACACCGTCCAGGACAAAGCAGCCCGCTTGATTGGCACCACATCCACAAACATTCACTCCCTCTACCACCGACATACAGTGGCAAAAGTGTGTACCATCTGCAAGATTCACTGCAGGAATTCACCAAGGCTCTTTAGATAGCACCTTCCAAACCCACGACCACGACCATTAGAAGGACAAGAGCAGCAGATACATGGGAACACCGCCACCTGGAAGTTCACCTCCAAGTCACTCACCATCCTGACTTGGAAATATATTGCCGTTCCTTCACCGTCACTGGGTCAAAATCCTGGAACTCCCCTCCTAACACCACTGTGGGTGTACCTACACCACATGGACTGCAGCAGTTCAAGAAGGCAGCTCACCAGCACCTTCTCAATGGCAACTAGGGATGGGCAATAAATGCTGGCCCAGCCAGCGAAGCCCACATCCCGTGAATGAATAATGAAAAAAAGACAATGCCTTCTTCCCTTTGAATCTATTTTGGCTGCTAGTCACCAGATTATTATTCTACAGATAATGCTCCTTTCAGTCCTGATGATTGATTCCATTATTTTACATAGGATTAGAATGAGACTAGTGGGACTGTCTCTCTGTTTAATCCTTTTTTTCATGTGAACACCAATAAAGGCAGGTTCCCAATGTCCAATGATGGACTGTGGTTAAAACCAGAAGTTGGAGGTGGATTGTGGTAGGATTTTGCCATTTTTAATTTAAAATTTGTTTTTAAATTTTTAAGACCATAATTTTTAACCCCTTAACATTATAATTCCAAGGCCATAATTCACAAATGTTTTAACTTGCTTTATCTTAATCAAATTTACAAATGTTTTAAAATAATTTAAATATTCTGACAGTTATGACAATCCCGTAAACCTGCTTCACAGAATTAGTAGCTAATGTTTTATAGGCAGCAGTAAGACATCTTAAAGTGAGCTTTAACTTGTGCTATACAACTATATGATCTTTATATACATATGTTTGCAAAATAATCATGGTTAGGTAGTGAACCTCAATTAACATATATTTAAGCATTTCAGGTCATACTGTGGCCGGAATTGTCCCAGATTTGCACTAAGTCCGGTAGCGGGTAGGAAAAAGGATGTTTTACCTGCTGGCTGCAATGGCGGGTTTTCGCACCGTCTCACCCTATTCCCGTCTCATTAATTATGCATTCCCAGGAAACACGCCAGGTCTCTAGTGGGGCAGCCTCTGATCCACCTGCCCCGCTGTCACATCAGGCCTTCAGTAAAGCAGGCGCCATATTTAAAGGCTGCCCCTGCAAAGAGCTAATACTCTTCAAGGGATAGGAAGCTGCTGGGAACTGATGGCTGCCAAAGGGAAGAAACATGCTGCCCCCAGATTTAGCAACTACTCCCTGAAGCACCTACTGGACGCAGTGGAGGCCCGCCACGATGTCCTCTACCCCCACTCTGGGTGAAGACCAGCAAGCAAGGTGACAAATGCAGCATGGGGCGCAGTGGCAGCAGTGGCCAGCACCAATGCCCTGCAAAAGAGGACAGCCATTCAGTGCAGGAAGAGGATGAATGGTCTCATCTGTCCCACCAGGGTAAATTGCTCTTCTCATCATTCTTATCTCTAACACTCACAAACCCATCACACATCCACAGGGATTTCACACCTGACAACACCACTAACTCTCACACACACCCTCACATCTCCATCAGGCTCATATTCTCTGGAGCTCACATCCTCATCCTGTCCATGGCTCCGCTCACCACACAAACATTCCACACAGTGCCATGCATCCTGCTCACACTCTCTCCAACTGTTTTCATGCAGGAGAAGCTGGCTCACAACAGCGGGGAGAGGTCCCAGACCGGGATTGGAGTGGCCCACATTAGGCCCCTCACTCACTTTGAGGAGTGTGTCATCACGCTGACTGGTGAGAATGTGGACTGTGCCTGCGGCGACAGTGAGGTCGATGGCAAATACCCACGAGAGGATCCTGCACCACATCATCCCCCTCTCAATGCAACTGTGAGTGCTCTCTCTCCTGCTTTTGACTCTGCTGCCATGCACTAATTATCACTACCTTGGTTCAAGGGAGCTCTGCCAAGTGACAAACATCCTCAGCCAGTCAGTCCCTCAGCTCCATCCATGACCACATGTCCAGCGAAAAGGACACCTCTTCCATTGAAGAGCTGGAAATAAGCAGCATGGAAGACCCATCACAGAGCTTACCCACACCCTCCACCAATGCAGAGACACACACCTTGGTGGGCTGTAGATCCAGAGCAGGTTCGGGTTCACAATCTGAGTCACTGCACAGACGTCTGTCTGCAGCAGGAGGATGCAGATTCATCCCTGGCACTTGGAGGTCTGCTGGGGAAAAGGCATCTGTGAGGTTCAAACCTCTGGATTCAGCCTTCCAACTCAATGTGGAAAGTCAGGAGAAGGCAGGGGAATGTCACACACAGCTGTTGGAAGCCCTCAACAGAGTGGCTCTCAAGCCAGAGGAGTGTGTCCGCCTGCTTTCTGATGAAGTGGTGCCCAAATGTGCGTGTATGGAAGTCTCCATGGGAAGGATGGCAGATGCCATGGAGACATTGGTCTAGCAGAACTCAAAGATGCACGCAGACCTGCACTCCATCTCCATAGCCATTGGTGAGTTCCTGCAGTGGTAACACGAGAAGTAAACGGGGCACCTCGACATCCCTCTAGATGCTCCTTCCCCTCAAGGTATCAGGCCAGAGCTACCGGGCACTGAAGGGTGAAGCAGTGACAGCTGGACACCCCTGGGTCATCCACTCAGGAATGTCAGAGGCTGTCCTCTCCCTTTGAATCTCCTTTGCCTGTGAGGCCCTCAGCCTCATCCTTTGTCACTGCAGAGGGAGCAGCTGGCCCACAGGAGGACAGCCAAAGCCAGCCAGGACCCTCAGGGCCTCAGCTCTCCAGAGGACCCACACCAAAGTCATCAGAGGCAACAGGGCCAACCACTGCGCAGGCTGTCTCCAGCCCTGATGTCAGGGCAGCACCTAGCAGACCTAGAAAAGTTAGGAAATTCTGATCACAAGTGGCTGCACGGATGAAAACGTTTCATCATTTTATAATCTCAGCTGCATGCTGCAGTGATCCTGGAGGGAGAAGTGTGTGTGTACGTGTGGCAGGGCCTTTCAGAGCCTTGTGCATGCACTCTCCCACGCACGCAGAGTCATCCTCCATCACACTCATCTCAATGTCCTGAGCATTTTCAATGCTGCCTGCTGGGGTTTGCTTTCAGTTGTCCATCTGAGCTGCCCCGCGTCTCCGCCCACCCACTGATCACACTCCCATGCAGCACCTGATCTCGCCCAACATGAGGCTCCTCACTTTCGATTTTAGAAGTATGGTGGTTGTTAAGCATGTTTTCAGGTCTCCCAACCTTTTCCCTCCCGCAGTCACCCATGTCCTTTCCCCATCGCTGTCGACTGCCTTGGGATCACCTTCCACCTCCCACCATCGCCTACTAACCACAACTCTTTTCTTTCCGGGATGTCCAGGTGAATGTGCATGTTCCCTATCTTACTTAGAATCCTACCCCCATCTACATCCCTGACCTCCTCTTTCCCACCCCCAGGGCACATGTCTGGCTCCGAGTCCCCACCAACCACCTTTGCC
Source organism: Cetorhinus maximus (assembly GCF_964194155.1). NCBI lineage: Eukaryota > Metazoa > Chordata > Chondrichthyes > Lamniformes > Cetorhinidae > Cetorhinus > Cetorhinus maximus. Next base: position 98,304,625 of record NC_135880.1, read on the forward strand.
ATCTCTTCTACTGTTACCATCGCACCCTCAACCTCCCACCCTACTGCCTCACTGCCCTTGGGTCATTCTCACTGTTCCCTCCTACCACGCCCACCCTCATTTCGCTCCCAGGAGCAGTCATTGACTCCAGAGATCCCTCCCTTGCACATTCACCTGGACACCCCCTCCTTATTCCTTCCTCTCCCCCTAACTCCTTCCTCCTCCTGGACCCTTCCCCCTTCCGAACTCCTTCCTTTACACCTTCCTCTCCCTTGCACCTACCTCCTCAGTTGCCACATTCTCCCCCTTAAAGCCCCCCAAACCTCAACCTCACCCCCACAACAACATTGTTCCCCTACTTGCAACCTCACCCCCCCCCCGACACCATCGTTCCCCCCCCCCGAACCTCACCCCCACCACCCTCCTCCCCCCACACTACACCTTCCTCTCCCAGTCAAACCACCTACACCTTCCTCTCCCGCTCACAGCTAGACCTTCTTCTCCAACCCCTCAATGATCATCCTATGGTGCAGACCATGGCCAAGACACTGATGTCCCAAAGCAGACCCCAGACAATCAATGGTGACCTTCCACTTTCTGTGAGCTGCTTTGTGGCGGAGCCATGTCCATATAAATCCACTAGCATGTGATGCACGTGTTCCCCCAGGGTCCAATAACTGTAGGGTTCCAGCATCTTATGCCCCTCAGAGGTCCGTGTTGTGAGTATGGCCCTCACGGTAAGTCCCAACTTCCGCAGCTGCACCCATCTAAAAAAGTGAAGAATATCCTATCACATTCATGATCTGAGCCATCTAGATTGTGCAGACTTCTTGAGGCCTCATCACAGTAGTCAGTCTCTGCACTGCACTTGTAATCACGGTGTTATGCTTGGTCCAGTTAAGTTTCTGATCAGTATTAATTCCCATGATGTTGATGATGGGGGAATTCAACAATTGCAATGTTGCTAAAGGTCAATTGGAGATTGGGACTTCTCATTGCCTCGTATCTATGTGGTGTGAATGTTACCTGCTATTTATCAGCCCAAGCCCCTGGTCCAGATGAATTGCTTCCACATATTTTTAAAGAATCTATAGAAGAGATAGCAGAGGCATTGCTACCATTAACATAATTCATTAGAAAGAGGTGTAGTGCCAGAGGACTGGTGGATAGCTAAGGTAATTCCTATATTTAAGAATGGGGACAGAACATGTCCAGGGAATTTTGGACCATTCAGGTTACCATCAATGACAGGAAAAATAATGGGGTCCTCACTAAATGAGATAACATAAGAAATATAATAATGAATAATCTACATGGATTTCAAAATGGAAAATCTTACTTGACCGACCCTATTAAATTTTTTAGAGAGGTAACAGAGAGTGTAGACAATCATAATGCAATAAATGTAGTTATTCTGAAATTTCAAAAGGGCTTTGATAATGTGTCCCATACTAGACTAATGCATAAGGCCAGAGTATTGCTGAAAAAAGAGACATTTTTGTTAAAGCTTTTCATCTTGCATTCATCAGGACAGTTCGCAAAAATACCAAATGTAAAGGGAACAACAATTTATACTGTATGAGAAGAGTCAACTCTGAGTGGCAAGTGTAAGGTCAGAGTATGTGGATTCAGGGACAAGTGGCAGAATGCATTACTAGCTGGTTTCAAGACAGAAAGCAGAGTGTAGGAATGAAGGGCAGGATTTTACGTTCGTCGGGGGGCACGCGCCTGACCTGATCAGTTGTAAAATCACGTGCTATGACTTCGGGCGAGCGTCCCAACATCGTCGCACACTCTCACGATCTTTTGGTTGGAGGGCACATGCGAGAGTCGGCAACGTGCCCGGCGACAATTAAGAAGCCTATTAAGGCCCTTAAGAAATAAATTAATTTGTATTTTTCATTATCTGTTCAACTGTTCGGTTGGCAGGCGGGCAAATAGGCCAGGTGGCCTTTGCATTTTCAATGAACCCTCATCCACGGTGGGATGAGGTTTCCAACAGTAAATAAAAATCCATTAAATATTTTTCTCCATCATTTTAAACATATCCCTCTTCATGTGACTGAGTCACATGTGGGGACATGTTTATATCATCTTTAAAATCTTTATTGTTATTTCTCCAATTCTTCAGCTCCCTGAGGCAGCTTTATGTCCTCAGGGAGCTTTCAGCATGTACTCCCCCAAGCATGTGCAGACTTCTGCAATCGCCCTCCTCCCACCCCCACCCTGGCAGTGCTGCGCATCTCAGCGCACGTTTCACACTGGCTGGCCACTAATTGGCCACTAAATCGTGGTTGGGGGATGATCGTGGGTGGTGGACCTTTTCCGGGCCACTCCCGGGCCCACCCACCCGACGAACAGAAAATCCTGCCCAAAGGGTACCTATTCAGAATAGCAGATGGTGGGAAATGATGTTCCACAGGATCAGTACTGGGGCCGCTGCTGTTCACAATGAACATTAATGATTTTGACTTTGGAATCAAAGACACAATTTCTAAACTTGCGGATGCCACCAAATTGGGAGGTGAAGGTCAATACTGAGGAGGAGTGCAATAAATTACAGGGGGACATAAATAAACTTACGGAATGGGGAAATAATTGGCACTTATTACTTTGAATGTGCAATTCTAGGTGGGGGAGAGGAACAAAGCAATCTTGAAGTACAAAGATTTCAATCACTAAAAGTTAAGCCACAGCATGGAAAGGCCATAACAAAAGCAAGCCAAGAACTAAGTTTTATTTCTAGAGGGGTAGAATTGAAAAGTAGAAAGGTTGTGTTAAACCTGTATCAAACATTGGTTAGACCACAGTATGCTCTGGTTCCTATATTATACAAAGGGGCACTGGAGAGGGTGTAGAGAAGATTTACAATCATGATATAAGAAATGTGTGAATATATATATCAGGAATGGATTGACTGGCTGGGTCACTTCTCAAAGAAGTCTGAGGGGTGGCCTAATTGAGGTCTTTAAAATTACGAAAGGTTTTGATAGAGTGGATACAGGGAGAATGTTTCATATTTTGGGAAGCATAATTAGAAGCCATCATTATAAGATATTCAGCAAGAACCCAATATGGAATTGAGAAGAAACTTCTTCACCCAGAGAGTGTTAAGAATGTGGAACTCACTACGACAGAGAGTGGTTGAAGTGAATAGTGATAGATGTAGTTCAGGGGAAACTAGACAAGAATATGAGGGAGAAGGGAATAACTGATTGCAATGGTAGATTTAGATGAGGAAAGATGGGAGGAGGCTCAAATGGAGCATAAACACTGCCATGGACTGGTTCAGCTGAATGGCCTTATATCCTGCTATCCAGTTCCTGTCATAGGCTAGTATGTGTTACTTCCTTATTGGAAGTGTTTCCAATGGAGTAGAACTTCAGCAAATATCCCTAGCCTTGACCATATGACAGAAGAAATGGGTGAGGTGGTTAGCCCAAGCTTCGTTCCTTCAGGAATTCCTGCATGTCTCCAAATTGCAATGATTGGGAGCCATAAATTATGATCATCTGCATTAATGTCTATATAACTTTAGCCATTGGCACATTTTTTCCTTGACCCTATTGACCTCAGTTATTCCTAGGGTGCAAAACTTAGCCAAATGTTGCCTTGGTGCTAAGGTCAGCTCCTCTCACTTCGCTGGTGTTCAGCTCTTACATCAAATGTTTAGATCAAGGCTGCAATTAGGTGTAGAACTGAAAGTTTCTAGCAGAACCTGAATTAAGCATCAGAAAACAGGATATTGATCAGTAAATGTCTCAGTGATGCTATTGATGATTGCCAATGTAATGTAAGGCTGCTGTCAAATCAACACTTCTGCCTGAGCTGAACCCTGATTTGGGCACAGAACTATTTGTTTTTGGAATATAAATTGATTCTGGCTATTAACTGGAGAGGCAGAGATTACTCCTTAAGCAATGTGGAGTGCTGTTCCATTTTGACCTGCATTGGCTCTCATCCTTGTGGATTGAATTTAAAATCCACATCTTCAGCTAAATCCCACCATGACCACTCAATCTGTACAATATCCTCTAACCATGTATCTCATCTTGAATGCTTCCTCTGTCTCCAACATCACACCCACCACCTCACCCCCTTTCAATAATTTAGTGTAATCTCTCTTGGCATCCATTTTGCAGTGTCAATTTGTAAAGTGCCTTGGGACATCTGCACATTAAAGATGCAGATTGCAGTTGGTGAGTTACTTATGTGTAGAATATATGAAGATTGAGATGTACAGAGTGAATGCACTGATTACCTCAAGGTCATCTTGAAAGGTAATGGAGTAGGTGCCACTTATGGAAAAAGTGTAGAAACACAAGACCGGACAGTGGCCTGGGCACAGAACGATGTAAATAGAAGAATAGCTACAGGAGCTGCCAATAGGAAAAGCATGGTAGTGGGGAAATGTGGTACCAATGGCCCGGCTCGATATGAGCGTTGAGTGACTGATATCATGACACAGTATTCAGCTTTACCCGGTTGCTTGGTAAGATTTCAAAGCTATTCAATAGCTAAGAGATATTTAGCTGACACTATTACATGCTAGCCTAGGCTACGTTCGTTCCTGAAACCTGCGCTTCAATGGTTTTAAGAACATTGACGTTAACATTAAATAAAAGAGAAAAGGTTGGAAATGTGCATCAACTACCATTGCATCTGAAAAGAGTAAGCCTTTCCTCCAAAACATCACTCTTCAGAACTACAGTTTCTTTATGTTCATCTTTCGGTTGCCCCCATTCTTTGTTAAATTAATTGCAGCGAATTTCATTCCTTGTTTTACATCCTATAATTAGTGAAGGTCCTGGGACTAATTGTAGTTGTTTCACAGTTCTCGGCTGATGGGGCGTTTCCTGAAAACCACAGTAAAGGTTTCCTTTGAGTGCTCTGATGGATCGGGGTGGGGGGGCGGTTCATCTCCTCATCCAGCCGTCCACCGGCGGTGAGTCTGCATTTGCGGAAATATCACATCCTCATCCTCCAAACCCTCGCAGTTCTTACATTAGCAGGACGGTGTCAATCAAAGGCTCTTTTCACCACCGAGCCTGAATTTTAGAAAGAGTAATCCGAGCAGTTTAGCACGCGCTAGGACAGCTATTCCGCATTAAATTGCAGATTACCTACGAAAGATTTGCCAGTCAGATCGAAAACCTGAATTCTAAAATTGTGATCTTCTCCCCGATTTCAACTCGAATAATAATCTGGTATATTTCTTGTTCAGTGGGTGGAAATGTTCTGCTACAACTTCCTGGTTCTTGTGCACTTTTTCCTCAATGTGTGCTAACACACACCGTGCTGTTAGAGTCTAGCTTTCACACAGCACCGCCGGGAAAATGGATTCATTTGAGCTTTGTGGTTGGGGCCCGCAACCAGGCAATAGTCAGACTGAGGTATCTATCAGTCCATGAAGAGACACTCCTGGAACTCTGCCTGGAATATATCGCCTCTAGGTTTTATTTCAATCAGTGTTTTGCGTCGCTGTATCTGCTAATTACAGCTGACTCTTATTCCAACAGCGAGGAAAAACATCTCTAGTGTCACCAGTTTATTTTTTTCTTCTTACGCAAAGTTAGGAAACGATTCCACCGAAGATTCGCGCGCCGAATATGCTTCATGTCAGAGTAGAATCCCCCTCTTTCGATTCCACTTCCATTAAACGATTATTCCAATGATAGGATGTCTCTCACTCATACCGACCTGTACAACCCATCTAACTGTCCTTATTAAAGAGAACTGACTAGCATGTTGCTCGTCAGTTCTACACGTAACTCACCAACTGCAATTGCTATTTTTAAAATGACGGATAAGAAACAAGTCTTTTTAGTTGTCGAGTTTAGCTCTATCAACTTCAAAAAAAAGTTGGAATGCATGCATTTTATTCACTTTGCAATTGAATATATTTCAGACGGAACTGAAGTATCTGTCGACATTAATAATGACAATATCGTTTACCACTGACCGAGCATAGTAGTACAGCTTTGGAAATGCAAATAGCAAGATGCCGTATCAATAGCTGGCTGGGATTTGGTCCGTCAGTCAGCGCTCAATGGGTTGTTAACATTGCTGCTTCTTTCTGCCCATTGAAGAAAGAGGCCGCGATGGAAGATTAACAGAAATAAACAAACCCTTAAAAATGACGTTATTCACATCTTGACATTTTAGTCGTAATGGATTGTTTGTGGATAGTAACTATTTGTGCTCTCTTTGTACCACAGGTTGCCGCCTGACCCTCATTTCTGCTTTATAGTGCCGGACATTTACTTTGAATTTCAAATAAACTCCCAAGCAAATGCAGGAGTATCTTCGAATGGCTGCAAATCTATTTTCGTAATTACCTTCCATTTTTTCTGACTGCCAAAATATCTTTCATTATTCTTTCCTTCTTTCGGTCTGCTTTTCCCATTATTGTTATTGTTTAATATCGCTTTGTGAATGCCTGATTTGGAGCTGCAGTCTGGCTTCTTTTGAACTTGACTATTGGCAGAAAAGGAAAGATGGAGACATTGAAATAAGGTGGTGTTTTTATTAGTGTCCGTTTTCAAAGAAAAAAGCGCACAAAAGCACAGTCAGTAGAATGTATAGATTGCATAAACCTAAAAACGATGAGTAACTAACATTTTCACCTCGTTGATGTAACTGGGCGGATGCTCGTGACATGTAAACGTTTAATTTTGAGGCTTTGAGTTTTGAATCTGAGCCTCATTTGGTCAGTAACTGGCGAGTCAAGGCCGAACAAAATAATCTATGATAGGAAATGTACATGATCGTAAACTTCCTTTCCGAGGTCCGATCAGATAAAGTTTAAAACAACACGCGGAATAAATGTAGCCCGCACTCAGCCGACTGCTCAGGTAAAGTGTGGGCGCTGCAGAATCTCGAAGGGGCGTTTTATCCATAAAAGAAACTAAGTTGATATTCTTGTAATCGTACTTAAACTGAAATCAGTTCAGTTTTTTTATATATATAACCGCCAATATTAAGCCTTAGTTTAAGCTTGAATGACTGGAGCCAACCGCGACTTATTGACAGAATTTCCGCACTCCCTCAATATTCAGCCCGACCGCACACTGCGTTCAAAACAGAAGTATGTCCTATTGGCCGAGCTCTCCTTCTCAATAGGTGTAAATGAAACCAGAATCGTGTAGGGTTTTTTTTCTCTCTCTCCTCTTGTCCCTGAGCGATTGTCATGTGATAATGAAGAGCAACAAAGCGCTGAAGGGAGCTGCAGGGGTCTCTGCATCTGTGATCACAACAAGCCTCGTTAGCTCACACAACACAAGTGAGCACTTCTCGGCCTCTTTATCTCCTAGCGAGACAGCACGGAGCTTCTCAACCCGCATCTACAACTCTGGCATTCTCAGCAGCACAGCACACAGGCAAACGAATTCGTTCAGCACTTTGGCATTCAGAGATTTTTATGGCATCTTGGGCAGGGAACTCAACTCGATCGCCGTCAGACCCATCGCTTCGCTTTCAGTGCGAGGCGCTTTGGTGAATTCTGTGCTTTCCTCGTGATTATTTTTTTTTGTTGCTGTGTTTCCTCTTCGTAGCCTAACAACATGCCTCGTCCGGGGAAAAATTCCTACAGTGACCAAAAGCCTCCTTACTCGTACATCTCACTGACTGCGATGGCTATCCAGAGTTCTGCGGAGAAGATGCTCCCCTTGAGTGAGATTTACAAATTCATCATGGACAGGTTTCCTTATTACAGGGAGAACACTCAGCGGTGGCAGAATTCTCTGCGCCACAATCTCTCCTTTAACGATTGTTTCATCAAGATCCCGCGCAGACCTGACCAGCCGGGCAAAGGCAGCTTCTGGGCCCTTCATCCTGACTGTGGGGACATGTTCGAGAACGGGAGTTTCCTCCGGCGCCGTAAGAGGTTTAAGGTGCACCGCTCAGAGCACTTGTCCGCCAAAAACTCACAAATGATCCACTATTTCCAGCACCACCACCACCAGCAGCAGCAACAAGCCAAGTTGGGGTTGGCCACGCCGGAGACGGCCCCAGGTATGGGGCGCTTGCCCCAGTTCCAGCCCTATGGAGTCAACGGGCCCCAGTCCACTGGATTTAAGCACCCATTTGCCATCGAGAACATCATTGGAAGGGACTATAAAAACATGATGGCCAGTGGACTTCCTTTAGCCTCTGTAATGCACCACCTTGGTTACCCCGTGCCCAGCCAGCTCAGTAACATGGTGGGGTCCATGTGGCCTCATGTTGGTGTCATAGACTCCATGGCCCCCATGCCAGTTTCTCCAGATTACAGCCCATTTGGGGTTCCCATGAAGACAATCTGTCACCCGGGCACGCAGACTATGCCAGCCGTCCCCGTGCCCATCAAACCTACAGTGTCCCTGGCGTCTATCTCCACAATGCCAGCCCCAGGAGCCCTGCCAGGCAGTCCCACGCAGATCTGTCCGTCCTCAACTTCAGCCTCTTTGCATCCAGATCAGACTCGATCAGCCTCCACGGAGGGAAAAACTAGCTCATTACACTCCGTGCTGGTCCATTCCTGAGGGCAAATGGGCTGAAATATAGATCCGTTTTTAATAGGGGAAAGAATTGATTAAAGATGATGTGAAAAGGTTAATTATAGCAGAAAAATGTTTTGTCTCGTTAAAGGTTCATAAATCATTGTCACTTAGACATATGTCAGGGAAATATTTTAATAGAGAATTTGCAGGTAAGATGATCTACTTTCTGTAAATAAGTCGCCAGTGACCTAAAAATGCAAAACAAAATAGAAAGATGTATGTTCCTGGAATAATTCCCTGGATAAGAGATATTTTCATCGTTGTTCCTGAAACATTATTTTGGATATTTAAACCTGCAGCTTATCCGTCTGTGTGCCTGTAGTTTTGTAATGTTCAGAATTCACCAGATAATATCGATGATCAGCGCTTTCCGGTGATTTCGAAACCGGGATGTCGTTAAACAACAACTGCGGTTAAAAAAAAACACAAGCAAAGCGGAATGATGTGAAGTGAAACAGGCACAAAAGAATGATTTCTAAACTTACTAGCATACAAGGAGCTGAAAAGTAGCACCCGGCAGGAATTTGATGAGATTTGAGATTGCTTGTTTACTTGGAGGTCAAATGAAAAAAACTATTTGAAACGAGAATATGTTGAAGTTGGTAAAGTGAGCAAGTTTAGAAAGGGACGTGTCGATTGCAGCTTTTAGAGTCTCATTATCGCAGCACAGATACCATTTTCAGATCGCGAGGATTTCTTTGTATGACTTCCACAAGTTGTACAAATGGAACTGGTCGATCTATTTTGCGGGATAGAAACATCCCTTGAGTAGTTGCTTCAATATAATCGATTTCTTTTAAACACACAGATGTATTCATTGCGTTATAAAGAATGACAGTGGTCTAACTCCTGTAGGTTGTTCCAAATTTAGATACCTGCACTGTTCATAAACACACACAGTCGTGAAACAAGCACAATGTATGATCTGAACGTTGTCCAAACAAAACGCGAATTACGGTGTAAAATGTGTTAAACGCTTATGTTCACTGTTCGACCTAATTACTTCATACTTTACACACATCGATAGAAAACAAAAAAGGTCTTTCTTCTGATAGAGAAAAAAGACACGTTACAGAGGAAGCGCTCTTTTGAAAGCTATATCCGGGCTCAGGTTTTGACAGAATTTGTATTAGAAGCGCCGCAAAATTTCAACCCGACGCCTCTATCAAAGTCCGTACTTCAGTCCGACATGGAAGCTTACACTCATCTGAAGTGGACAGACGCGATAGAAATTGTCCAATAGTTTCTACACTGTGGCGAGCTCAAGTTAGCCTGCAGCACACGGATCGGTAAAAGAGGGGCAATATCTCCTGACATTTACACAGGTTTCCTTTAGCAAGCGAGAAGGGGGAAAAAAAAACTCTGCCTTTCACATTATCTTTGTAGTGGATAGAAATTTCAGGCTTTGTCCTCTCTTTCCTTTCTTTTCGCCTTCCTTTTGGCAAGTAGCGTGGCTGCATTGTGATGTTAAATATGGTGCGATCAAACCCACAGCAGACAATGTAATAGCACTTTACGAGCAAAAACTGAATGGAATTGCTGGATTGTGAATATAGATATATAGTAAACCCGTCGTGAAAGGTGGTTCCAACTTTCGTTCGTTTTGTATATATTGGTATTTCATCTGTGAATAATTGTTCAGAACATTTTGTGTATATTGTATACAGGAGCTTTTATCGGAAAAATGGTTATTAAATATTTCCCGTTCAATATGTGTTTACTATCTTATTTTTTAAATGTAAATATGCCTGACACTGAAAAAGGCCAAAAGTGCACTTCTGTTGAACCAACTAACACAGGCCAGTAAAATGTGGACAAATGCTAACGCGTTCTTTCCGAGCATTATTCTCCCTGTGCAGATTCTGCTCCCATCAGATCCCAGCTATTTGTTCTATCCGGTTTTCAATATAACCATTTGGATGACAGTGTCCAATGCAAACGGTCAGCTGAGGCCTCCCAGGAATTCTACCTGCCTCCCAGCCGAGGTCTCCAGATATTTGCATGAATATATTCTTCGGGTTTCGAATTCAACAGATGAACGATGAAAGTGACGTTGCACTCGAGTAAAATTATTTAAAAGTGATTCCATTTGAAGTCCAATTCGCCGAATGTAATAAAGTTAACCAAAGCAGATACACGAACAAAAGGTGAGTTGGCTTTTATTATGGAAGTAGTGGGAATAACGGGAATACGTCTATAATCCTTTGTTCCAAAAAGATGAAAACAGCAAATTACAATTTAAAGTCCGCCCCCATTTAGACATAAGTTTAACATTTCTTCATTTCTTTGCCTATGTGTTTCCATCCACGGGCTTTTAAAGGCAACTGATTTTTTTTAACATTTATTTTGATTTTGTTTCAATTTTCTCACTCTTGTTTTAGAACTTGGGAATTAACTGATGGAGTGAGTGAGCGAAAGTCGCTCCGGAGATGACAGGAGGCAGAGTGAATAGTTTATTTCGAAGCTAAACTCTGTAACGTATGATGGTTCAATTAGATGTTTTTTTTTTCGAGCCCAGATTCAAAAAGAGTAACATACAAGAAGCGTGGTGATCCGACTAACCTCCTTACAGAAACCTCTGTTATTAACCTGTTGCCGTTTCAAATTGAACTGAGCTAGCTACTAGTCCAACATGTATCGTTTTTTGGTTCATTAAACAAAATCTGTGAGCATTCACTGAACTGACTAGAATATGATTCAGCTTTGTGGGGCTAGATTCCCGTGATTATATTTAGTCTACTTTGGTAGTAGTATTGTAAAAAACACTGATACCAACAACCAAATACCTGGCATTTACCAAAACACTGTTACCTTCGAAGAATTTAAAGGGAAACAAAATCTCTGACGAGTCTAAGGACTAAAATCTTTAACATTAGCAATGCCATTACTTTTAATCACTTTCCCGCTATTGACAACGCCTTGCTGTTCTGGTGCGCTACTGAAGCAGCGTAAAACTGAATTGAATTCAATCTTCGAATATCGAACTGCTGTGGGGGCATCCATGGCAGAATTCAGTGTTAAAACAAAACAAAAGGCAGAACCAGTAAGAAACATGTGAAGATTATCAACACTTGAAATTAATCCGTTGCTCTAATTTTCATGTCTTGAATATCTCCAAGGACTAAAAGTATTAGCCCTTTGACCTTCGATGATTACACATTGAGCACAAACAGCAACTGATAAGTGATTGTTTGTTGTTGACAATTCCATCATAATGTGTAGCCGTCACATTAAACGCATTTTTAATGTATAATGACTTCAAGGACAGTTATTTTTCAAGCCTCTATGTAATCTCGAAGCGCTACAGCTAGCAGATACAGAAGTGTGATTTTTTGTAAAGGGAATGAGCCAGTATCACTACCTGCAAACAGTTACCTTCAACTATCATGTTATTATTGAACTGACTTTCCCATTTGTTTGTGAATAATTATCCAATATCCCGTTCAAGAACAGCCGAAAACTCTGCAAAATATTCTGGTCTGTCGTGTAACGCTTATTCAATAATCAAACAACAGTCGAGATTGAGGAGAGGTATCCATCCAGTGTGGACATTTTCATAAGGGAACCGATCCAGGTGGAAAAATACTTCCAAACGTTAGGAGTTTACGAAGTGAGTTAAGCGTAAAGAGACTGGCATTCCTAAATATTCTGAGATTCTTAAACCCCTTTGTAACTTGCGTGTTGTTGCTCTCTTTTAGGGTATTGTTTGATGCATGCAGTGATATCGATAAATTGCATGACAAATACGTAAGAGAGATATGGAGCGACAGTATCGTTACATGAACAAGTAATTCAGAGACGGGGACTAATGATTCAGGGACAAGAGTTCAAATCCCACTGAGAAGTTAAATTCAGATAATTAAATACATCTGAACTAAATCAGTAATGGTAGACATGTAATAATAACCGGTCTGCCCGTTAAAACCCATCCAGTTCACTAATGTTCTTTACAGGAGGAAGTCTACCGTCCTTACCCGGTCTGGCCTATATGTAACGGTAGCCCTACAACAACGTGGTTGACTCTTAATCGCCCTCTGAAATGGACCTAAAAGCCCCTCAGTAGTCAAGAAAGTGGCTCACCATCACCTTGTCAAGGGCAATTATGGATGAGCAACGATTGCTGACCTTACCAGCCACACCCGCATCCCGTGAATGAATTTAAAAATAACGTTTTTATTAATCTGCTTATATAGGCTTATTAAGACAATACTGTGCACAGTATTGGGTTCAACACTTTAGGAAGGATATTGATGCTTTAGGAAGGGAACAAAGCAGATCCACTGCCTGCTATGGGAGTTAAACAAAAACAAAGACTTGAAAATAGTGGTGGGGCGGATTGTTGGAACTGCTTGGATTGCTGGACAAAATGTTTAATATTTTGAAAGGATGGAACAGGGTTGGGAAAATCAGATTGTTTCCAGTGGTTGTGGCGTCTAGAAACAGAAGCCATAGATGGAAGAGGAAATATAAGGGATTTAGAACAGAGAGTAGGAGAAACTTCTTTATACAGAGTTGTGAGGCTGTGGAATTTACTTCCACGGTTAATGACAGAAGCATGAACCACGTCAATGTTCAGGATTACATTGGTTAGGTATATGGGGGAACAAAAGGTCTATGGGCATAGGACTACTAAGTGGGGTCGGAAATATTTGGCCCCATGGAAGGTAAACACAGGTTGATTGGACTCAAGGACCTATTCGGGGCCTATAACTTCCATGTATGCATTTTGTATAAATGCAGCTTTCTGTTACGTCGTTCTAAATCTATTCTTCAGATATCGGTTTCTACTTAACAGAGACACATAGCATTTAGTAATTCAATAAAAGTCTTCTGACTACAGGCCAAAATATCTTGACCCTTCCACTCATGGTCATTATTATATAAGGTATCTGTTGGATTTTTGCCTCTGTGATTTCTGCCACTTCTCTGCCACATTTAGATAATTCGCTGGGATCTGGGTGCACTTAACATCAAAATCTATTTGATATTCTGTGCCCAAGCTGTTACTAATTTCAAGAATTATTAATTTTAAAATTAAACAAATTCAAACGCAACTTAAACGTTACTGACATGTAGAATTTTATTCTTGTTCGCAAAACACAACAATGAGTCAACAATGTATTAACTTTTTACAATACCAGTACAGTAATTTCAAATGCAAGAATTTTATTGTACAGTTTATGAAAATGTAGGATCTATATCAATAACGATCAAATTGAATAATGCAAGCATTATCAATTATTTTGAAAGGATTTTGTCTGGTGTTTTATTTTCGAGGTAACCATGCTTTATTGGTTAACGAAATCTGTAAACATTTCGCTAAAAAAACACAGTAAAAATATAACCTGCTGATATTCATAACATGTCTCATAATTCGTAGTTGAATTTGATAGAACGTATCAGCCTTCAGGCTAATTTAAAAGAAATCCAAGCTAAAACCTTAGGGTACTGTACAGAGAAACAGTTTGAAATGGCTTGGGTACCACATTCCAATATCGGTAAAAAGAATTAACATGGATTGCATTCTTCTGCTGGGTCAGCAAGGATATCGCAAAATTTACCGTCATTCTTCTTTCCCTTATGTTCAGAATTAGCTGTGGGGGGATACTCAATTTTTACTTTAATATTGACCCCAAAACGCATTCGTATTAAGAGCGCCACGAGTCCTGAAATATGTATTCGAATGTCGCTTATTTGCTTAATTGTCACATAGGCAAATACTTCCCGTTCGAAGTTACAAATAAAATGAAAGTATCTCAATCACAGACGGATGTTATTAATGTTAACTGCATTCCCCGGGGCCCTAAGTATAAAGGTATCCAATACTAATGATAATTAGAATTGCGGTGTACATATGTTGAAATACTGAAAAATAGAATAAGGCTTCGCACTCCTCTGAAAACCAAACTTATAGATAAACAACTATCGACTTCATGTGGGGTGTATCTGACTGAAAGAGACGGGGCTTCCAATCGAGTGTTGTAAACTACCCTGCCCTCATGGTAAGGCCATCGGCGGGCAAATCATCATTTTCAAACAGTTAACACACCTGTATCAGGAACAATTGTAAACAATCTAAAAGTTAACGTAATCGCACTGCATATAGAAATGTGTTGAATCATACATTTGCAAATTAAATTAACTTAAATATTGATGTGGCTCATTCTTATTCCGTAACAGCCAAGTTAATTATGACGCTTAACAGGAAGGAACTGTACAGGGGGCAGTAAGCGAAGTGTATGGATCAGTTAATAATTCACCTGGTTACATTACAACCAACAACAGACGCGTGCTGACTGGAACTGAGGTGATAACAATTCTGAACTATTCATCTGTGAAATTGAAATACTTGATTCAGGTAGAAATCATGTTTCTATAGTATCCACTCCAAATTAGTACATTGCTACCTATTTGACATCTTGATAATACCAAACGTTGCCACTTGCGCTTCTTATTAAACAAAAATAAAGTATATACTAAGGAATTTGATCATCTGATTGGAGGAGTTAACCTTGCTTGTCCGGCCTAACTACCACAACGAAAATACTAATTGTATATTGACGTGTTGCACGACAGGATTAAGTTGTTACATGGCGTATATTTCTTACTGGCAATACACTTCCCAGAATACACGCGACCTGTCACAAAACCCCCACTCCCCAGCAACATTACTTACAAATGCTCTCCTCATAGGATAGCTTTTTTATATTCTTGTAATTAATGCAGTCGTAATAAAATGATATACTTGTACCATCAGTATAACCCTAACATCAGTACAGTGCATAACAATTATTTTCCACATGTTCCACTGAAGCATGGGGAACTATTCCCTTCCCTCTCAAAATGGCTCCAATTAAAATCTCTGAAGAAGTCACATTGGACTTGAAATGTTAACTCTGTTTCTCTCTCCACAGATGCTGCCAGAACTGCTGAGTATTTCCAGCACTTTCTGTTTTTATTTCACATTCCCAGCATTGGCAGTATTTGACATTTAATTATCCAACCAAAATTTATTCTCTCAACTGTGATACATTTCATGCATGGGAGGGAGCCTTTCATTGAAACCTCACTCTTGTTACCTGCCTTACCTATTAATAGTAGGTGATGCTGTGATAAGTATTTTCAATGTGAAACATGACGCCATGTAACACATTTGCTGCTAGTTTATATTGAGAGCATATTGTTCTGAGGCTGCACAATCTGACATTGGTTTCCAAATGCTTTATTCAAAATGCTTCATGACTTATGCCCAGTAACTGAAATTATTATTGTCTAAAATATGTGTTTAAAGAAAATTAGAATTCAAAAAAATAGATATTTCACAATGACATGATTAATCTTACTCATTGAATTTTTTCATAGTTTAATGCCTTCATTAAATTTCTTCTGGGTGCCAAAAGCTTGGGTTTAGACTTGATGTGTTTACCCAGAGCTGTGACTGCGTGAGCTGCATTTGGATTGTGTAGTCTTTGCATGTATTTTAAAAGAGATAATGTCAGTATGTGTATATGTGCATGTGTGGGAGAGAGAGAAAAAATAATAGTGTTCTGATTATACACTTGTAGCTTTGTTTTCTGTTCAATCAACTTTAAACATTGAATTAACCTAAGGAGGGGAGAGTGAGTGAGAGGGGCTTGGAATCAGGAACAAGAGAGAAGAAGGAGCAAGAGAGAAAGGAAATGAGAGCACAATTGCATTTGAAACCAATAATTGTTTTCACCAAACAACTAGCAGAAGTCGATGTTAATCACTTTAGCCTGTGTATCAGAAATTCTAACCTATATCAAGCAATGAGACAAAGAGAGAAAGTATGTAGAGAACAGCAGGCAGTTCCTTTGCTCATTTTAATTTGATTTATTTAAAAAGAACAAAATACATTTTAAAAGTGAACAATAGCCTAATTGAGTAGGCAAAACTGGCAGATGGAATTCAATTGTTCAATGTGGACAAAGTGTGACGTTATCCACTTTGGATTCAAGAAAGATAAATCAGGATTTTTTTTGAATGGTGCCTGGCTAGGAATCTTGGAGAAGCAAAGGGGGCTTTAAGTGCCCATTTACACTAATCACTAAAAGTTACAGGTACAGTCAGAGGTACAAAAAATTTACCAAAAAAACCTAATGGAATGTTGGCCTTAATCTCAAGGAGGGTTGGAATTCAAAAGTGAGGAAGTGATGCTTCAGTTGCTTGCCAGGCACCATTTGGAGTTCTGCATTCAATTTTGGGGACCAAATCTTAAGCCAGACATATTGGCTTTGGAAGGCATAGAGCACAGATTCACTAGAAGAATATCAGGGCTTAAGAGGTTAAATTGTGAGGACACTATATAAATATGGCATGTATTGCCTTGAATTCAGAATGTTGAAATCAATATATTTAAAATTTCCTTTGATGGGCAGTTTTAGAACAAGAAAGTATCATCTTAAAATTAGAGCTAGTGGAAAGGTAACACTTTTTCACATAAATGGTGATGGAAATATGGAACTCGATCTCCCAGAAGGCTGTTCATGCTGGGTCAATTGAAATTTTCAAAACTAAAATTGATAGGCTTTTGTTGGACAAGTGTACAAAAAGGTATGTAACAAAGGTGGACAAATGGAGTTGAGGCAGGAATTATCCAACTGAATGGCAGAACAGAATCGAGGAACTGAATAGTTCAGTAGCATTTTGTTCAAATAACATTGCAAAACATGACAAACTTCAAAAGTTTTATTGAGGTCATCCACGGCACCAGGGTAAGTAAACCCTCAGCTACTCGCACTAACCACAATGAGCGGTGCAGGTACATAGTCCTCAGTGGCAGTGCCAGAAGGCCATGCCTCATAGCCCCACTGTAGGTGGAGACACTACTGTGCCTCCCTCACCCTTCCACGCAGAGAGAGCTCGCATGCTGTTTGGAAGGCTGAGGGGATGGAAGGGAGGGGTGAAGGGGCTCAGGCATTGTGGGCACCAGCAAGCTCTGCAAAGGACAGGCCTCTCTGTTCCTTATCCCCACACCTGGATGGGCTCACTGATCTGGAAGGTGGTGGCCCTGAACCCATGTGGACAACCTGCAGTGCATCAATGACAAGCCACACAATCTACAGGGCTATCTCTAAGACTGGAAGCATGAGAGAAATGTGACATTGCTATGTTCTGGGGAAGAGGCATATGCAATGTCTGAGTCTGATGATGAGCCTCTGGAATCAGCCTTCCAAGTAATGATGAAGAGGGAGCAAGAGGAGGGGGAAGCATCATGTAGAGATGTTGGAGGCCCTCAACAGGGTTGCGTGCGAGTTGGAGGAGTCCATCTGCCTGCCGGTGAATGAAGCGTGCCAACCTGTGCATGCATCGAGGTCTCCTTGGGGAGGATGGCGAATGCCATGGAGATCCTAGTCCAGCAATTTCTGCCAGAGATGTGCTCACACCTGCACTCCACCGGGGTAGGCATGAGTGAGCTTTTGAAGTGGCTACATGCAAGGGGGATGGGGCATCTCAACCTCCCTCCAGGTGCCCCTTCCCCTCAAGGAGTCAGGCAGGAACCTTCAGGCACCCTAAGGAGGGAGGAGTAGCAGCTGGACACCCCTGGGACATCCACTCAGGACTCTGGGAGGTTGTCTGGCTCTTCCGAATCCCTTTTGCCTGACCCCTTTAACCTCGTCCTCTGTCACTGCAGAGGGAGCAGCTACCGCACAGCAGGACCGCCAAAGGAAGCTGGGGCCCTCCAGGCCTTGGTCTCCAGAGGACGGCCGCCAAGGTCATCCAAGGCAACAGGTCCAAATGGTCAGCAGGCTGCTGCCATCCCTGCTGCGGATGTCATGGGAGCACTTAGAAGAAGTAGCAGGGAAAGGAAAATTAAGGAATATTAAAATCAACAACTGGTTGTACGGGTGAACAATCGAATGTCACAAATATCAAACTTTTGTAAATATCTTCACTTTCACTTTAATAGTGTTTAATGTGTTGTTTTATCTGTAGTCCTTAAGGCTCAGCGCTCCCCCTCCCCCCACCCTGCCCTTAATCCCCCTGGGAGACTCCATCTGCCGGAATAAAGCATCTGCAGGGAGGCAAAGGTATTTGCCAGGGCTCTTGCAAGCCGTGTGCAAGCACTGTCCCTCGCATGCTGAGACTTTGGTCTTCAAACCCTCATGTGTCCCAGGGCCCCAGCATTGTGAAGACTACATCCTGGGGATCCCCTTCAATTGTCCAGTTGAAATGACCTGCATCTCTGCCCATCTCTAATGACCTAACTCCCATGCAGCATCGCAAGATCTCCACCATGAGGCTCTGCATACTTGCGACCAGCCCAGCAATGGTGGTAGTGACATTCTTCTTTCGATCCAACACTTTCCCCTCCCTCAGTCACCCACACCCTAACCCCATAACCATTGACCCCCCCAGCCCCCCCGGTATAACTTTCAACCTCCCCACTGTCACCTTTCAACCCTCCCCCATCACCTTTGGAAATGTCTAGATTAACTTCGAAATCCCCTTCCTCCCCAAGAATCCCACCCCCTTTACCATTGACTTGCCTGACCTCATCCTGCCTACGCCCCCCCAGAATCTGTGTACATCTCCACGTGCCCACCAACAATCCTTGCTGCCCCTTCACACTACATCTTCGCACACTCACCCTCGCACTACCGGCTCTCTCTGCCCGCTGCAACCCTCACCACACTCTCCTACCTCAGTTTTCACCCCAGGAGTCCACCATTGACTCCACCAACCCCTCCCTGTGAACCCTTTCACACTTCCGCACCCCCCGTGCTCCTTCATGCCTCTGCACCCCCCATACCCCTTCAGAGCTCCGCACACCCTCCATGTCCTTTCAGACCTGCATAAGCTCCCCCCTGCCAAACCCCCAACATACCCTCGCTGCCTAACAGTGCCTCCTACAGCATTCCACCTATAGCTGGAGGCTCTGATCTCTGGACGAAGTCTCTGGATGAAGGTTCAATCCCTCGGTGAAGTCTCTGGATGAATGTTCGATCCCTGGGTGAAGTTTCTGTGGCAAGAACAACCAATTCCTGGATGTTGCTGGTGCAAAGAAGATCCACATGGTTGTTACTCTGCCCACCCAGTGCTACATGGTATTCCAGGCTCCGGTCGCTGAAGGCCTCCATCTTCTCTTCTTCCTGCGAGCTCCCAAAGCCTTAAGGTAAGTGCCGGCTTTTACATGCCACATTGGTTCAAATGCTTTCAGGGTCGGTGTGATTTACCACTGGCATCGCGTACGATTGGGCGGGGTGATTCTGGTCAGGCCTTCATCTGCATCCCATTAGCGGGATGCAAATCGGTTTCAAGCCAGTCTCTGGTGGGAATTGTGAGCTGCCATGGAGGGCTTGAGCGGAAGATCCCACTGTCATTTTATGCTGGCAGGAAACCAATTTTTGAGCTCCTGACACATTGTTCCCCCTGCCTGACATTAAACCCACCACAGAGAGGACTGGAAAATCCCACCCTGTGTCTTTACAAATATACAAACATGAACTAGGAGCAGGAGTAGGCCACTCAGCCCTTCAAACCTGCTCCAGCATTGAATAAGATCATGGCTGATCTGATTGTAACCTCCTGCCTACTCCCAATAACCTTTCACCCTCTTGTTAATCAAGAATCTATCTTGCTCTGCCTTAAAAATATTCAAAGACTCTGCTTCCACTGCCTTTGAGGAAGAGAATTCAAAGACTCATGACCCCCTGAGAGAAAAAAAAAGTTCCTCATCTCTGTCTTAAATGAGTGATCCCTTATTTTTAAACAATGACTCCTAGTTCTAGATTTTCCCACAAGAGGAAACATCCTCTCCACATCCACCCTGTCAAGACCCCTCAGGATATTAATGGTTTTGATCAAGTCACCTCTTGCTCTTCAAAATTCCAGTGGATACAAGCCTAACCTGTCTAACCTTTCCTCCTAAGACAACCTGCCCATTCCTAGTATTAGCCTAATAAACCTTCTCTGAACTGCTTCTAATACATTTACATCTTTCCTTAAATAAGGAGACCAATACTGTACACAATACTCCAGATGTGGTCTCACCAGTGCCCTGTACAACTGAAGCATAACCTCCCTACTTTTGTATTCAACTCCCCTCGCAATAAATGATAGCATTCTATTAGCTTTCCTAATTACTTGCTGTACCTGCATACTAGCCTTTTGTGATTCATGCACTAGGATACCCAGATCCCTCTGCACCGCAAAGCTCTGCAATCTCTCACCTTTTAGATAATATGCTTCTTTTTTATTCTTCCTGCCAAATGGGATATTTTCACATTTTGCCCACATTATATTCCATTTGCCAGATCTTTGCCCACTCACTTAACATACCCAAGTCACTTTGTAGCCTGCTTACATCCTCCTCACAATTTACTTTCCTACCTATCTTTGTGTCAACAGCAAATTTAGCAACCGTACCATCTGTCCCTTCATCCAAGTCATTTATATAAATTGTAAAAAGTTGAGGCCCCAGCACTGATCCCTGTGGCACACCACTCATTACATCTTGCCAACCAGAAAAAGACCCATTCATGGCTACCCTATGTTTCTTGTTAGCTAGCTAATCATCTGCCCATGCCAATAAATTGCCCCCTACACAATGAGCTTTTATTTTTTGCAATAATCTTTGATGTGGCACTTTATAAAATGCCTTCTGGAAATCTAAGTACGGTACATCCATTGGTTCCCCTTTATCCACAGCACATGTGACTCCTTCAAAGAACTCCAATAAATTGGTTAAACATGATTTCCCTTTCACAAAACCATGTTGACTCTGCCTGATTGCCTTAAACTTTTCTAAGTGTCCTGCTATAACATCTTTAATAGTAGCTTCTAACATTTTCCCTATGACAGATGTTAAGCTAACTGGCCTGTAGTTTCCTGCTTTCTGTCTCCCTCCCTTTTTGAATAAAGGAGTTAGATTTGCTATTTTCCAATCTAGTGGAACCTTCTCTGAATCTAGGGAATTTTGGAAAATTAAAACCAATACATCAGCTATTTCACTAGCCACTTCCTTCAGGGCCCTAGGATTAAGTCCATCAAGACCCGAGGATTTGTCTGGCTGCAGCTCTAATAATTTTCTCAATACCGCTTCTCTGGTGACTGTAATTTTCCAGAGTTCCTCACTTCCTTCCATTTCCTAATTTACAGCTATTTCCGGGTTGTTACTTGTATCCTCCATGGTGAAAATCGATGCAAAATACCTGCTCAATTCATCAGCCATCTCCTTACTTTCCATTATTAATTCCCCAGACTCATTTTCTATAGGACCAATGCTCCCTTTGTTAACTTTTCTTATTTAAATATCTATAGAAACTCTTACTATCTGTCTTTACATTTCCAGCTGGCTTTCTCTTGTACTCTAATTTTTCCCCCCTTCTTACTCTTTTTGTCATTCTTTGCTGTTCTTTATATTCTGTCCAATCTTCTGACCTGCCACCTATCTTTGTGCGAGTATGTGCCTTTTCCTTAAGTTCGATACTGTCTTTAACTTTTTTAGTTAACCACAGATGGTGGGTTCTCCCCTTGGAAGTTTCCTTTCTCATTGAAATGTATCTATTATTTGTATTCTGAAATATCCCTTTAAGAGTCTGCCACTGCATTTCTATGGACATATTCTTTGATTTACCATGTAAAAACCTACAGGAGATCAACTGCCTCAATTGTTAAAAACACAAAAATTCAAAAATTGTGAAAAATATAATTAAATGCTATACATTACTTTATAACAAAAAACAATTAAAGAACATAAGATGCAAATGAACATGTCTCTTTTTGCATTGGTGGTGACTGCCCTCAAAGTTTGATACACACCTGCGAATTCCAATGTAGGCAAGGGCACCTTCTTCCTTGATGTTGACCCCACTAACAGCTAAACTACTGGACTTGGCAAAGCTGTCCAATATTACAGATGTCATGAGGCAATGTAACAAATAAGTTGATCTTTTCAAATCTGAACTTTAAGATTTAACAAATTATTAAAAAAATAGAACTGATCAATAAGTGCATCAATTGTAAAACCATGAAATGGTTTGCTATTTCTATTCATTAATCTGACTGTTATACATTTTAATATTAATACAGGTACTCCTAAGTTATATGATGATATCACTTTGGAAACAAAATCTTATTTCATTAACAGCTATGACATTTACTCCTGACATATGAAAAACATTCACCATTAGTATTTATGCCACAAAGTGTTGGAAAATAAGTCATATTTCACTTATTTTTGTCTCAAAATCTTCAACTTCCCCACTTTTAATCTGAATCATCAATAAGATCCAGATCCACCTACTGTCTAAATCAAAAATATACATTTAAAAACAATTATTCTTACCAGTCAGTCTATAAAAACAATTTGAAATTCCCTGCTGTTTTGAAGTTACTTGTAATGTAAATTAAACTGCCTACGAATTGAAAAGGAACAATGAGATGTGAGACATCAGCCAATTTAAACTGGGCCTAACAGGCTGGTATAGATTACTTTTAAAATATAAACTATCTTCAATAAAATAAAACTGTGGATATAGTGAATACTAAAGGTCAAAATCTTTGACTAGTTTAACAGTATCTATCATATGCTTTGTAAAATCTAATGCATATTATTGTTCAAAATAGGAACTTCCCATGGTGACTTGACATTACATTTCTAGTTAGGCACAATCACAGAACACAAAATAAATTTGAATGAGGAACACATCTTAATTCACCCAAGTAAGAAACTTACTATCACAATTCCATGTGTCTTAAGACATTTTCAGGAATTTTCTTTTACTTTTCCCAAAAGTGCACTCAAGCTGTTCTGAATTTATCTTTATAATTTACTATCTTATCAATGAGGTCTCTTCCCAACTGATTCCTTTTAAAGGTGAAAAGTTTAGGTTTATTCAGGCTTCCTTAATTGTAATCATTTTATACAAGACATTAGCCACTTAGAACTTTGTTTTGTCTACTGTGCTTATGCTTTTAGGCTAACATTTGAAACAATAGAAGGTTGGTCTGATCAGAGTACAGTATAATTTTGGAATGGTATCCTTTGATGTCATGATTTAGTAATACAGTAAAATCATTCTATTTGGTGTGTTGATTGTTTCCCCACTGTGACTTGGCATATCAGGTGCTGATTACTTCCTTCAAGTATGCACGAGAGAAATATTACTAACTCCCCTTGTTTAACATTTTGACTCCATTCATAAAGTTCATATATTCTCTATTTCTTCTTCTAATCAGCAAAAATTTACGTTAATCTGTATTGAACTTTACCTCCCACTGATCCACTCATTTACCAATTGTCTCAAGGTCATTTTGTAGACCATTAGCAGCTTTATCAGACACAGCTTCTCAACTCCAACTGCCATGTAAATTAGTAATGGGAAGAACCCGAGCACCAATCTTCATCACTTAATGCTTGCTGCATGCCACTGCTTCTCTGTTATCATTATTGTGCATCTTAGATGGGGTTGTGCATGGTCTAGACTTACAGATACTGCTGAAGACAGGCTGTTGGTAAGCTTTCCCTTTTATTGAACATTCTACTAACTATGTACATTGCAAGGCTTAGCATGAGGTTCTACATAGAAGTATCTCTCAGCATACTCTGCTATCATGCGATCTTACACCACTGGTGATGTAGGCTGTCTATTTACATATTTAACATTAACCCTTTATTCTACATCTCCCCCCAAGTTTCTGGAAGTCCCTGTCTTCATCCCTGGTTCACAGTGATAAGCATCATGGTAATTTCAACAGTCTCCTTGACCTTGTTCTCAGTTCCCTTGGAGGTTGGATAGGATTCAAGTGTTCTCTCTAAAATTCTGTAGAGTACGTGAATTATCAGAGACTACTGGCTCCCTGTTCAGGCTGTCTACCTGATCATATGGCAATTAGTCCATTCTATTGTTGGTCTTCTTCTTGTAGATATAAGTGCGCTTCTGTTTCTTCTCACCATTCCATTTTCAGTCTCTACAAGGTAAGATTGCAGAATTAGGGTGGAATCATCCCAGATTTACACTAAGTGCGGTAGCGGGCGGGTAAAACAACATTTTACCCGCCGGCCATAATGGTGGGCTTTCACGCCGTATTGCCTCAAACCCGCTGCATTAGTTGTGCATTCCCTGGAAGCATGCCATTTCGATGGCAGCCAGGCTCTCATTCGTCCGTCACACCATCACCTAGGTGCTTCATCACGCCGGTCGCCATATTTAAAGTGCAGCTGCGCACACAGATCTCATTGTTTCCAGCCCACGACTACTGCAGGGAAGATGTCCATGAAAGGCAAAAAGACTGCAGCCCCCAGGTCTAATTACGCATCACTGGAATGCCTTTTGGACACCGTGGTGGCCCGCTGTGATGTCCTCTACCCCCACTCTGGCCGCAGGACGGTCAGTGGCATCACCAATCCACCATGGCAGGCCTCACACTCCCTGGAAACATTATTGATACCTGCACCTTGGCGGTGCTTGTTATCACTGCCAGAATGTATTGGGCAGGCGCTGCCCAGTTCTCTCATTCTCTCTGTGTGCTCTCAGCACCTTTAAAGAGGGGCTGGCGCCCATCTGTTCAGCATCTGTGACCACTGATGCTGTGCTCCTAAAGGGTTCAGGTGCTAAAGGTGGACAAAGGATCAGATGCTTCTGAAGTTTCATGGCTGTGTCTCTATGATATGACCCTGGTCACAGAGTGCAAGCAATTTGCCTTCAGCCAGACAGTAGTCAGACATTCTCAGAGGCTATGTGAAGTGAAGCTATATGGAGTGTCCTCACTGCATGTCGCATCATGCTTTTGCAATCGAGTGACTATTTGGGCCTCCACTGCATCTCCATGACAGGAGCATTCTCACAGAGGGTATGCGCGCTACCATAGACCAGACTGGAGTCAAACGTTCATCAGTGCAATGTGAGGATCTATGGGATCACCTCACTACATATCATCATCATCCTCCACAAATCTAGCAGCTGTGAGGGCCTCCCAAGTGCGCCTGCCTCATCTGGCCTCGTTCTTGTCATCGCCACCTTCGAGGACCTCCTCACCCTCAACCCCATTGGCGTCCTCCTCATTGGAGGAGACCTCCAGCTCCTCCATTTACTCCTCAACCAGTTCATCTCCCCGTTGCAGTGTCAAGTTTCAAAGGGTGCAGCAGACAACGACGATGCATGATACCCTCTGTGGACTAAATTGCAGGACTCCACCAGATCAGTCCAGGCATCGGAACCTCGTCTTCAGCATCCCGATGATCTGCTCCACCAAGTTCCAAGTTGCGGCATGAGCCTCATTATACCGTCACTCTGCTGCAGTCTGAGGCCGCTGCATGGGTGTCATCAGCCACAGCTCCCCAAGGAGCCATCCCTGCAGCTTCTGTGGACCCTGGAAGGCTCCAGGGATCTGTGACCGACTGAGGATGTAGGCGTCGTGCACACTGGAAACCGTGCGCATACCTGCAGGATGCATTTCTGATGGTCACACACCAGCTGCACATCCAGTGAATGGAACTCCTTGTGGTTGATGAAGTCCAACTTGTGTTGGGACGGAGATCAGAGCACCACATGAGTGCAGTCGATCGCACCCTGCACCTGTGGGAATCCCGAGATCTGGGCAAATCCAATTGCTCTTCCATCCTGGCTGTTCAGGTCCCGGGCGAAATGCATCAAGTTGTGTGCCTTCGCAAAGATGGCATCCGTGACCTCATGGATGCATTTGTGGGTGGAGTCTTGTGAGATCCCACAGAGGTCACCTGTGGAGCCCTGAAAGGAGCCACTGGCATAAAAATTGAGCGCCGTGGTCACTTTCACAGCCACTGGCACTGGATGCCCTCCACGTCCCCATGGCACCAAATTCTACAGCAGCTGGAAAATGTGACCGACCAGTTCCCTAAACATGAGCAGTCTTCGGTGACACTGGTTCTCGGTCATCTGCAGAAATAAAAGGTGGCGTCTATAGACCCTGGGTGTCTCCAGGCGCCAGCCTGCAATGGCTCGCTGTGGCTCTTGGGTGGCATGTGCAGGAGCCCCAGCCGTCCCTTCTTCCTGAGGTTGCTGCTCCTGCCTTCGCGCAGCCAGGAGCCTCAATCACTCTCTCCTCTGTCTTCTTCAGGCTCTGTAGGCCATCAGGCATACAGCTAGTTCACCAGGCTCCATGATCCTGATGTACTCCTCCTGCAGGATGAAAGAGAAAGACACGTGGTTAGCATGGGTGCAGTAAGAACCTGTCCTGGTTAAGTGTGACGGCCCCTTAATGCTTCCTGGAGAGTGCTGGCCACCACTTGGATGGCCAGTGATTAGTGTGCTGCATGGCTGCTTGGTTAGCTTGAACCATGGGGGAGACTGGTCCAAACCAGAATGCTGACATTACAAGGGGCTCTGAGCACCTCTAGCAGTGACTTCTGCATGGCCAGCTTTAGCGAGGAGATTGTACAATGTGTGCAGTCATCCAACCATTCTGCAGTCCACTAAAATGCTCATGAATTTGCCGTCTGTGCCGGGCTGCAGGGCGGGGGGAAGCTCTGGAGCACTTGGTGGCACTTTGATGCCTCTGTGATGCTTGAGTGGGCAGATAAGCTAGGAGTCCATCCCCAATCATATCAATGTGGCTGCACCTGAACTGTCTCAGTTGCAGAGGAATGGTCAGTTTATACAAAACAAAAACAGAATTACCTGGAAAAACTCAGCAGGTCTGGCAGCATCGGTGGAGAAGAAATCAGTTAACGTTTCGAGCCTTCACGGCCCTTCGGCAGAACTGAAGCATTATTAGGAGAGGGGTGAAATATAAGCTGGTTTAAGGTGGGGGGGTGCGGGGGGGGAGAGAGAAGTTGAGGGTGTGGTGATTGTGGAGATAAGCAAGCAGTGATAGGAACAGATAATCAAAAGATGTCACAGACAAAAGGATCAAAGAGGTGTTGAAGGTGGTGATATTTGTCTAAGAAAAGTGCTAATTAAGAATGGAAGACAGGACACTCAAAGTACAGCTCTAGTGGGGGTGGGGTGGAAAAGACTAACAAGGTTTCAGTTTTAGATTTAAAAATAATGGAAATAGGTGGGGAAAGAAGAATCTATATAAATTATTGAAAAAAAAGGAGGGGGGGGGGGGAGAAACGGGGTGGGGATGGGGGAGTTTAAGATCTAAAGTTGTTGAATTCAATATTCAGCCCGGAAGGCTGTAAAGTGCCTAGTCGGAAGATGAGGTGCTGTTCCTCCAGTTTGCATTGGGCTTCACTGGAACAATGCAGCAAGCCAAGGACAGACATGTGGGCAAGAGAACAGGGTGGAGTGTTAAACTGGCAAGCGACAGGGAGGTTTGGGTCTTTCTTGCGGACAGATCGCAGGTGTTCTGCAAAACGGTCGCCCAGTTTGTGTTTGGTCTCTCCAATGTAGAGGAGACCGCATTGGGAGCAACGAATGCAGTAGACTAAGTTAGGGGAAATGCAAGTGAAATGCTGCTTCACTTGAAAGGAGTGTTTGGGCCCTTGGACAGTGAGGAGAGAGGAAGTGAAGGGGCAGGTGTTGCATCTTCTGCGTGGGCATGGGGAGGTGCCATAGGTGGGGGTTGAGGAGTAGGTGGTGATGGAGGAGTGGACCAGGGTGTCCCTGAGGGAACGATCCCTACGGAATGCCGTCAGGGGGGGTGAAGGGAAGATGTGTTTGGTGGTGGCATCATGCTGGAGTTGGCGGAAATGGCGGAGGATGATCCTTTGAATGCGGAGGCTGGTGGGGTGTTAAGTGAGGACAAGGGGGACCCGATCATGTTTCTGGGAAGGAGGAAAAGGCATGAGGGAGGATGCGCGGGATATGGGCCGGACACGGTTGAGGGCCCTGTCAACGACCGTGGATGGAAAACCACGGTTAAGGAAGAAGGAGGACATGTCAGAGGAGCTGTTTTTGAAGGTAGCATCATCAGAACAGATGCGACGGAGGCGTAGGAACTGAGAGAATGGGATGGAGTCTTTACAGGAAGCGGGGTGTGAGGAGCTGTAGTCGAGGTAGCTGTGGGAGTCGGTAGGCTTGTAATGGATATTGGTGGACAGTCTATCATCAGAAATTGAGACAGAGAGGTCAAGGAAGGGAAGAGAAGTGTCAGAGATGGACCATGTGAAAATGATGGAGGGGTGGAGATTGGAAGCAAAATTAATAAATTTTTCCAGGTCCCGACGAGAGCATGAAGCAGCACCGAAGTAATCATTGATGTACCGGAGAAAGAGTTGTGGGAGGGGGCCGGAGTAGGACTGGAACAAGGAATGTTCCACATACCCCATAAAGAGACAGGCATAGCTGGGGCCTGTATAGTTTATACAGGTTTCCCGAATGCGTGGCCACTTCCCTTGCCCATTTGACCCCTCACCCTAAATGCTTGTGTGCTATATTCAATAGCAGGGCTGCCCTTAAACCACCCCCCCACACCACAAGTCACCTCAACGGAAAGGCTGTCCTTTCTCCCCCAGCAAGTCGCTTCAATGGCAGGGCTGCCCTTAACCCCGACTCCCCAGTGCCCTTCAAGCTTGAAGTCGAACAAGCGACCCTGGTGAGCGCAAATTTACTGTGTACTCACCTCCGAGTTCCCCTCAAAGTGCAGGCTGCCAAGTGCATGTTGCTTATGTGCTGTTGTGAAACACGTTGACGTGCTTTCCCACTAACGTGGATGGACGATCCAGCGGGGGGGACGTTCCGGCGGGCTGGCCTGATAATGATATGCTGATGTATTACAATGAGCTTCCCGGTGTCCGATGGCAGGAAACACAGCCCACCACGGACAGTCACGGACTGGTTTCCTGCCATCGTAAAACCGATCACGCCATATTGTCTGCTCATGCCACCGATCACACCCAACACTAGCAGGCACAGAAAATTCTGCCCATAGTCTTCTGTGAACTTCTTAAAGCATTTGTTTGCAAACTGTGGGCCATTGTCTGAAATAACTAAATCTGGAATGCCATGTGTGGCAAAAACTTCTTTTAGTAATTTAAGGACAGCTTCTGAAGATAGACCATGAAGACGTTTGACCTCAATCCATCTGGAATAATAGTCAACAACTATGAGGAATGTTTTCCCCTTGATCTCGAAAAGATCCATTCCAAGACATTCCCATGATCTGGACAGAAATGGGGATACCACCAATGGTTCTGTTTGATCCTGGTGATGGATTGCATAGGTGATGCAGCTCAAAATCATTCCCTCCAATGATTTTGAGATTTCTGGCCACCAAATGGAATTTCGCTCTCTAGCACAACTCTCTGCAATGCCTAGGTGTCCCTGATGTATTCTCTGAAACATCTCGAGTCTGAGGACTCGTGATATGACTACCCTCCCAAAATAAATCAGCAAGTCATCCAGTACAATGTGATGTCTTTGTTGTTTGAAGTGTTATTTTAGAATGAGATTGTTTTGGAACATATTCTGGCCATCCATTGATGCAATATTCTCTAATTTTAGCACATTCTTCAAATGCTTTTTGTTCTTTTCAAATTTCATTAGCCTCTGTGTTGCTGCTGTCTGCTCTCATTTGTGGTTTTCCTTGGACATTTTCAGTTGTGGCATTGAATGTCATGAGTCTCAACTGAAATCTCTGGACTCTTGGTGGCATCTTTGCTAATTCTTTGGCATTTAATAAGGTAACTAGTGGCTTGTGATCTGTCTCAGTGGTAAACTGTAGGCCTAAATTGTAGTCAGCAAACTTCTCAAGGCCCATGTGGCTGCTAATGCCTCTTTTTCAAAGACAGCGTATCTTTGTTCCATTTCAGCCAATGATCAAGATGCATAATACACTGGTCTGCATGTTCCACCTTTCTGGATTTGAAAGAGTACTGCTCCTAATCCAATCACTGATGCATCTGCAGCAACTTTCATGGTCAGTTCTGGGTCAAAGTGTGTCAATATGTCTGGTGAAATGAGCATCTCTTTTATATTTTGGAATGAGATTTGCTGATGTTCTACCCAACTCCTTTCTTGACCTTGCCTAAGCAATTGTTTTAGTGCTTCTACATCTACATGTGCCAGATTAGGTAGGAACTTTCCTATTGGCTGATAATTCCCCTGAAGCACTGAAGCTCTGTAATGTTGAGGGCTTGTGGAAGATCTTTTATTGCCTTAACCTTTGGGCATCAGCCCTGATGTCTGATGCATGAATGATGTGCCCAATAAATTTAATGGTTGGTTGTGAAAACTCATGTTTATTTTTGAGAGTTAGTCCTGCTTCTTCCAAATGTTGCAACACTTATTCTTGCCTCTTGCTCCAGTGTGGTGGAGCAGTGGATCAGGATGTCAGCCATGTGGCAGATGAACTCTTCTAATCCCTCTCTGAAAAATCTCTGGCGCCGATGTAATTCCAAAGGGTAGTTGATTAAAGCAAGATTTCCCAAACAGTGTGACAAATGTAGTCAGTAGTCTGGATTCCTTGTCCAAAAGTAATTGCCAGAAACCACTGTTTGCATCCAATTTTGTAAACAATTTGCCTTTTTCTGGCTTTGCCAGACTCTCATCCACAGATTCCATTGGGTGGATCCAGTGGTGTAGTGCCAAATTTTGAGGTGCAGGAGTTCTGAGAAAATATGTTAAGCATATCATTTCTAAATCTACAACTACATTGTTTTCCTATGCATTAATCATTTGAGTTCCCAAACATCGTAAAACTATGTTTCTTAAGTGAAAAATATTAGTGCTGGTAGGTATTTTATTTTGATCCATGTGGTATTTTGAATCATTAGTCTTTAGCATAACTGGATTTCCATTATGCCTCAGTTTAATTACTTAATTCAAACCTATTAAAAACAAGAATTATAGAAAACTTTACTTACTTCTGACTGGGGGATGGTATATAGAGGGAACACTGCTTTTCTTGATTTATATTTATAACCTAGACCAGGGTGTACCGGGCACAATTCAAAATCTGAAGATGATGCAAGACTTGAAAGTATTGTGAACTGTGAGCAGGATAGTGATAGACCTCAAGAGGATATAAACAGGCTAGTGGAATAAGCAGACATGTGGCAGATGAAATTTAATGTAGGGCAGTGTGAAGTAATATACTTTGGTCAGAAGAACAAGGAGAGGTGACATAAAATAAAGGGTAAAATTCTTAAGGAAATGCAGGAGCAGAGGGACCTGGGTATTTATGTGCATTGATCATTGAAGGTGGCAGGGCAGGTTGAGAAAGCAGTTAATAAATTATACTGAATCCTGGGTTTTATAAATAGGGGCACAGAGTACAA
The DNA here is from genome assembly GCF_964194155.1 of Cetorhinus maximus. Taxonomy (NCBI): domain Eukaryota; kingdom Metazoa; phylum Chordata; class Chondrichthyes; order Lamniformes; family Cetorhinidae; genus Cetorhinus; species Cetorhinus maximus. Next base: position 98,336,311 of record NC_135880.1, read on the forward strand.
AAGCAAGTAAATTATGAGCCTTCATAAAACATTGGTTCAGCCTCAACAGGAAGGCTGTGAAGGTTTTAGAAAGGGTGCAGAAAAGATTTATGAGAATGGTTTCGAGGATGAGAGACTTCAGTTATGTGGATAGATTGACGAAGCTGGGCCATACTCCTTGGAGAATAGAAGGTTGAGGAAGTTTGTTAAATGTGTTCAAAATCATGAGGGGCCTGGATAGCATAAATGGGGAAGAACTGTTCCCATCAGCAGAAGACTGAGAACCCAAGGTGATTAACAAAAGAACCCAGAGGCGACATGAGGAAAAACTTCTTTATGCAACAAATGGTTTGGATTTGGAATATACTGCCTGAGTGTATGGCGGAGACAGATTTAATTGCGGTTTTCAAAAGGGAACTGGATAATTATCTGAAGAGAAAATATTTTACAGGGCTACAAGGAAAAAGTGGAGGAGTGGGACTAGCTGAGTTGCTGTTGCAGAGAACTGACACAGAGACAATGTGCTGAATGGCCTCCTTCTGTGCTGTAACCATTCTATGATTCGAGTATAGATACATTCAAGGAACTTGATAAACACACGAGGAAGAAAGAAGCTGAAAGTTACCCTGATAGTGTGATCGTGGGAGGAGTCTTATGCAGAACATAAACACCAGTATCGATGGGGTGGGCCAAATGGCCTGTTTCTGTGTTGTAAAATCCATGTAAACTGCCAGCAGGGGATACAAACACTATACTGTGTTTCACATTCTCAGGCCATCACAGCCAAGGAATTAATGCAAATCACTGTCTTTCCATATGCTCTCTCTTCCCCCCCAACACTCTTCGCCCCCATCACCACACTCTCTCTTCCACCCCCCCAGCATTCTCCGTCCTTGGCCACACTCTCCCTCCCCCTGACACTCTCCTCAGCCAAATCCTCTCTGCCAACACGCTCTCTCTGCTCCCACACTCTCTCCCTTGCCTCCTCTCTTCCCCCACGGTCTCTCCCCCACCCTGTTACAGTCTCTCTCCACCAAACCTGCATGCACTCTCTCCTCCACCTCCTCACAATCTCTCTCTCACACAGTCTCCAGACACTCACTTACTCAGCTGCTGATGGGCCCTGCTCTGGCTGCCTCACACCCTGCTCTGGCTTACCTGGGCCCCACTTGGGCTCACCTGGGCCCCACTTGGGCTCACCTGGGCCCCACTGTGGCTGTCTGGACCCCACCTCAGCTGCCTCGAGCTCCACTCGAGCTCCCCTGGGTCCCATCACTGCAGCTGCCTCATGCTCTGGGCCCTGGAACTTACCTTCAAAACGTACCTTGCCACTGTTTGCTGCTCATCCAATCACAGGCTGGTTCCTCCCTGGATTTGCTGCTGATAGGTTTACTAGCAAATACAGAGAGAAACCAGCCTGTGATTGGATGAGCAGCTTCACACGATTTTTAAAATACTTGCCACTTTAATGTTCAACAAGTTTGGTGGGCCACATTGGGTTGGACAAGTTTGCTTTAAATAGAAGGTGCCGGAGTGGCGCTCCAGCAGCAACACACCACTGGGTGGATCTCCCTTTCCACTGCTTCATTTAACTGTGTGAAGTCAACTCAGAATCGTATTGAGCCATTTGGTTTCAGTATTGGAACCATACCTGAACACCAACTTCCTGAAAAAGTGGATGTAGAAGCTTCCTTGTGGTGATACAATGGTCTTAGTGTGATACAATAGGCTGTTTTCAGCCTCTCCACACCTCTGAATAATTTTGGAAATTCTGTCCTGAATTCTGTCAGTTTTTTTTGGCTTCCCAATTCATCTACTTTATAGATGAGTTGTAGATTTGTGCAAGCTTTTTGACTTAATCGCGAATCCTCTTGGTTTAGGATCACATGCAAAGTTTCTGTGGTTTCTTTTCCTTTGTACTGAAGTTTAGCAGTCAACTGTCCTTTGAGCTTCAGTTGAATGCCTCCTGAACCGTGGAGTTGTATGGTTGATAGCTGGAGGAAATCTCGCTTTGCCACTGTTCTGTGTCTGAAAGAATTTAACTCCTGCTCCAGTGTCTAATTTGAAGTTGGTCTGATCATAATGTCTGCGCTCCAATAGTTTCCATTTAATTTCTCCCAAGAATGGCAATTCATTATCTTTTTTCAACTAATGCTACATGATCTAAGTTGCTTCTCCTTTAATTTTTGTGTTACAAGTTTTTGCTGTGGCATACCGATTTAAAATGTTCTCTCCGCTTACAGGAATGGCACTCTGCATTTTTGGCAGGGCATTCTTTGCACCAGCGCTGCCTTTCCCTGTCACAGCATGTATACTGAATAATGGTGGTTGCTGCGCCCTCTTCACTCTTTTCCTGTTTTGGGTTAAGTGCACTGCTACTTCAATTTCCTACAAACTGTACTGTCAGCCATTTTTTTTTCCATGAGATTTCTTTGTTGCCTCAAATAAATATCTGATTTTGCTTTCTCTCTTCCGCCTGCCTTGTTAAATGCACAGCCTTCGATAGGGTCAAATCTTCCCTTGACTGCAGGAAAACTGATAAAGTCTCCTCTAAGACTCCTACAATAATGTAATTCTGAATTAATTTGTCTTTCAGGGCTCCATATTGACAATTCTCAACTAATCGATATAAATTGTTAATTAAGGAATCAACTCCCTGTCCTAGTCTTTGAATATGCCTATGGAACTTCACCCTTTCTATAATAGTGTTCCTTCTAAGACTAAAATAGGTGTCAAAGGCTTTGATAACTTCTTCATATGTTGCCATCTCTTCGTTTATGCCTGATATGACCATTATGTAGCCTTTGGCATAGAGAAGGGTAATGACCTGTTCCTTGCTAGTCTTCTCTGCTAGTCCTAAAGCTGTTCTGTAGCTGGTAAACCTACCACACCGGTTCTGCACTTCTCAGCTTGATATGGGCCTTCCATGTGTTCAAAGTGCTCTAGTAAAGGTAGATTTTTCTCCATGGCTTTTCTTCACTCTAGCCTTTCTTCGAATTCTGTTGGTGATTTTCCCATGCTGTTCTTGTCCCACAGTCATTTCTTTGCTGCTTCTTCCAGTTGCTGAGCTCTTTACTGGAGCTTTTTGCAGTTGTGTTTTCCACTGTCACTATCTGTTATCATTGCTGTGGGTCTTAGATGGGATTGTCCATGGTCTGGATTTGCAGATGCTGCTGGAGGCAAGGTTGTTGGTAAACTCTACCTTTTATTGAACATTAATCTAACCATATACAGTACAATGCTTAGCACAGGGCTCTACAAAGAACTATATGTCAGCATACTCTGTTGTCATATGATCTTACATCATGTAGTCTGATCATGTAGTCTGCCTATTTTCATATTTAACATTAACCCTTTATATGACAGCTTCATTATTCTTCTGTCAATTTCTTAACCATTTCCAGGTTTTACATTGAATTCTCACCACTTTGAGTTCATGTAACAGTTTGTCAACAATATTAACAGCTTGCATTAATATAGAACTTCTAAAAGAAAATAAATTCTATGATGCTTCAGAGAAGTGTAACCAGGCAAAAAGAGGCAGCTATAGGAAGGGTGACTCAAAGCATGGTCAGAGAGGTGAGTTTAATGGAGGAGAAGTAGGTGGAGAAGTGGAGAGGTTTGGGGATCAAATTCCAGAGGCCAGGGCCTGCACAACTGCCAGTAGTGGGGAAATCAGGAGGAGAGAGTGGTTACAAGACCAGAATCGGAGGGACACAGATTTTTCTGAAGGTAGGAGGCAATTATAGAAGTAGAAAAGGGTGGGGTCATCAAGGGCTTTAAACATGAAGATGAGAATTTTAAATTTAATAAATAAGGTGACCAGCAATCACTGAAAATCAGTGAGCACTGGGTGCACAGTACTTGGTGTAGGATATGATGTGGGCATGAGACTTCTGAATGAGCTGAGATACTAAACCTTATGGAGATAGAGAACATTTTTGAAGATTTTTTAGAAGTGGTGATGCTTCAAGGGAAAAATCAAAATATATTTTTCCTGTTTATTTGGCACAAATTGCGATCAAAATGCACCAAGTTCACAGGGCTATGTCCTCGGTACAAAAAATGTGCTGAAAATCCATGTTATGTTGGATCAGGCAATATTTAGGAGTTCCTGGCAGCCCCTCAAACAGGTTTTAAGTCCCCATAACAACTGTTCACCAAATTGCTCCAAATTTTAGAAGCACTGTGCCAGACATTCTCCACTCAGTTTTTTTTGTTTCTCCCGTGGTCCAGTAGTAGTCCTTAAGGGGACCACAAAAGGTCACTATTAAACAATAATTTCTGCTGACAAGAGTTAGAATTCATGATGATTGCAGTGCCTGGGAGAAAATTGTACAGGCAAGAGAAGAGTTGTTGTGAAGTTTTGACACTGATATTCTATGCAATATATTTTGGATTTGTATGAAATGTTGAGGTATAGCTCTTATATCCCTGTCATAGCAATGGATCTTTTTTTTTTACAGTCTTAACTTACATAAATTAGGAGGGGCAGTGGAAATGGAAGAGGCAGTACAGAAATTATATAATTAATTGCTCAAGTTATGTAACTGGGCAGAACAATAACAGATGAAATTTAATGCAGGTAAATGTAAAGTGCTAAAGGCAATTAGACCACACACGTAGTGCACAATTAGTGTTGAAATAGCAAAGGATAAAGCCAAAAAAGACATAGGAGTTTAATAGGCTTAGCAGGAAAGGATAGACTGGTTCCTTGGCAGAAATGAGAGTGAGTAGGCTGGATCCGTAGACAGGGAGGGTGAGCTGACCATTTTCTGGACTATTGCAGAACAGGAGTGAATAAGTCTGTACCATTGGTGACAAAGAGCGAGGTTTGGTCATAACTTCAAAAGAGCTTGGGACAAAATTGAAGGATGGGGCTTATTATGACTGAAACAACATGCAACTAATCAGAGAGAACTATCAACCCCAGTTACTAGTACCAATATAGAATCATGGGATAGAATCAATGAATGGTTACAGTGTAGAAGGAGGACATTCAACCCATAGTGTCCGTGACTGTTCTCAGCAAGAGCAACTCACCTCATCCCATTCTCCACCTTTTCCCCACAGCCCCACAAATTTGTTCTCATCAGATAATAATCCAATTCCCTTTTGAAAGCCACAATTGAATATGCCTCCATCACACTCTCACACAGTGCATTCCAGATCCTAACCAATTGCTGTTGCCATTACTTCTTTTGCTAATCACCTTAAGTTAGTGTTTTCTGAGTTCTTGACTCTTCCACCACTGAGAACAGTTTCTCCATACCTACTCTGTCCAGACTCCTCATAATATTGAACACCTCTATCAAATCTCCTCTTACCCTTCCTTTCTCCAAAAAGAACAGCCCCAGCTTCTCCAATCTATCCACGTAACCAAAGTTCCTCATCCCTGGAACCATTCTCATGAATCTTTTCTGCCACCTCTAATGCCTTTACATGCTTCCTAAAATATGGTCCCCAGGACTGGATGCAATACTCCAGTTGAGACCGAATTAGTGTTTTATACAGGTTTATCAAAACTTCCTTGCCTAATTGACTAGTTTCCTAAAATTTAAATGGCCCTTGCCACATAACAAATTTCAGTGAAAAACTGCAGGATCGCTTATACAGATTCATTACTTGACAAGTCCTTCTAGAATTTCCCTCATTTAACTTTTTTTCTGCCTTTTTGCAAAATTTAAAATGCAAAACTTTCTCACACTATTCCAGGAAATTCATGAACTCAGCAATCTCCCAAGAAATACTAAACAAAATCCATATAATATGAGTTGAACTTGCATTGTGGGCTGAGATCAATTACTTTAGGGAAAGTGGTATAAGCCACCTGAACAGCAGCAACCCCAGCAAGCTGCATAAGAGCAGCCACATAGGTCCCAATGAGTCTGGTGTTTTTCAAAATTTTATCTAGGCTGCAAAATTCGGTTATGTAGTGTCCTTATTTTATGCTTTACAGCTGCCATTTTGGGTTCAAAATGGTGTCCCTGCCTTGTAAGCGCGCTTCGGCTGCAGGCTGTGCCAAATGCCATTTTGGGTAGGTCATTAGCACAGGGGTTGGGGGTGTGTGGCGCAAGTATACAGAGTCGGCATACTGTGATATTAGTCAGTGTGTAACGTTGACTTGACTCCATCAGTACCATTTTATATTCAATGCTCCAGCACTCTCTTAACCTCGTCTAAAAACAGGAAGGGACACTACATTAGTGCCAGCTAAAGCGATCATCAGCTACTGTCAGGTTAGTTACTGATTGATCTCTACTGGCTGAGTTAGTAGAAGGGCTTGGAGGTTTGTACTGCTACTTAAAGTTGTTAAAGTCAGTGTGGAGTGGTGTGGCATGTGGTGAAGGCTTTGGTTTTCATTTCAAAAATTCTGCTTAGACCCTTGAAGGCTACTTGCCCCTAGTGATGGGTGCCGTGGTTACCATTTGGCCTGCAGAATGACTGGGAGAACGAGCAGAAGTGTCACAGAGGAGGACAAACTGTTTGGAGATGGAGGATGAGGAGGTGAAGATGGATATCAGCAGGACCCCATACGCACCTGGGGTCTTCAGGGAGAAATTCTCCCACCTCATCCTAAGCCAGGAACAGAGTGTGTGATGTCTCCATTTCACTAACAAATTGCTCACTGAAATCTGTTACCTGTTGCAGGCAGATTTGCAGCAACAGAACAGGGCTGGATAGCTTTGCCAGTGGCTGTAAGTATGGCCATGACTATGAACTTCACATCAGACTCCTTCCAGGCAGGAGAGGGGACTTCTCCAACATCTCACAGTTTGCCGTCCATTACTGTATTAGGAAGTTGACTGATGCTCCATATGGAAAGAGAGGGGAATAGACTGGATTCTTTCTTTTCAGAGAGAGAAGCAGGCAGAGTGAGCATGTGGCTTTGGCAAGCTAGCAGGCTTTCCTATGGTGTGGGTTGCACACACATTGCTTTGCATGTGCCTCACCTAAATTCAGAGATGTACCTCAAATGCAAAGGGTGCCACTCCCTCAATGTGCATCTGGCGTGTGATCATACTTAACATATCATGCAGTCATGGCAGCAGACATGGACTATTATTCTGCAGCAGTCTGCTGTGCCATCAGCAATTGAGCCACCAGAGGAGACCAGAGGGTGACTGCTGGGTGACAATGATTATCTGCTGACCTCCTGGCTTAGGACTGCATTGGGTAACCCATGTAAGTATGTGCAACATGCATCTAACAAGAACATGCTGCCACATGAGTTATCATCGAGCAGACCATTGGGGCACTTAAGCAATGGCTCCACTGCCTGGACTGCTCTATAAGATCCTTTCATTAATCTTGAGAGTGCATGCCACAATTTGTTCTTGTCTGCTGCATCCTGCACAACCTTGCTTTCATGAGAGCACAGACCTTGCTATCAGATATACGGCAAACAACTGAGGAGGAAGAGGAAGAAGAGGAGGAGGGGGAAAAAGAAGAGGAGGAGTTTGAGAAGAGGCAACCGATACAACCCTTTCCTACTGGGCTATCCATGATCAGGTTGTCTGACCACTGTACCAGAGAATGCAACCCCAATTTCCCATTCACCAACTGTTCCAGCTCTCACCACCCCCTCTGTTACTGGCAGTCATACTGTCTTCTTGGCCACAATGCTGAAATAGAATTCACCACAAAGACTCCAAGCCAACTTCATCAAACAGATAACTCAATATACCAGACAAAAATTAACTAAATTGCCCTTATGTTTTCTCTTGGCGCATGCCTTCCAAGGTGCCTTTGTCTGCCAGTGATTCTAGTGCAGTACTACCCCAGTGGTTTCAGCTTGGCTGGCAGAAAGCTGCTGACTTTCATGGAGAAGACTGTTGATTGCCTTAGAGGATGACCTCATGCAGTTCTGGTCTAGAAGATCTGGCCTTGGATTGTAGAGACTCGAAATCTGGGCTGGCTGGCTGACATGTAACCACAAACTGGCAGGATGATAAGATGAATGTTATCATCTTGAGGAAGAACAGCAGTTTCAGGAGCCGCTGCCATTCTCTTGGGATCCTGGTAATCTGCTGGAGGACAAATTGTTGGACTGCTTTGAGATTCTGCAAGCCTTCTGAGAACTGGCATCTGAAACTCTGATGGCAGCAGTCTCAGCTTGTGTGCCAACAAGCTGCACTTGCTTGGCAACAAGCTAAGTTTGCATGCAGTCTGAGGTTCCACTGCAGCACTCAGAAGTTGCCTGGCTTCTGCTTTTGCTGCAGTGGAAGCTGGGACAATAACCATCAGGTGCTGCATCATGATTTGAATCTGCAAATGTTCTGGAGTTGACCACCACTTACGTGCTGGATAAGATGAGCTCCAAGCTCGTAAGGAAGCACTGTGCTCCAGCATGGTCCTTGTCAGTGACCATGAGCTTTCTGGCAGGCCTGCCATGCACCAAGCATTTCTGTATGTTCATGTCTGCAGTATGTGAAACCAGCATGCACTTCTTAAAGGGGAGGTGAATTTCAATTGGAAAAGTAGCTGGAAGTCATTCTAAGAGTAAATTCAATCTGGGAAAGACATAAGAGTGTCACAACATGGCAGAGAGTGGTCTCCAAGATTCTCCAACGTAGCACTGGTGCAAGACATGAACAGGAGGACAGAGCTCCTCTACCCTGGGGAACTGGAAGCCCTTCAGACATAATTTTTGAGCACTACATGATAGTACAAGTGAATGATTATCCCAAATGTGACAATATACTAATATACTATGTCAAGTAGATCATCCTGTTCAGATTATAGGAACAGATAATTTCACCCTAACATACTAGTGGAAGGACTGGTGCTCTTCAGGCACTTCTCCCTGATTGCCTTATACTATAATGCAAGATTTGCACATGATATGAAAGATTCTCCTCGCTTGACACCCAGCACTTCATGCTCAGTTATGACTATGGGGCCATGAAACAGATTATCAGGTAACAGCTGCTCTTTAAGGTCTGTAGTTGAATTGAGGAGAAAAATAGCTGGAGATAGACAAGCAAACAACGTGTCCCTTCAGTGATACAATTTGGTTTGACTATGTGGCTAATTAAACTTGGCAAGCACCAAGTGCACTTCAAAGGTAAGAAACCTGACTGCTACAATACTTTCACACTTCCAGAAGCTACCAAAAAAGATGCGTGTGAGGGAATTTAACCTCTGTCTGAAATGGCTACAATGCCAGTCTTGCAGCCATGCCACTTACTCAAATCTAACATCCAGAGCTCGGAAACATGTTTGGGCCCAAAAAGTGGCACAGGTCATCACAACTTGCTCACTAAAATACACTTGCACAAGCACAACTTATGCAAGAGGGAGTGTGTGTGTGTGCGTGCCTGTGTGCGCGTGCCTGTGTGTGTGTGTGTGTGTGTGTATGGCCGGGGGGTGGTGGGGGGAGGGTGGCAACATTGTTAACGGAGGAACACTTAATAAGCAAGATTTAAAACAAGATTGCTTTTAAAACAGAACCAGCATGATGGAATAATGGAAACAAAAAGAATCAATAAGAAGAATACCTCAAACTTCCTGAAGAGTGAGATTAACCTTCTTCTAAGTGAAATTAGTCAAAGGTGGGGGATGTAAAAGTGGAAATGATGGCAAGAGAGCTGCTAAGAGATCAATATAGGCCAAAAGCTACACAGTGTAAATGAGTGGGGGCCTAAATGGAGGAAGAGAAGGCCCCTATTATGCTCTGTCCTTCCATTCCCTCACCATAGCTATCCTATGGCTGCCACTTTCTTCTATGTGGTGGTCTAGGAAATGGCAACTACTGGAACAGATAGGCAAAAAATGAGATATGATCCAATTTTAAACCCCTCTACCAGTATTTGCATGTGATAGATAGGGAAGGGGTGATAAATGACAGCCTCAGGGAGAAACTTCGCTGGGTCAAAATCCTGGAACTCCCATCCTAACAGCACTGTGGGTGTACCTACACCATATGGACTGCAGCGGTTCAAGAAGGCAGCTCAGCACCACCTTCTCAAGGGCAACTAGGGATGGGCAATAAATGCTGGCCCAGCCAACAAAGCCCGCATCCCATGAATAAAAAAAAAACTGAGGCAGCACTAAATCTTATTTCCAGATTTTACCTCATTTCAATCACTACTCCAACCAACTATCTATAGAATCGCAGAAGAGGATCTACACTTTTGTGCGGTAACTATGTTAGTGCATTGCTGCACTTGTTCTATACCTGACTTGAAATTAAAGTCTGGCATTTAAAGCAGTATAAAGAATCTAGTCCTTACAACAAAATCTAAAGAAGATGCCAGCAACAGTAAAAAAAATCCAACTTGTTTTCCTTTCTTTTCATGCCTAAAATCATTTTCAGAAATGCAGTTGTATCACATCCTCAGCTGGTGGCCCAATTGCTGGTGTTCTTGTCTCTTGAGTTAAAAGGTTGTGGGTTCAATTCCCATTCCAGGATGTAACCACAAGAATTGGTTGACAGTCCACTGTAGGACTGTATGGAATGTTGCACCATCAAAAGTGTGATCTTTTGGATGAGATATTATACCAGGGCCTAGCTGCCCTCTCAGGTGGACATAAAAGGTCCCAGAGCACTATTTTGAATAAGGGCAAGGGATTAATCACTAGTGTCCAGGCCAATATTTGTCCCTCAATCAACATCACAAAAAATTGACTATCTGTTCATTATCTGTTTGTTGGAGCTTGCTGTGCACAAATTGGTTGATATATTTCCTATATTACAACAGAGACTACACTTCAGAAGTAACTCTTTGGCTGTAAAGTGCTTTGAGACATCTGGTGGAAAAGACACTATATAATTGCAAGTCTCTCTTTTTAGTGTGCTTATTAACATTATGAATATAATGCGTGAACATTTCCAGTACTAAGTTTTGATAAAAAAGCAATGGGAAATATGGTGGGGGATGCAGTGGGGGTGGGGGTGGAGGTGTTGGCAGTGGGGCGGTGATGTTCTCAAATTCAAATGGAAACTGCTTTCTACTAATTCTCTATCTGAAAAAATTCTGGGAATTTATCAAGTGATAATTGGTAAAAAAAAACTGATTTTAAGGAACCCAGCATACCCATGCACCCTTTACCTAGAATTTTCTTCGTATGACTAACCATCATTGCAAATTGTAGTTCAAGATTCACTTTTTGTTTAATTTTCTCTCTTCTATATTTTCTAGGTGACACCTTAACAAGTAACTTTGTTCCCTAATTTATGTACACCGTATTAAGATTTTTTACTGGTCTTGTTCAACTCACACCTACTTCTTTGTTAAAAGTAGCACTAAGAGAAAATTATACTCCTGACTATGACATTACTTTCGACCACATTCATTTTGGAGTTTTTAAGCTGCAAACGTATACACCTGGACTAAGGTAGAACAACACAAAATCCACCCCAGGTGAAATATTTGTGGTTTACAGGCACAATGAAAGATGTCAAGGAGATGATTCCTTCAAACCAGTCACACCTGTTATCACTGTCCAACTTGCAATAATGAACCAAAATATTTGCAAATCTTTACAAGCAATCTGGAAGATTTAGTCCATACCTCAGGGCTAATGAAGTAAGGCAACTCTAAAATTTCAAAACAGACAGCATGATGAATGAGAGTCACAGAGGACAATGTGTTGCAAAACATTTATTACAGAAAATGTTTAACAAACATAAAAATCAAGATTCATTCATGTAATCGTTAGCATTTTATTTTATTTCCCAGCTTCTAGCTTTTCCTCTGAAGGCAATGATTGCTATGGATCCAAAGTTTTTTGATGAAGTGACAGAGAGGGTGGATGTAGGCAGAGTAGTTCATGTGTGTATGAACTTTTATAGACCTTTTATAAAGTACCAGATATTAGGCTTGTTGGCAAAATTGAAACCCATGGGTTAAAAGGGACAAACAAAATTGACTAAGGGAAAGAAAACAGGGTTGTGATGACTGGCTGTTTTTTGACTGGAGGGAGGTATAAAGTGGAATTCTCCATGCTTCAATCCTAGGACCACTGCCGTTTTTAATAAACACCAATTACTTGGACTTGGGGGTACAAGGCACAATTTTGAAATCTGCAAATGACAAAAATTTGCAAGTGTAGTAAATGCTGGGGAAGAAAGTAATAGGCTTCAAGTGGACATAGACAGGATAGTGAAATGGGAAAACAAGACAAATAAAATTCAATGCAGAAAAGTATGAGGTGATACACTCCAGTAGGAAGAATGAAGAGAGGCAACACATGTTAAATGGTACAATTTTAAAGTGAGTGCAGGAAGAGAGAAACAAGTGAATGTGCTTGTGCACAAATCTTTGAAGGTGGTAAGACAGTTTAACAAATCAGCTAAATAAAGCATGTGGAATCCTGAGTTTTATAAATAGAGGCATAAAGTATACAAGGCAGGAAGTTATGCTAACCTATATAAAACACCAGTTCAGCCCGAGCTGGAGTAGTGTGTCAAATTCTGGGCACCATACTTTGGGAAGGGCATGAAAGCTTTGAAGATGATACAGAAGAGATTTACTAGATTGGTTCCAGGGATGAGAGATTACAGTTATGTGGATAGGAGGGAGAAGCTTGGGTTGTTTCTTTGCAGCAGGTAAGGTTAAGTGGAGATTTGATAGAGGTATTTAAAATCATGAAGTGTTTAAATAGAGTAAATAATGAGAAAACATTTCCAATGGCTGAAGGGTTGATAACAAAAGGGTATAGATTTACGGTGATTGGCAAAAGTATCAGAGGCAACATGAAGCAAAACTTTTTTTTACGCAATGTGTGGTTAGGGTTTGGAATACACTGCCTGATAGGGTGGTGGACACAAATTCAATAGTGGCTTTCAAAAGGGAATTGAATAAATACTCAAGAGAAATAACATTGTAGGGATATGGGGAAAGTGTAGGAGAATGGAACTAACTGAATTAATCTTTGACAGAGCCAGCATAGACTCAATTGGTGGAAAAGCCTCCTTCTGTGTTCTGTGCTGTACTATTATATGATTCTATAAAAAACAGCCCATCAGTACATGAGTCTCAATTGTCATTCTTTATGTGTAAGCCAAAAAAACTCGTTACAGCACTTTATTTGTTATGGTGAGAATCACAAACAAGTTTAATCCTGTCCCATTTGGAGAGATGATTGGTCAATTGGCAGATTCGCTTAAACAAAATAAACTGAGAGATTATAGGATTAAAGGAAACATATCAAACAAAATAGATGAGGAAAGGAATATTAGGTGAATCCATCAAGACATGAAACCAATGTTTAGCTGTTGCTAAAAATGCTAATGGGTTATTAGGTTGTAGAAAAGACAAATGGAATGTAGAATGTAGGATTATTGGTGAAGATGGCACAGCGGTAATGTCACTGGACTGGTCATTCAGGGGCCTCGGGGAATGCTCTGGGGACACGATTCAAATGCCACCATGGCAGCTGGTGAAATTCAAATTCAATTAATAAATATGGAATTAAAGGCTTGTTTAATGGTTGCCATGAAACCATTGTCCATTGTTATAAAACCCATCTGGTTCACTAATGTCCTTTAGGTTAGGAAATCTGCCAGCCTTGCCTGGTCTGGCCTACACGTGACTCCAGAGCAATGGGTTGACTCTTAACAGCCCTCTGAAATAGCCTATCAGGCCACTCAGTTGTATCAAACCGCTACAAAGTGTAAAAGGAATGAAACTGGTCTGTTCAGACCACCCGGTATCAACCTAGGCACCAGAAACGACAATGGCAAACCCAGCCCTGTCGACCCTGCAAAGTCCTCCTTACTAACACCTGGGAGCTTGTGCCAAAATTGGGAGAGCTGTCTCACAGACTAGTCAAGCAAAAGCCTGACATAGTCATCCTCATGGAATCATACCTGACAAACAATGTCTCAGACTCCACCATCACCATCCCTGAATATATCTTGTATCAACGGCAGGAGAGGCCAACCAGAGGTGGCGGCACAGTGATATGCAATCAGGAGGGAGCCCTGGGAGTCCTCAACATTGACTCTGAACTTCATGAAGTCTCATGGCATCAAGTCAAACACGAGCAAGGAAACCTCCTGCTGATTATCACGTACTGCCCTCCCTCAGCTGATGAATCAGTGCTCCTCCAGGTTGAACTGCACTTGAAGGAAGCATTAAGGTTGGCAAAGGCACAGAATGCTCTCTAGGTGGGGGATCTCAATGCCTATCACCAACAGTAGCACCACTATTGACTGAGCTGGCCGAGTCCTAAAGGACATAGCTACTAGATGGTGGGCAGAATTTTCCCAGAATTGCACTAAGTGCGGGAGCAGGCGGATAAAATGGAGTCCTACCCACCAACAATAATGGGGGGTTTTCACACCGTATCGTCCCGAGCCAGCCTCATTATTTATTCAACCAGTGAAACATACCATTTCCATGGCGGGCAAACTCTCATTTGCCCGTACACCATCAACCCGCTGTTGCATCACACCGGCCGCCATCTTTAAAAGGCAGCCACCAGCAAAGTGCTCAGCGTCACCAGCTCACCATTGCTGCCCAGGAGACATGGCCAGCAAAGGAAAAAAGACTGCAGCCCCGTGCTTCAACGTTGGGTCCCACTAGCGACAGCTAATGCTGTGGAGGCCTGCTGGGATGTGCTCTACCCCCGCTCTGGCTCCACGATGGGCAGCAAAGTCACCAACCTGGCTTGGGAGGTGGTGGCAGTGGTGGTCAGCGCAAACACCCTGCAGAGGAGGACAGCCACCCAGTGCCTCAAGAGGATGAATGATCTCTTCCGTTCCACTAGGGTAAGTCACTCTTTTCATCACTCCCAACTTACACACTCACAAACTCATCACACGTCCACAGGGCCCTCACTCACTGCCAGTGAAAGGGACATCACTATTCACTCTTTCACACACACCATCATTGTCCTCAAACCGTCTATGAGACCACTCACCACCCACACCGGCCAGGCATACTTATCATCTGGCCCAGCAGGCATCCTGATACGTTCTCCCCATCTCTATCCATGCAGGACAAACTGGCACACAACAGGAGGGAAAGGTCACAGACAGGTGGAGGGATGCCGGAGATAAAAGCTCTGACAGAATTCGAAAACAGAGCCATTCAGCTGGCCGGCAATGACCGGGACTGGTCCTGTGCTGACAGTGAGGTCAGCGCTGCCCTACCAAGTGAGGGTCCAGCAGTGCAACATCCATCAGACAACCATGCCGCGAGTGATGTGTCCTCTTTCACAGGCTACTGCCATGCACTAATTATCTCTCCTTGCTTTCGCAGGCACATCTGCCAAACAGCCGACAGAGTCCATGACCCAGGGCCTCCAATCAAGGCCCAAGGAAACCCCTGAAAAGGAATCTGACGCCACCTTCTCTGAACTCCCATCACAGCGCTCACCCACACCCTCCACCAGCGCAAAAACACACACCTTGGTGGGACCTAGCTTTAGAGTAGCCTCGGGATCACAATCTGGTGAGCACATCGCACTTTCTGATCCACAGCAGGCGGAGGCAGGGACTTCCCAAGTCTCCGGCTCTCGGAGGACTGCTGGAAGCCAGAACGTTGCTGAGTCTGAGTCAGATGATGAGCCTCTGGACTTGGTGATGTCACATTTGCTGGAGCTGCAAAGGTAAGCTCAGGAACATCAGGAAGGAATGTCCGCTGCACTCCTCAGATTGCAAGGCACGATGGAGGAGTCCGTCCATCTTCAGGCTGAGGTGATAGTGCCGGAATTGCAATGCACCAAGGTCAACACTGGCAGGATGGTGGCCGCCACGGAGACCTTGGTCCAGGATATCACTCCTGCACTGCTGTACGGGCTGAACTCCATCACTGATGCCATAGTTGACCTCCAACAGTGTGCACGTGAGAGGAGTGCCGGGCAGCTCGACCTCACTCCAGCCAC
Organism: Cetorhinus maximus; assembly: GCF_964194155.1. Taxonomy (NCBI): domain Eukaryota; kingdom Metazoa; phylum Chordata; class Chondrichthyes; order Lamniformes; family Cetorhinidae; genus Cetorhinus; species Cetorhinus maximus. Next base: position 98,352,127 of record NC_135880.1, read on the forward strand.
CCCTTCCACTCACAGAGTCAGCCAGGGGCCCTTGGCCACCCATACGGAGGGGGATCAGCCGATGCACACTCGGGGGCCATCCACCCAGGTGACTTTGGGAATGACTGGCCTATCCGAATCCCCTCTTGCTGTGACCTCCGCAGCTCCAGCTTCACAGGCTGAGGAGGGTGCCACTGGCCACACAGTAGGACCCCGAAAGCAGGCCAGGGCCCACCAGGTCTCGGCCCTCCAGAGGACGCCCGCCAAAGTCATCACAGACAGGGCGTCACAGTCAGCAGGCTGCCTCCACCTCTGCTGTGGATGTCCAGGGAGCACCAAGATGTAGCGGCAGGGTTAGGAAAGTTAAGTAAAAGTAGTTGCACAGCCTGGACACGGGTGTTCATCACTTGTACATACTGTTCACTATTGTCAATAAACTCCTAAGAATGTCTCCCTGCCTGTGTCTCCTTGTTCTGATGAGCAGTGTTTGTGTCACTCAGATGTGAAACCTTTCTGCACAAGATAAAAGGCAGGTGTCTCAGTCTAGGACCTCATCCCTGTGCAGCCTTCAGACCACAGTGATGGTCCAGCCTCACACTCCTTGGAAACATTACTGATGCTTGCACCTCAGAGGTGCTGGTCATTGCTGCCAGAATGTAGTGGGCAGGCACCACAGATCTCTCTCATACTCTCTGATTGCTCTCAGCACTTTTAAGGTGGGGCTGGCTCCCATCACACCAGCATCTGCGATCAGTGATGTTGCGCACCAGCTCCTGAGGTGCTGAAGGCAGACACAGCATCAGATGCATCTAAAGTTTCATGGCTGTGTCTCTGAGACGGCCCTGATCATGGAGCGCAAGGGAGCTGCCCTTGGCCAGACAGGATTCAGATATTCTCAGAGGCAATGTGAAGATCCATGGAGTGTCCTCACTGCATGTAGTTATCATCCTCCTGTGATCGAGCAACTATTAGGCCCTCCACTGCATCTCCATGACAGGAACATTAGGTTTCAAATAAAGGTTTCAAAAGGTCAAAAAAAGTGTCCATGCATCATAAGCAGTCACCTGAAAATTTAGCTTATGAAAATGCTGTCCTTAGAAATTTATTCATATTTTATTTCACCATGGAAATCTGATCCCGCCCGTGGATGAGGTTTGTTGAAAAACGCAAAGGCCACCTGGCTGATTCGCCCATCTGCCAACCGTAAGGTTGGATGGGCTATGTAAAATGACAGACAATTAAGCCGCTAATGGGCTTAATTGCCCTCTTAATTTTTGGTGGATGCACTTCCGAAATATCGCATGAGCGCTGGATGACATTGGGGCACTTGCCCGACATCATCTAGCATGATTTCATGGATAATCAGGTCGGGCGGGCGCCCACTCGATCAGTGTAAAATTCAGCCCTACGTGTTCAACACCAGGGGCAGAATTTCACCTCAGCAGTCAGGCATGCACCCAACCCGCTCAAGCGTGAAATCACGCACAATGAGTTCGGACGAGCGTCCCGACGTCAATGCGATAGTTCAGTCAGCGGGCGCGCACTGGAATCAGCAGCGTGCCCGCCAACAATTAAATGGCCTATTAAGGCCATTAAAGAATTAATTAACTTAAATTAAACTCAACCTTACAGTTGGTGGGCAGGCGAAAAGGCCAAATGGCCTTTGCACTTTTTAGGAAACCTCATCCACGGGCAGGATGAGGTTTCCAACAGCAAATAAAAATAAAATAAAATTTTTTACATCTCATTCCTGACGTGTCCGTGCTCATGTGACAGAGTCACATAAGGGGACATGCTTCTTACCATTTAAAAAATCTTTATTTTTGCTTTTCAGAGCTCTTCATCTCCCTGAGGCACAGAGCAGCTCTGTGCCTCAGGGATCTTTTCCAACGCACAACTGCATGCATGCGCAAAGTTCCCCGCTCACCCCACTCACCCTCCTCCCCACCCCCCTCCCCGCACAGGCAGTGTTGAGCGCTGCAGCACGTGTTTCACACTGGACGGGCCTTAATTGGCCAGCGTAAAATCACGGTCTGGCCCCAGTCACAGGCGGTGGTCGGCTTCCTGACCACCCCTGCCTGCCCCTGCCGAGCCCGCCTGAGAAGGGCAAAATTCTGCCCCAGAGCTCAGGAAGAGGGGGAGAATATTGATCGGTATATGACTGCACTGAGATATCTAGTTGAATCTTGTGATTTTGAGGAGCTGAAGGATAATCTGATCAAAGATAGGGTTGTCTTTGGAGCAAGAGATTCTGCTGTGGGAACATGTCTGTTGGGCAAAGAGAAACTTCTCAAGAACGTTATTGACATGTGTAGAAACTCTGAAATGGTTAATCATCAGCTGAAGATTATTGATGTGCAAACTGATGAGGCTTTGTTTTATGCTGAGAGGCAGTTCAGGCCTTCCAGGCACAAAACAATGGGGAAAAGGAAGAACTATTTACAGAAGGCCAGCACAAAGATCAAAGTCAGAGTGCTGAATGTAAATATTGCGGAGGACACCGCACAAAAGAAAAGGAAGTACATCCAGTGTGGGGAAAGCAGTGCTCTGACTGCAAGAAGCTGAATCACTTTGCATGCAAGTGTTTTGCTGGAATGAAAAGAAGCAAGCTTATAAAGACAGTTCGATGATTCTGGACTCTACAACCGAGAACAGGTTGGCATCATCAAGTCTCAAGGTAAGAAATGGTTTGTGACTGTTGTAATGATGACTGCAGAATGAGAGCATCAAGTTAATGTGAAGTGTCAGATAGACACTGGTGCCACATTCAACATCATCAGCTTCACAGACCTGTGTGAAGTTGCTCAAGGTGGTGACCTGAAAATGAGGACATCGAAGGTAAAGTTGAGGCTACATGAAGGAACAATGCTCAACCCAAGAAAACAAACTAAGTTTAGAGCCCAATGCAATGGGAAGAAGGAAGATCTTCAGTTCCAGGTAGCGAACACTAAGCAAAATTCCTTCATCTCAGCTGAAATAAAGCAAAAGCTTGGACTGATAACCCTCCATGTACCAGAAGAGATTTGCAGTGTTTTGCATGGCACTAAGCTATTGACTACTGAACAGGTCCTGACAAATTACAAAAATGTTTCACAAGCCTTGGATGTCTTCCTGGTGACTATCGTCTTGAAGCTGATGAGAGTGTGCGGCCAACTCAGCATCTTCTGAGGAAAGTTTCGGCTGCCCTCAAGTCCAGTCCAGTCAAGATAGAGGAGCTTGAAAAGATGGGAGTAATCAAGAAAGTGACAATTTCTACAAATTGGATAAGCAGCATGGTAGCAGTGAAATAACCTGGAAAGCTAAGAGTGTGCATAGATCCAAAGATCTGCAATAAAGCTTTGAAGAGATTTCACCATCCCATGCTAACTATTGAAGGAATTTTGCCGCAGATTGCCAAACTTTCCTAGATGCAAAGGATGGATAGATGCAAGTGAAGCTGGATGAAAGCAGCAGATTTCTGACTACATTCTAGAAACCATTTGTGAGGTACGAATAGTTGCGCGTGCTGTTTGACATTTTTACAGCTCTGGAAGAATATCAAAGCAGAAAGCCTGAGATACTCAATGACCTTCCAGGAGTGGAAGCGATTGTGGATGATCTGCTAGTCTATGGATGTGGTGATGCAATAGAGAAAGCCATTGCAGACCATGATCAAAATCTAGTAAGGTTGCTAGAGAGATCGTCAGAAGAATCTCAGGCTAAACAAGAAAAAAGTGCAACTGAAGATGACTGAAGTCAAATACATGGATCAGGTACTGACACTGAAAGGACTTTTCCCTGATCCCGATAAGGTGTGAGCTGTACCAGAAATGCAGCAACCACCAGAGCTGAAGTTGGTGAAATGATTTGTTGGATTTGTGAACTACCTAGCAAAGTTCTTGCCCAATTTGACATCAGAGTGTGGATCTCTATGCAAGCTCACAACAAAGGATGTTCAGTGGTATTGGGGCACAGAACAAGAAGCAGCTTTCACAAGCATCGAACAACTAGTATGTTAGACTTCACCTCATTGGCACATTTCTGTAAGTAATTAAATAATAATTAATAATTATTACATTGTACTGTACATTAGCTTAGCGATGAAAAATCTTCCTTTGTATGTATTATTGGGATGTTGTTAAGAAAGTCTTTAAGCTGGCATTTCTTTAAGTGCCAAAATACTATAGAAACTGAACTGGACTAGCCATATAAATACTGTGGCTAAAGGAGCAGGTCAGAGGCTAGGAATCCTGTGGTGAGTAACTCACCTCCTGACTCCCCAAAGCCTGTCCACCATCTACAAGGCACAAGTCAGGAGAATACTCCCCACTCGCCTGGATGAGTGCAGCTCCTACAACACTGAAGAAGCTGGACACCATCCAGGACAAAGCAGTCTGCTTGATTGGCACCCCATCCACAAACATTCACTCCCTCCACCACTGATGCACGGTAGCAGCAGTGTGTACCAGCTACAAGATGCACTGCAGGAACTCACCAAGGCTCCTTAGACAGCACCTTCCAAACATACGACTGCTACCACCTAGAAGGATAAGGGCAGCAGACACATGGGAACACCACCACCTGGAATTTCCTGTCCAGCACATTGTTATGGCCATAGCATATGTTAATTGCTAAGCAAACCAAATCCCAGAGGGAAACTTGGCTTACGGGCCACAACCTTTTGTTTGAATTCTGAAAACAAGAAGGAAACGTACTGATCTTAGGATCAAGAAGTCCATTAACACCTTTGAGATTTTAAAAATTAAAAGTAAAAGTTTTATTGACAAGAAAAGAAAACTTAAGCACACAAGATTATAGTTACACAGTTAAAATTAGTCTTATAAAATATTCCCCCAAAAGATTCCCTACTTGTTCAGACTCATAAATAAGCACCTTCCAGGCAACATTCCCTTATAGATGTTTAACTATAAAAATGTAGTAATATTACCCAAGGCAAACTGCTGTAGTGTTAATAAAGGCATACCACATGACCTCTTAAACTCTCTTCCACTCTGTTGTGGAAATCCAACTTCAGAACAAGACTGATTTTTGCAGCCCAAGGCTATTTTGCTTTGACTGGATGGCTGTTTCAAACTGCATCTTCTCCCAGCCTAGAGCTGTTTCCAGGAGATCTTCCTCACATAGCCAATAGCCAACAGCCAGCAGCCAACCCCTAAGCTCTCTACAGTAACTCTAATACCTTTCCCCCTCCTTTCATCTCAGGTTCCTTTGTTCTCACACCTTTTTGAAAATATAAAACCTGTTATGTTACTATTTTGTCTCTGCTTTTGGGTCAATAAAATATAATATATCCCCTTCTGTTTACCCATGGAATTCCTGTAAGATGCAAAAATGTTTCATGACACCTCTGACTTCCCTTTGATATTCAAACAAACCGTCAAATGCAAATGTTAGATCCAACCTATTTATTTGTATCTCAAACTCACCATAATATCTCATCACAAATGCACACCTAATGCCTTTATCCTTTCATGTCTTACCTCCCAGACAACCTGTCTCTAGTAACTTTTCTTCAGCTTAATCAAATCATTTACACACACAGACACACAGCCTTCTTCACAGAGTAATGCAATATTCCCCAAAAATATTTTTTAAAATATCACCCATTCTCACACCACTCAACATCCTGACTTGGAACTATATCGCCATTCCTTCACTGACATTGGTTCAAAATCCTGGAACTCCCTCCCTAATAGCACTTTGCACCGCATGGACTGCAGCAGCTCAAGAAGGCAGCTCACTACCACCTTCTCAAGGGCAATTAGAGAGGGGCAATAAATGCTGGTCTAACCAGCAACGCTCACATCCTATGAGTGCATAAAAGAAATACTGTACTGTAGCTTTAAGAAAGAACACCATAGAGTCATTGCTAGGACACATTTTGCACATTTGGGTTCCAGTGAGTCTAGCATTTGCAATTAACAGAAGCCAAGACTGCAATATGATTGGCTAGAAGAATGGTCTAAAGATGGGGTCTCCAGTCAAAAGGGTACAAGTTGAGGTTAGAAACCAGGAACACTCTTTCCATTGGTCAAGAATTGTAAATATTTGGTAAGAAGTTATTAGTTGTGTTAACACAGGAGCACATATTGTTCCAAAAGCTGTCTGCAAAAAGAATAGAAAAATAGGGAAGCTTCACTGGGGTTTTTGCACTTACCAGGTCTCAGGACACTTGCTGGGGGCATTTGTCAGAATCCAGATCAGTATTAAAATCCAATACTAGAACTAAAGATAATTGCCTTCAGAGAAAGTGAATAGTCTTTGTTAGAAAACTGTCTCCACCAGAGAGAGAGAGAGAGGGAGAAAATGGATCCACTGGAGTTCAAGTCTCAAAGTTGCAAAGGGATCTGTGTGTATGTTAGAGTTAAATTGACTAAGTTAAAATCTCAAAGGACATCGTGAGTCAAGAGGTCAGGTTCAACAAACCGAGGAGAAAACCCCAGAAGTCCTGGGATCCATGGAAAGACAGACTGACACGTGTTGAACTTGTGTATCATGCCATGCCTTGAACAGGAATGTTAAATATTAATCTTTGTTGTCCAATAAACCTTGCCAGTTTGCATTCTAAACTTGTGATTGTCTTTCTTACTCAAGTCTATAACAAAAGTCATCATATGTGAACAGAAAACTGTTAATTCTCATCTGTCTCACTTTCGTCTATCTCTACACATGCATTGCTCACATAATCTTTGAAGCATCTAGGTCTTCTAACAGTATACATGTAGGTTGTGGTTGGGTGTTCATCTGGGAGATGTTTGGAGAAATGCCTTCTTGTATTTCAATTTATGGTCCTAATTCACATCCCATATTGCTTGTGTGTTTCTGGAATTGAAACCTAACTTCATAACAACAACATATATAAGTTAAGCCAATATCTCTTCTGGGGTTAAATAGATGAAATCACAAAATGTTACAGGAGACACAATTGAAGGTTTCAATTTAATAAGGCTAATCAATTTAGTGGAGGTTTTTTCTTATAGAGGGTTGTCGATGACTGGAACAAGTTTACGACTTGAATAGTGCATGCTGATTCAGTGCAGCTGTTCAAAAAGGAACTGCCTGAATTTCTGCTGTGGCCAATAACACTGCATACAGAAAACAGATGGGACTTGGGTTTATGTAGAATTAAAGGCTCTTAGCCTGAATGCTCAAAGCATTTGTAAAAAATTGGATGAATTGATAACACAAATACAAATAAATATGACATGATAGCCATTACAAAGAAATGGTTTAAGGTGACCAAGGATATTTGACATTTTGGAAGGACCCAGAGGAAAGTAAAAGGAGATGGGTTAGCCCTGTTAATAGAGGATAGGATCAGTACAATAGTGAGAAACAATCTTGGTTCAGAAGATCAAGGTATAGGGCAGAATTGTCCCAGATTTGCACTAAGTGCAGTAGTAACGGGTGGGTAAAACAACATTTTACCCATTGGCTGTGATGGCGGGTTTTCACGCCACATTATTTATGCATTTATGCATTCCCAGGAAACACGCCAGTGCCCTGCAAAAGAGAACAGCCACCTAGTGCCACTACAGGATGAATGGTCTTATCCATTCTGCCAGGCTAACTCACTCTTCTCATCACTCTCAACTCACACACTTACAAACCCATCACATATCCACAGAGATCTCACACTTCAAAGGGCAACACCACTAACTCTCACACACACCCTCACATCTCCATCAGCCTCATATCCTCTCGAACTCACAGAGTTAAGATGGCTGCCCAGAGGTCAGGTGACCTTTGCTTATTCAACACAGACTATTAAATTTCCAGAAAGTTCTGAATTGAATAACTATGGGAGATATATTTCAAGACAAATATTATCTGTGGAATTCACACCTGCCATTGTTCGAAGCTTTACTTAAAACAGAGTCAATGGACAGCTAGACTCCATGGGTGGAACCATCCCACATAAGCACAAAGTGCTGTAGCGGGGTGGAAAATGTTGTTACCCGCCAGCCGCAATGGTGAGTTTTTACGCAGTAACGTCCCATTTCTGCTATATTAATTATGCAGCCACAGGAAACATGCCATCTCGCTAGTGGGCGGCTTCTGATTTGCCCACCATGCCACTACCTCGCCGCTTTTTCATGCATGGTGCCATATTTAAACTGCAGCTGCGCGCACACTTCCCAATGCTTGCAGCCCAGGACTGCTCCAATGAAAACATGACCCCAAAAAACCAAGAAGACTGCAGCTCTCTGATTCAGTGATCCATCCCTGGGATGCCTTCTGGATGCTGTGGAGGCCCAACACGATGTCCTCTATCCCCACTGTAGCTGCAGGAGGCCCATCAGTGACACCACACTGGCTTGGGAAGCAGAGGCAGAGGTGCTCAGTGCCAATGCCAGAGGTCAGCCATCCAGTGCAGAAAACGGATGAATGATCTCATTGGTGCTGCCAGGGTAAGGCAACCATCTCATCACTCTAAACTCACACACTCACAAGGCCACCACACATACACCACCAGCATCTCACCCACTGCCAGCTCAAGGGACATCACCACTCACTCTCTCACACAAACCCTCACATGTCCATCTGGCCTCATCTCCTCTGGAGACTGCCTCCTCAGCCCTCACCATCTTGAGCCCACTTGCACAGATCAACATGTGCCCCTGCAAATGCCATGAGATACCCCCCTTCCCCAGTAAAGTCCTCACACTGCAGCCACTTCCCTTGTCTGAGGCCACTTCTCCCTCTACCCCAATCATGCCGATGTGCTTGGATGATAGAGTGTGGGGGGATGATCCTGTCAAGCAGGGCTCATAATGAGTATTGAAATTAGGTTCCCAATGTGTGGCGGTGGGAAATGCGGCTCGCCATTGATGAGTGGAGTGGACGTTAGGAAACTAGGAAACTGGTTCCACGATGGTGAGAAACTGATTTTTGGCCTTCTCCCCACTCCACCATCCAACCCCACCCCCCCCACCCCCGCACCCCCACCACCGCCTGCCATGACACCCGATGCTAATGGGGTCTGGAAAATTCCAGCCTATGTCTCCATGTTTGTAGTTCCAGAAAGGAAAGCTGATGAGACCAGTTATCCACTAGCTAAGTGTGAAATACCATCATCTATCTTCTATTGTGTATCAATGGCCTTTTAGCGTGTGTGTGTGCACACGCGTGCATAAGATCGAGTGCATAACGTTGCATTAATTCAGTGTGTGTGAGAATAAATAATCTTCTTTATTTTTAAAACTCATGAAAGCTTGCTGCTGCATTTGTTAATTGGAATACACATTCAAAGAGTAAGAAAAGACACACCTCTTTCCATACAAAACATACTGACTATGGGTAGTAAGAGAGCAGATACATCTGTCCTTGACACTTGTTAAAAATACATCTATTCTTTATCAAAGTAGGTGAATAGGCTTTGTGTTTCCTCAGATTTTAAACAGGATCTTGAATGTTTAAGGCAATGAAGCAGGGTTCCTTTTTCCCATTGACTAGACAGAAAATTGGGCAGGCTTCCTTACAGGTATTCTGTCCTCTCTAACCATTTTCTCCAGGTGATCCACTGTAAATAGTAGAACCGTATGTTTTCTGCAATGCTACAATAAGCATGGGCCCCAAAAATCCATGAGTTCTGGTCTGACACTAAAAGAAATGTTAGAACGGAACTTGCACCTCGTGGCAGTTACACCCTGACTTCAACTGAAATCTTGAGATTATGAGCATTGGCATGAATCAGGTGGATGCCTGTCTCATTTCTGATGCAGCTGGAGTTAGCTGGGTGAACAAAGGGATGGGGGAGGGTGGAAAGTTACTGCAGAACCAGGCCACTGCATCGAGTGCTGGGTAAGCCAAGCGAAGATGCTCTTACTCTTTGAGAAATTAGTACATTTTCCAAAACCAGTCTTCCATATTCTCGTGGGTTCCACTTCTCAAAGTTAAGTTCTGAATGATAAATGAGCAGAGCAGTGAAGCAGTAAGCTAGAGGCCAAAGTGTTGTGTCATAGTGAATGTGGGATTTCTGATATCTTGCTAGTGATTTTCCATACAGTGAGACAATCTTAGCTTGTGACCATGATTCCCCACACAAAGAATTCTCAATTGCACTTATGGCATTGTTAGGGAAATTTCTTACTTACTGGGGATTGTTTACAGGGTGGCACTGGGAGAGCATAGGATGCATTATATTTATAAGCTTTTTAAGTGTCTGAAACTGACATGCACAGCCACAGTGAATAACTAATCAAGGCACGTTTTTTTTCAGATTTTCAAGCAAGTTTGAAATTTTCCATAGATATGAGCAAAATGACCATTTGAGCAACAACTTTATAGACCTGTCATGTTTTTATTTCAGCTTTGCCATCTCATTCTCAGTGTGTTTTTATTTTTCATCTTTTGGACCTTCAGTGTTCTCGAGTTCACAGCAGGTTTTGAAAACACAAGATGGTGAGAAAACATTACAGTAAGCAGCCAGAGATTACCTCAGTTCCAGGAAAATGATCATGACCGATTACTTTGAGAAGGTTTATGGGACAGCTCCACCAGGTTTTCACATAATTCCAATTTGTATAATTTGTTGAAAGTTAACCACGCCATTCTTTAGTTACAGCATGTTTTCCTAACTTGCTAGTTAATTCTTTGCTTCAAGATTTTAAGCTACTGCAAATTAGATCAGATGCATTGTTGGCTGCAAGATCTGGCCCCATAGCACCTGCAATTTCAGTGCTACTGATGCTTTCACATTGTCCAAAATGTTGCCTGCCCCATGCACGCACACTTCAGGCACAGGCTGCGCTGGTTGCTATTTTAGATGGGTTGATAGCACCAGTGGCACGTGGTGAAGTCCTTGGTTTTCACTTCAAGGATTCTGCTTAGACCCTTGAAGACTACTTGCCCCTTGCTGTAGTTACCATCCCCCTTCGCCTGCAGCATGACTGGCAGAATGAGCAGAGGTGACACTGAGAAGGGCAAACTGTTTGGAGAGGGACGATGAGGAGAGAGAGATGAGTTATCAGCAGGAGGTCATATCCACCTGTGGTCTTCAGGGAGAAATTCTCCCACCTCATTCTAAGCCAGGAACAGAGTGTGTGGTGTCTCCATTTCAGTAAAGAGATGCTCACTGAAATTTGATACTTGTTGCAGTCTCAGAGCAGGGTGAGGGTAGCTTTGCCAGTGACTGCAAAGGTGCCTATAGCCATGAACTTCTTCATGTCGGGTTCTTTCCAGGCTGGGGCAGAGGACAAGTTTAACATCTCACAGGAGGTGACTGCACTGTATGCAAAGAAAGGGGAACAGATTGTCTTCTTTCTTTTCAGAGAAAGGCAGTGGAGTGCACATGTGGCTTTGCCAGGTTAGAAGGCTTCTGTGTAGTACTGGCTGCACTCATGTTACTTTGCAGGTACCATATCGAAAACTCAGAGATGTACCACAACCACAAAAAGTTCCACTTCCTCAATATGCAGCTAGCTTGTGACTATACTTAACATCATGCAGGTCAATATCTGTTCTGCTGGTAGCAGTCATAATGCCTTTATTCTGTGTTAGTCCACTACATCACATGTGCACTATAAAAGATATGAGCAGGGCATTGTTTAAACAATAATTTCACTGCCTGGGCTGCTCTGGAGGAGCCCTGAAGTACTCTCCAGAGCATGTGTCATGATTTACTGTAGTCTGCTGCATCCTGCACAACTGCGCTATCATGAGGACATGACCCTTTCCACCAGATATGTGGCGAGCAGATAAGGAAGAGGAGAGGGGGGAAGGAAGGTGGTAACTAACATATCCTTTTTCTGTCCAGATTGTCTGTGATTACGTTTTACATGACTGCGATACCAGTAAACACGACCCCAATTTCTTATTCAACAATAGTCCCAAACCTTCCCTTCCTTCTTATACTAGCCATCACATTCCCTTGATCGCTACAGCTTCTATATTCTTTCAAGGGATGTGGGTGTCGCTGGCAAAGGCAGCACTTGTTACCCATCCATAATTGCCCTTGAACTGAGTGGCTTGCTAGGCCATTTCAGAGGACAGTTATGAGTCAACCACAGAAAATGCTGGAAAAGCTCAGCAGGTCTGACAGCATCTGTGGAGAGAGAAACAAAGTTTATGTTTTGAGTCCATATGACCCCTCTGAAGAAGGGTTATACGGACTCAAAATGTTAACTTTGTTTCTCTCTCCACAGATGCTGTCAGACCTGCTGAGTTTTTTCAGCATTTTCTGGTTTTGTTTCAGGCTTCCAGCATCTGCAGTATTTTGCTTTGATTTTGAGTCAACCATTTTGCTATAGGCCTGTAATCACATGTAGGCCAGACCAGGTGAGGATGGCAGATTCCTTTCCCTAAAGGGCATTAATGAATCAGGTGATAACCAATTGATGATAGTTGTCACAGTCACCATTACTGAACATAGCTTTATATTCCAGGTTTATTAATTGAATTTAAATTCCACCAGCTGCTGTGGTGGGACTTTAATCCATGTTCCCCAGAGCATTACCCTGAGTCTCTGGTTTACTAGTCCAGTCACATTACCACTACACCACCATCTCCCCTTAATGCTGAAATAAAAGACACCACGAAAAACATTCCAAATCAAATTTATCAAAGCATAAATATGTTGTAGAAAAGTTAACAGCAAGGTGGATTGGCAGTGGTGGGAGGACAAAAAAATGTCATCCTGAAGAGAACAGCATATTTGCGTTCCTGGGTCAGCACCTGGACAATCTCAGGAATGTGTTAGAAAATAGGCTGCTGGGTGTCCTAGGCCCAGCCATCTTCAACTGCTTCATCAGTGACCTAACTTCCATCATAAGGTCAGAATTAGGGATTCGCTGATGATTGCACACTGTTCAGCACCACTCGATGCTCCTCAGATACTGAAGCAGTCCATGTTCAAATGCAGCAAGACCTGGACAATATCTAGGCTTGGGCTGACAAGTGGCAAGTAACATTCATGCCACACAAGTGCCAGGCAATGACCATCTCCAACAAGAGAGAACCCAACCATCTCCCCTTGACATTCAATGGCATTACCATTGCTGAGTCCCCCACTATCAACATCCTGGGCGTTACCTTTGACCAAAAACTGAACTGGATTAGCAGTATAAATACTGTGGCTACAACAGCAGGTCAGAGGCTAGGAATCCTGCGGTGAGTAACTCACCTCCTGACTCCCCAAAGCATGCCCACCATCTACAAGGCACAAGTCAGGAGTGTGATGGAATACTCGCCACTTGCCTGGATGAGTGCAGCTCCAACAACACCCAAGAAGCTTGACATCATCCAGGACAAAGCAGCTCACTTGATTGGCACCCCATCCACAAACATTTGCCTCCTCCACCACTGATGCACAGTGGTAGCAGTGTGTACCGTCTACAAGATGCACTGCAGGGACTTACCAAGGCTCCTTAGATAGCACCTTCCAAACATACGACTGCTACCACCTAGAAGGACAAGGGCAGCAGACACATGGGAACATCACCTCCTGGAAGTTCCCCTCCATACCATTCACCATCCTGACTTGGAAATATATCGCCGTTCCTTCACTACCATTGGGTCAAAACTCTGGAACTCCCTCCCAACAGCACTGTGGATGTAACCCACATGGACTGCAGCAGTTCAAGAAGGCAGCTCACCTACTCCTTCTCAAGGGCAACTGGGGATGGGCAATAAATGTTGACCTAGCCAGCGATGCCCACACCCCATGAATGAATTTTTAAAAACTGCTGCGAGACCCTGCAAGCCCTCTGAGTATTGGTATCCCCAGCCATGATGGAAGAAGTCTGCTGTTTGTGGTTATGCACCAACTTGTTCTGTAACAGCAAGGGAATGTGTCAGTGAGTGTGGCATAATGTGTTTGTGTGATGTGTCTGTTGTGGTCCCTGTGCATAGAGCCCTTTATACTCCTGTCAACCTCATGCACCATGGCCTCCAGTGCTGTACCAAAGAGTTATACAGCATGCTGTCTGCCATGTAATGCCATTTTCACTCGTGGGTTAGGCACCCTTCTCTGGCAACTTGCAGTACTTGCTGCAGTCAGAATGCACCTCCCTTTTAAGAGAAGCAGGCTGGCTTTAAGTAGTATAGGCTAGGTTTAAGTGGTGTCAACCTTACACAAATTTGGGTCCCCTGCTGAGGCATGCAGCCACTCAATAACACTGGGTGACATGCTACTATCATTTAAATTAGCAGGCAGCATGAAGTTTTTGTGCTTCCTGCCTTGAAAGGGAGAAGCAGGTTAATCCCTCATCGTGATCCCTGAGCCCATTTTCGGGCACTATCAAATTTTGCCCCCATTCTTTCAGGCAATCCAATTGGAAATTGGCTTCACCCATATTATGTTTAAGATAAATAAACTTTCTATCCTGTAGTTGCTTATGTTGTGTCTGTAGATCAATCAATCTGGCATTACCATCAAGCCAGGGAGTCAAACCTCATTCAATGAAGATTGCAGAGATTATGCCAGGAGCAGCACCAGGCATAACTAAAAATGAGGTTTCACCCTGGTGAAGCTATAACACACAGCAGAAGGAGCATTCAAAAGACAGAGCTAAACAATCCCACAACCAACAAATGAGATCAAAACACTGCAGTTCTGCCAAACCCATTTGTGAATGGTGGTGGACAATTAACCAACTAACCAGAAAAAGTGGCTCCACAAACATCTCCATTCTCAATAATGAGGCAGCCCGGCACATCAGTGCAAAAGGCAAGGCTAAAGCAATTGGAATCATCTTCAGTCAGAAGTGCCGAGTGGATGATCCATCTTGGCCTCCTCCTGAGGTCCCCAGCATCACAGATGCCAATCTTCAGTCAATTCAATTCACTCCACATGATATCAAGAAATGACTGAAGGCACTGGATACTGCAAAGGCTATGGTCCTGACTACATCCCAGTAATAGCACTGAAACCTTGTGCTCCAGAACTAGCCATGCCCCTGGAAACGCTGTTCCAGTACAGCTACAACTCTGACATCTACCCGACAATATAGAGAATTGTCCAGGCGTGCCCTGTCCACAAAAAGCAGGACAAATCTCATCCGGCCAATTATCACCCCTCGATCAGCAGCAAAGTGATGAAAGGTGTCATTGACAGTGCTATCAAGCATCACCAAAACAGCAATAACCTGCTCACTAATACTCAGTTTGAGTTCTACCAGGGCCACTCAGTTCCTGACCTCGTTACAGCCTTGACCCAAACATGGACAAAAGAGCTGAACTCGAGACAGGAGGTTAGAGTGACTGCCCTTGACTTCAAGACAGCATTGGATCAACTGTGGCATCAAGGACCTCTGGTGAAATTGAAGTCAATGGGAACCTGAGGTAAAACTATCCACCGACTGGAGTCATACCTAGCTCAAAGGAAGATGGTTGTGGTTTTTGAAGGCCAATGACCTCAGTCCCAGGACATCACTGCAGGAGTTCCTCAGGATGGTGTCCTAAGCCCAATAATCTTCAGCTGCTTCATCAATGACCTTCCCTCCATACAAGGTCAGAAGTGAGATGTTCACTGATGATTGCACAATCTTCAGTACCATTCGCAACTCCTCAGATACTGAAGAAGTCTCAGTCCATATGCAGAAAGAGTTGAACACCATTCAGGCTTGGCTGAGTGACAAGTAACATTCATGCCACACAAATGCCAGGCAATGACCATCTCCAACAAGAGAGAATCTACCATCGTCCCTTGATATTCAATGGCATTACCATTGCTGAATTCATACCATCAACATCCTGGGTGTTAACATTGATCGCAAACTGAACTGAACTAGCCATACCAATACTTTGGCCACAAGAGCAGGTCAGAAGCTGGGAATCCTGCTGCGAGTAACATCACTCCTGACTCCCCAAAACTTATCTATCATCTACAAGGCACAAGTCAGGATTGTGATGGTACACTCTTCACTTGTCTGGATCAGTGTAACTCCAACAACAGTCAAGAAGTTTGATATCATCCAGGACAAAGAACCCCACTCGATTAGTGCCCTTCCACCACCTTAAACATTCATTCCCTCCACTATGATGCACAGTGGCAATGTGTACCATCTAGCAGATGCACTGCAGCAACTTATCAAGGCTCTGACAGCCCCTTCCAAACCTGCAACCTCTGCCATCTAGAAGGACAAGGACAGCAGAGATATGAGAACACCACCACTTGCAAGTTCCCCTCCATGCCACACACCATCGTGATTTGGAACTTTATTGCAGTTCCTTCACAGTTGATGGGTTAAAATCCTGGAAATCCCTTCCTAATAGCTCTTTGGGGTACCTGTACCAGGTGGACTGCAGAGGTTCAAGGAGGCTGCGCATCACCACCTTCTCAAGGGCAATTAGGCATGGGCAACAAATGCTGGTTTTGCCAACAACAACCACATGCCATGAATGAAGAAATATATAAAAAAAGAAAGTGTAAATGTAATGACACCAATCTGTCTTCTGGGATAGCATCTGTCCCAGCACATTGTACAAGCAGTGATTATATGAGTACTGGGAGCTGATTTGAAGGAAACTGCATTCAAGCAGAGACTTATACAGATTTGCTGCTGCTCCTTTCGCACTTGCCTTTAAGCTATTCCTAAAGGAGATAAATCGTCCAGAGGTTCCACAAGGGTTGAATAATTTCAGTGGGAGTGGAGGTAGAGCCACCACCCACTACTGGTGCCCCCACCACTACCACCCCCCGCCCTCCCCCCACCTCCCCGACTCCCTAGCCATAAAATTGCGTAAATGGCTATTTTAAGCCACATGCAGAAATCCTTAGCTGTACTGCAATTTCTTTCTAGAGTTGTAGCAGGAGGCCAGCTAAATCTCTGGAGTTTTGGGAGCAATGTGAAGTTCGGATAGATTTCCTAAATTCTGTAGCTGCAAAGGAACTCAGTCCTAGCTTTCAGGATAGACCAGGGGTTGGCAGACATTTTTGAATCCAAAGAAACTTATTTTTTAATTGCCTAAAGTGAAAATTATTAGGAGCCACAAGATGAAAAAAAATTAAAGAATGGAGTAATGAGATTAGCATGCCTTAAGAGAAAAAAATTGTTTTTCATGAATCTAAGGAATAGTCGTAAGGTAGTACAGAACTTGTGTATTACTGAAAAAAGAGACATGTCAAAGCTTTTCATCTTGCATTCATCAGGACACTCGCAAATTTTCCACACACACAGTGAAGCTCTCCTTCACATTTGCGAAGGCCACATAGGACTTGCATATCGATAGCAATGCTGTGTCCATGTGCTCATTTGACATTGCTAGCCTATTCACCAATGTTCCACTTAAGGAAGCCATAGATATTTGCACTGCAGCACTATATCATGGCAATCTAGACCCGCCATAATTTAATGAATCAAGTCATTGAACTTATGAACTCGGCAACTCACGCAGTTGAGTTCTGTTTTAATGACACCACGTAAGCCCTAATAGATGGGATCTATTACCATGGGATCCCCTCTAGGTCCATGTCAGCAAGATATAATAATTTTCATAATGTTATTGGGAATTTATTGTAAAATAGAGTATAGTGGGGTCTGTGTCTATATCTGTGTGTGCGTCTGTGTGTGTGGGAGGGGGGTTTAATTGAATTACAGACAGCTGGTCTGGGTGCTTGGATGTATCAGATGGGAAACTAGGTTTGAAATGCTAAGTAGGTAAACATGGGCGAAGTTTTAGAATATGAGGTGTAAAGGGAACATTTGCATTTTTAAATAAACCAGACTAGCTTGAATTCAAAAGAGGAGTGAAATGTTTCAACTAGCCAGGAGAAGTTAAGAAACCATGCATTTATTTTTCCCAAAGGTTACGAGTAAAATTGACAAGATGATAGATTTTTATTATTAGAGAGGTAAAGTCCAAAGACATGGCGAAACAATGGGAATTTGCATTCAAAGGGGAAAATATGGATAAAGGAGAGAAGGCTGTGTGCAAGGGAAGGGATTTTAAGATCTAAAAAGTGTGAAAAGTCTCCAGCCTCTGTGCCCATACGGCTGTCTGCAAGAACTGAAGTTAAGGAAAGCTCACTTTGAATTTGACTGTTCAGGGTAACGTGTTACTTTGCCTGGGTCATTTAAGTCTTTGTGTTTTACCGTTGCTTTACAGAAGTATAACTGGGAGTTAGATTAATGAGGGGATTCTGAAGTTATTGTAGCAGTAATTTGTAGACATTTGTATGGGTTACAATCTTTTCTTTTATTAATAAATGTTTAATTTAGTTTCGTAAAAAACCTCTAAGCCTCAGTGGTTTCTTTTTACTGAATCCAAAGTCCACGTCTTGAAATAAGTACAAATTGCAAATAGTTGTGGCAGCTGCTTCAAGTTTCCCTCTGGGATTTGGGCAGCTTGGCATTTACCAGCCACCTACCATAACAGCTCAGCCCTCGCAAACGTCTTTGTTGGGTTCCATGAGAAATGTATCTTCGATGGAATGACACCTAACCTCCGACCCCTCACATATTTACAATATGTGAATGATATGTTTGATGCATTTAAATCCACAACTGCATGTAATAATTTCCTAACGTGTCATCTTGTGTCCATCCTGCTCTCAAATTCACGTTTGAAATGGAGCAGTCAATGAATTCCCCTTTCTTAATGTACTAGTTGAGAAATCTGCCAGGGGGTTCTCTACTACGGTCTACCACAAGCCTACATTCACAGGTCAATATACGCGTTGGGATTCTTACAGTTCCACATGCTATAAGATTGGACTTATCAGCAATCTTGTAAATAGGGCCTGAGCCATTTGCTCACCATGAAAGCCTAATGCTGAAATAGGGTGCATCAAAGACATCCTGCAGGATACTGGCTACCCTGATCAAGTCATTTTGCACTGTATATCATGCAAACTCATGAATGGGCCTAAGACCATCATTTTCGGCCCTGAAAAGTGCCCAATCTACTACCAATTACCCTGGAAAGGCATGGTATCTCAAAAATTTGTGCAACAGGTGAAACTAGCCATTTCATGCTGCTACTATGCAGTTGCAACACGAGAGGTATTCGCCACTAACAGGATGCTGCCATCAAGCCAAAAAGACGTCTTCCTATCGCACAAATTAGTAATGTGGTATATGAATTTCAGAGCCAGTGTGATGCTAGGTATGTAGGCTGTATGTCCCAAGGACTGGTGGATCGTATCAAACAGCATGTCCCTTTCGATGTTTGCAATAGGCAGGGTACAGACCATACCCAACCAGCCTGTGTTTGCAAAACTCAAAACACAGTGCCCAACACTGGTTGTGATTCCATGATTGGACAACATTTGCGAAATAATTGTCAATGTGCTAAGAATTACGCTGATAACCAATTTAAGGCTGTCAGTCAGGCTTGCAATGTGGTGCATTTGTGTGTACTGGAAGCTACATATATTAATACACAGGGCTCTGCTGTTTGCAGACAGAAAGAACATGCACACACACTGCACCTGTTTCAGCTAAACAAAATAAGCGACAGCCATTCACATTCATTCCTCAGAGCAATGTCTTGACCAATCAGGGTCAAACTGCCTGGCTTAGGTTTCAAACAAGGCTTGGCAGTTAACTGTCAGTTAGCATCATTGGTGCATTCTCCATGGCAATGCCACTAGCCATTTAAACAACATTCTCTTCATATACAGTATAAATTGTTGTTTTCTCCCTTACATTGATACTCTTGCAAGTATCCTGATGAGTGCAAGACAAAAAGCTTTTGTCAGCAATAATCTAAGGAATATTATGCATTTATTAGATGCTATAAAAAGTATTCTGCTATAACTAGTCTTTGACGCTTATACAAATGACTGCAGTTACCACTGAATTCCATGAAATTTCAATTTTGTATATATGTTGGGCAGAAATCCAGTTTCTACATCCCAGGAATCTTCATATCTCCAGTACATGCATGTTCATGTGTTATCCATTATCTATAACCATGGTGTAGCTATACCACTCGAACAGGTTTATTTAGAGCACAGTAATGTTGTCTGTTAAAATAATCAATAGAAACTGTAAAGTACAACAATAATGATTAGCCTATCAGCCCCACAATAAAAACATGGCTCTTACTTCTTTGGGAAGTGAGACAAATCCTGTGTGTGATATTTCTCCTAATATAATTGTGATAATTATGGTTTTACCCAATGTGTAATATACCCTTAGGAAGAATGTTTGTGAAGGAAGATCACATGTTCTTTAGTACCCAATAGGAGAGTAACACAGACTACCTCTGTACTTAGTAGTTAGTAATGTAGAGATAGAGTTTGAAGTGAAAGCACACGTGTAGTTGCTGCTGAGTGCCTTTGTAAATAAACTAGAAGTTTTCCACCCAAGAAGTGTATGCTGATCAACTCTATCAATAGTACCACATCTCACAAAAAACTGGCAATGAGGATCCACAGGATCCAACAAACTGGCGATGAGGATAAAACAAGTTTAACAGAAGAAATCAAGTGAAACGAAATCGGCACTGTACCTCACACAGTAATTGTAAGTAGAAGTTCCATTCGAATCAAAGAAGTAATTCCCTCTCAGGATGCCACAATTTGGAAGAATTGATCCATTTGATCCAGCCACGGACGATTGGTCTTATTATATTAAACGCCTCGCATTCTTTTTCCAAGAGAACAAGATTAGGGGGAAGACCAGAGGTGAGCAATCCTCTTAAGTACATGTGGGAATTAAACCTATGGCTTGATTCGAAGTTTGACACCACCCAGTGCCCCAGACTTGAAAAATTTTGATGAATTGGTTGACCTCTTGAAGGGTCATTATCAACCAAAGCCCTTAGTAATGATGCAAAAGTTCAAGTGTAACTCAACAAATACAGCCCCAGGGGAGATAGTGGCATCCTATGTGGCAAGTTTGAAGCAGTTAACAGAACATTGTGAGGTTGCTACATCTCTAAATGATATGCTCAGCAATCGTTTAGTGTGCAGTATGAATGAGGACACAATTCAGAAGAGATTATTGTCTGAAGTAAATTTGGATTTCAAGAAGGCGCTAGAGATAACACTGGCCGTGGAGAGTGCAGTAAGGGATTCAAAAGCCATACAGGGCATGCAAAATGGCACCATCCTCCACATTGGGTGGGAAACCCCAGCCAAAAATGGTGGGAAATGCAAGACTCTGCCGAGAGGCAGGGAACAACCCCCACTCGATGGAAAGTGAGAAAAAATGACTTAGCAACAAAACAAGGAATAATTTCAATTAGAGGTGGAACCAAGCAGTCTTTTAACGTTTGGCAGTTTAAAAGAATAGAATGTTTTTTATTGTCACAGAAATGGACACATAATGAGACAGTGCAAGGAAAGAGTCAAGCAGGCTTTTAAACAAAAGGAAAAACCCAGTGAGATCCACAATGTAGAAGAGCCTGAAACAACAAACACAGATATTTACTCATTGTTTAATTTGAAGGTTGGAAAGACAGAACCAATATTTGTAACAGTGAAAGTAAATGCCAGGCTTATTAGAATGGAAGTGGACACAAGAGCTTCCACTACAGTAATTGGGGAACATACCTTCACATATCTGAATAATGTGGAACAACTGCACAATTGAAAACATACACAGGTGAAGACATTCAAGTCAGAGGCTTAAGTAAAGTAATTGTCCATTATGGAAGCCAATCGGCAAAGCTACTGGTGTTTATATTGAGAGACAGAGGAGCAAGCCTCCTAGGGCGAAATTGGCTAATGGAAATCAACCTTGAGTGGCCACTGAGATTCCAAAAGGAAACTGGAAGCATTTTTTTTTTAAAAAGGAGTGTGTGAGGACTCAGCAACCTGAAGAAACTCAGGCTGTCTTAAGGCAAAACATAGTGGAACAGCAGAAGGAGCTCGAAGAGATTATGCTTGACGACAGAGTTTGAGATGAGATGAGCAACCTTAGAAAGGAAAAGGAAAACCTGATGAAAGACCTTCACACACTACAAGATTCCCTCAGGTCTAAGTTTGTACCTCTGGAAAAATATGAAGAGAAACTGAAAGAATTCAGCACTTCTCTGAATAAACTGAAGGATGAGTTGGCAGAGAAGACACAACAATGTTCAATTTTCCAGGAGGCAGCAAACAAATACAAAAAAGAGATGGAAGAGCTGAAGAATCAGCTACATGAAGCCAAAGAGGCTCTGGAGGCAAAAGTCACAGAATTTTCTAAGAAGCAGGCAGATGATGAAATTTTGGGAGACTCAACCACTGAGCTCACTCAAGTCGAGCTTGCATTTGAGAGTACTCTGGCCAATATTTAAGTTGAAAAGAAGGCTGAGATTAAAGTCAATGCTAGAAAGAAGAAGGCACGTAGAAAGAAGACACAGAAACACAAATAAGGCTTTAATCCTGGCAGCATACGAGTACACTTTTGTACATCGGCCTGGCAGCCAAATTGCAAATGCCGATGCCCTTAGTCGTTTGACTTTACAAAAAAATGATGAGGATGTCCTAGTTCCACAGGAACTTGTTTTATTGTTAAATTTCTTAGATACCTCACCGGTATGTGCTTGATAGATCAGAGACTGGACAAGTCGGGGCTCAGTCCTATCGTAAGTATGAGAACAAGTGCTTGATGGTTGGTCACAAGAGCCTGTATCTGATGAAATGAAACCATACTTCAACAGAAGACATGAAATAACCAGCCAGGATGGCATCTTATTGTGGGGACCACGAGTGATAGTGCCTCCAAAGGGAAGGGTCTAATTGAACTACACAGCACACATCCAGGAATATCCCAAATGAAGACCATAGCTCACAGCTACCTATGGTGGCCTGGGACGGATGGTGAAATAGAGAGTTTAGTGAAGATGTGTGCAATGTCAGCAACTGCAAAAGTTGCCCTCAACAGCTCCATTACATGTTTGGAAGTGGCCAGGAAGACCATGGGTACATTTACACATTGACTATGTGGGGCCTTTCATGGGAACAATGTTTCTGCTCATTGTTGATACCCACTCAAAATATATTGGCGTATATGAGGTGAAGTCACCAACGTCTTCTGCTACAATTGAGAAGTTACATCAAAGTTTTGCCATTAACAGATTACCAGAAGTAATCGCTTCTGATAATGTCATGGCATTTACAGCAGTTTATCAGCCTCAACGGTAGCACTCATGTAAAAACTTCACAGTACCACCCTTCCTCAAATGCACTGGCCAAAATGGCAGTTAAAACATTCAAGGCAGGCATGAAGAAGCTAACTAGAGATTCCTTAGCAACCAAGCTAACACACTTTCTTTCCCATTATAGGACCACCCCACACACAACAGGTGTCACACCTGCGGAGTTATTGATGAAATGCCGTCTCAGGACAAGATTGAGCTTAATAATGCCAAATTTAGAGGGGAAGGTGGAAAGGAGTCAGGGTAGCCAGAAAACTAGACATGACTGGCATAGCCATGAGAAGAAATTTACTGCGGGAGAGATGGTATACATGAAGAACTTTAGAGAAAGGCCAAAGTGGTTACCAGGTGAAATAAGTGAAGTGACTGGACCTCTATCTTACCATGTGGAGGTGGAAGACTGAGTCACATGGAGACATGTGGATTATTTAAGGAAGAGAGAAACAAATCAACAAGAAACAATTCTACCAGTGTTCATGACCAGGTCAGCGTTTCCTGTTGAGAGTGCACAGCCCAGCACAGACATGTCTGATGTTCCTGTAAGAGTTGAGGATACAGAACTGCAGGTGCACCAAAGTACCTGATGTTCAGGCAACTCTGGAAAAGGAGGTTTTTGACAGAGCATCTGAAGTTATAGAGTTGAGATGCTCTACACACATAAGGAAACCCCCAGAAATACTGAATTTGTAAGTTACTTATCTGTGTAAATATTTTGCTATCTTGAGAAAATTGTACTTGCAAATATAAAATGTATATCTGAGTAAAGATTGAGGGATGTGGTAATTACAGGTTTATTTAATGTGCAATATATCTTTAAGGAGAATGCTTGTTAAGGAAAGTCACATGATTTTTACTACCCAATAGGAGAGTAGCGCAGGCTACCTCTATAGTTAGTAGTTAGTTGTGTAGAAATAGAGTTTGAAGTGAAAGGACATGTGTAGTTGCTGCTGAATACATTTGTAAATAAACTAGAAGTTTTCCGCTTAAGAAGTGTCTGCTGATCAACTCTATCAATAGTACCAACTCGGCCACCATTCACAACAAACTGACGATGAGGATCCACAGGATCCAACAATCATTTACATAATTTAGTAAATCCTAGCATTAAATAATTGAGAATGCTAAATTCTTTAACATCTATGAATTGAATCATATATGAACTATTAACAACTAGTTGACCATCCTGTTAAGTGTGGTTTGAATTTTCAATGTATCTTTTTAAGACCACAGTTACCTTACATTTTCTGAAATAATCCATAAAAATGCTATTTTAAAGCCCAACAATGTAGACGAACCAAATTTTTGAATAAGCAAATGAATAATTCAATAAGGAAAATTGTGTTGTCATCTCATTCTTTTATTTGTCATTTTCTTGAGATGAAAAAAAGAAAAGAGTCTTTGGAACTCTCTTCCCCAGGGAGTGGTGGAGGCAGGGTAATGAATATATTTAAAGCAGAGGTGGATAGATTCTTGACTAACAAGGGAGTCCAAGGTTATTGGAGGTAGGTGGAATTTGGAGCCACAATCAGATCAGCCATGATCTTATTCAATGGTGAAACAGGTTTGAGGGGCCAAATGGCCTACTCCTGCTCCTAATTCGTATATTCATATATTGACTTAATATTTTAGGCTTTTTTCATGATAATACAATCCAATTGGAAAAGGTTGAGACCCACAAATGAAATGTTATAGAAACACATGTGGCTCCGGGGTAGCACCACCCCACTGAGATAGAACTTGCCTAGTCATACTGTACTTTAGCATATCCAAGATCATTACCTGGTATAAAGAAGATAAACAAACTGTGGCACCACCATAGTACCAGTTCAACACATGTCCATAATGTTTACCGAACAATCAACAAAATATTGAAGTATATGATGCTCACAAATGAGTAATGAAAGGTAATGCATTCTTATATAAATTTCTAAAATATAATTCTATGTTATTAGAAATTCCTTTTCACTTGCAAAATTGAATAAAACAAAAGCAACATGAACTTTAACTGCCCTCTTCTGCCTAGATCCACTAAAGGGAAATATTACAATGATCCAGAGTTGTAAAATTAAGTGTTTATTTTTGCAAGCCATAATTTGAACCAAATTAAGAAAACTCATCACATTCATTCTTCATTCAAATATTTAAACACAATTTTGCTGCTGGCAATTTTCCAGCAATGAAAACTAGGCAAACCAAATTGTTTAAAAACTCACCTGCCCTAGAGAGTAAAAGATACAGGCCCCAGAATTTGGCAGCCATTTTGGCTGTCTCCCAATTCAAGTTCAATTAATTTGAATTTCCACAAATGCAGCCAGGATATTGATTCATCAGAATGGCTTTCCGGAAGGAGAATTTCCAGCTGCCCTAAGTGCCTCCGGAGTCTAATTTGGATGCCTCCTGAATCTGAGCACAGGAATCATGATCTCTGACTATCCCACGGCCAACTGAAATGATTTAGGCCACACGCAAGCTTTGTGTTACCTGCTCATTTGCATGATTATGGCATGCATCCCAGCAATGGATGCACTGTTGAGCGGCTGTACACTTCAACAGGGTGTCCAAGTTTGTATGGAGCTAACCACTTAAAGCTAGACTGCACTACTTAAAGCTGAATTGCACCTCTCCAAGGTGAGGTACATCCTGGTTGCAGCAGATACTGTAACTGCTTGGGCAACATTTAAAGGCCTTCAGGAAGCACCTAAACTGGTCAACAGGTCAGACAGCTTCCCTGTAGGTTTTGGAATGCTGCACAGGTGCAGGAGGTGAACCGGAGGAGAGAGGTTCTTTGCCCTTGGGGGCCAGGACAAGTACAGGGAAGAAAGTGGGAATAGATGGCTGTGGCAGTCAATGCTAAAAATCTGGCAAGATGGACATGGACAAAGTGCCACATGAGTGGTCAAGGCCAGTATTAGATCCTTACATGTCAAATCTTGCCAACTGCACCACTAACCTCATGCACTGCTCCAATCAGAAGATCTTCTCCACTTGTCTACCAAAAATCTATTTCAACCATGACTCAAACGTTACAGGTACATGCTTCACCTCACCCTCAGAGACACTTTACACTGCTGGAAGCTGCAGACTCACATCACAAAGGGCAGAATTTTACGTCCCACAGGCAGACACGTACCTGACCCGTTCGGGCGTAAAACTGCGCGAGATGACGTCGGGCAAGCGTCCTGATGTCATCGCGCACTCACGTGATATTTTGCTCAGTAGGTGCGTGCATAAATTGGAAGCGCACCTGCTGACAATTAAGAGGGCAATTAAGCCCATTAATAGTGCAATTGTCTCCAATTTTTCATGGCCCGTCCAACCTTACGCTTGGTGGATGAGCAAATTGGCCAGGCAGCCTTTACATTTTTCATCAAACCTCATCCAAGGGCGGGATGAGGTCTCCATTATGAAATAAAATAAAAATAAATAAATGTGTCCAGCATTTTTAAGAGGTATATTTTCAGGTGCTCGATTGTGATGCATGGACATTTTTTTTGCAGCTTTTTAAACCTTTATTTAATCATTTGAATGTCTGCAGCTCCCTGAAGCAGCTGTCTGTCTTCAGTGAGCTCTCTCACAGCGCTCACCTGCGCCCGCGGTGACGTCATCGCCCACCCTTTCCCTGCCCCCATCCCGGCAGCGCTGAGCCTTTCAGCGTGCGTTTCACGCTGGCTGGCTGTTAATTGGTCAGCGTGTGTTTCACGTTGGCTGGCCGTTAATCGGTCAACCAGCGTGAAATCGCACCGGGGCTGATGGCGGTCAGCGGTTCGTTTCCCGGCCACTCCCGGGCCCGCCGATCGCGTGCGCCTGCCAAAGGTAAAATTCAGGCCACAGTTTCCACATAGTGCTATTCAACTGTGACAGGCACATCATCCAATCATATTGCAACACACACACAGATACACTTCGCTTTCTTTTGCAGGAAAAGGTAGCCCATAATAGACAGCAGCAGCAGCCAAACCAGTAGGGGGAAGCCACAACTGCATGTGCTGAAACCCATGTAGGAGACAATGCTTGGGATAATTGGAGTGACCATCACCGAGGAAGTGGCCAAGTGTGTCGCTGAAATCATGGGGGATACAGTATGTTCTTGCCTTAAGCATTTTCACAAATCCCTTTTGACCCTCATCACACAATTTGTTATGATGTACAAACTGCAGTTACTGTAATCATGCACCTCTTGCTTTCTTCTCACACCCTCTTCCTCACTCCAACACCATCTTTCTGCATTTATGCTTTCAGATACTGAGAGCTGCTGCTTGGCTAGCCAATAGCGCCTGAGGAATGAAAGCTAGAGGGAGAGCAAATCGCTGCAATAGAAGCACCATCACTTGATCTGACACTTGCAACCTCCAGCTTAGAAACTGGCACTGCACATACTTTATAGGATAGTACTGAGGTAGACTTTGCATGTGGTGAGTCATTGGGCACAAGTGGGCAGCAGTCAAGCCAGGGGAAAGGATACTTTGTGTGCCAGGTCAAAGACAATTTCTGATGCACAGGACTCAGATGAGGACTTTGATGGGGTGGCACACAGATGGGCATGTTCACCCAAAATACTTGGTGCATTGGCAAGCCTGCCATACAGCTTGTCATTGTCATGGGGCATGGGAGACTCCAGCTCCAATTTGGCACAGGACTTTAGTTAGACATTGGAGTATAACCTTTTAAGCAAGGAAGTGCTGGCCGACTTGATGAGGACGCTTGCAAACCGAACCATGTTGAAGTGCCTGTGGCTGATATCTCAGCTTCCATTGCAGAACAGGCAGAAGCCATCTGACAGGTGAGTGCTGTACTGGAAGCTCAGGCTGAGGCCAGGATTTTCTGGTCCCGGCCAAACCACTCTCCAAATTTTCCCATCATGCCCGCGACGATGCCTGCCACCGGCGGGACTGGAAAATCCTGCCCTGAGTTCATATTGTCTCTGTATGTTATCATCCAAGCCTAGCTTGCTGCCATGCAGGCTCAGACCGCCATCCTTATGGCTTCAGCTACTAGTGATCAAAGGGTCTACAGGGTGTCACAGCAGTCCAGCAATCTGTACTCCAGCAGATTACTAAGTATGCTGATGTGTCGCCCTAATGGAGTGGCAGTGGCTCTGTGGAGCATGATCCTGCTGTCCTCTCTCAGGATGATATAATCTGTGCCACTTTGCCATTCCCTGCTATTCCCTATTAGCCAGCAAGACTGCTGCTGCCCATACTGGGCCCTCAAGATCCAGAGCTGCAAGGCCATCCAAAGATTTGTTGGATTGACTTCTATATTTATAGTTTTGTTTCGTTTTGTCTCTGCCAATACTTTACTTATTTATTCTTGATTACAGATGTCTTTGATATTCCTGATGAAGTGGTGAGGATTGGAATTCATTTGGGATTCAGTATGAACTTGATGTACTAGGCAGGTTTCTTACTTGAAACAGATAACTTTGTTACAGAGCTCGTTTAGAAGTTGCATGCTTGAACCAGGTCCACGACTAGAAAGCTCCGCCCCTAATATTACTCACGCTTGGGGCTCATTCATCAGTAAAATCACGTGACCCCTAAAGACAGCAGGAAAGGTTATACCTGCAATCATTTCCTCCCCATTTAGTTTTTTTACATTTCCTATTTACGAAGATTACTTTAATCCATATCATATTCATATATGCACAAGTCATGTAATTAAAGATTACGTTTCTGAGGTGGTTTTCTAATTCAGTTAGAGCAGTGTAGCTCTATCACATGAGATTCTCCCACTGGATCGATATGATCAGGAACTACGCCATCAGGGACATCCTTAGACAGTGGCAGTTCAAGACTAGGTAATTCAACAAAGGCATCAGGTATGTCTATTCTACGTCGATCTGTCACCTCAGGGATTAAAGGTTCAGCATGAATTACAGGTGGAATAGCTGATTGTTAGAATGTCTTTCTACTCCTTAGATGATCCACATGTTTTCGAACAATCCGGTCTTCCACTTCCACTTCGAATGACAAGGGTCCAGTTTCAGCGACAATTATACCGGGAACCCAACTAGGTCCATTTCCAGAAGCTCTGCTTAGCCCCCACCTATCGCTGGCCTTCTATCCAGCTTCACATGTTCCACCCCACTTAAACAGTATAAATTACTTTGCATTTCTACTTCTTTTTAGCTCTGAAGAAGGGTCATTTGGACTCAAAACGTTAACTATATTTGTTTTGTTTCTTTTCATGATTTTCCAGTGGAACCAACTTTGACCTGAGGGATCCTTGCATTCTGTGAAGGTCCTTCGACTCTTCTAACTCATACCAAAATACACCGTCATATTCCTTTATCAACTCGGGAACTCTACCTGTTCCCACTTGAAATATTCCTTACCAATTGCGCTTAATCTTTTGTAACCAATCGCAGCCCAGAAGACTAGGTCCTTCACCTGTTACAATGATCACTGGAACCTGGGCTGTCTGTTGCCTATAGGTCACAGGTACTGTGGCGATGCCCTTTACCTGTATTGCCTCTCCAGTGTATGTCTGCAGCTGAGCCATGGTTTGCTCCAGATTCAGTGGCTGGGTACCTTCATAAAGGCATTTAAATGTGTGTTCTCCCACCACTGTGGTCAATGCTCCTGTGTTTACTTCCATGACTAGAGGCTTCCTATTCACTTGAAGGGTGACGGTGATTGGTTCAGTTTTTACTACTTTGACATTTGGCATAGGGAATAGATATCAATATCAGCAGCTTCTGGTTCAGTTATATTGTGCTCTTCAATCATCTTGGTCTGCTGTCTGATTGGCTGTCTCAATTTTGCCCGGCATTGCTTTATTACGTGCCCTCTTTTCTGGCAGTAATGGCATTCTGCCTATTTAAATCTGCAGGTTCCTGGTACATGGTTACCCCCACATCGCTAACAGAGGATCAATAACCAGAGGGCATAGATTTAAGGTAGGGGGCAGGAGGTTTAGAGGGGATGTGAGGAAGAATTTTTTCACCTAGAGGGTGGTGGGAATCTGGAACTTGCTGCCTGAAGGGGTGGTAGAGGCAGAAACCCTCATAACATTCAAGAAGTATTTGGATGTGCACTTGTGATGCCATGGCATACAAGGCTATGGGCCTAGTGCTGGAAAATGGGATTAGAATAGTTAGCTACTTGTTTGACAGGTGCAGTCTCGTTGGGCCGAAGGGCCTTTTTCTGTGCTGTAGACCTCTATGTCTCTATGACTCTATGAGGTTGATTTCCGAATCGCTGCTGTAATGCTTCCACTCTGCCTTTTTGTTTTTTGAGCAGCAGAGACTGTCTCCCGCCTTGCGTGCCACGCCCAGTGGTAGGTTCCCACCCCAACTGAAGAACAGTATCAATTTGTACACTCTGCAAAGCCTGCAAGTCCCTCTCAGCAGTCTCTATTACTAGCGCTATTTCCACAGCGCACTTCAAATCAATGTTAACTTCTGCAAGTAAACGGCACTGAATGGCGTCATTGTGAATGCCACAAACCAACCGGTCCCACAACATGTCGTTAGGTGTATCTCCAAAGCCTCAGTGCTCAGTGAACTGGTTCAATTTCGCTATATAAGTTGCAATGGACTCTCCCAGGGCCCTTACTCTGGAGTTAAACTTAAATCTTTGCACAATTACCAATGGCTTTAGCTGAAAATGCGTCTTCATGAGGTCGACCAATTCGTTAAAAGATTTAGAATTGGGCGCATTCAGGGTCGTCAGACTACACAAGAGGTTATATGTCTTGCTGCCACAGACACTTAAAAGAATTGCTCTCTGCTTCTCCTCTGCTGTTATTTCATTTGCCATGAAATAAAAGCCTAGGTGGTCCATGCACTGGCTTCAGTCTTCCATGGACAAGTCATAAGGGTCAAATCTGCTGAATAATGGCATGACTGGTGAGCATACTTTTCTTTCTTTCCTTAAGAACTGATGTACTCACATTCGCAAGGTGAGGTGCAGTGTCGAAGCTGTTTATCCTTCGCCAAATGTAATGAACATGATGTACCGGACAGGTTTCTTACTTGAAACAGATAACTTTATTACAGAGCTCGTTTAGGAGCTACATGCTTGAACCAGGTCCATGACTAGAAAGCTCTGCCCCTAAGATTAACTGCGCTTAGGGCTCATTTGTCAGTACAATCACATGACCCCCTAAAGGCAGTAGGAAAGGTTATAACTAAAATCACTACAGACTCTGAACCTGTTGCATAATTCAAATGAGGAAGAGGCTACCACACTATATAATATAGGAGTGAATAAATGTTACTCCCAACTCTAAAAGATGTAGGCCATGTCAGAGGAAACCTGTCTTTGTCACTTCCTCTCAACAAGACAGGGCGCTACAGAGTTGTGTCTTCTACTGAGCAATGGCCAACACACAAGATCTGTATCAACGAGGGCTCTTCCAGTAGGTATGAGGCTACCATATGAAGCTTTCATGCTCCCAAATCTTTTCACAATTCCCCAGTAACCACATCAGGTAGTCTACAGTATATACTTGCAACAGAGAGATGCCAGCTGACTTTTTTTCTTCTGCCCACCTTCATCAGATGAACAGAGTGTGCAACTTTCAGTGGGTATCAGAGTTCTCTTGAATTGCACGTATTACCCGTGTTAGCATCAAGGCTGTTCATATAAACCCCATGGTTTTCAGGAAAAGGATTGCACAGAATACACTGGACACCTTCGCAGCAAGACTGTGGGAAGATTATAAAGGTCCTTGTGACGTAGGTGGCAGAGTTCCTCTGTTGCCTCTTTGGTGAAGCACACTCTTGTAATTTTCACCTCGTCATTCAGATCATTTAGTGTGCATCTAGGGAAGTCATTGTATAAAAGAAGTCAGGAAGTTCAGTGTTGATGCCTGGGAGTATTGGGCTGGAGGATAGTTGATTCCCTTCCCAAAAACAAGTGATGACAAGTCTGCCTCTTTTGCTCACACAAACAATAAAAAAAAAAATCCTGAGCCATTTCCTGAGAAGCCTCCTGCGGTCCCTTTAAGCGCTACTAGTTAGACCGCTCAATGCCTGGTACAAATAGGAGGAGTGTTCCATTTTTACCAGAAAATTGCAATTAAGGTCTTACAACCAGTGTAGGACCCCAATTTGCATATTTAAGCACCATTTGTTTGAGGTGGGCACGTTGCTCACCCTTTTACCCAGACCGGTCTGAAAATTATGTCAAGTCGGCCTTTTGCATCAATGAGTGGTCAAGATCCCTGCACCCCTCCACGACACACCTCTCCACCCCCCATATTCAACTGCCAGGTGCCCATTTTTAACGCGAGAGACAAGTGACCAATTTAATCTACAATTAAAAGACCAGGAATATATTTGTACGACTACAAGAAAGAGGCTTGCATTTTCTTCAAGAATGCATCTAAGTATAACTGTGCTGCATATTCTATTCTTTAAAACTGTCCTGTAGCATTTGGTATTATATTTGCAAGATTTTAATAATATACATACTTAGAAAATAAAAAAAAATCAAGTGTTAAAATGTTAGGAGCACATTTCAGCCATGGTCTCTTATAGCGTAAAACCTCTTATAAAATAAGAAAGCTTCTAAAAAGGTTAGAATTAAATTGGAAACTGAATAGCCTTTTTCTGACCTTGTGAACATCAGCTTATAAAAGGTAGGTAAAAGCATGGGAATTCCAAGCACATTTAATCGCTAACATTCAGAAGTCTGCCAAATACAAAAACTCTGAATGCATAGTCCTGCTCATCACTCTGGATCTGCTCAGTAGTCCGCACTTTAACATATGAGTACACTATTTAACACAGCACCATCTTGTCTATTTTTGAATGACAATTCCCATCAATCATAAAGACCTGGAGGATTCAACTCGGTGGCTCGGGCCGGTCGCGTCGGGGCGTGGCGGATCTCCTCTGCTTGGGACCGCCTCCCGCGCGGGCATGGCTGCCGCCGGGCGCATTTCCTCCACCGGTGGTGCGCCGCGACCGTCTCTGGGTCGGCTGGGAAGGCCGGTGGGGAAGGTGGCTCGTCGCTCCGGCGGCGAGTGTTACAGCCCCCCGGCAGGAGCCTTCGCCGTTTCCTGGGGTCGAGGGAAGTGACCGCTGCCGCGCCTTCTGCCCTCGTGAGTAACTGATTTCTTCTCCGCCGATGCTGCCAGACCTGCTGAGTTTTTCCAGGTAATTCTGTTTTTGTTTCCCATCAATCATAAGTCTGTTGAAGGATCGTAAAGCTGTGCGTTATAAAGCAATGATGCATTTCTTATAACTTTACCTTCAGTTTTTAAAACCAGTTAATTCATTTACAATTTCTCTAGATACTCCATTTTTGCAAATATGTTTCATTGTCAAGTGCGAAATTACGAAAACAATGTATATTTTTTTAAAAGCTGCTGGACAAATGTCTAAAAAATAAGCTGCAAACATAATAAATCAAAAGTGCCCGGTGTCAGGCAAAAATGCTTAGCTACCCAACACATTAGCAAGAGGGCAAGTGTAGAGAAAGTTAAGAAAATGATGCACTTAGCAGCAGGAAAAGGAAACCAGTCATTTTTCACAAAAGAGAGGAAATCACAATCAGACTTCACACAGAGAATAACAAAGTCTGAATGGAACACAAATGGCCTGTGACCACATTGCTCTGATCCTCCACTTTAATACAACAAATGCACAAATCCCCAGTGAGCTTTTGTTGTGTAGATAGTCTTTTCACTGCTTAATACAGGTGTCATCATTTCTATCCTTTTGCCTTCCTCAAACATGAATTTACAGATCATGACACAATAGAAGTGCTTGAGATGTTTGACAGCCTCAAGCGAAATAAAAAGGTATATTATGTGTCATGGTATTTAGCTGCAATTCCATCTAAAACACTAATTCAATAGCTTTAAATACATTTAATTTTATAAATATCCACACAAGCATGCACAAAGTGTTATGTAGCAGCAACCCCCCCCACCCCCACCACCCCCCCCACCATCTAAGCTGAAGTTCACTGCAAAGTAAAACAAATTTGTCCAGCTACTAGTAAATCAAAGAATTCCACTCTGATGACCTTACGCATTGAGCTCCATGGGGAGATTTGATTGAAGAATTATTTCCTGCCCAAGCCATTTGCTAAGATGTTTTTGTCTTAATCTTTCTTTTCTAAAATGTATTCAACAGCTTACCTTATTTTTAAAGATTTGCAACTTAAAATATTTGTTTATTGCTTTTGGCTAAAGGCATCATCCTTGTACTTACTCTGAATTTTCCACAGCTGTTTTTGTGATCTTCTCCATTACTTTACCCCAACACAAAAGAAAACATGACAAGTCTATTGATACGGAACCAAACTGAAACCAAACATGGATTTGTTCATGTCTCAGGCGCACAGAGGTTAAAATGTCTGTCTGCTTATTAATTTGGACAGAGCTTGTGATCGCCATTTCAAACATATACCTATTACAAGTTTGATCAGAAGGACAAAGCTACTAGATAGAATTAGTTAAGGAGATTACCCAAATTAAGCAGTAAGTTTTTCTCTAACCCAGTTAAAAAATTCTAAATATCATTACAAAGTCCACTAAGAGACAGTTTGTTAGCTGGTAGGATGAAAAGTTTTATAAGTTTTATACAATCGCAAATAGAATCAACTGCTACCAATTTTAAATTAAAGAGAAAAATCAGTAACAATGCAACAATTGTTACAAAATGTAGGACAAAATGTGGGCAATCTAATCAACCTGCATGAGCCAGAAGCTTAAAATGACCAGCCACATCAATACCATGGCCACAAGAGCAGGGCAGAGGCTGGGTACTCTGAAAATTGATTCATCTGATTCATCCCCACCATCTACAGTGGTCAGTTTGGAAGTGTGATGGAATACTTATCACTCATGTGGATGGACACAGCTTAAACAATGCTCAGGAAGCTTGACATCGTTAGGGAAAAAGCAATTTGCTTAATCACTACAGGCTCAGTATCTATGCCATTCAACTCCTGCGTACTAAGACTGCAGTACATGTGGTCTACAGAATGTATTGCAGAAACTCATAGGAACAGGAGCAGGCCATTGGCCTCTCGAGCATATTCAACCCTTCAATGATTTGATTGCTGATCAGCAAAAACACCTCCTTGTACCCATCTTTTCCCTATATCCTTTAAATACATCTAGTTAACAAAAATCTATCACTCAGTTTTAAAATTAACAATTGATCTCACCTTAATTTCCATTTGTGGAAGGGAGTTCCAAACTTCCACCATCCTGTATGTGTAGAAATGTTTCCTAACTTCACTCCTGAAAGAGTAGGCTCTAATTTTCAGACAATGTTCCCTAGTCCTAGACTCCCCAACCAGCAGAAATAATTTCCCCACTATTTACCCTATTGTTTCCCTTAATATCTTGAAAGCTTAAACTCACCCCTTAACCTTCTAAATTTTAAGAAACACAGCGATAGTTTGTGGAATCTCTCTTCATATTGAATGCTTGAAGTCCAAGTCTTATTGTGTTGGTAAATCTATGCTGAGCCCCTCCAAGGCCAATATATTCTTCCTAGATTTTGGTGTCCAGAACTGCTCACAGGGCTTTAGATGTATCCAACCTGGGCTTTGCATAGTTGTAGCATGATTCCACCCCATTGTATTCTATTCCTCTAAATATAAAAAGGAGTATTTCATTAGCCCTTTTATTATCTCTACCTATCCATGGCGTTTTAATGATCTTTGTACCTGGACACCCAAGTCTCTTCCAACTTCCACTGTTTCCAGCTTTTTATCATTTAGCAAGTATTCTGGGCTTAAAAATGATAGATCAAAGTGGATGACTTCACATTTGCTGAC
Organism: Cetorhinus maximus; assembly: GCF_964194155.1. NCBI lineage: Eukaryota > Metazoa > Chordata > Chondrichthyes > Lamniformes > Cetorhinidae > Cetorhinus > Cetorhinus maximus. Next base: position 98,387,886 of record NC_135880.1, read on the forward strand.
ATTGAAGTTCATTTGCCACAGTTTTGCCCATTCACTTAATCTATCAATATAATTTTGTAATTTTATGCTACCATCTACACTGCTTGCAATGTTGCCTTTCTTTGTCCCATCCGCAAATTTGGATATGTAGCTTTCAATCCCATTATCCAAGTATTTAATAAAAATTGGTTAACAGTTGAAGCTTCTACACAGGTCCTTGCAGGACATCACTAGCCAGATCCTGACAACTAGAACATCTGCACATTATCCCTACTCTCTGGGTGAGTGGCAGGAGACAGTTTTCTAACCAGGTTAATAATTTGCCTTCAATTCCATGAGCTTCAATTTTTGCCAAAGTCTCCTATGATGGACTTTATCAAATGCCTTCTGGTAATCCTTATAAATAATATCCATAGACATTTTCCTTTCTACTACTTTAATTGCCTCATCAAAAAATTCAATCACTTTTACAAATCCGTGTTAGATTTCTCTAATCAGCTGAAATTTATGGTGTTCAGCCATCTTATCCTTAATTATAGGCACTAGTAATTTCCCAAAGCAGGTTTTAAGCTAACTGGTCTATAGTTCCCTGGTTTCCTCTCTCACCTTTCTCAAAAGTGGAGTGACATGCGCAATTTTCCCATCTAAAGGAACAGAGGGAGAGGGAAAGCAAGGAACTATAGGCCAGTTACCTGACATCAAATATCAGGGAAGTCCTGGAATGCACTTAGAAAAACATAATTTGATTAGAACAAGTCAACATGGTTTTATGAAAGGGAAATCCTGTTTGACAAATTTATTAGAGCTTTTTTGAGGATATAACTAGTAGGGTAGATTAAGGGGAACCAGTAGATACCTGAATTTCGAAAAGGCATTTGATAAAGTGCCACATAAAAGGATAATATACAAGATAAGGGCTCATGGAGTTGGAGTGACCTATTAGCATGGATAGAGGATTGGCTAATGAACCAGAGAGAGGACAGAGAGACAAAGGGATAAGTGGGGCATTTTCATGTTGGCAGGCTGTGACTAATGGAATGCCACAAGAATCAGTGCTGGTGTGTCAGCTATTTACAATCTATATTAATGACTTAGGATGGGGTTTTCTGGCCCCTCCCATCACCGGGATTGTCCAGTCCCCCTGAAAGTCAATGGACTTCTCGCTGGGCTGCAGAATCTCCCGTGGCAAGTCCCGCCACACTGGGGCCAGAAACTCTCGGCCTTAGAGTAAGAGACAGTGAGTAATGTATCTAATTTTTCTGACAATACAAAGCTAGGCAGAAATATAGACCAGGGGTGGGGCCTGCTCACTGACACACAAAATGACGCGTGGTGACATCAGGCGTGTGTCCCAACGTCACCGCACATTGTTCAGATCTTGAGTTCGACGGGCGTGCACCAGAGTTGGCTGCACGCCCGCCAAACTTTCAAAGGCCTATTAAGGCCATTTAAACAGCAATTAAAATAATTAACTGAGCTGCCCGTCCAATCTTAAGGTTGGTGTGCAGGCAAAGAGCCCAGTCGGCCTTTGCATTTATCATGAAACCTCATCCACGGTCAGGGTGAGTTTTCATGAAGGTTTTTAAACTTTAATAAAAGTATTCAAAAAGATTCATAGACACTGTCACATGTCATTTGTTTAAATGTTCAAATATCAAACTGATTTCCCTGAGGCAGCTCTGTGCCTCAGGGAGATTTCGACGCTCTTTCGCTTGAAAGAGCGCAGGCCCCGACTCGGCCTACTCCCCCCACCCGCACAGGGAGCGCTCAGTGCTTCCGGGTGCGAGTCATGCTGGGCGGGACTTAATTGGCCTGCCCAGGTAAAATGGCCGTGCGCAGCCAATCGCGGGTGGCGATAGGCTGCGCGCCTGCCCGCTCCCACCCAACCCCCACCAATGGAGAGAAAATTCTCCCCATAAGCTCATAGGAAAACACAGAGAGGCTGCAAAAAGATATAGACAGGTTAAGTGAGCGGGCAAAAGTTGGTAGATGGAGTATATGCGGGAAAGCGTGAGGTTATTTACTGTGGTCATAAGAGTAGAAAGGCAGAATATTTTTTAAAAGGCATGAAACTTGTAAATATTTATGTTCAGGAAGGCTTGGGTATATTCGTGCAAGGAACATAAAATGTTAGCAAGCAATTAGAAAGCCAAGTGGTATATTGGCCTTCATTGCAAGGGGATTGGAATCCAGGAATAAAGAAGTCTTGCTACAATTGTAGAGGTTGAGTAAATTGGACCTATATTCTCTGAAGTTTAAAAGAAGAGGTGCTCTCATTGAAACATGCAAGAATCTGAAAGTGCTTGACAGAGTAGATACTGAGAGGTCGTTTCCGCTGGCTGGGGAATTTAAAACATGGGGACACAGCAAACTGTTCCAAAACTTGTCCTGTCCCTTTGTAAGAGTGTCTTCAACTTACACTCCAACTCAATGAAGCTGAGGCACAGAAATTCAAAATTGAGACTTCTACTGCAGATATGTGCACTCAGGACAGTCTTACTAGCCAGAAACTCCCACTTTGTGCAGACCAGCCACACACAACCTCCTCTGCTATATCAAAACAACATATATTTGTTTAACACCTTAAGCATATTGAAGCGTTCCAAGGCGCTTCACAGGAACGTTAGAGAACAAAGAATGACATCGAGCCACATAAGGAGAATTAGGTCAGATAGCCAAAATCTTGGTTAAAGAGGTAGATTTTAAGGAGTTTTCTAAAAGAGGAAAGTGAGGCAGAGCTTAGGGCCTAGGCAGCCAAAGGCACATCCACAAATAGTGGAGGAATGAAAATAGGGATACACAGGAGGTCAGAATTGGAGGAGCACAGATAAATCTGAGGGTTGTGGTGAAGGAGGAGATTACAGAGATAAGCAAGGCCATGGAGGGACCTGAAAACAAGGTTAAGAATTTTAAAATCAAGACATTGTTTGACCAGGAGCCAACAGAGTTCAGTGAACACAGGGGTGAAAGGGAACGGGACTTGCTGCGAGTTAAAACATGGGCAGCGGAGCTTTGGATGACCTCAAGTTTATGGAGGGTAGAACGTGGGCGATCAGCCAAAAGCATGATGGAATAGTTGAGTCTAGGGATAATGAAGGTGTGAATGAGGGTTTCAGCGGCAGATGAGCAAAGACAAGGGAAAAGTTGTGCAATGTTATCGAGGTGGAAATAGCCTGTCTTATTGATGGCATGAATATGAGGCCGGAAGCTCATCTCAGGGTCAAATGTGATAGTAAAGGTGTGAACAGACTGGCTTACTGTTAAACTGTTGCCAGGGAGAGGGATGGGATCAGCAGTTAGGGAACTGAGTTTGGAGTATGGACCAAAAACAATGGGTGGGCTCGTCCGGTTCCGTTGACGGCGGGGGTCATGGCAATTGTGAGCGGACAATAGACAATATGTCGAGAAAGCCAAAAGTGGTTTTCATGCCGTCGTGAAACCAGTTTGTGATCGTCCGCTCTGTCCATCAATGGCGGGCCGCGTTTTCCACCGCCGCACGTCAGGAGCCTAATTTCAATACTTTAGCATCTCATTATAAACCCTGCTGCTGGAATCACCAGCCCCCCACCCCACCCCACCCCCCACCCCACCCCCCCACGCTGCATCCTCCGGGCACGTCGGCGTGATTGCACACTGATGTGTTTCACAACTGTACATAAGCGACATGCACCTGGCAAGCTGCACTTCGCTCAGGACTTCGAGGTTTGTTTGCCTACCTTGTTTTCAGGCATCACTCGCAATCATCAGTGCCAGGCTTCGCAGACAGCACCACATCACTTTTAGGGGGGTTCATGTGCAGGTCTCTACCTACCAAGCTAGCAGTAAGGCGGGAGTGGCTTTTCAACGGCTGCAGGGCTAGATCTTGCTTGGGGAAGAGGGGAGAAGTGGCCTCAGACAAGAGGAGAGACCGCAGGGTGAGGGCTGGACAGCAGAAGGGAGGTATCCCAGGGTGTGTGTGGAGGCACATGTTGATCTGTGGAAGTGGCCTCAGATGGTGAGGACTGAGGAGACTGTCTCCAGAAGAGATGAGGCCAGAAAAAGATGTGAGGGTATGTATGAGAGAATGAGTAGTGATATCCCTTGAGCTGGCAGTGAGTGAGATGCCAGTGAATGTGTAATGGGCTTGTGAATGTGTGAGTTTCGAGTGATGGGGTGATTGCATTCCCCTGGCGGCACAAATTAGATTATTCATCCATTTTCTGCACTGGATGGCCGACCTCTTGAGTGCAGCATTGGCATTGACCATCACTGCCACTGCCTCCCAAGCCAGAGTTGTGAGACTGACGGCCTCCTGCTTCCATAGCGGGGGCAGAGGGCATCGCGGCAGGCCTCCATGGCATCCAGAAGGCATCACAGGGATGCATCATTGAATTGGTGGGGGGCTGCACTCTTCCTGGCTTTTGGGGCCATGTATTCACTGGAGGCATCTTGGGCTGCAGGCATTGAGAACTGTGTGCGGCTGCAGTTTAAATATGGTGCCCGGCATGAGGAAGCGGAGAGGTAACGGCGTGTCGGCAAATTGTAGGCTGCCCACCAGCGAGATGGCGTGTTTCCTGTGGCTACATTATTAATGAGGCGGGAAGCGAACAATACGGTGCGAAAATCATTGTAGATCTTTTTTCATCTCCCTACTGTACTTAGTGCAAATCTGGGACAATTACACCCAATGGCTTCGGTCTTCCCAATATTTAATATTTTACTACAGGTGATTTATATCTACTTATTTTATGGTACTTCTTTTCTCCTTTTTCTACACACTAACACTTGTACTAAACACTAAAATACTGGACAAAAGTTTTAAATACAACCCCGTCAACTTACATAAGCCATTACAAGAATTTCAGGCAAAAAGCAGCACCTCTTTCCCCTTCTACACCAAATTCCCACTCTCACCCTTTAACTTTTATTCTCTGCTTTCGATGCACTCCATTTATAACCATTCTTTGTGTCAGCAGATACTGCTTACTTTTATACATCTTTCTGAGCCACACCCAAGTCACAAGTGCCTGCACATCGTAATTTGCCCCTATCACTCACAGCTGAGAGATAGTTAACTGCCACTGACATGCAGCTTCTGTTAACTAATTGTTAGCTACAGCACTGGCATCTACCCGGCAATGTGAAAAATTGCCCAGTTATATCTTGTACACAAAAAGTAGGACAAATCTAACCTGCCCAATTACCGCCCCATCAGTCTACTCTCAATCATCAGTAAAGTGATGGAAGGGGTCATCAACTGTGCTATCAAGTGGCACTTGCTTAGCAATAACCTGTTGACTGATTCTCAGTTTGGTTTCCACCAGGGTAACTCAGCTCCTGACCTCATTACAACCATGATTAAAAACATGGAAAAAAAAGCTCAATTCCAGAGGTGAGATGAGAGTAACTGCTCTTGACATCAAGGCAGCATTTGACTGAGTGTGACATCAAGGGGCCCTAGCAAACCTGGAGTCAATGGGAATCGGGGGAAAACTCTCCGTTGGGTGGAGTCATTCCTAGCACAAAGGAAGGTGGTTGTGGTTGTTGGAGGTCAATCATCTCAGTTCCAGAACAACACTGCAGGAGTTCCTCAGAGTAGTGTCTTCGGCCCAATCATCTTCAGCTGCTTCATCAGTGACCTTCCTTCCATCATAAGGTCAGAAGTGGGATGTTTGTTGATCATTGTACAATGTTCAGCACCATTCGCAACTACTCAGATACTGAAGCAGCCCATGTCCAAATGCAGTAAGACCTGGACAATATTCAGGCTTGGGCTGACAAGTGGCAAGTAACATTTGCACCACACAAATGCCAGACAATGACCATCTCCAACAAGAGAGAATCTAACTTTCGTCCCTTCACACTCAATGGCATTACCATTGCTGAATCCCCCACTATCAACATCCTGGGAGTTACCATTGACCAGAAACTAAACTGGACTTGCCATATAAATACTGTTGCCACAAGAGCAGGTCGGAGGCAACTAACTCACCTCCTGACTCCCCAAAGCCTGTCCACCATCTACAAGGTGCAGGTCAGGAGTGAGATGGAATACTCTCCACTTGCTTGGATGAGTGCAGCTCCAACAACACTCAAAAATCTTGACACCATCCAGGACAAAGCAGCCTGCATGATTGGCACCCCATCCACAAACATTCTCTCTCACCACCAATGCACAGTGGCAGCAGTGTGCATCACTGACAAGCTGCACTGCGAGAACTTGCAAATGCTCCTTAGACAGCGCCTTCCAAACCCACTGTCGTAATATGGGTTCTTTAGATGTCTCAGTGTATTTTTAAAAATGAACCATTTATTGTTAATCTTTAACTATTACAGATCCTAGGTTACTGTCATGCATGGTGCTGTTACCCCCATGCAAGCTGGTTCCAGAGTGTTCTTTCTAAACTGTTCTCACTGCTTATTACCATGTGACACTATGCATCATACCATGGGCGGTGCTATTCTCCAGTCCCAAATTAACCCTTGCTCTGCTGAGCACCTTTACATTGAAATGGCATTCAGGCAGATCATACAACATGAATCAGTCTGTCATGTTTGGGGGAATGGGAGCAGTGTTCTGTGTTTCTGGTACTTTGTTATCTCCATTTGATTCAATTTTTGCACTCCTTTGAGTTGCGTTTCTTTTTATTAACAACTTGCCAAATTTTTTCAGGCACTTTGGGTTTGTCCCATCCCTGCCGAGAGGTAGGTACACTCAGCTCATTCCTAGAGTGGGCTTGAATTTTCTTTTTCCATGGCACCCGCCGTGTTCTTGCTGGGTGTATACATTTCACAAATGGAACCTTCATTTACACTTGTTTCACAATTTCAGCCAAACATTTGTTTGCTGTTTTATTTTCAAATCCTTTTGCAAGCTTATACGTCTTTTCATTCAGCTCAGCTTTTTCTTATTCTGGTGCCTTGCACTTCAGTGTTGGAGTTAAATCTTCTGATCTCATTTCTGTCTTTTCTTTTTCTGCCTGCAACAGAACTTTGTCCTTGGCCTTCAATTTGGATTCATTATTGGCCAGGCAAAGACTCCGGTGAAGTCTTAACTTGTTTCAGTTCTGTAATTGTGCAACTCATGGCTTCATTATCTGCTCACAGTTTGTAAAGGTCTACGGCTCTTCCTTTCAATGCCTCCCCTTTTCCATTCAACTGCTTCATCAGCTCTTCAGTCTGTTTCTTGTAGCTTTCAGCTTCCTCCTGGAATATGGAACATTGCTGAGTCTTCTCTGCTAACGGGTTCTTCAGTTTGTTCAGAGTGACATTTCATTCATTTTGCTTCCCTTCATAATTATCCAGAAGAATAAACTTTGTCCTGAGGGATTCTTGTAGCATGTGAAGGTCTTTCAACAGGTTTTCCTTTTCTTTGCAAAGCTCACTTTCTTCACCTTGAGTTTTCCTGTAATTCAATAGAGTCTCTTCGAGTTTCTTCTGCTACACTTCCATTCTGCTGTTTAAGACAGTCTTCATTTAGTTGATTTGCTGAATGGTTATGCATTACTTTTGCATCTGATCTTGAAGGACCATCAACTGTTCTTTCAGCTGTTTATTTTCCTGTTGACCTCTTGCCAACTCACTCTGGTCTTCGGTGCATAATTTTGTTGCTACTGATCGTTCAAACGCAGCTTTTCCTGAAGTAATATTCAATGTCCTTTGTAGCTCCTCATGTCTTTCCCTTGGTACATATCAATTCTTCAAGGAGTCTTTCAGGATTGCAACTTCTTTGTATGCCTTTTCTGCCTGCTGTTTTGCTTGGTTGAGTTTTCCCAACTCCTGCTTTGATTTGCCAATTGTGGAATTGAAGGTCATTACTTCCTCTTGATACCTTTGTGTCATCTGTGAAATTTGTTTCTTCACATCTCGAACAGCTTAGTTCATTGAAGACTTCAGTTCATCGTGCATTTTCAAAGGAATATAATCAGCTTGAATCTTGTTCTTCAAATCTTCCAATTCAGCTCTGATGCAAACATATTCCTGTAGAACAGCTTCATTTACTTTCTGCATATTTTGCATCTTTTGAGTTACCTCAGAGAGCTTTCCTTAATTTATAGCCATCTGCTCACTCTGCACTGCCATCTGTCTCCCTCCCTCTGGGGTCTTTTGGCTCCCATTCTCTGGGGTTTTCTGTCGTCCGCACTCTGAAGTCTTTTGTTGCCCTCACTCTGGGGTCTTTTGTAGTCTTCCCTTCAAGAACTTTTGTTGCCCTCTCTCTGAGGTTTTTTGTTGCTCTCACTCTGGGGTCTTTTGTTGCCCTTAGTACTTTATTGGGGGTTGCCCTCTCTTTCTTGTTGCCCTCGACGGTGTTGCCCTCTCTCTGGGGTCTCTTCCAATTTTCTGTCCATGGCTGTTTTATTTACTCATTGTTACAGCTTTAAATATCGTTACCGCTTTAAGGCAGTCAGAGAGGAACCATTTTTTTTTACCTCGGGCTGTCTGCAGCTGTCAGCTTTCTTTGTTACACATTTCCCATGTTTTTGTGCTTTTGGTGGGCTCTCCGGTAATCAAGGCTGATTTTTTTAGAATAAAACTTTTTAAAACTTCTTTCTTGTTGAAAAGAAAGCACAGCAGCAATTTTTTATCTTTTTTTTTTCTTTTTACCTCTGTAGGTCCTGTTTGTCGTGAACTTCAGGAGCTGTCCGAAACCTGTCAGTTTTTTGTTTTTGATTTTCCCATGCTTTTTTTTTAAAAAAGCATTCTAAACTTTTAAAACTTTTGTTTCTTGTTCAAGAAAGCAACTGCAGTGATTGCTACCTTTAGACTCTGCAGATTTCTTCTCTTTCCCCTTGAATGCCCAAACATCCAGGAGACCCAACAGACTTTGGTCCGATCAGGGCATGTCCTTTTAAACTTAAAGGGTCAGCACTTCTTTCTTAAATTCTGCAGGTCTCTTTTTTTAAACTCTGCAGAATCTTCTGAAACGTTTGACTCTGCCAGCTGATTTTTACAGGTTTGTTTTAAACCTTTGTTTTTTACTTGCAGCTCTCTTTCAGCTGCCCTCTGGATGCTAAGGCCTTGGGGTCGCCACTTATCCTAAATGTAAGTACAGCTACATTTTTGTATTTTTGCTCACCATCTCATGAACTGTGTCACTCAGGCTCTTGCAATTTTATGTAATGGACCAACACTCACTCTGGTGGAGTCCTCATTTCCAAGTCTGTGGTGAAGCTTCTTCAACTTTTTCTTCAAATTTTCTTCTTAGGTGTATGCCTCTCCAGTTTTTCATACCTTAGGATGCTGTTCTGGGTTCATGCATTTAGCTGCCACCTTTCATATCACTACGGATCACCAGATCGGATTATGGTACTATCTCTGATGTGATGCCTTGTAGAAGCAACCATCGCTGCTAACCGTGTTGTACTATGCGTTCTTTAGATGCTTCAATGATGAGATCTTGAGACTTGTATATTTAAACATGAACTGTTTATTATTAATATTTAACTATTTACAGATCCCAGGTCACTATCATGCATGGTGCTGTTACCTCCAGGCAGGCTGGTTCCAGAGTGTTCTTCCTAAACTGTTCTCTCAGTCTATTACCATGTGACTCTATACATCATACTATGGGCAGTGTTATTCTGCAGTACCACATTGAACCCTGCTCAATTGAGCATCATTACATTAAAATGGCATGGAGGCACATCATACAACATCCACAACCGCTACCATCTAGAAGGACAAGGGCAGCAGACACATGGGAACACCACCACCTGGAAGTTCCCCTCCAACACACTCACCATCCTGCCTTGGAAATATATCGCCATTCTTTCATTGTCACTGGGTCAAAATCCTGGAACTTCCTCCGTAACAGCACTGTGGGCATACCTACACCACATGGACTGCAGTGGTTCAAGAAGGCAGCTCATCACCTTCTCAAGGGCCATTAGGGATGGGCAATAAATGGTGGCCTAACCAACGATACCCACATCTCATGAATAAATTTTTTAAAATTTGCACCTGCTACAGTTTTTAATGTTCTAAGTTAAACTCAAAGGCCACTACATTTAGCTCATAGCACCACCGGTTTCAACACTATTGGAGGCTGTAGGTAATAAAAATGGCAGGCAGGGTCGGGGGTAGAGGGTGGCTGGTTGCCTCTCCCCAAAACTTCTGGTGTGGCCCACGCTGATCACCATGTTAGGAAGAGCTATAGTGAAGGTGTGCCATGCATACCACAAACGTATACAGCGTGTGCAGATTGCGAGGTCAAACAGCATTTAACACTGATTAGACTGACATTTTGCAGGCTCTGCTAATGTCCTCTCTCATACGTACACAGCTGAACATGCATTCAGCTTCTCCCCACCACTAACACTATCTAATGGCATCACCATGGATCTTTCAGGTGAGGTGTGGTTGACTTTCTTTTGCTGATCCAGATTTGGTGGAAGTACCGTGAACCGTGTTGCTGAAGCAGCGCATACAATTTCTTGAATGGATATTGAAGATTGCTGAGCAAAAAAAAATTGCTTTCAGAAATGTGAGTTATAGTTGCAGACTCTTTTGGACTAAACAATGAGAGAGGGATGGAGCAGACACAGCAAAGAAGAGAAGCCATTTGCTGAGAAAGGAGGAGGTAGGTTCCCGATAGAAGGTCGTGCCCTTAGGAAATTCAGGGATCACTTCTCCTACCCCTACCTCCGCCAGGGGCAGTGTCTGAGGTGGCTACAGCAGCGTGATCATAACATGATAGAATTTCACATGAAACTTGAGTTATATCTGAAACAAGAGTTTTAAGCTTAAAACAGCCAAGAAAAAGGAGTGAGAGGGTAGTTGGCTAAGTTTGATTGGAGAAATAGATTGAAAGGTGTGGAGGTAGATAAGCAGTGGCAAACAAAGAATAATCCAAAGTTCTCAATGAAAATACATCCAATTGAGAAACAAAAAAGTGTTCACAGGTAAAGTGATCCACCTTGACTGAAGAAGCAAGGTTAGTATTAGATTAAAAAAATAATGCTTATAATTGTGAGAAGAATATTAGTAAGCTTAAGGATTGGGAGAGAAAGGACAACCAGAAAATTGATTTAAAATATAAAAAAATAAGTGTGTAAACTAGCGAGAAATATAGGGCAGAATTTTGCCCTTGGCATGCGGGATTGGTGGGGGCGGCAGGGGCGGTCGGGAAGCCAGCTGCCACCCGCGAGCAGCGGTGCACTGCAATTTTATGCTGGTGGGCCAATTAAGGCCCGCCCAGCATGAGACGCGGTTGTGGAATGAGCGCGAAGGGGCGGGCGGCAGTGGGTGCTCAATGTCCACCGGATCCAATGGTGACCTGGCAGCCGATTCAAATGCGGCCTCGGCAGCCCTTGGGAAGCTGCCATCGAAGGACGTGGAAGTCGTGATGGACAGCTTTGCGGGTGGACACGGCAGGTGGGAGGGCAAGTCGGCGGGGCAGTCGGCCCTGCGTTTCTCAGATGAGTGCCTCGCTGCCCTTCTGGAGGAGGTGGCAGCGCAGAGGGAAACCCTTGTCCCCAGGGACAGGAGGAGGAGGCCCCCCCCACTCACCAAAAAGGCCTGGGAGGAGGTGGCATCCAGGGTCAGCAGCCACAATGTGCTGCACATGGGTGCAGTGCCGGAAGCGCTTCAAAGATCTCCTGCGATCGGGAAGGGTGAGTACTGTGTTGGCATAGGTTACTTTGCAGAGCAGTTAAGAGCTGCCCATCCCCCCGTGGACCTCAGAGTTCTTAGAGTGTGAGTGGCAAATGTCAATGAGGCAGCATCTGGGCAAGGGGGTGAGCCCTGGCTGCTTGGACCGAGTGTCTTGTGGCTCCAGGGTCACAAATCAGCTGAGCCCTGCGAGGTATTCCTCAGGTGGGGTTGGCCAGGCTGCAATGGAAATGCAGATACAGGAACTAGTCAATGCTCCTCTGTCCTTTCAGGAGAAAACATCCCATAACAATGCAGAGAGGTTGCAGACTGATGGGGGACCGCCACACCTACTAATCCTCAGTCGTTATGTGCAGGAGGCCCTGGAGCTGGAGAGGCGCCATGTGCCTAGGTCAAGCAGCCGCGGTGAGGTTGGGCTGCCACAGGGAGGTAAGAGTGCAGTGCACTGAGGTGAGAATGTCAGTAATTGCAACCATTCCAGTGTTGTTGCTATATTGATGTGAGTCTCAAACCTGGAATTCCCATTGATAATGGAAAGGAAAGGGCACCCTGATGCATATTTCTGTCTCATGAGGCTGCTAGGCGTGAACAGTAACAGTGTAACAACTTCAACCAATGACATGTCCTTGTTGTTCCTTTTAGGCTCATCATCAGCCCTTCGGCATGAGGAGCCTGAAGGCCCAGCCCTGACATCTGAGGATAACCCCAAATCAGAATGCACCTGCGTCACACCCACTCTCTCAAGCAGGCACCAGCGCAGATACCAGTACCTCAGTGGGCATTAGATCACCGGCTACTATCTCGGTGCACATTGGTGAAGGCACTTCCTCGCTTGAGGCGCAGGTAGAGGCAGAGAGTGCCCAGGGCGCAGGCCATCGGAGGACAGCTGGGGACCAGGACAATATTCAGCCAATGGCTGATGATGGCTCTGGAGTTGTCCATTAGGCAGCAGATGCTGGACATACAGCAGGGTATGCTGGAGGATCTGGCCAAGATACATGAAGTGCCATGGTCTCCATTGTGGAGGAGTCCTTGCACAGCGTGACCACTGCGTTGACCCTCATGGCTGAGCACACTGCCTCCTCCATGGAGAGGCTCCTCCAGGAGCTGAATCAGGGATTCCTGGGGATATGCTCAGACCTGCAAGCCCTCACACCAGCAATGACCTCCGGTGGTCACTGTCAGTGTGGGAGATGGATTGGGCACCCAGTATCCCAGATAGGTGCCCATCCATCAATGGTGAGCAGGGAGGTCCAGAGCAACCTCACATTGGCGCACGAGCTGCCAGTCATCTCTGTGGTCTCCTCTCAGGGCGCACCGGATGAGGGCAGCAGCTCCTCCACCCCTCTGCCAGTGACCGTGGCATCCGCTGAGGCTGCGCTAACTGGGGAGATGCCAGCTGTGGCACTGGCCGCTCCCTCCCAGGCGGGGCCACACAGGCTCCATGGGCCAGAGGACGCTTGCCAAAGTCATCAAGGCCAACAGGTCAGCAGAGTGAGCAGGCTGTCTCCAATGCCGGTGCCAGCGAGGTGGGAGCACCCAGACAGAGTACTCGCAAGCGAAAACTTAAAGCACCTTAATCACAACATGGCATGATCACAGGTGATATTTGTTTCCCCCATTTTTCCATTCAGTATTTACTGGTGTGATGGAAAACACCTGACAATGTTAAATTGTAGAACGTATGCAGGCACCAGTTAATTAAATGTGTTTTTGTGCAACTGGCCTCTGAATGCTTTATTTGTTCCACATGTGCATAGTAAGTCATGATGTTATGACATGTTTCTCCTTCAACTTTATTGCAATGGCACATAGTGTATGCTGTTGACCAAGGAATTGGTCATGTAAGGGATCGAGCATTAAGTCTGCAGCCCTGGAATGTAGTGGTAGTTCTTCTTTGGTAGGCTAGCTGAAGGAGCATTGGATCAAAGCATCCCAGGAGTCCCTGGAGGTTGCCCAGGTCAGTGTCTATGCCCTCAGCGTTCTCCTGACCATGCTCGTCCTCTGACTCATTACTGGACTTATCATCTAATGCCTGAGCAGCTGCGTCAACATCTTCCTCCACTGCATCCCCCCTTTCCAACGCCAGATTGTGGAGAGCACAGCATGCAACCACTATCAGCGACACACAATCTGGGGGGTATTGGAGTGCGCCCCCTGGATCATCAGAAGTGCATCTTGAGAAGACCGATGGTTCTCTCTACCACAGCCCTTGTGGAGCTGTGGCTCCTATTGTACCGCTGTTCGGCCTCTGTTCTTGGATGCCGGAGAGGCGTCATGAGCCACCTTTTGAGGGGATAGCCCTTGTCACCCAGCAGCCATTCATCCAGTTGGGCTGGAGCACTGAATTGCCCCGATATCTGGGAGTGTCTCAGGATGTAAGCGTCATGGGAGCTGCCAGGGTACTTTGCACAGACTTGCAGAATCTGCATCCTGTGGCACACGCTATCTGCACGTTCATGGAGTGGAATCCCTTCCTCTTGACGAAGGTACCATGCTCACCCGGCTGGCGTCTTGATGGCCACATGTGTGTAGTCGATTGCACCCTGGACACGGGGGAAGCCAGCAATCGCTGTGAAGCCTCTGGCTTGCTCCACCTCATCCGTACGGTAGTGAATGAAAGTCGATGCACACCTGAACAGAGCTTCTGTCACCAGCTTGACGCATCTGTGGACAGCTGATTGGGAGGCTCCACACAGATCCCCCAATGAGCCCTGGAAGGAGTCGGAGGCAAAGAAGTTGAGGGCAACTGTGACCTTCAGTGCCACTGGCATGGGTGTCCACCCACACAGTTGGAGCTGATCTCAGGGCCAATCATCTGACAGATGGAGGTCACTGTCTCCCTTGAGAGACAGAGCCTCCTTCGGCATTGTACCTCAGACATATTGAGGTAGCTACATCGCCGCCTGTAAATCCTGGCAGCAGAATAGTGGCATCTCCTGTGGCCCCTTCCACCTTGGCCTTCCTCTTGGCCCTGCGCCCCTTGTGCCTGTGCCTCTCCTCCCACAGGTTGCTCCCCTGGAGACTGAATTGGGACACCTGGCCTCCTCCCACTCCTGACCCTCTCTTCCTCCTCAGGGGAGGTGCCTCCAGTGGAGATCACAATCCCCATTCCCAGGGTAAGGGAAGACTGTCTGATACCTGGAAGACCCCAAAGGGTATGACATCTCTGGTGTTCTGAACTGAAGCCTCTTATTTCTGTCAAGACAGCTCTGAAGCAAAATGAAGATGTCCTGTTCACACAAGCAAGCAGCAGCAAGTTATACCCTAAACTACAAACTACTTGCATTTACAAGCCCACTGACCCTTCTTATCCTGTCATGGATGAGGTTTTTGAAATTATGACCTGCCCGTCTGCCCATTTAGCCCATACAACGGCCTGAAAATTGCTGGGCTACATAAAGCCTGAGACAATTGGTGTCTCAAGGGCCTTAACTGACTAATTAATGGTGGGAGCGCCTCCGTCTTAATCATGTGCCCGCCTTGCAAAATATCGTGAGAGTGCGCATTGACGTCGGCACACTCAGCCAACGTCAACGCGCTTTATTTCATGCTCAGGCGCATCGGGCGCACACCCGCACGCCGAGCTAAAGATTCTGGCCATAAAATCAGATTATAAGAGCTTCTACAAGTATGTAAAAAGGAAGAGTAGCGAAAGCAAACATTGGTCCCTTAGGCGGGGACAGAAGGAATTATAATGGGGAATAAGGAACTGATAGACATTACACAAATGTTTGGTCTGTCTCGTCACAGCAAATCAAAAATAATGGGGAACCATGCAGCTTGATCATTTTCGGGCTTGGGCTGATAAGTGGCAAGGAGCATTTGTATCACACAAGCGTCAAATAATGACTATCATCATCAAGAGAGAATCTAAGCATCATCCTTTGACATTCAGCAATGCTGAATCCCCCACTATCATCATCCTGGCGTTTACCATTGACCAGAAAATGAACTGGACCAACCATACAAATACTGTGGCTACAGGAGCAGGTCAGAGGTTGGGAATTCTGAGGACAGAAACTCACCTCCCGACTCCCCAAAGCCTGTCCATCATCTACAAGGCACAGGTCAGGAGTGTGATGGAATATTCCCAACTGGTCTTAATGAATGCAGCTCCAACAATAGGCCATAAGCCACAAAGCAATGGTTCTGTTGCCTGAACCACTCTGGAGGAACCCACCAGTACCCCACAGAGCGTGCGTCAAGATACACAATGGTTTGCTGTATCTTATGTAACCTGGTCATCATGAGGTCACAGCCCTTGCCACCAGAGATATGGTGAGCAGCTGTGGAGGAGGAGGGAGGAGAAGGAAGAGGAGGAGGAGAGGGAAGAGGAAGAGCAGGAGAAAGGGAGAAGGTGGCCAACCCATGCCCTTTCCAGCTGGGCTGTCTGTGATTGTCTCATTTGACTACAGTGAACACAATTCCAAATCGCCATTTGACGACAGATGCTTACCTTTCTTGTTACTACCCATTACAGCCTCCTCTTGGCAACAATGCTGAAATAAAAGTCATAACAAAACAACAATTCCAAACTAACTTTATAAACAAACCATCCAATATTCCCTACAAAAGTTAACCTTTGTGCATTCCCTTAGTGCCTGTCCTTCATGTGCCTTTGCCTGTCCTGGTGCTCCTTCACAGTGCTACCCCAGTGGCTGCAGCACGGCTGCCAGAACATTGCTGACTGTCAGTGAGGGAGACTGCAGATAGCTTCATAAGATGCCCTTGAGTAACTCTGACCCTGGGAAGCCTGGCTTCAGACTGCACCACCTCAACGTGGGCAGCAGCAGTATGGGCTGAAGGGCTGACAGGCACCCGCAAGGGCACTGGCAGAGTGGCAGTGAAGGGAG
Organism: Cetorhinus maximus; assembly: GCF_964194155.1. NCBI lineage: Eukaryota > Metazoa > Chordata > Chondrichthyes > Lamniformes > Cetorhinidae > Cetorhinus > Cetorhinus maximus. The sequence goes on from NC_135880.1 coordinate 98,404,310, forward strand.
GATAAATGCTGTCATCCTGAGAAAAGACAGCAGGTTCGTGCTCCACAGAGCCATTACCACTCCCCCTACTAATCTGTTGGAGCCAGATTGCTGGACTCCTGTGTGACCCTGCAAGCCCTTTAAGCACTGATATCCTCAGCAGTGATGGCAGCAGTGTGAGTGCATGACAGCAAGCTGTGCTTACATGACCTCAGTCTGCGCTTCTGCTGTAGTACTCTCAGATGTTGGTTGGCTTCTGCCTGTGCTGCAATGGAAACTGCAACATTGGCCATCAGACATGATGGTTGAGTCTGCAGGTGTATTCATGGAGTTAGACACCACTTTCACACTGGAAAGAATGGGCTCCAAGTTGGTGCAGGGCTCCTCCGTACTCCTCGACAGTGACAGCAGGCTTGCTGGCAGACCTGCCAATGCCCAAGCATTTTATTGTGCATGCCCATCAATCTATTTCTATGCACCACCCCATCAAAATCCTTACCTGCATTTTCCTCAGCATGACACGTGCAACCTCACCCTCTGGGGAGCTGGAGGGCCCCTTCCCCCTGCCTTTGCTGCAGCCCATTTGTTCCCAGTGACTCACCATATGCAGGTCTGTCTCTGTGCTATCCTGTAAAGCATTCACAGTTCCAGTATCCGAGCTGGTGGCAGCAAATGTAAGATTGAGTGACAGTGTTTCATCATCATCAGTCCCTTCTTTCTCTTGTACTCAGCCTCTAGAACCATTGCCTGACCAGGTGGCAGTTCTTGGATATCTGAAAGTCAAAAGGCACAAAGGTAGAGTTGCAGTGAGGGAAGGGGGGAATGCAAGGGGCCCATCCTTACACCATCAGCTTGAAAATCAGAAGAAATTGTGACATCGAGGGAAAGTGGAAAGTGAGAAGGTGGATTAAGTAGGAGCATGCTGTCATCTTCAATGGTTTCAGCCCCACAGCTTCAGTCATGGCCTCTCCAATGATGACCAACAATATCTCCTTCATGGGGGTGAGAACATGCAGCCGTGGCTGTACCCTGACCATTAATATGGCTAATGACTTAGATTTAACATTTTATTACACTGTGCAAACAGATAGAAAGAGCCATTTTCACTGAAATATGTTTTGTGTTAAAAACATTTTTTAACAGATCAATTTACAGAAGACGCAAATCCTACTCATCAGCTTTTAACAAACAGACCATTGGGAAAATTTCTGTTTTCATGTACTGCCACCCAAAATCTTTCTTCCCCCTGCTCACTATTCCATCCCATTCCACCCCCAACCCTGCACCTGGAGTTTAGCCTTTGTAACGTAAGGAGGGTTATTCTGCTTGGGAGAGAGGGAGAATTTCATGACTTCAAACAAGGGACATTAGATCAAGTTTTTTTCTTTTCAGATAATCCTCCCTTTGATGTCACCAAACTGAAGCCTCTCAGAATAGAAAGGGAAAGCTGTGAAAGGGGCCCAGTTAATTTATACGTTTAAGTGTCGCTGTTCTAATTCGCCAATGTAGCATTTTTATTGTCTTCTGCTTTGCATTGCAAAGGCTGGCTTACATCAGGCAATTATCAATGGCCGCCTGAACAAATAATTGAAATGCACAAGTTGTGGGGTTTAGTTAAACAATGTCAGGAATGGAGGTGTGAGGTCATACATATTCCTAATTGCATTATCAATAGTTGGTGCTCTTCCCTGTTGACCTGCTATGGGAGTATTTATTTTGCATTTATTTCAGCAGCAGCTAATCAGGTAAACTGCTGGGTACAAGGCATGCATTCACCAGGCATTATCTTACACAAAACTCCCACTGGGCAAATACACATCCTCATACATCCCACTTGAATTATTAAAGCTTTCTTTTTTGCCAGACACATCTGTAAAGGATAATGTAGCGACAGACTGCGTTGTTAGCTTCGCTGAAAAAGATTGGTAGAAAATAAGGATTTATCTCTTGTAGAAAATCTTCAACAAGTAGATTAATGGCGATAACTGGAGAACTTTTAGTTGTAATTTGGTTGCCATCATAGTGTATCACTTATCAAATTCTCTAATTACCAAAGTATCAATGATTGTAGAACTTAAATATGATCTATTTGTGCAACTGATTCAAGATGATTTACAATAAAACTGTGAACATGAAATAAAGTACAGGGCAATGAGAAAACACTCCTCGAATGTTTTTGCACAATTACATGCTTCTCTTTATTTGATTACATTATTTTCTTTTCTTCTCTTATTCAGTTTTTCTGCTACTTTGTGATCTTGGGTAATGGTAGGTAAATGGAATTAAGATGTAGATCAATCATGATCTAATTGAATTCTAAGTTCAAGGGGCTGAATGGCCAACTCCTGTTCCTATCTTTCTACATTTCTCATCATATTCTTTGGGTTTGATTTTTAGGCCCTACCAGGGCCAGAATTGAAAGCGAGCGGGTGCAATTTTCCCCACCTGCCGGCATTCTGGAGGCAGATCAGGGCAGGAGGGCCACTGCACTCCAAACAAATGGAGAGGCTTTCCATTCCCGTCTGGGTGGTGCTGCAGAAGACCCTGTAGCGGGGTCCCTCCCAATACCACAACCCGCATCACTGTTCAAATTTAAACTTTAAAAATGCTGGAGAGTGGGTGCTGCCATTTTGGGGCACCCTCTCTCTTTTATTGCCATCACAGCCCGCTGCTGCTTTCAAGCTGGAAGGACTCATATTAGGCCTCCAACTTTGAGAGCCTGCTCACCATCCTTCATTGAACAGCATGCCCAACCTCTGGCCACCATTTGGCCGCACCAGTAAAAATCACAGGGAATGACTGTTTTCCACAAAGGGCAGGCTTCTGATCCACATTTCAGCCTGTTGAAAGTGTGACACTAGACACTTTCATAGGAAAAACAGAAATTTAGAGTCTTTCCTAAATAATGAGAGATTGGGAAATGTTGATGTCCAAAGGGCCCTGGGTGTTCTTGTTCATGAGTCACTGAAAGCTAACATGCACGTGCAGCAAGCAGCTAAGAAGGTAAATAGTATGTTGACCTTTATTGCAAGAGGATTTGAGTACAGGGGTAAAGATGTCTTGCTGAATTTGTATAGAGCCTTGTTGAGAACACACCTGGAGTATTGTGTAGAGTTTTGATCTTCTTATCCAAGGAAGGATATACTTGCCATAGAGGGAGTGCAACAAAGGTTCACCAGGCTGATTCCTGAGTTGATCGAATTATTCTTTGAGGAGAGATTGAGGAGACCGAGCCTGTATTCTCTAGAGTTTAGAAGCATGAGAGGTGATCAAATTGAAGCATACAAAATTCTTACAGAGCTTGACAGGGTAGATACAGGAGTCTAGAACCAGGTGACCCAGTCTCAGAATAAAGGGTAAACCATTTGGACTGAGATGAGGAGGAATTTCTTCACTCAGAGGGAAGTGAATCTTTGGAATTCTCTATCCTAGAGGGCTGTGGAGGCTCAGTCATTGATTATGCTCAAGATAGAGATTGATAGATTTCTAGGGAGGAAAGACATCAAGAGATATGGGGATATTGCAGGAAAATGGCGGTGAGCTAAAAGGTCAATCAGATCAAGTTCAATGGCGGAGTGGGCTCAAGGGGCCAAATAGCCTACTCCTGCTCCTATTTCCCATGTTCATATGTTCATATGAAGTATGAAAAACTGCCTGCAGCATCAGCAGAATATCATTATCAATAAATTTCCTGCTGCTTCCACCAGCTACCAGCAGGCATCACACTGGGACAGCAAAAGTGAGACTCAGGTTTAGTCAGGTTTAGAATGGGACAATCAGCCCAATGACAGCAACCTTCCAGAAAGGATCCAAAATTGGTCCTTGTTGTTTCTTTTCTGCCTAGTCAGCTGGTCTTACAGGTAAACATCTTTTTAATTGTGCATTTCCCTAGCCTCCCCCAGTAAATTGTTCAGGATGTGGCAAATTTAGTATGAATGCCAATTAGTATTATGTAAATTTCCTGACTCCAGAAACTCTGACAGGACAAGGCACTGAGGTTACTAGCCCTATAGTTAGAGCGGTGAAGGAATGTTATAAATTTTCTTAACACCGAAGTGCATGTACTTCAATATTTCAGGCTGTTTTTTACCTGTTATTCCTTTTGAAACTGTTCATTAGCCTTTGCCAGTTATTTTTTAGGTTGGTAAATCTGCAAAGCAAAATTCATAAATCATGGCCCAGGGTTTCCTCAAAGTTGCTCCTGCTAAACCATTGGAATAAATACAGCAGAAACCCAGTCTGAGGAAATTCCAGATCCATATCTTTATAGCAGCTCCTTCAGTGATTGTTAATTAAGAATTTTTTTTAAAAGTTGGAGCAGGTGTTGTTAAGTGTTTTACTGCTTTAGAGAGTTGGAACTCTCTCCATGGGGAGAGATGACTAAAATAAAGAGATTAGGTACTCATCTACAATGTTTGCCTTTGGCTCCAACTTAGAATTTATTTCAGAAACTTGATGGAATATTGGATAGAGATACAATTCCCAGGACTAACATAAAACTATTGAAAGAAGTATCAAAGAATTAAGGGATTATGGATGTAGTTATTCCTTACAATGTTTTTCCAAAAATATCCAATTTTCAATAGCTAAAATTTCTGTTTAAGGATTGAAGATTACTCCATGGATTCATGTTCTAACCACAATCAGGAAACATCAACCATTTCTCAGAACTGCTGTGAGAACTAGTGATTTTGATAAAAACGTTTAGGCAAAGGTATTTTTAGAAATATGACATTATGACAATGTTTTTGAAATATTGTTCATGATCATTGAAAGTGAACCTTTGGAGGAATGGATGAAAGAACAAGGGGAAATGGAGGAAAGAAGGCAGAGTGGAAAGGAAGTGGGATGGAGGAGAGTGCAGGAAGAAGTGGTGGGAGGATGGAGGGAAGAGAAGACAGAGAGAGAATGGAGAACACGGGGGAGTGAATTGGGAGAGGGGAGAGATAAGAGGGAGAGAGGGGAGAATAGGAATGACAAGGAGAAAGGATGAGGGCAAACTGTAGAGAGAATTGGGAGAATGGATCACAGAGAAATGAGTGGAAAAATAGATGGAGCTTCATACTCTTACTAAATTTATGAAACATAAAATAATAGAGGATGCCGGATGTGTAATCAGAGCATTGTCATTTTTTTTCTCTCTTTCTGTCGCTCTCTCTGTCACACAGACCCACATAAGGCTTCTGGTAATCTACTCAATACAAACTTTACTTCAAAACGTCTGAATTTTGATTTGTTGTTTGTCAGAATTATTTGAAAAAAACCAACTGAGTAGCAAGTGCTAGAGGGTGAAGAAAAATATTCCACCAGTACAGCTGACTGAGAAATACAGGCGCATACGAGGACACTTATGCAACTTACGTACACTGTCTGCACAAGACACAACAGTTTTCCTGCTCCAGCCACTGTTAAGAACATGACTTGTATTTACAAGATTGCAACTGGGGCATGATGATGTTATGGAATCCAGATCTGCATATTTAAAGAAAGCCCCCCACTAGCTTTGCCACCTCCTCAGAAGAGCAGGGTGAAATTGTAGATGGCTGGACCCAGGGAGTCACAGGCAGGTAAAAGACTCATCCCGTGTTTACCAGTGGTGTAGGGTTAAAATTATTACTTCAATGTGCCAGCTATGCAGCTGAAGAGATTTTTTAAAAAGCTGTCCTAGTTTCAGGATAGATTAATTCGATGAGATGATCTGTTATTTCAGGGTCATCGAATATCTCGATGCTGCATGTCACACCAGATGAGAGGAAACAGAAGCAGGGCTCAATCTCATTCATTCCAGTCGGAAGTGTTGGAGCCTCATTCGCCACCTTGCAGCAGACCAAAATTCACCCGTACTAATTCACCCATCAGTCACCCCGGACTAAGTTGCCAGTCACCTACTCCATGTGGCAAAACGCTGCTGGAAAAGAAAATAAAACATATCACCTAAAACAAACTGAAAAAAGCAACACCAGCAACATGCAGAACATGGCAGACCTGATCCCTCCAAGATCATAGAACTGGAGAAAGTATTAAGGGGCCTGAAATGTGGCAAAGCAGCAGGATATATCAACATCCAAAATTCCTGAAACAACTTGGCCTCCATGCTCGTGCTTGGCTGACTCAGTTCTTCACAGGAGTCATAAGCTCAAACTCATTCCTGGAGGTGTGGCATATGGCAAAAACCATTGCCATTCCAAAACCTGGAAAAGGTCTCACACTGGCAGCCAGCTATCAATTCATTTTGCTACTTTCTCTGTACTTAAAGATCTTTGAGCATTGCATCCTACAATGCATATCTCCAGGAGTAGACCATTCCTAATATCGACCAAGCTGGTTTCCATAAGGGACACAGCACATGTGATCAAGTATTGGCATTCACCACCTACATTGAAAATGGCTTCCAAAAGAACCTAAAGATAGGCATAGTGCTACTAGGTCTCACAGCTGCCTACAACACAATGTGGGACACTGGCCTGCTCCTAAAGCTGTCCAGAGTGCTTCCAACCTGGGCCAGGACTGTTGTCAAATCACTCCTTCACAACAGATGTTTCAGAGTCCATGTTGGGCAAGAGAGAAAGAAGTGCATGGAGGAGACTGGTCAATGGACTACCATATGGTTCAGTGCTAGCTCCAACCCTGTTCAGCATATATACAAATGACCTGTCAACAACCAAGTCCCACAAGTTTATCTATGCTGATGACATATCTTGTGCCACCCAAGCTTGATCCTTCTGAACTATGAACCAGATCCTTAACAAAGATGTTACAAAGTTGATGAACTATTGCAGCACTTGGTGTCTCACGTTGAATCTCTCTAAAACAATATCCCGTGTATTCCACCTCCACAATTCCAGAATTGCATATCTACATGGATGCCAAAGAGTAAAGCATGTTCCCAACCTAACCTAGTTGGGACTGACTCTAGATATGACTTTCTCCTTCTGGGAATATCTGAAGAAAACAGCAACAAAGGTCAAAACCAGAAACAATCTACTATCCAAATTTTCTGGGTTATTTTGCCACAACACACCAGACCTCAGCAGGTGTCCTGTTACAGCACAAAGTACTGTGCACTTGTCTGGCAAAGGTCATCACACACACATCTTGTTGACACTCAATTGAATGTAACAATGCGCATCATAACTGGAATTCTCTACTCAGCACCCCTCTCCTGGCTTCCCGTCCTTGCAAACATCATTCCCCCACACATAAGCCAACTGGCAAAAACCCACAAGCTGTTTGAAATCGTCCATGCTGCACTTCATTTACCATACCATGGTGACCTATTCAACCCACCTACTGTCTGCCTTCCACCTCAGTGCTCCATATGATGCAACCTTCCTGAGCAAGATTTACCAGTAGGTATCTTTTGGATCAAGGATTGGGAAACACGGGAAGTCACTATCAAGTTCCTTGTGACAAATCCCATCAGTCAAATGGCAGACTTTGAACTACCATGGTGAGAATAGTCCTTGCTAAACAGATTCAGGGCAGGCCAGGGCCCCCGTGCAGCCAACCTCCAGCACTGGGACCTCAGTACAAACCCCTTAAGCACTTGTGCAAAGACACAGACAATGCTGCACATTACCGAGTGTCTCCTCTACAGACCAAGTAGTTGACTAATCACTTTAAACTCAGGAAATGTGAAGGCTATTGCTTGGCTTCGCGGATTTGCATTCACTAAATAAATATATAAATAGATTTATTTGCATATTACAATTGTCCAGTAGTTGACTGATTACATTAGGGAAGTAGGCATTGTCAATTTTAAATCCCCTGTTCAACCGTTGAATGCCAAAATTGCATAGATATCCTTTGCAAAATTGAGGTGAATACATTGTACAATACATTTCTCTCATTTGCATGATGTCATAATACACCTGCCCGTTTCTGCATCCACCTCCAACAGCACAGGACATTTTGTTGGGTGGAAAAAGGGTTGGGGCTGTTGATGTTGCCTCAATTTCTGTGCTATTTGGACTATATCAAAGGAGCATAAGGGGAAACAAGTAGATCTAGTTTTTTTTTGAATATTCAGAAAACATTCAATAAGGTACCAAACAGGAAGTCATTACACAAGATGAAGGGTCATGAGATTGGAGTTAACATGTTAGCGTGGATTAAGGATTGGTTAATGAACAGAAAACAGAGAGTTGGAATAAACGGATCATTTCCAGAATGGAATTGTGTGACTCGTGGATCAGTGTGTGGACATCAACTATTTATAACCTTTACTGAAGACTTAGATAAGGGGAGTGAATTAATGTAACCAAGTTTGTTAGCGACAAAGCTAGATGGGAAAATAAGCTGTGAGGAGGATACAAAGAGGTTGCAAAATTATATAGGAAAGTTGAGTGATTACGCAGGTCTACTCCTGTTCCTATTTCTTATGTTCTTATGCCCTAACAAGGCAAATAGATTATACTTTGGAGAAATGTGAAATTATCCACTTTGGTAGGAAGAATAGAGAATATTTTCTGGAAGATGAAAGACTAGTATTCATGGGAATTTGGGCATCCTGTACACAAATCACAGAAAGTTAACATGGTAGTACAGCAAACAATTCAGAAGGCAAAAGGTATTTTAGCCTTTATTGCAAGGTGGTTAGAGTATACAAGACTAAGGAAGTCTTGCTGTGATTATACATGGCTTTGGTGAGACAAGACCAGGAGTACTGTGAGCAGTTTTGGACTCTTTACATAAGGAAGTATATACTGGCCTTAGAGAGCTGTGGAAGGAAGTATGATAGACTGATTCCTGCTATGACAGGGCTATCCAATGAAGAGAGATTCAGTAGATTAGGCCTATGCTCTCTGGAGTTTAGAAGAATGAGAGGGGATCTCACAGAAATGCATCAAATTCTGAGAGAGTTTGACAATGTAGATTCTCCGAGGCTGTGTGCACAAACTGGTGAATCTAGACTTAAGGGTCAACATCTCATCTAAAGTGTCAGCTCTTTAGGACTGAGGTGAGGAGAAACCTCCACAATCAGAAGGTTGTGAATTTTTGGAGGGCTCTGGATGTTCTTGCTGTTTAGTATATTCAGGTGAGATTTTTAGATTTTTGGGCATTAAGGGAATCAGGGGATAAAGGGTAAAGCAGGAAAGTGAAATGGATGAAGAAGTTTGGCCATGATCTTGTTGAATGGCAGAGCAGGATCGGTGGCCTTTTTCGTATTTATGTTCATATGCTTCTTTACTGTTCGACATTGCATCTTTTCTCGAAAAAAGTGAAATCTCCAAAGTATTCACAATACAAAGGCTGTACCCTCCAAAATATTCTCACACTCTCAGACTGATTTGAAATTTGTATTGTATTATTAACACTCACAACTGACTTTGAAATTTAAACCTTTAATAACCATATTGCAAGATGTTAATTGTATCCTGGTGAACAACTTGTACATTCCCAGTTTGATCATTTCTTGAAACTATTAGGAGGAAACTTGTAAGTCAGTAGTTTAAAAATCTGTCCATGTCCCCAATTACTCAGTAGTATTAATCAAAAAGAACCTGCCAGTTTATAGAAAGTACAATATAAAATATTGAATTGAAACTTTTTAAGTCAAAATCTTTGCCATCTGTTTAAGAAATGCAGCAGTTATTCACATGACATTAGAAGGTTGCTGGTCAAATGAGACACAATGTGCACAGTTTACATATCCAATTTTTTTTATAAATGTACCTACACTGTCCACATCCCAGTAATAAGTTGTCAATGGAAGTTTTCTTACCCTGTCTTGATGTCATTATGTTATAAAGGACTGGTCTGCCTACACTGATATATGGGGGTGGTTTCCAGTCTGAACATTACAACACTACAGATTGTGAACTGAAAGTTTACTGCCCAGCTGTAAATACTGAGAATTCTGATACACTGTATTTGCAGGAAAAGTTTTGCCAACCTTGGGCAGAATTTAATGCGGCCCTCAGGAACAAATTGGGAGGTAGTAGGTGGTTAGTTTTAAAGTGGGAGGGGACGTGCTGGACTGGAGCCCTGACAGCGTCACATTCAACCAGCGGTGGGAAACCTCCAAGGCCGTTGCTGCTACAATGTAGCGGGAAGGCAATTGAACTCAAGATAATTTAAACTCATTTGCCCGCTGTTATTTACAAGCAACACATGGAGATCATGGGCTATCAGATCCCCGACTACTTAAAGCTGGCGGCACCAAGGCGAGGCCTTAGTTGCGCCTGTGGAAGTCAGCCCCATTACAGTTGCCTTTATTTGTCATTCATATTAGGTAGAAGAGAGGGGAAAGGAAGCCATTGCTAGAGTGCAGTGGGTGGCCTCTGAGAGAGGGCAGTAGTCTGTGGTTGGGCTCACTAGGAGCAGTGGAACAGATTGCTGTAGCGGCCACTCAGCAAGATATGCAGAGGGTCATTGCTGCTGAGTTAGAGAAGAGTGACAAGGGAAGGGTCCCAGGGAAGATTGACTCCAAGGGCAGTGCACGAGAAAGGGAGAGACCAACCATCATGGGACTCAGATGCCCAGTTTTCCTGGACCTACATGTGGAGTGGTGCAGAGGGAGGAAGAAACAGGCACCAGAGAAGCAGGCACAGCAGCAGGTGCGGTAAGCAGGCCAGCCTCTGGCTGGGTAAGCCTCGGAAGGGTGCAGAGTGGACCAGCAGTAGACGCCAGCACCAAGACGGGCCCAATCGCAGCCAAGAATGTACTGGACTTGTCCAAACTACCTGCAGATGTCTGAACGGCAGAGTTAAGGAAGACTGTGGCTCCCATGGGAGGCCATCCCCGACCTGTGTGTCCTGCTGCAGGATGAGCTTGAACCCATGAGTGCTCATGGCCCTGAGAATCACCGTTGCACTGAATTTTTATACATCTGGCTCTGTCCAGGGATCCACTAGGGACAAGTGAGGGGTCTCCCAGGCAGTAGCTCATTGCTGCACAAAGGAGGTCACAAATGCTTTGTTCAAGAGGGTTGGTGAGTTTGTACACTATTAGAGTGACTCTGATAGCCAGGCAGAGAGGTTAATTGACTTCAGGACCATTACAGGATTCTCCTAAGAGCGAGGTGTCAACAACTGCATCCATGTGGCCATCAAAACTCCCTTGGACCAGCCAGCGAATTTCACAGGAAAAGGGTTCCACCCAATCAACGTTCAACTGGACTGCAACACCCAGCAGTGCATCCTGCAGATGTGTGTCAGCTCCCCAGAAGCAGTCAGGACACAGGTACACTTAGAAAGCATTATTCAGTTTGTCTCCTGCTTTTGGCACACAAACATGAGCAAGCTTGAAGATTGTGCATTGAAAAAGCAGGGCTTGGCTCTAGTCACACTACATTTACCTTCTCCATCCACAACCTGCTGTATGTCAGCAAAAAACCTGCTTCTCTCATGTTCTTTTTGGGCTGTAACTTAAAACCTAGATCTTAATCCTGATCTTAATTTTTAAAATTTTTTGAAGAAAATTATGCTTTGCTTTCTGATAATTCTAAGTTGCGCAAGATCAAGAATGAACATCAAGATTGAAGCTTGTACATCAAGCTGCCTGTTAGTAAAAAAGGACAGCTGATCATTTATGACATACTACTTGCAGGTGCCACAGCTTTTCCAGAATCCCTGTGTGCCTTCAGTGATGGATCTTCTGAGACCAGCATTACTCACTGAAGGCATGTCTGCTGATGCCAGTGAGGAGCCCTCACATTGCAGCTGAGGAAATGGACAATGTCTGCCACAGGTTGACCCAATTGAGCAGGCCATTGGCCGTCTAAAGATGAGATTCTGTTCCCATTCTGATTGGAACACTGCAGTATAGCCCAATGAAGGTTCCCCATATCATCATTGTGTGCCATGCTTTGCACAACTTCCCACTGCAGAGTGGTGGTGGCCTTGCATTAAGATGACATAAATGAGTGTCACTCTTCATCTGATGAGGAGGATGTAGAGGAGGGGACAGAGCAGGTGGGAGAGGATGATGAGCATCCTGCACTGCAGACAAGGGGCATTGAGAGAGGCACAAGAGAGGTTCAGGACAATCTCATTCACACCAGCTTCCAGCAACTGTGATGCCCTTTCACTGTCTGCCTAATCGCTCCCACTTTAGACAGATATCAGCTCCTTCATTTCATACTTTTGAAAGTTTGTGTTCTTGATATTTAGCAAACTGTCCAATTTAAGACTGGGACTTAAGAGTGGGGGCTGTACAGTTGGGACATTTTACACCTGAACCGTGCTGGGCTGAGTGTCCTTGCAAATCACATAACTAGGGAAGTAGAGAGGGCTTTAAACTAAATAAGAGGGGTGAGGGGTCAAGCTTAGGTAGAGGTAGCAATTCAAGCTGTAGAGTCAAGATAGGGGAGCAAAATAGTAATATGAGAAATGAGGGGTCAGAGAAAGGCAGGAAGGGACAGAGAGAAAAAACCTAAGAATACATCAACAGTCAAGACTAGATGTTACAAAGGTAACAAAAAGACAAAACTGAAGGCTCTCTATCTGAATGCACATAGCATTCATAACAAAGTAAATGAATTGATGGCCCACATTGAAATAAATAAATATGATCTGATAGCAATTACAGAGACTTGGCTGAAGGAAAACAAAGGTTGGGTCCTTAATATTAAAGGGTTCATGGCATTCATGAAGAATAGGAAGCTAGGTAAAGGTGGAGGGGTAGCACTGTTATTCAAAGAGGGCACTGGTGCAATAGTTAGAGATGACCTTGGTTCAGGAGATCAGGATGTAGAATCGGTTTGGGTGGAGATGAGGAATAGTAGGGGGAAAAGTCATTAGTGGGAGTGGTCTACAGGCCCCCCTAACAGTAGCCACAGTGTAGGACAAAGTATTCAAGAGAAAATATTGTGTGCTTGTGGTAAAGTGACAGTAATAATCATGGGTGATTTTAGTCTATACATAGGACAGAATCTGTTGTTCAGCGTGTGGGCGCAGGCCTCGCACGCTAACGCGTAAAATGACGTGTGGTGACGTCTGGCGTGTGTCCCAACATCACCGCGCATCATTCTGATCTTTCATTCGGCGGGTGCACACCGGAGTCAGCTGCGCCCCTGCTGATCTGTCATAGGCTTGTTAAGGCCATTAAAAAATTAATTAACCAATTGGACAGGGCTTCCCCTTAGGGTTGGCGGGCAGGCAAAGAGCCCAAGTGGCTTTCGCATTTTTCATGAAACCTCATCCACAGGCGGGATGAGGTTTCATGAGGGGTTTATTAAATTAATAAATATTGTTTATCCATTTCATGAACATGTCCCAGCTCATGTGATGCGGTCACATGAGGGGACATGTGTAAATTATATTTTACCCTCTTTATTAGAAGTTCTCATTATGAAATTAATCTCTCTGAGGCAGCTCCGTGCGTCAGGGAGATTTCTGGGCTCTTTCGAACGTATGTGCGAAAGACTACAGGCCCTGTCTCTCCCTTCTCCCCCCGCCTGCACAGGTAGCACTGAGCACTACCGGACACACGTCACGCTGGGAAGGACTTAATTGGCCACCCACGTAAAATGACAGCACGCAGCCGATCACAGGTGGCGATCGGCTCCGTGCCCGCCCACGCACACTCCCGGCCGGCCTGCCTGATGGGGAGAAATCTCTTCCCATAAACTGGAAAGATCAGGTTGGCAGTAATAGGCTGGATGAGTTTTTAGAATGCTTTCGAGATAGTTTCTTAGAGCAGCATATTCTGGAACCAACGAGAGAGCAGGTTATATGAGACTTGGTATTGTGTAACGTGACAGGATTAATTAATGACTTCAGAGTAAAGGCACCCCTGGGTAACAGACACCACAATATAATTGAATTTTATATCCAGCTTGAAAGGGAGAAGAGCGGGTCTAAGATGAGTATCTTAAACTTAAATAAGGGCAACTATATAGTGAAATCTGAGCTAGCTGAAGTGAACTGGGGATCTAGGCTAGAGGATAGATCAATAGAGAAACAGTGGCAGGGGATATTTCAGAGTAGTCAGAGTAAGTACATTCCTACTATAAAGAAAAATTCTAAGGGGAGGGCCCACCATCCGTGGTTAACTACAGATGTTAAGGAAAGCATCAAACTTAAGGAAAAAGCATATAACTTCACAAAGATGAGTGGCAGTGCAGATGGTTGGACAGAATATAGAGAATGGCAAAGAATGACTAAAAGGTTAATCAGGAGAAAGAAATTAGAGAATGAGAGGAAGATAGCTAGAAATGTAAAAATGGATGGCAAGAGTTTCTACAGGTATTTAAAAAGGAAAAGAGTAAGTAAAGTGAGTGTTGGTCTTCTAGAGAGTGACATTGGGGAGTTAATAGTAGATAATAAGGAAATGGCGGAAGAAATAAACAAATATTTTGCTTCTGTGTTCACTATAAGAGATACAAAAAACACTCCAGTAACAGCTGCAAATCAGGAGGTGAACGGGAGAAAGGAACTTGTTGAAATTACAATCACTCGGAAAACGGTACTGAGCAAATTGATGGAGCTGTGGGCTGGCAAGTCTCCGGGTCCCAATGGACTACATCCTAGGGTCTTAAAAGAGATGGATGATGAGGTAGTTAATGCATTGGTGTTAATTTTCCAAAATTCGCTAGATTCTGGAAAGGTTCCATCAGTTTGGGGAGTAACAAATATATTCAAGAAAGGAGGGAGGCAGAAAACAGGAAATTATAGGCCAGTTAGCTTGACGTCTGTCATGGGGAAGTTATTAGAATCGATCATTAAGGAGGTTAGAGCTGGGCACTTAGAAGAACTCAAGGCAATGGGGAAGAGTCAGCATGGTTTTGTGAAAGGAAAATCATGTTTGACCAATTTATTAGGGCTTTTTGAAGGAGTAACATGCACAGTGGATGAAGGAGAGCCTGTACTTGGATTTCCAGAAGACATTTGACAATGTGTCACATCAAAGATTATTACGGAAAATAAGAGCGCATGGTATAGTGGGTAATATATTAGCATGGATAGAAGATTGGCTGGCTGGCAGAAAGCAGAGAGTATGCATAAATGGATATTTTTCTGATTGGCAGGATGTGATGAGTGGAGTCCCACTGGGACCTCAATTTTTTATGATTTACATCAGTGACTTAGATGAGGGAAGTGAAGGCACGGTAGCTAAATTTGCAGCTGACACAAAGATAGATAGGAAAGTATGTTATGAAGAGGGCATGAGGAGGTTGCAAATGGATATAGATAGGTTGAGTAAGTGGGCAAAGATCTGGTAAATGGAGTTTAATGTGATAAAATGTGAAGTTGTTCACTTTGGCAGGAAGAACAAAAAAGCAGAATATTACTTAAATGGAGAATGGCTGTATACTTCTGAAGTTCAGAGGGATCTAGGTCTCCTAGTACAGGAGTCACAAAAAGGTAGTATGCAGGTACAGAAAGTAATTAAGAAGGCTAATGGAACGCTATCCTTTATTATGAGAGGGATTGAACATAAAAGTAAGGATGTTATGCTTCAGTTATACAGGGCATTGGAGAGTCCACACCTCGAATGCTGTGTGCAATTTTGGTCTCTTTATTTAAGGAAGGATGTAAATGAATTGGAGGTGGTTCAAAGGAGGTTTACTAGATTGATACCTGGAATGAGTGGGTTGTTTTATGAGGAAGGATTGGACAGACTGGGCTTGTTTCCACTGGAGTTTAGAAGAGTGAGGGTTGTTCTGATTGAAGCATACGAGATCCTGAATGGCCTTGACAAGGTGGACATCGAAAGGATGTTTCCTTTTGTGGGTGAGTCCAGAACTAGGGGGCACTGTTTTAAAATTAGGGATTGCCCTTTTAGGACAGAGCTGAGGAGAAATTTTTTCTCTCAGAAGGTTGTATGACTTTGGAACTCTCTGCCTCAGGTGGAGGCAGGGTCATTGAATATTATTAAGGCAGAGGTAGATAGGTTCTTGTTAGTCAAGGGAACCAAAGGTTATCAGGGTTAGATGGGAATGTGGAAATTAAAACACAAGAAGATCAGCCATGATTTTATTGAATGGTGGAACAGGCTCGAGGGGCTGAATGGTCTACTCCTGTTCATATTTCTTATGTCCTTAGGTTCTTAAGTGTTGCATAATGTAATCAGAGTGGAGCTATTAATAGCAATTCTGTCTGGTAAAACTTTTTGTCCTTCCTTTAGTTGACCATATTATAACAGTCTTATTAACATATCCATATGTATGTGTTGATAATGACCATCCATTTATCTCAACCAAGGGGCTATAACAGTCCTCAGTGTCAAAGTAGCCCAGTAAAATTCAACTCCTACATAACTGGAAATCTTTTGCATGTGCACATCCACAGAGACGGGTGGAATGGGGGGAGCGGGATCTATGCCTTCACCAGTGGCCACTGCACCAGTCTTGGACCTCTCCTTTTTGTTGTGGGCCTGTTTATTCTGCAGACAGACACTGTGAGTTTCCACACAAAGGCTAGCACCATACATTTGCTGCTTGCATTCTTCTGGCACATGATGGGGGCTCCCAAATGCCTCCTCCATACATCTGATCTCAAGTGACGTGGAGAGGTTAATCAAAGGTAGTTGGATGCTTGTCATTAAGATGCGGTCATGCACCATACCACTGTTGGTGCTGCCAGCACCTGGTTGGTTACTCCCTCCCCATATGGCGATCCATCCTGCATTGCCAGATGCAAGCCCCACAACAAAAGCAGTATGTAGGACTCATCTTGACAGAGCAGGGGAGGTCAATGAACTGTTTGCCCACTGCACTCAGGAGCCCAGGGGGGTGTTGGGGGGTTATAGGGGAGACTCCACGGCTGCTGACTTTTGCTACTATTTCCCTGCAGGTTCCTTGGTCAGACAGGAGTGTCTTTTCTTGCCATTCCTTGGGAAGAGAAGCTCCTGTCTTTCTTGTGCACCCTGCAGAGAGGCATTGCTAAACTGAGCGACCAATGTCTTCCCTCTGACATGTCTCCTGCACCCTCCTGGCCATCTCCTTGACTGCCCACTGGAACAAGTTACCTCTCCTGATTGCTGCTGTGCGATTTGCAGTGTCCAGGGCAGAACTAAATGCAGGGTGGGCAGGCCTTTAAAAACGATGCTAGAACTAGTGTCTGTATGAAGTGACACTAAGATCGGTGCCTCATGTGCCAGCCCCAGGACAGCATTAGATGGGCAGCCCTGCCTGGAGGCCATTAATTACCTGGCCAACATGTGATCATGGTTGGCCAGCTGCATTGTCAAGATCTACACCATGTGCATTAAATTCAGCTTATTGGATTTGATCCTGACTCATTTTGTGGGACTGCAACGTGTATACCATTAGATGTTGCTGTAACAACAGGTCAATTTGAATACCAGCATTTAATTCCTTTGGAAAACATGAAAATAGTGTTACTGCCTTACTCAGTTGAACAGCTAAAACTTGTTGTCACTTGTCAAAGAACATGCATTTAAGACAGCTCCGGCAGAAAATTCAAATGTGCAGTGTCCATTTTGTGGGTGCTAGGATAATGCTTAGAGGTTCAAAATGGTATCCATGGCACATGCGCACTCATTGGTGCGACTTGTGCCAGACGCCATATTGGTGAGGCTGACAGCACGTGGGGCAGCGAATGGCTCCTGAGGATAGGCAGGATAGATAGATCATGATGTCAATCAGCATGCAGTGTTAATTTGATGCCAGCAATGCCATTTTGGAGCTCAACACATCAGCCAATGCCTCCCCTTAACGTCACACAGCTGAACACAAGTACAGCGGCAGAAAGGGCTTCCCCTTTCACACTCTTTAAAGGAATCATTACTTATAGATTAGTTGCTTGTTGATTTTTTCTGATAGTTTCTAGGATTCTACAAGTGTTTGTGCTTCCTCAAGTTCCAGAAGTTACAAGGCCTAGTATTTGCAGGTTCTGAAGGACATTTTGCTGACTTCAAAGCTTCTGCACAAACTAGAATTTGCAGACATGGGTGCACTAGTAGGTATTCCCCTTTCAGTACAGCAAAATTGGGAAAGTAAACAGAGGACATGCACAACAGGGAAAGTTGCAAGAGAAGGGGAGAGGGATAGAGGAAAACTCCCCACTGGCTAGACTCTTACCTAGAAAATGGGAAGATAGTTATGGTTGCTGGAGACAAATAATCTCAGCCCCAGGACATCGCTGGAGGAGTTCCTCAGGGTAGTGTCAGGCTGCTTCCTGAATGGTCTTTCCTCCATCATAAGGTCAAAGTGGGGATGTTCACTGATTGCACAGTGTTCAATTCCATTCAACTCCTCAAATAATGAAGCAGTCTGTATCCACATGCAGCAAGGCCTGGACTGCATTCAGGCTTGGGCTAATAAGTGGCAATTAAAATTCATGCTATACAGTGGCAGCCAATAATCATTTCCAAAAAGATTTGCCCTCAACATCAACATCCTGGGAGGATCACCATTCACAAAGAATTTAAGTGAACCAACCGCATAAGGTAGAATTTTACAGTCCCCCACCAGCAGGTTTGCAAGCAGGGGGTCATAAAATTCCTCTGGTGCCCTTCCCACTGCCCTCATGCACCCTCCCGACATGTCTGCAATTTTACATGGGGTGTGGCAAGGCCTAGGGTGGCCTGCCCAACCCTGCCCTAGATGAGGCCAACTATTGGCCACTAAAGGGCTGCTTCCCATCTGGCCTCAATTTTGAGGCTGGCGGGAGGAGTTCTGTTTCGGGGGGGAGGCCTGACAGGTCACCTGGCCTTGGGCTGGAAAGAGGGGGGGCCGCAGTGCCTCTCTCCAGGTCTGTCTGTCATGGGTTCTCCCTCTTGCCACCGCCCCAGCACCAACCTCTCCATCAAGATTCCCAACCTCATCTGCACACCCACCATTCCCCCCCACCCACCACACCCCCAGCCTCACCTCCCTTCTCTGTTGTGAGACCTCCGCATTTACCTGGTCCTGGGCCCTGGGACTTAGAATGTGGGGACTACTTGTGGTCCCAGCCCTGGCCATTGCTGCTGCTGGTGCTGCTGGGACTATAGGACTGCTGGCTAACCAGATTGGCTGGCAGCTCTGAGGGGTGGGACAAGTGAGGGGCAGAAGTTGAATCTCTAACCAATTGAGGCTATTGAACTTTTTGCAGCACCGCATCCAGGCCCTTGGGGCTTCACTCCTGGCATTGACCACCATGGCAATCTGGTTGCACTGACTTCTGAGCATTTGTAGGAGAGTCTGCTTACCCCTTTGGTTACAACACTTCCTTCTACCTTTGCAATTCCACCAACAAGGCCTCCAAAACAACATGCAAGAATCTTGGAGCATGTATTTTCCCATGTTGTGCCATTATTCAATCTATTTCCATATCAGAATGACTAGTACAAGGACTCCCCTATACTAACGACAAGTAGTTAACCTGTGCTAATCTCTCATCATTTTGGGCTCCCATTCAGCCACTCAGCAGTGCAGTTAACAGTGGCTAAATTCTACAATAATGAGCAACAGCACAACAACTTATATTTATATAGCACCCTTAACATAATGAAATGGCCCAAAGTGCTTCACAGGAGCATTATAAAATAAAGTATTACACTAAGGCACATCTGGAGATATTCAGTCAGATGACCAAAGGCTCATTCAAAAAGTTAGATTTTAAGGATTGTCTTAAAGGAGGAAAGCAAGGTAGAGAGGTGGAGAGATACAGGGAGGAAATTCCAGAGCTTGGGGCTTAGGCAACTGAAGGCATGGCCACCAATGGGGGAGCAATTAAGATTGGGAATGTACAAGAGGCCAAAATTAGATGAGCACAGATACCCTGGAATATGTGGGGTTGGAGAAGGTTACAGAAATAGGAAGGGGCGAGGCTATGAGGGATTTGAAAACGAGGATGAGGATTTTAAAATCAAAACATTGATTGGCCGGGAGCCAGTGTAGGTCAACAAGCACAGGGATGATAAGGAACAGGACTTGCTGCAACTTAGGGCTTGGGCAGCGGAGCTTTGGATGACTTCAACTTTAGGGAGAGTAGAATGCGGGAGGGCAGCCAGGAGCGTGTTGGAATGGTCGAGTCGAGAAGTAACCAAGGCATGGATGAGGGTTTCCACAGCAGATGAGCTGGAACAGGCGAAGTTGAGCCATGTTACAGAGGTGGAAATGGGCAGTCTTAGTGATGCCATGTATATGAAGTTGGAAACTCATCTCAGTATTAAATGTGACACCACGGTTGCAAACAGACTGGGTTAATCTCAGATTGTTGCCCAGGAGAGGTATGGAAATGTTCTGTTGCCTGCATCACATTGAATGGGTGTAGAGTAGTCAACAATCGTGAATCCTGTGCCCATTTGTGGGGTCTGTCAAATTTGAGGGCTATTGTTTATATTGATGCAAAATTTGGGATAGCTCTATGTTAGGGAGCTGGGATTTGGAACATAAGTGAGATACATCAGAGTTACAGCGTTCAAAAATTTGGTAGAATTAATTGTCCGCAGGAGAAACATCAGCCTGAAAGTGGTGCTCTTTATAAAGGATAATGAGAAGAAAGCAGCTGTCCCAAAGATTGCACAATTTGTACTTAATGAACTTGGCTTAAGTCTTTTGAAAAGAAGGGAAAGTTAACTCCATGCCCTATTAAACCAGAAAGTGGAGAAAGTGATAAAGTTCACAGGCTTTGTCTATGAACTGGATCTGAAATATCAACTGGGATTTTCCAACCCTGAAGCCAGCCTTAGAAGCAGTGGGGGGGAAGGGGGGGAGTTGGATGAGAAAAAGTCATGAGGGGTGACTTCAGCATGGACCTCCAACCGCATCAGCCAGCTCCAGATTTTACCAGTGATGGACAGCAAATGAAGCGTGAATAGAATGCACTTTTGGAAAACCAGCAATTGTGAGCTAGTTAAGGTAAGCAAACATCTAATTGAATGGTATTTTATGAACCCATTCAAATTTTCCGGCAGTTCCACGGGGGCCACAGGCATCAGGGATGCAACAGGGCTGTAGCAGGGCTGTTGCTGAGGTCACTGCTGTGTTGGGCAGCAGTGGGGTCAGACAGTTCACCTTCACAGGAAGGCTGCTGCAGTGCAGCTAGAGCGGTTAGCTTTGAGGAGGCGGACTTCAGGTGCTTGCATCAGACCCTTTCGCTGCTGGCACGTGGATACATTGAGAGGGGCTTGGAAGAGAGGTGGGATGTGTTGAGAAAGCAACTAGAAGAGTGGCCCTACAGACCAGCATTGCCCACTTGCCATGAGCATTGGCCAATAAGGAGACGGATCCTCCAGTGAGGAAGAGAACCTGAGACAGCAGGAGTTGTGGGATAACAAATCTGGTCAGCAGCAACCTCATGGCTACCTGCAGGAACAACCTTAGGGTGGGGAAACAGCAGAAGGCTGCAGAGGGGACCTTTAGCAGGCTCCAGCACAGTGAAGAAGGGTCTGGTGATAGAGGATGAGCTACTTTCAGATGTCAGAGTGGCAGTGTCATTGAAGACCGCGCCTCTCCTAACAGGCTGTCACAGATCTTTGTGCCATGACGGCAAATGAGACGAGGCCCATTGGCTTTGGTGGTCACCTGATGCCAGTGCCTGTGATAGTTAACATGACCCTTTATTTCCATGCCTCTAGTGCATTCCAGGGGCCCAATGGAGACATGTGAGGAGTCTCCTAATCAGCAGCACATCATTGCATCAAGGCGGTGACTGATGCCCTCTTCAGGAGGGCCAGCCAATACATCCACTATTGCACTGATCCAGATGGTTGGTATGAGAGAGTAGAAGGTTCGTAGGCCTTGCTGGATTCCCCCAGGTGCAAGGTGCACGCATGTAGCCATCAAGGCTCCCGCAGGCCAGCCAGTGACATTCATTACTAGGAAGGGATTCTAATCCATCCACATGCAACTGGTCGCTGCCAACAGATTCTGCAGGTGTATGCTCAGTATCCTAGAAGCATCATTGAAGTATTCATGACGCCTACACACGCAGGCACTCCCAGGTGCCAGAGCTTTTCAAACCCCTGTATGCCTTCAAGAATGGATTCTTGGCAACAATGGCTACTCACTGATGGGTAGAGAGATGGTTCCTGAATCCAGTGAGGAACCCTAGGAAGGAGACAGAGGAGAAATACACCTGCCACTCAGCAACCACAGTCACCATTGAACAGACCATAGGGCTCCTGAAGATGAGATTCCTGTGCCTGGATCATTCTAGTGGGATTCTTCGATATGCCCCAGCAGGGATTGTGATGGTCTGATGGATTTAGTGGAGGTTGAATCTCAGATGAGGAGGATGATGAGGAAGCTGATGACCAGCTGCAGCATTCAGAAAGATATGGGAGCCACATCGAGGGTGCAATGACATAGGTGCAAAGGAGGATTGGGAAGCGCTCATACATACATGAAGGCCCTTCACACATCATCCTGCCAGTCAAATAAACCTCCCTCCACTGTTGCCATTCACCTCAGTTGCAAGACCAGGCTACCTCACCCAGTGCCAACTGATCCAAAAAACACACTGTGGTACTTCTGCATTTTCAGAGGCCCTCCAACAATCGATGAAAATAAGGAGGAAACAAAGAACAAACTATAGCAGATATAAGCAGCAACTCCTTAAATTCTAGTCACCCATGAAGCCCAAATGCATCTAGTTCTTAATTTTTTTAATGGTGCTCCCCCTTTGCTACCAGCTGAGGTGGAGGCAGGCTGCTGACCTTGCTGCCCCATGGCCTGGGATAATCTTGGTGGCCATCCTCTGGCTGCCTGAGGCCTGGTGGCTCCATCATCACAGCAACTTGAGGTGCTTGTCTCACTGGCAGAGGGCCTAAGGAGCCGCTGCTCAAGCAGGAATGCTCTGAGAGGAGTCCACAGATGTGGAAGGCAGCCTCTGCTCCTTCCTCACAAGACACACTTGTACTTCGCTAATAATCTAAGATGGATGAGGAGTTGGGCAGAATCCAGGTGCCTTGTCCACCTCTCATCTCACCACTGCTAGATAGAACTCATGGACAAGGCAATGGTATGGAGTATGCTCATGCCTCCTACATCCACTGACTTTGTCAGCTGGATATGGCTCTCGAGGAGAATCTCCAATAAGACCATAAGACATAGGAGCAGAAATTAGGCCATTCGGCCCATCGAGTCTGCTCTGCCATTCAATCATGGCTGATAAGTTTCTCAACCCCATTCTCCTGCCTTCTCCCCGTAACCTTTGATCCCCTTACCAATCAAGCACCTATCTATCTCGGTCTTAAATACACTCAATGACCTGGCCTCCACAGCCTTCTGTGGCAATGAATTCCATAGATTCACCACTCTCTGGCTAAAGAAGTTTCTCCTCATCTCGGTTCTAAAAGGTCTTCCCTTTACTCTGAGGCTGTGCCCTCGGGTCCTAGTCTCTCCTACTAATGGAAACATCTTCCCCACATCCACTCTATCCAGGCCTTTCAGTATTCTCTAAGTTTCAATCAGATCCCCCCTCATCCTTCTAAACTCCATCGAGTATAGACCCAGAATCCTCAAACGTTCCTCATATGTTAAGCCTTTCATTCCAGGGATCATTCTCGTGAACCTCCTCTGGACCCTCTCCAGGGCCAGCACATCCTTCCTGAGATACGGGGCCCAAAGTTGCTCACAATATTCTAAATGTGGTCTGACCAGAGCCTTATAAAGCCTCAGCATAACATCCCTGCTTTTATATTCTAGTCCTCTCGAAATAAATGCCAACATTGCATTTGCCTTCCTAACTACGGACTCAACCTGCAAGTTAACCTTAAGAGAATCCTGGACTAGGACTCCCAAGTCCCTTTGCACTCTAGATTTCTGAATTCTCTCCCCATTTAGAAAATAGTCTATGCCTCTATTCTTCCTACCAAAGTGCATGACCTCACACCTCCCCACATTGTATTCCATCTGCCACTTCTTTGCCCATTCTCCTAACCTGTCCAAATCCTTCTGCAGCCTCCCCGCCTCCTCAATACTACCTGTCCCTCCACCTATCTTTGTATCATCTGCAAACTTAGCCAGGATGCCCTCAGTTCCTTCATCTAGATCATTAATGTATAAAGTGAAAAGTTGTTGTCCCAACACTGACCCCTGCGGAACTCCACTAGTCACTGGCCGCCATCCTGAGAAGGACCCCCTTATCCCCACTTACTGCCTCCTGCCAGACAGCCAATCTTCTATCCATGCTAGTACCTTGCCTCTAACACCATGGGCTCTTATCTTACTGAGCAGCCTCCTGTGTGGCACCTTGTCAAAGGCCTTCTGGAAGTCCAAGTAGATAACATCCATTGGCTCTCCTTTGTCTAACCTACTCATTACCTCCTCAAAGAATTCTAACAGATTTGTCAGGCATGACCTCCGCTTGATGAAACCATGCTGACTTGGCCCTATTTTACCATGCACTTCCAAGTATTCTGAAATCTCATCCTTAATAATGGACTCTAAAATCTTACCAACGACCGAGGTCAGGCTAATCGGCCTATAATTTCCCGTCTTTTGCCTCACTCCCTTCTTAAACAGGGGGGTTACATTAGCGATTTTCCAGTCCTCTGGGACCCTCCCTGACTCCAGTGATTCCTGAAAGATCACCACTAACGCCTCCACTATCTCTTCAGCTGTCTCCTTCAGAACTCTGGGGTGTAATCTATCTGGTCCAGGTGATTTATCCACCTTCAGACCTTTCAGTTTTCCTAGCACCTTCTCCTTGGTAATGGCCACCATACTCACCTCTGCCCCCCGACTCTTGAACTTTGGGGATGTTACTCGTGTCTTCCACTGTGAAGACTGACACAAAGTACCTATTCAGTTCCTCCGCCATTTCTTTGTTCCCCACTACTACTTCTCCAGCGTCATTTTCCAGTGGCCCAATGTCCACTTTTGCCTCTCTCTTACCCTTTATATATCTAAAAAAACTCTTGCAATCTTCTTTTATATTACTGGATAGTTTACCCTCATATTTAATCTTCTCCCTCCTTATTTCTTTTTTAGTTGTCCTCTGTTGGTCTTTGTAGGCTTCCCAATCCCCTGGTTTCCCACTCCTCTTCGCCACATTGTATGCTTTCTCTTTAGCTTTTATGCTGTCCCTGACTTCCCTTGTCAGTCATGGTTGCCTCGTCCTCCCTTTAGTATGCTTCTTCTTCCTAGGGATGAATTTTTGCTGTGTCTCCCAAATTACTCCCAGAAACTCCTGCCATTGCTGTCTTTCCTGCTAGGCTCATCTCCCAGTCAATTCTGGCCAGCTCCTCCCTCATACCTCTGTAGTTGCCTTTATTCAACAGTAATACCGTTACATCTGATTCCAGCTTTTTCCTCTCAAATTGCAGGGTAAATTCTATCATATTATGGTCACTTCCTCCTAAGGGTTCCTTCACCTTAAGCTCCCTTATCAAATCTGCCTCATTACACATCACTAAATCTAGAATTTCCTGTTCCCTAGTGGGCTCCACCACAAGCTGCTCCAAAAAGCCATCTCGTAGACATTCCACTAATTCATTTTCTTGGGATCCAATACCAACCTGATTTTCCCAGTCTACCTGCATATTGAAAGCCTCCATGATCACTGTAACCTTGCCTTTCTTACATGCCTTTTCTATCTCCTGGTGTATCTTGTGCCCCACATCCTGACTACTGTTCGGAGGCCTGTACATAACTCCCATTATGGATTTTTTACCTTTGCAGTTCCTCAACTCTACCCACACAGATTCTACATCATCTGACCCTACGTCATTTCTTGCTATCGATTTAATTTAATTTCTTACTAACAAAGCAACCCCACCCCCTCTGCAAACCTGCCTATCTTTTCGATAGGATGTATATCCTTGGATATTTAGCTCCCAGTCCTGATCCTCTTGCAGCTATGTCTCCGTGATGCCCACCACATCATACCTGCCAATTTCAATCTGCGCCACAAGCTCATTTACCTTATTTCATATACTGCGTGCATTCAGATACAACACCTTCAGTCCTGTATTTCCCATCCCCTTTCTCATTGTCGTCCTTTAATCTGATGTGCTTGAAGTTAGATTCCTAGCCCTTTCCAGTTCTGAGACTTTAATAGCCTCTCCTGGGCTCTCCTTTCTTTTCAGTTTTTTCATAATTTTCCATGAAGTTGAATCCACCCCCCACACGCTAACCTGCTGCTTTGTTTGCCATTAATCATACTTCTTGGAGTTTTACCCTTCCCTCCCCCACAACTTGCTAGTTTAAAGTCCTATTGACCACCCTATTTACCCTTTTCGCTCGAACATTGGTCCCAGATCGGTTCAGGTGGAGACCGTCCCAATGGTACAGATCCCTCCTGTTCCACTATTGATGTCAGTGCCCCATGAAATGGATCCCCTCTTTCCCGCACCACTCCTTCAGCCACGTGTTTACTTCCTTATTCTCGTGTCCCTATGCCAATTTGCACGTGGCTCGTGTAGTAATCCGGAGATTATAACCCTTGAGGACCTGTTCTTTAATGTAGTTCCTAGTTCCTGATAAACCCCAACAGGTCCTCTTTCCTAGTCTTACCTATGTTATCTGTCCCGACGTGGACCACAACAACTGGATCCTCCCCCTCCCTCTCCAATATCCTTTCAAGCTGGTCAGAGATGTCCCTCACCCTGGCACTGGGCAGGCAACATACCATGCGGGACTCTCGATCCTGCTTACAAAGGATGCTATCAATTCCCTAATTATAGAATCCCCTACAACTACCACTTGTATTTTTGCTCCCCCCTCTTGAATGGCCTCCTGCGCCACGGTGCTGTGGTCAGCTGGCTCATCCTCCCTACAGCCCTGTTCCTCATCCACACAGGGAGCAAGTGCTTCATACCTGTTGGACAAGGTCAAGAGCTGAGGTTCCTCTGTTCCTGAACACAGGATCCCTCTACCTGCCTCACTTGCAGTCACACCCTGCTGACCCTGACCACTGACCAAACTTGAGGTACTTAATATACCAGGTGTGACTGCCTCCTGAAACAAAGCGTCCAGGTAACTCTCCCCCTCCCGGATGTGCCGCAGCATCTGGAGCTCGGACTCCAGCTCATCAATTCTGAGCTGGAGTTCCTCTAGCAACCAACACTTGTTGCAGATGTGGCCATTGCGGCTCAATGGGATCTGCCAACTCCCACATCATACCGCTACAGCACATCACCTGCCCAGCCATCTCGACTTAGATAATTAATTTATTAATTAGCTTTGCAGTGTTTTTTTTTTCAAATTTGGAGCAGATTTCCTACCAACCAATCAGGTCACAGCTTTCCTGTGATGTCACTTTTTCAGTTTTGGCTTCAGTTACTCTGTACCCTGAGGTCACTGCTCCAGTGCTCCTCCCTCTGAGTCTGCTCCCTGGAGACAAGGCCGCGAATCCCCGAGGTAAGCTAGATTTATACTCACCACTCCAGTGCTCCTCCCTCCGAGTCTGCTCACAGGATTTACTCACCAATCAGCTGCTTTTTCTTTAAAATCCACTTTCAGAGAGTGTCCCTTGCAGGTCTGGTGCACTCCTGAAGGCACTGCCTCTTCCTCTCTCTCTCTTTTTTTTTAGATTTGAGGAGGAGGGAGGGATGGAAACACTACAGCAATGTAATGTTTGGGTCTATTCCGTTCTTTGACAGTGGGTCCTCCTGAGTCGCAGTGTCTGCGGTGACTTCTCCCAGAATGCTTCAGTCACTTCTCACCAGCACCGTCTGTTGGATGCTCTTCCTTCTATTGAGTGCAAGAGTCCTTCTCCTCGATTCCCTCCTGAGTCACGGTGTCTGCAGTGACTTCTCCCAGAATGCTTCAGTCACTTTTCACCAGTGCCCTCTGTTGGATGCTCTTCCTCCTGTTGAGTGCAAGAGTCCTTCTCCCCGATTCCCTCCTGAGTCGTGGTGGCTGCGGTGACTTCTCCCAGAATTTTTTTTTTTTTTTTTTGTAAAAATATACTTTATTCATAAAATATCTTCAATCACATTCAAAACCATTTCAAAAACAACATTACAAGGGTACAATCCAGGTTAAACTTTTACAAAATGTATCACCAGGTGCATCAGTACAAACAATATTACAATCATTTACAGCCTTTCATTTTGATCTGTACAGCCCGAGGGGCTCTAAACAGTTCCCAGTCTCTCGGTGCGCTGTGGTAGAAAGGTCTTAGACAGCGACCCTTCCCCATTGCGCGGTGACTTCTCCCAGAATGCTTCAGTCGCTTCTCACCAGTGCCGTCTGTTGGATGCTCTTCCTCCTATTGAGTGCAAGAGTCCTTCTCCTCGATTCCCTCCTGAGTCACGGTGTCTGCAGTGACTTCTCCCAGAATGCTTCAGTCACTTTTCACCAGTGCCGTCTGTTGGATGCTCTTCCTCCTATTGAGTGTAAGAGTCCTTCTCCTCGATTCCCTCCTGACTCACGGTGTCTGCAGTGACTTCTCCCAGAATGCTTCAGTCACTTCTCACCAGCTGTTGGATCAAAATCTTTGATACAGAAACAGATGAGAGGGAAATGGCAAAACACATGACCTGACTGCTCCACTATCCAAGTCCAAATATTCTCTGGAAGATCCTCACACTGAACCTCCAGCATCTGCTGCCTCACTGATGATTCTGGAGGCACATTATCAGCCTAGGACTTAGTATTGGCTTAGCCTCCCACACTCCTCTGACTGTCAGCGGCCTCGGTTATCACAGCCTCCGACAACTGGTCAGCCATGTGCGCGGTGCTTTCACCAGATTTTGATTCCAAATCTACTCGTGAATGTATACCCACCAATAGGAAAGCCTCTGCATAGAAGAAGGTTGGGGGGGATGTGGGGTGGTGTTGATGTGACTCTGCATCCTCTGAGGTCTCCTTCCCCTCCTCAGACGGACAACTGACCCAAGGAGCTTTCTGTTCTTCTGAATGATCTGTGGGAGAGGACAGAAAGGTCAAAAGATATTTCCCTTCCACAAGGGAGCTGCCAGAATTGGCTGGCGGTCATATCAACATATGTGCAACGGAGGACATGGAACATCAGCTTGCCTGAGGTTCTGTCATGGCTGTTCATGAGGCTAGTCTCCCTCTTGCGACTGAACTCCTGCCTCATCGATTGCGGTGAAGTAGCCCCCATGATGCTCTGTCAGCTCAAGAGCCTCCTCCATAGGAGTCAGGTTGGCTAGAAGTAGGACCCCTCCCCCAGCTCAGAACCTTTACATTGTGGGCCCCCTTTTCCTGCAGGGACACAAAACAGTCATGTTACTTGTCCCACAAGAACAGACACAACACCTAAGTGGCTTGCAACCAAGCTGCTGACTTTGTGATCACTGGCATGTATGTGTCATTGGGCAACCCTGGTGGCATCTTGCAAGGGTCACCAGTGCCATGTTTGTGCCCCATGACAGAGCTGCACCATTCCTTTAAAAGGAGATACAACAGCTTCATCTCACTAACACCAACATGATGGGCTCTCCCTCCCCAACAGCCTTCCTCCCTCCTCAGACTTATCCAGTTGCTGACCCCTAAAGGAACCGAGGTGTGGTCCTCACCCTTGTGGAACAGAGAAGGTCGTTGGTGTGCTTGCGGCGCTGTCCCCAGGTTTACCAGTTGAACCCATGGAACATAAGTTATGAGGAGGATGCAAGGAGGCTTCAAAGGGACTTGGACAGGCTAAGTAACTGGGCAAGAACATGGCAGGCAGAATATAATGTGAATAAGTGTCAAGTTATCGGCTTTGGTAGAAAAAACTGAAAGGCAGACTATTTCTTAAATGGTGAGAGGTGGAGAAATGTGGTATGATGAACAATGTATAATTTTAAATTGAATTTTTATATATATGTATTTTTGTGTTAAGAAAGGTAAGTTGGTTCTATATATATATATACATATATATATACATACATATATACACACACGCATTTTTAATGAGGTTTTACAACCCCTGAAGCTAGAGATGGGTTAAAAAAGGGGTTAGGAGTTTTTGATTTTGGGGGAAAAAAGCACAAAGTATAAAAAAACCGAGCTGTTGCCTAGCGACATTGGTCAAGTAACACAGAGAAAGACAGGGGAGAGTTCAGTGTGTGTTAGAGAGTGAAGAGAAGGATTTTCAGCTCTGAGAAAAGAAATACTACAAGGCTAGTGGGAGACTGAGTATAGGGAATTTGTGTTTGCTCTGCAGTTAAAGAAATTGTGAATTTAGAGTGTGGTTTTGGGTGCCTAGGGGAGAGATACTAGTTGGGTGAGAAGCATCAAGTGAACACTCAAGAATTCACCAGAAGGAAACCGTTTGCACATGTCCCAGTCAAAGAGCCTTTGTGTCAATATCATGGTAACCCTTCACTGGTTTATATATCTGTAAAGATATTGCTGGGTAAAGGAATAGAGGGAAATTAAATCATCATCTTCTGTTTATATTGAGATATTTCCCACCTTTTTGTCTGGTGTAATATTGTTCATTTTTCTTGTTTTAATAAATGTTTTTATTCTTTGTGTTAAAAGTTCATCAGCAAACTCCTGTGAATTTATTTTGTAACTTTTCTTGCGATTTCAAAACAAAATGTTAAGATCTATCAAACCAGGTTTCACTCTGGGATCTGACTTGTCCAATATTAACATCAGCTGGACTCACAACAATTAACGTCCAAAGGGACCTGGATGTCCTTGTTCATGAATCACTAAAAACTAACATGCAGATGTAGCAAACAATTAGGAAGGCAAGTGCTATGTTGGCCTCATTCGCAACATGATTGGAATACAGGAGTAAAGATGTCTTGCTGCAATTGTATAGAGCCTTGGTGAGACTGCACCTGTTGTGTTGTGTAGTTTTGGTCCCCTATCTAAGGAAGGCTATACTTGCCATAGAGGGAGTGCAATGGAGGTTCACCAGACTAATCCTTCGGATTATATTTTATGATGAGAGATTGAGAAAACTGGGCCTGTATTCTCTACGGTCTTGAAGAATGAGAGGTGATCTCATTAAAACTTACAAAATTCTTACAGGGTAGAGTGGATAGGAGGTTTTCCCTGGTTGTTGAGTGTAGAAACAGGGGAGCTGGTCTCAGGTTAAGGGGCAGGCCATTTAAGACTGAGAGAAAGAGGAATTTCTTCACTCAGAGGGTGGTGAATCTTTGGGATTTTCTACCCTAAAAGGCTGTGGAAGTTCAATCATTGAGCATGCTGAAGACAGAAATCAATAGATTTCTGGAGACTAAAGACAT
Source organism: Cetorhinus maximus (assembly GCF_964194155.1). Lineage (NCBI taxonomy): Eukaryota > Metazoa > Chordata > Chondrichthyes > Lamniformes > Cetorhinidae > Cetorhinus > Cetorhinus maximus. The sequence goes on from NC_135880.1 coordinate 98,435,285, forward strand.
CAAGGGATATGGGGATTGTGGGGAAAAATGGAGTAGAGGTAGATGATCAGCCATGGTCTGTTTGAATGGCAGAGTAGGCTCGATGGGCCAAATGGCCTATTCCTGCTTCTATGTTCCACCCAACCCCATGTACAACCCCACAAGATGAAACAGTAGATCAGAACAGGAGTGCCATTGCCACCCACTTCCAGTCTCGCTTACCCCAAACAAATTCAAGTCAAATTCCGGCCGTCATCTTTGAGTGAAATGATTAGGAGAAGCTTTTTGAAGTTGTGTGGCTTGGAAAGCATTCTGCATGGTGCCTTTCAGCGGCTTTAGACAGCAAAGTCTGTTCTTATCCCAATCCTCACCCATTATTGGTAGCATCACAAACAAAATGAGCAGAAAGAAGAGGAAATGACAAAGGCATTAAACCTATCCTGTTGAAGTGTTAAGATGACATTTGAGGGCCAAAGATGCCCGTAGTTCTTGTCTGCGATGTGATGTCATAGCCTGGTCCAGTAGATTCTGAATCCAGGAAGACACTTTCAGCAGGTTGCCTCATCACCACAGGTGAGTTGGGTAAACCATTCCTGTACCAACCTATGCAGGCAGCTGAGGGACTTGGCTAGAAACATTGTTAGAGAACAGCACCATATGAGCATACAAAATAGAAGCACTAGGCCATTCAGGTCCTGGAGCCTGTTATGCCATTTGATAAGATCTGGCTGATCTGATTGTGGCCTTTACTTTCCTTGTTTACCCCCTATGCCCCTTGACTCCCTTGTCAGTCAAGAATCTATTTAACCCTGCCTTAAAATATTCAATGACCTAGCCTCCACTGCTCTCTGGGGAAGAGAATTCCATAGACTAACGACTCTCTGAAAGAAAATAAATCTCCACCTCTCTGTCTTTAGCGGGAGACCACCAGTTTTAAACTGTCCTAATTCTAGTCTCTCCCATAATGGGGAGCATTCTTTCAGCATCCACCCTGTCAAGACTCCTTAGTATTTTATCTGTTTCAATAAGATCACCTCTCATTATTCTGAACTTCAATGGACACAGGCCCAGCCTATCCAACCTTTCCTCATCAGACTACCCCTTCATCCCAGGAATCAGTTGAATGAACTTTCTCTGCACTGTTTCTAATGTAATTGCATCCTTTCTTACACAAGGAGACCAAAACTGTACACAGTTCTCCAGATGTGGCCTCACCAATGCCCTGTAAAACTTTAACAAAACTATCCTTCTTTTATATTCCATTCCCTTAGAAAAATAACAACGTCCCATTTACCTTCCTAATTACTTGCTGCACCTGTATATTAACTTTTTGTGACTCATGTACAAGGACACCCAGATTCCCCTGTACCAATCTGCAATTTGTCTCCATTTAACTAATATGCTGTTTTGCTATTCTTCCAGCTAAAGTGGACAAGTTCACATTCTCCCACATTATGCTTCATCTGCCAAATTTTTGCCATCCATGTAACTTTGCTATATCCCTTTGTAGACTCCTTATATCCTCTTCACAACTTATTCTCTTACCAGTTTTTGTGTCATCAGCAAATTTAGCAACCATACATTCGAGCCGTTCATCCAAGTCATTGATATAAATTGCAATTGTTGAGACTGGCATTGAACCCTGTGGCATTCCACTGGTTAAATCTTGCCAATCTGAAAATGACCTATTTGTCCCCACACTCTATTTCCTGCTAGCTAACCAATCCTCTATCCACGCTAACATGTTACCCCCCACACCATGGACTCTTATTTTGTGTAGTAACCTTTGATGTGGAACTTGTCAAATAACTTTTGTAAATCCAGTACCACATCCACAGGTTCTCCTTTATCCACATTGTTTGTTACTTCCTCAAGGAACTCCAATATAATAGTCAAGCATGATTTCCCTTTCAAAAAACCACATTGACTCTGCCTGCTTGCATTGAGATTGTCTAAGTGCCCTACTATAACCTCTTTAATAATAGATTCTAGCATTTCCCTATGACAGACGTTAGACTAACTGGCTTATAGTGTCCTGCATTCTGTCTCCCTCCTTTCTTGAATAGAGAAGTTACTTTTGCTATTTTCTAATCTGATGGGACCTTCCCAGAATCTAGGGAATTTACTATCTCAGCAGCCACTTCTTTCAGGACCCTCGGATGAAGTCCATCAGGACTTGGGAGCTTGTCAGCCTTTAGTTCTAATAATTTTCTCAGTATCCTTTCCCTGGTAATTGTAATTGCTTTAAGTTCCTCCCTCCTTTTCACCTCTTGATTTACAAGTATTTCTGGATGTTATTTGTATCTTCTATAGTGAGGACACACAAAATATCTATCCAATGCATCCACCATTTCCTTATTTCCCATTATGAATTCCCCAGACTCATTCACTAGAGGACCAATGCTCACTTTAGTTATTCTTATCCTTTTTTAAACACCTGTAGAAACTTACTAACTGTTTTTATATATATAACTAGCTTTCTCTCATGCTCTAATTTCTCCCTCCCTATTTTTTTTAAATCATTCTTTGCTGATTTATATATTCTGTGCAATCTTCTGACCTGCCACTAATCTTTGCAGCATTAGATACTTTTTCAATTTGATACTACCTTTAACTTCCTTAGTTAGCCGCAAATGATTCATAATTACCCTGGACAGAATTTTGCCCTTGGCGGGTGGGCTCGGCGGGGGTGGGCCTTCGGTCTGTCCGCAAGCATTACCCAGACCTCCCTGTCGCTTGCCATTTAACACTCCACCCTGCTGTCTTGCCCACATGTCTGTCCTTGGCTTGCTGCATTGTTCTAGTGAAGCTCAACGCAAACTGGAGGAACCGCACCTCATCTTCCGACTAGACACTTTACAGCCTTCCGGACTGAATATTGAGTTCAACAATTTTAGATCTTGAACTCCCTCCTCCATCCCCACCCCCTTTCTGTTTCTTCCCCCTCCCTTTTGTTTTTTCCAATAATTTATATAGATTTTTCTTTTCCCACCTATTTCCATTATTTTTAAATGTATTCCACCCATCGCTTAATTCACCCCACCCCCATTAGAGCTACCTTGCTTGTCCTGCTCTCCACTCTTAATTAGCACATTCTTTTAGATAATATCACCACCATCAACACCCCTTTGTTCTTTTGTCTGTGACATCTTTTGGTTATCTCCTCCTATCACTGCTTGCTTGTCCCAACAACCTCCCCCGCCCCACCACCCTTAAACCAGCTTGTATTTCACCCCTTTCCTATTTCTACTTAGTTCTGTTGAAGGGTCATGAGGACTCGAAACGTCAACTTTGCTCTTCTCCGCCGATGCTGCCAGACCTGCTGAGTTTTTCCAGGTATTTCTGTTTTTGTTTTGAATATGGCAAGAAGGCCAGAAATCAGTTTCACGACATCGTGAAACCAGCTTGCAAACGTTCGCTCCGCCCGTCAATGGTTGGCCACGTTTCCAGCCGTCAGGCGCCGGGAACCTCATTGTAATACACCTGCATCTCATTATAAGGCCAGCCCCCCAGAATCATCCCCCATGCTGGATTATCCAAGCACGTCGGCATGATTTCACGCTGACGTGTGTCACAACAGCATATATAAGGCATGCACTTGGCGGGCTGCAATTTGAGGGGAACCCGGAGGTAAGTGCACAGTAAAGTTGTGTAGTGCTCACCAGGGTCACTTGTTGGACTTCGAGGTTGAGGTAACTTGGGGGTTGGGTGCAAAGGCAGCCCTGTGGTCAAGGCGAGTTTTGGGGGGCAAGGGCAGCTGAGACAGGTCAGATGAAGCCATGACATGCCAGCCGCAAAGTGACATGCTTGGAGTCGGGCCTCTAGCTTATCTGCTCACTCAAGCAATGCAAAGGCATGAAAGTGCCACCAAGTGCTCCAGAGCTTTTCACCCCTCAGGCACAGACCACAAACTTGCTAAAGCTGGCCATGGAGCAGTCACAGGTGGAGGCTCACAGCCCATCACAATGTCATCATTCAGGTTTGGACCAGTCTCTCCCATGGTTCAAGCTAACAGTGCAGCCTTGCAGTGCAGGATAGGACAATGCCTGTGCCTGAGCTGAGAGCACAGCATGCAGTCCAGAGGGTAAAGCTGCTGCCAATCAGTCAGGTGGAGTGGGGCGGAGGTGGGTGGGGTTTTGGGCAGCCATGCAGCGCACTGAACTCTGGCTATCCAAGTGGTGGCCAGCACTCTCCAGCATGTGTTAAGAGGCCTTCAGACTTAACCAAGAGAGGTTGTTAATACACCCAAGCTAACTCATGTGTCTCTCTCTTTCATCCTGCAGGAAGAGTATATCAGGAACATGGATCCTGGTGACCTAACTGTATGCCTCATGACGTACAGACAGCAGAGATGAAGGAGAAGAGAGCGACAGAGGTGCCTGGCTGGGCAGTTGGAGGTGCAGTACCCTCAGGAAGAAAGGGTGGCTGGGGCTCCTGCACAGGTTGCTGACGAATAAAAGCGAGCCGTCACTCCTACCTAGACCCAGGGTCTATAGATGCCAAGCTTCATTCCTACAGATGGCTGATAACGAGTGTCGCTGAAGACTGAACATGACTAGGAAACTGGTCAGCCACATCTGCCAGCTACTGCAGGGTTTGACGCCAAGGGGCATGGAGGGCATCCACTGGCAGTGGCCGTTTAAGTGACCACGGTGCTCCTTTCAGGGCTCCATAGGTGACCTCTGTGGGATATCACAAGCCTCCACCCACAAATGCATCCATGAGGTCATGGATTCCATCTTGGCGAAGGCACACAACTTTGTGCATTTCGCCCAGTACCAGGAAAGCCAGATTGCAAGAGCGCTAGGATTTGCCCAGATCTCATGTTTCCCACAGGTACAGGCTGCCATCGACTGCACTCATGTAGCATTCAGATCTCCATGGCAACAAGCGGTCAACTATGTCAACCTTAAGGGCTTCCACTCGCTGAATGTTCAGCTGGTGTGTGACCACCACAAACGTATCCTGCAAGTGTGCGCACGGTTCCCAGGGAGTGTCCACGACTCCTACATCCTTAGCAGGTCTCAGATCCCTGACATGTTCCAGGGTCCATAGGGACTGCAGGGTTGGCTCCTCAGGGACAAGGGCTACCTGCAAAGGATGTGGCTAACGACACCCATGCGGCGGCCTCAGACTGCAGCCAAGTGAATGTATAACAAGGCTCACGCTGCAACTCGCACCTTGGTGGAGTAAACCATCGGGATGCAGAAGGTGAGGTTACGGTGCCTGGACTGGTCTGGTGGAGCCCTGCAATATAGTCCACAGAGGGTGTCACGCATTGTCGTCGTCTGCTACGCCCTTTACAACCTGGCGCTGCAACTGGGAGATTAGTTGGCTGAGGAGGAGATGGAGGAGCTGCACGCCTCCTCCAATGAGGAAGATGTCGAATGGGATAAGGGTGAGGAGGTCCTCGCAGATGACGAGGAGGCCATCAAGTTGACCAGGCGAGGCACATGCACTCGGGAGGCCCTCATAGCTGTTGGATTTTTGGAGGATGGTGACAACTTGTAGTGAGAAGTGCCTCAGATCCTCACATTACATCTGTGAATGTTTGACAGTAGTCTGGCTGATGGCAACGCACATACACTCTGTGATAAGGCTCCTGTCATGGAGATGCAGTGGAGGCCCTAATAGTTGCTCAATTCCAGGAGGATGATGACGACATGCAGTGAGGACACGCCATAGATCTTCACATGGTCTCTGTGAATGTCTGACTCCTGTCTGCCTGAGGGCAATTCACTTGCACCCTGTGATCAGGGTCATATTATGCAGATGCAGCTGTGAAACTTTAAATGCTTTGATCAATTGTCAGCCTTCAGCACCTGAGCCCTTCAGGAGCACAGTGTCACTGGTCACAGATGCTGAAGAGATAGGGGCCAGCCCCACCTTAAAGGTGCTGAGAGCACACAGAAAGAATGATGGAACTCTGTGACACCTGCCCACGACATTCTGGCACCATCAAAGTGCAGGTATCTCTAATGTGTCCAGTGGGTGTGAGGTCAGACCATCACTTTGGTCTGAAGGTGGCACAAAGCACAGGGAAGAGACCTTGGACTGAGACACCTGCTTTTATCTTGTGCAGGAACCATGGTTTCACATCTGAATGATACAAACACTGCTCATCAGAACAAGGAGTCATAAGCAGGGAGACATTCTTGGGAGTTTATTTACAATAGTGAACATTATGTACAAGTGATTAACACCCATGCCCACTCGAAAGAGTTGCGATCTGTTGATAACTCGAAAGAGTTACGACTCTGAAAGTAGAGGTGTCAGCTGTGGCTCAGTTCATAGCACCCTCGCCTTTGAATCAGAAGGTTGTGGGTTCATGTCCCACTCCCGGAAACCAAGAACTGTGAATGTACTCGAAAGAGTTACAATCTGTGACTGTTGATAACTCGAAAGAGTTACATCATCTTAACCTTCCTAACTATGCTTTGGAGATGGAGGCAGGCTGCTGACTGCCACACCCTGTCTGTGATGACCTTGGCGGGCGTCTTCTGGAGGGCTGAAATCTGGAGGGCCCCGGCCTGCTTTCGGGTCCTGCTCTGTGGCAGTGGCACCCTCCTCGGCCTGTGGAGCTGGAGCTGCTGGACTCAAAGGAAGAGGGGAGTCACCTGGGTGGATAGCCCCGGGGTACCAAGCTGCTGGTCCTCCTTCCTATGGGGATGACGACGGCCCCTGGCTGACTCCTTGAGTAGAAGGGGAAGCTGGAGTGAGATCGAGCTGCCCTGCACTCAATGCGTTAGCATGCCGGCGCTATCACCTCAGCCTGAAGGCAGATGGTCTCCTCCATCATGCCTTGCAATTTGAATGCAGCAGACATCACTTCCTGATGTTCCCGGACTTGCCTTTGCAGTTCTAGCAACTGAGGTATGACCGAATCCAGAGACTCGTCATCTGACTCAGGTTCAGCAGATTTCTGGTCTCCAGCAGTCCTGAGTTCCAGAGGCCTGGGAAGTCCCTGCTGCTGCCTGCTGTGGATCAGACATTGCGATGTGCTCACCAGATTGTGATCCTGAGGCCACTCTCAAGCTTGGTCCCACCGAGTGTGTGTCTCTGGTGTGCTTTCTGGGAATGCATGATTAATAAGATGGGTTTGGGATGACACGACTTCTCCCATGTCAATCTTTGAGCCATGCATTCAACTCCCTAAGCTTGTTTACCTCATGACAATTTGTTTGTGGCTCAGGCAAAAATCCAGATGTTATTATCTTTGAGGTTCTGCTTTTTAATTTAACCCTCAGCTGCTCATACTCCCTCATCCTATCTATGTCGTTGGCACCAATGTGGACCACAACAACTGGATCCTTCCCTTCCCTCTGCAAGTTCTTCTCCACTCCAGAGCAGATGTCCCGAACCCTGGAACCGGGCAGGCAACATGGCCTTCTGGACTCTCGCTGTCGGCTGCAGACAACAGTGTCTATCTGCCTGGCTATACTGTCCCAGGGGAGCCAGAGGACAGGAGTGCAGGAACCTCAGCCTTTGCAATTGTCCAACAGGTTTGAGGTTCTCTTAGCTTGTTTGGATGAGAACGGGGGCACCAGGGTGGATGAGCAAACAGACCATGGTACCTTAGTACAGGAAGCCATTCAAGTGGGGGGAGCAAAAAGGAATGTAGTGGTAGTAGGGGACAGTGTAGTGAGGGGTATTGACACTGTTCTCTGCAGCAAAGAGAGAGAGTCCAGACGGCTGTGTTGCCTGTCCGGTGCTAGGGTTCAGGACATTTGCTCTGGGCTGCAGAGGAACTTAAAGTGGGAGGGGAAGGATCCAATTGTCATGGTCCATGTAGGTGCCGACAACATAGGTAGAACTATGAAAGCGGTTCTGCATAGAGAGTATGAGGAGCTGGGCACTAAATTAAAAAGCAGAACCTGAAAGGTAATAATCTCTGGGTTATTACATGAGCAACATGCAAATTAGCTTAGGGTACATAAAATTAGAGAGATGAATATGTGGCTCAAAGACTCACGTGGGACAAGTAGCTTCCAGTTAAGGGGTACTGGCACTAGTACTGGGGAAAGTGGAGGCTGTACCCTTAGGACGGTCTGCACCTGAGCCATGCTGGGACCAGTGTTCTAGCAAGCTGCGTAATTAGTGAAGTAGCGTGGATTTTAAAATAAATAGTGGGGGCAAGGGATTAAATTTGAGAAGATGTGGTAAATCAAAGAGTAGAGAAAAGATAAGAGCAAAAGGTATTAATGTGGGAAATGATAAACAGACCGTGACAGGAAGGGACAGAGAGTACAAGGAGTGCAAATCTAAGAGTAACTCAGCAAATAAGGCTAGAGATTACAAAAATAATCAAAGTACAAAACTAAAGGCTCTGTATCTGGATGGATGTAGCATTTGAAGCAAAATAGATGAACTGAGAATGCAAATAAAAATAAATAAGTGCGATCTGATAGCCATTATAGAGGCATGGCTGCAGGATGACATAGATTAGGACCTGAGTATTGAAATGTACATGACATTTAGGAAGGAGAGGAAGCTAGGAAAAGGTGGAGGGGTGGCTCTGTTAATTAATGATGGTATTAGCACATTAGGGAGAGATGACTAATTTCAGGAAATCAGGATGTAGAAACTCTCTGGGTAGAGATGAGCTATGATAAAGGCTAGAAGTCATTTGTGGGAGTGGTGTACAGGTCCCCTAACAGTAACCATAAGCAGGGCGGGGTATAAAGGAGGAAAAAATGGGAGCTTGTCAGAAAGGTACAGTGATAATCACGGGGCATTTGAGTCTGCATACTGAAAGGGTTAAAATGTTAGTTAAATGTCTTAAGTAAGAAATAACATATGAATTAGAAGGCAGACTCAGCAGATGCACTCGAGACAGGACAAACAAGCTACTAGAACAAAGGGCAAGGCCAGGGAGTGGTTGTTGAAAGTGGGGTACAGCCAGACTGCACAATCAGCATGATGTGGAAAATCATGCTTATGTGAGATCAAGGCCTCTGGTAAATGTAAAAACAGAAAATAAGTAACTAAGGCAGGAGACATCTACTGAGCACATGGTTATAAGTTGACAAGAATAGAATTGTGTAGCCACAAGGCTATGTGACTAAGTGTCTATATAAGAAATGCATTTTGTATGTGCTAACAGAGTTCAGTCTTGGACAGTCCAAGGCTGACTTTCCCTGCGTACACTTGAATAAATGACTGTAGCCTGTTCCTGAGTCTCCTGGGTGTTCATTGAATAGTACTGCAACAATATAGACTGGGAAAATCAAATGGACAAATGTAGTCTAGATGAGAATTAATAGAATGTTTTCAGGATAGTTTCTTAGAAAAGCATGTTCTGGCACCAACCAGAGAGAACGAGATAGGTCATTAATTAATGCTCATAGTGAAAGCACCCCTAGGTAGCAGCAATCATAATATGGTTGAATTTTACATTCAGTTTGAGGGAGACAAGAGTGGGTCCAAGACTAGTATTTTAAACTTAAATGAGGGCATTTATGAGGGCATGAAACCACAGCTAGCTGAAGTGAACTGGCAAATTGTGTTAAGAGATAAGTCAATAGAGATGCAGTGGTGGGCATTTAAGGGGATATTTTAGAATGCATTGAATAGATACGTTCCAACGAGAAAGAAAAGTTCCAAAGGGAGGACCCACCATCCATGATTAACAAAAAAATTGAAGATGGCATCAAGCTTAAAGAAATAGCATAGAATTGTGCGAAGATGGGTGGCAGGTCGGAATATTGGACAGAATTTAAAATAGCAAAGAATGACCAAAAAATTGATAAGGAATGAAAAATTAGAGTATAAGGGAAAGCTAGTTAGAAATATAGGCCTGAATTTTTCAGACAGCGGGTGGGCTCAGCTGGAGCGGGCGCGGGCGGTCGCGGAGCTGATCGCCACCCACGATTGGCTCCGCACCGCCATGTTATGCCAATTAAGGCCCGCCCAGCATAATATGTGAGCTGTAGCGCTCAGCGTTACCTGTGCGAGTGGGGGGAGGAGGGATAGTCGGGGCCAGCACTCTTTGACGCATGTGCGTGAAAGAGCACTTCAATCTCCTTGAGGCACGAAGCTGCCTCAGGGAGAATGAATGGCTATTGAAATTATTAAATAAATGGATGAAAAATTTATTTTAACATGTCACTCATGTGACTGTGTCACATGAGATGGTGCATGTTTTTATATTTAGGAATTTAAAAAATTTAATTAATAAAAGCTTTAGGAAACCTCACCCCACTTGTGGATGAGGTTTCCTTAAAAAGCGTGAAGGCCACTTGGCCTTTTAGCTTGCCCACCAACCTTAAGGTTGAACGGGCAACATTAACAATTACATTAATTACTTCCTTAATGGCCTTAATAGGCTGCTTAAATATTGGCAGGCGTGCAGCTGATTCCAGTGCACACCCGCCAAACAAAACATCACGGGCTATTTTATGTATCAGCATGTTGGGCCCGCCCCCACATGCCGACTGGGAATTTCAGGCCATAAAGACAAATAGTAAAAGTTTTAATAGATATTTTTAAAAGAAGAGTTAACAAAGTGACTGTGGGTAATTAATAATGAAAAATAAGGAGATGGGGAACCTTCTGTTCTCCTCACAACTCCATGACTTCAACCTCTGACCTCGCTTCCCTGACTCTTCTGCTCTCCCACTTGACCCCCAACCATTCCGATCTCCCCTTGGCACCAGCTTTCAATCTCCGACCACAATCTTTCTTATCTCCCCAACCAACATCATCCTCCAATCACCCGCCCCGCCCCCAACCAGTCTTGATCCCTCCCTCCCTCCTCTCCACTCACTGGCTACAGCCTGATGCTGAAGGCCTACACACCAAACAGCCAGCCAGTGATAAAAATTTTTACACAAGTCCTGCTCATCAGGTCCAGCAGGACCAGAGGGAAACCTATTCTTCCAGGTTTCCTGAACACAAAGCTGTACACTCCGATCCTTCCCCCCTTTGCCTTAAATCTATAGGCCTTAGATTTGAAGTTTTGAAAGGAGATAAAAGAGATGGGATTATTTGGGGCAAAGGATGAAAACAGGAGCTAAATGAGTGCTGTGCTAATCAGATATTCCAGTTTGGATTTAGCATGCTATTTTGGTCCTATTTGCTGATTACCCTCCTTAATAAGTGCCTACAGGCATTTTATATGGCATTCAGCCCCTTAATGAGCCTCCAGGTCGTCATTCCTAGCACAAGCTTCAACCCCTTAACCAAGATGGCGTCTTGTGCTAAACTCGATTCAAAGACCCCATCCCAACCAATTTAGAGGATCCTTGTACCTGATCACACTGTTGAAATTGCCTCAGGATCTTAAATTTTGCACAAAGGCAAATGAAAAAGGTTAACTCAAAACTATTTCAAGTTAAATCGCAACTACAGAAAAAGGGGTCAAATTAGTAAATTCAGGACTGTTGTCAGGAAGCACTTCTTGCAAAGAATGATTAATACCTGGAATTATCTTCTGTGTAGGGAAAACTTTAGGATCATTCAAAAGGCAGGCAGATGCTGCACTAATGGGACCTTGGTTCTCTTTGGAATGATGAGCCAGATGTGCCAAGTGGGCTTTTTTATCTGTACACTTCATAATTATTGTGATGTAATCTCCCAGCAGGCTAAAATTTGCTGTAAAGCTGTTATAAATTGAATCTTATCCAACATGAATTTTATCAGACTGTACAGTCTCCAATACAGCGGCAGAAAGTAATTTGTACAGAAGTCTGCAATTTCACTACATATATTTGTCTCTGGTAGGATAGTGTTTCAAGCTTCTTGTCATCATGTCCATTTTAGAGTACTCCCCAGTTAACTATCATATAATGTCTTCCTTGTCGCTATAAAACAATTTGCAGCTCTGCTGTGGCCAGAACTATATCTGAAGACTGTGATATGGCACATGCTTCACGTTTGAACCTTAACAGCGAGTATAGCAGGCTATTCACCAGCGGTAGCATCACAGATGATCATCATTCTGTGACAGCCCTACATGCACACTTTCTGGTAGGGACAAGTGAATAGTGATCAGGGGTGAGAATCCTGACCAATTTTAACTCTCCCTAAACCAGGATTACAGAAGTCTATTGTAGAACTTCCACTGCTGCAGCGACTGAGATCAGCTAATTTAGTACTTTCTAGGAATTAAACTTGGGATCATTAGCCTGTATGCTTTAATAGCATGCCAGACACTGACTGAAAAGCCCTTTTGTATTTGCACACAATCTCTGAACATCGCTGCCTTGTTTTCCTTCTGCAGTGTGTACCTGCTCCCTATTTTCTCCATCAGAGGACCAGGGGGAATGCGAAGACTACATATCCAGGACACACAAAAAGTTGACTACCAGATATTCCCCAGAATGCAAAAGAATTGAATCCGCTGACCTTAATGCACCTTGTTACTGAGCTAAAACAACCAATCATGATTTTTAATCTGACTGCGCATGCACACAATAGGGAAAGAAAACTGCAACTCTGTCTGAAAGCCTTAGTTTTTCACCCAGACTTGTTCTATATACGGAGGCTAATCTGTTTTGAAATAAGGCAACATCATTGGTACTGTGTGTAGGCTAGCTTAGCAATATCAAGCCCATTTGATCTCTATATGATGCAGTATATATAGATGTGACAGCAATCTCAAGTGTAATCTTAAGCAATATGATTTCTTAATTTTTACCTCTGCCACTGAAGGTGGGTGGAGGTAATGTTTTCGCCCATTCATTAGTCTGTTAATCTGTTTGCCTTCTTGTCTGTGAACAATATATCTCAAAAACTAATGGACACATTTCATGGAAACTTGGTACACAGGTAGGGTATGGCCCAAGGAAGAACTGATCAGTTTTTTCACCAAGATGCAGATCCAGATCCTGGAATCTTTTAAAGCATCCATTAGCATTGGGAGATGGGGCAAATTGACTTTTTTTTAGAATGTTGTGGGCTGTTTTATTTAAAATGTTGTGGATTGTCTCAGCTGCTATGGCAGAGCTTGTCACAGCTATCAAAAGATGAGCAGAGCTTTCAGAGCAGGTTGTTGGATGTGGATTGGCTTGAAGTCCTCTCAGTGAGTTGGAAACTCTCAATAATAAGATTTCTCCTTTACATCTTTGTTATTACAGAGCAACAACCAGTCAGAGAAAAGCCTCAAGGAAGAGTTGCATAATTGCAATAATGCTGAGTTAACAGGCGATGGTATGTACACCACTGAGTGTCCTCTTCACTTGTCCCCTATGTAGTCATTATACCAGGAGCATTTTAAGGATTGCATTATTTCCAAAACTCTAACTTGCATGAATGCCTGACAATTATTTTAATCTACAAATCAAGAGGGTATTCCCATGCAACTTCATTTTATGATGGATTTTCAGAAGACACTTCAAGTGGCCATGGTGTGATAAAAGCTTTACAACACTTGGACCTTTCTGTAAACCCTGTAGAACCAAGCAAAATATATTAATTTTACATACCTGTGTATTTATATATGATATGGTATATATGTTTCAGGAAACAGCCAAATAGAAAAAGAGAGTTATTCATGGGAAAGATGATTTTTATGATGATTGGTCCATGTCCAGATGCAGCAAGACCTGGACAATATCCAGGCTTGGGCTAACAAGTGGCAAGACAAGTGCCAAGCAATGGACATCTCCAACTACGGAGAATCCAACCATCGCCCCTTGATGTTCAATGGCATTACCATCACTGAATCCCCCACTATCAACATCCTGGTACTTACCATTGACCCCCAGAAACTGAACTGGAATAGCCATATAAATGCTGTGGCTCCAAGAGCAGGTCAGAGGCTAGAAATCATGCAACGAGTAACTCACCTCCTGATTCCCCAAAGCCTGTCCACCATCTACAAGGCACGAGTCAGGAATGCGATGGAGTACTCCCCACTTGCCTGGATGAGTGCATCTCCAACAACACTCAAGAAGCCTGACACTGTGTCAGTGTCCAGGACAAAGCAGCCCACTTGATTGGCACCACATCCACAAACATTCACTCCCTCCACCACCGAGGCACAGTAGCAGCAGTGTGTACCATCTACAAGATGTACTGCAGGAATTCACCAAGGCTCCTTCAACAGCACGTTCCAAACCCATGACCACTACCATCTAGAAGGACAAGGGCAGCAAACACATGGGAACACCACCACCTGGAAGTTCCCCTCCAAATCACTCACCATCCTGATTTGGAAATATATCGCCGTTCCTTCACAGTCGCTGGGTCAAAATTCTGGAAATCCCTTCCTAACAGCACTGTGGGTGTACCTACACCACATGGACTGCAGCAGTTCAAGAAGACAGCTCACCACCACCTTCTCAAGGGCCAGCAAAGCCCATATCCCGTGAATGAATTTTTAAAAATTACTGATTTTTCTCTGATTTATTTAATTGTGGAGGTGGATACTATTATTTCCATTTAATGAAATTTTACTATTAAAGATGTGTTATTTAGTTAATATTTTTGGCACTGCCACTTGGCATATTGTGTAGGTATATTGGTACATTTCTGCTGCTTCTTTAGTTCATGTTCCATCAAATAAGTGATTGTTTTTAACTTAATTAGCAAAATTAGATTTAGTTCAAGTCATGATGATCCAAATTGAATTTGATTTCCTGGAATCTTTGATCACCGGGACTGCATGTTTGTTTTGTGCCCTATGGTATATTTGGCATAAAATGATAGAAAGAATTTTCCTATATATAGCTCCTTTCACATCCTCAGGTCATTTCAAACATCTTTGTGGATAAGGCATCACTTTTCAAGTGTATTTCTTATTGCTTTCTGTTAAAAGTGGCAGACAGTTTAAAATCTTCTCCGAACAACAGCACCTCTGACAATGCAACAGTACCTCAGCACTGCACTGAAACGTCAACCTAGATTAAGTGCTCAAGCACTGGAATGGAACTGGAGCCTACAAGTTTTAGATTCAGAGGTGAAAGTGCCATAATTGAGCCAAGTGGACACCGTGAGGCTCATTAATGAGCAACTTAAAACCAATTATCCCTGAGCCCACTAGGATTTAATGGTGGCTCAGGGATTGGACAAGACTCACATGGGTCTTCCCTTCCTCCAGGAAGCTGCCCAGTAAACTCTGTTGGGTTGGAGAGCAGCCTACCCGAGGAGTCCCTCATTCACAGGCACTCAATGCCCAATTAAAGGATCTGGCATCAGAAAGGGAGGACCCGCTGAGAGCCAACCCCTCTGTCCTTGCATATGACCTCCCTGTCCCCCACTTGAGGGCAACCTCTCTCTGTCACATCCCACCTCACTTACTTCTCTCCATGGATCCAGTGATAATCCCTGGTGAAGACCACAGTGTGTTACTAGCAGCAGCCATCACTCTTGTGGCACTGCGGGTAATGGGAAGCTGTTGGCCTCTGATTGGCTGGCAGCTCTTGGGGGTGGGATTTTCACCCTACTGGGGGCATAATTCAAAGTGAGACCCAATGCTGTCCAGGGGTGTGTCTGTTTATTTTGTAATTGCAGCGGGCTTCCCGGAGAAAAGCAACATGGTGTTCCCATCAGTTCTGCAACTAGTGGGCGAGACCCCTGTCGTCAACACTAAATTCCGCCCAGTGTTTTTATTGAACCTAGCCGATCCTTTAGACTTCCATTGATAGTAAAAATATTGAATATTGCATATGAAATTGAAGTTACAGGCAACTAGCATGTATCTGCATAACAATAGTCATTGCATTTTAAGTCATTTTTTGTATATTAAGCACTTTGGGATATCCTGAACAACATAACAACAGAACAACATAACAAGTATTTTTTGTTCCTTTCTCCATACAGTTTTGGCAATTGGTCTTCTTTGTTGTTTGACCAGCTTGACATTTTCAATAAAACCTTTAAAAATGCTGAATTTGTGGAATTCTGCAAAACTTGCATACAAAAAAGCCTCAGATAGGCAAACATTGTAGGAAAATTGTAGTGCAGTTTTAAAAATAAATCCATTTATTTGGACAAAGTTGAACTGTCACTTGGCATATTTCTGCTGTTTCTTTAGTTCATCAGATAAGTGATTGTGTTTAACCTATTTAGTGAAATTAGATTTGGTCCAAGTCATGATTAACCAAATTGAATTTGAGTTCTTAGTATTTTGGATCACCAGGACTGCAAGTCTGTTTTTTGCTCTATGGTATTAGACTACAAAGCTGACACTTTTTTGTCCTTGGAGGAGAAAGTGACTAGAATTGTAATTAGATTTATGACTATATTAAACACTCCTATTATATTGCTGTAGGCTTTGGGTGCTGGGGAAACCACAGGCCACTTTCTACAATAACCAACAAGCATCTCTTTGCCATTAAGATTGTCAGTTTTGCTAAAAATCAATAAAAAATGCAGGTTTTCTGTTGCACTGTAACGGTTTGACCTGGGTTCATTCATGGTCCCAGTGGTAACAGGTTCAGACTCATATTGAAATAAATAATTTCCTTTCTTTTAAAATAAAATACTCTTGTCCCTTTTAGGTTCTCATACACATTCCTTTTCAGATTGAGGTAGTCAGTGTATTAATGATGCTTTGTCACTACTGCTTTATTGTAGCTGAAAGCAAAACACAGTGCTTTACCAATTCATTTTGAGTGCTAATATGAATGTATTCCTGTTGTGTTGGTTGACCTTGTGTGTAACATCATTTGGGATCTGCAGGTATCTTAGTACTGTCAGGGGGTTTGATCCAGAATCAAGCTAACATATGTGATCTTGCAGAACTTTATCAAGGGCACGAGCATAAACTTTCTGAACATACCTGTTTTAAAGGTAAACAACAATAACATAGTTTTATAGCACCTTTAATGTAATGAAGCATTCCAAGACACTTCACAGGGGTGTTACAAAGCAAAATTAGACACCGAACCATATAAGGCAATATTAGGGCAAATGGTCAAAAGTTTGGTCAAAGATCTACGGTGGGATTTTCCACACCCACCCTCTGCCGCGATCTTCCAGTCCCGCCGCAAGTCAATGGACATCTGGCTGGGGCACCACCTCACCCATGGCGGGTTCCGTCCGCGACGGGGCCCGAAAATCCCAGCCCTAATCTTTAAAGCATATTTTATGTGAAGAAAGAGAGGTAGAGGGTCAGAGACATTTAGGGAGGGAATTTTAGATCTTAGGGCCTAGGTAGTTGAAGTCACAGCCACAGTGATGGAGCAATTAAAACTGGGGATGCTCAAGAGGCCAGAAATAGAGGAGATATTGAAATAGATGAGATAACAGGTATGATATTTCATTAGTAAAATACCTTTCTTCAATTTGATAACAGGTGACTTTATGAAAAGATCAGTGATGGTTTTACAGAAGTCCAGAAGATAAAAATAAGTCCTGATCACGTGGCTTTTGTTTGTAAGTGAATACAATTTTTAAATTGGGTAAATTGTTCTTTTTTTTTATTCGTTCATGGGATGTGGACGTCACTGCCTAGGCCAGCATTTATTGCCCATCCCTAATTGGCCTTGTTCAGAGGGCATTTAAGAGTCAACCATATTGCTGTGTGTCTGGAGTCACATGTAGGCCAGACCAGGTAAGGGTGACAGATTTCCTTCTCTAAAGGACATTAGTGAACCAAATGGGTTTTTACGACAATCGGCAATGGTTTCGGGGTCATCATCAGACTTTTCATTCTAGATTTTTACTGAATTCAAATTTCACCATTTGCTGAGGTGGGATTCAAACTCAGGTCCCTAAAGCATTACCCTGGGCCTCTGGAATACTAGTTCATGAGTTTTTAATTTGTAATTTTGTCTAGAATCTGAAGGCTAATGTGGAATCAAAATAAAAGAAAAATGCAGCATTGATGCCTCTAACCTGAATACTGTAAGGTCACATGCAATAGGTTTTTTTTCTTAATGTAGTGTTAGACACCCAGAAACAAAATTTTGGATGCATAGTGTCCATATTTTTGGTGCTACAGGCGCCCTTTTCGGTCCAAAATAGTGTCCGTGCTGCTTGTGTACACTTCTGATGCGGGCTGCAACAATGTCATTTTGGGTAATTAGTTAGCGTGGGTGCCAGGAGTGTGTGCAGACCATGACATCGGTCAGTAATAAACACTGATTTGACTGTGACAATTCCATTTTCAATTTGAAAGCTTCAGTTAACATCCTTGCTTATCTTCATACAGCTGTGTTCAGCAGCAGGATGAAAACCCCACCAGCGCTATTTAAAAGAATCATGAACTACTTTCAGGGTAGTTGCTGATGGTTCTTGCAGAATTATTGGAGGCATTTGGTGGTTTGTACTATCATTTAAATTTGTTGAAGATTACAGTGAGTGGTGCAGCACATGGAGAAGGTATTCATTCTCGCTTCAATGGTTCTGCATCAGCCATTTGCTCCCAGACATAATTGCCATAGTTTTTAATTCCACCTGGCCTACAGCATAAAAGGGAGAATGAGCTGAGGTGATTCAAAGGAGGGCAAGCTGCTCAAAGAGAGTGGAGGATTGGGAGAAGCGATTTAAGCAGGTAATTATATCCATCCAGGGTCTTCAGGGGCAATTGTCTTCCTCCAACCTAAGGCAGGAATATTTTGGACGGCATTCCTGTTTCGCTAACGATTTGCTCACTGAAATCTACCACCTGTTTCAGGCAGACCTGCAGCCTCAGAGCAGGCCGAGGACAATTTTGCCAGTGGCTGTGAATGTGACCATGGTCATGAACTTCTTCACATCAAGCTGTTACCAGGTTAGAGCAGGGACATCAGCAATGTCTCGCAGTTCATCCATTGTTGCATAAGGGTGATGACTGACACACTGTAGACAATGAGAGGGGAATGCATTGTGTTCTCCACTTTCAGGGAAAAGCAGGGTAGGATGTATGTGGCTTCGCCCGCCAGTACAGCAGACTTCCCATAGTATACGGGTTGTGCACACAACTGCACAAATGTTGATTTGTGGGCACCGCATCCAAATTCAGAAATGTACCTCAACCAATAAGGACTCCACTTCCTCAATGTGCAGCCGGTGTGTGAATATACTCAGTACATAATGCTTATTATCCTGGCAGTAGTCCTGATGCTTTTATCCTGCCACAGGTCACTCTAGCATTTGAACCTCAATAAGAGACAAGAGGGTGACTACTAGTTAATGAGAGATTTCCACTGACCATTTGGCTCATGACTCTGGTGTCCATCCCTCCACACACACACACACATGCACACGTGGGCAGCATGTGTATGACAAGAGACAAGGGCTAGGTTGCCACATGAAAGGTCATCATGCAGACTATTGGGATACGTAAACAATCTTTTCACTGTCCGGGTACTCTACAGTAGTTCTGCAGCACCCGCCAGAGCGAGTGTCAAAATGCATCTTGGTCTTCACTCAAAGAGTTGTGAATCTTTAGGACCAGTTCTGGGGGAGATAGGACCTTTACAGACCGGACCATTTGCACCTCACCAAGAACTAATGTCTCTGTGGGGCTGTTTCCTAATGCTGTTGGAGAGGGTTCAAACTAACTTGGCAGGGGATGGGAATCAGGATGTAGCATTTAAAAGGAGAAGCGGGTTGCATAATGTTTGGGTGAGGCAGATACCATTTTAATAAGAAATAGGAAGGTATTAAGTGGGATCAGACTAAGAGAGAATACAATAAGGTTTAATTTAGGTTTATAGTGCATGTATGGTAAATAAGACTGGTGAGCTGCAGGCACAAATATTGGAATATGATGTTGTGGCAATTATGGAGACTTGGCCCAAAAAAGGTCATGACTGGTATTAAATAGATCCTGGATACAAAGGGCTGGATTTTCACTACCCAGGATTGGGGGGTGGTTGGTTGTTGGGGAGCGGGGGGCACCTCAATTCAGGAAACCCCCTGACTCAGCTGACCCACCTGTATAAAAGGACCACATCACACACAATTTTTGCTCCAGGGAAACAGGGGCAAGATCGAGCTGAGCCAGACCTTGGAGCAGATCAGAAAAGCAGCCACAAGTGCAGGCTGCTGGGGTGAAGTGCTTCACCTGTGGGATGTGGGAAATCTGTGACACTTCAAGTGTTCCGGACAACTATATCTGCAGGAAGTGTACCCAATTGCAGCTCTTCACAGACACATGGATCAGTTGGAGCAGCAGTTGGATGCACGTAGGAGCATTCAGGTGGCGGAAAGCATCTTTGACAGGAGTTTTGGAGATGTGGTCACACCCAAGGTACAGACAGATAGGTGGGTGACCGCTAGAAGGGGCAGGCAGTCAGTGCAGAAATCCCCTGTGGCTGTCCCCCTCTCTAACAGGTATACCATTTTGGATACTGTTTGGGGGATGGCCTATCAGGGGAAAACAACAGCAGTAAACAGAGCAGTGGCACAACGGCTGTATCTGTTGTTCAGCAGGGTGGGGTCAAAGCACATCACAGCAATTGTCATAGGGGACTCTATAGTCAGGGGCTCAGATAGGCATTTCTGTGGTCGTGAAAGAGACACCAGGATGGTATGTTGCCTCCCTGGTGCCAGGGTCCAGGATGTCTCTCATCGGGTACGGGACATTCTGAAGGGGGAGGGAGAACAGCCAGAGGTCGTGGTACACATTGGTACTAACGACATAGGCAGGAAGAGTGACGAGGTCCTGCAGCAGGAGTTCAGGGAGTTAGGCAAAAAGTTAAAAAACAGGACCACTAGGGATGTAATCTCAGGATTACTCCCTGTGCCACGTGCCAGTGAAGCTAGAAATAGGAAGATAGTGCAGCTGAACACGTGGCTGAACAGATGGTGTAGGAGGGAGGGTTTCTGATATCTGGATCAGTGGGATCTCTTCCGGGGCAGGTGGGACCTGTACGAGAAGGACGGGTTGCATCTAAACTTGAGGGGCACCAATATCCTGGCTGTGAGGTTTGCTAGTGTCACTCGGGAGGGTTTAAACTAGTATGGCAGGGGGGTGGGAACCAGAGCAATAGGTCAGCAGGTGAAATAAAGGACTGGGAACCAGTGAATATGGCAAGTAGGACTAAGAGGAAGGGCAGGCAGGGAGAAATTACTGAACACAGTGGGACTGGGGGTCTGAAATGCATTTGTTTCAATGCGAGAAGTATAAAAGGCAAGGCAGATGAGCTTAGAGCTTGGATTAGTACTTAGGGCTATGATGTTATTGCTATTACAGAGACTTGGTTGAAGGATGGACAGGATTGGCAGATAAACGTTCCAGGATTTAGATGTTTCAGGCAGGATAGAGAGGGATGTAGAAGAGGTGGGGGAGTTGCACTGCTGGTTAAGGGGAATATCACAGCTGTACGACAGGAGGACACCTCGGTGGGCTCATGCAGCGAGGCAATATGGGTAGAGCTCCAGAATAGGAAGGTGCAGTCACAATGTTGGGGGTTTACTATAGGCCTCCCAATTGCCGGCGGGAGATTGAGGAACAGTTATGTAGGCAGATTTTGTAAAGATGTAAAAGCAATAGGGTTGTTGTGGTGGGTGATTTTAACTTTCCCTATATTGACTGGGAATCACTTAGTGCTAGGGGTTTGGATGGTGCAGAATTTGTAAGGTGCATCCAGGAGGGCTTCCTGAGACAATATATAGATAGTCCAACTAGGGAAGGGGCAATACTGGACCTGGTATTAGGGAATGAACCCGGCCAGGTGGTCGAAGTTTCAGTAGGGGAGCATTTTGGGAAAAGTTACCATAATTCAGTAAGTTTCAAGGTACTGGTGGATAAGGATAACAGGAGTCCTCGGGTTCAGGTGCTTAATTGGGGGAAGGCTAATTATAACAATATTAGGCATGAGCTGAGGAATCTAGACTGGAGGCGGATGTTTGAGGGCAAATCAACAACTGACATGTGGGGGGCTTTCAAACGTCAGTTGATAAGAATTCAGGACTGGCATGTTCCTGCTAGGATGAAGGATAAGCATGGCAAGTTTCGGGAACCTTGGATAACGAAGGATATTGCAAGATTAGTCAAAGAGAAAAGGGAAGCATTCGTTAGGGCTAGAAGGCTGGGAACAGATGAAGCCCATGGAGAATATGGAGCGCTAAAAGGGTCATGAAAAGTCATTGGCAACCAGGATTAAGTAAAATCCCAAGGACTTTTATACATATGTAAAAAGCAAGAGGGTAGCCAGGGAAAGGGTAGGCCCACTCAGGGACAGAGGTGGGAATCTGTGTGTGGAGCCAGAAGAAATGGGAGAGATACTAAATTAATACTTCTCATCAGTATTCACCAAAGAGAAGGACTTAGTGGTCGATTTGTCTAGGGAAGAGTGTGTAGATAGCCTGGATCATGTTGAGATCAAAAAAGAGGAAGTATTAGGCATCTTGAAGAATATTAAGGTGGATAAGTCCCCTGGGCCAGATGGATCTACCCCAGAGTACTGAGGGAGGCAAGTGAGGAGATTGCTGGGGCCTTGACAGAAATCTTTGCATCCTCACTGGCTACGGGTGAGGTCCCAGAGGACTGGAGAATGGCCAATGTTGTTCCATTGTTTAAGAAGGGTAGCAGGGATAATCCAGGAAATTACAGGCCAGTGAGCCTTACGTCAATGGTAGGGAAATTATTGGAGAAGATTCTTCGTGATAGGATTTACTACCATTTGGAAGCAAATGGACATATTAGTGAGAGGCAGCATGGTTTTCTGAAGGGGAGATTGTGTCTCACTAACTTGATCTAGTTTTTTGAGGAAGTGACAAAGATGATCGACGATGGAAGGGCAGTGGATGTTATATACATGGATTTCAGTAAGGCCTTTGACAAGGCCCCTCATGGCAGACTGGTACAGAAGGTAAAGTCGCACGGGATCAGAGGTGAGCTGGCAAGATGGATACAGAATTGGCTCGGTCATAGAAGACAGAGGGTGGCAGTGGAAGGGTACTTTTCTGAATGGAGAGCTGTGACTTGTGGAGTTCCGCAGGGATCAGTGCTGGGACCTTTGCTGTTTGTTGTATACAAAAATGATTTGGAGGAAAATGTAATTGGGCTAATTAGTAAGTTTGCAGATGACACTAAGGTTAGAGGAGTTGCAGATAGTGAAGAGTATTGTCAAAGGATACAACAGGATATAGATCGGTTGGAGACTTGGGCGGAGAAGTGGCAGATGGAGTTTAATCCGGACAAATGCGAGGCAATGCATTTTGGAAGGTCTAATACAGGCAGGAATTATATAGTAAATGGCAGAACCCTTTAGTGCATTGACGGGCAAAGGGATCTGGGTGTACAGGTCCACAGGTCACTGAAAGTGGCAATGCAGGTGGATAAGGTAGTCAGGAAGGCATATGGCATGCTTGCCTTCATTGGCAAGGGTATTGAGTATAAAAGCTGGGAAGTCATGCTGCAGCTGTATAGAACCTTGGTTAGGCCACACTTGGAATATTGCGTGCAATTCTGGTCGCCACATTACCAGAAGGATATGGAGGTGTTGGAGAGGGTGCAGAGGAGGTTTACCAGGATGCTGCCTGGTCTGGAGGTTATTAGCTATGAGGAGAGGTTGGAGAAACTCGGATTGTTCTCACTAGAGCGACGGAGATTGAGGGGCGACTTGATATAAGTTTACAAAATGATGAGTGGCATGGACAGAGTAGATAGTCAGAAGCTTTTTCCCAGGGTGGAAGAGTCAATTACTAGGGGACATAGATTTAAGGTGAGAGGAGAAAACTATAGAGGAGATGTGCGGGCCAAGTTTTTTACGCAGAGGGTAGTGAGTGTCTGGAATTCGCTGCCAGAGGAGGTGGTGGAAGCAGGTACGATAGTGGTGTTTAAGAGGCAGCTTGACAAATACATGAATAGGATGGGAATAGAGGGATACGGACCCTGGAAGTGCAAAATGTTTTAGTTGCCGGGCAATATGATCAGCGCAGGCTTGGAGGGCCGAAGGGCCTGTTCCTGTGCTGTACTTTTCTTTGTTCTTTGTTCTTTGTTCAAACTGGTTAGAAGACCCACCTTGGTTTTCAGGAACTTCCAAGTTGTTTTAAAAGATGTTAGGCCTTCTAGCCCTCCTGACCACCCCAGCCGCCCCTGCCGAGCTCGCCCGACAAGGGCAAAATTCTGCCCCATAAATCTGTGACTTCCACACTGCAGGTTAAGATCGGCAGGCAAAACTGTAAAGGAACAATGGACTGCCATGAATTAGGAGTTGTCTTGGTTACACTTCAAGTACATTCCCACAAGAGGGAAATATAAAGCAACCAAAGCCAGGGCTGCCTGAATGATCAGAGAGGTAAAGAGTAAGATGAAGCAGAAAAAGGCGGCATACAACAGATGTGAGGTTGATAATATAAGTAGGAACCAGGCTAAATTTGATAAGTCCGAAGGGAAAATGGAAAAGGAAATGAGAGGCAAACAGAAAGCATGAGAAGCGACTGACAGCTAACACAAAAGAGAATCCAAAAGTCTTGCATTGGCATATAAATAATCAAAGGGTAGTCAAGGGTGGGGCTGATTAGGAACAAAAAAAAGAGATCTGCGCATACAGGCAGGAGGCATGGCTGAACATTGATAAAGAGGAGGCACTAGAAAGGATGGTTGTACTTAAAGTTAATGGGCCACCAGAACCAGATGAGATGCAACCGAGAATGCTAAGGGAATTGCAGATGGTTTGGCCATACTCTTCCAAGCTGCCTTAGATGTGAGGGTAGCATCAGAGGACTGGAGAACTGCAAATGTCACACCTTTGTTCAAAAAAGGATGTAAGGATAAATCCAGCAATCTTATGCAAGTCAATTTAACCTTAATGGTGAGAAAGCTTTTAGAAGCAATAATTTGGGACAAAATTAACAGTGAGTTGGACTAACGTGGATTAATTAAGGAAAGGCAGCATGGCTTTGTTAAAGGCAACTCATGTTTAACGAACTTGATTGAGTTTTTTGATGAGGTACCAGAGAGGGCTGATGAAGGCAAAATGATTGATATGGTGTATATGGAATTCCTAAAGGTTTGATAAAGGACCACACAATAGATTTTCCAGAAAAGCTGAAGCCTATGAATATAAGGGACAGTGGCAGCATGGATATGAAGTTGGCTGAGTGAGAGGAAACAGAGGGTTGTTTTTCAGGCTGGAGGAAGGTAGGTTCCCCAAATTTCGATATTAGGGCTGCTGCTTTTCTTGCTATATATTAATGGCCTTGGCTTGGTGTACAGGGCACAATTTCAAAATTTTCTGAAGACACAAAACTTGGAAGTATTGTGAACCATGAAGAGCATGTTAATAGACTTCTAAAGGACATATACAGGCTGCTGGAATGGGCAGACACATGGCAGATGAAATTTAATTCAGAGAAGTGTGAAGTGGTGCATTTTGGCAGAGAAAATGAGGAGAGGTAATAAAAAAATAAAGGATCTGATTCTAAAGTGGGTGCAGGAACAAGTAGGATTGGGATCATACATGCACAAATCATTAAAGGTGGCAAGATAAGTTGAGAAAATTCTTAAAAAGGCATGTGGAATCCTGGACTTTATGGGCAAAATTTTTAGCTTGGCAGGCGGGCGCGTGCCCGACCCGCTCAAGCGTAAAATGATGCGCGTCGATGTCGGGCGAGCATCCTTACAGTTGGCGGGCAGGCAAAAAGGCCAAGTAGCCTTGGCACTTTTTAGGAAACCTCATCCATGGACAGGATGAGGTTTCCTAAAGAAAATAAGAATAAAATAAAAATTTAAAAATTTAAAAACATGTCCCTGCTCACGTGACAGAGTCACATGAGGGGACATGTTTTATAACATTTTTAATTTCTTTATTTTGTTTTTAAACCTCTTCATCTCCCTGAGGCAGCTCTGTGCCTCAGGAAGATTATTAAGTGCACATTCGCGCACATGTGTGAAGTTCGCGCTCGCCCCGCTCGCCCTCCCCTCCCCCCACCTGCACAGGCAGCGCTGAGCGCTATCGCTCACGTTTCATGCTGGGCGGGCCTTAATTGGCCTGCCAGCATGAAATTGCCTTCCAGCCTCGATCGTGGGCAGCACTTGGCTTCCCGATCGCTCCCGCCCGCCCCCAAGGGCAAGATTCTGCCCTATAAATAGAGGCTTAGAATATAAAAGCAACCAAGTTATGATGAACATTTTGGCCTCAACCGGAACACTTCAGGAAGAATTTGAAGGCATTGGAGAGAGTGCGGAAAAGGTTTATGAGAATCGTTCCAGGAACTTAAATTACGTAGATAGATTGGAGAAACTGGCATTGTTCTCCTTTGAGAAAAGAAGGTTGAGAGGAGGTTTGATTCAGGTGTTCAAAATCACAAGAGGTCCAGGCAGAATAGATAGAGAGAGACTGTTCCCATTGGTGGAAGGATTGAGGACCAGAAGGGACAGATTTAAGATGATTGGCAAAAGAACCAACTGTGAAATGAGGAATAATATTTTAATGCAACGAATGGTGAGGGTCTGGAATGTACTTCCTGGGGTTTAGTGAAGGCAGGTTCAATTGAGCAAAGGGAATTCAAAAGGGAATTGGATAAGCACTTAGTGAGAAAAGCTGCAGGGCTGTTGGGAAAGGGCAGGGATCTATGACTAGGTGAGTTGATCTTGCAGAGAGTCGACACTGACCTAACAGGCCGAATGGCCTCCTTCTCTGCTGTAACCATTCCGAATCCCATCTATGATGGGACTAGAACAGTGTATTTGTGACTAAGAAAAGACAGCGAAAATAGCAAAAATGCAATCACATGGGTATATAACATAGGATGGAATTTTCCATGCCTGTTGGCGTCAGGCATCATGGTGGGCATGAGCAGACAATATGGCAGGAAAGCCAAAAATCAGTTTCATGTCTCATGTGAAACCAGTTTGCAACCATCCACTCTGCCCGTCAATAGTGGGTCGCGTTTCCCGCTGCCGCGCTTTGGGAATTTCATTTTAATACATCTGCATATCATTATAAGCCCTGCTAGCTGGAATCCTCCCTGCACATCAAATTTACTGCCCATGTTGGCGGGAAAACACGCCAGTGCAGAATATGTCTTGACAAGTGTGACGCGCAGAAGTCGGGATTTACCATCAGGGCCTTGTTCACATCGCGGACATCCAAGAAACTGGAGATGCTGGAGCCCCACAGCAAGCGGACCCTGGAGGAATGTGCATTGCATGCTGGGTAGATTCTCATGAACATGGCTCCACAAACCACGAAGCAGCTCACAGAAGGTGGAAGGTCACAATTGAGGGTCTGCTTCAAGACATCAGTGTCTTGGCCGTGGTCTGCAACGGATGATCGCCAAGAGTGTGGAAAGGAAGGTGTAGGTTTCACTGGGAGAGGAAGGTGCACACGGGAGGGGGGGTGGTTGGAGAGGAAGGCCTAGGTTTAACTGGGCGAGGAAGGTGTGCCAGGGGTGGGTAAGGTTGGGAGGTGGCTAACGATGGTGTCAGGAGGGTGGTGAGGTTAAGGAGGGCGGCAACGATGGTGTCGGGGAGGGTATTGAGGGTGAGAGCAGGGAACGATGGCTTCTGCAGGTGGTAAGGTTGGGAGAGGGGATTGATGGCATCTGGTGGGGTGAGTTTAGGAGGGTGGAACAATGATGTCGGGAGGGTGAGGTTGAGAGGGGGGGAAACGATGGTGTTGGGGGGTGAGGTTGGGAGGGGGGAGGGAGTACGAGGGAGGGGGATGTAATGGAGGAGAATACAACAATTGGGGAGGTAGACGTAATGGGGAGGAAAGTATAAGAAAGGAGTTTGAAGGAGGAAAGGAGTTTGGAGGAGGGAAGGACTTCAAGTGGAGGAAGGAGTTCAGGAGAGGAAGGAGTTTGGAGCGGGGAAGGAGTCCAGGGGGAGGAAAGAGTTCAGGTGTGGTGCAGGATCTTGACATGGGTGTTCCCTGCCAATCTCATCACCACAGGCACGGTCCACATCCTCACCAGTCAGCCAAAATGAGAAGGCGAGCTCCAGGGAATATGAGCCTAATGGAGATATGAGAGTGTGTGTGAAAGTTAGTGGTTTTGAAACACGGCATAGGAAATAGGAGCAGGAGTAGGTCATTCAGCCCGTCGAGCCTGCTCTGCCATTCAACCAGACCATAATTGATCATCTACCACTACCCCATTTTCCCCCACTAACCCTATATCCTTTGATGTCATTAGTATCCAGAAATTCTCAGTTTCTGTCTTGAATATCTCAATGATTGAGCTTCCACAGCCCTCTATAAGGTAGAGAATTCCAAAGATTCACCACCTCCTGAGTGAAGAAATTCCTCCTCATCTCAGTCTCAAATGGCCTGCCCCTTATTCTGAAACTGTGTCCCTTGGTTATAGATTCACCAGCCAGAGGAAGCATCCTATCTACACCTACCCTGTCACACCCTATGAGAATTTCGTAAATTTCAATGAGATTACCTTTTATCCTTTGAAACTAGTGAATACAGGCCCAGTCTCCTCATTGCTCCTCAATAAAACAATCCTGCCATTACAGGGATTAGTCTGGTTAAACTCTGCTGCACTCCCTCCATGGCAAGTATATCCTTCCTTAGATAAAGAGACCAAAACAATACATAATACTCCAGGCGCGGTCTCACCAAGGCTCTATAAGTTTGCAGCAAGATTTCTTTACTCCTGTACTCAAATCCCCTTGCAATAAAGGCCAACATACCATTTCCTTTCCTATTTGCTTGCTGCACCTGCATGTTAGCCTTCAGTGACTCATGAACAAGGACACCCAGGTCCCTATGGACATCAACACTTTCTAACCTCTCACCATGTAAAAAATACTCTGCCTTTCTGTTTTTTCTACCAAAGTGGATAACTTCACACTTATTCATGTTATATTCCATCTGCCATGTTCTTGGTCAGTCAGTTAGCCTGTCCAAATCCCCTTGAAGCCTCCTTGCATCCTTCTCACAACTTACATTCCCCACCTAGTTTTGTATCATCAACAAACTTGGGAATATTACATTTGGTTCCCATATCCAAATCATTTCTATGGATTATGAAAAGCCATGCCCCAGCACTGATTCTTGCACTACCCCAGTTGTAACAGCCTACCATCCTGAGAATGACCTGTTTATTCCTACTCTGTTTTTTGTATGTTAACCAATTCTCAACCCATACCAGTATATTACCCCCCAATCCCATGCCCTCTAATTTTGTTTACTAACCTCCTGTGTGGGACCTTAACAAAAACCTTCTGAAAATCCAAATACATCACATCCACTGGTTCCCCATTATCAATGCTACATGTAACTTCCTCAAAAAACTCCAACAGGTTTGTCAAACATGATTTCCCTTTCATAAATCCATGTTGACTCTGCCCAATCATAGCATTGTTTTCTAAGTGTCCAGTTATCACATGTTTCCTAATAGATTCTAACATTTTCCCTACTGCTGACATCAAACTAACAGGTCTGTAGTTCTGAGTTTTCTCTCTCCCTCCCTTCTTAAACAGTGGGGTTACATTTGCTACTTTCCAGTTGCAGGAACCATTCCAGAATCTATAGAATTTTGAAAGATAACCACCAATGCTTCCATTATGTCTATAGCCACCTCCTTCAACATTCTGCAATGTAGCTCATCTGGGCCAGGGGATTTATTAACCTTTTTCAAGTACTGCCTCTTTATTAATATTAATTTCTTACAATTCCTCATTTTCACAAGTCCCTTGGTTTCCTAGTATTTCAGGGAGATTTTCTACATCCTTCTCCATGAAGACAGACACAAAGTCATGGTTTAGTTTCGCCATCGTTTCCTTATTCTCCATTATAAAATCTCCTATCCCTGCCTGTAATGGGCCCACATTTGTCCTGGCTAATCTTTTCCTTTTCCCATCTCTAAAGAAGTTTTACAGCCTGCCTTTATATTCCTCACTAGCTTCCATTGATATTCTCTTCTCCCTTTATCAGTTTCTTGGCCCTCCTTTGCTGGATTCTAAGTTGCTCCGAATCCTCAGGCTTCCCACTTGCTCTGGCAACCTTATAAGCCAATTCATTTGATCTAATGCAATCTTTACCTTATTTTGTTAGCCACAGTTGATTCATCATTCCTGTTGGGTTTGTGTGTCTTAGAGGAATGTATATTTGTTGTAGTCCGTGTAATACTTATTTAAATATTAGTCATTGCCTGTCTGCCATCAAATCTTTTAATGTATTTTCACAATCCACCACAGCCAACTTTCCCCTCATACCTTCATAATTTCCTTTGTTCAGCCACTGCTGCCCCCTAAACTGTTGCAGCTTTTATGAGGGCTCCTCTGCCCTCCCTGTGAGGATGCAGCAGTAGGTTCAAGAACTCAATACAAAAGACTTCCTGACATGCTCCAGAGTATGTTCAGGGCACTTTGCAATAGAAAAATCTGGCAAAAAATTACCCTACTGCAATTTGGGTGCCTTGTCCTTAAAGGGATGCTAGTGCAGGGCCCATCTTTCAGCCTCATGCCAGATCTTTAAAGAGTGATGAATAAATACATACACAGGTCTGGCATGGTCCAAATGTGAAATCTTGGCATCACATCAACCTTTTGGGCTGTGTGATGCCAAGATTGCATCAATTCAATGCCTTCCAGCATATGCACGGGACACACCCGTGTGTCCCTTCCCCTGCTGCATTGCCGCACTGGCCACATAGGAAGCAGCCAGCAGTGAAGGGCATGCCACAAAAGCAGAGCTAGGCCTCAGTAATATTATCAGAGGCAGTGCTATGCAAGGAAATTACTAGTCTCTAGAGTTTTGTAGATTGGCACTTTGAATGGCTCTAAAAATTTCAGCCAGGAAAATAGTTACAAAATTCAATTTTATTTTGACATTCAGTATTTATTTCCCTTGAGTTATGTCAATCACCAACATTCATCTAACCAGCACAGGTGTGATGGGCTGAATGGCTTCTTCTGTGTTGTAACATTCTACAAATTCTGAAATCAGTCTGTTCACTTCCAGCTTTTTGACTGGCTGAACCAACAGTCATGCTGAGTGCTCTCAAGTACAAAATAGTTAGATTTAATCACCTAGAAGACATATGCTTGTTTTCTATTAATTAAAGTTTCAAATTCAAACTTGTCCCTCTTTAGTTTGAATACGCTAGGGGTTTTTTGCATTTATTTTGCCTAGATTTTTGATTCAATATTTTGCTGTAAAATCATTGGGCCAATTTTTACCCTCCTGATATTGAGCAAACCTGCGTCAGGAGGCTAGAAAATGAGCCATCTGGGGCCAGAATTAGAAAGCTGCCAGGCCATTCCCATCACCCACCATTTTCCCTGGGTCAGGAAACATGGCGGGTCATGACCTGATATGCACATAAAGTGACGTCTGGTTTGCAATTTAAATCTCTGCTGGAAATTCAATTTTCCCTTCCCATGCTATTTCCCCCATATGAGAAAAAACTTCAAAGGAAGAAAAACTTATAGCACCCTCATAAAAGTGTAAGTCAAATAAAGCTAGCACTCCCCTTCAGTGAGCTAAATGCATTAGTCAGTCTTAGAGCACAGCCAAGCATTCATAATATGGTCATCTGACAACGGTATCAACAGAAGCAGACTGAACAGATGGCCAGATATTTGTTTTTCCAGATAGCTTTGTTTGATTGATACTCTTATGATGTTGTAATACATTTTTCTTCCTTTGAAGTGGTTTTTCAATGCCTATTTTTTAATTGGACATGATTAGAAGATGTTAAGAGGACTAAAGCCATATTAATTGAAACCATTAATGGCTGAGTTTGACACTTTTATAAGATTGTAAGAGGTACAGCATTTTTTTCAAAGCAGATTTTCAAAGCCTGTTTGCTTACTTTGTCAGTTTCAGGAGCATTTCAAAGACTTGTCGGTGTTATTATATGGCTGTACATAGTGGATACCAGAAGAGTGTGTATGGAGGATGCATGGGGGCATGCAAGTAATGGAAGGGGATATAGAAATGGCAGGAGGGTGGAGGGGGCATGGAGGTATGGAGAGGATTTGAGGGGGCACCTAAGGGCATGGGGTTATGAAGGGGGGTGGAGTGGTCATGGGGATATGAGGGGGCATGAGGGGGTGAGGGCTAGGGAACCTAACAAGGTTGTACAGGTCTGGGATGGGTTCCAGCACAGCAAGACAGGTCTTCTAACCAGCCCACCTCATCACCCGCATGCTTCCATTGCCATTTTGGGCCTGCTTCTGGGGGCGGTATTCTGACTGCAGCCCGACCAGAACTCCGAGAGATCAAAATCTCATGGGACTTCCCAGATTTTTAAAAGTCGGGAATACAATGTCGGGAAATAGCCCGACTTGTGGTTCCTGACGCTAAGGGGAAAATCCGGCCCATTATCTCTGTTTCCCTCCATTTCTTTCTGTTTGCCCTATTCAAGCTGCCATGCCACAATGAAGTTTACTTTTTCAGAAAACTAAACCATCCATTTCCTAATTGGAAAGTGTCAAATTAAGAAAATGTTTAGGGCAAAAAGACGGATAGATTTTCAAATTTATGGAAAACTTGTATCAGATCACTTGTTGGTCTAAGGGACAGGGAAACCCAAGAGAAGATAAAATATAGAACATCAAGGATAGTTATCAACTGCAGAATATCACCTCCTTGTAAAACAAGATCCCCATGTACAAGATGATAATTTTCTCTTCACAATTATCATATGAATGTTTACAGTTCCCTTGAGATGGGTAGTGCAATCAGCTTATCCATAATAAAGTTGCACCAGCCATTAGATAAAGGTGGTGCTTGTATTTTATAGCAACTTTGTTGCAAAATGGTCCATGTGTAGTAATTTTATTATACTACAACATTTTATTATATTACATATTTATATTACAATAAATTTGTTTATGTTGTGTCATGTTTTCTGGCCAACAAACTGAAAGTGACAATAGCAACTGAATTGAAAAAATTCACCTGATCCTAACTACATAAAGTCAATGACATTATGAAGCATTATGCTAAACTCCACTTTTTAAAATTATTTTTGGAAAGCTTCAGCTTTCTCTTTTTTCAGTCTTCTTGGCTGTCAGCCATGATGGATGAAGCTGTCACTGTGGGTCTGGCTAGGTATAATGATGGCACACAATTAAGCCCACTTAAAAACTCTATTAGCGCATACATCTTCAACACACCTTGTATTAGCAATACTGCTTCAACAAAACATGATATAAACATTTGTCATTCTAAACAACAGTAAAATTTTAAATAATAGATCTTGACATGAATTACTGAATTATTTGGTAATGTGAAAAAACTTTAATGCAACAATATTCAGATTACAAGTACACGGTGTATATTTTATCTTACAATAAAGACCAAAATAATACTAAAGGGACTAGCTGATCTGATCTGTTTGTGTTGAAACTGCCTAAACTGTTCTTGTTTCTTTCAAACCCATACTCTCAACAGTTCAGCTTTATAAACTGAATGCCATGCAAAAAATTACTCTGTTTTAAAGTATGTCTGGCTGGAGATGAAATAAATGGAATTTAAGATATTTTACTAGGTGGGGAATGGGCAACTAGCTAATTACATTGATAAATGAGTGATTTGTTCAGTCTCAAGAGAAGGCTCTTTGCCCAGATTAGCATACACTTGGCATGTGCTCGGCCACTTACTGGAAGTTCCTGATGTTCTTATCGTTGGAGTGTTCATCATCAACTCTATGAATTCATAAATAGTTTCTGACACCAGGGACTTACAAGCTTTACCTTCCAAAGGAAGTATACCCTTAAGATGCTGGAGTCTAAAGAAGGAAGTGCTGGGATGTGATAAATGATCTGTTTACTGCCTGTCTGGCTATGCATTTTGAAAATACAGATTGTCTTTATTTTCATAATAGCAGAGGTGAGATTAAAGGTTGTGTTCGAAGCATCAGGGGTCTGAGACACATAATACAGGGCCATTACTCCAGTTTTCAAGAGCTATATTTCATCAACCTTTCACCTAAACACAATTTCTTCCATTATACATTTACATTTTATTGATAACTAGTTAAATCTTCCATTATTTGTATTATATTTATAAATTCTGTTAGTGCTTAAAAAGACCAAACACAACATAAAGTAGAGTGGGGTAATTTTAACTTTGTGCCATGGTGTTTATTGAGTGAAGGCAAATTGGGAGCTTGTTTTACAGCTCTCCCAATTTTTACTTCTACTGCAGTGAATAAAAATAGAAATTGGCAGAGATGTAAATTGGGCTGCTGACTCACCATCACCCATTTGCACCATTGCACAAAGTCAACATTAGCCCCAGTAAATCTGATTAACTCATTAAGATACTTTTCATCAGCTTAAAACATATTTTAAAAAACAGAATATGAGGCTCCCACATATTTTCCACAATATAAAAGAACTTATCAGTTATTATTGAAATTACTTTAATATTTCCTTCGTGATACTTCCTCGATATCCATTGTAAAATATTTTTGACAGGTTTTTATTCTTAGTTCACTGAGATTTTTGTTTTGTTATTATATGATCGTCATTTTTTGTGGAAAATTCATAAATCACAAGTAATTGCTCCAAACGTTACCCTATCATAAAGAAAAATATAGTTCTCAAACATTAATTACAAAAACTTACATTGTAATAATTAACATATAGGTATTACATGGCTAAAATGGAATCACTTTCAATAATTTTTCAAGTTTTATTAATCAACATTATAATAGTGATGTCTTATTTATTTTTGATAAAGAACTACCAAATGGAACTATGATAAAATTGAAGTGATCACAATAAAAAAGCATTGATGATCATGGATAAACATTGTTTAATTCACTGACAGGAACTGGGGGTGATTGATCACTAGTGCAGCATAATGTATGTTTAAAATGTTCTGCCCAATTTTTTATGCAGGAATCACAGCCAAAAACTGATAAAACAATGCAATGACAAAGACATTTTTTGTTTTCATGAAAACGTGTTAAATATGAATGTGATCATGAATAAAATATGAGGCCATGAACAGATCACAATGTACCACTGAACCCTGAACATATAATAGAACTTGCATTTGCTCCTGAGATGTGAATGAAGACTGAATCAAAGATGAGATATTAATCATAATTAGAGTTCATATGACAGGTCTACGATGACAAATACTACATGCTTCCTAACAACCATAAAAATGGTTCGTCATAATGAACTGCTCAATTCATTAACTCCCTCATTAGTGAAAAGTCCATCTTGTAAGTTTAATTTAAGTTTAGTCCCATCTTCATTTGCAAATTTCCCAATTGATAGTAAATATCGTGCTGAAGACTAGATAAATTGTTCAAAGTATAATCACTTGGATATATTCATGGATTAATTCCCCAGACTATACTTCAGTGATGACTTGTCAGCATGCATATCAGTATATTTACCCTTGTGTTTCATGTTCATCACTACATTTTGTCCCTTTGTAGAAACAGTAGGTAGGTTAAGGACTCAATATGATTCATAATCTTTATATTTTATCTAGACAATTGCCCATCATTTCAGCCAGCATATCTAATAATCTTAAAAATACATTATTAGGCCCAATTCTGGAAACTCAATCTGATCAAACAAAACTGTTTTTTTGTTGCTATACATATAACCATGTTGACTGCATGACTGTTAAGTGACAAGCTTTTATTTGGCTATCAATTATCCTGAAAATAGATAGGAACAACTGGCTGGAAAAATGATCAAAAAGACCACTATGCACAGTACCAGACCACATACCTTTACTCCTTAATTGCAACGCTCAGCATTCATTATTATTTGAAAGTTGTTGTAACTGTAAATAAAAAAAGAAATAATTTTATGACCGGTTAACATCTCACTATGGCAACCTTCAAGTTGGCCAGTGTCGTTTTCCAATTAGTTCTCAATTTCAGCTCTCAGTTCTACAGGCAGCAGCCCTCCACTACCTCATCATGTGTAAACCATAGGGCAGGGAGGCATCAGGCGAGGTTTTAACTCATTCACCATCCATGAACTTGCACAGAGATAAAATCAGGTCCATCGAAACCAAGCTGGATTCTGTAATTGCATGATAGTCACATTCATGCATTTTCCAAAATGGGCCAGTGGATAGAGAATTCAAACTGATTTTCCTACCCTCCTTAAACAATGCCACTGAGGCCATTTATATTGTTGCTAGCCTTTGGAAGGTAAGATATGGTAACAGCGCAGACTAGAGCTCAAACCTGCTACCATTCCGTTTGCATGACTCAGTACAACAGTAGTTGGTGTCTTTACACACTGAGCCATCAGGTAAGCATACCATCAGGTATTTTAATGTCATATTTCTAATGAGACTAAGAATGAGTTAATGCGATTCGAAAATGTTTAGTAGATCGATTATTGCTGCTAATTGTATGCCACCTTAAGGCTGTCCAATTTAATTTTTGGTTCTTAGCAATTAACCCAGCTCTTTCAAAATACTATATGGTCAGTCAATTTAATATCCATTACGATCATGTGCTGGTTTACAACTGCCACAATTAGCCCAAAGATTAGTTTCACTATTTTATTGATGGTGATTCTTACATCATAGATTCTTGTTACTTACTTTGCACTGCATTAAACTTAGGTGCTACTTTCATTCCAATTAAATTAATATCCCTTTGAATAAATAGTCAAGCAAATATGTTATAATAAAAATTCCAGGAAGCAAATTGGTGTGTACTTACAGAGACTATCAGTCTCTCTGAGACATTCTGTACACCTTGAGTTGGATGGGCTTGCCCTAGCCTGAAACTGTTGGATCAGTTATGTTGATAACTTATGTGATAATTCATTATTATTTTGTTTACCTCACCAAGAATACATAGGAAGCACTTGTTCTGCTTGTCATAACAATGAAGCTGTCTGATCAAGAATATAACAACAATCCTTTGCATTATTTTTGCAACAGGCTTTACCTTTGAAAGCAAATGAAAATGAGAAAGCCAAATAAAATTCAAAATTATTGTAACTACAAAATAATTAAAATAGTGTGAAAAGCCAGAAAATATACAATTTTCAAATTATTTGTCAGGTTGTATCACTCAAAGTTTTGAATTTATTATTGTTCTTCGATTACCTTTTGAAAGGTCAGGTGTGCAGTCCTCCTTCACACTTTTGCTAGTTTCCAAGTAAGGAGAAGATATGTAAAATTAAGCGGTTTAAACAACTACTAGTGGTCTTCTTGCTTGGCTGAAAATGTATTTTTGAGCACTAGCATGTGAAAAGAATGCTGAGTTACTCAACATGCTTAAAACGCTTCCATATTTGTCACATCTGTAGTTCAGGTCACAGACGAACAGCATCTACATTCCAACTATCCTCCTTTAAACATGACTCCCAAATCACACAGCAGAATTACAGACCCACATTTTCATGGGATTAGGGAGATAGTTTTATTGTGGAAACAAACAAAGTGAGAGCATGAACATTACTCTCTTCCATACCCCTAACCATAGAAGCATCAAATGTAGAAGTGATTTTATTTTGGCAAGATGTACCAATTTTGGGTGTGTTTCAAGAATGATTTTCTCTCCCACCCGACACACCTGTGTGAACATTACAAGGATCACTGAGGTTGATTTTAACTTTGGGCCGTTGACTGGCGGAGCATTCAAACTGCTCGACTGTTCTGCGATGAAGAGATTGCTGCTATTTTGAAGTCCTGACCTCAGTAAATGGAACCAGTGAAATGCGGGTACCACACAGGCACCGGTATCAGGGTGGCCCAATATCAGAGGCCAACAGGCTGGCAATAAGATCAATTATTTGTGGAAAGAGAAAGTCTAGCATGGAAGTAGCCCAGCTAATTTTTATGAGGCCCAGACTCCTCTAGGTTCTACAAAAATAATTTAAAACTTACCCTTTCAGACCTCTTCAGTTGTGTCGCCAGTGAATTTGGTTGAAGAATGCATGGCCAGTCAAATCTATCCTAAATTGGCAACTGTGGTCCTTTCTGCATCTTAGGACCCAATTTACATATTAGTAGGGGCTTGTTGCACGATACAGACAGGTGTTTTTGCTGTCCAGTGGAAGGGCCTGTGAAAGAGACAGCAAACCCATTCTGTATTAGTGGGGCAGTAAGTGTGCTGACCCCACTGAGGACATTACCACCCTGTTATCACTGATTTTGCAAATTAAATCTAACACCACTGGGCTCAGAAGTGAATTAATGCTGCATTATGAGGCTTGAAAGTTCTGCCCTAAATTTGAATTCTT
Organism: Cetorhinus maximus; assembly: GCF_964194155.1. Lineage (NCBI taxonomy): Eukaryota > Metazoa > Chordata > Chondrichthyes > Lamniformes > Cetorhinidae > Cetorhinus > Cetorhinus maximus. The sequence goes on from NC_135880.1 coordinate 98,473,233, forward strand.
CCAGTTGCAATATCAAGGAGCTCCATTGGACATATACTCTCAACATTTATTTGTTTACTATATTAGAATTTGAAAGCATGGGACAGATAAGCATATTATGTGATGCTCCCTTCCTTAGAGCTTGAGTTTTAAATACAGACTAGGTAAGTAAAATTTATTTGTAGGCCAGAATCTTCGGGTGGGCGTGTGGGGACAGGCCTAGTTCGCAGAGGCATAAAATGACGCACAGTGACATCGGGCGTGTGTCCCAGTGTCACCCCGCGTCATTCAGATCTTCAGTTCGGTAGGCACGTACCAGAGTGGGCTGCGTGCCCGCCGAACTGTCAAAGGCCTGTTAAGGCCATTTAAATACCAATTAAAATACTTAATGGAGCTGCCCATCCAATCTTAAGGTTGGTGGGCAGGCGAAGAGCCCAGGCGGCCTTCGCATTTATCATGAAACCTCATCCACAGATGGGATGAGGTTTCATGAAGTGTTTATAAATTGAATGAAAGCTTTTATTAGAGTTCACTGGCATGTCCCAGCTCATGTGACACTGTCACATGAGGGGAAATGTCTTAAATTTTTTTTTCTTTATTTAAATTATTGGTAGTGAAACTAATCTCTCTGAGGTGGCTCTGTACCTCAGGGAGATTTCTGCGCTCTTTCGCGTGCATACGCCAAAGAGCACAGGCCTTGACTCAGCCTACTCTCCCCGCCCACACAGGGAGTGCTCAGCACTTCCGGGTGCGCATCACGCTGGGCGGGCCTTAATTGGCCCACCCACATAAAATGGCAGCGCACATAGTGGCATACTACACTAAATGCAAAGCAAAGACACATTCTGCATTGCTGCCATATGATTGTCTGGTTGGACATATTCCTATGTTCTAGTAATAGTTAGAAAATAAATAAGTATATAAACCATTTGATTATTTAATTATATTTTCTTAAATCCTTTTGGTATCTACAATTGCACTTGTAGCTTCAGTTGTTTTGGCTCCATATACCTGCTGGAGAAGAACTAGAGTTCCATTTGTTGGTAGATATTATCAAGATCTTCATTCTGTCAAATCCAATCAGTCATATTAGCAAGATTTAAATTGTGACATGGGGCAGAATTTTACAGCCCCATTTTGGCAGGGACGGGGCCATAAAATGCTGCGGGCCATTATAAATCCCATTGACGACAGCGGGACATAAAATCCCGCTGGCGTAAAATTCGGCCCATGGTCTGATACAATTAGCACCTGTTTGTAAACAGTGTTTGATGGCAGAATTCTACCCCCTGTAAATACAAAGCTGTTTTATTTTCAATGATATAATTGTACCTTTACAGAGGCTGCCAATGTGTGAGTACTGTTGCTCAGCAAGAAGTACTACCAGGCCGTGCTCCAAGAATAATTCCGCCTTCATATTACTTTACTGTTACATCAGAATATACTCCAGATTCTCTTATTTGGTGAAACTTTTTTTAAAGTCTGGTCCCAGCAGATTTAATGTTAAATTATTTTTAACTGGCTATATGGTACATGTTACTTATTTAGTTTTAACTGTTTCAATCAAGTATTATGGCAATTTTATTATGAAATATGATGTATAGTAAGCCAATGTTATTAGTTATTTTGCTACAGTATGGAAATATGTGGAACCAGGCCATTCTTTTCAGGTCAATGAGATGTAATTGTAAACAGGCAATTAGAGAGTAATTGTTTCCCTATTGATTGATAGCAGTTTGAAAATCCTTATCTCCTCTTCAAAGTTAAGAAAGCAGGAAATGGCTGGCTTTCGTGTTTTTACTTTTAACACTGAACCACAATGTCTGAAATGTGGCAGACATGCATCGAATGCAATATAATTTAGTAATACTGTAAATTATTCTTGACTAATTCAATATTCCTTCAGATCCTATTTCATAAAGTTAATAGCCAAGCAATTGGAGCAGTGCAGAAAGTTGGCATAAATTGGGAACTGCGAAGGAAATGCATGCCTGAGGATGTCTGCTCAAGACACAGTGGAAATTGGGCATCAAGCATCATCCAAGTAAACCCATTGAGGTATCGGCATCAAACAGATGTCTGGGCTTCAAAAAAATTGTCCAGACCCAAAATTCAAGCAGGCCTGCAGGTTGGTGTTGGAGGAGCCAGAGAGGAAGGCAAATCAGAGGGGGAGGGGAGGCCCAAATAGTCTGCCACACTATAATAGAGTGCTTATCTTGGCTTCATAAAAACGTAGCTAAAAAAATGTTAACCTATCTTTAAGATCAACTCTTCAGGCTGCTGTGGACCCAGAATAAATAAGTGGAGCATGTCCCATGACTGCTATAGCCAAACAGCCCAAATTTAGCACGGGTCCTCAAACAGACATCAAAACCCTGATTGGCATATTGAAAGGGCCTAATTCTTGTTTCAGGCAGGCACCCCGGGCACTGGAAGTCAGCAGCTACTGTTTTGGCATCAGTGCCTTTCCGGAGAAGTTGGATCTGTGAGATTGTACCCAGAAATAAGTTTCCCCCAATGCTATTCTTTTACCTCAGAAAAAATAGGCACAATAGGATTAATTTCTCTCCTGATATTCCTTCAAAATCATATACCACACAGAAACAGAAATGCAATACCACAATGGTAGAAAAATAATTGAAAAGCAATTTCACTGCGCTTAAATATAGTAAATAACAATGGCTGCTCTTCATTTAAACCAAAGCATTAATCTCTCCTTAGGTACAGATCAACCACAGGTCTGACCTGTCAATTGAACTGTTGTCTTATAATTCACAGAGGAGACGCATTAAGAGAAAAATTAAAATTACATCTTGAAATTGTAAATGAAGAAAAGAAACATCTATTGCAGAGTACCATCTCAGATCATTTTGAAAACAGAAAGTGTACAGTGCACTGCCCAGTTTTGGAAGTGGCCTGAAGAGGAAGGGGGACTGAATTTTCAGATAGGCTGTTTGCTATACGTGGGGTAATTATAAAAGCATGCACATTTTGATATTTTGCAGAAAAAGCAGTTTAAAAATATAAAATAATAACATTTAACAACCAGGATCTGAAAAAAAGATTGCAGTTGTAATAAAACTTCCAATTTATTTTCTTCTTCTGAAGTTCATAATGTCTTCTTGAAGTACCCTCATAAAACGTGCTTTAATTTGAGACTTTATTAATATACATTACATTATCTGCTATGACACATCTATTCATCATTTCTTGCAAGTTTGGTGGCCATATCAGTTAAGCTGCTGCTATGTTGGAATTTCAAAACAAATAATGTCATGAATTGACAGAATACCTTTGCTACCTGAAGCTGCACTATACCTTCCTTTGGGCCTAATATAGGGGTTGGAAGAAATAGCTATCAAAAGGTTTTAAAGGTTCTAATGAAGCTTTTCCAAACATCTTGTTGGTCACCACATTTTATATTGCCTCATGAAGGTAACATTACCTCTTTAAGGTCTATTCAATCATATCTCATTTAATGTTGATTTATATTGAATATGCCATATTTTATGTGCAACATTTTGCATGGTATCCTAAGTACACGCAAGTGCAAACCTCACTAATGAGAGTATGGAAACAATGAAATACACTTTGATTAAAGATCATAAAATAACATTCATCTTATTACATCTGTCATGTTGCTACTGTTGTCTTTGACAATTTCATTCCCTCCCTTCTTTCTCTCTCTCCTATCTCTCTGTAAGGGTGAGATTTTACCAACCCCCAAGTGGAGGCTAAGAAGCAGGGGAAGGCGGAGGGCATGATTAAATGCCAGGAAGCCACATTGGGAGGGCTTCTTGGACACAGTCTAACTGCTGAGCCATTCTTCCAGCAGCAGGAACTTGACTGTCATCCTCCAGTCGGCCAATGGCCAATTTAAATAATTAAAGGGTCAAGTGATGACCATATTCCCAGGCAGCAGAGCATCCCTGCAGCCCCCCCCACCACTCCTCCCTGCCATCTGGGGAGGCCACCAACTGCATGGGAGCGGTCTCTCAGCAGCAAAGGCCAAACCCAGGTCCCAACACCGAAGCTGGAATGGTTTCCCTTCCCATTGCCAGGGTCTGCCTGCCTGGCTCCAGCCCAGGAACAAATATTTTACCTCCACTGCAAAGGGCCCTGTCATTCTCCTGGCAGCCTCCACAGTGGTCACTTCTCTCAGAGGTGCTGCCAAGTCAGCTGAGTTGCCACCCCTCTGATTCAGCTGGCAGCACAGAGAGCCAGCCTGCCGGTCTAAATTGGGGAAGCAGTGGTGTAATGGTAATGTCAGTGGACTAGTAATCCAGAAACCCAAAGAAAATGGGTTCAAATCCCATTATGGTGGCTAATGCAATTTGAAATCAATTATTAAATCTGGAGGAAAAGCTAGTCTCAGTATTGAGGGTTGTCATGTCCCTAAGATGTGATAGTGATTACAAACTGTTAGATCAATCCTTACCTTTTTGCTTATTTAGAAAGATGGTTGCTACAGATCACTTGACACATAAGTTGGCTACAGTTTCTGGAAATTTACAACACAAAAGCTCCATCCCCATCTCACACCTCTCATCGTGAGGACACATTACAATCAACAAAACCAGGGACCAGCAGATGATCCGTCTCCCCAGCCAGGTGCTATAACAAAGGGGAAGCCATCGAAACTCATTCTACCTTGCTGTGCTAAAAGCCACCATTTATCTCTTAAAGTGAACAATGGATTTTAACCAGAGGCATAGAAATTGCTTGTTCGTCTGCAACTGAATCATTAATGGGCAACATCCCATGACCTAAGCATCTGGCCTTTGTTAAGTTTTAATATTACATTTCCAGGCTTGCAACTCAGTCTGCTGTTTAAACTCTAGCCTGCAAACATCCAAACAGGACTCCAGGCTGACCACCAGCCTGCATCAAGTCTCAGACTCCTCAGAGCCTGTTTCTCTGGACAATTCCTGCCATCACCTAACGAGCAGACCAAGGCTGGGATTTTCTTCTCCCGATCAGGGTGGGCATCACACGGGCGTGAGAGCTAAATCTCTCCAGATGGCCCAAATCCGGTTTTACAATGACACTGCTGAGGGGAATGGCCCCACTGTGAACATTGAGTATGGAAGGTTGCACTGAGACAGATGACTGGGGGGCAGGGGGAGCGAGTTGCACTAAGGGGCCACCCAACTGAAATGATAGTTGCCCAAAATGAGGACAGAGACACAGCTGAGACAGGTTAGCAGCTGTTCAAATGGCATGCTGGAGTCAGGAAAGTGAAGCAATAAGGCCCATTCATGCAACACTGATCCCTCAAGTGACAATGATTGTTCCCCTAGTTTTAACCCCTCACTCGCAGCCTTCAAATTTACCAGAGTATTCTGGAACTGCCGAACTATTGGGTAACTGGACAAGCTTGAGAACTCTCTTGGAAATGTGGCCTTGCACCGCTCACAGGGGAGAAGCCTCTGGACTCCCTAAATTAATCTCACGTACTCACTGAACATTAATCCTCATGTTTAGCCCAAACAGCGCATTCTTGGAGTTCAGCTACTGATGATCCCAGTGCCTGGACTGAAAGCAGAGCATCCAGTCACCTGGCCGATGCTGTCAGCAGTTGGTCATGTGTGTTGGGGGTGCGGTGGTGATGGAGTGTGATGAACATTCATGCGCACGCCGCAGTGGGCATCATTTCAGGGTTCAGTACTCTCCAGCATGCATAAAAGGGCCTTGGGCCCACAATCACAGATGATTCCTTGACAGAAAGTGGACCTTTGGAAACAAATGCTGGCTCTTGTGTGTTCCTCTTTGATACTGCCGTGAGGAGACCATCAGGGAAATGGAGCCTGGTGTTGTCACTGCCTGCATTATTGCTTGTAGGCAGAAGAGAAGAATGCGATGGAGGCACCTGGATCACCAAAAGAAGGAGTAGAACCACCAAAATGAAGGGGCAGCAGGTCCTCCTCCAGACATAGGGGATGATCGTCAGAGAGGCGTCATGCATAGGCACCTCGCTAGACCCAGGGTGTATAGACGTCGCATGTGTTATCTGCAGATGAGCGAGAACCAGTGTCACAGACGCCTCCACATGTCAAGGGATCTGGTGACTCACATTTTCCACATTCTGCAGAATTTGGTGCCACTGGGACTTGGAGGGCACACATTGCCTGTGGCTTTGAAAGTAACTGCTCCACTCAACCTCTACACCAGTACCTCCCTCCAGGATACCACTGGAGATCTCTGTGGGGTCTCTCAAGGGTCCACCCACAAATACATGCAGGGGGCCACAGATGCCATTTTTGCAAATGCCCACAATTTTGTCAACATTGAGCAAGCCAGCATGCAAGAGCACTAGGCTTTGCTGAGATTTCCGGTCTCCCACAGATGCAGGGTGTGCCGTTGACTGCACTCATGTGGCTATAAAAGCACCCTGGCAATAGGCAGTCCAGTACATCAACCGGAAAGGCTACCACTCGCTCAATATGCAGCTGGTGTGCGACCATAACAAACTTACCATACAGGCTCGCGCCAGATACCCAGGAAGCATCCATGACTCGTACGTCCTGAGTAGATCTCAGATCCCTGACATCTTCGAGGGACCACATAGGGTGCAGGGTTGTCTCCTCGGGGACAACGGTTACCCACAAAGGACACCCATGTGGTGGTGTCAGACTCCTGACAAGAGAAGGTATAGCGAGGTTCATGCGGCACCCTGGACATTAGTGGAAAATACCATAAAGACCCTGAAAATGTGATTTTGATGCCTGGACATATCAGGTGGGTGCTCCAGTACACTCCCCAGAGGGTCTCATGCATCATCGTGGCTTGCTGTCTGCTACACAACATGGTGCTGCAAAGGAGGGAGGACTTGGCAGATAACGAGATGAAGGAGCTGCACATCTCCTCCGATGATGAGGACCTCGAAGGAGATGATGGTGATGAGGTTGATGGTGATGGAAGCCAAGGATACAGGTGAAGAGGCGATTGCACAGGCCAGACGAGGCAGGCATGCTCATGAGGCCCTCATTGCCAGAAGATTGCAGGAGGAGGATGACAAGATGCACTAAGGATCCTCCTGGACAACTCTCCTCCATCATGGGCCAGCATGAGCACCAGCGTAGCTACTCCTCTAAATTCACCCATGAACTTCCAGATGACAGTGCATCGTTGTACAGCACATTCATATTGCCCTGAAGCTTTGAAGGATGAGCAAGCCTCGAGAGCATGTGTCCATGCTGAAATGAGGTGCTACCTGGAGGAGGTACCACAGCATCACACATCAGAAAGTGCTGCCTCTTCACACATCCATCCAGCATCCCAGTTGCAACAGCAATCTACAAGATGCAGGGGCATTTGCATGATCCTCAGTGGCCTAGTGGCTGTATGCCTTCAATCTGGTGATGCTCCTCAAGAAGGTCCATCGGAACCAACGCGGCTGCGCACAAAGTGGTATAATATCAATGGTGACACAGAGACACAACACTTGGGACAAGGCAGCTGACAAAATACCACTGTTGTGATTATACTTAGGGATAACTCAGTCGGCTGTCGTACACTCTCTGAAGTGACAGTGACATCCAACAGTTTAAGTTAGTAATCCTGAGCTGCATTTCTCCTAACCCTAGTATGGAGGTGGAGCAAATGAGCATGTCAAGGCCAGACACTTGGTTGCCTGATCTTGAGATGTCTCCTATTACACACAACCAGTGTGCTCTCCCTGGTCAGCCCATGACTTTGCGAAGTCCAAGTTGATCAGACCTCAAGGGCATGCGTCATTGCCAATGAGCAGCACTGTTCTGCTTCAGCAAATACTTGCTGTCATGATAATAGATGCTTGTGGTAGTGGACTCTAGTATTAGATACTATATGGTAGTCTGCACTAGATATGGGGTCACCTGACCTTGGGGTTGAAGGTCAGACAGCACATGTTGGAACCTATCTTGATAGAATTCAGTTACTGCAAATATCTGTTCATGTTAGGAAAATGTGTTATCAATAAAGATAACTCAGCTACAATGTCGATGGCCTATGTGCAGCATTGAAACCAAAAAATGGGACTTGGTGTCAGAAGTAAACTAAACACAACAATGGAGATTCTGAAACCACCGACAAAGCTCAGCTTGGAGGGAAATCTCACTGTAAACTGGAAAAGGTTCCGGCAGTGATTCGAGCTGTACCTCACAGAGGTGTGCTGTGATATAAAAAGACCCTCAGGTACAGCCTTCCATCTTTCTTCAAGTAGCAGGGGAAGAAGCCTTCAAAGCCTAGAACACATTCACATTTTAAAGTGATGAGAAACAAAATGACTTGAAAGAAATAATGGAAAAATTCGAAACCCACTTCAGCCCTAAGAAAAGCATCACATATGAAAGATACTGATTTTTTACATGCAGATAAGGCAATGACAACCTTAGTCAGTACGTAACTGAGCTGAGAAAACAAGCTAAACCATGTGAATTTGGAGACCTTGAAGAATCACTCAATTGAGATAGAATATTTTACGGAATCGCAAATTACCCTCTGAGAGGCTTTTGAGAGGAGTTGCTCTCATGTTGGACAAAGCAATAAGTATCTGCAGAGCGGCAACGACAATGAAAAGCCAGATTAAACAGATAACAGAAGATGATAAGCCACACATGCTCGAGCAGTTAAACAGAAACAGCCCCAGGAAAGAGCAAATAGACAGCCTGAAGGTAAAAAGAACAAAACTGCTACTAAAATATTTAAATGCAGCCGATGCAGAACAGAGCATTTACCACGTGGTTGTCCAGCCGATGGAAAGCAGCATAAGAAATGGGATAAAATAAATCACTTCACTAAGATGTGTAAATTGAAGCAAATGCACACAATTGCAGATGATAACATAGACACTGAAACTGAATTTTTCATTGGTACAGTAACAACAAATTCCAAAGAAGACGAATGGAAGATTGATTTAAAAATTGCCAACATGATGGTGAATTTCAAGCTTGACACGGGTGCACAAGCAAATGTCATTCCCATAAGCCTGTATCATAAGATAAGCAAAGAAAAACAGCTAACTAAAACAAAAGTGAAGCTGTATACTTATACAGGTGAAAAAATTACTATAGTAGATAAGTGCAAAGTAAACTACAAAAAACAGTCTCAAGTTCTTCCATTCATAGTGGTGAAAACTGATGCAAAACCCATTATTGGAATCAAAGCTTGTGAAAATCTGAAGCTGATCAAGAGGATAATTAGTGTCACCACTGATGACATCCTGAGCGAGTATAGAGATGTGTTCCAGAGGATTGGCTGCCTAAAAGGAGAACACGCCATCAAGATTGACAAAACTGTGACACCCAAAATACACATGCCCAGGAAAATACCAGTAATGCTGAGAGACCAAGTGAAAACAGAGTCAGACAGAATGGAGAAACTTCACATCATCAAGAAAATTGAAGAATCAACAAAGTGGGTTAATCCAATAGTAATTGTAGAAAAATCAGGGAATCTGCGAGTCTGTCTGGATCCCAGAGACCTAAACCAGGCAGTACAAAGAGAGCATTACCAGCTGCCCACAGTAGAAGAAATCAAGTGTAAGCTAGCTGATGCTAAATACTATTCAATCTTGGATGTGATTTCAGGCTTCTGCCAGCTCAAGCTGGATGAACGTAGCTCCTATCTCTGTACCTTCAAAACACCATACAGGCGATACAGGTTTTTACGCTTGCCTTTTGGCATTAATTCAGCTCCGGAGGACAGTGAAGCTGTTTAAAGGGTTAGAGGGCTTGGAAACTTATATCGACAATGTGCTTGTCTGGGTGGCCTCACAAGAAGAACATGACCACAGATTGAGGCAGGTGCTGGCCAGAGCTAGAGAAAGGAACCTCAAGTTGAAGAAGGAAAAGTGCAAAATAGGTCGTCATTAAATCAAGTACTTAGGACATGTGGTAACAAGTGAGGGACTGAAGCCAGACCCGAGTAAAATTGAAGCAGTCGTGAACATGCCAACCCCAAAATGTAATAAAGACTTGGGCCTGAACTTATCCCTCATCGGGCACTCGTAATCAGCAGGCCCGCGAGCGGTCGGGAAGCGGGCCCCTGACCCCGATCAGCCCCTGACCGCAATTTTATGCTGGCTGGCCAATTAACAGCCAGCCAGCATGAAACACATGCTGAAAAGCTCGGCGCTACTGGAGTGGGGGCAGGAAGGAGGCAGGTGATGATGTCACTGTGGGCACGGGTGAGCGCTGCAAGAGAGCTCCCTGAAGGCAGACCTGCAAATAATAAAATAAAGCATAGAAAAACTGTAAAAAAAAATGTGCATGAGGCAAAATCAAGCACCTGAAAGCATACCTCATAAAAATGCTGCCCCCAGGTATTTCTTTTTCATTTATTTCCTCGGAGATTGCATCCAGCTTGGATGAGGTTTCATGAAAAATGTAAAGGCCACCTGGCCGATTGGCCCATCCGCCGACCTTGTGAAGTCCAAGATGATCAGACAACATGCAGCCATGAAAAATTGCATTCAATTGCGCCGTTAATGGGCTTAATTGCCCACTTTCAAATCCACGCGTGTCCACCATGTGAAATGTCGCGTGAGTGCGCAATGACATTGGGACACTTGCCCGACGTCATTCGTCATGATTTTACACCCGATTGGGTCAGCCGTGTGCCCGCCTGCGTAACATAAAATTCTGACCTTGGAGTAGTTTTTGGGAATGGTGACCTATCTTGGCAAATTCATTCCAAACATAGTCAGACCTGACAGCACCTCTCAGAGAACTTCTACAAAATGATGTGGAATGGCACTGGGAACAAAGTCACCAGGAGGCTTTGACCAGTCTGAAGAGAAAACTGACCCAGGCACCAGCGTTAAAGTATTATGATGTCAGTCAGCCAGTCAAGATCTCAGTGGATGCTTCAAAGACTGGCCTGGGAGTTGTCCTCTTGCAAAATGAGACACCAGTGGCATACGCTTCTAAGGCAATGACTGAAACACAGCAGCAGTATTCCCAAATAGAGAAAGAAATGCTAGCAATTGTGTTTGGCCTAGAACACTTACACCAGTTTGTCTATGGCAAAGACGTAGAGATAGAATCTGATCAAAAGCCTTTGGAAGCTATATTTAAAAAGCCCCTGAACTGTGCACCACCAAGAATCCAAAGATTACTAATGTGTCTGCAGAAGTACCAGGTCAGAGTTAAATACAAACCGAGCAAGGAAATGTACATCACAGACACTCTGTCACGTGCACACCTACCCATCACGGAGGAAGAGGATAAAGAAACAGAAGCACAGGTTCACATGCTGACAAAGAACTTACCTGTGGCTGTAACAAAACTGGATGTGATCAGGAAAGTGACCAAGAATGACGCCACCTTGAGAAAACTGCAGCAGATTGTGCAAACTGGCTGGTCCACACACCGGAGCGGAGCCCCTTCTGCTGTACAAGAGTACTGGGACTTTCGTGAGGAACTTCTTGTAGCAGAAGGAATACTTTTCAAGAGAGAAAAGGTCATAATTCCTGCAACACTGAGGAAAGAAATGTTGCAGCGCATACATGAAAGTCGCCTTGGCATAGAAACATGCAGGAGAAGAGCTCGAGATGCAATGTATTGGGCTGGAATAGGGACACAAATCGGACAAATGGTAAATGCATGTGTAGTGTGCCAAAAGTACAGTAAATTGCAACAAAAAGAACCACTTCAATCACACAGTGTTCCAGAGAGGCCCTGGCAGAAAATTGAAGTGGATTTGTTCACATTTGACAACAGTGAGTACCTACTAACAGTAGATTATTACTCAAAGCTTTTTGAGTCTGTGCTGCTGAGAAATGATAGTAAGAGAATCACTGTATTAAATTATTTAAAATGAATTTTTGCTTGCCACATCACACGCAAAGTGCTCATCTCAGATAACAGTCCACAATTCTCAGGCACTGAGTTTCGCAAATTTGCACAGAACTGGGAGTTTTGCCATATTACATTAAATCCAAAATATCCATAATCCAATGGAATGGTGGAATGTGCTGGCAGACTTTAAAATACCTGTTGAAGAAGGCAAAGGTGGACAAAAGCGACCCCTACCTGGCTCTGGATTTCAGGAATACTCCATTAGATGGCATTGGATCATCTCCAGCATGGCTCCTGATGGGGAGAAGACTAAGGACTAAGCTTCCAACTGCACCCCAACTGTTATTTCCACAGTTAGTGAATTACAGTGTGCAGGACCTGCTCAAACTGAGACAGGAGAGGCAGAAACAGTACTTTGATCAAGGCACTCGACCTCTGCCTGACCTGAACACGGGGTAGACAGTGAGGATTCAGCATGAAGAGACCAGGAATCCTGCTGTTGTCACAGGAATCACAGGAGAACCAAGATCTTACATAATGCAGACTCCAAACGACAACAGTACAGGAGAAACCGGAAATGTTTACAGAAAACAAATGAAACGCAACCCTGTTCTGAACCAGAAAGTGTAGCTTAAGATCAAAAACCAGAATGCACCATTGAAGCATTGAAGGGGAGAGTGAAAACAGTGCGAGAGGAGTCAGTCGGGAGATTGAAAACAGCGCGAGACGAGAGGTGATTGGGAGATTGAAAATAAAAGGAGGGGAAGCTGAAGAGGAGCGGCCAGTGTGTGAGCGGCCCAGTGAAGGAGTGGAGCTTTGAGGCTTGGGCTCGAGAGGCTTCGGCGAGCAGAGGCTGAGGACGAGCTTGCTCCCAGTGAGGTAAGGCCGGATAAGTTCCTTTAATTAAATTAGGAGTAGGTAATGGAGACAGCAGTTAGGGCAGTCGAGTGCTCCGAATGCAGCATGTGGGAAGTCTTGGACAGCACAATTGTCCCTGATGACTACACCTGCAAAAGATGCATCCAGCTGCAGTTCCTGACAAACCGAGTTAGGGAACTGGAGCTGGATGAACTTCGGATCATACGGGAGGCAGAGGCAGTAATAGACAGGAGTTTCAGGGAGACAGTCACCCCTAAAAGTCAGGAGGCAGGTAGCTGGGTGACTGTCAGGAGAGGGAAGGGGAATAGACAGAAAGAGCAGAGCACCCCTGTGGCCGTTCCCATCAACAATAGGTATACCGTTTTGGATACTGTTGGTGGGGACAACCTACCAGGGACAAGTTGTAGTGGTCACGTCTCTGGCACCGAGACTGGACCCTCAGCTCAGAAAGGAGGGAGGGAAAAGAGGAGAGCAGTAGTGATAGGGGATTCGATAGTTAGGGGGACAGATAAGAGGTTCTGTGGGAGAGATCGAGAATCCCGGATGGTCTGTTGCCTCCCTGGTGCCAGGGTCCGCAATATCTCGGATCGAGTTCTCAGTATTCTCAGGAGGGAGGGTGAGCAGCCAGATGTCATGGTCCATGTAGGGACCAATGACGTGGATAAGAAGGAGGAGGAGGTCCTGCAAAGAGAGTTTAGGGAGTTAGGTGCAAAGTTGAGGGACAGGACCTCCAGGATTGCGATCTCAGGAGTGCTACCCGTGCCACGTGCTAGTGAGGCTAGAAATAGGAAGATAATGCAGCTAAATACGTGGCTAAGGAGATGGTGCAGGAGGGAGGGCTCCATGTTTCTGGACAATTGCGCTCTGTTCCAGGGAAGGTGGGACCTGTTCCAGGGAAGGTGGGACCTGTTCCAACGGGACGGTTTGCACCTGAACTGGAGGGGGACTAACATCCTTGCGGGCAGGTTTGCTAGTGCTGCTCCAGGGGGTTTAAACTAGATTTGCAGGGGGAGGGGAACCAGAGTGTTAGAGCAGATAGTGAGGTGGAGGAGGATAAAGGTCAAGCGAGGAATGCATATATAGACAGAAATCAAGGGTTTGTACGTGATAGAAATGTTCTCAGGTGCATCTATTTCAATGCAAGGAGTATTGTCGGAAAGGCAGATGAGCTTAGGGCGTAGATTGGCACGTGGGATTACGACATTATTGCTATTAGTGAGACTTGGTTACAGGAGAGGTAGGACGGCAGCTCAATGTTCCGGGGTTCCGTTGTTTCAGACGTGATAGAAGGGGAGGGATGAAAGGGGGAGGAGTGGCATTACTAGTCAGGGAAAATATCACAACTGTGCGCAGACAGGACAGCCCGGAGGGCTCGTCTACAGAGGCCATATGGGTGGAGCTGAGTAACGGGAAAGGTGTGACCACACTAATAGGGTTGTATTATAGACCGCCCAATAGTCAAAGAGAATTGGAGGAGCAAATCTGTAGAAAGAAAGCAGACCGATGTAAGAAACAGAAAGTTGTGATAGTAGGAGATTTTAACTTTCCACATATTGACTGGGACTCCCATACTGTAAAAGGGCTGGATGGCTTGGAGTTTGTCAAATGTGTTCAGGAAAGTTTTCTAAATCAATATATAGAGGTACCAATGAGTGAGGATGTAATACTTGATCTCCTATTAGGGAACCAGACAGGTCAGGTGACAGAAGTATATGTAGGCGAACATTTTGGGTCCAGTGACCACAATGTCATTAGTTTTAAGTTAATTATGGATAAGGATAGGTCTGGTCCTCGAGTTGAGATTCTAAATTGGAGAAAGGCCAATTTCGTGGAAATGAGAAAGGATCTAGGAAGAGTGGATTGGGATAAGTTGTTTTCTGGCAAAGATGTGTTCAGTAAGTGGAAGGCATTCAAAGGCGAAATTTTGAGAGTGCAGAGTTTGCATGTTCCTGTCAGGATTAAAGGCAAAGTTAACAGGCATAGGGAACCTTGGTTTTCAAGGGATATTGGCGATCTGGTTAAGAAGAAGAGAGAGGTGTATAGCAGGTATAGGCAACGAGGAGCAAATGAGGTACTTGTAGAGTATAGAAAATGTAAGAAAATACTAAAGAAGGAAATCAGGAAGGCAAGAAAGTAGATGAAGGAAAGGCTATGGATGTTGTCTACATGGACTTTAGTAAGGCCTTTGACAAGGTCCCATATGGGAGGTTAGTTCAGAAGGTTGAGACACTTGGTATCCATGGAGAGGTTGTAAACTGGATTCGAAATTGGCTGTGTGGGAGAAGACAGAGAGTGGTAGTGGATGATTGCTTCTCAGACTGGAGGCCTGTGACTAGTGGTGTGCCTCAGGGATCTGTGCTGGGACCATTGTTGTTTGTTGTCCATATCAATGATCTGGATGATAATGTGGTAAATTGGATCAGCAAGTTTGCTGATGACACTAAGATTGGAGGCATTGTGGACAGCGAGGAAGGCTTTCAAAGCTTGCAGAGGGATCTGGACCAACTGGAAAAACGGGCCAGAAAATGGCAGATGGAATTTAATGCAGAAAAGTGTGAAGTGTTGCATTTTGGAAGTACAAACCAAGGTAGGACATACACAGTAAATGATAGGGCACTGAGGAGTGCGGAGGAACAAAGGGATCTGGGAGTTCAGATACATAATTCCCTGAAAGTGGCGTCACAGGTAGACAGGGTTGTAAAGAAAGCTTTTGGCATACTGGCCTTCATAAATCAAAGTATTGAGTATAGGAGTTGGGATGTTATGGTGAGGTTGTATAAGACCAACTTTGGAGCATTGTGTGCAGTTCTGGTCACCTAACTACAGGAAGGATATCAGTAAGATTGAAAGAAGATTTACTAGGATGTTGCCGGGTCTTCAGGAGTTGAGTTACAGGGAAATATTAAACAGGTTAGGACTTTATTCCTTGGAGCGTAGAAGAATGAGGGGAGATTTGATAGAAGTTTACAAAATTATGAGGGGTATAGACAGAGTAAATGCGAGTAGGCTCTTTCCACTTAGATTAGGAGAGATAAACACAAGAGGACATGGCTTTAGGGTGAAAGGGGAAAGGTTTAGGGAGAACATTAGGGGGAACTTCTTCACTCAGAGAGTGGTGGGAGTGTGGAACGAGCTGCCATCTGACGTGGTAAATGCGGGCTCACTCTTAAGTTTTAAGAATAAATTGGATAGATACATGGATGGGAGGTTTATGGACTGGGTGCAGGTCAATAGGACTAGCGGAATAATATTTCGGCACATACTAGAAGGGCCGAATGGCCTGTTTTTCTGTGCTGTAGTGTTCTATGGTTCTAAGCAACAGATAACCAGACAAAGCCTGGGAGCCCTGAAAACTACCCAAGAGGTGATAGTGACACAGAGCTGGAGAAGCCCCTTGTCCTTCAAAATGACCTCTGTTACCATTCAGAACATCCAGTGGAAGTATTGTGAAAAACACCACAGATTACAGAGATGAGTAAAAGACAAAACAGGCTGATCAAAACAGAGTGAGAAAGAATAGATAAGAGCCTTTGTGTACTTGAGTTGTATAAAACTTTTTTTTCAAAAAGGGAAATGTCATGATAATAATTGATTGCAGTTGTGGACTCCAGTATTAAATACAATACGGTACTCTGTACTAGATATGGGGTCAACTGGCCTGGGGATTGAAGGTCAGATAGCACATGTTGGAACCTGCCTTAATAGAATTCAGTCACTGCAGGTATGTGTTCATGTTAGGAAAATGTATTATCAATAAAGGTAGCTCAGCTACAATGTTGGCGGCCTGTGTGCATCATTGAAACCAAAAAACAAGACACTCGCCCCTACCCCAATGCTCCCCTCCACATTGAAGCAATGATGTATGATTCCAGAACATGTTTAAAGGCTGTTTTAGCCTCCAAAAATCACCATTTGGAAGTAGCTTCAGTAATCTCTTGGAGTGTCAAGGCGATGGGATGCACAGCGCTGTCTACCAACTTTGTGATAAGACCCTTCTCCCTGCAGTAGTCACAACTACTGGGTGAGAGACACTTAAGGTTGGATGTCTTAGCGCCTGCTCACAAATGTGCCATTTCTTCATCACCTTGAGGTGGCAAGGTGCTCTCACTTTTACTGAGCTCAGCAGATTGACACTGGGAATGTTGGGAACTGTTTTGGCTGAGGGCAGCACTCGTAGGGTCTGAATATAGGCTAATATCATCAAACCCCTGCCATGAGAGAGTGGTCAGATGGAGTTGGACAGTAACTGAGCCTTCTCTTAAACACAAAATCTTCACCTTTCAAGAATGCAGACCAGGTAGGGTCACACTTCTGGCTCAATCATACAAAGCTAAGAATGTACATGACGGGACCCTATGAGGCATGGGAATGAGGTTTGTTCCTCAAGTACACTTAACATGAAGGTGCAGGCATTACTGATATGGAGTATTATGTTGAAATGGTATACTCAGTGTAGTGAGGTGGTAGTACACTGCACAGAAGAGAGGCCCAAGATAGAGACCATTGCCATAAGTCAATGCAAGGACCAAGGTATTCCACATCATTCACAGTGACACAGCTCATCATAAGGATGAGGCATAGACAAGAGGAGATATGAAATAATTGGGAGTCTATTTACATTTGTGACTATTATATACATGTGGTCAACACCAATCCTAATATTGTGCGACTACATCTTTTTCACTTTCCCCTGCCACTACGACTTGGTGCTTGCCTGACATCCACAATGGAAGTGGAGGTAGCCTGCTGACTGCTACGCACTGCTGTCTGTGATGACCTTAGCAGGCATCCTCTGGGGGTCTAAGACCTGGAGGGCCCTGACCTGCTTTGGGTCTCCTGCTGTGGGCCAGCTGCACCCTCCTCAGCCTGTGGAGCTGGAGTTGAAGGAGTCACAGGAAGAGGAGATTTGGATCAGCCGGACATTCCCAGAGTCACCTTGGTGGATGGCCCCAGGGTGTCGAGCTGCTGGTTCTCCTCCTTATGAGTGCCAGAGAACTCCTGGCTGACTCCTTGAAGAGAAGGGGCAGCTGGAATGAGATCGAGATGCACTGACCACCACTGAGACCACCTCCCAAACCGGATTGGTCACCTTGGTGGAAGTCCTGCGGCCAGAGCGGGGGTAGAGAACATTGCGGCGGGCATCAACTGCATCCAACAGGTGCACCAGTAAGGTGTCACTGAATTTGGGCGTAGTGTGCTTCCTGCCTTTGGAAGCCATGTCTTCACTGGAGGTATCCTAGGCTGCAGAGACTGCGAACGCTGTGCACGGGCGCTATTTAAATATGGTGCCCAGAGTTAGGGAGCACTGAGGTCACAGTGGGATTGGCGAATCAGATGCCAGCTGCCAGCGAAATGGTGTGTTCCCTGTGGATGAATAATTAATGTGGTCTGAAGTGCACAATACAGCGCGAAAACACACCATTGTGGCCAATGGATGGAACACTTTTTTACACCCGCTAATGCACTTAATGCGCTTCATGGAAAATCCCAGCCCAGGTCTCTGGATACCAACATCATCTCATTGTGTCACCATTAACTTTAAAGGAATCTGCAAGATCCTGCTTCAGCAGGTTGAACTGTAGCTCCTCCGTGAAGGAACCCTCAGTTGTCTCTGACTTTCAGACTCAGGTAATCACATGAACTAATATTCACATCTATAGTGCTTTTTCTTTAAGTTATTGATAGTTATAAAAACTTTTCTTTCCTATCTTCTTATTGTGCGCTTGTGTGTGTGTATGAAGCTGTAACCATTCCCTTGGTTGAATGTATGAATAAACAATACTTCTGATTTAACCCTAAAGAAAGTTTGCTGCGAGTCACTTTAAAGATTGATCTCACAAACAGGGGGTTTGGGGAAATACACCACAGCCTATTTCTAAAATGAAAACACCTCTGCTACGGACAGATGGCAAAAAAATAAAAGGGTTCAGTTTTGCCTACCTCCCTTTTCCGTAATAGTGACCACAGTTGCAGATTTACTGTGAAACAAACTGTGCTGCGGCTTGGGGCCCCCAAACAACAGGGGGCCCCAAAAGAAAACACTGAACAGATCTAGCACACATTAGGGCATGCAGAAATCTATGTCTAGAGCGCAACTGTAAATTCCAATAAAATGTGTCCATACCCAATGCACTGGTGCCTGAATAATAGTTACTACAGTCAGAAAATAATCAATGTCATGAAGCTATTAATGTATATAATATTTTGGAAATATTTTTCTTTTAAAATAGAGGTTTAGTCTGTGTGTGTGGATTAAAGCCAGCTAGTCTGGGTGCTTTGATGGGTACCAGTTTTAATATGGAAGAGGGATGGCGTGCATTTGCATTTTTTGAGAGCATTCAAGAAGTGGGGTGAAAATTTGATGCCTATCTAGCAGATACCAAGCCATATATTTATATTACTAATAAAATTGATACTATGAAAGGGGCTTCATTGTTAAAAGGTGAAGTTCAAAGAGGCTGGTGAGATAATGAGAATTTGAATTCAATCAGTGGTGGTAGATATAACTTCAGCAGTTTTATGGGTGTGCAGAGCAGAGGCAAGCTGAGATCAAAAGACAGCTGTAAGCCTCCAACTGGCTCCTCAATGAAAGAACCTCATTTTGAATTCATAAGGTGAAAATGCTTTGCCTGGTGTTTGGTTAAGTCTATGGATTGCTGTTGCCTTAATGGAGATTAGTTTTGGAATTTGTTAAAAGTTATGATAGTGGTAATTTGTAGCCATGTGTATATACACTTTAACCTGTGTAAATTAATAAAATGTTTCACTTAGTTTAATGTAAAACCTCGAGAACTGGTCATCTGATTCCTGAATTTAGAGTCGTATCTCAAATATAACACTTAAAATTATAGGTTATGACAGTTGTTTAAAGTTTCCCTCTGGGAATTTTAAATAACTCTGATTTACCAACTATATCATTCATAACAATTTGGGGCTGTGTCGGAATAAATTATACTTCAGATTCCTTGATTGGTTAGGAATTGGTGAATCTTAAGCTTACGAGTATGAGAGGCACTTTGAATTCAAGAGTTGGTGAGATATTTTAGAAGTGGTGAGACTGCAAGGTGGCTTTGGTAATTGCTAAGGTTTGTCTGGGAGTAGAAGAGTTAACTCTGATTGGGTTGGAGAAAATAACCAAAAGCAAGTTAACAGGGTTGGTGGATAAGTTAAAATTGGGGTTACCTGAGGGAGCTAAAAAAACTGATATAGTTAAAAGTATAGCACAGCATCTACAGTTGGAAGTGAAACCTGACACTAGTGAGTCGCAACTGGAGGTAGTGAGACTTTAGTTGCAAATGGAAAAGCTTGAATTAGAAGCAAAGAACAGAGAAATGGCTTTAAAAGAGGAATAGAAATTGCGAAGATGGAGAAGGAGGAAAGAGAAAGAGGGGGAGAAAGAGAATTCCAACTGGAAATGTTGGTGCTTAGAAAATAGATGTCAGTAGTTAAGGAAGCATTTACCCCTAGAGTAGAACCCAGTGGGGATATGTTTAAATTTTTACAAGCTCTTCCAAAGTTTGAGGAAAAATATATTAAAGCATTCTTTATTTCAATTGAGAAGCTAGCTAAACCGATGAAATGGCCATGGGAAAACTGGACATTATTATTACAGTCTAAGTTGTTAGGTAGGGAGCTAGAGGTATATGCTTCACATTCAGAAGAAATGTCAGTGAATAATGATGTGGGAAAAAAAGCTATTTTGAGTGCATATGAGTTGGCTCCTGAGGCATACAGGCAGAAATTTAGGAATATGAGAAAACAGCTTGGGCAAACTTATATTGAGTTTGAAAGAATAAAACAAAGTAATTTTGACTGGTGGATATGGGCGTTAAAAATAGAGACAACCTTTGCAGCTCTTAGGGAAGTCATGCTTTTGGAAGAATTTAAAGATTCAATCCCTTTGGTATGAGAACTCATATAGAGGAACAGAGGGTTGATTCTGTCAGACAAGCAGCAGAGATAGCTGATGATTATGAGTTAGTTCATAGAGCTAAACCCTTTGTCCATCACCCTTTCAAATTGGAAAAGGATAAAAAGTGGGAAGGTGAAATGAAGGCAGGTATTCAGGAAAGAGGAGTAGCTGGAAGTTCCCAGGAAGTTTTTTCTCAGAATAAAAAGGAAGGTGCTGAAGG
Source organism: Cetorhinus maximus (assembly GCF_964194155.1). Lineage (NCBI taxonomy): Eukaryota > Metazoa > Chordata > Chondrichthyes > Lamniformes > Cetorhinidae > Cetorhinus > Cetorhinus maximus. The sequence continues at coordinate 98,494,003 of NC_135880.1, forward strand.
TAGGAGTGACATTCGAAAATTGAGGTGTTTTCATTGTAATAAAGTGGGGCACTCAAAGTCAGTGTGTTGGAGATTGTAGGAAAGATCTGTAGGAATTATTGGGGTACAGAGAAGCTCTGGAAGTAAAAGTACTGTGGGTTCTGAGGTTCAGGCACAGGAGAAACCAGTGGTTAGTGTACAGGTGAAACAGGGAGGATCAGTGAATGGTAAAGAAGTGGGATTCTGTTCACAGTTTACTCAAGAGAATTCTGGGGAGCAGGTTGCAGAAATGTTTAAAGCCTTTGTATGCGAAAGAAAAGTCTTTCCATCTGTACAAGGTGGAATAGGTAAAAATGTTAAAATTTTAAGAGACACAGGGACTAGTCAATCCTCAATGTTGTGGGATAGTGATATTTGTTGTTCAGAGGGAGTGTTGCAGGAGAAGGTAATAATAAGTCAGGTTCATGAAGGTACTAAATCTATTCCATTGTGGAAGGTAAATTTAAAGAGCTGATGGAAGTGAGGTGAAGTTATAGTTGGAGTGGTGGAAAAAATGCCCATTACAGGGGTTCAATTTATTCTGGGTAATGATATATCTGGATCACAAATGTGGGTGATGCCAGTGGTAGTTGAGCAGCCTGTAAAAATGTTTTCAACAGAAGTGCTACAGAAGGAACATCTTGGATTGTTTCCTAATTGTGTTATAATGAGATCAAAAGCCCATAGGGAAGAACAAAATAAACAAGATAAGCAAAAAGCTAGTTCTGCCGAAGGGTCATGAGGACTCAAAACGTCAACTCTTTTCTTCTTCACCGATGCTGCTGAGTTTTTCCAGGTAATTCTGTTTTTGTTTTAAACAAGATAAGCAGGTAATTCAAAGGCAAGAAGGAGGTGTCGAAATCCAATTAGCTGGCACTGCAGTTGAATACATTGTTCAGGAGGAAGGAATGCAGGGCAGTTCAGCTGAAGTGTTTAACTCAAAGAAGTTAATGGAGTTACAGAAAAATGATTTGCAATTAAAACAGTTATGTCAGAAAGCTTATTCAGAAACTGAAGCAAAATGTATTCTGGTATGTTATTATCTTGGAGGGATTATATTAATGAGAACGTGGTGGTCGGATCATTTCTCAGCAAATGAAAGCTGGAGGGAGGTGCAACAGATTGTTATCCCATTAGGGTATAGAAATGAGATTCTGAGGATTGCTCTTGAAATTCCAATGGGGGGACATCTAGGAATTAGGAAAACACAGGAAAAGATGCAGGCGGTTTTTTTTGGCCAAGATTGCGTAGGGACGTAGTCAAATTTAGTAGAACCTGTTATATATGTCAAGTAACAGGAAAATCAGAAGCAGTGATTAAGCCGATGCCTTTAATCCCAATACCAGCATTTGAAGAACCTTTTACCAGGGTCATGATTGATAGTGTAGGACCCTTCCCTAAGACTAAAAGTGGAAATCAGTATTTATTGGCAATAATGATGTGTCTACTAGGTTTCCAGAAATGATACCTTTAAAAAATATTACAACTAAGAAGATTGTGGAGGAGTTAATTAAATTTTTTACAAGGTATGGTTTACCTAAAGAAATACAATCAGATCAGGAGTCAAATTTCATGTCACAGCTGTTTATTAAGAAGTAATTAACAGTTTGGGGATAAAACAGTTTAGGTCAACAGCCGGAATCACAAGGAGCTTTGGAAAGATGGCATCAAACTTTTAAAACTATGATGAGAGCGTACTGTCAGAATTATGCGCAAGATTGGGATATGGCAATCCTATTTTTGTTATTTGCTATTAGAGACGCTCCTAATGCACCAACTGGTTTTAGCCCTTTTGAACCAGTTTATGGTCATGAGGTAAGGGGACCACTGAAACTGATTCATGAGAAATTGGTGGGTCAAAATTCAGAAACTACTCTCCTGGATTACATATCAAATTTCAGGGAAAGATTGAACAGAGTATGTGACTTGCCTAGGGAACATTTAAATATCTCACAGCAAGTGATGAAAGTGAAAGCACATAAGAAGGCTAAAGTTTGCGGTTTTATTTCAGAGAGAAAGCACTTATTTTGTTACCAGGTGTAGGTAATTAATTAAATGCAAGATTTAATGGGCCTTACAGGATTGAAAAGAAATTGAGTGAAGTAAATTATTTAATAAATACTCCAGGTAGAAGAAAGATGCAGAGGGCGTGTCCTGTAAATATGCTTAAAAAGTACTTTGACAGGGAAGAGGAACAAAAAGAGGTGTTGGTGATGATGGATGATGAGAAAGAGGTAGAAGTGCAGGACTCTGAAATTGATTTTTCTCTAATCAAATTGGATAATGAGGGAGTGCTTAAAAATTTAAATGAAATATTGAGTTACCTTCCAAGCAAGTGTCAAAGTGATTTGGAAAAGCTATTGCAGTCACACAAACCTATTTGTGGAAATAAGTTGGGAAAGACACATTCAGCTTTACGTGATGTATGTATGGAAATATCATCTTCAGTGAGGCAACAACCTTCTAGAATAAATCTGGCAAAGTTATCACAAATACAAAAAGAAATTGATTTCATGCTTCAAAATGATGTAGTTGAGTCTAGTTGCAGTAACTGGAGTTCGCCTATTGCACTGGTACCGAAACCGGATGGAACACAAAGACTGTGTGTGGATTATTGAAAGGTAAATGCGGTGACAAAAGCAGATTCATATCCCATACCACGGTTTGTGATTTGTAAGATGAAAATGCTTTGCCTGATGTTTGGTTAAGTCTATGGGTTGCTGTTGCCTTAATGGGGATTAGTTTAGGAGTTTGTTAGAAGTTATGATAGTAGTAATTTGTAGCCATTGTATATATATTTTTAACCTGTGTAAATTAATAAAATGTTCCACTTAGTTTAATGTAAAACCTCAAGAACTGGTGGTCTGATTCCTGAATTTAGAGTTGCATCTCAAATATAACGTTTAAAATTATAGTTTCCCTCTGGGAATTTTAAATAACTCTGCTTTATCAACTGCATTGATTAATATAACCAACCATTTATCCAATATTTGCAAGACCAAGTAAAATTTCTCTGGGATCTAACAGCCAATGCGTAAGATACAAACGAGTTCAGAAGCATTATGATCATAGAGCATGTGAAACAAGATTGAGAAACTGAATCTCATACCTCCTTAAATACAACATGATCCTGTGTAAAAGATATGCAGCGGAATTATCCGTGCCCGCTGGCCTTGGGCGTGCTCAGTGGCATGAGCGGACAATATGGCGAGAAGTCCACAAATCAGTTTCACGACATTGTGAAAGCAGTTTGTGATGGTCCGCTCAGCCCGTCGATAGAAGGCTGAGTTTCGTGCTATCAGACGTCGGGAACCTCATTGTAATACATCTGCAAATCATTGTAAGACTAGCCCACTGAACCCATCCCCCCATGTTGGATCATCCGGGCACGGCGGTGTGATCGCACACCAATGTGTTTCATAATTGCACATAAGTGACATGCACCTGACGAACTGCACTTCACTCGGCACTTCAAGATTTGTTTGCCTATCTTTCTTCAGGCAGCACTCACAGTCATCAGCACCAGGCTTCACCACATCACTTTTAGGGGGGCTGACGGGCCGGTTTCTACCTACCAGACCAGCTGTAAAGCGGGGGTGGCTTTGTATGACTGCAGCGCTAGGGCTTGCTTGGGGACGGAGGAGAAGTGTCCTCAGGCAAAGGATGAGGATGCAGGGTGAGGGCTGTACTGGAGAAGTGGGATATCCCAGGGTGTGTGTGGGGGCACAAGTTGATCTGTGCAAGTGGCGTCAACATGGTGAGGGTTGAGGGGGCAGTCTCCAGAGAAGATGAGGCCAGATGAAGATGTGAGGATGTGTGTGAAAGAGTGAGTGGTGATGCCCTTGAGCTGGCAGTGAGTGAAATGCCAGTGAATGTGTGATGGGCTTGAGTGTGTGAGTTTAGAGTGATGAGATGTTTGCCTTACCCTGGCAGCACGGATGAGATCTTTCATCCTCTATCGGCACTGGATGGCCAACTTTTCTCTTCATATTGTATTTAAAGCGATATCAGATTACCACTGCCATCGCCTACCAAGCCGGAGTGGTAATGTTGCTGCCCCTCCTGCAGCCAGAGCAGGAGTAGAGGCGGCCCCCCACAGCGTCCAAAAGGCGCTTGAGGGACACATCACTAAACCTGTTAGCTGCAGTCTTCTTGCCTTTCGGGACCATGTCTTATCTGCAGTATTCCTGGGCTGGAAGCATTGAGAGGTGTGCACGCGAATGTACTTTAAATGTGGCGCCCCGCATGATGAAGCAGCGAGGTGATAGCATGGTGGGTGAATCAGAGCCCGTCTGCCACGGAAACAGTGTGTTTCCTGGGAACGCATAATTAATGAGGAAGGTTTGTGATGATACGGCGTGAGAAGCCATCATTGCAGCCAGTCATTTTACCCGCCTGCTACTGCACTTAGTGCAAATCTGGGACGATTCCGCCCATAGAGTATCTGGAAAGAGACTGACAAACCTTCGTGATCACAAACATAATGTACATATAAATAAATGTGTGTCTTAGAAAACTTGATCTGAATTTAAAAGGTCATAATTCTGAAAAGAATAACAGTTAATTTATCAAAAATACTCAAACAGCAAATCTCCAGTAGGTGTGGAAAATTTTACCATCCTCATTTTTCGAGAGTGCAATTGATATTAATTATAATCATAATTATGCTAGTTAGAGAAACATTGATTTCCCTCAAATTAACGTTTAACTTTCCAATATTAACAGCCCTTGTCAATACTCCAAAGTTGAATAAACTATTTAAAACCTTTATGTTCACTGTATCACATAGTGGTTAAACAGCAATTCCACTAAAAAAATGTCAAAAATGTGTGAGCCAGTTCAGTCAGCACTAACTGCAGCTTTGACTGGGGTTCTACACTCAGTGAGTGAACATACATCCCAGACTGTGATACATTCTATTCCAACACTGACAGTTTCCTACTACTAGTAAGCTCGGTTTACGAAGAATTTCAATTCCATTCTGCTCTGTCTGCACAAGAGACATGGGGGAGAAATTAAAAGTAACTGTCTCATTATTTGAGTTGGATTCTGTATTAAATCTATGTCTGATATACATTTTGGTTACTTATTTAAAGTATTTGTTAATCAGATACAAGTTACTCTAAACGTCAACACTGCTATCATAGAAATGGAAAAAATAATTCCCTGTTTGAAGTCAAATGAACAGAAACTAAAACAGTTCATAATATGTATTAAAAGCAATTTTGACAAATTAAATAAACCTTTTCAATTTTCATTCTGAATTACTCTTCTTCAGAGATCTGAAGAATGGTCATACAGACTCAAAACATTAACTCTGTTTCTCTCTCCACAGATGCTGCCAGATCTGCTGAGTTTTTCCAGCATTTTCTGTTTTTTTGTTTAGATTTCCAGCATCCACAGTATTTTGCTTTTATCCTAGTGTTTAATTCACTGCCACTTCTCTTCCAGGAATGCCCACCTTGAAGAAATATTGGTCTTCTCTTTGACAGGGTTTCCATTTCTCTCTTTCACCCTGTTCGCCTTCATTGCTTTCCATTTCCATCCTGGTGTTTGACAGGTGTTTACCAAAACTCACTTTCACGGCCATATTTCCTTCCTCAGTCCCTGTCTCCTTCTCCGACTTACCCCACGTGGATTCCAACTGAAGTTTCATCCCTCATGTTTCAAATCCACCCAGGATTTCAGGTATCTCCGGGACATACAATGTTCCTTGGACTGCTGTTCTCGCTGCATCCTGAGATCCACACTCAGTGCCGTGAGCTATCATAAGTACACACTCGACCTCTCACTCCAGCAGCACCAACTCACCCTATATTAAAGTTTGTCCTGAGTTTCATCTCATTCTTCGTCTCATCTGACGCCTTAACACAAAACTTTTTCTCTTCCTTTCAGGCGTTAAAGAATGAAAGCTCCAGCAACTTATTAACACCAATGCCCATCCAAGGCCCTTCACCCCTTCCCGTCCCTCTGACCCCACCCCTTTTTCCAATCCCAGCTTTGAAAAAGTCATACCGACTCGAAACAGTAACTCTCTCTCTCCACAGATGCTGCCAGACTTGCTGAGTTTTTCCAGCATTTTCTGTTTTTAAACCATTTCAATATTCACTTCATACAATCCCAATGAATCACAAAGTAGAGGAAAAATATCCCCGTTTTCTATAAAGTGAATTTGTTCAGTACGGGATTTGTGGAAAATATCTAGGGAGTAATATACAATTCTTGTTTCTAACAGCTCTGATTTACAAGACATGTTCTTTAAAGTTGCTATAAAATCAGATGTTTAGTATCCAATCAATTCTCTAAAATAAAGAAAAATGACTCATGGGACCATGTGTCATTTACCATGTAAAATATGCGATAACATTACAGGGACTTTTCTCTGCCAGTAAACTGTTAACAGTAAATTGTTATTGGTAATTATGGATTCATTTTCGGGGGCCCTGAAAATGCAGCAGTGCACAGGGCCCCACTAACTCTAAATCCGCCACTGAGTGACCATGAAACCATTGTTGATTGTCATAAAAGCCTACCCGGTTCACTTATGTCCTTTAGGGAAGGAAATGCATCACCCTTACCTAGTCTGGCCTACGTGTGACTGGAGACTCCAGGTGATTGACTCTTAACAGCCCTCTGAAATAACCTAGCAAACCACTCAATTGTATCAAACTATTATGAAGTCTAAAAGGAGAGAAACAGGTCAGACCACCCAGCATCAACCCAGGCACTGGAAACTACAATGGCACACCCAATCCTACAAAGTCCTCCTTACTAACACCCTGGAGTTTGTGCCAAAATTGGGAGAGATTAATCAAGCAACAGCCTGATATAATCATACTCACAGAATCATACCTTACAGATAATGCCTGAAACACCACCATCACAAATCCCTGGGTATGTCCTGTCTCAACAGCAGGGCAGACACAACAGAGGAGGTGGCACAGCAGTATACAGTCGGCAGGGAGTTGCTCTGGGAGTCCTCAACATTGATTCTGGAGCCTATGAAGTCTCATGGCGTCAGGTCAAACATGGACAAGGAAACCTCTTGCTGATTACCATCTACCACTGCTCCCCCCCACCCCCTCAGCTGATGAATCCTCCTCCATGCTGAACACCAAATGGAAGAAGTACTGAGGATGGGAAGGGCACAGAATGTACTCTGGGTGGGGGACTTCATTGTCCATCGCCAAGAGTGGGTCAGTAGCACCACTGATGACCAAGTCCTGAAGGACAAAGCTGCTAGAGTGGGTCTACAGTAGGTGGTGAGTAAACCAACAAGAGGGAAAAACCTACTTGATCTCATCTTTTGCACAGATGTGCTGGGCTCCTCCATCATTGAGGATAGGGATATTTGTGGAGCCTCCTCCTCCAGTTAGTTGTTTCATTGTCAACCACCATTCATGACTGCATATGGCAGTGTACCTAACTGTCGCAGATGCATCAATCCATGACAGTATCGGTAGGGGTGACCACCACACAGTCCTTGTGGAGACAAAGTCCCACCTTCTCAGTGAGGATACCATCCAACATGTCGTGTGGCACTACTGCTGTGCTAAATGGGAGAGATTTCGAACAGATCTAGCAAATCAAAACTGTGCCCCGTGAGGCACTGTTGACCATCATCTGAAGCAGAATTGTATTCAGGCACAGTCTGTAACCTCATGGCCCGGCGTATCCCCCACTCTGCCATTACCATCAAGTAGGGGATCAACCCTGGTTCAATGAAGAGTGCAAGAGGCCATGCCAGGAGCAGAACCAGGCGTGCCTAAAAATGAGGTATCTCACTGGTGAAGTTACTACACTGGACTACTTGTGTGCCAAGTACCAGAAGCTGTGATAGACAGAATTAAGCAATCCCACAATCAACGTATCAGATCTAAACACTGCAGTCCTGCCACACCCAGTCATGAATGGTGGTGGACAATGGAACAACTAACTGGAGGAGGAGGCTCCACAAATATCCCATGAGGAGGAGCCCAGGACATCAGTGCAAAAGACAAGGCTGAAACATTTACAGCCATCTTCAGGCAGAAGTGCCAAGTGGATGATCCATCTCAGCTTCTTTCTTAGGTCCCCAGTATCACAAATGCCAGTCTTCAGCCAATTCGATTTACTCCGCATGATATCAAGAAATGGCTGAAGGCACTGGATGCTGCAAAGGCTATGGGCCCTGACAACATTAGTATTGAAGACTTGTGCTTAGAACTAGCCATGCCCCTAGCCAAGCTGTGCCGGTACAGCCACAACACTGGCATCTACCCAGCAATATGGAAAATTGCCCAGGTATGTCCTGTGTACAAAAAGCAGGACAAATCCAATCTGCCACTTACTGCCCCATCGGTCTATTCTTGATCATCAGCAAAGTGATGGGAGGGGTCGTCAACAGTGCTATCAAGTGACATTTACTCAGTGAGAACCTGCCCACTGGCATGCAGTTTGGGTCTGCCAGAGCCACTTAGCCCCTGGCCTTATTACCGCCTTGGTCCAAACATGGACAAAAGAGCTGAACTCCCAAGGTGAGGTGAGAATGACTGCCCTTGACATCAAGGCCATATTTGACCAAGTGTAACACCAAGAAGCCCTCAGAAAACTGGAATCAATGGGAATAAGAGGGAACACTCTCCGCTGATTAGAGCTATAAAGGAAGATGGCTCTGGCTGTTGGAGGTCAATCGTCTCAGTCCCGGGACATCACTGCAGGAGTTCCTCAGACCCATCCACCTTCATCTGCTTCATCAATGACCTTCCCTCCATCATAAGGTCAGAAGTGGAGATGTTGGCTGATGATTGCACAATGTTCAGCACCATTTGCAGCTCCTGAAATACTGAAGCAATCCGTGCCCATAAGCAGCAAGACCTGGACAACATCTCAGACAGTGCATTCCAAACCCAACCACTTGCTGTGTGCATAGATGCGGGTGTGGTCAGCACAAATTTCAGCTAACTTATACTTTTTAAAGGCAACCTGCCCCTCTTAAAGGGGAGGTGTAATTAGATTGCAACAGCTGATGGAACTGTTTGTGAAAGTCTTTGAGAAAAGGAAGAAGACTGAAAATTGACCAACAGGCCAGAGAAAAGGCTCCCAGGCCCTTGATGCAATGCTGGAGGTCTTCGTCCAGGAGAACAAAAGAGTTATAGGGCCCACATCTGATATTGACATGAACATCCAGGATGACCATATGTTTGTGCCTTATGCACCTTCTTAAATCCCACTTCATCTTCATCCTGCTATCTGGCTTGATGTACACGCTGCTGATGGTGTGACCATGAACCTCTTGCTTTCTACCCTACCCGACTTCTCTCTCCCCAACTCTTCACTCTGCATTTTTTCTTTCAAATATGAAAGAACTGTCGCCGGGTCAGCTGCTGCAGCCGCACCATGAAAGGCCCAACCAATAATAGATGTCGGATGAAGAAACACTGCCACTTGGCTTAACAGCAGCTCAAGTACTGGCAATGTGCATACTTTAGAGGGTAGTATAGAGACAGTATCAGCACATAGTGGATTAGTGGGCATGAGTGAGCTACAGCTATGGCAGGAGAAAGGGAGAACAAGTGTGCCAGCTCACTAGAGGGAAAGGCTGCAGGCAATTTCTACTGCAGAAGATTTCAGTAGGGTAGCATACAGGAGGTTGTTGATGGGCATGCATACAGAAATGCTTGGTGCATTGGCAAGCCTGCCACAGAGCCTGTTCTTACTATCAAGGAGCATGGAGGAGTCTGGCTCCAACTTAGCACATGGCTTCATGCAGAGGCAGCAGCCCATCCTTTCAACTGTTAAAATGGTGGACAACTCCATGACTGCATTACCGGACCCATCCATGATGCAGCAACTGGTGGCTGATGTCTCAGCTTTCAATACAGCATAAGCAAAAGTCACCGAGTATCTCAGTGCTGCAGTGGAAGCTCAGAATGAGGTCATAAGAGCCCAGCGTTGTGCCATGCAAGTTCAGATTGCTGCCATCTTGGTTCTGGATACCAGTGTTCAAGCTGTCACAACAGTCCAGCAAACTGTATTTCAGCAGCTTACAATGATTGCTGAGGCCCCTGGACCAGGGTAGTGGCAGGGTCTCTGTGGTTCATGAACCTGCTATCCTCTCTCAGAATGACAGCATTCATGTTCCCACCACTGCCACATGCCAGTGCCCTTGCTGTTGCCTTTCAGCCAGCCAACCCAGATTACTGCCACACAGCATAAGGTGGAGCAGCCCAAAGCCGGGCCTTCTAGGCCAAGGTCAACCTGCAAGGTCATTTGTGGTCTTCCCCACTGAAAGTTAACAGCCTTCTGCCAGCCATGCTGCAGCCATAGAAGTAGTACTGTATACACAAATGTACTTATAAGACAGGCACTAAGAGGCTGAATAAGGGTGAATAGTTGAGTTTTGTAGATAGTATTGGAATTGTTGTTTGATAAAGTTGGTATTGAATGTTTTCTTTCTTGTGGTGTCTTTTATTTCAGGATATTAGTGAAGGGAATATTGTGATGGCCCACAGCAGAAACATGGAAAGGTGGGGAATTTCAGAGCAGCGTGATGTTGGGAAGGGGCTTTAGGTGAATCAGAGATTGAGCAGCCGCTCATGGACATCCCGTCCAGACTTGTAGAGACCCAGTGATTCATCCCTTCCTCCTTGATCTCTTCCCTCCTCCTCTTCCTCTTCCATCTCCGGAGGTGGCCTCCAAAGACCTGGTGGCAGGGGCTGCATCTTCAAGAGCCAGGTTATGGCTAAACAATAGATCATCAGGAATTGGAGACGTGCTCCAGTGAGTTCTGGAGGGATCCCCTGAACTGTCCAGGCAATGGAGCTTTTATTTCAGAACACCGAAGTTGCTGGGACATGGCTCTCTTTGTACATACACTGTGGCCTAGTAGTGGGGGAGAGTTGTGAGATAGCTGTAGGGTAAACAGCACTTGTCATCAAACAACCAGCTTCTGGCTCATTTGATAGCTCAAATATGCAGATAGGCCTATTGGTACAGGATGACGGCAACATGGCTGCCGCCAAGAGGCAGGCATTCACCGACATAATGTTCTCTGCATGATCAAATGCCAACTACATGTTAAGGGAGTGGTAACCTTTGTAGTTCTGGTACATCTTCCAGTTAACATGTGAGGCCTGCAGTCAATGGCTCCCTTCATTATTGGGAATCCCGCTACCCTAGCAAACCACTGGTTGGCTCCTCCTGCTTCTCTCTGATTAGAGAAGTCCCCCATCCTGGTGTTACCTCCCTGATGCAGTGAAACACAGAGAATTATGGCCAGAAACTTTTTACGCTAGGCGGGCTGGGAGGGAGTGGACGGGGGCAGGCGTGGAACCAATAGCTGCCTGTGATCGGCTGCGCACCACCATTTTACTTGGGTGGGCCAATTATGGCCCGCTCAGCGTGACACATGGCCGGTAGCCTTCAGCGTTACCTGTGCGGGCAGGGGGAGGAGGGAGAGTCGGGGCTGTGCTCTTTCGTGCGCGCAGCAATCTCCCTGAGGCACGGAGCTGCCTCAGGGAAATTAAGTTGCTTAAAAGGTTTTGCTATAAATAAAGAGCAAAATTATTTAAACATGTCCCCTCATGTGACAGTGTCACATGAGCTGGGACATGTTTTTATATTCAGGAAAATTCTATCATATAATTAATAAAAGCTTTAGGAAACCTCATCCGGATGAGGTTTCCTAAAAAACGCGATGGCCTCTTGGGCTCTTCGCCTGCCCACCAACCTTAAGGTTGGGCGGGCAGCATTGGTAACAACTTTAATTGTTTTTTTAATGGCCTTAATAGGCCGTTGACAGCTCGGCGAGTGCACATCCACCTCTGGGGTGCACCCGCTGAACGAAAGATCTAAATGACACGTGGTGACATCGGGACACACGCCCGATGCCATCTCGCATCATTTTGCGTGTCGGGGTGTCGGGCCTGTCCCCGCACACCGACAGCAATATTCTGGCCTATGGTATGTTGATAATATCACCAGCTCCCGCCAAAAAGGATCCGCTTGTGTAAAGACTGAGAGCCACAACGATCTTCATGGCCATTGGCAGTGTTGTCCTCACCCTGTTTTGTGGCTGAAGTTCTAGTTGGAGGAGGCGACATAGTTCAGTGACCACCTCCTCAGTGAAATGTAAGGACCTCAGTCACTGCTCCTGGCTGAGGTGTTAATGGTATGTTAATTGTTTTATTAATGTTAAGGATATACAGGCGGAGGACATTGATTGATTAAGTACCTTGAGCATGTGTAATGAGACATTCCTGGGACCCTCGGTGTTGCTTAGAGAGGAGGTAGACATGCGTTCGGTAAATAAATTTAGTATTAAGTAGAAGGTTGTGTCTGGTTTCCTACTGTACCATCCTACTGTCAGAAGTTTCATATGATAGCAAAGGATGGTTGTCTAAAGGTTTCAGATAGAACATTGTAATCTGAGCTACTTGTGTGAAGAATGGCTGAAAACATGTGGAAATTGTTAAGGTATGAATACCCATTGATGTTCTCTGAATCCAAACTTTATGACCAGTGGAAAAATGAAGTGGATATATGGACACGGTTTACATCCTTACTGAAGAGAAAACAAAGTACGGCCTTGGCATTATAACTTCCTAACAGAAGTAAAATCAGAATTTTGTGAACTGGGTGCCTGTCAGTTGGATACTGATGAAGGTTTGGATCTATTTTTGAGTTTCATGGATGAAGTTTACAAGAAAGGTGATCTATTAAATGCCTACGAGGCATAGTCAGACTTTGATAGATGTTAAAATACAGATGGTCATTCCATGGAGATACATATCATGGACTTTAAAAGACTGTAAAAGAGATTCAATTTGGAGATTCCTTATTCAGTGCTCACATTTAAATTGCTGGATTGTGCATACAGATAGGCTCCTGGCCTTGACTGGCATTTGATTCTCAGAAAAAGACACCCTTTTGGATCAAATATCTGCTCCTTTAAAAAAATTCCTGCAGAAGCAGATATTTCTGGCTGCCTTTATGGCACAAATGGGGCATTCTGCAGTGTCACAAAGGATGGAGAGCCCAATGATTGCAGCCTTTCAAGATAGTTCAGATACAGGGTGCAGGCATCAACAGGACAGAAGAGTTGCAACCAAAAGAAATGAGCACAAAGGCACTTTCAGCAGATCTGGATGTCGAAAGGATTGGAGTAAAAATAATAAATGAATGAACCCCAGGAATGCCTGAGGAACTGTTCACAGGTGCTTCAGATATGACTCAAAATATAACTATACAATGAACTGCCCAAAGCGGAACAGGAAGTTTTTCGAAGCCAGGCATGATACAGGATCCTGAAGTTGAAGATGATGATAATAATCAGTAAGATGAATTGTATTAGTCACAAGAAGCTTTAGGCTGGTAATGAGTGTATTAGTTGCAGCTTCATTTAAGTGTGCCATGTTAGATAGTGTTTTCACCTTGACACCGTGTGGAACAGATCAGTTAAAATGTTACTTAGATTCACTAGGTAATAAGGATTGAAGTCAGGTCAGAGAGAATGAAACTTGTACTTGTTTCAGGTTCGGAGATGCCAACATATTGAGGTCACTAAAAAGAGTGGTGATTCCATGCAAAATAGCTGGAGTAAGCCACTTTATTGCTTGTCTCTAATGAGATACCCTTGCTGCTGGACATGACTTTCATGAAAAAGGCACCAATGAAACTGGACATGGAACATGATAAAGCAATTGCTTTTGGAAAGGCAGTGGATCTGCAGTTTACACAGTCAGGTATTATTGCCTTAACAAAACCTGACATTTCTCATCTATGTTAAAGAAGTGTTAATGGCATCAGGCGATAATAATCAGAAAGAAAAAAGTAAATTGTCTTAAAGTTACACAATTTGCTTAACCTTCTTGTCACAGATTAAAAATCATACTAAAGTATGTAGGCGTGGCTGATGATGAGTATACAAGGCTCATCGAAGAGATTAGTGAAAAATGTGATGAATGTAAAAAATATCAGAGAACACCACCAAGCTCCATTGTAAGTCTGGCTTTTGGCACAAAACTTTAATGAAGTGGTAGATATAGATTTAAAGGTGTGGGAAAAGACAGAAATATTTTATTTTATGCTTTATAGATATGACAACCATATTCAGTCTTTCTACAGTAAATACATGGTAAAGACCAAAGGGTGATTGTAGGTATAGTGACAGAAAAATGAGAAGGGACTGGACTGGGAGCACTGACTAAATTTCTGACTGACAATGGGAGGAAATTGCTAATGATGAATTTAGAGACTTGTGTGAAAATATGAACACTGTGGTCATGAATACTGCAGCTGAAAGTCCTTTCAGCAATGGACTCTGTGAAAGAAATCATGCAGTGATTGATGAAATGCTCCATAAGATCTAAGCTGATCAATCAAACTGCATGTAAAGGATTCATCTCAGATAGTTGTGGGGGGTGGGGGTGGGGTGCGTGGGAGGCCATAACCCTTATCAATTGGTCGATGGGAAGAATACAAAATTACCTTCTGTGCTGTATGACAGCCCCCTGCCCTAGAAGGGAGAAGGGCATTCTTCAAGGCTGAAGTCTCAGAGAAAATGCAGAGAGCTCTAAGGCATTGTTTAAGATTGTCTGAGGTAAACTTAAATCCTGGGATTTGTTATACTATAACAGAGAGATTCATAGGGCTGGATTTTATGTGCCCCCGTCAGGCGTATTTTTGGTGGCTGGGGACATAAATAAACCACCTTCCCGCTCACTCCTGAGCTCATCCACATAATACTGAGGGTGGGCAGGCACCAAAATCAGCAGCCTACCCGCCATATTTAAATAAATAATCAATGGTCAATTGAGCTTGTTAGCCAGCTAACTGACCCTGAAAATACACTGCCCACACCATAACAGAGTTGGCTTGGGCAGTTGGATGGGAGAGGGCAGGCCGTTTTTTTTTAAACTCTAAGGAGGGGGAGTACTATCTTAAGGGCGTGCCCCTTGCACATTGGAGGCAGCTTCCCTAAGATAGTACCCCCTTTCTTCCTACTCACCTCTTTAAAAACCCACTGCCACAACCACACACCCCCCCAAACTGCTCAAACGCTCCACGCCCAAGAACCCTGACTTACTATGCTCTGGGATCCATTGGCCTTCTTCATGGGTCTGCTTGCAGTCCCAACAGTGGCCTTTAATGGGGTCCTGGCACTGTAGGCACCACTGGAGCTGTTGAATAATCTGATTGGCTGGCAGCTCCAGGGACAGGACTTTCTCCCCAGTAAGGGGTGGAAGTCCCATACTGCATCAATTTAGTCCACACACAGTGCTTTTTGGCTGGGGGCCAAGCTGGTGTGGAGTGAGTCAGCTCCACATTGACTTTGCTTCAGGTTGGGGGGGTGGGGGGGGTGGTAGTGCTGAGCCATCTGCCACTCCTGCCTCCCCATAATATGCTGCCCATAGAGTGGAAAGATCCAAGTAATGTGGTAGGGTCTGATGATAAAACAGTGATTTTCCAACATGCAAATCAAAGTATTAAGTTCCATTCATCATGATTAATTGGGATAGATTACAAATTTTCCCAATCTGAGCAGTTAAGGTGATGATGCACCTTGTACCTCACACATTCATGTGTCAACAATTATGAGGAACAGAATACAGTAGATCAGGGGCTAGATGGTGATATGTAGAATGATGCTGATGCACAGGACAGTGCTATCGTATCCAAAGGACAATGGCCTAGAGTGAGTACTGAGATTAAGTATATGCCAGAAGGGCAGAAGGGTCCAGTGGATGGAGGGATGCAGCTACTTTATGGAGAGCAGGAAAGTTACTGGCAAGTTCAAATATTAGCCATATGTCCAAGATGATGGACAAGCAGTAAGATCTATGGACTAGCAGAATGGAGTGAAAGAGTGGTAAGCAAGAAAATACGATCCAAGTCCTCATAGTGGATTTCAGGGTGACTTCCAAGCCGGAAAACGATCACGTATTGGTGATAGAACCTCTGACTGTGGGATGGAGAGATCATGTAGTGGTAGTTCAGAAAGGCATCAAAGTAAAAGTAGAAGCTATAGTTTGACCAGATTATGCAATAGAACAAGGACTACAGAGCAATCTAGAAAAACAGCTGGGAGTAGAAGCCCTTATGACCAGGAGGTTTTGGTGGCTCCAACAAATTAGAAGATAGATTAATAAGAGAGGCAAAACAAAAGGAGTTGGATGGTTGAAAGGAATTTGGTGACTATTCTGGTGCCATATACGAGACAGCCAGCCTTATCACACAGCTGGATATATTTCAAAAAGGTCCTTGAAGATGGGACTTAAAAAGCTAAAGAGAGACTAGTGGCTCGGGGTTTTGAAGAGCAATTTAGAGGTCAAGATGTTAGAAATGGACACCCCCCACAGCAGGGAAAATAATCTTGAAAGTTTTATTAGCTCTGTTGGTGACATGGGGAAGTTGGTCAATCAATATTAAAACTTCATTTTTTGCAGGGTGAAAAGAATTCTGATAGAAGCTTTTTAAAACCACCTAAAGAAGCGGGTGATGAAGAAAGGAAGCTGTGGAAATTAAATAAATACATTTATGGATTGAATGATGATTTGAAGATATTGTGTTTCTCAATTGGATCTGTCTTGCTGAAAGTAGGCTGTACTCAGCTAAAAGCAGATTTAACAATGCTTTACTGGTGCCATAAATGGAAACACGCAAGCATCCTTGTGATGCATGTTGATGATTTTCTATGGGGAGCTTCTGTGGAATTTGAGCAATTTATTATAAATAAAATTAAAGGGAAACTTAAAATTAGAAGTCAGGCTTCAGTGGCCTTTAAATATATAGGGTGAGACATTAAGTAGAATAGGTCTGGAGTAACCTTGAAAATATAATCTTATTTCAGAAGTGTTACTCCTATCCTGTGCTAGGTTGTCATAGATGATCTTACATTTAAAAAAGAAGCAGAGCATTTTAGAAGCTTGACTGGACAGTTGAATTGGCTATACACCAGGACAATACTAGATACAAGTTTTGATGTGCTGGAGCTAAGTACTATGATGAAACACACTACAGTCGAGGATGTTTTAATGGCAAATAAAACATTAAAATAATTAAATAAAGGAGAGATGCACACTCCAGCTCCCAGCCTTGGGTGACTGCCAGTTCTGCAGAAGAGTCATAATAGACTCAAAACATTAACTCTGTTTCTCAGATGCTGCCCAACCTGCTGAGTTTTTCCAGCACTTTCTGTTTTTATTATAATATTCTTAATGGGCGAAAATGAAAAATTATATCCCTTGGCCTGGGAAACCAAGAAAGCAAAAAGTGTGGTTAAAAGTAATTTAGCTGTGGAAACACTGGCTCCTGAAGAAGCAACAAATATGGAGGATGATGAATTTTAACCCCCGCTGGTGTATTTGAAGGCAGGGGGGCTTTTAAAAACACTTGGCCTGCCCATCATCTTCCCACCCACAACCTGTTCCCATAATACAGTGAGCAGGTAAGGCGTCAGGCAGCTCACCCACCCTTGGGCCTATGGAGGCTTTTAAGTGGCCAATTAACAGGTTAGAATTGACCTTGCTAGCGTAAAAGAGATGCTAGAAAGAAAAGAGATCTCCATTATAAAATGGACTGATGCAAGTCATCAATTGTCAGATTGTTTTACAAACAGGAATGCTTTCTTCATGACAATTGGAGGCCCTAGAGAGGGATGACTTGTATTTATGATCTGGTGTACAAAATACGGAAAATATTTTTTTCTTTCTCTTTTCTTCAATTTGTCTTGAAATATTGTTTGTGTTATAAAGTTTTGATTTAAAGAAAAGAGAATCTGTTAGTGGCATGTTAATTGTATTATCAAAGTTAAGGATATGCAGGTCGAGGAAGTTGATTAAGGACCTTGAGCACCGCAGCAGACGGTTGAGGGAGTCGTTTGGCCCTACTGACTGCCTCTCTTTCGTGGCTACTTCCATACCCAGGTGTCTTTGGAGAGGGACCATGCAGTGGCTGTCAATATGCTCAAGGCCTTCTGTGACCAATGGGCAGCACAAGGGCAGGAGTGCATTATTACTCCCTATAATGACATGTTAATTTAAGTTTCCTTTGATATTTTTGTTTTAGTTACAGTGCCCCTTTAAAGGGTGGTTAATTTGTTAATTTTGTTTGTACTCTTCTGAGTATCAATTAACTAATAAAGAAACACTTCTGGGAGACTGGCTATTGGTTAGGGTGGAGGCAGACATTTGTAATGTTGTATTCTGTGAATAAATTTAGCATTAAGTAAAAGATTGGCATCTGGTTTCATACTTCACCACCAACTAGCTGTCAGAAGTTTAAAATGATGTGGAGGAATGAGGGGGTTTCTGAAGACCCTTGGTGGATATGAGCTTCTATTGACAAAACTTCTTCTCCTCCCTCTTCTCACACTTTCTCTCTCTGCTGCCTCTGCTCTATGTCCACCTCATTTAGCATCCCAAAAGGGAATGTAACCATAATCTTTATTAATGATGGTAGGCTTTCTGCTGAGAAGCCTTCCAACTCCCCTAAACTCCTTGGTAAAGTCCAGTACCATCCCTTCTGACCCCAACAATTTTTCAGAACACCTCCAATAATGTTAAACATGGTACTTCCACTCCCTCTTCTGCTACAAAAACAAGTCAAAAGCACCTCATTAAAAGTCCCATGCTAATACCTTTAAATAATAGTAAGATGAAGGGGGGGGAGGGGCGGTGTTGTGGGGTGGGGGTGTAAACTTGTGCAACTGAACGCATGTTCAGCTGAGAATGTTTAAGATAAGGTATTAACAGGACCTCAAGATCCAGAATGACAGGACAGGCACCAAATCAGCGCCAGACATTGTTTGACATTACGATCTGCCTACTCAGCATACTTCCAGCACATACATGGAATGCTCATGCTAGCATCCTTACATGCAAGTTGACAGCAATGAAAGTGGCCAGAAGCAGTTTTATGATTATTCTCTCATGGGATGCGAACATTGCTGCCAAGGCCACCATTTGTCGCCTATCCCTAATGGCCCTTGAGAAGATGGTGGTGAGCTGTCTTCTTGAACCACTGCAGTCCATGTGGTTTTGTAGTTCCAGGTGTTTGCCCCAGCAATAGTGAAGTAGCAGTGATATAGTTCCAAGTCAGGATGGTGTGTCGTTTAGAGGGGAACTTACACGTGGTAGCAGATTGGTGAGTTGCTGCAGTGTCTCTTGCAGATGGTACATACTGCTGGGGATGTTTGTGGAGCCTCCTCCTCCAGTTAGTTGTTTAATTGTCCACTACCAATCGCAACTGGATGCAGCAGGACCACAGATCTTTGATCTGATCTATTGGTTGTAGGATCACCTAGCTCTGTCTGTTTCATGCATGTAGCCCTGTGTTGAAACTTCACCAGGTTGGCACCTCATTTTGGGTATGCCTGGTGCTGTTCCTCAGTGAACCAGGGTAGATTCCCCTGGCTTGATGGAAATGGTAGAGTTAGGGATATATCAGATCATGAGGTTACAGATTGTGGTTGAATGCAGTTCTGCTGATGATCCACAGTGCCTCACGGATCCCCAGTTTTGAGCTGCTAGATCTATCCTGAATCTATCCCATTTAGCACATTGGTGGTGCCACGCAACACAATGGATAGCATATTCAGTGTGAAATTGGGACTTTGTCTCCACAAGGACTGTCCAGTGGTCACCCTTACCAATACTGTAATCGACAGATACATCTGCAACATGTAGATGGGTAAGGTCAAGTAGGTTTCTCCCTCTTGTTGATTCTCTCACCACCTGCTGCAGGCCCAGTCAGGCAGATATGCCCTTCAGGACTTGACCAGCTGAGCAGTAGTGTTGCTACCAAGCCATCCTTAGAGATGGGCATTGAAGTTCCCCAAGCAGAGTACATTCTGTGCCCTTGCTACCTTTTTTGTTTCTTCCATGTGGTGTTTAACATGGAAGAGTACTAGTGCATCAGCTGAGGGAGGCCAGTAGGTGGCAATCAGCAGGAGGTTTCATTGTCCCTGATACCATGAGACCTCATGGGGTCTGGAGTCAATGTTGAGGACTCCTACGGCCACTCACAACTGACTGTATACCATTATGCCACCAGTTCTGGTGAGTCTGCTCTGCCAGTGGGACGGGACATACCCAAGGACGGGTAAGGGAGGATTCTTTGGTACTGGCAATCATGATTCAGTGAGTATGACCCTTTCAAGATGTTGCTTGACTAGTCCATGGGGCAGCTCTCCAAATTTTGGCACAAATTCTCAGTGTTAATGTGGACGTCTTTGCAGAGTTGACTGGGCAGTGTGTGCTTTTGTCATTTCCAGTGCCTAGGTTGATGCCAGGTAGCCTGTCTTGTTTTATTCTTCAACTTTTCTGTAGTGGCTTACTAGGCCATTCCAGAGGGCAGCTGTGGATCTGGATTCACATGTAGGCCTAATCAGGCAAAGATGGTAGAGTTCCTTCCCTAAAAGATGTTTGTGAACAATCCCGTCACTATTATTGAGACTTGTGTTTTATTCCAGATTTATTAATTAATTAAATTTCATTAACTGCCATGGTGGGATTTGAACTTGTGCCTCTATAGCATTAGCCCAGGCCTCTGGATTACTAATGCAGTAATATTACCACTGCACTACCATCCTCCATTTTCAGTAGCCATTTTCCAGTATCCAGGCTTTCATAGTGCTGATACCAGTGGCGAAACAGAGCTAAACTTTGTGGCCTTTACATTTATATTGTTTCATTGACCATCACCACAGTTTTCCATTGCAGGTATTATTTTTTATCAAATAATGAAATTTACAAATTAAATCAAATTCCAATTATACTGCATATGATTAATTATTGCATTGTGCACCTGACGAGGCATATTTCATGAAATATTAATGGGACAATATCAAAAGAAAAAGCATGTGCATATAGTACCATTCACTATCACAGAATGCCCCAAAGTACTTTATACTTCAAAAGCAGATAATTGGCTGTAGAAAAAGTTGCAATGTAGGAAATCCAGCAACTAAATTGCACCGAACAAGCTCTCTTGAACAGAATATGATAATGACCAAATACTCTGTGCTCTTAGTGATCTTTCTTGAAGGATAAAATTTGGCCAGGACACAGAATCACAGAATCACACAGTGCAGAAGAGGCCCTTCGGACCATCGAGTCTGCACCGACACGTGAGAAACGCCTGACCTACCTACCTAATCCCATTTACCAGCACTTGGCCCATAGCCTTGAATGTTATGACGTGCCAAGTGCTCATCCAGGTACTTTTTAAAGGAAGTGAGGCAATCCGCCTCCACCACCCTCCCAGGCAGTGCATTCCAGACCCTCACCACCCTCTGGGTAAAAGCTTTTCCTCACATCCCCCTAAACCTCCTGCCACTCACCTTGAATTTGTGTCCCCTCATGACTGACCCTTAAACTCCCTATCCACCCTGTCCATGCCCCTCACAAGGGGAACTTTCCTACTTTCCAATCATAAATCATTGTTAGTGTGTGCATGCATATATTGTGGATATTACATCTTGCCTTTCTGAGGATCAACACATGGGGGAGAATTTTTCAGTCGACGAGAGGGGGCGGGGCCCACTCGCCAACGTGTAAAATGACGCAGGGTGACGTCAGGCAAGCATCCCAACGTCACCGCGCGTCATTTAGATTTTCAGTTTAGCGGGCACACAGTTGAATCGGCTGCGCGCCCACCGAACTATCAAAGGCCTATTAAGGTCCGTTAAAAACTAATTGATATAATTAAATGAGCTGCCTGTCCAACCTTAAGCTTGGCAGGCAGGCGAAGAGCCCAGGCGGCCTTCACATTTTTCATGGAACCTCATCCACGGGCGGGATGAGGTTTCATGAAGTGTTTAAAAATTCAATAAAAATTATTTTAAAAACTCATTGACATATCCCAGCTCATGTGACACTGTCACATGAGGGGACATGTTTTAAAAGTTTTAATTACTTTATTCAGATGTTTAAAACTTAAACAAATTGCCCTGAGGCATCTCTGTGCCTGAGGCCCAGACTCAGGGAATCCCCCCTTGCCTGCACAGGGGCCGCTTAGCGCTCCCAGGCAAGCGTCACACTGGACGGACCTTAATCGGCCCGTCCATGTAAAATGGTGGCGCGGACCCCATCGGGGGCACCGTTCGGGTTGGCGTTCACTCCTGCCCGCCCCCGTACAACCCACCGATGGGGGGAAAATTCAGCCCATGTATTTCACGGGCAATTGCATGTTGTATGTGGTATTCTTCAGATTGTTTCAAATTTGGGCTTTATCAGGTTGATAGTGGTCAACAACATCAAACTTGATATGCCTGTACACCCTCTGAATCCACCACCAATTGCGACCATCAGTTCTCTATAACTGTTTTGGGGAAATAATAGCTCCCAGCTAGCTTTTGAGCACAGTATTTGATGGAATATTTATTTTCCCAACAGAAAATAGTATTTACTATAATGAGGATTCATTAACAATCCTTCAATTGCCTTTAATAAGTGATGGGTGCAGATTGAGTGCACAGATCATTATGCAAACTAGTGATGCTTTGACATGGCAGATAAATGAGTGTAGCAGAAGTACCAGCAGCAAATGATGTTACAACTTTTTTTTTGAGTTTTCCACTTATTTTAACCTCCATGAGACCCAATATGGTGACAATTCTAAGCTTTTTTTGTGGTTGTAGGTAGTAGGGTAGATGAGGGGGAACCAGTGAACGTAGTTTATTTGGATTTTCAAAAAGCATTTGATACGGTGCCACACAAGAAGTTATTGCACAAAATTAGATCTCATGGAATTGGGGGTAATATATTAGCATGGATTCAGGATTACTCAATGGGCGAAAATAGAGTTTAGGAATATATAGGTCATTTTCGTGTCACAGGCTGAAACTACTGGGGTACTGTAAGGATCAGTTCTTTGGCTTCAGCTACTTACAATCTATGTCAATGACTTAGGTGAGGGGACTGTGTGTAACATATCTAAGTATACTGATGATACAAAGCTAAGTGGGGAAGAAAATATTGAGAAGGAAACAAAGTGTTTGCAAAGGGGTATTGAAAGGTTAATTGAGTGGGCAAAAATGTGGCAGACTGAATATAATGTGGATAATATATAATATAAATAATTATATTATATTATATGTTATAATATACTGTTTATTAAATAAGGATTGGAATATTACATAGCATTACATAGGATATATGGCACAGAAACAGACCATTTGGCCCAGTCAGTTCATGCAGTTGTTTATACTCCACTGGAGACTCCTCCCATCTGTTCTCATCTAAATTTACCATCAAAAACATTTATTTCCTTCTCTCTCAAATGCGTATCTAGCGCCCCTGTAAATGCATCAATACTACTCACTTGAACAACTCTCTGTGGTAATGAGTCCCACATTCTCAGCACTCGTGGGATAATGAATTACCTGATTATGTAACTTATACACCTTTACTAATGTTACAGATGGAGAAAGATGTGGGATCATTTTCCTCATCTTCTCACCTCTTGGCTGACCGCAACAAGATGAACCATTAAGAAGGAATGTTTTTTTCCCCCTTTTTAGTGCTGTGACCTTAAAGAACAGACAAAAAACAGGTTTTCTTGTAAGTTTAAATAAGAGAAAGGAAAAATGTTTCTTGTTCATGATACTTTAAATGTAAACACAACAACATTCACTTCTCAAATACAAAAATTCACACACACACAAGAAAAAAAATGATTTCTAAAGGTGCAACATGCGCTTAAATTACTTGAAGGGTTAAAAAAAGGAACAGGTCAGTTCTTCACACAGTCCTTAAGATAGTGGTTGAAATATTGCAGGCCTGAAGTATTATCTCTTGGCTCACTGAAGACAAAAAAGGTTGGAGGTGTCTGGCTTTTCAGCAGGGAAAACAAATAAGCCCTAATTTTCTGCCTAATGTGACTTTTGAGGCAGGATCCTCCCTTGGGCTGGGGGTAAGATGGTTTCCCTCTAGTCTTCATATCCCAGGCTGACCTACTGGGCTGACCTTGTGGATTAATAAGATATTAACTATCTCCAGCCGGTTTCAGTCATGTCATGATAGTATCAATGTATTCCATTGTCCACACAATAGTTTGACAGCAGATGTAATTGGCACACAGTTGGCAATGAATTATATCTCGTCAACATTCCAGCTGTGATGAGCCTCCTGAGATGTTTTTATTTGAAATTCCATTTTCATGGGGCCAGCCAGTCTGGCAGCCATTGTCATTTTAAGTCTCTTCCATTGAAATGGTGAGGGGTAGCCAATCAGCATCTGGGAAGGCCATTTGCTTTTTAAGTAACTTCCCAGAGGTAGGTTCTGTCTCTGTAGAGAAACCACAAAAAAGTTACCCGACTCGCTAGAGTCCGTTGTGAAGGTAATGTCCATATACTATGTTGATTTTAAAAGGTGAAGTGTCCATGTCCTAATAAGCTTTACAGGCATATGATGTGACCGTAACACTAAATAAATTCAACTTTCCTTAAACCCATCCTAGTCCAAAATTGATCATATATAAAGAAATTCTAAGAGCTGTGAGGCTATCTGGCCTAAACACCTGTGAAATATAATTGATATCTCATATCTCCTTCAAACTAACACAATATGAGGTTTGCTCTATGAGAAGCTGTGTGTAGCCTCCATAGCTGCAGGAATGGACACCATAAAGAGAACTCTAGACTTTGGAGGAGTTTAGAGAAATACTTTGGAGAAAGTCCTGACTAGCTTCTGTGGGGCCACTGAGAAGTTGAAACAATAAAGTGAGCCCTTTAGTACAGCAGGATTCATTAGAGAAGTTTAGTTCACACTGCTGACTGGCAAATGATCGTCGGATCTAAAACTTGACAGAATTACAGAAACTGAGCTCAAAGTTCACCATTACAGAACCAGCAGGAACAATTTCACTTTTGGGGCCAGTTAGCCTAGATGGATAGCATGTGGCTCAGTATAAAACCAACAGTGTGGGTTTGATTCCCATTCTGGCTGAGATAGACTTGGGTCCTGCCTCCATATCCTGCCCTGAGAGCTAGTGGAAGGCAATAGCAAACCACCACTGACAAAATAGCAGCTCATGATGAAGCATCAGCAGAAATGAGCCAAGGACCTGCCTTCAGGTAGAGCACACGTGAATGATTGAATGAATCTTCACTTAACCTGCCTGGCAAGAATCAGATATAATTAGATCATCTGTTCATTTTAAATGTCAGCCACATAACTTCGGCAGAAGATTGGCTGAAATCACAGGGAAAGAGGCTGAAAGGTAAGTTATGCCATTTTCTGCAAATTTTCTACTGTTCTGCTATGATTGTGGCAGGAAATTGGGAGAAACCTTCATAAATTCTTCCCTGCAGCATATAAAAAATTTCTGTCTTAGCTCGCCATAAAAGAAACTGTAGTAATTATAGTTTTGATAAACATAGGACTGTAGCTTTAGGAATAATCCTGTTGTAAGATCACGTGATCTGTGTAAACCAATCAGTTTGAAGCATGGGGAACCTCTAGTAGGGAGCTCTTCTTCAGTTATAGAGTTTGATGCACACATGTAGCTGCTGCTGCCATCTTGTAAATAAAGTGCAATTCTTCCACCAAGAAAAGTTGCCTGGAAAATCAAATCTATAACAGAAACATTCCTACCGCTTGCCAATTTTCTTTCCTTCAACTCATCAAGAAAGACATTCAGTAATATTCTCAGCTAAGGATATCCAAGAAGCAATGAAAGGAACCAAATTCCTAGACTTTCACTTTGCCAGCACAAGTTTTGACAGAGCACCCCACCCCAAACACACACCAACACAGACCCCTTCCTATATCTCCTGAGTGAGGTCATTTGCCTGATAGGGGCAGATCACCAGCAAATGCAAAGCCTCATTAGTGGCACTTAACCCAAAGAAGGCTAGGAAAATTATATCATAGTTCATGCAGTAGTATTGCACTGCCACTAGGTATCTCTAGTATACTTCCGTATAAACGCTCCAAGATTGTAATGTATTTAGCATCATCTAGTGGCAGAAAGTGGTACTGTGTTTTAATCTGATAAAGATAAATCTTAACTTAAAACATATTTCTGTCAAACTGTCTCTGATTTTGAAAGGCCCAATTACAAGATATTTAAAGATTTCAAACAGAGAATTGGTAATGTTCAGATGAAAAAATTCAATTTAACTAATTTTCACCAAACCTGTTATTTGGTCAAAATCCTAATTTCAAATATAAACCTTCAGCGTACCCACATTCTGATCTGTTTGCTTTCTAAGGCTGATTTACTTGAACATTTTTAGTTGGTCATCCACACATTCCCAAAGTCTACTTTTGCAAGAATGATGCAATCATTTATCACATAAAAGAAAGGTCTAGACATGTTTCAAATGAACATTGCTGTTTATAGCTGCAGGCTGTGCCTTATCTTGTGATCAGGATAACATCAGAGGTCTGACTCCTGACCAGGCCGGTAATTAAAACATCAGTGCAGGTGTACATAAATGGAAAACACTGTGATATTACTAGTCTGAGAAAGTACTGACCATACCTGTTGGGATCACACCTTGTGTGTGCAATGTCTTGAAAGGAAAATACTGAAACAGTGGCAAGTGTGATATTTACTAAATCTTTAGATGCATTTTTATTACACTTTTAACTACACCTTTGTGAACTTTCCCCATATTCATACATATGCTAAGTATTTTGGCAACAAATGCATGCACTTTAATTTTTAAAGTAAGTATTACCAATAATTCTTTTAGGTCACTGCAGAAGATGTGAAGATAATAAATCTACTTCACAACATGTTCCTAGCATACCCAGAGGGAACTCTTTTGGGACCATTTGTCTCTTGTTCATTATCTTGTCTGGATTATGCAGTGGTCTAGTTCATGCTCAATGGGTTTCAAACAGCTTTTGGGATCAGAAGTCATCCACTTTTCACCTGGCATCTTTTTGTCTTCAAATTATATCGAAATTTTCCCATCACATTATCTACTTCTCAAGAACCTATTCAAGTGTTGGAGTTGATCTAAGATGCTATTAATATCAATGTCATTTCTCACACATATACAGAAACGGTTTAAAAAGATGTGAAACCATTACTTTCACAGTAGATAGAATAAATATTACAGTGGAGTCTCTTACTTGCACTTCAATTATCCAGCTTCCTGATTATCCAGAAGTTCCAAGTGGCAAATCCTTGTACAAGATATCACCTCATTGCACAACTGACACACATTTCATTTGATGAATAAAATGATAGAATATTTTTGTTACTTGTAAGGTATTTATCATCATTCGCATGCCTACAAATTGATATACTGCAAGTACAAGTCCTAATTGTGTGGAATCTTGATTAATTAACAATTTCTTTCAATGATAATGGCGTTCCATATTCTTTTTAAGAAAATCTTTCTTAATTCAACCAAATATTATCACAGTAATATAGGTCAAAGATTAAGGGCCGAAATTTTGTTCCGAGGTTGGGATCCCAATGTCGGGAAAATTTCCAGGTCCTGTGACACACACTGCCCAATTGAAAGGTCAATTAATGACGAGAAGGCGTACCTGCCATAAATTAAGGATGGTGGACGGAATTTTATGCCGGCGGGATTTTACAGCCCCGCTGAAATCAATAGACTTTTGAACAGCTCGCCACATTTTATGGCCCTGCCTCCACTGCAATAGGGCCATAAAATTTCACACGGCACATGGATTCCCATGTTGGAGAGCAAAAAAGGAGGCCCTCCAGCAGTGAGATCTGCAGCCTACTGTTATAAGTAAGAGAGAGGGAAGGGATCCCTCAAGATGAATGCAGGATGTCCCTTCAGCATTTTTAAGGTCTTGCAACTTAAAAATGGTCACAGCTGCTAAACCTTCTTTGAGGAGGGGAGTGCCCTCCAAATGGCGGCCTGTGGCTATTTGCAAATCAGCTGCTGGGGGATGGCGAGGGTGTGTGCGACCGATGCTTAAATACAAAAAGGAGCACTAGCCCCCCCACTCTGCCTTTGAGAGGCCTCCTTTCTCTGGTCATGTTTCAGCCACTGCAGGGGGCTCACCTACTGACTGGGAATTGGCATGGGAGAGGGGCATTATGTAGGCCTCTTAATTGGCTCCCTGCCACTTGTGGGATCCAGACATGACCTGTAAAATGGTTCAGAGGTGGGATTGTGCTGGGAAACTGGCACGCCAGCTGGAGATCGGAAATTCGGGGTCACCTGCCTCTATAACCACTAAAACTTGGGTGTTGGACTTCTGTTGTTTGCTGTCTTTATAATAACCTCAATGCAGGAAATGATTCCAAGCTTGTAAAATGCATGGACAACAACTAAATAGTGAGTAGAATAAAAAAATGGAAGAACTTATATTTACATAGCACCTTAATACATCGTTCAGCAAAACCTCTGAAAGTACTTAACATACAATGAATTAAATTGTGGAGTTACTGGCTTTATGGGCTGAATTTTATGCTAGTGGGGGTGGTTCCACCCCCTCATCTAAAAGTCAGGTGCGAGCCTGCCTCCGCCTGGCGAGCTCACCCCACTGCCATTAAACGGCTGAGGGCCCTTTAATTAGCTATAGGCGGGACAACTGTCCCTCACCAAGGCGTAGTCCCACATTTGAGATCCGTTGAACAATTGCAAGGCTAGCTCTCATGTCCCTGCAGTGCCACCGGAGCAGTGGCCACTGCTGGGACTGCAGTGAGGCCAAGAGGTAACTCTTGTAGAGTTAAAACAATTAACTAAATTAACAAAATAAGGGATAAATCAAGCACAGCCCCTAAGTCAGGTCAGCTGTAAAATCAAGGAAAAACTTTAAAGGAACCTTACAAACATCAAACCAAAATGTGATTAAAGGGGTCAATAAACCATCCCAGTCCCCGAGGCGCCCACCGAGCATGGAAGGCCTCGAGGGTGCCAGCAGACACCGCATGCTCCCTCTCCAGGGACACCCGGCCGCGAATGTAGCCGCGGAAGAGGGACAAACAATCGGGCGGGACTCCCCCCTCGATCGCCCGCTGCCTGGACCTGTTAATGGCCAACCTGGCCAGGCCCAGAGGGGCCAAGAGGTAGGCATTCAGCATTGGAGCCATGATGTAAGATGAGCCTAATGACTCGTCAGGACCAGGCTGGCAGGTCCCAGGGAGGATGTTGGGAGGTATGATTGGGGGTGGCAAGGATGGGGGTCAACACATGGAGGGGATTTTGCACCTTGCAGAGGGGCCTCTGATGGGCACCAGGAGGCAAACCCCTAGCTCGGCATCAAGACTCACCTGGATTTACCTGCAGCCTGGTGACCAGATGTGGGCCTCTCCCATCAAAAATTTACTGTATTCCCTTCAACTACCTTCTCTGTTACTTCAACAAAAAACTCAGTTAGATTAGTCAAACATATTATGCCTTTTTTAAATCTATGCTGGCTTTCCTTAATTAACTTAAACCTCTCTAAGTGGCTGTTTCTCTTCCTGATTATTGTCTTTAAAACCTAACCTACCAAATGATGTTGAGCTGACCAGCCTGTAGTTTATAGGAATGTCCTTATACCCTTTCCTGAAAAAGGGTGTTACATTTGCCACTCTCCAATCCTCTGGCACCTCCCCCATATCTAGGGAAGATTGGAAGATTATGGCAAGCACTTCCACTATCTCCACTCCCATTTCCTTTAGCAACCTGGGATGTAAGCCAACCGAACCTGGTGACTTATCCACTCTAAGAATAGCCAGTCTTTCCAATAAATACTGCCTATCAATTCTCACCCCATCCATTTCCTCTACCGTCTCCAGTTCTATTGAAATTCCGACAGCATAATCTTCCTTTGTAAACCCTGATACAAAGTACTCATTAATAATAGTTAATGCAATGGAAAGAAAGAGAAATTACGTTAAACTTGTAGAGAACTTTGGCTACATCATATTTGCAGTATTGTATACAGTTCTGGTCTCTATATTATAGAAAGGATACAGAGGCAAAGGTGCAAAGAAGATTCACAAGAATGATAAGTGAGAGGTTACAGATATCAGGAACAGACTGGGGCTCTTTTCTCTGAAAAAGAGAAAGTTTATGGGTGACCTGATAGTGATCTTAAAAATGATGAAAGGGTTTGATCGGGTAGGCATATTGAAAATATTTCAATTTGCAGCTTGTCCAAAACTAGACGTTACAAGTAGTTACTAATTAGTCCAAAAGGAAATTTTGAGGAAGTGTGGTCAGAATGTGGAATGCACTATGAAGTAGTTAAGGCAAATAGCATAGGTGCATTTGGGGGAATTTAGATAACTACATGAGGCAGAAATAAATAGAAAGATATGCTGGTAGGGTTAGATGAAGAGGGTGTTGCTTTGATAATGGCACCAACTGAATTATTTTTTGGGCCTTCTCTCCACGCATTGTGCTGACCACATCTGCTGCGGTATTAAGTTTTCCGGACTTTGTAACTCTGTAACTCACTAAGTATGAGGTTTTAAGCACTTTAATGTTGTCATCAGCAGCAGATAAGCCAGGATTTTATGCTCCCCCACTGGCATGTTTTTAGGCAGTGGAGGTGGGTGGGGAGTGTGAAATTGAAGGGACAGGATTCTCTCTGGGTTCTGGCCCGCCCTGACCACACAGCGACTTTACGCTGAGGAGGGCAATGCCTTGGACAGGAAGCCCGCCCTTGCCCCAATTGAGGCCCTTAAGTGGTCAATGGGCTGTTTCCTGCCTAGCCTCAATTTTTAGGCTTGAGGGAAGATTGAACCTCTATGGGGGAAGCCCAAGTTACATCTAGGGTGGGAAGGTGGGTGGGGCCTCCATCCGAAGCCCCATTCTGAAGTCAGGCGCCACCTCTCCCCCCTTAAGGTCCGGTGGCCTCCAGAGTTCAGAAGGAGTTCAGCTGCAT
The DNA here is from genome assembly GCF_964194155.1 of Cetorhinus maximus. Lineage (NCBI taxonomy): Eukaryota > Metazoa > Chordata > Chondrichthyes > Lamniformes > Cetorhinidae > Cetorhinus > Cetorhinus maximus. The sequence goes on from NC_135880.1 coordinate 98,524,821, forward strand.
GAAGCCGGACCACGAGTGATTCTGAGGGAGAAGTGTCTGTGGCAGGACCTTTTGGAGTCTCGTGCAAGCATTCTCCCGCACACACGGAGCCTTCATCCGTCACACTCTGCTCACTGTCCTGAGCATTTTCAATGCTGCCTCCTGGAGTTCCCTTTCAGTTTCTAGCTGCGTTGGCCTGCATCTCCGCCCACACTGACTGCACTTCCATGCAGCACACCCTGTGCCTGCCCAATGTGAAGTTCCTTTCAGTTTTGATTTGACTAACATGATAGTCATGACATTTTTTAAGAGAACCCCCACCATTTCCCCTCCCCCAGTCACCCATGTCTTTCCCCCCATAACCCCCACCACTTACCCCCCCCTGCATAACCTTCAACCACCCCACAGTCACCTTCGCATTCCAGGGCGGCTGGGTGAATTTGTACATTCTCTTCCTATCGGACAATCTCACCCCCGTCCACATTGACCTCTTCGACCTCCTCCTTCCCACCCCCATGTCCATGTGATCCTCCATGTCCCCACCAACAACCCTCGCTGCCTTTTCTACTGCTGCTGTCGAACCCTCACCCTCCCACCCTACCAGCTCCCTCTGCCCCCTGTTACCCTAACCATCCTATCCTGCCACACCCACCAACTCCTCCCTGTGAGCACACTCACCTGGACATTCCCTCCCTTCAGACCTAGACATTCCGACCTGCACCCTCCTTCACCGCCCATCCACACCTGCCCATGGCGAAGTCCCTGGAAGAATACTGAATCCCATGCCAAAGTCCCTGGTAGAATACTGAATCCCATACCAAAGTCCCTGGTAGAATGCTGAAGCCCATGCCAAAGTCCCTGGAAATCTGAAGCCTCAGTAAAGTCGAAGTTGCTGCATGGATACCTCCCACCTTCTGAAAGCTGATTCGCAGAGAAGCCATGTGAACGAGATTCCACCCACCATGCGATGCATGTGTTCCTCCAGGGTCTGGCAGTGGTAGGCTGCCATCATCATCCTCTCCTCGGGTGTCCGTGAGATGAACAAGGCCATAAAGGTAAGTCCCAACTTTTGCACGCCACTCTGGTCCACGCATATTCTGGACCAGTATGTTTTCCCACTGGTGTAACAGAGAATCAGGCGTGGAGGGGCGGGGGGTTATTCCAGTCAGGCCTTCATTTGTATCCCATTAGCAGGATGAAAATTGGTTTCACGTCGGCCTCCAGCGGGATTCCTCATCTACCATGGCGGGCAGCATCGGAAGATCCCGCTGTAATTTCACACCAGCATGAAACCGATTTTTGGACATCCCGCCAAATCCTCCCTCCCACCCACCATTGATTCCACTGGTGGAGTCATGGGAGAATTCCACCCTTAGTCTCTGACGTCTTCTTGAATTTCCTCTTCTGTCCACTGCAGTGCTGTCGCAGCAAGAATTGGAGAGCTACCAGCCAATCAGATTGGAGCATAAATTGGCTGCAGGGCAGCCGGAGTCAGGGGGAATATGTTCCCTTCTGACTCTTCGGATGGCAGAAAACAAGACCCTGCCTTCTGAAAAGTTCAGGCCATAAGCATAAAGCTGCCATTAGCTGCACCCAAGTCTGCATGAAAAAGTTTGATGGTTTGTCCTTGAGTTGTTCACATTTTGTTTCTATGTGTCTGCATAGAAGAAATAGTTTTAGACTGTTATTCAACAGAACTTCAGCATTCAATGTGGCTGAGTAATTAGCAGCCCCAGCCCAAGTAATTCCTATTTCAATATACTTTGCCATATTTATGTCTCTTGGATATAGATCCTGTTTTGTGCATGTTTCTCTTCACAGGTTGAGATTTGCATGTTTAGTTTGAGGTGATTATCTCACCAGTAATTTCAGCAAGTGCACTGGAACTGGTAGTGACAAGGTAAATTTAATCACTTTACTTCTCATCACTGATACTTGTGTGTTCTTCCTAACACTACCCATCTTTAGCCAGCTGCCCATTTTTCACTGCTACATCTCAGCAGGTATAGTTATATTGTGATTCCTACTGAAAAAAAGCCACAAGTCCATCAATAAACACAAACTGTCCCCAGTTTCCAAAAAATGAACTGCATTCAAGTTCCTCCAAACTAGCCCCAGTCCCTATTGGAACCTGCTCAGACTCAGGCTGTTTTAACTCACCAGTTCTCAGTGTCTGGAGTTGCATCCCTGGTCCACGTGAGGCAGCCAACACTTACCTAATCTCTTGGAAGCTTCATGTTTGGCTAGGTTGATCAAAAAGCAGCCGCAGAGCATGATGATGATGCTGCACCAATCATACCCATGGTTTTGGTACATCTGGGGCTTCAGCATTCTCTCACTAGATTCCCTACCAATTTAGTTGCTTTCAGGCTGCTGTAATGTGCACTGTGCTTCAATTTTCAGAGGGGAAAATCGACCAGGACAACCAGAGGTTGTGCTAAGCAGGGTATCAAGTTGTGGATTTTAATTGAATTTATGTTGAATAGGCTGTCATCAAGCTTTCTATAGAACTCTTCTTGTACTGCTTGAATTGAATTTGAAATGCACCATGTTTCTTTCATGTGCTTTGATCTCGTTTGAAATATGAAAAATGCCAAATCCATTCTTTATAAATTATTGTTGCAATTTGACAATTTCCACCAACAATGTAACCAACCTCACTGATGTCAATGGCTGTTTGAGTATTGTGTTTAAAAAATTGATAAGTAGCTTTTTCAACATGGAATGCCAATAAAGCTAGCCTGCTACAAATCTAAATATTCCCACTGCAGTGAGAAATCATGAGTTTTTCTTGTATTCTTTATGACTGTGGATGCATTGCCGGTAAGTTTTGACAGATAACCGGCATTTGCGGTTGTTTGTAGGTTATTGGTTGCTTAATCTGTTCTGCGCTTTGATGCCTGTCATGGTACAAATCCATTATTTTGTTCAAATATGCTTTGGAGCAATAGATTGATAATTGAAGTGCTGTGAACACAGAAAACAGGCATTCAATAAAAACATTCGCTGGTCAAAGGAACAAACTTCCACACATTGAAATATGTCTAGTCGAATTTGAAATTCCTTATATTTTTAAATGAAACTTGTCAGCCAATTTAGGGTCGTTAAAGAGGCAAAATGGTGTGGATTCCAAAGAATATGCCAGGATGCAATTCAGAGCCTTGGATCTAGTCAAGGGAGTTTGTGACAAGGGAGGTGTCAGCGTCATATAAATAACATTAATAACATCAAAAACATGGTTGCAAGTGTTTATTGACCTGTACTTTTTTTTGGGTAATCAATCAATTATCAGAACGTAAAAGCAAAAAACTGCGGATGCTGGAAATCCAAAACAAAAATAAAAATACGTGGAAAAACTCAGCAGGTCTGGCAGCATCTGTGGAGAGGAACACAGTTAACGTTTCGAGTCCGTATGATTCTTCAACAGAATTTCAGAACATTCCTTGGCTCAATTAGTTTAGATAACTGAGTATCCACTGCATCAAACAATGTTATTGCCCTGTGACACTGTTTAGGACTTGACAAATGAAGACGCCCTAACCACATCACCAGTCCCCACCCATTGTCCCCCATCTCCAAAAACAAAAGCCTACATAGTAAATGTCATAAATTACATTAGAGGCTACATTCCTCATATTGTGCAAGATTTTAAGGGGATTTTAAAGTACATCCTCCCTCTCTTAAGCACTGCTTGTGTATAATAAAACATTTGCTCTTCAAAATAAATCTATATGCTAATTTATATGGACAAGGGTTCCACAAAAAAGCAAAACTAATTTAACTTTTAATGTTAGGAACTACCTGAATTTCGGTGACCCAATATTGCAAATATTGTCCTATGATTATCATTGTCTTTTACAGCTGATGTAATTTCATTTTAAAAGTTTGAAACATACATCTTGATTTGACGTTGTGCTCAGGTTAAACAAATTCCTATTTTTTTCATGCTTTTTTTTCAGGAAAAAAGGGAATGGAAAATTACTTTGTTCCTTCAGGAAGCAGACTTGTACTGGATAATTGCAGATCAAGTTCGGTAGGCTACACAAAAAAATAAATCACTGAATTCTTTCTGACATTCAAATGAGACAATTTAAAGAGGCTTGTCATCCAATTTAGTGTCTTTATAGGAGCAAGGTTCCTTGCCTGGATGAGTGCAGCTCCAACAACACTCAAGAAGCTTGACACCATCCAGGACAAAGCAGCACACCTGATTGGCACCCCTTCCACAAACATCTACTCCCTCCACATTCGACGCACAGTGGCAGCAGAGTGTACCATCTACAAGGTGCACTGCAGGAACTTACCAAGGCTCCTTCGACAGCACCTTCCAAACCCACAACTGCTACAATCTAGAAGGACAAGGGCAGGAGAAAGATAGGAACACCATCACCTGGAAGTTCCCCTCCAAGCCACTCACCATCCTGACTTGGAAATATATCATCGATCCTTCACTGTTGCTGGGTCAAAATCTTGGAACTCCCTCCCTAACAGCACTTTGGGTGTACCTACAGCACAGGAACCACATCAGTTCAAGAAGGCAGCTCACCACCACCTTCTCAAGGGCAATTAGGGATGAGCAATAAATGCTGGCCTAGCCAGCGACACCCACATTCCACAAATGAATGATTTAAAAAATGCATCTATCTCCTTCAAGGCTGGAACAGGTGATATTTACATCTGCCAGTTTGCTATGGATTGTGTACAAGCACACCCATTGCCTGTCCAGGTTGGAGTTTCGGGGTATCTGAAAGGAGAAAGGCACAAGGGTAGGGTTGTGGTGTGGGGAGAGTGGAAGCAAGAGGTGCATGCTACATCATCTGCAGCTTTTAAATTAGAAGAGGTTGTGGGACGAGGCAAAAGTGGGATGTGAGAAAGAGGATTAGGTATGAGAATACCAGCATCTTCAATGGTTTCAGCCCAGATGATGGTCACGGCCTCAGCGATGACCGGCCCATTGATAAAACACCGATTCCTCCATCAGGGAAAGGATATGCAGCCATGCCTGGCCCCAGCAGTTACCTCCTGCTGCCTCCAGCTGTGTGAGATGGAAGCGTTTCACAAAGTGTGTTGCTATATGTTTGGGCGAGGTAGCTGTCATAGTTGAATTGCTGGCAGTGTGTGCAAGCTGCAAGATGTGAATGTGATGACTGCAGCAGTGTTAGTTATGTGAGGGTGAGGTGAAGCTATAAAAGTTAGCTATGAGTTATGATTAGATAGAAATTTGATAGAAATTGTTGCAGGTGAATCGGGGGTGTGGTGTATAAAGCAGTCTATGAGGCTAATGGTACAGTTGGTAGGATATTGCGTTTGAAAATACATTTATTGAGCTTGACCACTTTGTGTAAGATCATTGAACTTTTTGCAGCACTGCGCCCAGGTCCTTGGGGCTAAACCTCTGGCCTTGGCTGTCAATGGGTATCTGGTCCCACTGCCTTCACAAAATTTGTCTGGTAGACTTCATGACCACCACACCCTCACTCCACCCCAACCTCCCACCCTGCCACCAACCACTATGGATAGATCCAATCTGTCCGCCTCTTCACCTCCTCTACCAAGGTGTCCAGTGCACCATCAGAAAACCTTTGATCACATTCTCTCTGCTGTTGTGTCATAATTGACTCTTCTTCCTGTACAAACCCTTTCTTGCATCCAGTTCCAGCAACTGCTGCAGCCAGAAAGCATCTCTGCTTTAAGGGCAAAATTTTTAGCCTGGCGGGCAGGCGCACGGGCTTAAAATTACGCACCTTGATGTCGGGCGAGCGTCCCGACGTCAACACGTAGTTGCGCGATATTTCATTCAGCAGGCGCGCACCGGAGTCAGCAGTGCTCTTGCCGACAATTAAAAGACCCGTTAAGACCATTAACATGGCTATTAAATTAAAATTTTCACTGCCCGACCAACCTTATGGTTGGTGGGCAGTCAAGAAGGCCAAGTGGTCTTTGCCCTTTTTAGGAAATATCATCCACGGGCAGGATGAGGTTTCCTAAAGCAAATAAAAAGAGAATATAAAATTTAATTAATAACATGTCCCTGCTCATATGACAGCACTACATGAGTTGACATGTTTTATTACATTATTTATTTTTTAAAAAAATGTTTCATCTCTCTGAGGCAGCTCTGTGCCTCAATGAGATTATGAAGCGCGTACTCGCGCACATGCGCAAAGGTTGCGTTTGCCCCGCTCGCACTCCCCCTCCCCCGCCCGCACAGGCAGTGATGAGCGCTGCCGCTCACGTTTCATGCTGTGCGCGCCTTAATTGCCCCGCCAGTGTGTAATTGCCTTCCGGTCTCAGTTGTGGGCGGCGGTCAGCTTCCCAACCGCCCCCACCCACCCCCGCCGAGCCCGCCCGACAAGGGCAAGATTCTGCCATAAGAGCTACAGGCTGGCTTTAAGTAATGCAGGTTATCTTTAAGGATGCAAGACTTGCACGGATTTTGTTCCCCTGCTGAGGTGCGCAACTATTCACTATTGTGTTAGGTTCTGGCTCGATGTTGCAATTTATCCAAATTAGCAGGCAGCACAAAGTTGGCACCCTGCCTGATTCGGAAGCAACAGGTACGGGCTAATTGCACATCACGATCCACACACCCATTTACGATAGATGTTCAATTTAGCCCTATAATATTTTTCCCTATCTCAAACTGACAAACAGTATATCAATGGGTAAAGTAATTAAACACCATGAAGGTAAAATGAGGTCACAATCTTTGCCAAAGCAAAGTAACTGGGATCATGGGAGAAGGACTATTTTTGACAGCTTTAAACAAGGTATGTCAGGATGATTGGTTCATTTTAATGATTCCTGGTTTCAACATTTTATCCTTTGTGACACACCTTACTGAGAGAATATTTACTTGTCAAGCTAACAAGAGCTTCTCTCTTCACCTATTATTACCTTAAATAAGCACTAATCATTGGAAACAAATACAAAAACATTGAAAACACTTCAGGCAGTATTTGGTGTAACATATCCTCCTTTGAACATGGCAGACAAACGGGGGCTAATGCAGCTGAAAAGAGAAAAATACAGTTGCACAAGGAAATATCAATTTTATGAATAAAGGAATCTTGACACTACTTGACATTCATTCTTTATTACCAAGTTCATGTTTCTCTCCTTCACTGAACATTATTATGAAATGTCTTTGGAAAATCAATGAACACCAGGCATTATAATGGTGCAAGTGGCTCGCACCTCTATTTAAGAAACCCTAGGTCAGCCAACAAAGCACTAGGCATTAAATTATATTTGACAGCAGCCACAGGCTATGACAAGCTAGAACCTTGACCCTGTCTTCAGTTCTTAATTTGGAAAGGTAGTTCCTAGTCTTGCTGGTATTCTTGTGCTTTTTAATACCAAAATGTAAATCTGGTACTTAATCAAGACATAATTTAACAAAGCAGGCGAAAGGTTAGCAATAAGAACTGTGTGGCCATTGAACAGTGTGATTTTGTTATTTTACGTAATTAATTTATCATTTTGGAAACTGAATAAATTAATTACCATAGATTGCACCTATAAGTCAACCCAATGTAAAGGACAACCTCATTTTTCAGCTCCAAGAATCACATTTTTGCATATACTTGGTGTATAAATTGATCCTCTTTTCAATCACAACATGTCAAATTCGCATTAGGAGTCAACCTCAATTTTTCACCCCGCAGGTGGATATTTTACTTACCAGTACCTTATAACTGGGTGCAAGGGATCAAAAAGGCAATAAGGCTCTGTTGCAAAGATGCATGGGAGTTTAAGTTACGTCTGGGCACCATGTTGCACATGAAGGCCACTCTGCAACAATGGTAGAAGGAGTGAACATGAAGGCTGAGGGTGGGGTACCAATCAAGCGGGCTGCTTTGTCCTGGATGGTATTGAGCTTCTTGAGTGTTGCTGGAGCTGCACTCATCCAGGCAAATGGAAAGTATTCCATCACATACCTGATATGTGCCTTTCATATGGTGGATGGGCTTTGAGGAGTCAGGAGGTGAGTTACTTGCCGCAGGATTCCCAGCCTCTGACATGCTCTTGTAGCCATGGTATTTATATGTCTAGTCCAGTTAAGTTTCTGGTTACTGCTAATCCCCAGGATGCTAATGGTGGGTGTGAGGGTGGGGGGCGGCAGGGGTCAGGGTGGAAATGTTGAAGTGGGGGATTCAGCAATGGTAATGCTGTTGAATGTCTTGATGAAATGGTTAAGTTCTCCCTTGTTGGAGATGGTCATTGCTTGGCACTCGTGTGGCATGAATATTGCTTGCCATTTATCAGCCCAAGCCTGAATGACATTTAAATCTTGTTGCATGCCGGCATGTTCTGCTTCAATAGGAGGAGTAGAGGAGGCATGAATAGTAATGAACACTGTGCAATCGTCAGCAAAAATCCCACTTTTAACCTTATGATGGAGGGATGGTCATTGATGAAGATGGTTGGGTTTCGGACACTACCCTGAGGAACTCCTGCAGCAATGTCATATGGTTGAGATAATGGCCTCTAATGACCATCTTCCTTTGTGCTAGCTACGACTCAAACTAGTGGACAGTTTGCCCCATGATTGCCATTGATTTCAATTTTGCAGGGGTTCTTTGGTGCCACACTTGGCCAAATGCTGCCTTGTTACTATGCAAGCATTCCTGACTAATAGCATTGGGAAATGTAGAAGAAGAGAAAAACAAAACATGCAATGCTAAAGAGGTTATTTCTATTATTGACAAAATAAAAGCTGTTATGATGTGGCAGATGATATGTGCCAGGCAGGCCAAATCCACAAGGGAAACTTGGTTGCGCTATCCAATGGTTTTGCAATTTGTATTTATTACAAGAATATGTGTGCACTGAATTCAGAAGTAATGAGTCCACCAAGACATTTAGAGATTTTAAAAATTAAGTTAAAATATTTATTAACAAACTAAAAGATTTCAAGCACATACATAAGACTATAATTATTTACTACTATAACAAATCCTAAAATTCTTAATAGACTTGACTCTCAGTTACACACATCCTTTAAGGTAACAGTCCAAAATAGATCTTAGATTTAAAACAAACCCAGCAAGTTAACACAGTACGCACTTGACGGTGGAATTCCAAATAGTTTTTCTCCAACTCCAGTTAATTTACATAGCAGCACAAATGGCTGGAGGCTCCTTGAAAGCTATTTCATACACTCATGTTAGATCTTACATGGCCTTCTCCACATGGCCTTTTATTCTCCTTTATATTTGTTTCTCTCTCTCTCCAATATGTAAATACTATGTCTATATGTGTTTGAAACTGTATCTTCTTCATAATATAACAACTTTCATGTTGCCAGTATTGTCAGTAACCTTCAGGAAAAATAAACACACTTCTTAGCCTTGCTTATCTGGCTAGTTGTAAACAGATTAAGATGCCTTTGAAATCCAAACAATCCTTTCTTTTATCTAAAAGGCAAATTCCTTTCACACCTTACATGCTAAGCTAGCATCTATGTTTACTTATTCGTATGTCAAGCACATTACTACACATAGCTTATTTTGATGATTTCAAGCTTGCATTCTACTTGACTCCAAATGTAATAAAATCACACAGGTAGAACCACCTATGCTTACCCCCATAAACCTACTTCACAATAAACCAGAAAAATATTATGAAAATGATTATACTTTCGTCACAAAGCTAAGTCAAATTAGCAATAATGCTGGGACGAAAACATCAATATTTTAATTTAAAATGGTTAAACTCCAATATTTAGTAAAATTGGAAGACATGAATTATGATTCAGGCTGCTCCAGATACTTTTTCCTGTGTTCAGCATAAAAGCTCCAATAGGCATGCCCATATTTTTTATGAACTAAAGTGGAACCTTGTGTGAATACTAATTTGGGAGAATGTGCCCTCAGCAAACAATAAACTATTTCATTTTCTCTTGATTATATATGACATTCCTTCTGATCGCTCACATCATTTCAGAAAACAATTATTATTATCAGGCATGCTAAATACTTCTGTAACAGGCTAAACCACTAACCAGGTTTATTCTCAGGTAGCCATTTATGGAAAAAATACCAAAACTGAGACTTGCTGAAATCAATTCAAATGACACTGTAACTTTGAAACAGTACATGATAGGTTTAAACAGACAAGGACATCAGTTGAATTCCTTCGACTGTCTTTCTTTGAATAACTTTTGAGAAATAGTTCTTAGAAGGGATGTAGCAACAAATCCCTCCTAGTTACAGTCTTTCTCAGGATTCCCTCTGGAACTACTTCTTGCATCTGTTTCTGTTATGAGTAAGTGACAATTGGTACCAACTGATACATTAAAAGTTTCAGGGCAGAATTTTCCGTGCCCACTGGTATTAGGCATGTTCGGCAGGGTGAGTGGACACCATGGCGAGAAGGCCAGAAATTGGTTTCACGACATCATGAAAGTAGTTTGTAATCATCCACTCAGCCCAACAATAGCAGGCCGTGTTTCCCGCCATTGGACATCAGGAACCTCATTGTAATACATCGGCATATCATTATAAGGCCAGCCCACCAGAATCATCACCCCACCGCTGGATCATTCGCCCACATCGGCATGATTGCACATATAAGGTGTGCACTTGGCAGGCTGAACTTTGAAGGGAACTGAGAGGTGAGTGCACAGTAACGTTGTGCAGCGCTTGCCCGGGTGGCCTGTTGGACATGAATTATGATTCATAGGGCTGCCCTGTGGTTGAGGCACCTTGGAGGGGAGGGGAGGGCAAGGGCTGCCCTGTGGTTGAAAGTAGTGCACAAGCTTGTGCGGGGCTGTGGGGGGAGGGAAGTGCCACACATTAGGGGAACCTTGTATAAAGTGACCATTACCATGCTGAGACAGTTCAGACATAGCCACATTGATATGCATGGAATCGGGCCTCTAGCTTATCTGCCCACTCAAGTAGCGCAGGGGCATGAAAGTTCCACCAAGTGCTCCAGAGCTTTTCATCCCTTGGGCACAGACCTGCAAACTAATGAGTGTTTTAGTGGACTGCAGAACAGTTGGACAACTGGACACGTTGTACAACCTCCTTGCTAAAGCTGACGAGGAAGCAGTCACTGGTGGAGGCGCTCACAGCCTCTTGGAATATCATTGTCCCAGTTTGGACTAGTCTCCCCCATGGTTCAAGCTAACAGCACAGCCTTGCAGTGTGTGTTAGGAGAATGCCTGCACCTGAGCTGAGAACACAGCATGCAGTCCAATGGGCAAGGCTGCCGCCAATCTGTCAGGTGGAGTGGGGTGGAGGTGGTTGGAGGTCGGGCAACCATGTAGCACACTGAACTCTGGCCATCCAAGTGGTGGCCAGCACTCTCTGGGGTGCATTAAGGGGCCTTAAGACTTAACCAAGAGAGGTTCTTAGTATACCCAAGCTAACCCACGTGTCTCTCTCCTGCAGGAGGAGTACAGCAGGAGCATGCAGCCTTATCCACTAGTTGTATGCCTCATGGCATATAGAGAACAGAGATGATAGAGAAGAGAGTGACTGAGGAGTCTGGCTGGGCAGAGAGAGGAGCAGAACCCTCAGGAAGAAGGGGTGGCTGAGGCTCCTGGCACACACCGCTGTCAGGAAGATATAATAATTTCCATAATGTTATTGGAATTTATTGTCAAATAGAGTAAAAATGGGATGTGTCAATATGTGTCTGTGTGTGTGCATGAGACTTAATTAAATTAAAGACAGCTAGTTTGGGTGCTTTGATGCAAGAAGAGAAGTTAGGTTTGAAACGTTTATTAAGTAAACATGGGGAAGTTTAGAAACATAGGTGTCAAAGGAACATTTGCATTTTTAAATAAACAAGACCAGATTGTTTTCAAAAGAGGGAGTGCAATGTGTCACCTAGCCAGGTGAAGTTTAGAAAGAGTGTGTTTATTTTTGCCAAAGATTATTGGGAAAACTTAGTGCTATGGTAGGTTTTCTATTGATAGAGAGGTAAAGTTCAAAAGACATAGTGAAACAATGGGAATTTGCATTCAAAGTGGAAAATATGTATAAAGGGGAGAAGACTGTCTGTAAGGGAGGCAGTTTAAGATCCAACAAGTGTGAAAAGCCTGCAGCCTGTATGTACCAAACTTCCGCCTCCTGGGACTGAAATGAAGAGAACTCACTTTAAATATGATTTGTTCAGGATATCATGTTTCTTTGCCTGGGTCTTTTAAAATCTATGGTTCTCACTGTTGCCTTAACAAAAGTGTAACGGGGAGTGAGATTGATTAGGGGATTTAGAAGTTATCATAGTAGTAATTTGTAGATCTATGCATGTATTTAAAAATCATTTCTCTTATCGATAAATGTTTAATCTAATTTTGTAAAACTATAAGACCATAAAACTATAAGTCTTATTACTACTGAATTAAAGGCACGCATCTTGAAATTTATGCAAGCTGCAAAACAAATTGTGGCAGTTGTTTCAATTTCCCTTTGGGATTTGAACAACTCAGCATTTACCATCAGCTGTGCTATAACAACCGCTGAAGACCCACAGCGAACCATCATTGGTTGGTACCTAGCTGGACCCAGGGTCTATAGTTGCAGTTTTTCATTCCTGCAGATGACCAAGAACCAGCATTGCTGAAGACTGCACATGTCTAGGGAACTGATCAGTCACATCTGCCAGCTAATTCAGGTCTTGGCACCACGGGGTCATGGAGGACAACTACTACTTGTGGCCGTGAAAGTGACTGTGGTGCTCAATTTTAATGCCAGTGGCTCCTTTCAGGGCTCCTCAGGTGACCTCTGTGGGATATCACAAGCCTCCACCTGCAAATGCATCCATGAGGTCACAGATGTCATCTTCGCAAAGGTGCACAGCTTTATGAATTTCGCCTGGGACCAAGGGAACCAGGAGAGAGCAACAACAATTGCATTTGCCTAGACCTCAGGTTTTCCATAGGGGCAGGGTGTGAGCGACTGCACTCATGTGGTGTTCAGATCATCATCACAACAAGGAGTCAATTATGTCAACCGCAAGGGCTTCCATTCACTGAATGTGTAGCTGGTGTGCAACTACCACAAATGCATCTTTCAGGTCCGTGCCTGGTTTCCAGGGAGTGTCCATGACTCTTATATTCTCAGTCAGTCACAGGTCCCCGATGTCCTCCAGGGTCCGCAGAGGCTGCAGGGTTGGCTCTTCGGGTACAAGGGCTACCTGGCTGATGACACCCGTGCGGCGGCCTCAGACTGTAGCAGAGTGAAGGCATAACGAGGCTCATGCTGCAACTTGCAACTTGGTGCAGCAAACCATTGGGATGCTGAGAATGAGGTTCTGGTGTCTGGACCGGTCTGGTAGAGCCCTGCAACATAGTCCACAGAGGGTGTCACGCATCATCTTCGCCTGCTGCACCCTTTACAACCTGGGCTCTGCAACGAGGAGAGGAGCTGGCTGAGGAGGAGATGGTGGACTGGAGGTCTCCTCCAATGAGGAGGATGTCGATGGTGATGAGGCTGAGGAGGTCCTTGAAGGCGACGATGACAATGATGAGGCCCTCACACTGGCCGGACAAGGCAGGCGCACTCGGGAGGCCCTCATAGCTGCTAGATTTGTGGAGGATGATGACGAGATGCAGTGAGGCAACGCCATGGATCCTCACATTGTATCTATGAATGTTTGACTCCAGTCTGGCTTATGGTAGCACAGATACCCTCTGTGATAATGCCCTTATCATTGAAATGCAGTGGAGGCCCGGACAGCCACTCGATTGCAGGAGGATGATGACGACATGCAGTGAGGACACTCCATAGATCTTCCCGCAGGCTCCCAGAATGTTTGACTCCTGTCTGGCCAAGGGCAGCTCACTTGTGCTCTGTGATCAAGGTCATATCATGGAGATACAGCCATGAAACTTTAAAAGCATCTGATACTTTGTCCGCCTTCAGGACCTGACCCCTTCAGTAGCTCAGCATCGCTGGTCACATATGCTGAAGAGATGGGGGCCAGCCTCACCTTAAAGGTGCTGAGAGCACACAGAGAATGACAGAATGGGTGGTGAGTGGTCCCACGGATGGAATGAGGACAATGAAGGTGTTTGAGAGAGACTGAATAGTATTGTCCCTTGAACTGGCAGTGAGTGACAGCCCTGTAGACATGTGATGGGTTTGTGAGTGTGTGAGTTGAGAGTGAAGAGAAGAATGACTTACCCTGGCAGAACGGAGAAGATTATTCATCCGCTTTTTGCACTGGGTGGCTGTCCCCTTTTGCAGGGCATTGGCTCTGACCACCGCTGCCACTGCCTCCCAAGCCAGATTGGTGATGCCGCTGCCCCTCCTGCGGCCAGAGCGAGGGTAGAGGACATCATGGTGGGCCTCCCCGGTGCCAAGAAGTGCCCTAGGGATGTGTCAATAAACCAGGGAGCTGCAGCCTTTATTCCTTTCAGGGCCATCCTGCCTTCCGTGCGGCAGTTCTGGGCTGGAAGCATTGAGAGGTGTTTTTTTTCATTCTTTCACAGGAGTGAAGGAGTAAAGTGCTTGTGGCTGTGCTTTAAATGTGGCACCGGCTTGATGAAGTGGTGAGGTGATTGCATGGTGGGTGATTGACAGCCCGCCCGCCATGGAAACGGTGTCTTTCCCAGGAATGCATAATTAACACGAGTGTGTTTAGGACGATATGTCGTGAGAAGCCACCATTGTGGCCAATGGGTAAAATTTAATTTTCCCCACCTGCTACTGCACTTAGTGCAAATCTGGGATGATTCCGCCCTCAGATTCTTATCCTTAAAAGCTTTTCAGTATACAAGAGGGGAATTTTCCAAAATGATCTCAGCATCTGGGACAAGAGAAAATTCACACAAAGGCCTACTATTGACTCACAACCTGGACCAGGTTTCCTCTCCATCTGCCCCTACTGGAAATGCCACTAACTACTCCTTCCCCATCTGTCACATGTCAATGCTAGCAAGAGAATGAGGTCTGGTTCCCAAAGGATTTCCTTCCCATTTGCCCCATTTAGCACTCCTTACCTGAGCTGTCATGTGGGAGGTGGTGGTAGATCCTGAGGTCCCCAGTGCAGGTAAAGAATCTTCTGGTTGTCTCCACGTCGGGCCCAGCACTTGCCTACTGAAGCCCTCATCTTGAGTGTTGTCAGCTTCGGAGTACTTCTTCCCTATAAAGTCTCTTGCTCCCTCTTCTAGTGCTGCAGCAAATACCCTCCTCCAGGACCACTGGGGTATATCACCCTCAAATTGGTGGACTCACAATTAATGATAGGAATCCCACCAGCAGCCCACTCATGCACCCACTGACTTTACAAATCTTGATAAGGTCAATAATGGAGTTGCACCAAGTCACAACTTCTGGGATCAAGCTATTGCGATTTTTTAGGCTAACCATACATTTGAATATTGCTGAAAAGAGAGACATGTTGCCAAAGCTTTATGTCTTGCACTCATCAGGACAACCACAAAAATACCAAATTTTAAATAATCTCAACAATTCATACTACAGGAGAAAAGGGTGCTGATTTGTTGGCAAGTCAACTCTGATTGGACAAGGCATTGCTATGGAGAAAGTAACGGGGAACTTTAGGTTCCTCATGTTTCCAGGTAATTCAAAAAACGTGCAAGGCTTGAACATATTCCTTTTGTCTGCAGAGAACAGGTCCCTGCGTGTAAATGCATGTCACTTCTAGCAAGAGTAAATAAGCCATGTTAAGAGCTCAATTGATTACCTTAAATTGGTTGTTAATCTAGCTATTAACTCAACCAGGATTATTCAGCAAGTGCTGCTCAATCACAGAAGACATTTTGTTTTGGGTTTGCAAGCACAGACTGGATGAATACGGTCTGTACTCTGCCTATTATGAATAGCCATAGATACATATTGTTTGATGTGATCAGCATCATTAATGGTTGGGGCGTACGGCCTATGTGCCTGACATCACCACTGGCACTGAAATCCATTCATGATGTTGTTCAATTGTGTGATAAGCAGAATGTCTTTTTGGAATGACAACAGCATCCTGTTAGTGGAAAATACCACTTGCATAGTCACTGCATAGTAGCAGCGTGAAATGGCTTGCTTAACCTGTTGCTTAACCCTTGAGATACTTTGCCTTTTCAGGGTAATTTGAGGTAAGCCAGGCACTTTCAGGTCCAAAAGTGGCAGCCTTTAGCCTATTTGCAAGTTTGGGTAATACACAGTGAACATTGGTCTGATCAGGATAGCCATTGTCCAGCAGGATAGCTTTGATGCACTCGGTTTCTGCATCAGGCTTGCAAAGTGAGCAAATGGCTAGGGCCCTATTTACAAGATTGCTGATAAGGCCAGTCATCTGCCACTTGTCTGCCCAATCCACCAACATATCTATGTCCTTTTGAAGTTCAAAACTATACCCATCACAGTTGACAACATTTCCCATCTTCATACCATCTGCAAATTTTGAAATCATGCTTTGCACACCACAGTCTAGGTCATTAATAGGTCTCACCATCCAGAATGCTCTGGATTTATTTGTTCTACCTTTCCGTTCAGGAGAATATACCTTGACATTGCCTGCAATATTTTTTCTTTGAAGGTGGGCCTATTGTTCAGCCACTGTCTTTTCTGCCAACATTTGATTCCAACTCACTCGACTTAGATTCATTCTCATTCCATCGAAGTTGGCCTTCCCCCAATTAATTATCCCTACTGTGGATTGTTCTCTGTCCTTTTCCATGATTAATCTAAGCCTTATGATACAATGATCACTGTCACCTTGAGGCTCTCCCACTGATATTTGATCCACTTGGGCCAACTCATTCCCCAGAACCAGATCCAAAAGTGCATGTCCTCTCGTTAGACTGGAAACATACTGCTGTAGAAAATTAGCTTGAACACATTCCAGGAACTCTCGCCCTTTTTGTCCTTTTGTACTATTCCTATCCCAGTCTATATTTGGATAATTGAAGTCCCCCATTATGATTATTCTACAACTCTTGCACCTCTCTGTAATTTCTTTACAAATTTGTTTCTCCACATCCCTTCCATTAGTTGGTGGTCTACATACTACACCAATCAATGTACACAATTAAGTAATGCTATGTATGAATTTCACTGCCAGTAGAATGTCAGGCATGTAGGTCACACATCCCAATGATTGGCTGATTGAATCCAATAACATGTTCTTTTGGCTGTTCATAATAGGCAAGTACAGACTATACACAACAAGCCCATGCTTGCCAAACTTGAAACAAAATGTCTATTGTTAAATGTGATGCCATGATTGGGCATCACTTGCTGAACAATCCTAAGTGTGCTAATGGCCACACTAACAGCCAATTTAAGATAATCAGAGAAGCAAAAATGTGGCTCTTTTATCCTTGCAAAAAGTGGCATGCATTCATATACAGGGATCCGTTCTCTATAACAAAAAATATGTCCAAGCCTTGTGTCTTTTTTTGAATTATCTGGAAGTATGGGGAGCCTATAGTTCTCCATTTTTTTCCCCATGGCAGCACCTCAGCCAATCAGAGTTAATTTGCCAACCAATCAGTATCCTTTTTTTCTGTAGTATAAGTTATTGTGATCGTTTTAAATTTGGCATTCTTGTGTTTGTCCTGATCAGTGTAAGAAGAAAAGCTTTGACAATATGTTTCACTTTTCAACATTCAATATTAAAGGTCTGTAATACCAAGTCACTATTTGTAACCATACATGAACTTGAGAATTGCTGAAAAAAGTGACATGCTGTCAAAACTTTTCATCTTGCACTCATCAGGACAGTTTATAAATATACCAATTGTAAAGGGAACAACAATTTGTACTCCATGAGAAGAGACTGCTGATTGGTTGGCAAGTAGACTACAATTGGTGCTGCCAAGGAGAATGCACCAAGGAACAGTTCACTGTCAAGTTTTTGTTCAAATTCAAATCAGGCAGATTGACTCTGATTGGTTAAGGCATTACCATGGGGAATGAGCCAAGGAATGGCTGTCCACAAGCTTTTGTTTAGTTGAAAAAAGTGCATTGCATGGGCATGCTTCTTCTGTCTGCAAAGGACAGGGCCTTGTGTGTGAATATATGTAGCTTTGAGTACACATAAATGAACCACACCGCAAGCCCGGCTGACAATCTTAAATTGGTTGTTAGTATAGTTCTTAGCACAATCAGAATTGTTTAATAGGTGCTGTCCAATCACAGAATCACATCTAATCTTGGACACTAATTTTTTGAGTTTTGCAAGCACAGGCTGTTCGGGTGCAGTCAGTACTTTGCCTGTTGTGAAAAGCCAAAGGTATGTGCTTTTTGATACTGACCATACTCTTATTTTCAGCAATACTAAAGTTCTGTACTACAAAACACTATCTTGATATAACCTCAAATTGGCCAGACTTCACTTGTCATATTAACACAGAAATTCAAACCATGCAACCTTTCAGAAGGTGATTGCAAGTTTTGAATGTTCTTCTGCTTCTGTCCCTGACTTACAATAGGCTTTGAGTAAATGCCTCCATTGTTCTCAGATCAGGGAGTTAGCTGTGAAAAATATTGAAAAATTAGGTGGAGGTTTCTACAACTACATCTGCACCTGACTTAAATTTTCCTCTGCCTCTTTATGCCCACAGCAACATGTACATTTCCGAGCACATCTATGTAATAGAGCTGTACCATCTGCCAGAATCTGATCTGCAGATAATTTCACCACAACATCAACAGTCAAGGCAGCACAGTTTTGAACTATTGTAACTCAGATTCATTCTACGCTACCACAGTGGATATCAGCAGCATTATTAAACTGCAATGATTCAATACATTGAACAGTTTGGCGATGGACTGGAATGAGAAGATGGGACTTATACTGAACACTCAGAAGAACAAAGTGCTCCATCAGCAAGCTTCAAATGCACATGCCCCAGCCCCATTGATTAAGATTCACAATGAGTGTCTGGAACACGTGGAACACTTCCAGTACCTTGGAAGTTCTCCTTCACAGAACGCTGACATTGATAAAGAAATCCAGCAGCTGCCTGGGATTATTAGTGCAGCCTTTGGCCACCTAAGGAATCGAGCGTTTGAAGATCATGACATCAAAACTGAAACCAAACTCACGGTCTACCATGCGGTGGTGATCCGTTCTTTATTGTACAGGGTTGAAATATGGACAACATATAGGAGGTATCTCAGAGCACTGGAGAGGAACTATCAATGTTCCTACAGATGATCTTACATACTAAGTTGGAGGACAGGCAGATCAACATCATACACAACCAGACATCCCACAAAGACAACAAATGCCCTATGTGCCATAAAGTCTGCAGATTCCAAATCAACTTCATCAGCCATTTTTGGACTAATGGAAGACAATCATCCTCGCTAGCGAGAGATAGCTAATGATACATTACATTCAGGATATTACTGATGACATCCAGCCATCTGATCTCCAGCAAACAATATCATGGCTATCATGACTTCTCCTTGAAAACGTGCAAGTGGTTTGAATATCTTTGTAGTTGTCTGAGAGCTTTGTATGTTGTCTCAGTCAAAATTTACCAGGTTGGGAGGGAGCTCTTGGTGTTCTGTATACTTTATTCATCTACTTTGTACAGGGAAATGCTGATGAGATTTTCTTATGCTGCCACGAGTGTTGCTACAGATGGTTGACTGTGCCTTACTTCAATCCCGCATCCCTGACATCCAGCCCTGATCTGACCCCCAGTTCAAAATCCAGTCTCGACATCTGGTTTCACTCAGCTGCAAGGCAATGTAATGATAGCAGTGGTCCAATCATGCAGCTCCCTTATACAATGAGGCCCAATATCTGGTGAGCCTCAGGTTGCACCAATCAGGTGCAGAGAATGAAATCTCTGAAATCCCCGAGGAACACAAAATTGGCACGGTCAGACATCCTTAACATTCTTCTGTGCAATAGATTTGTATGATTTGTTACTAGGTAAAGTTCATTGGCTGATTTTTCTTTGGCTGTACTGGTGACATAATTGTGGAAAGTAGGAAAGAAGAAACACACACCCTCAAAGAGCTGCTGCCATGGAATTTAGGCTGCTGCTTTTCATGAGAAGATAAACCAGCACAAACTGATTGGGGCATGCTGCCTGATCCTATTTTGCAATTTTGTGTAATCCTATGTAAAAAGTAAATGAGACCCTCACATAGGCCAGACCAGGAGGTTACAAGATTCTCTTGTGATTGTCAAAACAACAACTAGTCTGTTTTGTATGGTCACATTACTATAAACAAGGCAATAAGCCAGGCAAAATCATGTGGCCCAAGGCATCAATCTGCCAGTAGAACAGCACATCAATACACATCAATAATAATGTCATAACCTTTAACCCTGAGGTGATCAACCAGGAATTTACAGAACTCTGTAAGAATCTATAAAAATACAAGTCCACAGCTTCAGCTGAAAGCATTTGAGAATACCTGGTAAACCTACTAGTTCCCCAGTGCAAGGGAAAAGGTAAGGGAAGACTCTCTCATCACCATAGAGGAAATAAATCAAGTCATGCAGATCATTTAAAGCAGTGAAGTCTTGGATCTGCTGGGTTCTCAGTAGAATTAAATTAAAATCTAGTCCCCTGCTTGAGATACCCCAGAACATGAAGCAGTATTAGCACATCCCCAAGTATGAGCAAGAATGTAAAGGGCAGAATTTTCCCAGCTCTGGGCTGCCGGAAGCGGATGCAGGAGTCACACCAGAACAGCTCCCCAATGCATTCCCAACATTGGGTAAGTGTCCCCAGGTTTGGCAGAAATGCAAGGCAGTGGGTGCAGCCAATCTGCACATTTAAGGCCCCAATTAGGGGCTATTTAGAGCGCTAACCAGCATCTTGCCAGTGGCGGAGTGGCTCCCCGAGAATGCAGAGGACACAGAGGCCTCTTTGTGGCAGTCCTGTGGCAGTCCAGGGGGCCATTGGAGACAGACACTCCATCTCCCAAAAAAGGAGCCACTGGCATCCCAAGGTTGCACCCACAGCCCAAATGCTGCTACCAGAGGGATTTCCCTTCCAATCAGAGGAGTCTGCATGCTTGGCTCCGCTAAAAAAAAAATCAAATATTTTTACTCCTTCAAAGGCCACTCCATTTTGAGATGCCATCCCAGTCTTCTATCTGCCTTAGCGCCACCTCTCTCATTATGCCTACGAGGGTCTAGAGCTGCAGGCCCTCTGGGTTGGTAACATCAGGAGCCTGCTTGTTGTCTCTAACTTGGATGGTGAACTTGGAAGCAGCCAATTAGGAGGCAGACGGCAGACACTCAGAAAATGGCCACCTTAGTCTGGCTCTTGGCAGTGACGGGCCTGCTACCTCCATTTTGTCTCGACGTCTGGGCCCTGGAGCTCGTGTCCTGCCCTACATTTCAGTTAAACAAGCCAACTTCTTAGGAATACTTTAGTGAATCTGCTCTAATTTTTACAACTCCCAATCTCCCTACCGGGCAAAATATGTCTCCTCAAAATGTGTATCCAGGCTCCTGTTCCAAATGTTCTCAGTCAAAATACCAAAAACTGTCTGCATTGAATTAATTAACAAGATATACAGGTTCATCTGGAAAGGCAAGAAACCAAATTTGATATTGGAAAACTCTAACTACCCAAAAATTTGCCCTTCCAAAGTGCCATTGCTACTACTGGAGAGCACAGATTCAGATAATATAATAATACTTCAGATAAAAATATTATGGACAAAATCTTTGCTGAGGCACTCCTAGATGGTAATAGAACTAGAGACCAATCAAACCCCTGTCAAGAATATTAGAACTTCTCTATTTTACTTGATTTTAAAGTAGCTAAGGTTACAAAGGAATTTTTCTTCGCTAACTTTTTAAATGGAAGACATGAAATAGTCAGACTATAAAGGGGGTTAAATTTGTTCACTCAGAAGGCAATTAAGATAAGGGAAAGAATGTTCCTCAACAACTCCCTCTGGTAGAAGAGGAAAAAGAGATTCAATCTAGCTATTTCTGCCTTCCTACCCTAACTTTAATTTCCCTTCCTCCAAACACATTTAGACTGCCACTGGCCATTCATTCCCCTCCAGATTTGAAACAGGGTCTCCTATGTCTAGTCCTGTTCCTATCATTTCCTGTGACCATAAAGAGAAGAATGGTGGTAGCCCATGGGATAGTGGCAGGAAGGCCCCATTGTGCCCAGATGAAGTGAGAGGGCATGATAGTGCTCTACTCTCTTCCGAATAGGCCCAAATAAGTGTTTGTATTTGCTGACACCAGCAAAAACTTGAGCCAACTGGAAATTCTGCTTTTCCGCCCTTTAACTGCCCTCTTCACCAGTGCCTGTCCTTATGCAGAGCTATCTGATTCTTCTCCAGCAGTAATGGGCTCCCTCCTAGTACTGAGGTATTATGAGATTGTCATCACTGGTAATGACTTCCCCGAACATAGCAGAATAGGCCGAGATCATGGAGAGTCAGTCAGAAGGCCAGGTGAAGGTTCCATCCTACTGCTATCCCTGTAGAAAGAGAGGAATCCAGCTCAAAGACCATGGATGGAATTGTCTGCCCCCGTTGGTGGAGGGCATCATGGCGGGTGGGGTGGGGGGGCCAAATATGGCGGGAAGGCCAAAAATCGGTTTTGAGTCATCTTGAAACCAGTTAGCCATCATCCGCTCCGCCCATCAATGGCGGGCAGCCTTTCCCATTGTCCAATGTCAGGGACATAATCTCAAGGTATTTGCACATCATCATCTTGCTTGCCCACCGGTATCATCCCCCATGTCGAATTTACCGCCCATGTCAGCATGAGTTCAGAGTGCCATGATTCACAACAGCATTTAAGAGGCGTGCGCCTGGTGAGCTGAACTTCAAGGGGAACTCGGAGGTGAGTGCAAACTAATGCTGCGCAGTGTTTGTGAGGGTTGCCCGTTCAACTTCAAGGACGAGGTGCTGTGCATTCAGGTGAGGGCACAGGCAAGTCACTTTTTCCCGGCTGCTGATAGTGCAGTGCCGGGGCAAGGGCTGCACTGTGGTTGGGTCGAGGTTGGTGAGGCGGGGGGAGCAAAGCAGCACGGTCTGATGGTAGCGCACAAGCACATGCATATTTTGTGGGGGAGAAAGGGAAGCAGCCAAGCATTAGGGAAACCTCGTGACCAATAAAGTGACCATTCCTCCTCATCTGAGACAGTTCAGGTGCAGCTACAGTGACATGCTTTGAGTCGGGCCTCTAGCTTACCTGCCTGCTCAAGCAATGCAGAGGCATGAAAGTGCCACCAAATGCTCCTGAACATTTCACCCCTTGGGCACTGACTGCAAATTAATGAGCGTTTTATGGGGCTGCAGAACAATTGGACAATTGCGCAAATTCTACAATCTCCTTGCGAAAACTGGCCATGGAGCAATCACTGGTGGAGGCGTTCAGAGCCCCTTACAATGTCTTTACAGAATCACAGAACTGTTATGGTGTGGAAGGAGGCCATTTGGCCCATCGTGTCTGCACCAGCTCTCTGAGTATTTTAACTTAGTGCCAAACTCCTGCCTTTTCCCAGTAACCCTGCACATTGTTTCTATTTAAATAAGCATCCAATGCCCTCTTGAATGCCTCCATTAAACATGCCTCTGCCACACTTCCTGGCAGTACATTCCAAACCCTAACTACTTGCTGTGTGCAAAAGTTTTCCTCACCTCACATTTGCTTCTTTTGCAAAACACTTTAAAACTATGCCTTCTGGTTCTCGTTCCATTTATGAGTGGGAACAGTTTCTCCCTATCTACTCTCTCCAGACCCCTCATGATTTTGAAACCTTCTATCAAGTCTCCTCTTAGCCTTCTCCTCTCCAAGGAAAACAGTCCCAATTTCTCCAATCTTTCCTCATAACTGAAGTGTCTCATCCCTGGAACCATTCTCGTAAAACTCTAATGCACTCTCTCCAATGCGTTCACATCCTTCCTATAGTGTGGCGCCCAGAACGGAATACAAAACTCCAGCTGAGGTCTAACCAGTATCTTATATAAGTTTATCATAACCTCCCTGCTGTTGTACTCTATGCCCCAATAAATGAAGCCGAGAATACTGCATGCTTTAGAAACAGCTCTCTCTGGCTCCCCTGCCACCTTTAATGACTTATGTACATATACACCCAGGTCTCTGTGCTCTTGCACACCTTTTAGATTAATATCCTTTATTTCATACTGTGTCTCTATGTTCTTTGTACCAAAGTGTATCACCTCACACTTCTCCGCATTGAACTTCATCTGCCCACTCCATCAATGTATCAATGTCCTTTTGAAGTTCTACACTATCCTCCTCACAATGGGGAAAAGGCAGGTTATTGGGTCAGTCATGATCTCATTGAATGGTGGAGCAGACTTGATGGGCCGAATGGCCTACTTCTACTCCTACATCTTATGGTCTTTACAATTCTCCCAAGTTTTGTGTCATCCACAAACTTTGAAATTATCCCCTGCACACCAAGATCTAAATCATTTACATATATCAGCAAAAGCAAGGGTCCCAATACTGACCCCTGGGGAACTCCACTACAAACCTTCTTCCAGTCTGAAAAATACCCATTAACCATTATTCCCTGTTTCCTATTCCTCAGCCAATTTTGTATCCATGTTGCTACTGTCTCTTATATTCCATGGCTTATAACTTTCCTCACATGTCTGTTGTGCAGCACTGTTTCGAACACCTTTTGTAAGTCTATTTACACCACATCAATGGCCTTGCCCTCATGAACCATCTCTGTTACCTCTTCAAAAATCTCCAGCAAGTTAGTGAGACACAATTTTCCTTTAACAAATCCATGCTGACTCTACCTAATCAATCCACATTTTTCCAAGCGACTATTAATTCTATCCCAAATAATTGTTTCTAGAAGTTTCCCCACCATCAAAGTTAAACCAATTGATCTGTAATTGCAGGGCAGATCTTTATAACCTTTTTCGAAAAAGGACGTAATGTTTGCCATTCTCCAGTCCTCTTGCACCTCCCCCGAATCCAGGGAACATTGAAAGATTATTGCCAGTGCCTCTGTAATTTCCACTCTCACTTTCTTCAATGTTCTTGGATGCATCGCATCCAGTCCTGGTGCCTTATCAACTTGAAGTACCAACAGCTTATCCAATACTTCCTCCTTATCAATTTTATACCCTTCACGTGACTGAGATTCCTCCTCTTTCACCATGGCCTGGGCAGCATCTGCCTTGCAGTTAAAGACAGATGCAAAGCATTCATTTAGCACTTCAGCCATGCCTCTTGCCTCTATGTCTAAATCACCCTTTTGGTCCCTAATCAGCCCTACTCCTCCTTTTAAAACTGTTTCACTATTGATGCGCTTATAGAATACTTTAGGGTTTCCTTTTATGTTAGCTGCCACTCTTATATCGTAATCCCTCTTTGCTTCTCATTTTTGTTTTTTCACATCACTTCTGAACCTTCTGTATTCAGCTTGGTTCTCAATTGTTTTTTGCTACCTGACACCTGTCGTAAGCAGACTTTTTCTTCTTTAACTTAATTTCTATCTCCTTTGTCATCCAGGGAGCTCTGGATTTGTTTTTCTTACCCTTCCTTTATAAGGGAACATACCTTGACTGTGCCCAAACCATCTCCTCTTTGAAGAGCTACTGTTTTTCCTGTCAACCTTTGGTTCCAGTCCACCTGGCTCTGCTCCGTTCTTGCCCCACTGAAGTCCGCTCTCTGCCAGTTGATTATTCTTACTCTCAATTAACCAATGTCATTTTCCACCGTCATCCTAAACCTTATGATACAATGATCACTGTCCCCTAAATGTTCCCCCTCCGTTACTTGATCTACTTGGCTCACCTCATTTCCAAGAACCAGGTCTAGCAGTGCCTCCTTTCTTGTTGGCCTGGACACATGCTGCTGTAGGAAATTCTCCTGAATACAATCTAGGAAAGCTTGTCCCTCACTGCCCCTTACACTACCACTATCCCAGTCTATATACGGGTAATTAAAGTCTCCCATTATAACTAGTTTATGATGTTTATACCTCTCTGTAATGTCCTTGCAGATTTATTCCTCTATATCCTTCCCAATAGCTGGTGGTCTATATATTAAAACAAGCAATGTAATTGCACCCTTCTTATCCCTTAGATCTAGCCAAATTGATTCTGTCCTTGAATTCTCTGACACATCCTCTTTCTCCTGCACTTCAATACTCTCCTTAACCAAAAAAAGCCACCCCTCCTCCTTTTTTTTCCCTTTCCTTTCTTTTCTGAACATTTTGTAACCAGGAATATTTAACACCCACATCTGCCTTTCCTTAAGCCAGGTCTCGGTTATCGCCACAACATCATAATCCCACAAGACAATCTGTGCCTGTAGCTCCCCAATTTTATTAACTATACTCCATGCATTCACACACATGCAGGGTAACCCTGATTTAGACTTCATTACTTTCTCCCTTACACTGACTCCATCTATTAACTTACTATTCTCTATTTTAGTGATATCTGCCTCTCCCAGCATTCTGTGCACCCTGGTATTACTTTCTAATATTCTCTACTGGTTCACACACCCCTGCTGAGTTGGTTTAAACCCTCCCCAACAGCACCAGCAAAACGAGCCACAAGGAACTCAGTCCCGGCTCTGTTCAGATGCAAACCGCCCGGTTTGTACAGGTGCCATCTTGCCCAGATCCAGTCCTAGTGTCGCAGGAATCTAAAGCCCTCCCTCCTGCACATCTTTCCAGCCATGCATTCATCTGTCTTATCTTCCTATTTCTGTACTCACTTGCACGTGACACTGGGAGTAATCTGGAGGTTACTACTTAAGAGGTCCTGCTTGCTAGTTTTCTACCTAGCTCCCTAAATTCTGATTGCAGAACCACATCCCCCTTCCTACCTATGTCATTAGTACCAATGTGTACCACGACCTCTGGCTGTTCACCCTCCCCCACAAGAATGTCCTGCAGCCGTTCTGTTACATCCTTGACTCTAGCACCAGGGAGGCAACAAACATCCTGGAGTCACGTTGACGGCCACAGCAACGCCTGTCTACTCCCCTAACTAAAGAATCCCCTATCAGTACTGCCCTTCCGCTCTTCTTCCTCCCCTCCTGTACAGCTGGGCCACCCGTGGTTCCATGGGCTTGGCTCTTGCTACACTGCTCCAAGGATCCATCGCCCTCAAAAATGTCTAGAATGGAAAACTGGTTAGTGAGCAGGACCTCTGGGGACTCCTGCACCACCTGCCTGTTTCACTTGGACTGCCTGGTGGTCACCCATTCCCTATCTGCCTGTTTGCCCCTAACTTGCGGTGTGACCAGCTCCCTGAATGTGCTATCCACGTAGTTCTCTGCCTCACAGATGCACCTCAGTGACTCCAGCCACCGCTCAAGCTCTGAAACGCGGAGCTCAAGCTTGTGCAGCCGGTGACACTTCCTGCATATGGGCTCGTCTGGGTCACGAGAAGTGTCCATGACTCCCCACATGCCACAAGATGGGCATTCCACTTGGCTGAGTTGTCCTGCCATGCCTTAACCTTAAACTTTTAAATCACTTTTTTTACTTAAACTTTAGTCACTTTTACTTATTTCAACCTTACTCTTGTACTATTAACTATAAACTGGAAATTAGTAGAAAGTAGAAATTCTTTGTCCTTGCTCACAACTCAGCTCCCTCTCCTGTGCCTATAAATTCTTACATTCCCTCTGCTTGTTTAGAAATTTACATTTTTGTACTCACGTAGTCTTCAATCTCCTGACTGTCTCCCCACTCTGCTGTTTTATCTCCCAAACTCTCACTGTTTTATCTCCTGAACTCTCGCTGTTTTATCTCCCAAACTCTCACTGTTTTATCCCCTGAACTCTCACTGTTTTATCCCCTGAACTCTCACTGTTTTATCCCCTGAACTCTCACTGTTTTATCCCCTGAACTCTCACTGTTTTATCCCCTGAACTCTTGCTGTTTTATCCCCTGAACTCTCACTGTTTTATCCCATGAACTCTTGCTATTTTATCTCCTGAACTCTTGCTGTTTTATCTCCTGAACTCTCGCTGTTATATCTCCCAAACTCTCTCTGTTTTATCCCCTGAATTCTTGCTGTTTTATCCCCTGAACTCTCGCTGTTTTATCTCCTGAACTCTTGCTGTTTTATCCCAGTATAAAATTATTTTAGTTGGCTCTACTTAATAAACCTTAACAAAAAGTTACGTTCCTATTTTATTTTAAATCTTAGAAATAGAATAAAGCTTAAACACTTGCTAGCTACTCACCAGATACTCACTAAACAGCTAGCTTCTTCTCCAACCAATCAAATTGCTTCTTTCCTGCGCTATCACAATTTTTTTTCACTCTCCTTTCGAACTCAGCGCGGGCCCATTCCGAGCAGCTGACAGGTCCGCCTCTTCAGCCGCTCTTCCCGAAGGTTAGTGAGGTAGGCCACACTCCCTGGGCTGTATTTATTCTCTCCCCACTCCATGGGCGGGATTTTCCGCACCTGTCCGCCACCGGGATCTTCTGGTCCCGCCGCAAGTCAATGGACTTCTGGATGGGGGTGCCGCCTCGCCAGCAGTGGGACCTGCTCACAACGGGGCCGGAAAATTCCAGCCCGTGTATTTCCCACAGGTCCGACTTTCCGACAGCTCTTCCCAAAGGTGAGTGATATAGGCCAGGTTCCGCGGTCTGTATTTATTCTCTCCCTGCTCCGTGTATCTCCTGCAGGTCCGCCTTTCCAACCGCTCTCACCGAAGGTGAGTAATTGGAGTGTCTTCATTCAGGTTTGGACCAGTCTCCTCCATGGTTCAAGTTAACAGTGCAGGTTAGGAGAATGCCTGTGCCTGAGCTGAGGGCACAGCATGCAGTCCAGTGGGAGAAGCTGCTGCTAATCGGTCAGGTGGAGTGAGACAGAGGTGGGTGGGGTTTCGGGCAACCATGCAGCGCACTTGGCTCTGGCCATCCAAGTGGTGGTCAGCATGCGCTAAGGGGCCTTGAGATGGAGCTGGAGCCACACACGTAACCTTAGGAGTTCCCTAGGACACCAATGCTAACCCACACATCTCTCTCTTTCATCCTGCAGGAGGAGTACATCAGCAGCACTTGGCCTTGTGCCTCATGGCTTACAGGGAGCAGAGACGAAGGAGAAGAGAATGACGGAGGTGCCTGGCTGGCAGAGGGAGGAGCAGCACCCTTGGGGGGCTGCAGTCTTCTTGCCTATCGGGGCCATGGCTTCGGCGCAGCAGTCCTGGGCTGGAAGCTCTGAGAGGTGTGCATGCGGCTCCAGTTTAAATATGGCGCCCGGCCTGAGAAAGCGGCGAGGTGACAACGTGGCGGGCGAATAGGAGGCCACCCACCAGTGAAATGGCATGCTCCCCATGAGTGAATAATTAATGAGGTGGGAAGGGGACAAAATGGCATGAAATTCCGCTATTGTGGCTGGCAGGTAAATCGACCTTTATCCCGCCCGCTACCGCACTTTGTGCAAATCTGGGACAATTACACCCAATGGTTCTGGCAAGGTTGAAAGCGATTAGCCTTGTGTTATTATTTAAGACTGCATAGCCTCCTTTATGGAATGGAATAGAATCTTAGAATGGTTACAGCACAGAAGAAGGATATTCAACTCATTGAGTCTGTGCCAGCTCTCTGCAAGAACAATTTAGCTAGCTTTACTCTCCTGTCTTTTCTCTGTAGCCCATTCAGGTGGTCATCAAATTCTCTTTTGAAAGTCACAATTGAATCTGCAACCACCACCATCTCAAGGGAGAAATTCCAAATCCTAACCACTCGTTGCATAAAAAAGGTTTTCCTCATTTTGCCTTAAGTTACTAATCACTTAAAATTAGTGTCATCTTTTTTAAAAATTTACTCTTGAGATGTCACTGTTTGCAGCTAGGCCAGTCCCAATTGCCCTTGATGAGGTGGTGGTGAGCAGCCTTCTTGAGCTGCTGCAATCTGTGTGGTGTAGGTACACACACAGTGGTTTTTTTATGCAGCAGTTTGGTATAACTAATGGCTTGCTATACCATTTCAGAAGGCAGTTAAGAGTCAACTACATTGCTGTGGGCCTGGAGCCATATGTAGACCAGACCAGGTAAGGACAGCAGATCTCCTTCCTTGAACAAAATTAGTGAATCAGGGACTTTTAATAGCAACCCAGTAGTTTCAGGGTCCTTATTAATGAGATTAGCATTTTATTCTAAATATATTAATTGAATTTAAATTCACCCAGTTGCGAGGGATGCCAACACTCCAGAATTTTCCTGGAATTTCCAGGAATTAAAGATTAATCTCCTGGACTCTGCCATGAGCAGAAACTCTGGGAGAACAATCATCGGATGCATTAAAAATGTTTTTGTCACTTTTTTAACAGATTTGTTTACTAGTCATAAAGATATTTGAGATTTTAAAAAAGATCTTTGGATAGGCAGTTTGGAGATGGGAGGTCATGTGATGGAAGCTTCAGGGATATGTTCACCAAGGTTGGCAACCCTTTCAGTTGCTTTGGTAGGATTTGAAGTTATGCCTCCAGAGTATTAGTTGGGGCCCATGGATGAATACTCCAGTGACATTACCATTATGCTACTGTCCTCTGTTCTTGACCTTTCCACCAATAGGAAAAGTTTCTATCTTATCTGTCACAATTCCTCATGATTTTGAGAACTTCTATCAAGTCTCCTCTCAACCTTCTCTTCTAGAGGAAAACAACCCCAGCTTCTCGAATCTTTCCACCTCACTGAAGCTCCTCAACCCTAGAACCGTTCTCAAATCTTTTTTTGCACCCACTCTATAGTCTTCACATCTTTCCTAAAGTGCCATGTCCAGTACTGGCAACAATACTCCTGCTATAACTGAACCAGTGTTTTATAAAGGTTCAACATAACTTCCTTGCCTTTGTATTCTATGCTCTATTTATAAAGATTACAAATTAATACATTACAATTTCCTTGGGTTGCAAGGACAATTTTATTTTTCATGTATGTGATGCAGGCATTCTGGAAAGGCCAGCATTTACTGTTCATCCTCAATGGCTCTTGAGAAAGTGGTGGTGAGACACCATTTTGGGTTTTGAACCAGCGATAGTGTAAAAAACAACAATATATTTCCAAGTCAGGATGATGTGTGACTTGGAGGCAAACATGAAGGTAAGGATGCTCCTATGCACCTGCTGCACTTGTTTTTTTAGGTGCTCGAGATCATGGGTTTTGAAAATGCTGTCAAAGGAGCCTTGAAGAGTTGCTGCAGTGCATCTTGTGGATGGTACACACTGCAGCCATGATGCACCAGTGATGAAGGAAGTGAGTATTTAAGGTAGTGGACAGAGTGTCAGTCAAGAGGGATGCTTTGTCCTGGATGATGTCAAACTTCTTGAGTGTTACTGGAGATATGCACACTCAGATAAGAGGGGGCAATATTCCAACAAATTCCTGACTTGTGTCTTATGAATGATGGACAGGTTCTGGGGAGTCAGGAGGTGAGTCATTCACCACAGAATACCCAGTCACCAGCCCTGTTCTTAGGAACAGAGATAGAGGAGTAGGACATATAGCCCTGTTTAGCCTGTTCCACCACTCAGTGAGATCATGGCTGATCTGTGACCTAACTCTATAAACCTGCCTTTGGCCCACACCCTTTAGTACTTTTGACCAACAAAATCTATAAATTTATTAATAGCCTTTTGCAGAAAATAGTTCCCTACCCTACCAGCCTTTGGTTAAAGAAGTGTTTCTTAATTTCACTACTCTTTTGCCACAGTTATTTATATGCTGCGCCATGGTTTCTGGTCAATGGTGACCCACCATGATTTTGATGGTTTGGGATTCAGCAATAGTAATGCTGTTGAATGTCAACGTAAGATGGTTAGAATCACTCTTGTTGGAGATGGTCATCGCCTGGCATTTGTGTGGCATCAATATTGCATATCTGTTATCAGCCCAAACCTGTCTGGGTCTTTCAGCATGCATGGACAACTTCATTATCTGAGGAGTCGTAAATAGTTAAGGAGGGGCAGTAGGCGGTAATCAGCTGGATGTTTCCATGTTTGGCCTGATGTCCTGAGACTTCATTGGGTTCAGGGGCATTGTTCAGGATTCCCAGATTCACTCACTTCTGATTTTATGCCACTATGACACCACTTCTGGTGGATTTGTCCTGCCAGTGAGAAAGGACATACCCAAGGGTGGTGATGGAGGAGTCATAGAGTCATTATGGCACAGAAGGATGCCATTTGGCCCATCTAGTCCATGCCTGTTTTCATTGGAGCAATCCAGTCAGCCCCATTTGCTCTCTCTATCCCTATAGCCCTGTAAGTTTATTTTCCTCACATGCACATCCAATTTCCTTTTTAAATCACTGATCATCTCCACTTCCACCAGGCTTGAGGTAGCAAGTTCCAGGTCGTTACCAATCACTGCATAAAAATTTTTTTCTTCACATACCCCTGCAGCTCTTGCCCAAAACCTTAAATCTGTGGCTGTTTGTCTTTGTACCAGCAGCTAATGGGAAGAATTTTTCTTTATCTATCAATCTGGACCTGCCATAATCTCCCTTCACTCTCCTTTGCTCCAAGTAGAACAACCCAAACTTCTCCAATCTAGTCTGGTAGTGTAAATCCCCCATCCATGGAATCATTACGGTAAATCTCCTCAGCAGCTTCTCAAGGGTTCTCATCACCTTCCTAAAGTGTAGTGACCAGAACTGGGTGCAATACCTTGTTGTGGCCGAACCAGAGTTTTATAAAGATTTTGATTTTATGCTGAATACAGCTATTTATGAAGTTCAAGACCCCATATGCTTTTCTAACTAATCTCGCAGTATGTCCTGATTCCCTCAAAGATCTATGCATATGAAACCCCCAGGTCCCTCTGTCCCATCAACAAAAAAAAGAGTTGACCTAGCACTGAACTTTGTGGAACATCACTGTCTACCATCTTCCACTCTGAGAAACAACATTTACCATGACTCACTGTTTTCTGTCCTTTAGTTAATTTTTTTATTTAACCCAGGCTGAGACTGAACTTCCTATGCCCTGAGCCTCAATTTTGTTAACGATCCTTTTATGTGGTACTTTCTCAAAAACTTTCTTAAAATCCATATCAACAACATCTATTGCTTTCACTTCATCAACCCCCTGTGTTACTTCATCAAAAAATTCAATTACGTCAAGCATAATCTGCCTTTTGTAAATCCATGCTGGCTATCCTGAACTAACTCAAACCTCTCCAAATGCCAGTTGATTTTTTCCCATGATTATTGTCTCTAAAACTGAATTTACCCAATTATTGGAATTTATCCAATTGACCAGCCTACCAGATGCTTGACATATGTCTTTACACCCTTTCTTAAATAAGGATGTCACATTTGTTACTCTCCAATCTTCTGGCACCTCCCCCATATCTTGGGAAAAGTAGAAAATCTTTCTACTATCTCCGCTTTCACTTTCTTTAGCAATCCAGAGCAAGCCATCCAGACCAGGCAACTTATCCACTTTAAGCATAGCCAGACTTTCCAGAACATCCTTCCTATCAATTTTCAGCCCATCCATTACCTCCACCATTTCCTTTTCTACTGATATTTTGTTAGCATCTTCTTTCTTAGTAGACACTGATAAAAAGTACTTATTGGCCCGAATTTTTAGGATGGCGGGCACTTGGCAGTCTCTCCAGCAACAGCGCTGCAGTGGCTGGAAGAGGTACTGCATGCAGCTGCCTGAGACAATGGGCGGAATCGTCCTAGATTTGCACTAAGTGCAGTAGCGGGTGGGGAAAAGAACGCTTTACCTCCTGGCCACAAGGCGGCTTTTCACGACATATGTTCCTAATCCCGCCTCATTAATCATGCATTCTGGGAACCATGCCATTTTGATGGTGGGTGGGCTCTCATTCACCCGCCACACTGTCACCTCGCCACTTCCTCGTGCTGGGTGACATTATTTAAAGTGCAGCTGTCAGTGCTTCCAGCCCAGGACTGCTGCACAGAAGACATAGCCCCGAAAGGCAAGAAGACTGCAGCCCTCCAATTCAGTGACTTATCCCTCAAGTACCTTTTGGATGCAGTGGAGGCCTGCCATGATGACCTCGACCCCAGCTCTGATCAAAGACTAGCAAGCAAGGTCACCAATCCAGCATGGGAGGCGGTGGCAGTGGTGGTCAGCACCAATGCCCTGCAAAAGAGGACAGTCATCCAGTGCAGAAAGAGGATGAATGGTCTCATCCATTCCACCAGGATAAGTTATTCTTCTCATTACTGTCAACTTACTCACTCACAAACCCATCACACGGCCACAGGGATCTCACACTCAAGGGACAACATCACTCACTCTCACACATACCCTCACATCTCCATCAGGCTGAGCAAGATCTTCTGGAGCTCGCGTCCTCATTCCGCCCATGACTCTGTTCACCAGACAACCATTCCATGCAGTGCCATGCGTTCTGCTCACACTCTCACCTTCTGTTTTCATGCAGGAGAAGCTGACTCAAAGCAGTAGGGAGAGGCCCCAGATCGAGGATGGAGTGGCCCATTTTGAGGAGCTCAATCACTTTGAGGAGCGTGTCATTGTGCTGACTGGTAAGGACATGGACCCTACCTGCGGCGATGGTGAGTTCAGCAGCGAACACCCACGTAAGGATCCTGCGCCACGTGATCCCTCTCTCAATGCAACTATGAGTGCTCTCCCTCCTGCTTTTGACTCTGCTGCCATGCACTAGTTATCTCTACTTTGGTTTACAGGGAGCTCTGCCAAGTGACCGACACCCTCAGCCAGCCACCCCCTCAGCTCCATCAAACAATGGGTGTTCGCCACTAAACACATCGTCGCAGCAGGCAGGGTCCACATCGTCACCAGTCAGCGCAATGGCATGCTCCTCAAATTGAGTGAAGGGTCTAATATGGGCCGCTCCATCCTCGGTCTACAACCTCTCCCTATTGCTTTGAGCCAGCTTCTCCTGCATGAAAACAGATGGTGAGAGTGTGAGGAGGACACATGGCACTGCATGGAATATTTGTGTTGTTGAGTTGAGCCATGGGTGGGATGAGGACGCGAGCTCCAGAGGATATGTGTAATGGTGTCTTTCAGATTTATTTACAGGCTTCGCAAACTATCCCCCTGCTTTATGGCCCCACTAGCAGTTCAGCTGCACACAGCCGGCCCACAAGTGATCTTGGAGGGAGAGTTATGTGTGTCCTCACCTCCAGCCAAGAGGACCCCTCCTCCATTGAAGAGTGGAAATAAGCAGCCTGGAAGACCCATCACAGCACTTACCAGCTCCATCTACCAGTGCAGAAACACCTCAGTGGGACCTAGGTCTAGAGCAGGCTTGAGTTCACAATCTGGTGATCACCACACAGACATATGTCCACAGCAGGAGAAAGCAAGTTCAGCCGAACTCCTCGGCACTCAGAGGACTGCTGGGGAAGAGGCATCTCTGAGGTCTGAGTCAGATGATGAGCTTCTGGAGTTGGCCTTCCTACTCATCGTGGAGAGCCCGCAGAAGGCGAGGGAACTTTACACAGAGCTGTTGGAAGCACACAACAAAGTAGCACATGAATCGGAGGAGTGCGTCCCCGCCTGCTCTCTGATAAAGTGATGCCCACATGTGCACGTATGGAGATCTCCATGGGGGGTAATGGCGAACGTCATGGAGACCCTTGTCCAACAGAATGTGGAGATGCGCACAGACCTGCACTCCATCATGGTAGCCATGGGTGAGTTCCTGCAGTGGCAACGCAAGAGGGAAGCGGGGCACCTCGAAGTCTCTCCAGATGCCCCTTCCCCTCAAGGAGTCAGGCTGGGGCCCTTGGGCACCTGAAGTCTGGAGGAGCGGCAGCTGGACACCCCTGGGTCATCCACTCAGGAATCTCAGAGGCTGTTCCCTTCCTCCGAGTCTTCTTTGCCTGTGACCCCCTCAACCTCATCCTTTGGCACTGCAGTGGAAGCAGCTGGCCCACAGGAGGACAGCCAAAGCAAGCCAGGACCCCCAGGGCCTCAGCTTTCTAGAGGACCCATGCCAAAGTAATCAGAGGCAACAGGGCCAAACATTGCACAGGCTGTCTCCACCCCTGCTACAGATGTCAGGGCAGCGCCTAGAAGTGGTAGGTCTAGAAAAGTTAAGAAATTCTGGTCACAGTTGGTTGCATGAGTGAACACATTTTGTCACTTCATAATCTGAAAATATATTCACTTTCACTGAATAATGTGTAATGGTGTCTTTCAGATTCACTTATAGGCTTTGCAAACTATTGCCCTGCATTGCACCCTTACTAGCAATTCAGTTGCACACAGCCGGCCCACGAGTGATCCTTGAGGGAGAGGTGTATGTGTGTGTGGCAGAGTCTTTTGGAGCCTCGTGCAAGCATTTTCCCACGTACACAGATCCTTCCCCATCACACTCATCTCACTGTCCCGAGCATTTTCAATGCTGCCTGCTGGGGTTCGCTTTCAGTTGTCCATCAGCTTACCTGCATCTCCGCCCACCCATTCATCACACTCCCATGCAACAACTGTTCCCACCCACCACAAGTCTCATTTCACTTTTGGATTTGCAAGCATGGCGCCTCTAACATTTTTCTTCAGGTTCCCCGTCCCTTCCCCTCCCCCAGTCACCCATGACCTTTCTCCCATCACTGTCGACCCCCTGGCATCACCTTCCATCTCCCCACCATCACCTACCAGCCACAACCCTTTCCTTTCAGGGATGTCCAGGTGAATGTTCCCTTCCTTCCTCAAAACCCCGCCCCTATCCACATTAACCTCCCCAACCTCCTCCTTACCACCCCCAGGTTCTGTATCTGCCTCCGAGTCCCCAGCAACTACCCTTGCCATCCCATTTACTGATACTGTCGCACCCTCACCCTCCCATTCTACCACCTCACTCTACCCTCTGTTATTCTCACCATTCCCTCTTACCACGCCACCTTCAGTTCACTCTCCACGAGACAGTCATTTACTCCACAGACCCCTCCTTTGCACATTCACCTGGACATCCATCCCTCTGGACTCCTTCCCTCCTTGGAACTCCATCCCCCCCCACCACCCCCAGACTCCTTTCACCCCCCCCACCGCATTCTTTCCCTCCTCACCACAACCAGACTCCTTTCCCCCAACTTAGTCCTTCCCCATTCCTGACTCCTTCCTCCACCCTTAATTCTTCCTCCATCTTTACTTCTTCCTCCAGCCTTACTCCTTTCTCCAGCCTTACTCCTTCCCCCTTTTCAACTTCCTCCTCCACCCAATTTCTTCCATTCTTCAGACTTCTTCCTCATCCTGGACTTTTTCCCCCTCCGGATTCTTTCCTCCCCTTCGACACCTTCTCCTCTCCAGACTCCTTCCCCATTTCCGAACACCTTCCCTTAAACCTCCCTCCATCCCCACTTACACCTACCACCTCAGTTGCCATATTCTCCCCCATTACCCCCTCCTCCCCTGTACTCCCTCCCCCACAATCTCACCCTCCTGACACTTTTGTTCCCACCTCCCAACCTCACCCACCTTGACATCTTTGTTCCCCCTCTCCCAACCTCACCCCTGACATCCTCGTTCCCCCCTCCCGAACTCATCCCACCGACACACCTTCCTACCCCAGTCAAACCTAGACCTTCCTCTCCCACCCCTGGTTCATATTCCTCTCCTACTCACAGCTGCACCTTCCTCTCCAGCCCCTCGGTGATCATCTGTTGCAGACCATATCCAAGACATTGAAGTTCCAAAGCAGATCCACAACAGTGACTTTCCACCTTCCGTGAGCAACTTTGTGGTGGAGCCATGTTAATCAGAATCCACCAAACATGCAATGGACATTCCTTCAGGGTCCCATTGCTGTCGGGCTCCCGCATCTTCCACTCCTTGGATGTCCGCGGTGTGAGCAAAGCCCTGACAATAAGTCCTGACTTCTGCATGTCACACGTGTCAAGAGGTGTTGTGCACTGGCGTGTTTTCCTGCCGATCTGGGCGATAAATTTGACGTGGGCAGATGATTCCAGTGAGTCAGGCTTATAATCATATGCAGATGTATTACAATGAAGTTCCTGATGTCCGACGGCAGGAAATGCCGCCCGCCATTGACAGGCAGAGCAGTCGATTGAAAACTGCTTTCACAACATCATGAAGCCAATTTTTGACCTTCTCGGTCAATTGGCCTAAAATTTGAGGCTGGGTGGGAAACAGCCCTTAAGTGACCATTAATTGGCCACCTGTTGACCCCCGCAATCCCGCCCTTGGATGAGGTTTGCTAAAAAATCAAAAGGCCGCCTGGCCAATTGGCCCAACTGCCAACCGTAAGGCTGGACGGGCAGCAAAAAATAGGTTTAAATTAATTGATTAAGGACCTTAATAGGCCTCTTAATTGTCGGTGAGATCGCTGCCAACTCTCGCGTGTGCCCGACAGCCGAAATATCGCATGAGTGCGTGATGTTGTCGGGATGCTCGCCCAAAGTCATCACACACTATTTTACACCCGATCAGGTCGGGCGTGCGCCCACGCACGGGACATAAAATCCTGCCCCTGATTTACAGCAGCCAGCTCTGTAAAAAAGGGGGCATGGCCTCCTTCCATCCAATTCTGCAGCCTTTGACCGACGGCTTCAGGAGTGCCCTGCCCGACACAGTTCTTGCCCGGTCTGAGTACAACTCTGATTGCCACTCTGCGGAAGTTCAGGTTCAATGTATTCTAATGCATTGTGATCAAAATAGAAATGCAGCAAAAATATCTTGGCCAAGAGGAAAGACAATATCAAGAAAGAAAGCCTTGCATTTTTTTGGCACTTTTGTCAACCTCAGGACATCCCAAAGTGTTTTACAACCAACATAATACTTTTGGAGTGTAGTTACTGTTTTAGTATAGGAAACACTGCAGTCAATTTGCACAAAGCAAACTCTCACAAACAGCAATGTGATACAACCAGATAATCTGTTTTTAATTATGTTGATGTAGAGATAAATATTGGGCAGGACACAGTGACAACTTCCCTGCTCTTCTTTGAAATAATGCCACAGTCTCTTTTACATCCATTTGAACGGGCAGACAGGTCCTTGGTTTAACATTTCATCTGGAAGACAGCACCTCCAACAGTGCAGTGCTCCCTTAATACTGTATTCCCCAATGTCAGCCTAGATTTTTATGCACAAATCTCTGGAGTGTGACTTGAAGCTACATCTTTTGACTCAGAAGCAAAAGTGATATTAACCAAGCCATGCCTGCTATTACATAAAAATTAAATCATTTGAGTATTCTGAGGTGTTTGTTCACTAAGTTTTGCTATATCATTACATGCCGACACACTAACATTAACCTGTCAAGGTCATGAGTATTGTATTGAACAATTCAGTAACATGGCATATTTCCAGGAAAATCCATGTGCTAATGTGAGAGGCCAATTCCAGCCACTGCACCGATATCAGTTATTGTCATATCTAATTTTACTTCTATATTCAGGAAGCTTTCCTGGAATCGCAGAGCTGTTGAGCCTGACAATACCAGCTCTGAACCAACCCATGTAAAAATCATGGTAATTTTGGGCAATTAGCTCAAATTTATGAACTGTGGGTCCCTTACGCTATAAAAAGCAGATTGACAGGACCATTAGCAAAGACTCTTCTGCAATGCACGTTCAGGTACCACAACTTCTGGTTTACGGCAATGTGCCTATGTGCATGTGCTGGAAGGTGTGGCGCTGGAAGTTGCAATGCTGTTCCAACTCTCAATAGCAGCCAACGTATTAGCATTTGCTGCTATTTGGATCTCAAAAATTTGACCCATAGTCAAATTTGACCTATAAGCAACCTTTTTTGTATTCAATATATTACATATTACAGGCTGTCAGTAAGATGCAGGATTATCACATTTTTGAGTTATTTTCTTTGAGTGTAAACACACTTGTATGCCTTTAATACATAACTATTGTTGCAAACATTTTTCACAATGGTGATAACCGATTAACTTTGGGATGAAATAAACAATATATTGGGATGATGTGATATAATATGTGGTTTGTCTGAAGGCAGATCCTTGGCTCATGGTCTGCCAATGCTTCATCCTGAGCTGTTTTCTTGGCAGTTCTTGTAAGTGATGCTTTGTTATTGACTTCCACTTTCACGGGAAAAGTAAAGAGGCAGGTTCCAAGTGTGCCTCAGGCAGAACGGGAATCAAGCTGGTGTTATTCTGAACCATATGCTATTGGGGTATATATATTTACATACAAATACATATTGGGGTAGCTCCTTAAAAATTTTATAGTCATCCAAAAATTGCAGCACTATCACTTAATTTAATTGCCATTCTATTAACATATTCATACCACCACCTATATGATTTGTCATCCATCTTTCATGATTAAACATATTATTGGGGCAGTGTACATAACATCTAACATAGCTGTAATTCATATATATTCCAGTCCCTCATTGTATAACTCTGCAAGATAGCAAAATATTTTAAATAGTATTCTTACAAAAGCAGCCTTGTAACAACAATGGTAAAGGACCACCAAATGGACCATTGAAGTTTAAATCCAAGTCTTGATTGAAATTTGCACTCAGGGTTTGACTGACAGGAGAAGATTTATGTGAAACAAAATCTTAAACCTGCTTATAAAAAACGAATTTATAATTTCAATATGTATCATGTAAAAAGGAAATATATATCATGATTGATGACTCTGTTTAGCAATAACCCACACACAATCTGAATGTGAAAGAAGCAGAATTACATAATCCATGTGATCAGTTGCAATATACCAGACTGCTTGACCAGACAGCTTTCCTCCTGTTGTAAATGGGTTAAACTATGCATTTTCAATTCATTACAATATAAACTCATTTTACCGATTGCACCATGATCATGCACACTTTGCTCCTCAACTTTAAGCCAGCCCAGAGACTGACTAAGCAGCAAACAAAAAAACACAGAAACTATAAATTAATTTTAATCAATTGACCTGTGGCAAAATTTTTGATATGCAGATACGGACTCTCAGCAAATGAAACTCCTTGCTATGTGTGTGAATTCGTAAAATTACTTTTTGTGATATCTTACATTTTAGGCTTGCAGTATCCAATGTACTGAGACAATTTTTTTGCTGAACGTATTTTTGAAGATAAGGGCCATGAAAATGCATAAGCCTGCAATCCCAGTAATTATACTGGTAATCACATATCTTGTGTGCCCACCTGCCCATAGTACTATTAAACCCTTTTGCAGCGGTGAGGAGAAAGAGGGTGGTAGTGGGACATTGGAGTTAATTCAATCAAAAATAACACTTTATCTTTGGAGGTCCGGTCAATAATCTGGACACCCAGATGTAGCCCATTTATGCTCTTCATCAGGCTAATATTCCTGATGTCATTAGATATATCATCACTAATACTACATCAGTGACTTCAGGTCATGCTCTTTCTGTTGCTGCTGCCTCTGTAAGGAGTAGGTGATAGCTGCACCTTATTCTGAGGAGTCTCCAACAATAGGCTGAGAATAGGAGTACCCATGTCTAACCTAATTTCAAGGCTTTCCGGTGCATTCCCACTGAAACGGCAGAAGGATCATGGCCTGAAGTTAGGCCATCCCAACATCTGGTTTCTCTATGCCTAGTTTGTAGAGGAACTGATGTAGAATTAGTGGTGGTACACCAGAAATTATCAGGTGCCTATTGCAAAGCATACATGGGCTACATTTGGGAGGTCCAGACTGTTGACATACAATATGCCTGATTACATAATTTAATGTTACCATCAAATTTGAAGTATTCTCCATTTTGTTCATAAATAATCTTTTAAAAATAAAGATAAGAATCTTTATTTCACACCATAGTAGCGGATGCATACTCTATGTGGTCCATATTTCATTCTCTTTTTATTCTGTAACATTCAACGTTATGCATTTGCAAGACATCATTAAAAAAACTACATTATCTCTGCTGGAAACCATGGTCATTTTAATGTCTCAGATGCTGAAAGTGTTCCTCTTTTGAAGAGTTAAATTGTTTTTAATATCTGTATTTGTCTCATGAAGCTCACATTAAAATGTATTTTTGTGCTAAAATACATGGTGCTAAATAGCCGTCATGTCACTTACCAAAAACTTGTATTGCTGTTACTCTACTTCTAACTTCTTCTCAGGTTTGCTATGTAAGGTATACTCTATTTCTCCCTCAAGCTATTCTGGGGAATACAATTTTTTTTAAATAGCCCTTGGTTCTGAGGCTAGGATATAATGATTTATTTTATTAATTAACTGTGACGGTTTTAAACAACAAGCTTACAAGCTTATTGTCTGATTCCATGATTAAATCTGAAGTCCTGCAAATAAACATTTTATACCATGCATCTTTTATCAGGAATATTTATTCCAGTCACACTGAATAATTAGCATGATAAAAAGTAGAATACATTAATACAATTGTGCATCAAGAAATTAAATACATCAAACATTGTAGAATGTGCAAGATCACATGACCTAGCAAAAGTCCAGGGGTAAGAAATTTACTAAGATCATTCAAATAACAAATTTTGCAAACTTTTTTAAACTAAATAAAACAAATAATTTAAAGATAAGAAAATTTCTTTCTGACTTGATTAATCACAAAAGGGCAACACAACTGAGATATTATAGCCAATTTCCAAATACCTGTGTAGATCGTTACAAAATGGTTAGGAATTTGTGCAAATGATAATGTGCTAAAAACACTCAAATTGACATGGTGAGGTCATTTGCATAGTTATTTACAGATCCAAATGAAGACTTAGATGGATGTACAGAGCACATTATGAGTGTGTGGGAAATTACATTAATGTGGAATTTAAAAGATAGACTCAATTAAATGAAACTCAAAATAGTGGGTGCTGAGGGGGTAGTTTTGAAAGCTTTAGCAAAGGTCAAAAGACCGATCAAACCTTTTTCAACCATTGTCAAAATTGAAGGAATGCAAAAACTTGGTGTGAAATTCTTACTGCCCTTTGGGTGGTACAAGTGCCAATTGGTGTTGACAATGAAATTCCAAGGCGTGTGTGTGCGTGTTGGCGTGACTCACCTTTGGGGTGAGTTGCACCAATGCTATTTTGGTGAGGGCATTAGCATACATAGTGAATAGCCACTGGAAGTATGCAAGGCAGGCAGATCGTGATGTCAACCAGCGTACAATACTGATTTGATGTCAGTGGTGCCATTTTGGAGCTGCAGCTAATGCTCTCTCTTAACCTCACATAGCTGAGCATAGGTGCAGCAGCAGGTAGGACTCCTCCAACAGTGCTATTTAAAGAGATTGTCAATACTCTTTGGGTTAGTTGCTAATTGATTTCTTCTGGCTGTTGCTCTGATTCTGCAACTATTTAGTGCTTGCTAGAGTCATTTTTAGTTGTTTAAATCTGCCATAGGCTGCAGGTCTGGCAAATGTTCAAGGAATGTTTGCTGGCTTCACAACACAAACCAGTTGCTCCCTTTGGATACAGCATGACTTGGAAAAATAAACAGGGGCTATGCAGAGCAGGATAAGCTGCTGGAAGAGGGAGGAAGATGAAAGGGAGAAGAGCTCGCAGTAGAAGGCTGTCGCCGTTGAGTGTACTCAGAGAGCAATTCTCCTACCTGAACCCCAATGAGGACTAATGTGCAGAATTTTACGGCAGTGGGATTTTACGTTCCCGCCCAAGTCAATGCAGTTTAGCGTGACTCGCTGCATTTTACGACCCCGTCCCTGCCGCAACAGGGCAGTAAAATTCCAGCCAATGTGTGTGACATATGAGCTTCAGTAAAGATATCCTCATTGAAATCTACCACCTATTGCAGTCACAGTCACAATTTCAGAACAGGGCAGGGACCGTACTTCCAGTGGCTGTGAAGGTGACTTTGGCAATTAACTTTTATGTGTCTGACTCCTTCATTGATAGCTAACTACATTTTATTCTCTCTTGCCAGAGAGAAGCATGTGGAGCAAGCAAGCAGCTTCATTAGGGCTGTAGGCTTCCCCAAGATGCTGGATGCCATTGACTGCATGAGCCGCATGTCAACACTACCCTAAACAACAACCAAAAGGGATTCCACTCCCTCAAGGTTTAGCTGGCATGTGATCATAAGCAGAGAATCATGCAGGCCAATGACAAGTATCCTTGCAGCAGTCACAGTGCTGTCATTCTGTGGTCATTCATTTTGCCAGCTGCACTTGAACTACCCCAGCAAATCAAAGTTTGATGATGCCAGTGCACAACCCATGCACATGTGAACAGCATGAATACATTGAAAGACATGTTGTTGTACAAAATGTGATAAAACAGGCCATTGATGTTTAAATAATGTTTCTGCTGCCTGGCCTGCTCTTGAGGAG
The DNA here is from genome assembly GCF_964194155.1 of Cetorhinus maximus. Classification (NCBI taxonomy): domain Eukaryota; kingdom Metazoa; phylum Chordata; class Chondrichthyes; order Lamniformes; family Cetorhinidae; genus Cetorhinus; species Cetorhinus maximus. Next base: position 98,568,949 of record NC_135880.1, read on the forward strand.
CACTGTAATACTTGGCAGAGTGGGCATCAAGATATGTGGTAGTCTGCTGCATGCTGCACAACCATGCTATCATGTTGGCACAGCCCTTGCCACCAACTACGCGACGAGCTGGAGCAGAAGCAAGAGAAGGAGCAGGAGGAAGAGAGAGGACAACGTAGGAAGTTTTTTTTCTGGCTGGGCCGTCCATGAAAAACTCATCTGAGTGCAGTATGAGAAACTGCAACCTTAACCCTAATTGCTCATTCCCCAACTTACCTTACCCTCCCTCTGTTACCGACTATCACAGTGTCTGCTTAGCTACAATGCAAAAATGAAAGCCATCACAAAATAAGTGTTCCAAATCAAATCTATGAATGCAATCGTTCATATGGCATACAAAAGTCATCCAATCACATTTGTGCATTCCCTAGTGTTTGTCTTCTATATGTCTTTGTCTGTCCTCATACTCCTGCAAAGTGTCACTCCAGTGCCTGCAGTGTGGCCGGTGGAAAACTGCTGACGTTCAGTGAAGGAGGCAGCAGATGGCTTGGGGAACAACCTCAGGCAACTTTGAGCCTAGAAGGTCCATCTGTGGAATTCACCTTCTTGGTATGGGTGGCAGTAGTCAGGGTACGTGTTCCATGGAGCCACTGCCACTCCCCTGTGCTGGCACCTCAGTAATCAAAGTAATCAGGTGCAAGGCAGAATGTGGGACTGCTGTGACATCCTGCAAGCTCTTTGAACCTTGCTATCCACAATCTTGATGGCAGTAGTCTGAGTTTGCATGGCAGCAAGCTGACCCTGCATGACTTCAGTTTAAGTTTCCACTGCAGCACTTAGACCTCTAGTGGAAGCTGTTTGTGCTGCAATGGAAGCCGAGACACAGGGTGGAATCGTCCTAGATTTGAAACTAAGTGGTAGGGGGTGGGCAAAAGGACATTTTACCCACCAGCCATGATGACGGGTTTTCACCCCATATTGTTCCAAACCTGCCACATTATTTATGCATTCCCAGGAAACATGCCGTTTTGATGGTGGGTGAGCTCTCATTCACCTGCCTACCATCACCTCTCCACTTCATCACGCCAGGCGCCATATTTAACGTCCAGCCAAGCGCACACACCTCAGTGCTTCTACCCCACGACTGCTGCAGGGAAGATGTCCACAAAAGGCAAAAAGACTGCAGCCTCCAGGTTTAATGACGCATCACTCGAATGCCATTTGGACACCATGATATCCTCTATCCCACACTTGCCGCAGGATGGCAGCAGCATCACCAATCCAGCATGGCGGACAGTGGCAGCAGTGGCCAGTGCCAATGTTGCACAGAAGAGGTTGGCCATCCAATGTAGATAGAGGACGAATGATCTCATCTGTGCAGCCAGGGTATGGCAACCATCTCATCACTCTAAACTTACACACTCAAGCCCAACACACATTCACTGGCATCTCACTCACTGCCAGCTCAAGGGACATCACCACCCATTCTCACACACATTCCCTCACATGTGCATCTGGCCTCATCCCTTCTGGAGTCTGCTTCATCAGCCCTCACCATTTTGTGGCCACTTGCACAGATCAGCATGTGCCCCCCCACACACCTAAGGATACCCTCCTTCCCCAGTACAGCTCTCATCCTGCAGCCTCATCCCTTGCCAGAGGCCGCTTCTCCCTCTTCCCCAAGCAAGACCTTGCCCTGCAGCCATTGAAAAGCCACCCACATATGGTTGATCTGGTAGGTAGGGACCTGCCTGTGAGCCCACCTAAAATTGATGTGGTGCTGTCTGTGAAGCCTGGCGCTGATGGCTGCAGGTGCTGACCGTAGCAAGGTAGGCAAACAAACTTTGAAGTCCCAAGCGAAGTGCACGTCGCTTATGATCCAACGGGGAGGGCGGGGAATGAGTTCAGCTGGCAAGCCTTACAATGATATGCTAATGCATTACAATGAGGTTCCCTTAGCAAACACGGCTTGCCATCACAAACTGGTTTCACGCTGCCGTGAAACTGATCACGCTATATTATCCGCTCACACCACCGAATATGCCCGATGCCAGCGGGCACGGAAAATCCCGGCCACAGCCTTCAGATGCTGCATCATGGTTGGATCCACAAATGTGCTGATGGACTTCTTCAACACTTCCATGCTTGAAAGGATGGGCTCCAAGCCCTGCAAGAAGCCTTCTGCCAAGTTGATGCTGGGCTCCCTCATTTTCCTTCACATTGATGGCAGGCTTTCCAATGCGCCAAGCATTTCATTGTGCCTATCCATCAGCCTAAGATTATTCACTTTCCCATCAAACTGCTATTCCAAATTGGCTGCAGCAGAACTTGTGTGTGATCTCTCCCCCTAGCGAGTTGCCACTTGTGCTATCTTTACCCAAGATCTAGCTGAAGACTACACATGCCCAATCTCTCACCACATTCAGATCTTCTAAATTTTGCACAGTATCTGAGCTGGTGGTTGCAAGTTTGAAGTCGCAAGACAGTACTGTGTCACCATCATCTATCTTCTTGCTGTTTTTGTGCTGCCTGGCTAGGTTGCACTTCTTCGGTATCTGAAATGAGAAAGGCACAAAGTTAAGGTTGTAGTTCAGGGAAGAGATGAAAGTAACAGGTGCATCTTTACACCATCTGCAGCTCATAGAGGAGTGTGGGTTGAGGCGGAAATGGGATGTGAGGAGGATTATGTATGAGGGTGTCATTACCTTCAATAATTTTTGTGCTTCCACTGGTCACAAACTTAGCAATGGCATCCCAATAATGGCCAGTACTGTCTCATCCATGGGAATCAGGATATGCAGGTGCATCTATCTCCTTCCAGTTAGCTCCTGTTGCCTCTGGTTTTGTGGCACCTTGTCCTACAAGAAAAGGAAATGTACCTATGAGTATTTTGTATTAACTTTTGTTGATGTGGCTGTCATGTTTGAATATCTGGCAATGTGCAAGCTGTGAGATGTGGATGTGAGGCTTACAGCAGTGCTTAAGTGTATGAGGGTGAGGTGTAGCATATGATTGTCAGGTATGAGTTGTGGTTGATAGAGATTGATGGTCGGTGATTGATGGGGCTTTTTTTATTTATTCATGGGATATGAGCATCGTTGGCAAGGCCAGCATTTGTTGCCCATCCCTAATTGTCCTTGAGAAGGTGGTGAACCACCTTCTTGAATTGTATTGTTGGAGCTGCACTCCTCCTGCTGAGTGTTGAAGATTCCATCACACACCTGACTTTTGTCTTATAGATGGTAGAAAGGCTTTGGGAAGTCAGGAGGTGAGTTACTCACTGCAGAATTCCCAGACTCTGACCTGCTCTTTTGGCTGGTTAGTTAATTTTCTGGTCAATGGTAACCCCCACAATATTGATGGTGTAGGGTGGGGGGTGGTGGGGTGGTGCGGGGTGCTGGGTGCTGGTGGGGGAGTGCAAGGTGGTTCAGCGATGAACATCAACGAGAGATGTTGGAGATAGTCATTGCCTGGCACATGTGTAGCACAAATGTTATTTGCCACTTATCAGTCCAATTAATGTTGTCTGGTTCCTGCTTCATGCAGGCATAGATTGCTTTAGTAACTGAGGAGTTGCAAATGTTACTGTGCACTGCAGTTATCAGTGAACATACCTACTTCTGACCTTATGATGGAAGGAAGATCATTGATGAAGCAGCTGAAGTTGGTTGGGCCTGGAACACTACCTGGATGAATTCCTGCAGTGATGTTCTGGGACTGAGTTAATTGGAATCCAACAACCAGAACTATTTCCTTTGAGTATTGCTGAAAAAATACATTTTTTGTCGAAGTTTTTCGTTTTGCGCTCATCAGGGCAATTCACAAGAAAATAACAAAGTCGGGGAAACCACATATTTATACTGTATAAGAAGAGAGTGCTGATTGGTTGACAAGTGGACTCTGATTGGTAGAGGCATTGCCATGGAGAATGCGGGCAGTTAATTGCCAAGCATTGTTTGAAATTTAAACCACGCAGCTTGACTCTGAATGCTCAAGACCTTTACACCCATTTGGACTCTTACAGTTCCATGTGCTATAAGATAGGCCTTATTGGCAACCTCGTAAATAGGGTCCAAGCCATTTGCTCACCATGCAAGCTTGATGCTGAAATAGGGGGCATCAAAGGCATCCTGCAGGATAATGGCTACCCTGATCAGATCATTTCACACTGTATATTGCGCAAACTTATGAAAAGGCCCAAGGCATTCACTTTTGATCCTGAGAAGTGCCAAGTCTACCTCAGATTACCCTGGAAGGGCAAGGTACCTCAAAAATTTGAGCAACAGGTGAAGCTAGCTGTTTCACACTGCTACCATGCAGTAGCAACATGAGTGGTATTCGCCACTAACAGGTTGATCCGTCAAGCTGAAAAGACATTTTGCCTATCAGACAAATGAGCAATGTGGTGTATGAGTTTCAGTGCCAGTGAGATGTTAGGCAGTACATCCCAAAAATTGGAGGATCATATAAAACAACATGTCCCTTCCGCTGTTCACAACGGCCAAGGTACAGACCATACCCAACCAGCCCGTGCTTGTAAAGCTCAAAACACAAGAAAGAATTTTCTGCCCCCATTGGCATCGGGTGTCATGGCGGGCATGAGCAGACAATATGGTGAAGAAGCTAAAAATCGGTTTTACGCCATTGTGAAACTGGTTTGTGATTGTCCACTCCACCCATCAATGTCAGGCCACTTTTCCTGCCATCCAACATCAGGAAACTAATTTCAATGCATTTGTATTTCATCATCTTGCCTGTCTGCTGGAATCATCCCCCCATGCTGGATCATCCAGGCACGTCAGCATGCACAACAGCATTTAAAAGGCGAGCTTACCTTTGAGGGGGACTCAGAGGTGAGTCCACACTAACGTTGCACATCACTCGCAAGGGTCAACCATTCGACTTCAAGGACAAGGCGCCACGCATTCAGGCAAGGACACAGGCAATCTGCTTTTCCCCAGCTGGCTGACAGTGCGATGCTGGGGCAAGGGCTGCACTGCAGTTCAGCAAGGAGGAGGTAGAAGGTAAGGCAGCACGATGTCTGATGGTAGTGCACAGGCACATGAGGGGGGTTGGGGGTAGGGAAGTGGCCATGCATTAGGGAAACCTTGTATTAAGTGAACATTCATCCACAGCTGAAAGAGTTCAGGCGCTCCTACATTGACATGCTTGGAGTCGGGCCGTTAGCTTATCTGCCCACTCAAGCAACGCAGAGGCATGGTAGTGCCTCTAAATGCTCCTGAACTTTTCACTCCTCGGGCGCTGACTGCAAATTAATGAGCATTTTAGGGGGCTGCAGAACAACTGGATGACTGGGCAAGTTGTACAATCTCCTTGTGAAAGCTGGCCTTGGAGCAGTCACTGGTGGAGGTGCTCACAGCCCCTTGCAATGTTGTCATTCAGGTTTGGACCAGTCTCCCCCATTATTCAAGCTAACAGTGCAGCCTTCACTGCGGATTAGAGGAATGCCTATGCCTGAGCTGAGGGCACAGCATGCAGTCCAATGGGCAAAGCTGCCGCCAAACGGTCGGGTGGAGTGCAGCAGAGGTGGGTGGTTTTTGGGGCAGCCATACATTGCACTAAACTCTGGTCATTCAACTGGTGGCCAGCACTCTCCAGCATGCTTTAAGGGACCTTCAGACTTAACCAAGAGAAGTTCTGAGTACACCCAAGCTAACCCACGTGTCTCTCTCTTTCATCCTGCAGGGGGAGTACATCTGGAGCATGGAGCCTGGTGACCTAGCCGTTTGCCTCATGGCTTACAGGGAGCAGAGACAAAGGAGAAGAGAGCAACAGAGGCACCTGGCTGTGTAGTGGGAGGAGCAGCACCCTCAAGAAGAAAGGGCGGCTGGGGCTCCGGCACACGCTGCTGAAGAGCCACAGTGAGCCATTGCGAGTTGGCGCCTAGCTAGAACCAGGGTCTACAGATGGTGCTTGTTATTCCTGCAGATGACCGAGAACCAGTGCTGCCGAAGAATGCATATGTCCAGGGAACTGGTTGGTCACAAATGCCACATGCTGCAGGATTTGGTGCCACTGGGACTTGGAGGGCATCCACTGCCAGTGGTCGTGAAAGTGACCGTGGTGCTCAATTTTTACACCAGTGGTCTACTTTCAGGGCTCCACAGCTGACCTCTGTGGGATCTCGCAAGCATCCACACAGAAGTGCATCCAGGAGGTCATGGACGCCATATTCGCGAAGGCACGCAACTTTGTGCATTTTGCCTGGGATCAGGCAAGCCAGGAAGCAAGAGTGCTGGGATTTGCGCAGATCTCTGGTCTGGAATTTTACGGCTCCCTTGCAGCGGGGATGGGGCCGTAAAATGCAGCAAGCCATTCTAACTCCATTGACTTCGGCGGGAACGTAAAATCCCCCTGCTGTAAAGTTCCATCCCTGGTTTTCCACAGGTGCAAGGTGCCAACGGCTGCACTCATGTGGCGCCTACATCTCAGTGGCAGCAAGCAGTCAACTACGCAACCGCAAAGGCTTTCACTCGCTGAATGTTCAGCTGGTCTGCGATCACAGCAAATGCATCCTGCAAGTCTGCACACGATTCCTACATTCTTACTAGGTCTCAAATCCCTGACATCTTCCAGGGTCCACAGAGGCTGCAGGGTTGGCTCCTCAGGGATGAGGACTACCCGCAGAGGATGTGGCTGATGACACCCGTGCGGTGGCCCCAGAGTGCAGCAGAGAGAAGGCACAACGAGGCCCATGCTACAACTTGCACTATGGTGGGGCAAACCATTGGGATATTGAAGATGAGACTCCAGTGCCTGGACCGGTCTGGTGGAGCCCTGCAATACAGTCCACAGAGGGTGTCACACATTGTCGTTGCCTGCTGCACCCTTCACAACCTGGCACTGCAACGGAGGGAGGAGCTGCCTGAGAAGGGGATGGAGTAGTTGCCAGTCTCCTCCAATGAGGAGGGTGTCGACGGGGATGAGGGTGAGGAGGTCCCCGAATCTGAGGATGACGGCAATGAGTCCATCAAGGCAGGCACACTCGGGAGCCCCTCATAGCCTCTAGATTTGTAGAGGATGATGATGACATGCAGTGAGGACACTCCATAGATTTTCACATATGTCTGACTCCTGTCTGGCTGATGGCACCTTGCTTGTGCTCTGTGAACAGGGTCGTATCATGGAGATGCAGCGGAGAAACTTTAACTTCTCCTGATCCTATGGCATCCTTTAAGAGCTGGATCCTTCAGGACCACACTGTCACTGACACAGATGCTGATGAGATGGGGTGGTCAGCCGCACCTTAAAGGTGCTGAGACCACACAGAGAAAATTATGGAACTCTGTGTCGCTGGCCCAGGACTTCTGGCAGCAATAATAAACCCCATTGAGGTGCAGGCATGTCTGGTGTGTCCAGTGATTATGAAGGCGCATCATCAGTGTGCTGGGAAGGTTGCACAAAGCGCAGGGGTGAGGCGCTGGACTGAGACACCTACCTTTATCTTGTGCAGGAACCAAGCTTTCACTTCAGACTGACACGGACACTGCTTATCATAACAAGGGACCATAGACAGGGTGAGGTTGTTGGGAGTTTATTTACAATAGTGAACCTTATTTACAAATTATTAATGCCTGTGCCCATGTGGTGAAACTACATTTTCTTAACCTTCCTAACCCTGCTGCTATGTCTTGGTGTTCCACCGACATCCACAGCGAATGTGGAGGCAACCTGCTAATTGTTATGACCTTGACAGGCATCCTCTGGAGGGCTGTGACCTGGAGGGCCCCAGTCTGCTTTCAGGGTCCTTCTGTGTGACAGTGGCACCGTCCTTGGCCTGTGGAGCTGGAGCTACTGGGTTAACGGGAAGAGGGGATTTGGATGGTCCTGACACTCCCAGAGTCACCTGGGTGGATTGGCTCAGGGTGTGCACCTGTTGATTCTCCTCCCTATGGCTTCCTGAGGGTCCCTGGCTGACCTTACATTGACACTGTTGGGGACCAACTATGGCATCAGCAATGGAGTTGATCCCGCACAGCAGTGCAGGACCGATGTCCTGGACCAAGGTCTCCATGGCGGCCGCCATCCTACCAGTGTTGACCTTGGTGTGTTGGCACGCCAGTGCTATCACCTCAGATTGAAGGCGGACGGACTCCTCCATCATGCCTTGCAATCTGAGGAGTGCAGTGGACATCCCTTCCTTATGTTCCCAAGCTTACTTTTTCAGCTTCAGCAACTGTGACATGGCCAAGTCCAGAGGCTCACCATCTGACTTGGATTCAGCAGATTTCTGGCCTTCAGCGGTCCTCTGAGTGCCAGAAACATGTTAAGTCCCTGCCGCTGCCTGCTGTGAATCAGACAGTGCGATGTGCTCACCAGGTTGTGACCCCGAGGCTACTTTAGAGTTAGGTCTCACTGAAGTGTGTGTCTCTGCGCTGGTGGAGGGTGTGGGTGCGCTCTGTGATGGGTCTTCAACGAGGGTGTCAACAGATTCGTCTTCTGAGGTGTCTTGGCAGCTTGAGTCGAGGACCTGGGACAATGACCCCCTCGGCTGCTTCCCAGACGTGCCTGCAAAAGCAAGGCAAGTTAATAGTGCGTAACAGGGGACTGCGGAACAAGGGAACTGACTCACAGCATGGTTGCCTGATGGATGTTGTGTTGCTGGATCCTCATTCTGCTGACATCACCGTCAGCACAGCAATGGTCCAGGTCATCGCTGGCCAGCTGGATGACTCTATTTTCAAAGTGTGTGAGGACCTTGAAGTCAGGCTTTCCTCCACTAGTCAGTGACCTCTTCCTTTTGTTGTGTGACAGCTTGTCTTGCATGAATACAGATGGAGAGAGTATAAGCAGGATGCCTGCCAGGCCAGATGAGAAGGGTGCCTGACGTGTGTGGGTGGTGAGTGGTGCCATGGATGGGATGAGGACATGAGCCACAGTGCAGATGAGGGTCTGTGTGAGAGAGTGAATGGTGATGTCTCTTCAGCAGGCAGTGAGTGAGATCCCTGTGGATATGTGATGGGCTTGTGAGTGTGTGAGTTGAGAATGATGAGAAGAGTGACTTACCCGGAAGAACGGAGCAGATCATTCATCCTCTTTTGGCACTAGGTGGCCGACTCTTGCGGGGCAGTGGCGCTGACCCCTATTGCCACCGCCTCCAATTCTGGATTGGTGACCTGGCTTGCTGGTCTTTGCCTAGAGTGGGAGTAGAGGATTTCATGGCAGGCCTCCACTGCATCCAGTAGGTGCCCAAGAGAGGTGTCACTAAATTTGGGAGCGGCACATTTCCTCCTTTTGGCAGTCATCAGTTACCAGAAGCTTCCCATCCCTTGAAAAGTGCAGGTATGACCTTTAAATGTGGCTCCCGGTTTACTAAAGGCGTGGGGTGACTGGGTCGGGAGCATCAGAGGCCGAGCCCACCAGCGACCTGATGTATTTCCCAGGAATGCCTTATTAATGAGGCAGGATGTGCCGGGAAGGGGATGATATGGCGCGAAAAGCCACTATTGTGGCCGGCAGGTAAAATGTCCTTTTTCCCGCCCGCTACTGCACTTAGTGCAAATCTGGAACAAATCAGCCCACAGTGTCCAACCTTCGATGTGATTCTGCAATTGGACAACATTTGCTAAATAATCCTCAGTGTGCTAAGAATTATGCTGACAACCAATTTAAGATTGTCAGTTGAGTTCGCAGTGCAGTGTGTTTGCATGTACTGGAAGCTACATATATTAATACACAGTTCTTTGCCGACAGAAAGAACATGTACACACATTGTGCCTGTTTCAGCTGAGCCAAATAAGTGACAGCCAATTGCTGGTTCATTCCCTAGGGAATGTCTTGACCAATCAGAGTCAAGCTGCCTGGTTTAAATAAATAAAACAATGCTTGGCAGTTAATTGTCAGTCACCATCCACTGGTGCATTCTCCATGGCAATGCCTCTACCAATCAGAGTCCACTTGCCAACCGGTCAGTCCTCTCTGCTCATACAGTATAAATATGTTGTTTTGCCTGACATTGGTATTTTCTTGCAAATTGTCCTGATGAGTGCAAGACAAAACGCTTTAACAAAAAATGTCTCTTTTTTTCAACAATACTCATTTCCTTTGTGCTAGGTATGACTCTAATTGGTGGAGTGTTTTCCCCCAATTTCAACTGGCTTCGACTTTGCTAGGGCTCCTTGATGCCACAACTCAGTCAGATGCTGCCTTGGTGTCAAAGCAGTCAACTTCACCTCCCCTTTAAAATTCAGCTCTTTTGTCCATGTTTGGGGCAAGCCGTAATGAGACCAGGAACTGAGTGACCCTGACAGAACCCAAACTGAATATCAGTGAACAGATTATAGCTGCTTGATAGCAATGTCAATGATACCTTCTATTACTTTAATGATGATTGAGAATCACTTCTTAATCCTCTCTTCTCTAAAGAGAACAGCTCCAGCTTCTCCGATCTAGCCTCAGCAACTTTCCACATTGTCAAGTAGATGCTTGTGTTGTAGTTGTGCTAGAACAGCTTGGTTAGGGGCATGACTGGATCTGGGCCACAAGTCTGCAGTACTATAAGCAGAATGCTGTCAGGGCCAATAGCCTTTGCTGTACCCAGCGCCTTCAGCCGTTTCTTAGTATCATTTGGAGCAAATAGAATTGGCTTAATGCTGGTATCTGTGATGCTGGGGACCTCAGGAGAAGGCCCAGATGAATTTGGTACTTCTGGCTGAAAGCGGTTGCAAATGCTTCAGTCTTGCCGTTTGCACTGACTTGCTGGGCTCCAATGTCGTTGAGGGTGGGGATGTTTGTGGCTCCTCCCCCTCTGGTTAGTTGTTTAATTGTCCACCACTAATCATGATTTGGTTGTGGCAGGACTACAGAGCTTTGACCTGATCCTTGGGCTGTGGAATCGCTAAGTTCTGTTGATCACTGATTCTGCTGTTCAGCATGCATGTAGTTCTGTGTAGCTTCAGCAGGTTGGCAACTTGTTTTCAGATATACCTGGTACCTGGTGCTGCACCTGGCATTTTCTCCTACATTCTTCATTGAACCAGGGTTGATCCATTCGCTTAATGGGAATGATAGAGTGAGGGATGTGCTTGGCTGTGAGTCTACAGATTACAATTCTGCTGCTGCTGATGGCCCACAATGTCTTATGCATGCCCAGTTTTGGGTTGCTAAATCTGTTCTTTAATATATCCCATTTAGCATGGTGGTAGAGCCACACAACACGATGTAGGGTTTACTCAATGCGAAGATAGGACTTCGTCATCAGTCTGACAGGTAGATTTGTAAGGACAGGATCAAGTAGGTTTTTCCCTCATATTGATTCTTTCACCACCTGCTGCAAGCCCAGTTGGGCCAATAAGTCCTCCAGGAATTTGCCAGGAATGGTGCTACCAAGCCATTCTTGGTGATGGACATTGAAGTTCGCCACCTAGAGTATGTTCTGTTCCCTTCCTACTTCTTCCAAGTGAAGTTCAAAATGAGGACATACTGATTCATCAGCTGGGGTGGGGAGGCCGTTAGTAGGTGATCATCAGCAGGAGGTTTCCTTGCCCCCATTTCACCTGAGACTTCATGAGGTCTGGACTCAAAGTCGAGGAGACAAGGGTCACTCGCTTTTGACTGTGTACCACTGTGCTGCCACCTCTGGTGGATCTGTGTTGTTGGTGGGGCAAGACATACCCAGAAATGGTGATGTCTGGAACATTGGAAATGAAGTATGATTTGATGGGTATGACTATGTCAAGCTGTTGCTTTCCTAGTTTCCTAATTCCCAGATGCTGGTAGGGTCCCCTGCGCAGGCTTTGTCTTTGTCAATGTCAGACAATCTATCCAGTTTTATTCTTGTTTAACCTTTTAGTAGGGGGTTGATACCACTCAGTGACTTGTTAGGCTATTTCAGCAACTACAAAGATCAAAGAGCAAAGAAAAGTGCAGCACAGGAACAGGCCCTTTGGCCCTCCAAGCCTGCACCGATCATATTGCCCGGCAACTAAAACATTTTGTACTTCCAGGGTCCGTATCCCTCTATTCCCATCCTATTCATGTATTTGTTGAGCTGCCTCTTAAACACTACTATCGTACCCACCTCCACCACCTCCTTTGGCAGCAAATTCCAGACACTCACTATCCTCTGCGTAAAAAACTTGCCCCGCACATCTCCTCTATAGTTTTCTCCTCTCACCTTAAATCTATGTCCCCTAGTAATTGACTCCCCCACCCTGGGAAAAAGCTTATGACTATCTACTCTGTCCATGCCACTCATAATTTTGTAAACCTCTATCAAGTCGCCCCTCAATCTCCGTCGCTCTAGTGAGAACAATCTGAGTTTCTCCAACCTCTCCTCATAGCTAATAACATCCAGACCAGGCAGCATCCTGGTAAACCTCCTCTGCACCCTCTCCAATGCCTTCATATCCTTCTGGTAATGTGGTGACCAGAATTGCACGTAATATTCCAAGTGTGGCCTAACCAAGGTTCTATACAGCTGCAGCATGACTTCCCAGCTTTTATACTCAATACCCCTGCCGATGAAGGCAAGCATGCCAAATGCCTTCCTGAATACCTTATCCACCTGTGTTGTCACTTTCAGTGACCTGTGGACCTGTACACCCAGATCCCTCTGCCCATCAATGCACTTAAGGGTTCTGCCATTTACTGTATAATTCCTGCCTGTATTAGACCTTCCAAAATGCATTGTCTCGCATTTGTCCAGATTAAACTCCATCTGCCATTTCTCCGCCCAAGTCTCCAACTGATCTATATCCCGTTTGACAATCCTCTTCACTATCTGCAACTCCTCCAACCTTAGTGTCGTCTGCAAACTTACTAATTAGCCCAGTTACATTTTCCTCCAAATCATTTATGTATACTACAAACAGCAAAGGTCCCAGCACTGATCCCTGCGGAACTCCACTAGTCACAGCTCTCCATTCAGAAAAGCACCCTTCCACTGCTACACCCTGTCTTCTATGACCAAGCCAATTCTGTATCCATCTTGCCAGCTCACCTCTGATCCTGTGTGACTTTACCTTCTGTACCAGTCTGCCATGAGGGACCTTGATAAAGGCTTTACTGAAATCTATGTATATAACATCCACTGCCCTTCCATCGTCGATCATCTTTGTCACTTCCTCGAAAAACTCGATCAAGTTAGTGAAACACGACCTCCCCTTCACAAAACCATGCTGCCTCTCACTAATATTTCCAAATGCTTACAAACGGTAGTAAATCCTGTCACAAAGAATCTTCTCCAATAATTTCCCTACCACTGACGTAAGGCTCACCGGCCTGTCATTTCCTGGATTATCCCTGCTACCCTTCTTAAACAATGGAACAACGTTGGCCGTTCTCCAGGACCTCACCCGTAGCCAGTGAGGATACAAAGATTTCTGTCAGGGCCCCAGCAATCTCCTCCCTAGTAGGATAGCAGATTTCCTTTCCTAGATGATATTAGTGAATTTATGCCAATCCAGTAGTTTCATGATCATAAATACTGATCCAGATTTCTTAATTAATTGAATTTAAATTCTCCCAGCTGTCATGGTGGGACTTGAACTCATGACCCATGGAGATTTAATCCAGGCCACTGGATCACAAGTTCAGTAACATTACCATTATGCTACCATCCCTCTACTATGAAAAAGGGTATGAGACAAGGGAAGAAATGAAGTAAGTGGGTCGGGGGAACCATGAATGATTGGTAAAGGGTATGTGTAAAGGGCTCATCTGGGCCGCATTTTCCCCGCATTTTGTACTAAAATGCAGCCTGCAGATATTGGCTCCTTTTTCTCTATGCACATAACAGCTTATCATTTTATCAGTATTTCTACTAATAAAGCTCATTATTTGTTTACAAGTAACATCAAATATTTCTTTCAATTTACTCTTCACGAATGCTGAATTAAAACTGCATCAATTCAGTAAGTGCTATGTTCAAATTTTCAGTATTTTATGAGGAGAAAAGGTTTGTTCACTTAGTGGTGCTTTTCAGACTACATTGATTCACCCAAGACAAACAGCACCAATGGCATCTACCCGTGTGGCCCATGTGGGTTTCGTCAATAGCCAAGAACTTCCGTGTGGTGTCAATCACAGTCAGCGGGTGGGCGGGTGTGGGGGTAAGATCATAAGACTATAAGACATAGGAACAGAAGTGGGCCATTTGGCCCATCAAGTCTGCTCCGCCATTCAATGAGATAATTGTTGATCTGATAAGCTTCAACTCCACTTTCCTGCCTTTTTCCCATAACCCTTGATTCCCTTACTGATTAAAAATCTATCTATCTCAGCCTTGAATATACTTAATGACCCAGCCTCTACAGGCCTCTATGGTAGAGAATTCCACAGATTGACTACCCTCTCAGAGAAGATATTCCACCTCATCCCTGTTTTAAATGGGTGCTCCCTCACTCTGAGATTATGCCCTCTGGTCCTAGACTCTCCCACAAGGGGAAACAACCTCTCAGCATCTACCCTGTTAAATCCCCTAAGAATGTTATATGTTTCAATAAGGTCCCCTCTCATTCTTCCAAACTCCAATGAGTACAGGCCCAACATACTCAACCTCCCCTCACAGGAAAATCCCTCCATGTCCAGGATCAACCTAGTGAACCTTCTCAAAACAAAAACAGAAATACCTGGAAAAACTCAGCAGGTCTGGCAGCATCGGCGGAGAAGAATAATGTTGACGTTTCGAGTCCTCATGACCCTTCAACAGAACTGAACCTTCTCTGCTGCCTCCAATGCCAGTATATCTTTAAATAGATAAGGGGACCAAAATTGTTTACAGTATTCTAGGTATGGTCTAACTAGTACCTTGTATAGTTTTAGCAAGACTTCCCTATTTTTATACTCCATTCCAATTGAAATAAAGACCAACATTCCATTTGCCTTCCCTACTAGCTGTTGAACTTGTATGTTAGCTTTTTGGAATTCATGCACAAGGACTCCCAAATTCCTCTGTGCTGTAGCTTTCTGCAGTCTTTCTCCATTTAAATATTATTCAGCTCCGCTACTCTTCCCGCCAAAGTGCATAACCTCACATTTTCCCACATTATATTCCATCTGTCAAGTTTTTGCCCGCTCACGTAACCTGTCTATAACCCTCTGTAGACTCTTTATGTCATCCTCACCACTTGCCTTCCCACCTATTTTTGTGTTATCCACAAACTTGGTGATAGTACATTCACTTCCCTCATCTAAGTCATTATTATATATTATAAATAATTGAAGCCCCAGCACTGATCCCTGTGGCACTCCACTAGTTACAGCTTAGATTATGTATTTCTAAATGCTCTGCTATTACATCCTTTATAACAGATGCTAACATCTTCCCAATGACAGATGTTAAGCTAACTGGCCTATAGTTACCTATGTTTTGTCTCCCTCCCTTTTTGAATAAGGGTGTTACATTGGCCATCCTTCAATCCTCTGGAAATTTTCCAGAATCTAAGGATTCTTGGAAGATTACTACCAGTGCATCCATTATCTCTGTAGCTACTTCCTTTAATATCCTAGGATGCAGCCCATCAGGTCCGGGGGACTTATCAGATTTTAGCCCTATTAGCTTCCCTAGTATTTTTTCTCTAGTAATAGTTGTTGTATTTATTTCCCCACCTGCCACCCCCCTTTTGCCCCTTGATTATTTAGTATTTTTGGAATGCTATTAGTATCTTCTACCATGAAGACTGAAGCAAAGTATTTATTCAACCCCTCTGCCATTTCCTGGTTCCTCATTATTATTTCCCCAGCATCATTCTCTAAGGGACCTATGTTCACTTTGGTCTCTCTCTTCCTTTTTATATATTTAAAGAAGCTCTTACTGTCTCTTTTTACATTACTTGCTAGTTGACCCTCAAAGTTTATTTTCTCCTTTTTTTTGGTTATCTTATGTTTGTTTTTAAAACTTTCCCAATCCTCTGGCTTACCACTAATCTTTGCCATATTGTATGTTTTTTCTTTCAATTTGATACTGTCCTTGACTTCCTTGGTTAACCATGGTTGGTTTATCCCCTTCCTTGAATCCTTCTTCCTCACAGGGATATATTTTTGTTGACAGTCATGAACTATTTTCTTAAACGTCTGCCATTGTTCATCAACTGTCTTTTCTACTAAATTTCTTTCCCAGTCCACTTCAGCCAACTCTGCTCTCATTCCACTGTAATTCCTCTTATTTAAGTTTGGCACAGTTGTTTCTGACCCAAGTTTCTCACTCTCAAACCGAAGCTAAATTCTACCATATTATGGTCACTGTTTCCTAGGGGATCTTTTACTCTGAGTTCAGTTATTAAACCTGATTCATTACACATTACCAGATCCAAAATAGCCTGATCCCTGGTTGGATTCACAATATATTGTTCGAAGAAACAGTCCCAAATACACTCCATGAATTCTTGCTCGTGTCTTATAGAGTCATAGTCATAGAGGTCTACAGCACAGAAAAAGGCCCTTCAGCCCATCAAGTCTGCGCTGGTCAAACAAGTACCTAACTACTCTAATCCCATTTTCCAGCACTAGGCCCATTGCCTTGTCTGTCATGGCATCGCAAGTGCACATCCAAATACTTCTTAAATGTTATGAGGGTTTCTGCCTCTGCCACCCTTTCAGGCAGTGAATTCCAAATTCCCACCACCCTCTGGGTGAAAAACTTCTTCCTCACATCCCCGCTAAACCTCCTGCATCTTACCTGAAATCTATACCCCCTGGTTATTGATCCCTCCACTTGTCTACCCTATCTATGCCTGTCATAATTTTATACACCTCAATCATGTCCCCCCTCAATCTTCTCTGCTCCAGGGAAAATAACTCCAGTCTATCCAATCTCTCCTCATAACTAAAACTCACCAGCTCAGGTAACATCCTGGTAAATCTCCTCTGCACTCTCTCTTGTGCAATCACATTCTTCCTAGAATGCAGATTCCAGAACTGCACGCACTACTCTGGCTATGGCCTAACCAGCGTTTTATTCAGTTCCAACATAACCTTCCTGCTCTTTTATTCTATGCCTCGGCTAATAAGGGCAAGTATCCCATATGTCTTCTTAATCATTTTATCTACATGTCCCGCTACCTTAAGGGACCGATGGACATGCACACCAAGGTCCCTCTGATCCTTGATACTTCCCAGGGTCCTACCATTTATCATGCATTCCCGTGCCTTGTTTGTCCTGCCCAAGTGCATCACCTCACACTTATCCGAATTAAATTCCATTTGACCAGCCTGTCTATAACCTCCTGTAATCTAAAGCTATCCTCCTCACTATTTACCACACCACCAATTTTCGTGTCATCCGCGAACTTACTGACCAACCCTCCTACATTCAAGTCTAACTCATTTATATATGCCAAAAAAAGCAAGGGACCCAACACCGATCCCTGTGGAACCCCACTGGACACAGGCATCCAGTCACAAAAACACCCCTTAACCATCTCCCTCTGCTTCCTGTCACTCAGCCAATTCTGGATCCAATTTGCTAAATTGCCTTGGATCCCATAGGCTCTTACCTTCTACGTCTGACAATTTGATTTTCCCAGTCTACATGAAGATTAAAGTCACCCATGATTAATGTATTGCCTTTTTTACATTCCTTCATTATCTCCCGATTTATTCCCTGTCCTACAGTACAGCTACTGTCAGGGGACCTATAGTCTACTCCCACAGTGTCTTCTTCCCCTTGTTATTTCTTACCTCCACCCATATGGATTCTACATCTTCCGATCCAAGATCCTTTCTTGCTATACTACTTATTCCATCTCATACTAACAAAGCTACCCCGCCACCCTTTCCTTCCTGCCTGTCCTTTTGAAAAGTCACATACCCCTGAATATTATTTCCCAGCTTTGATCTCCTTGTAACCACGTCTCCATAATGGCTGTTA
Organism: Cetorhinus maximus; assembly: GCF_964194155.1. Lineage (NCBI taxonomy): Eukaryota > Metazoa > Chordata > Chondrichthyes > Lamniformes > Cetorhinidae > Cetorhinus > Cetorhinus maximus. The sequence continues at coordinate 98,586,758 of NC_135880.1, forward strand.
AATCATACCCATTAACCTCTATTTGTGCCGTTAATTCAATTATTTTGTTCCGAACACTACATGCATTTAAGTAAAAGGCCATTAAGTTTGCCTTTTTACCATTTTTTCCTCCTTTGACCCAATTTGCTGTTTTTTTATGTTTGTACACACTGTCCCTTCCTGTCACACTCTGGGTATCATTACCTAAATAGCTGCCCTGCAAGGCTGCCATATCCTTTTGCTTTGTTAGCCTACATATCCCCTTTCCAGAACACTCCCCGCCCAACACCCCCCACCCTCCCCACCCCCACCCCCTCTGCCCCCTTCCCCCGCGCCCCCCCCCCCCCCCCCGCTCCACCTCCCCACTATTTAGTTTAAAGCCTCACTTTTTTGTGATGGCGATTTAGAAATGTTTTGTAATGTTCTTCCAAATATTTTATGAAGAAAGTATATTTTTCAAAAAAAAAGTTTAAAGCCCTCTCCAGAGCCCTAGTTATTCGGTTCGCCAGGACACTGGTCCTAGCACAGTTCAAGTGAAGCCTATCCCACCGGAACACCTGCCTTCTACCCCAGTATTGGTGCCAGTGAACTGAAACCCATTTATCCCACACCAATCTCTAAGCCACGGAATTAACTCCTTGACTTTATTTACCCTATGCCAGTTTGCCCATGGCTCAGCTAGCAATCCTGAGGTTATTACCTTAGAGGTTCTGCTTTTTAATTTAGCTCCAAATTGTTCAAATTCTTTCAGCAGAACCTCCTTTCTAGTCCTATCAATGTCATTGGTAGCAACATGGACAACAACTGGATCCCTCCTCTCCCACTTCAAGTTCCTCTCCAGCCTGAGGAGATGTCCTTAACCCTGGCACCGGATAGGCAACACAACCTTCGGGGCTCATGCTCACGGCTGCAGAGAACAGTATCTATCCCCCTAATTATATTGTCCCCTACCGCTACTGTGCTCTCATTTCCTCCCCCCACTTGAATGGCTCCCTGTACCATGGTGCCGTGGTCAGTTCACTCATTCTCCCTGCAGTCCCCGCTCTCATCCACACAGCTTGCAAGAACCTTGTAACTGTTGGACAATTGCAGGGGCCAAGACACCTCGAACGCTATCCCCTGGGTCCCCACACTTGCTTCACCTGCAGTCACACCCTGTTGTCCCTGATCACAGACCAAATTTGAATGACCTAATCTGAGAGGTGTGACTGCCTCCTGGAGCAACATGTCTAGGTAACTTCCCCCTCCCTGATGTGTCACAATGTATGCAGCTCGGACTCCAGCTCCTTAACTCGGATCTGAATTTCCTCGAGCTGCAAACACTTGGTACTGATGTGTTCGCTCTGGATCACCTTGGTGTCCAGCAGCTCCCACATGCTGCAGCAGCAACACATCACCCATCCTGCCATCGTTATCATATTGTATTCAATGTATTAATTAATTACTCTAGTATCCCCACTCTTTACACTTAACTATAATTTTTTTTTATACGCACCAGTATCACTCTTATACTTAACAAGCTATCTTTAAGAAAAAGAGAAAAAAAAGACTAGAGACCTAAACATAAAGTCCTTACTTTTACTTTAAAGACTAGAAATACTCACTAATCCTACTCACCAATCAGCTGCTGTCCGCACTCTTTTCCCTCTCATGCTCTTTAATGGTCTTACACTCTTCTCTCACTCTCTCACTGTAAATGGCCCTGCTGTTTCTCTCTCTCTCTCCACCCTGTAAATGACCACGCTGTTCCTCTCACACTCTCTTGCTGTAAATGAGCAAGCTGTTTTTCTCACAATCTCTCACTATAAATGACCATGCTGTTTCTCTCTCACTGTAAATGACCACATTGTTTCTCTCTCACTCTCACCCTTTAAATGTCCAGTGGGAGGTCAGGGTTTGGCGAAGTGGGGGTTGTAGTGGGGTGGGTCTTTAGTATAGTTACCCATGAATTAGAAGTGGTTTTAATCCTTCTAACTTTTCCTGGGTAGCTATTCTGCTAAAAGAGTTGGACTATCCAGTCTCCCACACTCTCTCATTTACAGTGAGAGAGTGTGAGAGAAACAGTGTGGTCATTCACAGCAAGAGAGTATGAGAGAAACAGCGTGGTCATTTACAGGGTGGAGAGTGAGAGAGAAACAGTGGAGCCATTTACAGTGAGAGAGTGAGAGAAGAGTGTGAGACCATTAAAGAGCACGAGAGGGAAAAGAGTGCGGAGAGCAGCTGATTGGTGAGTAGGATTGGTGATTATTTCTAGTCTTTAAAGTAAAAGTAAGGTCTTTATGTTTAGATCTCTAGTCTTTTTTTTCTCTTTTTCTTAAATCGAAGTATTGGATGGTTCCAAGTGCAGAGTAATTGCCCATCAGCATTTTAAAATTCCCAGGCAATTGCCATGCAGTCCTTGCATGGGGACTTCCAGGCCAGCCCCCAATGCATCTTCTGGATTACTTCTGGGGTATGGTCCCTCGGAAGTCAGAAGTTCTGGGCCAATGATTTCAATGAAGAAAGCTTTGCGAGCATCAACCCACAGCACTATCTGCTCTGGGGAAATTAAGGCAAGTTTGTACGAACCAAACAGATTTTTCCCTATATATGTTTGAATTTTGAAATCTCTTTGTCAGCTATTTTAATGAAGGTATTAGCCAGTTTATTTTAAATGAGATTATGCCTCTGTCAAAATTAAAGACAAAAAGAATTTCTAATTGCAATCCTACATTATGTATTAAAAGAGTGTATTTTTAAAGCCTATTCTGAATCTCTAGAATATTCCCACTGACTGGTTTGCACCAATATCCTCTTAATTCAAGTTTCTTGATCAATTAATCTTGGCGAAGTTCAATAAATATGAAATAATAAATAAATTCTGAAGAAGCACCATATTGGACTTGAAACGTTAACTCTGTTTCTCTCTCTACAGATGCTGGCAGACCTGCTGATTTTTTCCAGCACTTTCTGGGCAGAATATGGAGCTCGGGGGCTGGGCGCGATCCTAAGCCATCCAAGCGTAAAATTACACGCGATGACATCAGGCAAGCGTTCTAATGTCATCGCATAATCTCGCGAGTTAGGTTGGCGGGCGTGCGCTGGAGCTGGAAGCGCGCCCACTGACAATTAAAAGGCATATTAAGGCCATTAAGTCAACATTTGTCCTGAATTTTTCATTGACCATTCAACCTAATGGCTGACAGGCAGGCGAAAAGGCCAAGCTGCCTTTGTATTTTTAGGAAACCTCATCCACAGGCGGGATGAAGTTTCCTAAAGCAAATACAAATAAAATAAGAGTTTTACACTTGAATTAAAAACATGTTGCTACTCCGTCACATGAGGGGACATGTTTTATGACATTTTTATTTTGTTCATTAAGTTTTTTCAAAGAGTGCTTCATCTCCCTGAGGCAGCTCTGTGCCTCAGGGAGATTGAAGCGCTCTTTCACGCGCAAACATGAAGTTCGCGCTAGGTCCGCTCGCCCTCCTCCCCCTGCCCACACAGGCAGTGCTGAGCACTGCTGCTTGCATTCCACACTGGGCGGGCCTTAACTGGTCCGCCCAACTAAAATCGCAATGTGGTGCCGATAGTGGGTGGCGGTCGGCTTCCCGATCGCCCCCCCGCCCCCACCGAGCACCCCGCCAAGAGCAAAATCCTGCCCTCTGTTTTTATTTCAGATATTGAGCATCTGCAGTATTTTGCTTTTATATCAATGAATATTCTATGCATTACACTATATAATACCTTTGTGCTCAAGATATCTGTGCTGTTTGATACCCTAGCTAGATAAGACTCTCTCAAATCTTCAGCGTTTTGAAACTAGTAATCTTGTCCCCAACTCTTATTATGCTATACATTGTGATATCTCAAATGCACTCAAGCAAGGGCATTTATGTATGAAGACTCTTTAGGGAAGTTACACAATCTTACATTCACTTGGCATTGTTAACTACAAGAGTATAGAATATGGGATATTTCAGTTGAATGAAAGTGCTGTTACAACCATATTTTGTACACATGATGTGCTTTATGTCAAGTAATTATTTATATAACCCCATTAAACCTTATGGTAGGAAAGTAAGAAATTGTTTTGTGAATATTTTAACAAATCTAATATGTTTTGCTTTTTACAACTGAGTGGTCTGTTGCCTTTTGTTTTTGAGTAATTCAGGGTCATCTATGCAAAATAAAGTACAGGTTTTTCCTTAAGGATCTTGAACTTCTTTGTCTAAGAACATTAACATCTTCATTTGCTGCCATCTAGTGGATGAGTAAAGTAGGTTAAATATCCTGGAACAAATGTTCCTTTTCAACAAATAATTGGGGCTATAAGCATGCACATGGATCCAAACATATATATGTGAACATTATGCCCAAATAATGAGAAAATGGTATATGTATATTCACTTTCTAACTATTTAGAGGTCTAGTTGAGACATTAATGTTAAGTTTGGATAAAGTGGCGAGTATGAAAGATATTTTTCCAATGTTTTAAAAAATGTTCTTTTCTTTTAAAAATTTCCAACTCTGTCAATGTTTTGTTTCTTGCTTTAAATACACACAATTCATTGGTTTTTTTTCCTCCAACTTTAATTGTGTAAAGAAATTGGGCCTTATTCACATCATTAAAGCAACACTTGTATTGTTTCAGAACTAAACCAAACAAAATTTAATGCCCTCAGTCATTTAAGGAAAATGAACACAATCCTTTTTAAAAACATTCATATTTTCCATGCAATCAGATCCACTGTAGGCAAGGATTAGAGATTACGGCATAATCCCTTTACAGGCTGTGAGCAATTCAAAGAAAAATTCTTTCCCATCTCTATGTTTGCAGTGAAACAGGCACTAGTTAAGCAATTACAAGTTACTTGATGGGATACTAAGATAATGCTTAAAGCAGAAATTTCTTTCCCCATTATTATAGTACTGCCTTTTTAAAAAATAGGCTATAGCCGGGATCTTCCGGCCCCGTCACGGGCAAGACCTGTCACGGGCAAGGCAGCGTCCCAGCCAGAAGTCCATTGACTTGCGGCGGGACCAGAAGATCGCGGCGGCAGGCGGGTGCAGAAAATCCCACCCTATAACAATGAATTCTGTTATTTTCAGGTGAATTATCAGGTCTTTCCAAGAGCAATCCTTTCCCAATCCTCAATTTTGCTTCTGCTCTCTCCTGAAAACACTGATTTATGGTGAAATATGATTCTGAGGAAACTAACAGCTTACCAATAACTTGTCCAAATGGTCATACTTCATCTGTGACCCTAGGCTGTGAGTATGGCAGGTATCCAACCAAGATTGATGTGCACAGACATCTAGATAATTCACCAAGGCTCCTTTGACAGCACCTTCCAACCCCGCAACCTCCGCCACCTAGAAGCAGCAGATGCATGAGAACACCACAACCAGCAAGCCACACACCATCCTGACTTGGAGCTATTTCGGCGTTCCTTCAATTTTGCTGGGTCAAAATCCTGGAACTCACTTCCTAACAGCACTGTGGGTGTAACTACATCACATGGACTGCAGTGGTTCAAGAAAACTGCTCACCACCCCTTCTCATGGGCAATTAGTGGTGAGCAATAAATGCTGGCCTGGCCAGTGACGTCCACATTCCGTGCAAGAATAAAAAATATCTAGCAGAGATTACTGAATGACAATGAGAAATGAGAACTCTGGATATGTTTTTCTGTTCCCTAGTCCAGGGATGGGGATGCCAGTTGCACCATTCATTTTATTAGCTAGTTGAGATTAGTTAACTCAACACTAATTAGGAGCTTAATATGGGACCCTCTTGGTTTACGTAACTCAATATCATATCAAATAATGCTGCATTAACTATTGAATGCATTAACATGCATTAACCAATGAGCCACCAGTGGCTTAAATTAAAAACAATTAAAGTATCATCTCAGTTGATTTGACTTGCAGGGGAAATTTGGAGAAAACATCAGCATTTACTCAGAAAAAAAACATTTTAAAACAAAGAATTTCAATCAACCTTTTAAGTGCAGCAAACTGTTCTAAATAGATCATTCATGGTTCTTTGTCATCAAATAGTATCAGTCAGCTATAAATGTGCCATCAAGCTAATTCCAAGAGGGCGACATTGTAATAGAAAATGAACTCTGCAAATTATGTGATTTTGTTTCAATTTAACTTAGCAATGTATTCATGTGGGCAAATTGCATAGGTTGCTGCAGTTCACTCCAAAAGGTCAGTGGAATTGAAGTGGAGAAAGAGTGAGCTGCTTATTTGTGAATATAGCTACATTTTGAAACTGTTTTGACTAATACATTTAATGAGTCACTCAGGATAGTTCTACTTGTGTGTCAGTGACTTATTTCTGCCTGTCATTTTTCATGGCTCATTTTGAAAAGTAATTTGTGAGCTTCTGCGGTGTCAAACAGTGGAGAGAATTTTCTCCTTATTGGGCGGGCCAGTCAGGAGCGGGCGCGGAGCTGATCACCGTCCACGATCGGCTGTGCGCCATTTTACATGGGTGGGCCAATTAAGACCCGCCCAGCGTAACGCGTGCCTGGTGGCGCTCAGCACTACCTGTGCGGGCAGGGGGAGGAGGGAGAGTTGGGGCCTGCGCTCTTTCACGCATGCGCACGAAGGAGGGCAGAAATCTTCCTGAGGCATGGAGCTGCCTCAGGGAGATTAAGTTCAGTTTTAAAGTTGGGGAAAAAAATTATTCAGACATGTCCCCTCATGTGACAGTGTCACATGAGCTGGGACATGTTTATGAATTTCCATAAAAATTTTTATTTAATTAATAAAACCTTCATGAAACCCCGACCATGGGTGAGGTTTCATGAAAAATGCGAAGGCCGCCTGGGCTCTTGGCCTGCCTGCTAATCTTAAGGTTGGATGGGCATCTTTCGCAATTGTGTTAATTGGTTTGTAAATAGCTTTAACAGGCCTTTGATAGTTCGGCGGGCGCGCAGCCAACTCCGGTGTGTGCCCGCCGAACGAAAGATTGGAATGACGTGCAGTAATGTTGGGACGCATGTCCGGCGTCACTGCGTGTCATTTTACGCGACAGCGTGCAGGGCCCACCCCCCACACAGCAAACAGAAAATGCTGGCCAGTATCTTTCTGATTATAAAATGCAAGTCAATCTCCTAACACAAAGAATTCACGGAAGTAACAAACTAAATGATAATAGCTGGCTACAAACTGAGGCCTAGAAAGATCTTTTTTGAAATATAAGTAACAAAATATGCTTGTATGCAACATCAATTTGTCACAAAGGCAAAGAAAATGGGGAAACATGGAATCAATTCAAAAAGGAGGTCCAAAACTGCCATGTTTTAATCTGAACAGATAAAATTTAGCAGGATTGTTTCATTTTCATGATCTTCAACCTTGAATGGAAGCTGTTGTTCCTAATGCCTATTTATCCTGTAGACTATCTCAGCTTCTAAGTGGATTTTATTATTTTTTTTAAATGGGCATTTTGAGAGAATGGAGTCTCATCACCTTCTATTTGGGACTGAACCCAAGTTAAAAAGCAAAATAATGATTTTCTGCACTCAGTACTCTGCAACAGTTGGTTCAATAGTAGCCAGAGAATTGTCAATGTAACCACATCTTTTACAATTGAAGTGCAAGATGCCTCTGCTTGTGACAATTTTCCTCCCTCATGCTTCACACTTTTTAGTCCTCCATCTTCGCTTTCTCCAAACCAGCCGATTTTATCCTCCTTGAACTCAATTCAGTTATGCTTGGTAGTCCTCTTCAGGAACTTCGAAACCTTATAGGTGATAACTGGAAACTGAAGGATGAAGGATAGACAAAGAACTGAACCAAAACTGAATGCATCTCATTTCTCTAGATAAGTTGTGCAAATTCTCACTCATTAAAATAAACCATTCATTTAAGGCTGCCTATTACATATAGAATGGAGTGAAATACATTTAGCAAATTACTGAATAAATATCATGCTGGTGTTGCAATTCCTCAAACATTTAAGCATTAGTATATTTTTACAATTCAAGCAAAAGACATTAAATGAATCCCTTCTCTTCCTGTCAAGTATAAATGTCCAATCCAAACCACAGTAGACATGAATATGTAGCTGGAAAGGCTGTGGATTTTTAGAGTCACATTGTCTAGGGTTATACATGAAGAATGGCCATATGAGAAAAGTACTAGATTGAGAATATTGTAGTACCCATGGAACTATATTCCAATGAAGAGTCACTGGCCCTGAAATGTTGCAGGGGTTCTCTTTCTCTCCTGTCTATAGATTGGCAGATGACTAACAGAAGCACCAGAGAAACAGTGTAAATGACTGAGAGCAATTAGTTGAACCATTTCTCTGGAGTACCCATCAATCTCCCATCAATATTATTGCAAATGACAAGTGAAAAACAATATCCTAAAAAAAAAAGCTTCTTAATTTCATGGTTTGCAATTAAATCTTTCCAATGAAACAAAATAAAATTACATAGAAATTACAACATGAATACAGGCTGTTTGACCTAGCCAACCTGTGTTGGTGTTCATCCCGCACATGAACAATTCTTCCCCATTACATGACAAAGTGACATACAACTTCAACAGAAGCTTATTTAAACCATGGATTCATAATATTCATATGTCATGGAAGATATTCAAATCATATTTGCAAATAAAAAAGGATTTTAATGGCATGATATCACAGCCCCTATTGTTGATTTTAGCAAAACACAAATTCCAGGATTAAAAACTGAGTGCTACATAACATTATTCACACTTTAAAAAGATTTATTACTCTTGCAATGAATGGCAGAAGCTGGCCTAGTTTCACTGGGAGTTATATATAGAAAGCACAGCCAGCATTGCCAGATTCCTGCAAAAGGAAGTTCAGATGCACTACTGCATTATCTCCAACTGTCACATCGCAAAGTTTAAAATTAACTTGCCAAACAACACCACAAGGTGGGGATCACATAACAATCAAAAATACATTTATGTTGTGTGCATAGAATATCATAATTTGATATTATTAGGTTACTTATATAATTGTGTCTTATAATCGTTATTGAAATCAAATCACTTGTTCGATTACCTTCCAGATTAATTACATAATTGCCAAACTGACTTGAATATGCTGATACATGATACCTTGTTTGCTAAAAATATAATAAAGCCTGTGACAAAAGTGGATGGCATTCCATTCCATTTTTGCAACAGACCTTGGTAAAATAATGTGACCTAGTCTAAACAAATTAAATTGACCTCACAATTTAAAGACATGCTGCACAGAGTTGATCACTTCAAATGTCGTCTTTGTATAATCAAAATTTAAGAGCTAAACATTAAGAAGACCAGAGCATCCCAGTTTATAGCCAAAATGACAGAGAGTGTAATGGTGCTTGCAGTTATTCATGAGTAAATTGTCCAGCAACTTCTGGGGCTGAATTTTCCCCCCGTCGGGGGGGGAAGTTGATGGGCGGGCGCGTGCAGGCGCGCTTCCAATCGGCGCCCCCAATCGGAGGTGCAGCGCCATTTTACGTGGGCGGGCCAATTAAGGCTCTCGCTCGCCGATGGTAAAATCCTGCCCATGGTGTGAAAGACACACCCCATGAATTATGATTCGCCACAAGTTTCTGCTCTGCTGTTGGCCTTGTAAAATAGCAGTTTATCCTCAACCTTCCCCTGAATTTTTTGAACTCATGAATTGTTGCACATGAATCAGTTGTACATAAATTGCCCATTAAACATGTTGCAGGAAGTTAGGGTTAGTACTTATCAGCATAAGTGCCTTTTTAATGAGTTCACTTATGATCCTGCAATGTCAAATGAATCTCTCCTGCCCAGAAAGGGGACCATTTACACTGTAGAGTACCATTCCTGTAGGTAGTAAGCTTGCTATAGGTCTTTAAATTTTTTAATATTTTAATGTATTTCTTTTTTTCTTTTCTCTCTCTTCTCAATCTTACTTTCCCTTTCTTTTTTAACTTTCTGTACCTGATTTAGCTCTAATTCACCCACTTCTTTCTCCATTATTCCACATTCTTCCTCAATCCTTAAATGTCATTGGTTAAGGAGACAGTCTGTTTGTCCCATTATTCACCAAGGACCCAGTGCCCCACTGGCCTTGCCACATAGTTAGCAACACAGACTTCTAGCAATTTGCAGCGTGATGATTTTTTTGAGCTGAAGGGTGAGGGAAAATGTCTAACTAAAGGGGAAAACCATGAGATGACCCACTACAGCAAATTCTGGGGCAGGATTTTATGGCTGACATGCGGGTGGCAGAGCCCACATGTCAGCGCTTAAAATGTCGCGCGCTGACGTCGCGTCAGCGTCCCGATGTCAGCGCGGGGCATCACGATATTTAGGTGGGTGGGCGCTATGAAGCGCGACACGCACCCGCCATTAATTAAAGGCCTTGTTAAGGCCCTTAACTCGGCAATTGAAGCCAGTTTTGAGGAGCCCATGCGATCTTCACTTTGGCGCACGGGCCCAACAAGCAGGCGGGTACCTGATTTTTTAACAAACCTCATCCATGGGTGGGATATGTGGGCTCAGAGGGGTTGTTCATGTTTTTCCTGAAGTATTTAATGCAGAAAGTGTTTTAAACTTGCCTGTGTGATCGTTAGCAGTTCAGATCGATTTCCAATAGTTTCCTCTGTACTTTGAAACTTCAGCTCAACAGTCTGCAGACAGTAATCTTTATTGGGCCTGCAGCTTTCCGGAGGCCTCCATTTAGCCTGGGTATGGGTTCTGACATCTCCACTGGAGGCAGCTCCTCTGAGGAGGAAGGAAGGGATAGAATAAGGAGGAGGCCAGGAGTTGACAATCAGCCTCCAGGGGAGCCACCTTTGGGAGGCCAGGCGCAAGCACAAGGGGCGCAGGGCCAAGAGGTTGTCCAAGGTGGAAGGGGCCACAGAAGACGCCAATATCCTGCTGCCAGGGTAAACAGTCGGCGAAGCAGCTACCTCAATATGACTGAGGTGCAGTGCCAAAGGAGTCTCCATCTGTCAAGGGAGACAGTCAACTATATCTGTCAGATGATTGGCCCTGAGATCTCCCCTGACTGTGTGGGTGGACACCCCATGCCAGCAGCTCTGAAGGTCACAGTTGCCCTCCACTTCTATGCATCTAGCTCCTTAAAGGGCTCAGTGGGTGATCTTTGTGGTGTCTCCCAATCAGCTGTACACATTTGTGTCAAGCAGGTTACAGACGCTCTGTTCAGACGGGCATTGACCTTCATCCACTACTGTTGGGAGCAGGCAAGCCAGACACAGCCAGCCAGAGGCTTCGCGGCCATTGCTGGCTTCCCCCGCGTCCAGGGTGCAATAGACTGCACACATGTGGCCATCAAGGCACCTGCAGGTGAGCCCGGTGCCTTTGTTAACAGGAAGGGATTCCACTCCATGAACGTGCAGATAGTGTGTGATCACAGGGTGCAGATTCTGCAAGTTTGTGCAAGGTACCCAGGCAGCTCCCACGATGCCTACATCCTCAGACACTCCCAGGTGCCGGCGCTCTTCAGTGCTCCGGCTCGGCTGAATGGTTGGCTGGTGGGTGATAAGGGCTATACCCTCAAAAGGTGGCTCATGACGCCTCTCTGCCATCAAAGAACAGAAGCTGAGGAGCACTGCAATAGGAGCCACGGCACCACAAGGGCTGTGGTGGAGAGAGCCATCAGTCTTCTCAAGATGCGCTTCCGTTGCCTGGATCGCTCAGGGGGCGCAGTCCAGTACCCCCCAGATCGCGTCTCTGTGACAGTTGGAGCATGCTGCGCTCTCCACAATCTTGCGCTGGAAAGGGGGGATGCAGTTGACGATGAAGATCTTGACGCAGTGGACGAGGCTACACATGATGAATCCAGCAGTAGCTCAGAGGATGAGGAAGCACAGGGCAATGAAGAGCGGCAGCACGCAGACCTGCTACTACACCAAGGAGGCAGGGACACCTGGGACACTTTAATCCAATGAACCTTCAGCTAGCTCCACACACATGGATCAGCAGGACCAGCATTGCCTGGCGCTTCCACATGTGGCACTTAGGTGCTACATCTTCCACCTTATCAGCTGCAACTAAGGGTTTAGTACAGAAACATCAATGTCCACTCAAACACTCATGATACATCTGTGAAACATATAAATGCAGCACAAAGGAAACACCCTTAGCCATGGTCAGAAAACTGGACTCTATTCCCACCAAAATAAAATACAAATGTCGCTCAGACGTACATAATTATATTTTCCCTAATCTAGGGCCAACACAAAATCACCAGTGACAAACCCATGGATGCCTAACGTGCCTTATGCTTACATTTGTGGGTGTTACGTCTGGGTGCCGCCCCATCGCTCAGAGTGGCTTGTGAGACAGCCTGCTGACTCTGCTGTCCTGTTGGCCTCGATGACCTTGGCGGCTGTCCTCTGGCCCGTGGAGCCTGTGATGGCCCCGCCTGGGAGGGAGTGGCCAGTTCCAGAACTGGCACCTCCCCAGTTGTCGCAGGCTCAACGGATGCAACGGTCACTGGCAGAAGGGCGGAGGAGCTGCTGCCCTCATCCAGAGTGCCCTGAGAGGAGCTCGCAGCGAGGACAGGCAGCTGCTGCGCCAACGTGAGGTCACATTGGACCTCCCTGCTCACCACAGATGGATGGGCACCGAGGGGTGACACTTGGTGCCCAGAACATCTCCCACATTGCGAATGACCACCTGTGGCCATTAGCGCTGTGAGGGTTTGCAGGTCAGAGCGTAACCCAATCAGATGCTGATCAATCCATTGGAAGCCCCTCTCCATGAGAGTCACCAATCTCTCAATGGAGGAAGCCTGAAGCTCTGTCCTGAGGTTCATGCCTTCACTGACACTATGCCTGGACTCCTCCACCCCAGAGACCAACTGAAGCACACCCTCATGCAACCCTGCCAGATGTTCCCGCACACCCGGCCGCTTGTCCTGCAGCTGCTGCATGATTGACATCTCCAGAGGCACATCATCACTGCCAGACTCAGCATGTGCCTGGTCCCCTGCAGTACTCCGGCTGCTGGTGCCATCGGCACTCTCTATCCGTGCCATCTCCTCCAGCGATTGTGAAGTGCCCTCTCCACTGTGCCCCGGGACATTAGCCGACATTATATTCCCCGCCGAAGTGTTTGTCGCTGCGCTGGTGCCTGGCTCGCTCAAAGGATGTGACGTAAGTTTCAAGTCATGGCCCTCAGGTGTGGAGATGGGGCGCTGGACGTGTTGGTGGTGGCCATGCGGTGGTGATGCTGAAATTAACAACAAGGACAGTGCATCATTTAGCGTTCAGTCAGTAACACCTTTCATCCCCTTCCCCCCCAGCCTCATAGTTCGCTCACCCTTCAAGAACATAAGGAGACGAACATTGGTGGGGTGGTAAATAGTCAAGAGGAGGCCCAAACATTACACGCGCATACAGACAGGCTGGTTAGATGGCCTAAGGAATGCCACATGGAATGTTATGTGGATAAGTGTTTGGTTAAACACTTGGGCAAGACAAGCAAGGTATGGGAATACATGAGTAATGGTAGGAACGTGGGAAGTCACGACGATTACAGGGACCTTGCTGGGCAGAACCGATAAGGTAACAGAACAGGAACATAAGGTGTTTAACAAGGTCGAAGCCAGGCTTGCCTTTATTAGCCGAGGAATAGAATGTAGGAAAAGGGAGGTCATGTTTCAAGTGCAGAAAACGCTGTCGAGGCCACATCTACACTTCTGCGTTCAGTTGTGACCTGCGCTTCACGGGAGGGATGGCATTGGAGTGGGGAGAGTGCAGAGGTTCCTGATCTGGATGCATGCTGGCCTGGAGAGTTGGAGTTATGGGGAAACATTGCATACACTTGCGACATTTGCCGTGGAGCACAGGAGATTGACAGGTCACATTATTGACCTTCATACCGTTATGAGGGGCATAGAACGGGTAGGCAGAAGGCAACATTTCCCCTTGGTGCAGGGATGACTAACGTGGTGGCATTTATTTAAGTTGAATGCCATGAGGTTGACAGGTGAGGTGCTGAGGACCTTTTGGACAGAGTAATGTGGGACGCACTGGCTGAAAGGGTGGTGTAGGTACAAACCCTCCTAAGATGCAATAAGTCTTTGGATGTGCAGCAGCGATGCCATGGCATGTTAGGCCATGGGAATAGTGGTCAGAAATGGGATAAGGCGACTTTTGAAGTTGCTAGAGACGCACATCCTCAAGGGGCCGAGGGACCTTTGTGTATGACCCACACGTCTGACTGTATCAGTCTGTGAATGAGCAGTGTTGCTGCATTAACGATTGCAGCAACCATCAGTGCTTTGGATGGTGGGCAGACAGAGTGGATGGGACTGTGACCCTCAAATACCTGGCCCCTGCACCCCAGCCTCGCCGACACCTGCCGACCTGGCCGCCTGCCTCCTCCCCAGCTCCATGGCCTGCTCCTCATATGTGGTGAGGCGCTGCAGCACGGCGTGCCCACCAACAGTCTGCTGCTGCTCCCGCATATTGCTCTCAGTTTTTGCCTGCAGAACAGAGAAGAGCATTTATTGGGGCTGATCGCTCACGTACTCTGCACGCGCACGCCGCACCCCAACCACAGTGGCCCATCTGAAGCCTCCAACGGTTCCTGTCCACACTACTGGTGATCAGTCCCCAGAAGATAGTATGGCTGCTCCCAACCCCCTCCCCCAACGGCCACCTTGGACACATTCGGCGTCCATCACTTTGAATAACACACGGGTCTTAGTGCCCATGGCAAGGAGGTGCAACTAGGTGCGGCAACAAGGCCAGGAGATGGCTCTTGGCCACGACACCTTGAGGCTCCCCTTCCACCATCTCATCACCATTAATAAGAGATGTGTTGGAGTTCTGAGCATGTGTCTAGCTGCCTCCCCTGCAGGTTGCCCCCAGACTACTCAAATGCGACAAACACCAACATACGCTGCGGGGAGAACCCATCTTCTCATCAACCACTAAGGCTGATGTAAGCATGGTCACTATCTGTTTGCCCACCCAGCGTGCGTCAAAAGCCCAATGCAGTAACGACACTAAGACGTGGGGTGGGGGGGGGCCTCAAAGGCTAAGGCTACCTGCTGGGTCAAATGGCCAAGGCCAACATGGTGCTTACCCTTCCAGAGCGCAGCAAATCATTGAAGCACTTGCGGCACTGTGTTCTGGTGTGCCGCACAGCATCATGAGAGCTAACAGCCTCTGCCACCTCCTGCCACACCTGCCTGGTGACGTGGGGGGCCCTCCTCCTCCCATCCTCCGGAAACAAGACATCCCGATGGTGGGACACCTCTTCCAGGAGGGCAGCAAGGCAGGCATCTGAGAACCGAGGGGCACAGTGGCCCCCCGCTAGCCTATCCTGCAGCCTGCCACCCTCCCCCTCCTCTGCCCTCACATCTTGTGCTGCCCGATGACTGGCCATGGTGAACAGCCTAAAAGAGGCTGCCTGGCCGCTCTTTATACAGACTGCCAGTTCCCTATTGGAACCAGTGGTCTGAACACGCCTGCCGCCGATTTAATTCTCCCGATGAACATGGGAGTCGAAACCTCGCTGGGCGGGCCTTAATTGGCCCGTCTGCGCAAAATGGTGGTGTGGCCCATTTCGGCAGCTGCGATCGGCTGCCCGCCCGCTGCCAGGTCGATCGGGCCTGCCCGCCCATCAAGCACAAAATTCAGCCCCTGGGCTGTTGTCTTTGGCTCCAGCAGCAAGCTCTTCACTCTTGCCAGAGACTCTATCCTTTTTCCCCAGTTACTGTTTCAGATTGCATCTAAGTTTTCATAACCTCAGTATACTATTCAAGCCCAAACTGAATTTCCACCCCTGAACATCTGCCTCAGAAAACCCACTTCAACCTCTTTAATATTGTCTACTTTTGGCCTTATCTCAGCTATTTTCCTTTCAAACCCCCATTAATACATTTGCCCTATTAATACATATTATTCCAGTGTTCTCTGGCTTTTCTTGAACCTCAATTATCTTCATTGTTGACAAAATTTCAATGCCTGTATTACATTTCTCACCAAGTCCTGCACATTTTTGTCCCTGATCTTGTTGAACTACATGGACTTTGGTACCCCAATGCTTCAAATTTTCAAATCACATCTTTGCATTTAAATCTCTCCATGGTCTTGCCCTTCCCTATCTCTGTAACCTTCTCCAGTGCTACCATTATCCTACCTGACAGGAAGTACACTACTCTTCTACAGAATTAGCAGGTCAAAACTGGGCATCCATAAGGTGCTGGGCCATCAGTAGCACCAGAGTTGTATTCTATCACAGGGCAGAATTTTACATTTGGCGTGCGGGCACGCACCCAACATGCCGGAACGTAAAATGACACGCGATGACGTCAGGCATGCATCCCAATGTCATCACGAACTCGCGTGACATTTCGTTCGGCGGGTGCGCGCCGGTGTCGGCTGTGCGCCCGCTGATAATTGAAAGGCCTATTAAGGTCATTAACGAGGTAATTAATCTGAATTTTACGCTGCCCATCCGACCTTACAGTTGGCGGGCAGGTGAAAAGGCCAAGCGGCCTTTACATTTTTTAGGAAACCTCATCCACGAGTGGGATGAGATTTCCTAAAGCAAGAACAAATTAAATAAAAACTTTCTTTGAAAAATAAAAACTTGTCCCATCTCATGTGACACAGTCACATGTGAGGGGACATGTTTCATTCAATTTTTAATGTATTTATTTACTTTTTTAACAAGGGCTTCAATCTCCCTGAGGCAGCTCCATGCCTCAGGGAGATTGAAGTGCTCTTTTGCGCGCATGCGCGAACTGCACTCGAGGCCCGGCTCTCCCTCCTCCCCCCGCCCGCACAGGTAGCGCTCGCACTACTGCTCATGATCCATGCAGGGCCGCCCTTAATTGGCCCACCCGTGCGAAATCGCCGTGCGGAGCCAATCGCGAGCGGTGGTCAGCTCCGCAACTGCCCCCAACGAATGGAAAATCCTGGCCCCAATCTCTAAACTCTTGGCTTGACATATACATCACTCTACCATTGTCATCCAGTTAGGGGATCAGTCCTGGATCAATGAAATGTGCAGATGAGCATGCCAGGAGCAGCACCAGTCTCAACTGAAAATGAAATGCAAACATGGTGAAACTACAACATAGGACTACATACATGCTAAACCGCAGAAGCAAATTGATATAGGCAGAGCTAAGCGATCCCACAAGTAGGAAATTAAATAAAAGCTCTGTAGTCCAACTATATCCAGTCGTGAATGATAGTGGAGCAGTCTCCACAAATATCCCAACTTTCAGTGATGGTGGAACCCAGCATGTGAGTGCAAAAGTGGATGAATTAATCGTGCAAATAGATGTAAACAGTTTTGATATAGTCGGGATTATGGAGACATGGCTGCAGGGTGACCAGGGATGGGAGCTGAACATCCAGGGGTATTCAGTATTTAGGAAGGTCAGGCAAAAAGGAAAAGGCGGTGGAGTTGTATTGCTGGTTAAAGAGGAAATTAACGCAATAGTGAACAAAAATATTAGCTCCGGCAATGTGGAATTTGTATAGGTAGAGCTGAGAAACACTAAGGGGCAAAAAACGTTAGTGAGGATTGTATATAGACCCCTAAACTGTAGTGGTGATGTTGGGAATGGCATTAAATAGGAAATTAGAGACGCATGCAATAAAGGAACATCTGTAATTATGGGTGACTTTAATCTGCAAATAGATTGGGCAAAACAAATTAGTAACAATACCATAGAGGAATTATTCCTGGAGTGTATATGGGATGGTTTTCTGGACCAATACGTTAAGGAACCAACTAGAGACCAGGCCATCCTAGACTGGGTATTGTGTAATGAGAAAGGAATAATTGGCAATCTAGTTGTAGCCCCTTGGGGATGAGCGACCATAATATGATAGAATTCTTCATCAAGATGGAGAGTGACGTAGTTGATTCTGAGACTAGGGTCCTGAATCTTAATAAAGGAAACTACGATAGTATGAGGCGCGAGTTGGCTATGGTGGATTGGGAAGCGTTACTTAAAGGGATGATGGTGGATAGGCAATGGCAAACATTCAAAGAGTGCATGAGTGCACTGCAATTGTTTATTCCTGTCTGGCGCAAAAGTAAAACAGGAAAGGTGGCCAAACCATGGCTTACAAGGGCAATTAGAGATAGTATTAGATCCAAGGAAGAGGCATACAAATTGGCCAGAAAAAACAATAGGCCTGAGGATTGGGAGCAGTTTAGAATTCAGCAAAGGAGGACCAAGGGATTGATTAAGAAGGGGAAAATAAAGTACGAGAGTAAGCTTGCGGGGAACATAAAAACTGACTGTAAAAGTTTCTATAGGTATGTGAAGATAAAAAGATTGGTGAAGGCAAATGTAGGTCCCTTACAGTCAGAAACAGGGGAATTTATAATGGGGAACAAAGAAATGGCTGACCAACTAAACACATACTTTGGTTCTGTCTTCACAAAGGAGGACACAAATAACATATCAGAAATGTTGGGGAACACAGGGTTTAGTGAAAGGGATGAACTGAAAGAAATCAGTATTAGTAAGGAAATGGTGTTGAGGAAACGGATGAGATTGAAGGCCGATAAATCCCCAGGGCCTGATAATCTACATCCCAGAGTACTTAAGGAAGTAGTCCTAGAAATACTGGATGCATTGGTGGTCATCTTCCGCGATTCTACAGACTCTGGAACAGTTCCTATAGATTGGAGGGTAGCTAATGTAACCCCACTATTTAAAAAGGGAGGTAGAGAGAAAACAGGGAATTATAGACCTGTCAGCCTGACATCAGTAGTAGGGAAAAGTCTAGAGTCCATTATAAAGGATTTAATAGCTGAGCACTTGGAAAACAGTGGCAGAGTCGGACAGAGTCATCATGGATTAACGAAAGGGAAATCATGCTTGACAAATCTACTGGAATTTTTCATTGATGTAACTAGGAGAGTTGATGAGGGGGAGCCAGTGGATGTGGTTTATTTGGACTTTCAGGAGACTTTCAGCAAAGTCCCACATGAGAGATTGGCGTGTAAAATTAAAGCGCATGGGATTGGGGGTAGTGTATTGAGATGGACAGAAAACTGGTTGGCAGACAGGAAACAAAGAGTAGGAATAAACGGGTCTTTTTCCGAATGGCAGGCAGTGACTAGTGGGGTACTGCAGGGATCGGTGCTGGGACCCCAGCTATTCACAATATATATTAATGATTTAGATGAGGGAACTAAATGTAATATCTCCAAATTTGCAGATGATACAAAGCTGGGTGGGAGGGTATGCTGTGAGGAGGATGCTGAGATGCTTCAGTGTGATTTGGACAAGCTGAGTGAGTGGGCAAATACATGGCAGATGCAGTATAATGTGGATAAATGTGAGGTTATCCACTTTGGTAGCAAAAACAGGAAGGCAGATTATTATCTGAATGGCTATAAATTGAGAGAGGGTAATGTGCAACGTGACCTGGATGTCCTCGTACACCAGTCACTGAAGGTAAGCATGCAGGTTCAGCAGGTGATAAAGAAGGCAAATGGTATGTTGGTCTTCATAGCCAGAGGGTTCGAGTACAGGAGCAGGGATGTCTTGTTGCAATTATACAGGGCGTTGTTGAGACCACACCTGGAATATTGTGTGCAGTCTTGGTCTCCTTATCTGAGGAAGGATGTTCTTGCTATAGAGGGAGTGCAGCAAAGGTTTACCAGACTGATTCCTGGGATGGTGGGACTGACACATGAGGAAAGATTGAATCGGTTAGGATTATATTCACTGGAGTTCAGAAGAATGAGGGGAGATCTCATAGAAACCTGTAAAATTCTAACAAGACTAGACAGAGTAGATGCAGGAAGGATGTTCCCGATGCTGGGGGAGTCCATAACCAGGGGTCACAGTCTTAGGATACAGGATAAACCATTTAGGATTGAGATGAAGAGAAATTTCTTCAACTAGAGAGTGGTGAGCCTGTGGAACTCGCTACCACAGAAGGTAGTTGAGGTCAAAACATTTGTATGTTTTCAACAAGGAGTTAGATATAGCTCTTGGGGTGAAAGGGATCAAAGGATATAGGCAGAAAGCGGGAGCAGGCTTTTGAGTTGGATGATCAGCCATGATCATAATGATAGGCGGAGCAGGCTCGAAGGGCTGAATGGCCTACTCCTGCTCCTATTTTCTATGTTTCTATGTAAGAGATAAGGCTGAAGAATTTGTAATCATATTCAGTCAGGGATAGTTAGTGGATGATCCATCTTGACCTCCTCCTCAGGTTCCCATCATAACAGAAGCCAGCTTCAGCCAATTCGATTCACTCCATGTGATATTAAGAAACAGCAGCAAGCACTGGATTCGGTAGAGACTATGGGCCCCGAGAACATCCCAGATGTGATGCTGAAGAATTATGCTCCAGAATTACCCATGCCCCTCATCAACTTTGTCCAGTACAGTTACAATAATGGCATCTACTTAATGAAGTGGAAAATTGAACCAGTATCGCCTGTCCATAAAAAGCAGAACAAATCCAATATGGCCAATAACGACACCATCAGCCTTCTGTCAATCAGCAACAAAAGTGATGTTTTGTGCATTGACAATGCTATCAGCCTACTGTCAATCAGCAGCAAAAGTGATGCTTGGTGCGTTGACAATGCTATCAAAGGCTATAACCTGCTCACTGATTCCCAATTTGGGTTCCGCCAAGATCACTCAGCTCCAGACCTCATTATGTACTTGGTCCAAATTTGGACAAAAGAGCTGAGTTCCAGAGGTGGGGTCAGAGTGATCTTCCTTGACATCAACGCAACATTTGACCAATGTGGCACCAAGGAGCCTTCGCAAAATTGAAGTCAGCGGGAATCAGCCGAAAATTCTCTACAGGTTGGAGTTATGTCTAGTACAAAGGAAGACAGCTGATGTTGTTGAAGGCCAATCAGCTCAGACCCAGGACTTTGATGAAGGAGTTCCTCAGGACTGTGTGTTAGGCTCAGCGTCTTCAGCCATTTCATCAGTGATCTTCCTTCCATCATCAGGACAGAAGTGGGGATATTCACTGGTTATTGTGCAGAATTCGGTTCCATTCACAATACTCAGCTAATGCAGCAGTCTGTGCCACAGTCAGCGAGACATGAACAACATTCAGACTTGGGCTGATGTTTGGCACAAATGTTACTTGAGTGCCAGGCAATGACCTTGTCCAACAAGGAGAGTCTAACCACCTCCCCTTGACATTTAATGGCATATACCATCGCTGAATCTCCCACCATCCGCATCCTGGGGTTCACCATTAACCAGAAACATAACTGGGCCAGCCACAAATATTGTGGCTACAAGAGGAGGTCTGAGACTAGGGGTGGAATTTAATTCCCCACCATGGAGGTGAGTTTGGAGGTTTTTTTTTAAAAATCGAGCAACAGGGTGCAGTATGGGTACCCTACCGCCCTCCACCTCTGTCCAATTAAGTCTGGGATGGGAAGGTTCATGGACAGCCTTCCCACTTGGACTCCAATTAAGGCCCTTAAGTGGGTATCCTACCGCTACTGGTATAAGAGGAGTTGCCGCATGGGGAGCCCAAAAAGCAAACTCTGTCATGTTTGCAGGAACTCAGGGGACGATGGGGGAGTCCCTAGTTCAAAGTGTGCAGTTCCTGATCAAGGGACCCAGCATTGGGAAGAACCACTGAAAGCCACCCCCTCCCTTTGCCTCATCCCCCCCTCCTGTGACCTCCATCCAGCAACCCCCATCTCGCCATCTGTTACCTTTGGCCTGGGTGCCTCGTTGATCCTGGCCATCTGGTGGGTGCATTGTCGGCAGCTGCCACTTATCCCGCTGGCACTGAAAGCATTGGAGAACTGTTGGCTTCTGATTAGCTTACAGCTCTAGTGCTCCTGGGGTTGGGGGGCAGGATTTCCACCTCTGGGGTTCTTAATCCTAGGAAAGACCCAATAGTGGCCACTTATGTGCCTGATGGGCACTTAATACAGTAGGCCTTACCCAATGGAGGTGGCACAGGCCTCTTGCTGGTTCTCCAGCCAGCAGGCAAGACTCCTGTTGCAAATATTAATTTCCACTCTAGATATCCTGATGAGAGTAATGCAACATCCTCACTGCTCCCAAAGCCTTTCCACCATCAAAGGGCATAAGTCAGGAATGGGATGGAATATTCTCCTCTTGGCTGGATGAATGCAACCCCAACAAGTCTCTAGAAGCTTCACACCATCCAGGGTGAAGAAGTCCATTTGATAGGCACCACATCCATCACCTTAAACATTCAGTCCCTCACCATTTGTGGCAGCAGTGTGTACCATCTATAAGATGCAGTGCAGCAACTTGCCAAGGCTTCTATAATACCACCTCTGAAACCCATGAACTCTACACCCAGAAGAGCAAGGGTACCATGCACATGGGATCACTATGACCTGCACGTTCCCTTTCAAGTCAAAAAACATCCTGATTTGTAAATATATCACCAATCATTTATGCCACTGACTTAATGTTCTGCAGCATCACACCTAACAGAACTGTGCAATAAATTTCACCACATGGACTGCAGCGGTTCAAGGAGATGGTTTATCACCACCTTCACAAGGGAAATTAAGGGTGGACATTAAATGCTGGCCTAGCCAGCAGTGCTCACATCAAATGAATGAATGAAAAATAACTCAGACTCTGGACTCTTGTGATTCCTCTTTGTCCCAAATTGGCAGTTCCTTTTTACAATTGCATAACATCGTTTAGAAGAGAGGCATGTTACCCAAGCTTTTCGTCTTCCACTCATCAGGACAAACGCAAGAAATCCAAATTTTAAATGATCACAACAATTTCTACTACAGGAGAAAAGAATGCTGATTGGATGTCAAGTCAACTTTGGTCAAGGCATTGCCATGGAGAAAGCATCGGGGAACTATGTGCTCCCGAAGTTCCCAGGTAACTCAAAATAGGTGTGAGGCTTGAACATATTCCTTTTATTTGCAGAGAACAGGCCCCTATCTATGAATGTATGTCACTTCAAGCAAGAGTAAATGAGCCATGTTATGAGCTTGACTGATTACCTTAAATTGGTTGTTAGTGTAGCTCACTCAGGATTGTTCAGCAAGTGTTGCCCAATCATGGAATCACATCTACCAGTAGATGTTTTGGTTTGGGTTTTGCAAATGCGGGCTGGTTGAGTATGGTCTGTATTCTGCCTATTGTGTTCTGCCTACCACACATCTGAACATCGTGTATGCCGGTGTGATGCCAGGTATGTTGGCTGTGTCCCAGTAATTGATCAAATTTAACAGTATGTTCCGTTGTTTGTAATAGGCAGAGAACAAAAGATATAAAATTAATAAGGACCTTATATAACTAGCAAGTCATCAAATTGTGTAGAAAGTGTTTTCAAAGAGAACAAGGGATTAAAATATGAATAAGCTGGCAAATCATTTATCACTGGCCCCTTATTATGGATTTTCAGCTTTATTGGAAAGTCTTCACACTAATTGCAAGGAGTCCATGTGGATCCAGTAACCTAATCCACGTTGGTATATTGTACAGCAGCAAACAAATCTAGTTGGTAATCAGAGACTGTCAACAGCAAACTTTTTTTTTTTACAAATAAAGCATTTGATCCCTCCTGAATTGACTTTATTTCTATTAAACTCCAGTAAAACTCTTTCGAGTTAGGGTATGTTTGACAGTGATTCTCTATCTTCATCAGTCATCTCCTGTTAATTCCCCTCCTCCACAAAGATCTGTCAGGCTCCTCTCTAATTAAATTGTTCAGCCAAGAGTATCTTCATACTCAAGTCACACTGCCTCAGTCCTCACAATCTTTAAAAAGAACTAGCTCCTTCTCAACTGATGCTTTCCACCCCACAGATAATAGGCCTACTGCTTCCAAAGAATCTTTTCAGTTGTCAAACTCATGTCTTTAGATTTCCTTTTGCACCTTCAGCAATATGCTCCATTGATCTACTCCAGTGCCAGGAAAGATTATTTGAGGAGCACATGATCTTGCTTAACAAAAGAGGCACAGTCAGACTCTCAGCTGAATGTGTCCTAAGTAAATTTACCTTTTGGGTGTGTGTCATCGCAGTTGAAGAGCTGTATGCTGAAAATTGCGAGGCGAAAAATGTTAGCTGCCATATGCTTTTGCAACTGATACCAGGCAAAATTCTTAAACAAAGCAGCATCATAATCAAAAACAATTTAATTTTAGATGAAGACTTCTTTTTTGATGGGATAGCTTAGAAAATCGACAAGAATATGCTCCTCAAAATGAATATTATCAATAAATGAACAAATAAAGAAATAAATGTGATACTCAGCTTGGAGTAAAAGGACTCCCCTCATTAATACTACTTTCGCCTCTGAAGTATTCTGAAGGTTCATATCATGGGAATCTGCATTCTATTGCTAAGGTATTACATCAATTCACAAAGCTTTTGGTAATCCTTTAAAATTGAATTTTAAGCAAATTGACAGCCAATTAAGATACATTGCAGAAAAATATGTTTTAACAAATCTGCAATAGGTTTACAGACTAGAGTTGATTTTACCAAGAAACATCAGTGGCATGGCACATTCAAGTACAATGCTCCTCACTCTGCCTTCCCTAGTCTTCTGCTCTACATCACTTCTCTAATCAACAAACCATGCAGTCTACGTTGAAGAACCTCCTGACATTCCCATTTGACTAGCCATCACTGGCACTTACCCTCACTGTCATGAAAAGATATTAATGTCTATAGTGTTACTGGAAATTATTTTTAAACTGGGATTGTAGGAGTCTATGTCTGTGTATGTCTTAATTGGATTAAAACCAGCTAGTCTGGGTGCTTTGATGTACACATAGAAACATAGAAACTAGGAGCACAAGTAGGCCATTTGGCCCTTTGAGCCTGCTCTGCCGTTTAATATGATCATGGCTGATTCTCTAACTCAACATCATATTCCCACTTTCTCTCCATACCCCTTGATGCCCCTAATATCCAAAAAATTATCAATTTCTTTCTTGAATATACTCAGTGACCCAGCCTCCACAGCCTTCTGTCGCAGAGAATTCCACAGGTTGACCACACTCTGAGTGAAGAAATTTATCTCCATCTCAGTCCTAAATGGCCTGCCCCATATCCTGAGACCGTAGACTAGACTCCCCAACCAGGGGAAACATCCTCCCTGCATCTAGTCTGTCTAGCCCTGTCAGAATTTTATACATTTCAATCAAGTCTCTTCTCATTCTTCTGAACTCCATTGAATACAGGCCCAGTCGAACCAATCTCTCCTCATATGACAGTCCTACCATCCCTGATATCAGCCTAGTGAACCTTTGCTGCACTCCCTCTAATGGCAAGTATACCCTTTCTTAGGTAGGGAGACCAAAACTGCATGCAAATCTCCAGGTGTGGTCTCACCAAGGCCTTGTATAACTGCAGTAAGACATCCCTACGTCTGAACTCAAATCCTTTTGCAATGAAGGCCAACATACTATTTGCCTTCCCAATTGCTTGCTGCACCTGCCTGTTTACTTTCATTGACTGGTGTACAAGGGCACCCAGGTCCCTTTGTACATCCACATTTCCCAATATATCACCATTTAAATAATACCTTGCCTTTCTGTTTTTCACACCGAAGCACATAACTTCACATTTGTCCACATTATACTGCATCTGCCATGTGTTTGCCCACACAAACAAATTGTCTAAATCACCCTGAAGCCTCCTTGCAACCTCCTCACAACTCACAACCCCGCCCAGTTTTGGGTTGTCAGCAAACTTGGAAATATTGCATTTGGTTTCCTCATCCAAGTCATTGGGCCCCGCACGCACGCGCATAAAATGACGCACGATGACATTGGGCAAGCGGGACGCCTTCACGGCGCGCCTTTGCAATATTTCATGGGGCGAGCGCACGTTGATCTCTGATGCGTGCCCACCATTAATTAACCGTCCACTTAAGGCCCTTGAGGCGCCAATCGACAGCGATTTTTTGGCGCCCGTACAATCTTCAGGTTGGCGCATGGGCACAACGGGCAGGCGGGTAGGACACATTTGTATAAACCTCATCCACGGGCAGGATAAGAGGGCTCAGTGGGGTTGCGAGTGTGCTCTGTCAAATATTGATGTTTCAAAGTTACTGATACTTGCCTGTGTGATCTGCAATACTTCAAAACGCATACCAGCTGCTTGGTCTGGACTCACAACCTTCAGGTCAGCACTCTGCAGTGAGGAATCTTTTTTGGGCCTGCATGTTTCAGGAAGCCTTCCATTATCCTGGAAACGGGAGCGGAACTCTCCACTAGAGGCACCTCCTCTGAGGAGGAAGGGGCGGCTAGAAGAGGGAGAAGGCCAGGAGTGCACATTCAGCCTCCAGGGGAGCCACCTTTGGGAGGTCATGCGCAGGCACATGGGGTGCAGAGCCAAGAGGTACTCCAAGGCGGAAGGGGCCGCAGAAGACGCCACTATCCTGCTGCCAGGGTATACAGGTGGCAAAGCAGCTACCTCAATATGTCTGAGGTGCAGTGCCGAAGGAGGCTCCGTCTCTCAAGGGAGACAGTCAACTATATCTGTCAGATGATTGGGCCTGAGATCTCCGCGAACTGTATGGGTGGACACCCCATGTCAGTGGCTCTAAAGATCACAGCTGCCCTCAACTTCTATGCCTCTGGCTCCTTCCAGGTCAGTGGGTGATCTTTGTGGTGTCTCCCAATCAGCTGTCCACATTTGTGTCAAGCAGGTTACAGATGCTCTGTTCAGGCTTGCATTGACCTTCATCCACTACCGTTGGGACCAGGCAAGAGAGACACAGTGAACCAGAGGTTTTGCGGCCATTCGCGTCCAGGGTGCAATAGACTGCACACATTGGCCATCAAGGCACCAGCAGGTGAGCCTGGTGCCTTCGTCAACAGGAAGGGCTTCCACCCCATGAACGTGCAGATAGTGTGTGATCACAGGATGCTGATTCTTCACATCTGTGCAAGGCACCCAGGCAGCTCCCACGACGCCTACATCCTCAGACACTCCCAGGTGCCGGGGCTCTTCAGTGCTCTAGCCCGGCTTGATGGATGGCTGCTGGGTAACAAGGGCTATCCTTTCAGAAGGTGGCTCATGATGCCTCTCCGCCATCCAAGAACAGGAGCTGAGCAGCGGTACAATAGGAGCCACGCCTCCACAAGGGCTGTGGTGCAGAGAGCCATTGGTCTGCTCAAGATGCGCTTCTGATGCCTGGACTGCTCAGGGGGCGCATTCCCAGATCGTGTGTCGCTTATAGTGGTTCCATGCTGCTCTCTCCACAAACTTGCGCTGGATAGGGGAGATGCAGTGGACGATGAAGATGTAGACACATTGGCTGCGGCTGCAAATGATCAGTCCAGCAATGAGTCCAAGGATGAGCACACACAGGGAAATTCTGAGGGGGTAGGCGCTGACCCGGGCATACTCCACGTAGGCAGGGGCACCTGGGAAGCTTTAATCCAATAAACCTTCAGCTAGCACACCTCATATGGACCTCCAAGACAAGTCTGGGCTGTGGGCTCCATATTCGAGACCTAAGTGCAAAATCTGTCTGGTTAGGAACATTAACTAAGGTCCTTGTCAATAAAGCTGAACATCCCACAAATCACTCATTACATTATTGGAAACCATCCACCTACAGAAGAAAAGAGGCATCCTCAGCCATGGTGACATGTCTGAATTTAATATTACAACCAAAGAAACGTAATGAAACAAAATAACAAAGGTGTTAAAAATCACACCAACTCATAAAGACCTCATTGTGGGCCAACACAAAAGCACCAGTGATAAACCCATGGTGTGCCTAAGGTGCCTTAAGTTTATGTTTTCGGGTGCTATGTCTTGGTGCTGACCCCTCGCTGGGAGTGGCATCTGAGACAGCCTGCTGACTCTGCTGTCCTGTTGGACTTGATGACTTTGGCGGTCGTCCTCTGACCCGTGGAGCCTGTGCTGGCCCCGCCTGGGAGGGAGCTGCCAGTTCCACAGCTGGCATCGCCCCAGTTGTCGCAGCCTCACCGGATGCAACGGTCACTGGCAGAGGGGCGGAGGAGCTGCCACCCTCATCCGGAGCACCCTGAGAGGAGCCCGCAGAAATGACAGGCAGCTGCGGCGCCGATGTGAGGTCGCTTCGAACCTCCCTGCTCACCGTGGATGGATGGGCACCGAGCTGGGAAACTTGGTGCCCAGACCATCTCCCACACTGGCACTGACCAGCTGAGGTCAATTCCGATGTGAGGGCTTGCTGGTCAGAGCGCATTCCCAGGAAGCCCTGATGGGTCTCTTGGAGGAGCTTCTCCACGAGAATCGCCACTGTCTCCATGGAGGATGCATGGCGCTCGGACATGTGGCTCATTGCTTCGGCGATAGTCCACGTAGACTCCTCCGCCACGGACACCAAGCCAAGCATAGCCTCATGTATCTCCCCCAGATGCTCCTGCACACCTGGCTACATTTCCTGCACTTGCTGCATCGCGGACAACTCCAGAGGCACATCCTCAGGCACTGACTGAGCATGTGCCTGGTCCCCTGCAGTCCTTTGACTGCTGGCACCATGGGCACTCTCTGTCTCTGCCAGCTCCTCCAGTGACTGCGAAGTGCCCTCACCGCTGTGCCCCGGGACACTAACCGATGTTCTAATTCCCACTGAGGTGCTAGTATCTGCACTGGTGCCTGCCTGGCAGAGATGGTATGACGCTGGTGAGACTTCAGGGCCCTCAGGTGCTCCTCCTCCTGGCCCTGCTGCGCCACTGATGCTGAAAGGAAAAAAGGAAGAATGAAGATATTGGATCAGTTAACGTGGAGACCATGTCAATGTGCATCCCTGTCTCCCGGATCATTATGCGCTCATCCTTCCATAAGCAATGGTCAAGCCATGTTGCAAGCTTCAATCATTCAACATTCAGCACTGCCATGGCTGCTGGGAGAACAACGGTGACCTCACTGCTGGGCAAATATACCTGCCCGTGGCACCCCAGCCTCACCGACACCAGTGGACCTGGGCGCATGGCACCTCTCCAAATCTTCAGCCTGCTGCTCAAAGTGGCTGAGAATCATTTACTGGGCCGGCCCGCCGCCAGTCCTCACCCGCCTGGCTGCACTATGTGCATTCTTCTCCTGAAAAGGAGAGAAAAGCATTGATTAGTGTTAATTGTACCTGGACTCCCTTCGCGAACGACCCACCCCAACCAGAGTGGGACATTGCAGGGCTCCAGTGTCTTCTCACCCCGCTGCTGCCGAACATTCACACAAACATGCTAGGCCTATCCCCCCATCAGACCCCTCAACCCCCTTGGCCAAATGCTACCTACATCACATTAGGCACCACACGGTCTAACCTTCCATAGTAAGGAGGCGCAAGCATGTGGAGCGCAGAGAACAGCAGATCGATCGGTGCCATGCCACCTTGAAGCTCCCCTCCCAGCATGTCATCACCCTGACTTTGACATGTCCTGACATTCCAGCACTGCACCTAGATGCAGCTCCTCCAGGTTGCCCCCAAAACAGGGTCTCAGTGTACCACATACTGCGGGGGCAGAACTCACCTCTTCACCACCCTCTCAGGGTGACCTCGGTATGGCCCACCCAGTGAAGGACACATGCCGTCAATGATTCAATGCAGTCACTACACTCAGAATTGGGCAGGGTGGGGGGCCACACCTTGGGGGAAAGCCTACCTGCTGGGTTAAGTGACCAATGCAACATGGTACTCACCCTTCCTGAGCACAACAGGTCATTGGAGCCCTTGCAACACTGGATCCAGGTGTGCCGCACCACGTCGCAGGAGCTCACCACCTCCGCCACCTCCTCCCAGGCATGCTTGGTCATGTGGGGGGGCCTCCTCCTCCTGTCCTGTGGTACGAGGACCTCCCCCCATGCTGCCACCTTCTCGAGGAGGGCAGCAAGGCTATCATTGGAAAAACAAGTGGCACAGTGTCCTCCTGCCCTACCCTCCTGCCTGGCCTGCTCACCAGTAGCACTCTGGGGAGCCCTATAACTGGCCATGATACGCAGCCTTTGAAAGGCTGCAGCAACTTTTTAAAATAGGCCACTAGGTTGCCATTGGACCCATGTGTCATTGCAGTCCTGCTGCTGCCTGCCCAATCCCGCTGTCCTCGGGAACCGCGATTCAAGCTGGGCGGACCTTAATTGGTCCACCTGTGTAAAACGGCGGTGTGGGCCCGGTCATGGGCAGTGATCAGGTCTGTGCCCTCTCCACCCCCCCGCCAGCCAGAAAATTCTGCCCCAAATGTTCTGTTACCACATCTTTTATAATAGACTCTAGCATTTTCCCCACTACTGATCTGAGGCTAACTGGTCTGTAATTCTCTTTTTCTTCTCTCCCTCCTTTTTTAAATAGGAGGGTTACATTTGCCTTTTACCGTCAGTTTTTATTTCCCTGCAAGTTTACTCTCATACTCCATTTTCCGTTTCTTGATCAAGCTTTTTGTCCACTTTTGCCAAATTCTAAACTGCTCCCAAACCTCAGGCTTACTGCTTTTTCTGGCAATTTTATATGTCTCCTCTTTGGATTTAATACTATTCCTAATTTCTTTTGTAATCCATGGTTGAGCCACATTTCCTGTTTTATTTTTGCACCAGATAGGAATGAATAATTGTTGTAATTCATGCATACATTTCTTAAATATTAGCCATTGCCTATCCACCGTCAACCCTTTCAGTAAGGTTCCCCAATCCATCATTGCCAACTCACGCCTCATACCCTTGTAATTCCCTTTATTTAGATTCAGGGCTCTAGTTTCAGATTCAACTTCTTCACTCTCCGTCTTAATGGGCAATTCTATCATTTTATGGTCGCTCTTCCTCAAGGGACCCCGCACAACAAGATTGTTAATTAATCCTTTCTCATTGCACAATACCCAGTCTAGGATAGCCTGTTCTCTAGTTGGTTCCTCAATGTATTGGTTTAAAAAACCATCACGTACACACTCCAGGAAATCCTCCTTCATAGTATTATTGCTAGTTTGGTTTGTCCAATCTATATGTAGATTAAAGTCACCCATGATTACAGTTGTACCCTTAGTGCATGCGTCTCTAATTTCCTGTTTGATGCCTTCCCTTACATCTCCGTTACTGTTTGGGGGCCTATGGGCAGCACCCACTAACATTTTCTGCCCCTTGGTGTTTTTTATCTCCCCAGATTCCACATCATGATTTTCCGAGCCAATATCCTTCTTCACTATTGTATTGATTTCCTCCTTTAC
Source organism: Cetorhinus maximus (assembly GCF_964194155.1). NCBI lineage: Eukaryota > Metazoa > Chordata > Chondrichthyes > Lamniformes > Cetorhinidae > Cetorhinus > Cetorhinus maximus. The sequence continues at coordinate 98,617,861 of NC_135880.1, forward strand.
TAACAGTGTTACCCCACCTCCTTTCCCTATTTGTCTGTCCTTCCAAAATATTGAATACCTCTGGCTGTTTAGTTCCCATCCTTGGTCACCCGGCAGCCATGTCTCCGTAACTGGAACTATATCATAACCGTTTGCATCTATTTGCGCTGTTAATTTATCTACCTTATTGCAAATGCTCCACGCATCAAGATATATTGCCTTTAGACTTGTCTTTTTAACCTTGTTAGTCATCTTAGCTTTATTTTGCACTATGACCCTATTTGTTTATCACCCTTATTTTTCTGCATTCCACTTTTGCTTTTTACTTTTCTGTCTATCGTTTCTATCCTTGTTTCCCTCTCCTCTGTCTCCCGGCTCAGGTTCCCACCCCCTGCCATTCTAGTTTAAACCCTCCCTGACAGCACTGGCAAACACCCCCGCTGAGCATATTGGTCCCGGTCCTGCCCAGATGCAACCCGTCCTGTTTGTACTGGTCCCACCCTCCCCAGAACCGGTTCCAATGTCCCAGGAATCTGAATCCCTCCCCTCTACACCATTTCTTCAGCCATGTATTCATCTAATATATCCTGTTATTTCTACTCTCGCTAGCACCTTTGAGGTCCTATTTTTTAATTTATGTCCTAACTCCTTATATTCAGCTTGTCGGACCTCATTGCTTTTTTTAACCTATGTTTTTGGTACCAATATGTATCACGGCCACTGGCTGTTCATCCTCCCCCTTTAGAATGCCCTGCAGCCTCTCTGAGACATCCTTGACCCTGGTATCAGGGAGACAACAAACCATCCTGGAGTTTCTTTTGCAGCTGCAGAAACACCTGTCTGTTCTCCTTACTGTTAAATCCCCTATCACTATAGCCCTGCCATTCTTCTTCCTCCCCTCTTGTGCAGCAAAGCCACCCGTGGTGCCATGGGCTTGGCTCCTGGTGCTTTCCCCTGAGAAGTCGTCTCCCCCAACAGTATCCAAAATGATATATCTGTTAGAGAGGGGGATGGCCACAGGGGACTCCTGCACTACTTGCCTTCCTCTGCTCTGTCTGGTGGTCACCCATCCCCTTTCTGCCTGTTTAGTCTTTACCTGCGGTGTGACCACCTCACTGAACATGTTGTCCACGACAATCTTAGCATCGTGGATGCTCCACGGTGAATCTACCTGCAGCTCTAGCTCTGAAATGCAGTTAGCCAGTAGCTGCAGCTGGATACACTTCCTGCACAGATGGTCACCAGGGGCACTGGAAGTGTCCATGACTTCCCACATAGAGCAGGAGGAGCATGTTACAGGTGCGAGCTCTGCTGCCATGACTCCCCTTTAGATTAAGCTCGTTAGTTACTCCCTTTAAAGAGTACTAATTACGTTAGGGGCGTTATTCCCCTCCAAACACTCCCAATATAGTCCAAAGTCCTCACCCTATTTTGTTTAAGCTAATAGACTGCAGCAGTTTAATTAGTAGAAAAAGTAGAAGTAGAAGTACTCACCTGACCCTACTTGCCAATCAGCAGCCTCCCCTGCGTCGTATCACTTTTTGAATTGTGACGTCACTTCGAACTCCACCCCCTGAAGGTCCTGAGGGTATGCCTGTCCTCTCCGGTCTCGGCCTCTGTTTCTCACACGCTTTTATATCGCTCTCACTGGTCTCTCCTCTCCCATCTAAAACTCACCTTTTTCCAGCTCTAACAGCAACTTTTAGTTAATAGCTAAATTAAAGAAAGACTAGACATTAGATAGAATTTAGCCCTTAATTTAACCCTTAAACTCCCTCAGTCACCAACCTCCAACTGAAGCTCTCTACTGCAGACAAACACAGCACTCCAGTGCAGACAAAGTCAGCACTATAAGATAACCTACTTTTATACTCTCTGAACCTAGCCTCTGAAAACCTGATTAAGCTAGTTATCTAATTAAGGGGTATGCGGAACATTCCTTGTTCCAGTTCTACTCAGGCCCCCTCCCACAACTCTTTCTCAGGTACATCGATGACTGCTTCATTGCCGCTTCATGCTCTCGTCTGGACCTGGAAAAATTTATTAATTTTGCTTCCAATTTCCACCCCTCCATCATTTTCACTTGGTCCATCACTGACGCTTCCCTTCCCTTCCTTGACCTCTCTGTCTCAATTTCTGGTGATAGACTGTCCACCAATATTCATTACAAGCCTACCGACTCCCACAGCTACCTCGACTACAGCTCCTCACACCCCACTTCCTGTAAGGACTCCATCCCATTCTCTCAGTTCCTTCACCTCCATCGCATCTGTTCTGATGATGCCACTTTCCAAAATAGTTCCTTCTTCGTTAATCAAGGTTTTCCACCCACAGTGGTTGACAGGGCCCTCAACTGTGTCTGGCCCATCTCCCGCGCATCCGCCATCACACCTTCCTTTCCTTCCAGAACCATGATAGGGTCCCCCTCGTCCTCACTTATCACCCCACCAGCCTCCGCATTCAAAGGATCATCCTCCGCCATTTCCGCCAACTCCAGCATGATGCCACCAACAAACACGTCTTCCCTTCACGCCCCCTGGCGGAATTCCGCAGGGATCGTTCCCTCCGGGACACCCTGGTCCACTCCTCCATCACCCCCTACACCTCAACCCCGTCCCATGGCACCTTCCCATGCAACAGCAGAAAGTGCAACACTTGCCCCTTTACTTCCCCCTCCCCACCGTCCAAGAGCCCAAACACTCCTTTCAAGTGAAGCAGCACTTCACTTGCACTTCCCTCAATTTAGTCTACTGCATTCAGTGCACCCAATGCAGTCTCCTCTACATTGGAGAGACCAAATGCAGACTGGGAGACCGCTTTGCGGAACACCTTCGGTCTGTCCGCAAGCATGACCCAAACCTCCCTGTCGTTTGCCATTTCAACACACCACCCTGCTCTCATGCCCACATGTCCGTCCTTGGCCTGCTGCAATGTTCCAGTGAAGCTCAACGCAAATTGGAGGAACAGCACCTCATCTTCCGACTAGGCACTTTACAGCCTTCCGGACTTAACATTAAGTTCAACAACTTCAGATCATGAACTCTTTCTCCAACCCCACCCCCTTTCCAATCCCCCTTTTTCCAATAATTTATAATTTTTAAATATATTTTTCTTTTCCCACCTATTTTAAAATTTTTTTTTGATCTATCGTTTTATCTCCACCTTTTAGCCTATTTCGATCCCTTCTCCCCACCCCACCCCCACTAGGGCCATCTGCTACTTGCTTGTCCTGCTTTCTACCCTTAATGTCACCATTAGCACATTCCTTAGATAATATCACCACGGTCAACACCCCTTTGTCCTTTTGTCTATGACACCTTTGGCAATCTCTTCTTTGCCTCCACCTATCACTGGCCCTCTCTCCAGCTCTACCTGTCCCACCCCCATCAACCAGCTTATATTTCATCTCATTTCTCTACTTCCTTAGTTCTGATGAAAAGTCATACAGACTCGAAACGTTAACTGTATTCCGCTCTGCAAATGCTGTCAGACCTGCTGAGTTTTTCCAGCTATTTTTGTTTTTGTTTCAGATTTCCAGCATCTGCAGTATTTTGCTTTTATCTAATTAACTAATTACAGTTGCAAGCAGAGCCTGTATGAGCCCTGTTTTAAGGCTGGACTAAAACTCACCTTCCAACCCTAACAGCAACTTTTAGTTAATTGCTAAATTAAAGAAAGACTAGACTTTAGATATAATTTAACCCTTAAACTGCCTCAGTCAGCAATCTCCAACTGAAACTCTCTAATGCAGCCAAACACAGCACTCCTCTGCAGACAAATTAGTTTGAGATGTTAATTGGGCAAACAGTAAGGAGGATAGAAGGTAGAGTGTAAATTTGCAATTGTTGAATAAAGCATTCAAGAGTGGGAGTAATATTTTGCACCAAGCTGGTAGACACCAAGCAATGTGTTTATATTACTATTAAAATTGGTGGAATGAAAGGATATTATTGTTAGGAGATGTGAAGAAATGCCAAGTGATACTATGGAAAATTTACATTCAAAGAAAAAGCTAGGTATAAACAGAAAGAGGTTTGTGTGTGTAGGGCAGAGGCATTTAAGATCTAACCAGCCTGTAAGCCTACAACTGTGTCTGCAAAGGAATCAAATTGCAAAGGAGCCTCATTTTGAATTTGTAAGGTCAAACGTGCTTTGTCTGGTGTCTGTTTAAAGTCTATGGGTTACTGTTACCTGGGAGTGATTAATTTGGGGATTTGTTTTAAAGTTATTATGGTAGTAATTTGTAGATATGTGTTCAATTTATTGTTAAATTAATAAATGTTTAATTTAGTTTTATATTAGAAACCTTTTGAGGCTAGGTGGTCTTATTCCTGAATTCAGAGCTGCATCTCAAACATACCAATTGAAAATATAGGTCATGACAGTTGTTCAAGTTTCCCTCTGGGATTTAAACAACTCAGCCTTTACCAGCTGCTGTGTTATAACAGATCAGTCCTCCTCTTTCTGCACTGGATGGTGAACCTCTTCTGTGCAGTGTTGGCATTGACCACTACTGCTACCGCCTCCCAAGCCAGAGTGGTGACACTGATGGGTCTCCTGTGGCCAGTGCGGGCGTAGAGGACATCACAGTGGGCTCCAACAGTGTCAAAAAGGTATCCTGGGGTGCATCACTAAATCAGAAGGCTGCAGTCTTCTTGCCTTTTGGGGCCATGTCTTCTGTGCAGCAGTCCTGGGCTGGAAGCACTGAGAGGTATGCATGCGGCTGCACTTTAAATATGGTGTCCAGCATGAGGAAGCAGCGAGGTGATGGCATGGTGGGCAAATGAGAACTGCCTGCCTTCAAAACGGCATGTTTTGCAGGAATGCATGATTAATGAGGCGGGTTTGGGACAATATGGAGCAAAAACCCGCCATTTCAGCCAGCAGGTAAAATGTTCTTTCTCCCTACCTACCACACTTTGTGCAAATCTGGGGTGATTCCACCCCTAGAGGCTGATTATTTCAATAGGAGTCGGATCTGCTTTTGGGCCAGAAACCTACCTCCAAAAGAAAACAAATTAAAGTTCAGAGTTTCACAAGTGTAAGCCCTTAATTGATATGGAGACTGATTTCCTGTCCACTTACAGGCAGAGGGGGCGTGAATGGAGGTTGATCAGACAAAGTATGAAACTCATTTAGGCACTGTTGCCTTGGTGGAGAAATTATGGTAGTAATTTGTAGACGTGTATCTGTTTAATTTGTTGTTAAATTAATAAATGTTTAATTTAGTTTTATATAAAAAGACCTCGAGGCTCAGCGGTCTTATTCCTGAATTGAGAGCTGCATCTCAAACATTCCAATTGAAAATATCAGTTGTTCAAGTTTCTCTCTGGGATTTAAACAACTCAGCCTTTAACAACTGCTTGTGTAATAACACTCATCTTATTACAATGTCACACCCACCCTCATGGTAATTCTCTGAAAATGTCCTTCTATCCTCTCAAAATATCCACAGCTCACACTCATAGGTTTCTTCTTTCTTTCCTTGCAGGAGAAAATGGCACAAAACACTGGGGCGAGGCAGAGTACCGAAGGTGGCCCTCCAGTCATCTCCACCTTGACAGCTCTGGAGTAGGCAGTGCTGGAGATAAGCTGGTTCTTGGCATGTCTGGTCAATGACAATGGAGGGATATGGGGCTAAATATTTGTTTGCCTAGTGCCACTTAAAAGCAGTGCTACATAGACTATATCAATTCACTGGGGGGGGGGGGCGGGGGAGAGTGCTACGGGCTGCTATCTGCATGGCCCTTGTGGCATTCCTCAGTGATTACATCAAAGGAACCCATGCAGGTTGTGCAGGTAGCGGCTAACGTAACTTTTGCCCATGGGGAATCAACTTAGTATTTGTAGCATCATTTTGAAGCAGGGCTATGCAAGCAAATACTTAGCTTGGGGTCTCCCAGCTACATGGTGACATAATTAAATACAACACAACCACATAGCATATAACAATCACTCATGTAGACTTGATGTCAGCAGCCACTGATATATGATGATCTACACAATGATAACTTAGAATGCTCTCAATTTGTCAGTTCTAATTCTTCAACAGGTCCTAAGGGTGTCCCTTAGGAAATGGTGCCAGAGGAGAATGAAGCGTCTTAGGAGAAAGTCACTCTGAGCTCTCAAAGCTCATGTGCCCCCTCCACCCTCAGGAGTCAGTGATGAAGAGAACTGTATGGGAGCAGCAGAAAATGAAGATACCCACTCCCCGGTGGTGTCAAGGCACAGGGTAGTTTGGTTGTCACATGGCGAAGCGCACATTGCAAGTGAGCAGGAGCAGTCGTTGGATACATGTCCAAAGTGGAGAGCCCCGATTGGGGGTGCAAGGTCCTCCATACACTGCTCAGCTAAATGCAATGCTGAGTTTCATGAGTCATTGGGAAAGAGAATGCTGTTGGAGCTGCAACAGGAAATGCATGAGGTTCTGTCAACCTTTCCAGAGGCACTGCACACGATTGGAGAAGTATGCCTCTAGCATGAGTGCTGTGATACCTCAGGCCATCCATATCTGCAGCCATGGAAAAAGCAGCCACCTCCAAGGAGCATCAGATGCGGCCTCACCAATGGCCTGTACGCTCAGACTGACACCTTTAAGCAGGGTTAAAGGAAAATTTCACCTGGGCCATTCAACATCTCATTAAATGGCAGCAAAGTGCTCTCCAGCTGTTAGCTAGTGGGGTAATGTGGAGGGACCATGAGAGGGAAGATGGAAAAAGGGCAGATGGAAGTGGGCACTCTGTTCAAGTGCTTCCATTATTGACCCTTTGCTCCATCTTCTGTCAGAGCCCCATATGCTGCAACCTGTCCTGGTAGCTGAGAGGTAGCTGTGCCACTGCAGAGTTGCAGGTGGAGCAGTTTTTGGTGGGGCCTTCTCTGCCTCCCAAACCAGGGGACATTAGCCAAGAGCATCTGAAAAGTCAGAGCAGGGAGACAAGCAGCTATACTGAAACCTCAGGGATTGCACCACATAAGTGTAGTAAAAAAATGAAAAAGTATATGCAGTTGCACAAGGGTATTCACTTGGGTGCTTAGCACTGTGTTACATGGTCATATTTCCGTTTTATGTTTATGAACTGCAAACTTTAGTTCAAAGTTCCATTATCCCCTCCTTCCCATTTTTGCTTGCTGCCTGCCAAATGGCCTTCTGCTTTGTGAAGAATGGTATGACAAAAGTATAAAACAAGCAATAGATGTCTGAGAGAGGAATGAATTGTGTTGCTTATAAGATGGCTCTGTGCTGGAGGACCACAATGGTTTCAGAGTCGTTATGCCAAGTGGCTGCACTGTTCTGAAGTTTGCCTAAATCAGTCCATCTTGGGCATCTCTGGCAGCTAAGTGAGTGGTTGCAAGTGCCTTCGACACAACAGGCTCTTCCACTTCCTCCAAAGATTCAGATCGCTCATCACTGTTAATCATATCAATTAAAGTTAAATACATACAGGTGGAGCATATTGATTGGATGGTTACTTGAGCACATTTAAAGAGACACTGACACAAGGGTGGAGTGGAGTCAGGAGATATATATTTGTAATGTTTCACTCTGTGAACAAACCTATTCCAAGTAAAGTCTGGCTTTGCATTCTTCCTTCATCAATTTTCTATCAGAAGTATAATATGGAAGCAGAGAATGGTTGCCTAAAGGTGAAAGTTGGAAAATAAAATTCAAGCAGATTACAATCCTAGTGGCTACAATGGAAAATGGCAGAAAGCAAGTGTAAATTGTCAGGGTATGATCACTCTTCGATGTTTTCAGAGTCTGAACTATATGACCAGTGGAAGAATGACGTGGACACAGATTATGTCCCTACCAAGGAGAAAAGAAGATATGACCTTCGCATTAGAAGCAAAATATTTTATGGAGGAATGCCTGTCAATTGTATACTGATGAAGGTTTGGATCTTCTATTCGGGTTCCTGGATAAAATTTACAAGAAAGATCATTTATTGGATGTCTACAAGACGTAGTCAGACTTTAATAGATTTTGAAAGACAGAGGGTCATTTCATGGAGGAATATATCATGGGCTCTAACAGACTGTCTGAAAGATTCAAAAAATTCAATTTAGAGATCTGTGGTTCAGCATTAACATTTAATTGCTGGATTGTGCTAGTGTGTCCATACGGACAGTTTCACGGTTCTAACTGCGGTTTGGTTCTCAGAGAGAGACTCCCTGTTGGACTAGATGTGTGCTACCTTAAAAAAAATTCCCAGGGAAGCAGTTCTTCCCAGCAGCCTTGGTGGAACAAATGGCAGATTCCATGGTGTCACAAAGAATAAAAGACTCCGTGAGTGTTGCATTTCAAGAGCGCTGATACTGGATGCAGGCCAATGGAAGAGCTACAGACAGGAAGAATGAGGATGAAAGCAAATCTTTAGTAGATCTGGATATCACAGCAGGAGACAGAATTGGAACAGCAATAATAGCTGAATGAACCCCAGGAATGCCTGGGGAACAGTTGACAGGTCCTTCAGGTATGACTCAGAATATCATTGAACTAACCAAAGTGGAAAAGTAGGGTCTTTGAAGTGACACACACCACAGAATCCTGAGCCTGAAGAAGATGATAATAATCAAGCAGAAGGAATTGTATTAGTCACAAGGAGCTTTAGTCTGGTGACGAGTGTGTTAGTTGCAGACTCGTTCAATATGCTGCCTCAGATAGTGGTTGCACTTTGGTGATATGTTGTACAGGCTGGTTAATATGTTAGCTAGATTCACTTGGAATTGAGGATCGTTGTAAGGTTAAGGAGTATGAAATTTCTACTTGTTTTAGGTTTGGTGATGACAACGCATTGAGGTCACTAAAAAGTGATTATTCCACACAAAATCGCTGGAGTAAGCCACTTTATCAGTACCAATGTAGTCTCTAGTGAGATACTCTTGTTGAGTTGTTGTCCTTGCCTTCATCGTCTGCTGTCATTCGATTTGAGGATGATGTCTACTCATGGTTGTGAGTTTCTACCATAGGTATTCATGTGACTGAACAGGCCGATTCTTGACCCAAAATCTTTGGGCATACGGGGCAGGATGTCCCACAGGCAGTGGGATCCAGAGTGCAGAATTTGTTTCCTTTTCTTTCCTTCTCTGCTGCTCTCTGCCTCATCATTAATAATAGACCCTGGTAGAAGTCTGTGATCTGTTCAGTCACGTGAATACCCATGGTGACTTGCAACCATGAATAGACATTGTCCTCCAATTGAGGGGCAGCAGACGATGAAGGCAAGGACAACATTTCAAAAGTATCTCCCCAGAGACTACATTGGTACTGATAAAATGGCTTACTGCAGCTATTTTGTGTGGAATAATCACTTTTTAGTGACCTCAATGCATTGTCATCACCAAATCTAAAACAAGTAGAAATTTCATACTCCTTAACATTGCAACATTTAAATGGGTCCTTGGGGTGCCATCATAGTCCGCATGATCTTGACAGGCTGGTGATTAGATTTCACTGACATGTCAAACCATAATTGCCCAGACCCTCTTGCTGCTGCAGCCTTTGTCTGCCTTCACAGTCGGTCTGCTTGTTCTGCCTTTGAGGGCTTTTTGGACTACACTTTGTCTGGTACCTCTTCCTGACCTTGCTGCCATTGGTGGCCCTACCAGGAGGAGGGAGCTCCTTTGACATCACTCAAGGGATTGCTGGAGTGCACAAGGCTCTCCACCACGTTAAGATGGCAATCCATGGAGGGATGCTGTTGTGTAAGCTTTCCATGAAAATGAAACTGGACATGGAGCATGATGAAACAATTGTTTTTGGAAAGTCAGTGGATGTGCAGTTTACTCAATCAAGGCATTATTACATTCCCCTAACAGTATTTGATGTTTCTAATCAAGGTGTTGGAGATGTATTAGTGGCATCAGATGATAAGAATCAGAGAGAAAAAAAGGGAATTGTCCTAAAGTTACTTAGGCAATTTGCTCACCCTTCCTGTCAAAGATTAAAAATCCTGCTAAAAGAAGCAGGTGTGGATGATGAAGAGTATATGAGGCTCATAGAAGAGATTACTGCAAATTGTGGAATCTGTAAAAAGTATCGGAGGACACGCGACTTTAACAAATTAGTTGCCATGGATTTAAAGGTATGGGACAAAGACAGGAATACTTCAGTATTTAAAATATTTTAATTCTACACTTTATAGACATGGCAATCAAATTTAATTTTTGCTCAATTATACAAAGCAAGGATAAAAAGGTGATTATAGACAAAGTACTGGAGAAATCAATAGGGTTGGGAATTGGGACAGCAGCTAAGTACTTGATTGATATTGAAGGGGAATTTGCTAATGATGAATTTAAAGACAAGTGTGAAAACATAAACATTATAGCCATGAATACTGCAGCTGGAAGTCATTTTAGCAATGGACTCTGTGAAATGAATCATATGGTGATCAATGAAATGCTGCATAAAATCTTAGCAGATCAGTCATACTGCAAGTTGATAACTGCACTGGTATGGTGGTTCATACAATAATTTGCTTCAGGTGGTTGCTGGGTATTGTCTATGTCAATATTTATAATAGAAATCCCAAATTGCCTTCTGTGCTAAATGATTGTTTTCCTGCTCTAGAAGGTTTCTCTTTATCTGCACATTTAAATTATTTACATGCAGGAACAAGGGTTTTCATCAAACTGGGGTCTCAGAAAAGTTTTGGAGAGCTCTAAGGCATCATATAAGACCAATCGAGGTAAACTTCAACTCAGGAGATTTGGTGCATTCAGAAAGAGAGGGCCGGAAGGAATGGTAGTCGGTTGTGATGGTAAGAGAGTGGTAATCCAACATGGTAATCAAACTGTTCAGGTTCATTCCTCCCGATTAATTGGGATTGATTACAAAATCTCAGAATCTGAGCAGATGATAGGTGTTGAGGCACCCTACATTTCACATACTTGTGCTTTGGCATCAAGGTGCTAAGGAAAGGAATATGATAGGTCAAGGGCTGGATGGTGATAAGAAGAGTGATCATGACATGTAGAACAGGGCTATCACATCCAAAGGCCAAATGCCTAGAATAGGAACGTGGGTGACATGCATTCCAGAGGGGTCTAGCAAATAGAGGGATGTAACAACTGTGGGACGTGAAGGAAAATTACCAGCAAGTTTAAGCATTGGTTGAATGTTTAGGATGATAGCCAAGAAGTGAGGCTCATGGACTGGCAGAATGGAAAGTAAGAAATCATAGTGCGAGTTCTAATTGTGGGTCTGAGAGTGACTCTTGTGTTAGAAAACGATCGTGTGCAGGACAAAGAGTCCCCGACCGTGTAAGGGAGAGATCTTACAGTAGTAGTCCCAAAAGTTATTGAAATGCAAGTAGAGGCTGGACTTTCAATAGATTACACAATGAAATGAGCAACAGTCTTGAGAAACGACTAGAGGTAAAAGTCCTCATAACCATGAAGTTTTGGTGGCTGCCAATAAATTTGAGGATAAATTAATAAGAGTGGGGAAAAAAGGAATTAGATAGTTGAAAGGAATTTGGAATGAATTCTGACATATCAGATGGGGATAGCCAGCCTTGTAACATAGATAGATTTATATTGAAAAGGTCCTTGCAAATGAGACTTATAAGGCTAAAGCGAGGATAGTTGCTCAGGGTTTTGAAAAAAGACTGGGCTATACAGATGTTAGAGTGGACTCTCCCACAGCAGGAAAAGTAATCTTGAAAATCTTTTTGGTACCAGTTTTCCAGGCACGCATTCATTTGCTTTATCCTACTACTTCTAAACTCACTTATTAAGGAGAGCATTTCAGTGCTGGAGAAAGAGGATATTCCAGAGGGGTCAAGGGCAGAGTCTATTTAGCTAGAGCTAAGGAACAAAAAGGTGCAATTATATTGCTCAGTGTATTCTATAGGCCACAAACTAACGGGAATGATATAGAGGAACAAATTTGCAAGGAAATTACGAAGAGATGCAGAAATTATAGAGTAGTTACATGGGTGACATTAAATGTCTGAATACAAACTGGGATAATGATAGCGTAAAGGGCAGAGAGGATCAAGAGTTTCTAGAGTGTGTTCAGGAAAATTTTCTACAGCATATGTTTCTGTTTTAATGAGAAAGGAGACACTGGTAGACCTGGTTCTTGGGAATCAGGTGGGCCAAGTAGATCAAGTGTCAGTAGGAGAACATTTAGTTGACAGTGATCATTGTATCATAAGGTTTAGGCTGACTATGGAAAAGGATAAAGAACAATCCAGAGTAAGAATAATTAGCTGGGGGAAAGCCAACTTCAATGGGGTAAGAATGTATCTGGGCTGAATAAATTGAGTCAAAAGTGGCAGGAGAAACAGTAGCTGAGAAGAGATAGTTCAGGCACAGTCAAACTATATTCCCTCAAAAGGAAAATGTAAGGGAAACAAACCTAGAGCTCTCTGGATGACAAAGGGATAGGGATTAAGATAAAGAAGAAAAAGTGTGCTTAAGACAGATGTCAGTTAGAAAATACAATTGAGAACTAGGCTGAATATAGAAGGTTCAGAGAGGAGGTGAAAAAAACAAAAGAGAAGCAAAGAAGGAGTATGAAAAGTGACTGGCAGCCAACATAAAAAGGAATCCCAAAGTTGTCTATAGGCATATAAATAGTAAAAGTGTAGTAAAAGGAAGAGTAGGGTCAATTGAGGACCAAAAGGGGGATTTACGCATGGAGGCAGAGGGCATAGCTGAGGTATTAAATGAATATTTTGCATCTGCCTTTACCAAGAAATAATTTGTTACCCAGGCCATGGTAAAAGAGGAGGTAATTCAGACACTATAAGGGTTTAAAACTGATAAGGAGGAGTGTTAGATAGATTGTCTGTACTTAAAGTTGATAAGGCCCCAGGACCGGATAAGATGCATCCAAAGATATTGGAGGAATTGAGTGCGGAAATTATGGAGACATTTGCCATAATTTTTTGATCTTCCTTAGACTGAGGGGTGGTGCTAGAGGACTGGAGATTTGCAAATGTTACACCCTTGTTCAAAAAAAGTTAAAAGGATAAGCCCAGTAACTCAGTTAAAATTTGGAGGTGGGGAAACTTCTAGAAACAATCATTTCGGGGAAAATTTATAGTCACATGGACAAATGTGGGTTACTTAGAGAAATCCAGCATGGATTTCTTAGGGGAAAATCATGTTTAACTAACTTGCTGGAGTTTTTTGAAGAGAGGGCAATGCTATTGATGCGGTGTACATGGACTTCCAAAGGGCATTTGATATAGTGCTGCACAACAGACCTGTGAACAAAGGTATAGCTCATGGAATAAAAGGGACAATGGCAACATGGATAAGAAATTGGCTTACTGAGAGGAAACAGAGAGTAGTGGCTAATGGACTTTTTTTGGGCTAGAAAAACGTGTGGTGTTTCCGGGGTCAGTGTTGGGGCCCTTGCCTCTCCTTATATATAATGACCTAGCTTTTGGTGTACAGGATACAATTTCAAAGTTTGCAGATGATGTGAAACTTGGAAGCATTGTGAACTGAGGAGGATAGCGTAGAACTTCAAAAGGACATACACAATTTGGTGGAATGGTTGAACAGGTGGCAGATGAAGTTCAATGTGGAGAAACATGAAGTGATTCATTTTGGTAGGAAGAATGTCAAGAGACAATATAAAATAAAACATACAATTCTCAAGGGGATGCAGGCACAGAGGGACCTTGGGCCAGGATTTTGCCCTCGTCGGGTGGGCTCAGCAGGGGTGGTTGGGAGCGGTCAGGAAGCTGACTGCCGCCTGCGATCGGGCCACGACCGCGATTTCATGCTGGCAGACCAATTAAGGCCTGCCCAGCATGAAATGTGTGCTGCAGCGCTGCCTGTGTGGGGTGGGGAGGAGGGCGAGCGGGGAACTGCGTGCATGCGCTTGGGTGTGTGCAGGAAAAGCTTTCTGAAGCACAGAGCTTCATCTCAAGGAGATGAAGATTTATGAAAATAAAAAATAAAGAATTTTAAAATGTTAAAACACATGTCCCCTCATGTGACTCTGACACATGAGCAGGGACATGTTATTAATGAAAAGTTAAATTTTTAAATTTATTTTTGATTGATGTGGAAACCTCACCCGGCTTGTGGATGAGGTTTCCTAAAAAATGCAAAGGCCACTTGGCCTTTTCGCCTGCCCGCCAACCATAAGGTTGGACAGGCATTGAAAAATTACATTTAATTGGTACTTTAATGGCCTGTTGTCAGCGGGCGTGCTGCCAAATCCCGTGCGCGCCCGCTGACCAAAATATCACGCGTGTGTTCGATGACGTCAGGACGTTTGCCCAACATCATCCATCGTGCGTCATTTTATGCCCATTCAGGGCGGACATGCACCTACCCAACGTGTGAAAAGTTCTGGCCTTGGTGTATATGTGCATAAATCATTGAAGGTGGCAAGCAGGTTGTGAGCACGGTTAATAAAGCATACTGTATCCTCAGCTTTATTAACAGGGGCATAGAGTATAGAGCAAGGAGAACTTGTATAAGACAGCAGTTTGGCCTCAGGTGGAGTATAGCATCCAGTTCTGGGTGCCGCACTTTAGGAAGGATGCGAAGGCTTTGGAGAGAGTGCAGAAAAGATTCATGAGAATGGTTCCAGGGATGAGGAACTTCAGTTATGAAGATCAATTGGAGAAGTTGGGGCTGTTCTGCTTAGAGAAAAGAAGGCTGAGAAGAGATTTGATAATATTCAAAATCATGATGGGTCTGAACAAAATAGATAGGGAGAAACTGTTCCTGCTTGGGAAAGGGTCAAGAATGAGAGGGCACAGATTAAAATAATTAGCTAAAGAAGCAAAAGCGATATGAAGAAATACATTTTCTCACAGTGAATGGTTAAAGTTTGGAATGCACTGCCTGAGATTGTGGTGGAGGCAAGTTCAATCAAAGCATTCAAAAGGGAATTAGACTGTTATCTGAAAAGGAACAATATGCAGTGTTACAGTAAGACGGTGAGAGAATAGTGTTTCAAATTGGTTTTGGGGTCTAGATGGGGTTTCTTAAGAGTTTGCCTGTTACCCAAATAATGTTACCATAGTCTGTTATTCATAAAAACCGTTCTCGTTTATTGAAAATCTATGTACATTTCAGTACTTAACACAAGGTTGTACTTCTGCTTCCAACTAGATCGCAGCCCCTTAGTCATGTGACATTGCATCATAGTTACATTATCAGTTACATCAGTATCAGGTGCTCCTCATATTAACCCTTTACTCTACATCTTCCCCACAAGTCTTTATCCCAACCACATACATCCTCCTACATCTCCCCCCAAAGTCTTAGACTTCACAGGGTTAGTTTCTACAGTGCCTTGACCAAGTTCCCTGATCTGGTTCTGATTATATTTCAAGGTTGAGGATGAACTGCTCTCTCTCGCTGTTCTTCTACTTGGGTGGTTGGAGAGTTTCTACTTCTTTTTGGTTCCTTGTCTCCATCCGGATCTGAGTGGTATGTCTAAGGTTCCATTGGTTTCTTTCCCAATGATATCAAGGCTCTTCAGTTCCTTTTAATATTTCCCTGGGTCTGTCTCAATTCTATAAGGTAGAATCAGCTGTGGAGTTCTTTCTATGACAATGCCTTCTTTCTGTTGATCTCGCATCCACACTCCCTACACAAGCTGTAGCACTTTCAAGTCTCATGCTCTGTGCCTGAAGTTGAAGTTACAAGCCCGACTGTCTCTTTGAGGCTCCTCACATTTCCTAACTTTCTAACAATCATCTGAGGTAATGTTAGATTGAGCTGGAAGTTATGCCTGCAGCTGTCTTCCCATCAATAGTTCTGATGGTGAGAACCTATTTTTTTAGTGATGTTCTGTAGTTACAAAGGGTTAAGTTAATATCTTTGTTCTTTTTCATCAATTCCTTGATTGTCAGTTCTTTTTCTGCTTCTCCATTCGACTGAGGAAATCTAGTCACATGTATTAAATCATATTCCTGCGCAAAGTTATAGAACAATTTGTTAGCAAACTGAAGTCCGTTGTCTAATACCACAACATCTAGGATGCCATGTGTCACAAAGTTTCTTCTCGGTGATGTAATGACTGTCTCCGCCATGGTACTATGCAGCCTGTTCACTTCAAACCATCTGGAATAGTAATCAATGACCACGATGAAAGCTTTGCCTTTAAACCCAAATAACTGCCATGACCTTGAAGGAAAAGTGGAAGGTGCCGGTGGTTCGCTCTGTCTTAGCTGTTCACTGCACATGTAAGGCAATTTGTGATAACTCTTCAATGAAATGACTGATGCCTGGCCAACAATCTGACTCCTGGACTTTTGCTTGGCATTTCACTAATCCCAAGTGACCTCAATGGTTCTTCTGGAGAATATCAAGTCAAATTGTTTTAGGGATGACTAGTCTGTTGTTAAAAACTAAGAAAGCATCGATGAATGTGAGATGATTTCTCTGTTCAAAGTATTGGCTTGGTACTGGGTTGTTGGGAATATAATCTGGCCATCCATTCTGGCAATACTCTTTTATTTTGACACACTCACAATCCTGCAGTTGTGCTTGCTTAATTTCTAGTAATGTCTTCTCAGTGACTGGTAAGTGTTTGCTAATGAGCAAAGTATATGCTTTAAAATTTAAATCTTCCTGCTTGACTCCATCCACTGGTATTCTTGACAATGCATCTGCTGTTGTCTGGATCTTCCCTTGAATGTACTCCAGTAGCTGAATTGTATCTCATGAGTCTCAGTATGAAACATTGAATTCTAGGCGACAGTTTTGCAATTTCCTTTAGGTTAAGGTGAGTAACCAAAGGTTTGCGGTCAGTTTCAATTTTAAACCTTAATCCCATGGCATAGTCAGGGAACTTCTCACAGGCCCATGTGGCTGCTAATGCCTCTTTCTCAATGGGTGCGCACCTCTTCGTATCTAAGAAAGATCTTGAGGCAGAATAAACTGGACTTCTTTGTCCATCTTTTCGAACTTGGATCAACACTGCGCCCAAGCCTGTAGATGATGCACCCGCTGCCACAATTGTTGACAACTCTGGATTGCAGTGTGTTAGAACTTCAGGTGAAATTAAGTGATTTTTGATCTTGTCAAAAGCATTTTGCTTGTCTATGTTTCAGCACTACTATTGACCTTGTCTCAACAATTGTCATAGTGGCTCATTGATTTCTGTCAAGTTTGGAAGGATCTTGCCAGCTTGATTGACTATCCAAGGAATCCTTGTAATTCTGTGATTGTTCTAGAATCACCTTGGTTTTCTGCAGCTTGGCAGCAATTCATGAAGTTTGCACAGTGTGACCTAAGAATTTTATAATAGGTTTTGTAAATTCACATTTGTTGTTCGATGTCAAACCTGCTTCTTGTAGAACCTTGAAGAACTTGTTCTCACTCAATGGTCGTGTTCTTCCCATGATGAACTGAGTACGAGAATGTCATCCATATGGGATGATATTCCTTCCTTGCCTCCCAGGGTCTGAGACATCATTCTTTAGAATATCTCGGGTGTAGAAGCAATTCCAAATGGTAACCTGTTAAAACAATAATGACCAAACGGTGTGATAAAAGTAGCTAGCAATCTTGATTCTTTGTCCAGAGTCAACTGCCAAAAGCCACTGTTAGCATCCAATTTTGTGAAGAAGGGGTCTTTTGATAATTTGGCGAGACTTCCTTCCACTGATGCCATCGGTAGATCTTGCGCTCCACTGACATGTTTAATTGAGTCAAGTCCACACAGATCCTAATTAAACCATTAGGCTATGATACTGTGACCATTCCAGAACACTACTTCATCAGTATGGTTGCTAGAGAGATGACCCCTCGTTGTAAAGTGTGTTCAATCTCGCTCTTGACTTTGTCTAAGAGTCAGTGAAGGACCTCCCTTGCTGTGAAGTGACATTTAAGCTTAGCATCTGCCTTATGGTTATGTGAAAGTCTGTCTTCAGCTTTCCTAAGCCTGAAAATGTGGATGTAAATTAATTCCCGAATACCTCACTAGACTGCTTGTAAGCAATTCCATCAACTGTGTAAGTTAGCTTCAGCTGCAAGCATGCTTTCTGCTCATTACCACTGGTTCTGTATAGCATACAAGGGCTCCACAATTTCTTCATCCTTGTATCTTAATCTCATCAAGTGTTGGCCTTATATGGGATATAGATCGGTTGGAGACTTGGGCGGAGAAATGGCAGATGGAGTTTAATCCGGACAAATGCGAGGTAATGCATTTTGGAAGGTCTAATACAGGCAGGAATTATACAGTAAATGGCAGAATCCTTAAGTGCATTGACGGGCAGAGGGATCTGGGTGTACAGGTCCACAGGTCACTGAAAGTGGCAACGCAGGTGGATAAGGTAGTCAGGAAGGCATATGGCATGCTTGCCTTCATTGGCAGGGGTATTGAGTATAAAAGCTGGGAAGTCATGCTGCAGCTGTATAGAACCTTGGTTAGGCCACACTTGGAATATTACGTGCAATTCTGGTCACCACATTACCAGAAGGATATGGAGGCGTTGGAGAGGGTGCAGAGGAGGTTTATCAGGATGCTGCCTGGTCTGGAGGTTATTAGCTATGAGGAGAGGTTGAAGAAACTCGAATTGTTCTCACTAGAGCGACGGAGATTGAGGGGCGACTTGATAGAAGTTTACAAAATTATGAGTGGCATCTACTCTGTAGTAGATAGTCAGAAGCTTTTTCCCAGGGTGGAAGAGTCAATTACTAGGGGACATAAATTTAAGGTGAGAGGATAAAACTATAGAGGAGATGTGCGGGGCAAGTTTTTTACACAGAGGGTAGTGAGTGTCTTGAATTCGCTGCCAGAGGAGGTGGTGGAAGCAGGTACAATAGTGGTGTTTAAGAGGCAGCTCAACAAATACATGAATAGGATGGGAATAGAGGGATACGGACCCCAGAAGTGCAAAATGTTTTAGTTGATGGGCAATATGATTGGTGCAGGCTTGGAGGGCCGAAGGGCCTGTTCCTGTGCTGTACTTTTCTTTGTTCTTTGAATTTTAGTGTTGTCTCTCCTAGTCCTTTCAACTGCTTGGAGGATGGCTGTAATATGATATTTTAAGCCATTTTACTTCATCAGTTAATACTGAAACACCTGCGCCAGTATCTAGCTTAAATTCTGCGAGGTGACCATCATCTTCTAATGTAATGCCCCAATAATTATTTTCTGTTTCATTTACTTCTCTTAGGAAGGTTATCTGTTTTTTCAGTGGCTCTTTCACTACTTGGATTCGACTTGGCCTTATTATTTTCTCTTTCTTCCTGTGAGTCACTTGTATTTTAGATCGGCTGACAGTTTTAAGATGTTCTAACTTGCCACAGTTGTGGTACACTGTTCCCTGTGGTGGGCATTCTTCCCTCTTGTGCAGAATTTTCCCAGTACACCGAGACCATTTCAAGATGGCAGTTAGCACACTTCTCCCAAATTTTGCAGGCTTCTGCTTCAACATGCTTTCACTTTTCTGTCCGGCATATTGAATGGCCTCACTCATTCTTTTTCAAGGGACATCACTTTCCCCAAGAACAACCTCTATGTTTTGCATGCTAAGCTCAGTTTGTCACACTATCTGTACTGCCTTTGTGAGAGTTAAATCTTTCCTCATTAGCAAGAGATAGGGTTTGATCTAGCATCCCGGCTACTATGCGATTGCATATTTATTCATTTCGGAGAATCCCGCAGTCCCAATTTTCTGCTAACCTGCATAGTTCATTTTTGAATGAATCCATGCATTCATCTGGTTTTTCTTTTGTCTTATTAAATTTTGCTTGTGCAATGATCATATTTTTTCAAATACTGAAGTCCGCAACAAATGCCTGGAGCACTTCATTGCATGAGCTTGAAGCCTCGACTCCCTATCTTGCCTGAAGGACTTCATTGTATGAGTTGAAGCCTCATCGATTCCCTGTCTCACTGTTGAATCATTTGCAATAGCCCCTACTACATAGAGTAAAGAAGTGACCTAATCCTTTTGTTCCTTCTTATGCAAACCTGAAACTGCTTTGTATCTGGAGTATCTACTCCTCCAATTGTCCCAGTGTTGAGTCTGTTGTGAGCCTTCAGTACTTCAGAAAGGTTCTGGGAGTGGCAATGTAGATGTAAGCTCTGGATCTGTTTTTGCTTCAGTAGTTTGGCTTGTAGATTGTGATCTGTGCTCACTGCAGTCTGGACTCTGGGTTTGTGTGTCAGCTTGCATCTGTTGCACCCACAATTCTGCACTCTCAGGTGAGTGTTCCATTTTTCTTCTTCTAGTCCTTTTTCCAAGGATTTCAAGATCTTTCAAGTCTGCAGTCTTCACATGGAGTTTTTTTGGATCTTTACGCTCTGTCCACTGCCACCATGTTTTGCCTTGGGTTCAGGGTCTAGATGGAGTATTTTTAGGGTTTGCCTGTTACACTAAGTGAATTGCTCATTTGGAGAACTGGTGCAGACACAATGGGCTGAATGTTCTCTTTCTGCACTGTAACAATTTTGAGATTCTGAACTCTTTAGGTCACATATTCACAGGAGTTTAGAATGCTATTCATTAGTTATTCATAAAAAAACATTCTTGTGTAGATCTATACATACATCTCAGTACTCTACACAAGGTTGTATTTTTGCTTCCCACCAGATCGCAGTGTCTTAGTCATGTGACATTGCTTCATAGTTGCCTCATTAGTTACATCAGTATCAGGTGCTCCTGATGTTAACCTTTTAATCTACAAATGTCACTAAGTGAATTGCTCATTTGGAGAGCTGGTGCAGACACAGCGGCCGAATGTCCTCTTTCTGCACTGTAATAATCTTGAGATTCTGAACTCTTTAGGCCATATATTCATGGGAGTTTAGATCAATTGACATAAAAGCTGCATTTCTGCATAACTTTCAGAGAGGAATGTTTCTGAAACCGCCTAAAGAGGCAAGTGATGCAGAAGGGACACAATGGACACTAAACAAATGCATCCATGGCCTGAGTGATGCTTTGAGGGAACTTTTCAGTGAGATCTGTTTTGCTTAAAATAGGCTGTGTTCAATTAAAAGCAAATCCTGAAATATTTTATTGGTATCATAAAGGAAAACTTTCAGACATCTTCATGATCCATGTTGATGATCTCTTATGGGGCGGTACTGCAGAATTTGAGAAATGTGTTACTAACTGGATGAAAGGGGAATTTCAGATTAGAATTCAGGCTTCTGGGGCCTTTAAATATAATGGTTTAGATATTAAGAAGAATAACTTTATATCAGCAATCCTATTTTAGAGTCTTATTCCCATTCCGGTTAATCATGCTGTCATCGGAGAAAGATGACATTACATCTAAAGAAGAGACCGAGCAGTTGCGGAGCTTGATTGGTCAGTTGATTGATTATGCACTCAGACAAGATTGGATGCTAGTTTTGATGATTTGGAATTAAGTACACCCGAAAGTTGAGGATGTTTTATGGGCAAATAAAACATTAAAAAAATTATATCTGGAGAAATGAGTGCTTAGTTTCAGTCCAAGAACTTTTTACAAATAACATAAAGCTAGTCATTTTTAGTGATGCTTCACATGCTAATCTTCCCGATGGGTATTTAAGTGCAGCTGGTTTCATAATATTTTTGATGGATGAAAATGGGAAATGTCCTTTTGCCTGGGAAGCTAAATAAAAGGGTTGTTACAAGTACTTTAGCTACAGAAACACTGGTTCTTGAGGAAGCGATGGATTACTTTCCCCCTCTTGGAACTCTGGTCCTTGCTGCTGTACAGTGTTATGCAAGGCACAGCAGACCATGTCATTCTGAAAAGCCTTGCTAATGATCCTTGAAGTGCACCCCCAGATTTGTCCACGCAGCTGAGTTGCATCTTCAGTATCCTGATTACTTGCTCAATTACAACTTTTCTGCTCCTGTGACATATGACTCCTAGGTGTCACCGGTGGGACTTCTCACAGGTATCATCAGCCACGTCCTTAAAGAGTAACTCTTGCCTCCAAGAAGCCATCATCTGACTCAGCTTTATGGTGTGAATTTGTGTGAGACTTGACTGGTGCAGGATGAATGCACCACAGTAGCTCCCTGGGTATCTTGCACAGACATGCATGAAGATCCTCTGGAGGTTGCAGGCCAACTGAGCATTGATGGAGTGGTATCCCTTTCAGTTGATAAATACATCTGGGTGATCTGTGCACACATGATTGCCAAATGTGTGCCTCCCTGGGCCTGTGGGAATCCAACCAGAACAGCAAATCTAAGCACATATGAACATATGAATTAGGAGCAGGAACAGGCCACTTGGAGCCTGCTCTGCCATTCAATAAGATCATGACTGCTTCATTTGCAATCTCAACTCCACATTCCCACCTACCCCAATAACCTTTCATTCCTTTGCTTATCAATAATCTATCTGCCTCTGCCTTAAAAATATTCAAAGACTCACAACCTTCTGAAAGAAAAAAATTCTCCTCACCTCTGTCTTAAATAGGCAAACTCTTATTTTTAAACAGTGACCCCTAGTTCTAGATTCTCCCATAAGAGGAAACATCCTCTCCCCATCCACCCCGTTAAGACCCCTCAGGATCTTGTATGTTTCAATCAAATCGCCTCTTACTCTTCTAAACTCCAATGGTTACAAGCCTAGCCTGTCCAATTTTGCCTATTTCTGGTGTAGTAAAACTTCTCTGAACTGCTTCTAACGCATTTACATCCTTCCTTAAATAAGGAGACCAATACTGTACACAGTACTCCAGATGTGGTCTCACCATTGCCTTGTTCAACTGAAGCATAACCTCTCTACTTTTGTATTCAATTCCCCTCACAATAAACAATAACATTCTATTAGCTTTCCTAATTACTTGCTGTACCTCTTATTCTGACTGGTCTCATCACCAGCAAAGTGCATGCAAGTGCTGGCCCTGGCAAACATTGCATTTGTTACCTGTGAGATGCACTTGTCGGCAGCAGATTGAGAGATTCAACAAATAGCATCATCAGATCCCTGCAATGAGCTGAAAGTGAAGAAATTAAGCATTGTGTTGAGTTTGATTGCCATTGGTAACATGCACCACCTGGTGCACTTGGAAGGAGGCCTTCTTTCAGGAGGCTTCAAAGGCCAGCAACTACCTGAAGAGAAAATCTGAGCCTCCTGAGGCACTGGTACTTGGTATTGTCCAGGAAGCTAATCCTTTGTCTGTAGAGCCTGTGTTTGGGATATTAGCTCCTATAAAAATGGAGCTTTGTGCCCATCACCTTTGTCCCACTGAGTGGCAGGTATTTGAGGAGTAGGTTGAGCCAGGAGCTTGGGTGAGAGCCTAGACTCTCATAAAAAGATTATCTGAGTTTGTTTACACATGTGCACATCCTTAAGTGGTTATAAGAAGTTATTTTTTTCTGCGATCTCTTTTGTCAATGTCTCAAAGTTTATTTGCACAAGATTAAGAGGTGTCAAGTGATTAAAGCTTCAGTTATTGATACTTTAATAGTCTGTTTGATTGACACTTGTATAGGGTGGTAGGAACACAAGTGTTTTTTTACAAATTGTGATTGGCTGTTTTTTTAAGCAATTTGACACAGGCCACTGTTACAGCAGAGTTCATTGATTCTGTACATAGTGTATTTTTTTTTAATTTGTTCATGGAATATGGGCTTTACTGGCTAGGCCAGCATTTATTGCTCATCCCTAATTTCCATTGAGAAGGTGGTGGTGTGCTGCAGTCCATGTGTTGCAGGAATTACCTACAGTGGTGTTAAGGATGGAGTTCCAGGATTTTGACCCAGCAACAGTGAAGGAATGGCAATATAGTTCCAAGTCAGAATGGTGTATGACTTGGAAGGGAACTTGCAGGTAGTGGTGTTCCCGTGCATCTGTTGCCCTTGTCCTTCTAGGTAGTCGAGGTTGCGGGTTTAGAAGGTATGCTGGGTGAATGGACATGGAATAACATGAGTTGGCATGGAGAGTGAGGGGCCATTGGGCATGAGTTGACATTAAGTTGTCTTGGGGCATTGAGATGGCATAGGAAGTGGGCGGGGGCTGATGGGGTGTGAAGGTTCGAGGGCCTAAAATTTACCATTTCCAAGAATTCGGGGCAGGCCTTTTAACAAGACCACCTTGGCACTTGGCAGTTCCTGTGGCTAGCTCTAATCTACTTCTGGGACCAGTGAGCTTGCTCCTGTCTCCCCGGACTGTAAAGGGGCATTTTATACTGAGGCGAGAATGCAGATTCAAAATGTTTCTTGACTCAAGCTGCCTGTCTCAGTAGCGAAAATCCGGTCTGCTACTTCAACAATGCATTCTGGCACAGATTTTCAGCCAGTAATAGGAACTGATCACTGTAAGTTCCAGAGGTGGTCTGTTGCATGGAACCAAAGCACTGGTATTGAGAAATGAAGCAGGTGGAATTCAATCTGCTCTACAGGAAGGTCTGTAAAGTAGATGGGATTCAATCTGCTCTACAGAAAGGTTTGTTTATGAGTCTAACCACAATTACTGCACAGTCCATTTCTTAAGCAGATGTTTCCCTATTGTTTCGACATTTGAAACACAACTATCGAATCAGTTAACAGTTATAGAGTGGCGCAATATGCTTGGCAAAGATTTTCATTCTTGGAGATAACTGGCATTGTGAAAGTACCTTTACCATATAGATTTCAGCAGTTCAAAATGGTCCACCAGCAGCTTCTCAAGGACAATTAGTGATAGATAATAATTGCTGCCCTTGTTAACAACACTTATATCCCAAAAATGACTAATAAAAAGAAACATAAGCCTAAATATGAACAAAGAATGCATGGTAACCCCCCCTGTCTAAGAAGGGAGTGAGGCAAAAGATGGGAAATTACAGGCCGATTAGCCTGACCTCGGTCGTTGGTAAGATTTTAGAGTCCATTATTAAGGATGAGATTTCAGAATACTTGGAAGTGCATAGTAAAATCGGGCAAAGTCAGCATGGTTTCATCAAGGGGAGGTCATGCCTGACAAATCTGTTAGAATTCATTGAGGAGGTAACGAGTAGATTAGACAAAGGAGAGCCAATGGATGTTATCTACTTGGACTTCCAGAAGGCCTTTGACAAGGTGCCGCACAGGAGGCTGCTCAGTAAGATAAGAGCCCATGGTGTTAGAGGCAAGGTACTAGCATGGATAGAAGATTGGCTATCTGGCAGGAGGCAGAGAGTGGGGATAAGGGGGTCCTTCTCAGGATGGCGGCCGGTGACTAGTGGAGTTCCGCAGGGGTCAGTGTTGGGACCACAACTTTTCACTTTATACATTAATGATCTAGATGAAGGAACTGAGGGCATCCTGGCTAAGTTTGCAGATGATACAAAGATAGGTGGAGGGACAGGTAGTATTGAGGAGGCGGGAAGGCTGCAGAAGGATTTGGACAGGTTAGGAGAATGGGCAAAGAAGCGGCAGATGGAATACAATGTGGGCAAGTGTGAGGTCATGCACTTTGGTAGGAAGAATAGAGGCATAGACTATTTTCTAAATGGGGAGAGAATTCAGAAATCTGGAGTGCAAAGGGACTTGGGAGTTCTAGTCCAGGATTCTCTTAAGGTTAACTTGCAGGTTGAGTTGGTAGTTAGGAAGGAAAATGCGATGTTGGCATTTATTTCGAGAGGACTAGAATATAAAAGCAGGGATGTGCTGCTGAGGCTTTATAAATCTCTGGTCAGACCACATTTAGAATATTGTGAGCAATTTTGGGCCCCGTATCTCAGGAAGGATGTGCTGACCCTGGAGAGGGTCCAGAGGAAGTTCATGAGAACGATCCCAGGAATGAAAGGCTTAACATATGAGGAACGTTTGAGGACTCTGGGTCTATACTCGATGGAGTTTAGAAGGATGAGGGGGGATCTGATTGAAACTTACAGAATACTGAAAGGCCTGGATAGAGTGGACGTGGGGAAGATGTTTCCATTAGTAGGAGAGACTGGGACCCGAGGGCACAGCCTCAGAGTAAAGGGAAGACCTTTTAGAACAGAGATGAGGAGAAACTTCTTTAGCGAGAGAGTGGTGAATCTATGGAATTCATTGCCACAGAAGGCTGTGGAGGCCAGGTCATTGAGTGTATTTAAGACCGAGATAGATAGTTTCTTGATTGGTAAGGGGATCAAAGGTTACGGGGAGAAGGCGGGAGAATGGGGTTGAGAAACTTATCAGCCATGATTGAATGGCGGAGCAGACTCGATGGGCCGAATGGCCTAATTTCTGCTCCTATGTCTTATGGTAGGGTGAACCTTGCAAAAACTGAAGTTTACATTACTAGGGTAATCTAGTTCATGCCAACCAATATGCTCCACTTAAACTTCCTCCTGTCTTTCCTCTATCAGAATAAACTTCTATTCCCTGCTCCTTATATGCTTATCTAGCCTCCCTTTATATTCGTCTGTACTACTTGATGTGGTTGTGAGTTCCACGTTCTCATCATTCTCTGAGAAAAACAATTACTTGTGAATTTCCTATATTTTTGGTGACCGTCTTATGTTGATGACCTCTAGTTTTGCTTTTCACCACAAGTGGAAACATTCTATTTGTGTCTATTCCATCAAAATGTTTCATAATTTTGAAAGACCTCCATTAGGTCAGCTCTCAGCCTTTTCCCTTCAAGATATGTATATCCCACATTTCTGCTTTCATCATTGCAATTCATTTTTGCACCCTTTCCAGTGTCTATGTTTCTTTTTTTAGAATATGGGACCAGAATTGTATAGGGTACTGCAGATGTGGGCTAACCAAGGTTCGATAGAAATTTAACATAATTTTTTGACAATTCAATTCTGCTGGGAATAAACCTTAGTTCTTGGTTTGCTTTTTAAATGGCCTTGGTTAATCTGATTCTCTACTTTTATTGATTTATTTATTAGTTTGGGACCTCTGTGAAGCTCAATTCTTTGTACTAGGAAAACCAGAGCAGGCACCTTCTGATTTTAGGCCAGCCTGTTAAATTGGCAAGATTATTTGATACATTAATCATGAGACTAGTTTTAAAAGCTGGCATGCCACATTAAATTGCCATTGTCCTCTTGGCCAGTCTTCTGGAATTGAGATAATTTGTGGGGAAGCTTCCCAGGGCTGAAGCTGTAAAAACGTGTTACAAGCTTTTGCTATTCTGGTGAACAGCAGCTATGCCTACATCATGGCTGTGGATGAATGCTGTGGAAATCTTAATTCTCCACAAGGCAGCTCAGTCAGAATACAACAGACGTGCTGGGTTGAAAATATATGATGAAGAACTTCCTTGTCAACTTACTAGGGAGTTCACCTTTGCAAAACAAGCATCGTTTTGAATGTTTGCCCAGACCCTTTGAGGGCAGTGCACCCAAACTACATATTAATGGCAACCATCTACATAAAACTGCTTGCTCTCAAGTAGTGTTATGTAGATGGTTCCCATTAATATCATGTATTGGGTAAAATAGACTGGGTAAACATTCAAACATGCTGCAATACCAAGAGTCCATGAATAGTCAGTTTGTTTGTTTCATATCTTCACACTTTTTCCCCTTTGGGGAACAGTAGGGAAGTGTTGTAAGAAGATTGTCAACCTGTTTGAACTTTTTTGTAGTTTCACCTCTTTCAGTGTTGACCAGTGTCAAATATATTTTTATTTCTAGATATGCCCCAGTTCTGTCTGGTACTAGAGACTGGTGAAGAGACAGCTGGAAAATGGCCTCAGTTAGCTTTTTTATCCACATCAGTGGCACTACAATCAGGTTGTTAGAAGTTTGGGTCTTATCGTGACTAGCTCAAGTAAATTATTTAAGACTAAAATTTAAGTGTGATCCTGCACTGCCCACTATTAAAATAGTTTAATCCGAGGGTGTAACAATGCGATCTGAAATGGAATAAAACAGAACATGCTGGAAAAACTCAGCAGGTCTGGCAGCATTTGTGGAGAGCGAAACAGAGTTAACGTTTCAAGTCGAATGTGACTCTTTTTGGAAGTAGATCCTGGTATTTTTCGGTGCATATCTTCAATCTTTCTACAGTCAGAAAGACTTAATTGTACAAGGCCTGATATGCACTTTTAAGCTGCTTTATTTCACAACAAATTAAGATTTAAAAAACAATTGTGATTGAACTCAATTAAGGCCCAATTAGTACAGTTGCCCTTTACAGAATAATGAACATACTACGCTTCAAAGTAGCAAAGGGTCATTTTGTTTGATTTAAAGTAAATTGTAAATTCCTTCCTGCAGGTTAATCTTCTGAACTTGGCCAAAGAATTGTCCTTGAAACTTGCAGATCAAAAATAAAACTGTCAATAAGTGTTCCTTGTTTTTAATCCTCTCATTCGGATAGAAAACCTGGGCTCCACAATGGCGATGAAGCGCGACATTTACAAAAAAAATAACCAGAGCTCGCCACGGTGAACAGCTCATTTCACATCATTAACTCACGCCTGCTCCTCCTGCTTCTGTTCCTCTCACCCCATCGGGCACACGTAGATGCGGGAGCGAGCAAAAGGCGGCGGTCTGAAGTGACGCGCACAACGCCCGCCCCAAATGGTTTTCGAGAGTTGCCATTGGTCGAAATGAACGCGCGTCGCTATTAAAGGGAGTGAGGCAGCGAGGCTCGCGCTAGTTCCGGTTCGCTGGGCGATCGTTGTGTTTTGAATCATTAAATTTGGTTCGGGTGCTCGGCGTTCGTGCTGAGAAGAGGCAGCGGCTCCGGCTGGGCCGAGAATGGTGATCGGGAGACGATGGTGTTCGAGTCTTTAGTGGTCGAGGTGTTGAACCGTTTCTTGGGAGATTACGTGGTGAACTTGGACACCTCGCAATTGCAATTAGGAATTTGGGGAGGTATAGTTTATGATCTGAGCGTCAGTTTTATATACAGTACCTATATAACGTCCGGGTGTTTGACAAGTACCTGCGTGAGCAGCTGCTGTCACTGGGTGTGGATCTCGGCACCCTAGCGAGGGAGTGACCCACCCATTAGGATCCTGCAGTAAAATGCACCATGGCAGGCAATTTTGTTATTAATAAAACAATTGATTTAAACAGTCTGCAATCAACCGAGAAATGTCACTTTTGCGCATTGATTATTAAAATGTTTCATGGCTGTTGCAAAGGTGCAAGTAGCTTTTTGTGCAAATGCTATTTCGGTATTGCATGGCTTTATATTCACATTTCAAGTCTTAGCTACTGCACATGCATTAGTGAAACATTTACTGATAATAGTCTATATTTAATTTGATAACGGAGGTATACGGAGAACATAACATGGGGTATGTTTTAAACATGTCGCCCATGCATTATATAGCAGTCTGCACGATATCTGTTCATTCCCTGTTTTAATGCTTCTCCAATATATGCAATGTGATGTATTAACTTAAATAAA
Source organism: Cetorhinus maximus (assembly GCF_964194155.1). Taxonomy (NCBI): domain Eukaryota; kingdom Metazoa; phylum Chordata; class Chondrichthyes; order Lamniformes; family Cetorhinidae; genus Cetorhinus; species Cetorhinus maximus. The sequence goes on from NC_135880.1 coordinate 98,647,068, forward strand.
TGTAATCGTATACACATTTCATCCTTTTTGTAAAGGCGAATGTTGAAATAAAATTGAGCTACTAGATCGATTGAAAAAAAAGAAGCGCGCATAAACATTCTCTTCAAACTTGTTACTGGCTAGTTAATAGAAGAATGGCGTATAATCCGAGTTGTAAACTTTGAAGTCAAGGATTGCTTGATTTATACAGCCTGAAATGTAATCCAATTTCTTAGTTTCTTTTTCACTTTCGCTGAGTGTTGTGCTTTCTTCTTTGCAGTTATTTATCTTTGTGGTGTTATTGCTGTCATTATGGCTACAGAGTTGTTATGGTTCTGTCCGATCACTGGAAAATATAAATCGTTGTTTTGCAGTTCTGATTGGAGTGGACAGTTTAACTGGAAAGTAGTATATATTTTTAAAAAATCTTTCATTGATACTTAATATTCTATGCCAGATAAGTGACAAGGGCTGCTGAATGGTTTAAGCAGTCTGTAATGTCCTTGGGCCAGCATAAAGCAGGAAAAGCTTATTTTTGCTTCTAAGTGTGCGCTTATGGTTGTGCATACTTTATGTAAAGCAGCATGACTTCACCCCTAGGGAGTGCATTGGAAGGATTTGTTTGCGATCAGATATTATGACAAAATATCTGGGAATTAGTACTTCTGCAAGCTTGACTAGTATTGAGGTTGCTGGAAGCACATATGCTCAATTCATACATGTGAACTTAGATTGTGTTGGAAGCAGTTCAGAAAAAGTTCACTTGGCTGATTACTGGGATGCAGGTGCTATTTTATGAGGAAATGTTGTGCTAGTTGGGCCTATACTCATTGGAGTTTAGAAGAATGAAAGGCAATCTTATTGAAGCATAAGATAGAGGAGCTTGACAGTGGATTTTGAGAGAATGTTTTCTCTTGTGGGGGAATCTAGAACTAGTGGGCACAGTTCCTTTTTTATTTAAGACTGAGAAGCATTTTTTTTGAGTAGTTAGTCTTTGGAATTCTCTTCCCATAGAGTTGTGGAGGCAGGGTCATTGAATATATTCTAGGTTGAGTTAGACAGATTTTTGATTGACAGAAGAGTTAAGGGTTATGGGGACAGGCAAGAAAATGGAGCTAAGGCCACAATCAGATGAGCCATGATCTTATTGAATGGCAGAGTGGGCTGAATGGCCTACTCTTTTCTTATGATCTTATAGAATGATCCAAAAAGCTGACTGTGTTCAAAGCAGCCCTGGATGTAGGGTTGATGACACTTGAAGATAACAAGTTGAACTGAAAGCAGAATGGGACACAAGTTTGTCATAATTTTTGTTGGACATATCCAATTTTGGTTGATTCCTAGTGAAAATTTAAACATTTACAACAATCTAACTGGCTGATTATTCTATGTTCATACAATAATCATACAACAATACTATCTCATTAGCCTTTCCAACCATGTCCTTAGCCCCATAAACCCATTAACCCATTTAAAATAAATTGTTAATTCCCCCATTAAATTGTGGGCAGAGGAATACAATATAAACATTAAGCGATTGTAAACAACAATTTCTAATTTTATTTTGTCCTTGACCCTGTTGAAAAATACATTTTATGTGGAACAAAAAGCATTAAACACTGCAACTACAAAATTCTGCTAGTGACTCTTTTTTCTTTGAGTGCTCTTGGGTAGTCATGACTTTCTACAGCATGGCGTTTGCAACCCGTTTTGCTTTTACTTTACAACAGTGACTACCCCTTCCAATACAACTGACTGCAATACAAAACTACTTCATTGGCTGTAAAGAGTTTTGATGTTCCAAGGTTCTGTAAAGTGCTATATAAATGCAAGTCATTCATTCTTTTCTTCTGTCACTCCTTTGATGTGGATGTTGACTATGCGATTGTAGATAATGTGAGTTGCTACATGATTAATATATCGCAGTAAAGAAACATTTACAGATGCATATAAATCAGCTGAATACAGCTTTCTAAATTAGAGAACATAATCACATTTTAAAAGGCCAATAGATTTAACATTGCATAACAAAATTATAAAATAAATACAGATGGAGAAGCTATTGGCTATTTCAAATATTTTAGTGAGTCATAGCATAGTAATTAAGCTACTGCATGAGTAACCTAGAGGCCTGGACTAATAATCCAGAGATTTGAGTTCAAATCCACCACGTCAGCTGGGCATTGTAAATTCAATAAATTCAATCTGGAATAACAAGTTGGTATCAGTTATGATGACTGTGAAACTTCTAGATTGTTGTAAAAATCCATTTGGTTCACCATGTCCATTATGGGAGGAAATCTGCTGCCTTTATCTAGCCAGGCCTACCTGTGAATCTAGACCCACAGCAATGTAGTTGACTCTTAATTGCCCTCTGAAATGCCACAGCAAGCCACTCGGTTGTATCAAACTGCTATGGAAAAGTCGAAGAAGAATAAAATGGGATGAAACACCTGGCATCAACCTGGGCGTGACAAAGGCATATTTAGTTCAGTTGTCCTCACTAACATCTTGAGATTTGTGCCAACATTTGGAGAGCTGTCCCACAAATTAGTCAAGCCTGCCATGGTCATACCCACAAAATTGTACCTCTCACCCAATGTCCCAGCCATCTCATTCTTCAGTATGTCCTGTCCCTCTGTCAGGATAGACTCACCAACAACGGTGACACAGTGATATAGTCATGAAGATGACTTGTAGAGACAAAGTTCCGTCTTCATGCTGAGGTCACCCTTTATTGTTTGTTTGGCACTACCACTACTAAATGGGATAAATTTAGAGCAGATCTAGCATTTTAAAACTGGACATCCATGAGGCTCTATGGGCCATCAAAGGCAGCAGAATTGTATTCCATAACAATCTGTAACCTCATGGCCTGGCATATCCCCTATTTCTAGCAGTAGTGTAGAAAGCATGCCAGGATATAGCTAGAAATGAGACCTGATGAAGCTACTGCCCAGGAGAACATGCATGCTAAACAGCAGAAGCTGTGTGCTGCAGACACAACTAAGTGATCCCATAACTAACAGATAAGATCAAAGTTTTGTGATATCCAGTCATGATTAGTTGTGGTCAGTTGAACAACTAATGGAAGAAGGAGATTTCATGAGCAACCCATCCTCAATGATGGCAGAACCCAGCATATAGTGTCATTATGGCACATAAAGAGGTCCTTAGTCCATGCCAGCTCTCACTGGAGCATTCCAATCTGTCCCATTTCCCTGCTCTATCTCTATAGCCCTGCAAGTTTATTCCCCTCAGTGCATATCTAATTTCCTTTTGAAATCATTGATTGTCTCTGCTTCCACCACCACGCTTGTAGGCAGAGTTCCAGGTCATTACCACTTGCTGCATAAAAAGTGTTCTTCCTTGCATTCCCCTGTATCTCTTGACCAAAGCCTTAAATTTGTGTCCCTCTGACCTTGTACCATCAGCTAATGTGAACAACTTTTCTTTGTCTGTCTGATCTAAACCTGTCATGATGTTGTATGCCTCTATCAAATCTGCATTGCTCCGAGTAGATCAAACCCAGCTTGTCCACCCTAACCTTGTGGCTAAAATCCCTCATCCCTGGAGCCATTCTGCTAAGTCTCCTCTGCACTCTTTCAAGGACTCTCATTCTTTGTAAATGTGGTGATTAGAACTGGGCATAATATTCTAATTCTGGCCTAATCAAAAATATTTAAAGGATCAGCATAACTTCACTGCTTTTGTATTCAATACAGTAAATCCTCACTTAAGGCTATTCCTAAAATTTTTAAAATTGGACAAAGACCTTATAAAATGGCTGAAGCTTTGTCTGTCTGTGACCCTCAAACAAAATAAGCTGTCTGGCAATATCAGGTAAACTCTCACCTTGTTAGCTCTGAAGAGACACTAACCCGTGGGCTGCACAAACTAAATTCAAAGAGAACTGTACAAAGGCCATCTGCATTTCCTAACCCAGGTTAGCCAACCAGAGTTTACTCATCTGCTAGAACAAAGGACCCCATAACCTTCTGTTCAATTCTTGATGGTTAAATGTCTCAACCATCTTGAGGACCCAGATAAGGGATATATAGCCCTTGTCAAAGAGAATGTGGAGAGGTGGGAGTCATTTAACATGGACCTCTTGCTTGTGGAGCCAGTTATATTCCTTTGCTGTACTGGATACTCAGTCTGCTGTTTACCAGCCTACAAGCAGACTCACCAGAAAAGGGACTCTGCCCAGGCTGAGTCTCTGGCCCCATCTACACTGGGCTGGAACTTCTGTACTATCACCTACAAGACTGATTCATCTCTGCATGCCTACCTTATCGTGTGAAATCACCACCACCAGAAAAATGAATGAACCAGCATCGGTTTTCAGCCCGCTGACCTCTGTGAAAGACTACCTCGTTGGACTTTGATTTGGGACTCTGGAACTCATGTGAAACAATAATTATTTTCTGTCGTCTTTGCCCTGTAAATCTTTTTTTTCTTTATCCATCTTTTTACTGTATGAATGCAAAGGGGAAACATTGCGACCTGCCGCTCACATTTTGAGTGTGTCTAAATAAAGTAATCCTTTGAGTTCATCCTACTCAAATTTGCTGTGGGGTTATTAGTGGAAATTGGATCACATCAAAACTATGGGGCTGGGGAATGTGCCACCGCTTATAATGGGATAAGCAAATCAAAACGCCTTTCTGTTCATAGACGGATCGTGAGAGGAGAAATTAGTCCTGTTTAAATTAAACCACCCAATCATATCCATAATAATACCCTGTAAGTTAAAATACTTTGCTAAATTTCTATATTCATAAATCAAACAACTTTTAAAATAAATTTAAAGGAAATATACTAACTTATTTCACCAACCTTCCTGCTCCCCAATCCTCTGGCTCGCAGTCTATCTCGCTCCCTCACCCTCCCAGTCACCACACATCCTGCTCCCATTCGCCGTTTCCCTCTCCTGAACCCGCACTGTGGGCGAGGGCTTGGGTGATTAGTGGCAAGAGGCATGAAGAGCAGCTTTGAGTTGGAGGGTTGCAGAGGTAAGGGTTGGCAGCAACTGGGAGGTTTGGGAGCAGGAGTCAGCTCCATAATGGTGCCAAATGGGTGTCTCAATCTTATGTCAGACCTGGCGTGAAACAATGTTAAAACAAAATTCCAGATTCTAAACGTGAATACTAGCCCATTAACTCTGTAACGTTAAAGAGCGACGACTTAAAACGGGATAACTTAAAATGGGGACTTAACTTCTATTTATGAAGTCCAAGATCACTATCTTTTGGTAATTACACTCTCAATATGTCCTGCCACCGTCAAAGGTCTATACATATGAACCCCCAGGTTCTACTGCCCCTGCACACACTTCAGAACTGTGCCAAGTTTATGTTGCTTCTCCCTATTGTTATGATCCCTAGCTGAGGTTATCACTGGACAAGCCCAATCTTTGGGTGGAACCCAGCTTGATAGATCTTAACTTATTTGTTTGTTTAAATACAAGGAGGGGGTAACTGAACAGAGTCACCGGAGCCAGCTAATGAACTTTTTAACAGAAGCGTAAACCATTTATTAAACAAGAAAAGATGAACTATATTACAATACTCCTTCACCCACAACTATACTTTTTACAGATATATACAGATTTGTATGGATAACGCAAGTTACAAAGCTATCTTATGCTCTAATGTTCACAGTAAATACACAGTTCATGTAAACCAATAGGCACCACACCCTGTGGTCAGACGCACCACACTCTGAAACCAAGTGACAGATGCCACCTCAACCAGACACTCTGGATCTCTCCTCAACTCCCCCCAGACACTTGTCACACCGTGAGCCAACTGGTCTCACTACATTCCATCTTTCACACGAGGGTTGCCAATCTCCACTTTCCAAGAACTTGCCTTGGAATCTACTCCCAACCGACGCTTTCTCTCAGATGCCTTCCACAAGGGTTCACCTCCAGGGTTTCGAACTCTCTTCCGATGTTCCTCTTCCCTGGGTCACCACATGCATTCAAGCTGTCTTCAACGCACTCTTTCTCACCGACTCGGCTGTCAACAGTACACCACAACTTCACATGCCCATAGCAAAGAGTTGTAGACGTTCAGCTGTCTCTTTGGACCTTCTTGCCTCTTGTAAGCTTTTCTTGCTTTAAATCTGCTTTCTGCAGCTTTTGTCTCTCTAAATCTGAAGTTGGAGCCATTCTCTTTGCCCCTCACTCTTAACTTCATTCACAGGACCTTTTCCAGGTTCCTGTCCTTCTTTGACTAGAAGGTCTGCTTGGGACTTTTCCATGTTTCTGTCTCTCTCCTTTGGCCTTGGGACCTTTTTAGCTCTTTTGGAAAATCTCCCACTCTGCAGTTCCCCTTCCAGTATCCAGTCTCTCGAGTCCTGGTTTCAAACTGAACTCAAAACTGCTGTTTCCGTAGTTTTTCTTGTGTATGTCTGTGGGAGGGATCTGCCTCTCTGGACCCCTGTTGCTCGGCAACAGCCCAGTTTCTCTACTCTTGTTTGTTTAATTTAGCTGCCACAGTCCTAAAACACTTATTAGAAATGCAGACACCTTTTAAAGTGAAACTAAATCTCAATTTGACCTTTCTTAACACACTGATACAGAAATACAAATCAAATTTAAACATTAAAGCTAAGATTCATTCCTAACATCCACAAATACAAATATAACTTACTTAAACTGTCTCTATTTCCTAACACTATCCCTTAGGTCAAAATGCATCACCAAACACTTTCTGTATTAAATTCCATCTGCTGCTTGTCTATTTGTTATGCTAGCATATCTATGTCCTGTTGCAGTCAATTGGTGCCAAGTTTGGTATCATCATCACATTTCTCCAAGTTTGGTATTGTCATCACATTTTGAGGTTTTATTTTGTACTCCAATGTCCCAGGTTACTTATATACACCAAAAAAAGTAGTTGTTCCTGCACTGTCCCTTGGGAACATCGCCGTCCACCATGCTCCAGTCTGGGGGTAAAAAACAACCATTTACCACTACTCACTGTTTTCTGTTCTTAAGCCTATTTGGATCCAAGCTGACACTGACCCCCTCATTTCACAAGCTTCAGTTTTGTTAGCAAGCCTTTTTATGGTACTTCGTCACACAGTTTCTTAAAATCCATGTAGACAACTTATATTGCATTTCCATCATCTATCTTCTCTGTTACTTCATCAAACAATTCAATCAGATTAGTCAAGCACGGTCTGCCTTCTAAAATCCATGCTGGCTCTCCTTTTTAAATCAAACATCTCCAGTACCCGTTGATTTTTTTTTCCCCCTTGTTTATTATGTCTAAGATTATACCCACAACTGATGTTAAACTGAATAGCCTGTAATTACTAGGAATGCCCTTACACTCTTTCTTGAATGTGGGTGTCACATTTCCTCTGGCTTCTTTCTATATCTAGAGAAGATTGGGACATTATGGCAAGCCCTTCCACCACCTCCACTCCTCCTTGCTTTAGTAGCTGGCCCCCTGCATCTGTAAGCGCATATTACCCTATTTGTCCTTAATTGGCTCCACTCTGCCTCTTGCCACCTGCATGCTTACCACTCATATACTGGTAGAAGGTTTTTGGGTTCTCTTATGTTAACTGCCATTCTGTTCTTTCTATGCCAGTCTCATTTTCCTCTTCACTTTGAATCTCAACTTGGCCTGGTCCTTGGTAGAAGAATTCATATGGCATGCATTATACACCCTCTTTCTTTTTGTTTGTTCATATTCTCTATCTCCCTCATCATTAAAGAGTCCTAGCTTTGCTTCTTCCCCTTGTTGGAACGTACCTAGTTTTCATGTTATACTTCTCCTTAAAGATCATCCATTGTTTCATTGCAGTTTTTCCTGTCAGTCTTTGATTCCATTTTACCCTGGTTGGATTCCCCTCTTATTCTTATGAGGTTAGCCCTCTTATGTGGAAACTATAAACAAAGTAACCAAATTTACTGTGTGACCCTTGAATGAAGAAATTACCAACAAGATTTCACTTTTTGTAGCTTTTACTATAACATAAGTCCTTACCAATGCAAAGTACACATGCCATTAGGTAAATGATATTTCAAATAAACAAATAAATTTCACTTTAAATAGGTGATACAACAAATATACATGTTGTGCAGCCACAAGCATTCACATCACTCTCCACACAAACATGCACTACGTAGCTACACAGTTCTACAGTATTCATGCAGGGTGTGTTGGGATATGAGTATCGTTGGCTAGGCCAGCACTTTTCTTGCCCATCCCTAGTTGCCTTTGGTGGTAAGCCACCTTCTTGAACCGGTGCAGTCCATGTACTGTTTGGGAGAGAGTTCCAGAATTTTGACCCAGTAATAGTGAAGGAACAGCGATAACGTTCCAAGTGAGGATGGCATGTGGCTTGGTGGGGAACTTGCGGATGATGGTGTTCCCATGCATCTGCTAACCATGTGCCTCTAGGTGGTAGAGGTTGTGGGTTTGGAAGGTGCTGTCGAAGAAGCCTTCGTGAGTTGCTGTAGTGCATCTTGTAGATGGTATATACTGCTGCCAACGCGCATCAGTGGTTGAGGGAGTGGATGTTGGAGCTGGTAGACGGGGTACCAGTCAAGTGGGCAGCTTTGTCCTGGATGGTGTCGAGCTTCTTGAGAATTGATGGAGCTGCACTCATCCAGGCAAGTGGAGAGTATTCCATCGCGCTCTGACTTGTGCCTTGTAGATGATGGACAGGCTTTGGGGAGTTAGGAGGTGAGTTACTTGCTGTGGAATTCTGAGTCTCTGTCCTGCTCTTGTAGCCACAGTGTGTGGCTGGTCCAGTTCAGTTTCTGGTCAATGTTAACCCCCAGGATGTTGCTAGTGGGGGATTCAGCAATGGTAATACCATTGAATGTCATGGGGAGATGGAGATGGTTGGATTCTCTCTTGTTGGAGATGGTTATTACCTGGCACTTGTGTGCCACGACAGGTCAGGAGTGTTGTCCGACAACCAGCTTTCACCTTCGAGTTTCACAGGTATGATTATCGTCAGTAAGGCATACCTCTATGACCCCCCTCTACCTTGGGGCAGGATAATCCTAGTGGTGTAACTTTCCAGATTTCCATTTCAGCTGACCAACCAAAAACACCCTGGTTCATGGTTTGGCCACTTCTGGGGAAAATGCCCAGCTCTTTAGCAGCTCTGTGCTATTCTCACAGCTTTTTAGGTTTCGGATCTTTTTAGCCAGCTCGCACAGTACCTCCACGAGCTCCTGCCTCCTTTTCTGTCAAACAGAAAAGCTGACCGCTTCCCAAGAGTGATTTGCTGCTGCTTCTCAAGAATTCTGTGTTCCTCTTTCTGTCTCTGTCTGCTTTCTCTTTGTGCTGATCGCCTTCACCCTCCAGCTTTTTTACGGCTTTCCTTTCTGTCTGCCAGTCATACGGCTTCTTTCTTAACTTCCTCCTTGTTGGTCAAGGATTGCCAGGTCACATGGGCCAACATTTTATTATCCAAGAAAGTTACAATTGATTCCTTTTATAATTGATACAAGACTTTTTCAAACATTCTTAAAAACGATTACAGATTCCACAACCTTTAAAATTACAATTTTCTTTACATGCTTCTGGGTCAAAGGTTCTACTTTAGAATGTTCCTTGCTCTTCTCCATTATGTATCTAAAGTTTATGATGATCACTATTACCCAAATATTCCAACACAAACACTTGGTTCATCTCGTTTCCCAACACCAGATTCAGTAATGCCTTTTTCCCTAGTCCGATTGAGAACATACTGGTCAAGGAAGTTCTCCTGAACACATTTCAGAAATTCCTCTCATTCCTCTCGTTCCTTACCCTTTACCCTAACATTAATTTATCTAAATCTCGATTGAGATAGTCTCCCAATATCACAACTACATATTTCTTCCACACTTACTGTGATTTTTTTTCCTACAGATTTGCTTTTCTATCTATCTCTCACCATTTGGAGGCCTGCAGAATACCCCCAGTAAGAAGATTTCCAAATGGATTCTGTCCTTGCTGTTGAAGGTCATCCTCTCTTTCAGGTCTTTGGTACCACAGCTGGAATACTATTTGCAATTTTGGTCTCCATATTTAAGGACGGATATACTTGCATTGGAGCAGGACAGTGAAAGTTTTTTAAAATTATTCATTCAAGGGATATGGGCTTAGCTGCCTAGGCCAGCATTTATTGCCTATCCCTAATTGCTCCTGAGAAGGTGGTGGTGTGCTGCTTTCTTGAAATGCTGCAGTCCATGTGGTGTGTAGGTACACCCACAGTGCTGTTAGGGAGGGGGGTTCCAGGGTTTTGACCCAGCGACAGTGAAGGAACGGTGATATATTTCCAAGTCAGGATGGTGAGTGGCTTGGAGGGGAACTTCCAGGTGGTGGTGTTCCCATGTTTCTGCTGCCTTGTTCTTCTAGATGGCAGTGGTCGTGGGTTTAGAAGGTGTCATTGAAGGAGCCTTGGTGGGTTTCTGCAGTGCGCCTTGTTGTTGGTGTACACTGCTGCCACTGTGTGTCGGTGGTGGACGGAGTGAATGTTTGTGGATGGGGTGCCAATCAAGCAGGCTGCTTCATCCTGGATGGCGTCAAGTTCCTTGAGTGTTGTGGGAGCTGCACTCATCCAGGCAAGTGGGGAGCATTCCATCACACTCCTGACTTTTGCCTTATCGATAGTGGACAGACTTTGGGGAGTCAGGAGGTGACTTACTCGTCGCAGGATTCCTAGCCTCTGACCTGCTGTTGTAGCCACAGTATTTATATGGCTAGTCCAGTTCAGTTTTTGGTCAGTGGTAACCCCCAGGATGTTGATAGGTTCACTAGGTTGGTCCCTGGGATGAGAGGGCTGTTCTTGTGAGAAACTGAGTAAATTGGGCCTATATTCTCTGGAGTTTAGAAGGATAAGAGGTGCTCATATTGAAGCGTACAAGATTCTGAATGGGCTTGACAGGGTAGACATTGAGAGGTGGTTTTCCCTAGCTGTGGAAATCTAGAACACCATCTCAGAATAAGGAGCCGGCCATTTAGGACTAAGGTGAGGAGAAATTCCTTTACTCAGGTTTGTGAACTTTGGAATTCTCTACCCCAGAGGGTTGTGGATGCTGCATCATTGAATACAGCATATTTAAGGCTGAGTGGACAGATTTTTGGTGTTTCAGGGAATTGGGGGATATGGGGAACGGACAGGAAAGTGGAGTTGAGGCCGAAATCGGGCAGATCAGACTCGACAGGCCATATGGTCTACTCCTGGCTCCATTTCCTCATGTTCCAACACCTTAATCAGTTCTGCCACTATCCTTTTTGAATACGTTGGGTCCTTGGAATATTAAGGACCCAGCCCCCACCATTTTTTAACCCATGACATCATGTGCCCATGTGGCTATTTGTGCTTTTGGCTCGCAAACTGTATTTACGGCGCTGTGCGCTTACATATGTGCTTTCTGAATCTGTCATTGTATTGCTCATAGTCTTTCTTAATCTGCTAACTAATTTGGTACTACTTCCTTTTCTAGTACAACCCAACACTTCGCTTCTTTATGCACCTTTATTCTTCTTTTCTAATTCTATATGCTGATGCCCATCCTCCTGACAATTTAGTTTAAACCCTCCCCAACTATACAAGTGAACCTCCCTGCGAGGGCATTGGTTGAGTCCTGGTAAGGTGCAACCCATCCATTTTGAATAGTGCCTCCTGTCCCAGAACTGGCTCCAATGCCCTAAGAATCTGAAGCCCTTCCTTCTGCACCATGCCTCAAGCCATACATTGGTCTTCCCTATCTTCCTATTTCTACTCGCGCTGGTGCATGGTACTGGGGGTAATCCAGAGATTATTATCTTTGAGGTGCTGCTTTTTAACTCCCTCCCTACTGCTAAAAGTCTGACTGTAGTACCTCAATACTTGCCTTCTATGATGTTGGTACTGGCATGTACCACAACATCTGCCTCACTGCCTTTACCCTGAGAATATTTTGCACCTTTTTGGTGATGTCCTTTACCGTGGCACCAGGGAGGAAACTCAACATGCAGGCCTCACGATGGTTACAGAAATGCCTGTCTGTTTGTCTACCCGACTATGAAATCTCCTATAACAACTGCATTTCTATTCTTTGCTGTTCCCTCTTGTGCAGTCTCTTGGTCTGGACTCCACTTCAAGGTGTCAATACTCTCAGCTGAATCCAACTGAGTACTGGCTTGAGAGTGACACATACCTCAAGATTCCTGCACTTCCTGCCTTTTCCTAGACTTCCAGATGACCACCTATCTACTATTTGAACTCAATCTGCCTATGGGATGGCCACTCCTGCAATGCATAATCCAGGAAACACTCAGCTTCTCTGCTCCACAGTAATTACAGCTGCTCTCAAGCTTGGGAACCCTAATCTTGAGGTGAAACAACTGGAGAAACCTCCGACAGCCATGCTCCCCCAAGATACATGAGGTGTCCTGAAGCACCCATGTAACCCAGGAATTGCAAGCAACAGGTCTCTGCTTGCCTATCAGTGATCTTAAAAAAAAAAGGAAAAGCAATGTGCCACAGACAAGGCTGAAGTGTTTGCACTTTTGGCTGAAGATGGTTGCAGTGTGGATGATTCATCTCTGCCTTATCCTGAGGTCCCCACCATCACAGATGCCATTCTTCAGTCAATTTAAGAGCAAGAAATGGTTGAATGAACTAGATACAATAAAAGCTGTGGGCACTGGTAACATCCTGGCAGTAATACTGAAGACTTTATGCTGTAGAACTAGCTGCACCCCTAACCAAGCTGTTGCAGTAAAGATACAACACTGCCACCCATCTGACTAATTGGAAAATTTGCTCCGTTATGACCTTTCCACAAAAAACAGGACCAATCCAATCTGGCCAATTGCCACCAATCATCAGCAAAGTGATGGAAGGTATTGATGATCAATGCTTGATGATCAATGCTTGACATCATCCATTACCTTAAATATTTACTCCCTCCATCACTGGTGCACCATGGCTGCCCTGTATACCACCTACAAGATGTGCTACAGCAATTTCCCAAGACTTATTGACAGCAGCGCTCCAAGCCTGCAACCTCAGCACTGAGTAGAACAAGTGTAACAGGTGCAAGTTCCCTTGTAGAGCACAATTTATCCTGACTTGGAAATATTTTACCATTCCTTCACTGGGTGAAAGTCCTGGAGTTCCCTCCTGAACAGCACTGTGGAGTATCTTCACTACACAAACTGCAGCAATTCTAGAATATAATTCACCATTTTCTTGAGGGCAGTTAGGAATGGGTAGTAATGCTGGCTTTACCAGTGATCTACACATCCCACAAATAAAAAGAAAATTCAACTATAAATACCCTACATTGCTCCATCACTGTATCCAACTGATACTCACTCATTTGGTAGTACAGAACTTGAGTATTGCTGAAAAAAAGAGACATGTCAAAGCTTGTACTCAGGACAGTTGCAAGAATACCAATATAAGGGGAACGCAATAATTTATACTGTATGAGGAGAGGGGGCTGATTGACTGGCAAGTGGACTCTGAGTCCACTTAGTGGACTCACTACAGTATAAATTGTTATACTGTAACAATTTACAGTTTGTACTCATACAGTATAAATTGTTGTGTTCCCCTTATATTGGTATTCTTGCAACTGTCCTGATGGAAAAATACAGCTTCAACATGCCGTGTTTTTTTCAGCAATACTCAAGTATCCAACAATTTCTAAAATGTTTTCAGGGTTTGGACATCCACTAACCTACTTTGGAAGTGCATTTTAAATGTAAAGTCCTCTGGGGTGCAATTCATATTCCTAGTGAAGAGCTTTATGCAACAAAAGTGCATTTTGGAGAATTTGAATGTGGACAATGTTTACCTCCATGCTTGAGTTTACTGAAATGTACTTTCTTGTCAAAGCTCTGCATCACTTTAGAAAATGGAGCCTTTTAGACGAAGAAGGATTTCCTAAGTGCCCACATTTGACTTTTAATTATTTGATCTTTGTCCTAAAACCGTGATTTAGTTTGAAAATGTGCCATTTTCTTTGTTTCTGTCTAGTTTCCTCCTTTATGTCTTTGACAACAGACCCTGACTTTGTGCTCGAGATGTAGTTTAATCAGAGCAGGCAACTCTCTCTACATTCTGCTGTTCTGACTGTGTAGTTCAGCACTCAGTTTGTTTGGTTGATGACTGCTCTGCAGGATTAGGTATGTTGAACATTGAAGTAGTACACTGAGGTAAAGTTCTAAAAAGACTTTAAAAGAAAAATAGAAATACAGGTGATGATTTTTGTTTTTGCAAACCATGGTAGTTCTGTCAATACAAATAATGGCAAGTAATGCATCCTCTTAAGTGGCTGTTTTGTTGAAGAAGTCCCAAGACAGCAATTCTGTATGCCAGAGCAAATCCCTTTGAAGAAAGCAAAACATTTTAACAGATCATTTTCATAGGCTGCATTTTAATTGGGGGCAAACACAGACTCGTAACTGATTATCAGAAACTATTGTTCAATTTCAAACCTTTCTGCCTTAAATTCATGTGAAAGCGACAGTGGGAGAAAGCAATACCTGATAGGACTGCAGTTCACCAGAACCAATGCTTCAGTCATTTAGCTCTAACCATTTTAAGTTGTGACCTCTGACCAATCTGGTTCTGACATGCACCAGTCTTACTCTCCAAGATGGCAACTCCCAAACCTAGTGGGTAAATGATTTTTCATATCATAATCTGATAAATTAATTGATGTGCAAATGCTTCAATGGGAATTATAGTGCTTTGGTCAAACAAAATGTCAGCGCTCTTCTAAGGGAAGACCTTCTATGCTCTTCCCGTGAAAGAGAATTTCAAAGTCCTCTATAGGCATATAAGTAGTAACAGGGTGGTAAAAGTAGGAGTAGGGCCGATTAAGGTCCTAAAAGGGGATTTACGCATTGAGGCAGAGGGCATGGCTGAGGTATTAAATGAATACTTTGTATTTGTCATTACCAAGGAAGAAGGTAATTCAGACATTAGAAGAATTAAAATTTATAAGGAGGAAGTATTGGATAGTCTCTGTACATAATGTTGATAAAGCACAAGGACCAAATAAGATGCATCCAAGGATACAGAGGGAAGTGAGTGGAAATTATGGAGGCATTGGCCATAATTTTTCAGCCTTCCTTAGACTCAGAGGACTTGGGCTGGAGGAAGGTTTGTAGTGGAGTTTCCAGTGTTGAGACCTTTGCTTTTCCTGATTTTATTTAAATATAAAAATGACCTAGACCCAGGTGTACAGGGCACAGTTTTAAAATTTGCGAATTATACGAAACTTCAAAGCATTCTGAACTGAGGAGGGTAGTGTAGAACTTCAAAAGGACATACACAAGTTGGTGGAATGGGTGGATAGGTGGCAGATGAAGTTCAATGCAGAGCAATACATCACGTCAAAATCATGAGGGGTCTGGACAGAATTGATGGGGAGCAACTGTCACCATTTGTGAAAGAATCGAGAACACGAGGGTACGGATTTAAAATAATCTGTAAAAGAAGCAAAAGCGATGTGAGAAAAAACTTGTTCACACAATGAGTGGTTAAGGTCTGGAATGCACTGCCTGAATGTGGTTCAGTTGAGGCATTCAAAAGGAAACTAGACTTATTTTTGGGCAAAAGTATAATGATTTTCATAATATTTTTGATTTATTGTGAAGTAGGTTTATGGGGGTAAGTATAGATAGTTCTGTCTGTGTGACTTAATTCCATTTGGAGTCAAGTAGACTGCAAGCTTGAAATCATCAAAAGAAGCTAGGTGTAGAAATGTGCTTGATGTGCTAATGAGTAAACATCGATGCTGCCTTTGCATGTAAAGCGTGAAGGGAATTTGCATTTTTAGATAAATGAAGGGATTGTTGGATTTCAAAAGGATCTTAGTCTGTTTACAACTAGCCAGATAAGCAAGGCTAAGGAGTGTGTTTATTTTCCCCAGAGGTTATTGACAATATTGGCAACATGAAAGTTTTTATATTGAGGAAGATATAGCTTTAAAGACATACAGAACAATAGAATTTACATATTAAATAGAGGGAAATATACATAAAGGAGAATGAAAGGCAATTGGGGAAGGCCATGTAAGATCTAATGGGCGTGTGTGAAACAGCCTTCAAGAAGTCTCCAGCCATTTGTGCCGAAGTTTGCCATGTAAAGTAACTGAAGTTTGTGAAAAACCGTTTGGAATTCCACTGCAAAGTGGTTATTGGGTTAACTTGCTGGTTGTGCTTTAAATCTAAAATCTACTTGGGACTGTTGCCTTAAAGGGGGGTGTGTAATTGGGAGTCCGATCAATTCAAAATTTTAGGATTTGTTATAGTATTAAGTAACTGTAGTCTTATGTATGTACTTGAAATCTTTTATTTTGTTAATATTTTAATTTGATTTTTAAAAAATCTCTAAAGGTCTTGGTGGGCTCATTACTTCTGAATTCAGTGCATGCATCTTCTCATAATAAATAAAAATTGCAAAACCATTGTGATAACACAACCAAGCTTCCCTTGTGGATTTGGTCTGCCTGGCACACATCATCTACCATGTCATAACATTTGAATTCAGTGCACGCATCTTCTCATAATAAATACAAATTGCAAAACCGTTGTGATAGCATGACCAAGTTTCCCTTGTGGATTTGGGCTGCCTGGCACACGTCACCTGCCATGTCATAACATTTGAAAAAGAACAATGTATAGGGAGAAGGCAGGCAAATGGCACTAAGGAAATTGCTCATGCAGAGAGCTGATGCTGATACGGTGGGCCGAATAGCTGTCTCCTGCGTTGTAACAATTTCGTGAAATTCTGTGGGGGCGGAGAGGGGGAAAAGAAATGTAATGCTGCTCTTGATAAACAGCCTAGTCTGCAAATCTGTTTGGTAGTGGTATAGGCTCCTGTATTAGCTGAAACCTACAAAAGAGAGGTGTATATTTTCAGATTTAAATGATCATTCCAGATACATGTTTTATTAATCAGCCAAACCATTGAACAGCAACAATATTCTACTATTCTGGCTGTATAGTTTAGATAGGTAATTTTTGAGAGGTTGATGTATTTTGTAAAATTTTGCTTTTCAAGGTGATTAGCAGTACTGGAATAAAACATCCTTCAGCTCATGCATGCAATGGCTGTATTAAGTAGTCACAGATCAAATGGCTAAATTTTAAAAATGGAAATTGAAAGTCAAATCAGGAAATACTGAAAATACGCAAGATTAGTCAGCATATGAAAAGAAAAAAGATTAACACTTTGAGTACAGATCAAATGTCGGGAGAATTAACCTGTCTTTGCTTTTCAGATATTAATAAATATTTTGTATATTTCTAATCTTTTGTGTAATAAGTTAAATATTGAAACTTTCCATTCTTCAGCAATAAGATTAGGAATTTTAGGCGATCAGCGTCCATTGCACCTGCATGACATGTTCCTTGATTTAAACTCTGGTCCCAGGGATCACTGGACAATGTATTATGCTACCAGTCTGCGAGGATGAGACTTCGCAAATTGAAACTGTGGTCAATATGTGTAGCCAAACAAAAGTGGTTTCCCTGATTCTGTGTGGTGAGATAACGGTGGAGTTACTAGTGGAACACAGGAGTGGCGATGCCAGTTGGTGAATCTGGAATTCAGATGGGCCCTCTTTGGCCTGTATGTAACGGTAAATAAAATGTTAAATTTTTTTGCAGTATTTCAGGAATACAATAGACCTGGATGTTGTGAATAAGGATATCTAATGTGTACTCATTTGATACAATCAGTTAGTACTTTGCAGATACTACCTATGTGTCTGCATTCACAAATAAATATTGGCATGAGACAGGCTATAGCTCCCAGTACCACTCCAGTTGTTGTCCTGCTGTTGTTGCTGCAAGCTGAAGCAGTTCTTAAGTTTTGTATTTATTCATTCATCAGTTGTGGGTGAAGTTGGCAAGGCCAGCATTATTGTCCATCCCTGATTGACTACTATTCACTGCCATCTTCAAGAACAATGTGGTGAAGGTGGCCCCAGAGAGCTGTTAGATAGGGCATCGCTGGCTAGACCAGCATTTGCTGCCCATCCCCACTGGCCCTTGAGAAGTGGTGGGCCACCTTCTTGAACCGCTGTAGTCCATGTAGTGTGCGTTATGGTGTTAGGAAAGGCATTCCAAGATTTTGATCCAGTAACAATGAAGGAACAGTGATATAATTCCAAGTCAGCATGTTGTGTGGCTTTGAAGGGAACTTGCTGGTGTTGGTGTTCCCATGCATCTACTGTCCATGTCCTTCTAGGTGGTAGAGGTCACTGGTTTGGAAGGTGCTGTAGAAGGAGGCTTAGTGAGTTACTGCAGTGCATCTTGTATATGGTACACACTGTTGTCACTGTGTTGTTGTGTTGAAGTTGGTGGATGTGGTGCTGATCAAACAGGTCTTTGTCCTGGATGCAATGAAGCTTCTCGAGTGTGATTGCAGCTGTACTCATCCAGGTGAGTGGAGAGTATTTCATCACACCCCTGACTTGTGCCTTGTCGATGATGGACAGGCTTTGGGGAGTCAGGAGGTGAGTTACTTGCCTCAAAAATCCCAGCCTCTGGCCTGCACTTGTAGCCACAGTATTTTTAAGGCTAGCCTAGTTCAGTTTCTGGTCAATAGTAAGCTCCCAGGATATTGATAATGGGGGATTCAGCGATGGTAATGCCATTAAATATTAAGGGGTGATGGTTAGATTCTCCCTTGTTGGAGATGGTCATTGTCTGGCACTTAAGTGGCAAGTAACATTTGTACCACTTATCAGTCCAAGCCTGGATATTGTCCAGGTCTTGCTGCATTTGGACACAGGCTGCTTCAGTATCTGAGGAGTTGTGAATGGTGCTGAGCATTGTGCAATGACCAACGAACATCCTGACTTCTGACCTTATGACAGAAGGAAGGTCATTGATGAAGCAACGGAAGTTAGTCTTCCAGTGTCCTTTGAAGATCACTCCACTCAATCTTCTAAGTACCCTGAACTGACTTCCAGCAACAATACCCCCTCTGGTGACTCCTTGTTTCTTAAATCTCCATCAGTCCTGAGTCTTTGAACAGAGAACCAGTTCCCTTCAGCATTCTGCTTGGTATCTATAACAAAAAATGGTCTTTTCCTCTACATAGCAGCAGCTGTTTCTGTCTCTCTCTATGTCTCTTTGACTGCGTGGTTATGTCCAGAAAAGCAGCTGACCCTCTTGTGTCAAGGTGTGAAACCTGTCAATTAATTTTCAATAGGTTTTGGGTGCAGATCACATGGACTTGTCTCCAGGCAGAGTTTAGTATGATTACCATTCCCCTAGTCAGCTTAAGTTAAAGGAGACATTTTAAAACTCAACTTTCTTGTAAAGTCCCGCAATCATTAACCAGCTGTACTTGAACAGCTTGGTTAGTGATCAGCTAGTTCTGGAGCACAATCTTCAATACTATTGCTGGGATGTTGCCTGAGTCCACAGCTTTTGCAGTACTCAGTGCTTTCAGCTATTTCTCTATCACGTAGAGCGAATTGAATTGGCTGAAGACTGGCATCTGTGATGCTGGGTACATCAGGAAGGCTGAGATGGATCGTTCACTTCGCACTTCTGGCTGAAGGTGGCTGCAAATGTTTCAGCCTTGTGTTTTGCACTGATGTGCTGGGCACCCCCATCATCCTCCCTCCTGTTAGTTGTTTAATTGTCCACCACCATTCACAACTGGATGTGGCAAGCCTGCAGAACTTGGATCTGATCAGTTGTTTGTGGGATTGTTTAGCTCTGTCTATTGCATGATGATTCTGCTGTTTGGTGTGCTGTTAGGTATGCCTGGTGCTGCTCCTGGCATGCTCTCCTGTGCTTATTGAACTCAGTTGATTCCCCTGGCTTGATGGTAATGATGGAAGAGAGGAGATGTTGGGCCAAGGGGTTACAAATTGTGGTTGAAGGCAATTCTGTTGCTGGTGACTCATGGCGCTTTTATATATACCCCCGTTCTCAGCTGCTAGACCTGTTCTGAATCTATCCCATTTAGCATGGTGGTAGTGTCATAAGACATGATGGATATTATCCTCCGTATGAAGGTGGGACTTTGCCATGGACAGATGCACCTGCAACAATTATATTAGTAAGGGTGAGGTCAAGTATATTTTCCCTCTTATTGGTTCCCTCACCACCTGCTGCAGGCCCTGTTTGGCAGATATGTCTATCAGGACTCGGCCAGTTTGGTCAGTAGTGGTGCTACTGACCCGCTTTTGCTAATGGGCATTGAAATCCTCCAGCCAAAGAGTACGTTATTTGACCTTGCTTGTTGCTACCTTCAGTGCTTCTTCCAGTTGTTCCTCAATGTAGAGGAATACTGATACATCAGCTGAGGGACAGTGGTAGGTAGTAATCAGATATGTTTGACCTGATGTCATGTGACCTCATGGGGTCCAGAGTCAGTGTTTAGGACTAAAAGGGCAACTCCCTCTCTCCTGTATTCCATTGTGCTGGCATCTCTGTGGGTCTGTCCTGTCGGTGGGAAAGGATATACCTAAGGATGGTAATGGTGGTGTCTGGGACATTGTAAGGTATGATTCCGTAAGTATGACTATGTCAGACTGTTGCTTGACTAGTCTTTGGGACAGCTCTCCCAATTTTGGCACAAACCCCCATATGTTGAATTTCGTCAACTTTGTGACATGGACAGAATTTGTTAACTTTTCCGGCCCATGATCAGTGTGTTTTTTAATTATTCATTGGATGTGGGCATCGCTGGCTAGGCCAGCATTTATTGCCCAACCCTAATTGCCCTCGAAGCTGCCTCCTTGAACCGCTGCAGTCCATATGGTGTAGGTACACATTCACTGCTGTTGGGGAGGGAGTTCCAGGATTTTGACCTGGCGACAGTGAAGGAACAGTGATATATTTCCAAGTCAGGATGGCGAATGGCTTGGAGGGCAACTTCCAGCTGGTGGTGTTCCCATGTGTCTGCTGTGCTTGTCCTTCTGGATGGTGGTGGTTTGTGATTGGAAGGGGCTGTCTAAGGAGCCTGTACGAGTTCTCGCAGTGTATCTTGTAGATGGTACACACTGCTGTCTTTGTGTCGGTGGTGGAGAGAGTGAGTGTTTGTGGATGGGTGCCAAACAAGCGGGCTGCTTTGTCCTGGATGATGTCAAGCTTCTTGAATGTTGTTAGAGCTGCACTCACCCAGACAAGTGAAGAGTATTCCATCACACTCCTGACGTGTGCCTTTGAGATGGTAGACAGGCTTTGGGGAGTCAGGAGGTGAGTTACTTGCCGCAGGATTCCGAGGCTCTTACCTGCCCTTGTAGTCACAGTAGTTATATGGCTAGTCCAGTTCAGTTTCTGGTCAGTGATAACCCCCAGAATGTTGATAGTGGGGGATTCAGTGATGGTAATGCCATTGAATGTCAAGGGACGACAGTTAGATCATTGCCTGGCACTTAGTTGCCACTTGTTAATCCAAGCCTGAATGTTCTCCAGGTCTTGCAACATTTGGACATGGACTGCTTCAGTATCTGAGGAGTTGCAAATGGTGCTGAACATTGTGCAATCATCAGCAAACAGCCTCACTCCTGACCTTTATGATGGAAGGAAAGTCATTGATGAAGCAGCTGAAGATGGTTGGGCCTAGGATACTAACCTGAGAATGCCTTGGAACTGAGATGATTGACCTCCAACAAGCACAACCATCTCTTCCTTTGTGCTAGGTATGACTCCAACTAGTGGAGATTATTCCGCTGATTCCCATTTTGCTGGGGTGCCTTGATGTCAAGCACAGTCACTCTCACCTTACCCCTGGAGTTCAGCTGTTTTGGCCATGTTTGAACCAAGGTTGTAATTGGGTCAGGAGTTGAGTGACCCCGGTGAAACCCAAACTGAATATCAGTAAGCAGGTTATTGCTAAGCAAGTGCCACTTGATAGCACTTTTGATGACCCCTTCCATCACTTTACTGATGATGGAGAGCAGACTGATGGGGCGATAATTGTCTGGGTTGGATTCATCCTGCTGTTTGTGTATAGGACATACTTGGGCAATTTTCCACATTGCTTGGTAGATGCCAATGTTGTAGCTGTAATGGAGCAGCTTGGCTAGGGGCGTGGCAAGTACTAAAGAAGTGTGCTCCAGAACTATTGCTGGAATGTTGTCAGGTCCCAGAGCCTTTGCAGTATCCAGTGCCTTCAGTTGTTTCTTGATATCATGTGGAGTGAAACGAATTGACTGAAGACTGGCATTTGTGATGCTGGAGGCCTCTACAGGAGGAGGCCACGATGGATCATCCACTGGGCACTTCTGGCTGAAGATTGTTGCAAATGCATCAGCCTTATCTTTTGCAATGATGTGCTGGGCTCCCCCATCATTGAGGATGGGGATATTTGTGGAGCCTCCTCCTCCAGTGAGTTGTTTAATTGTCCACAACCATTCACAACTGGATGTGGCAGGACTGTAGAGCTTATCTGATCCATTGGTTGTCGCTTAGCTATGTCTGTTAGTTGCTGTTTTTGGTGTTTGGCACACTAGTCTTATGTTTTAGCTTCACCAGGTTGACATCTCATTTTTAGGTGTGCCTGGCATACTTTCCTGCACTCTTTGTTGAACCAGGCATTGACCCCCTGGCTTGGTGGTAATGGTAGAGTGGGGGATATGCCAAGCCATGAGGTTACAGATTATGGTTGAGTACAATTCTGCTGCTTATGGCCCACAGTGCCTTATGGATGCCCAGTCTTGAGTTGTTAGATCTGTTCGAAATCTATCCCACTTAGCACGTGGTGGTTCCACACAACAGGATGGAGGGTATCCTCAATGTGAAGATGGAACTTTGTCTCCACTGGGACTGTGCGGTGGTCACTCCTACTGATACTGTCATGGACAGATGCATTTGCAGAGGCAGGTTGGTGCGGATGAGGTCAAGCATGTTTTTCCTTCTTGTTGGTTCCCTTCCCACCTCCCGCAGACTCAATCTAGCAGCTATGTCCTTTAGGACTCGGCCAGCTTGGTAAGTAGTGGTGCTACCAAGTTACCCTTGGTGATGGACATTGAAGTTCCCCACCCAGAATACCTTCTATGCTTTTGCCAACCTCGGTGCTTCCTCCCAAGTGGTGTTCAACATGGGTACTGATTCATCAGCTGAGGGTGAGGTGGGGGCAGTATGTAGTAATCAGCAGAAGGTTTCCTTACCCATGTTTGACCTGATGATATGAGACTTCATGAGGCCTGTGTGTTTCTGTGTCTGAGTGTGTTGAGGACTCCCAGGGCAACTCCTTCCCGACTGTATACCACTGTGCCGCCACCTCTGCTGGGTCTTTCCTGCCAATGGGACAGGACATACTCTGGAATGTTGGCGTCTGGGACGTTGTTTGTAAGGTATGTTTCCGTGAGTATGACTATGTCAGGTGGTTGTTTGATTAGTCTGTGAGACAGATGTAAGGAAGACTTAGCAGGATCGACAGGGCTGAATTTGCAGTTGTCGTTTCCAGTGCCTAAGTTGATGCCGGGTGGTCTATCCAGTTCCATTCCTTTTAGATTTTTTAGCGGATTGATATAACTGAGTGGCTTGCTAGGCCATTTCAGAGTGTATTTAAGAGTCAACCACATTATTGTGGGTCTGGAGTCGCATATAGGCTAGACCAGGTGAGGACGGAAGATTTCCTTCCCGAAACGACATTAGTGAACTAGATGAGTTTTTGTGACAATCAATATTGTTTCATGGTCATCATTAGACTTTAAATTCCAGATTTTTATTGAATTCAAATTTCACCATCTGCCTTGGTGGGATTCAAACCCATCTCCCCAGAGCATTATCCTGTGTCTCTGAATTACCAGTCCAGCGATAATACCACTACACCAATTAAACAATTGCAGCAGCATGTTTTTGAGAGTTTAAAACCAAAGAATATTATTTGTTATCACACACTCACCCTGAATTTAATGCAATGTCTCACTCATTCATCTCGCACACAAAGATTAGATACAGATGATGGTAGTATGCTGTTACAGCTTAAAATTATCTCAGTCCCTTTTGTGGCATTCCTGTAGTTTCTTGGATGAAGTTTGTGCTTTAGCTGAAGTGAAGGTCTGATAAAGTGAAGGATTCTCAGTAAGCAGTGACGTTTCTTGTAGTCGAATTTCTGGGAGGTTGGATCTCAGATGAATTCTTGAGTTGGAATAGGTTGGAGAACCCATCTCCAAATAACTATATTTTTGTATATACTCTTATACTTATTTATATATGCATGAAACAGACTGAAACTTTTGTTCTTGTGTGAGGAGGTGCATGTTTGCAATGTGTATCTCTTGGGTGAGCAGAGATTGCTCACTGGAATACTCAGATGATGAAAATAACATTGCTGATTGCTCAGCTCAATCATCAGCCTCCATGAAGAAACCTTGATTCCCATGTGCAGTTTATCTTGGACCATTGATTAACATTATAGGATGTTTGGCAATTCCCTGCTAGTACAATCATATTTTCTTCAGTCAGTAATTGTTGCAAAAGAACAAAAGGCATTAGCATAAATTGCTACACTACATGCAAATCTCTGAAGTGCAAGCTGCTTACCAGCATTCAAGTTGAATGGTTAATATATATCTATTGGAACTGCTTCCAACATAGTGGAATACTGCATAGCACTGTAGGAATATGCAATCTAGACATGTGTTCAGAGTTCAGTTTACTATGGTTGTTACATACATGATGTAACAAAATAGTGTTTGCTCCAGCAGTACCAACAATGTTCAATTTGGGCTGAGGGTGTTGAGGAGCAATTTAACAAAACAAAGGGGCATTGTGTTTATCGAACCAGGGTGATCTCCCATGTTTTGATACATACCCCTACATAACAACCCTCCCTCCCCTGGTCAAAGAAGGGCATGGCAGATTAGAACATTCAAGTTATGCTTGGCTGCCTTGGAGTCACCGAGGAGACAAACTGCTCTACTTTTACATTTCACTGAATTGGAGGTGCCTTTTGTTATTTTGCCCCAAAAGCCAGTGTACTTTTTCAGGGACACATTTTTCCACCAATGCTCAGGAACAGGGGAAAACAGTAGAGGAGTTTGTATGCTCGTTGAAATGACAGGCGTTTTGAATGATTTATCGTCTGTGTTGAGCAAATCAAGAATGGGTTGTTGGCAAAAACTGGTCCTCCATGTTGAGGTGTAAACTGTTAGAGAGGGACATCACTTCACCTGTACAAGTTGTTGGAAATAGCCAGTGCTCTTAAGCAGATGAACCAGGAATGAAGTGGTGAATGCAATTGACAAGAGTAAGGGTAGAACTGGCACAAGGAAAACTAAATGCCTGCAACTGAAATGGATATTTTGCAGTATTTTTTTCTGGTAACACCACAGCTAGTGGGTGGGTTGAGTGTACCAATTAGTCCAAAGTAATGCTACCTGATGCTGATGGGGATGTTGAAGTATGCAAGGATATGTGGTGTGCTAATGCTGCATTGTTAAGTAAATGCCATTCATTTCTAATGCTGGAGGAGGCTATCTAGGAATCTTGGCAGTAAAGTGTGTTCTAAGTTGGATCTGAAATGCAAGTTTCCACCAAATTGAATTAGCACTCGAGTCGAGGTTTCTCGCTGTTATACAGACTGAAGACTAGTACAAATATGTGATTTTTAGAATTTATGATGCATCTATTAAAATTGAAAACCTTTTCAGATAATGCAATGGTTAAAGTTGGCAAAAACAAAAATACCTGGAAAAACTCAGCAGGTCTGGCAGCATCGGCGGAGAAGAGAACAGTTGATGTTTCGTGTCCTCAACAGAAAGGGTTGACTCCTTGGCAATTGGCTCCCGAGAGATCTCCTCACAATGCATGTTTATCTGTGGCCATTTGTTGCAATCCATTGATCTCATCCTAAATTCTTCTCTTCTGCAGTTTAAGTTCCCCTGATTCTAACAATGGTTGCATTTTAGCCAAACTTCAAGTTATTCCCTCTTCCTTATTGTTTCACAGCCAGCATATGTTGCCCATCCTAATTTTGCTTGATAAGGTGGTAATGAGCTGCTGCCTTGAACCACTGCAGGCCATGTAGTGTAGGTACACCCACAGTGCTGTTAAGGAAGGAGTTCTAGGATTTTGACCTAATAATAGTGAAAGAACAGCGATATAGTTCCAAGTCAAGATGGTGTGGCTTGGAGGGGAACGTGCAGGTGATTCCATGCACCTGCTACCCTTATCCTTCTAGATGGTAGAGGTTGTGGGTTTGTTGAAGGAGCCTGGGTGAGTTGCTGCAGTGCAACTGGTAGATGGTGTTGTTGGAACTGCACTCGCCAAGCAAGTGCAGAGTATTCCGTTGCACTTCAGACTTGTGCTTTGTAGATGGTGGACAGGCTTGGGCAGTCTGGAGGTGAATTACTCACCACAAAATTCCCAGCCTCTGACCAGCTCTTGTCAACACAGTCCTGTTTAGTTTCTAGTCAGTGGTAGCCCTCAGGATATTGTTAGTGTGGGATTCAGTGATGGTAATGCCATTGTATCTCAAGGGAAGATAGTTGGACTGTCTCTCGTTGGGGATGGTCATTGCCTGGCACTTATGTGGTGTGAATGTTACTTGCTACTTATCAACCGAAGCCCGAACGTTGTTCAGGTCTTACTGCGTAACCACACCGACTGCTTCAGTATCTGAGTAGTCATGGATGGAATTGAACAAACATCCCCACTTCTGACCTTGTGATGGGGCAAGGTCATTGAAGCAGCTGAAGATGGTTGGGCCTAAAACACTATCCTGAGGAACTCCTGCAACAATGAGCCAGGACTGAGATGATTGACCTCCAACAACCACAAGCATCTACCTTTGTGCTCGGTATGACTCCAACCAGTGGAGAGTTTCCCTCCAGATTCCCATTGACTTCAGGTTTTCTAAGTCTCCTTGATGCCACACTTGGTCAAATGCTGCATTGAGGTCAAGGGCAATCACTCTCACCTCACTTCGAGTTCAGCTTTTTTTGTCCACGTTTGGACCAATGCAGTAATGATGTCAGAGCTGAATGGCCCTGGTGGAGCCCAAACTGAGTGCCAGTGAGCAGGTTATTGCTGTGTATTTGCCACTTGATAGCACTTTCAATGATGCCTTGCATCACTTTGCTGATGATTGAGAGTAGACTGATGGGGGTGGTAATTGGCCAGGTTGGATTTGTTCTGCTTTTTGTGGCAGGATTAACCTGGGGAATTTTCCACCTTGCTGGTTAGATCTTAGTGTTGTTTCAGTTCTGGAACAGCTTGGCTAGGGGTGCAGTTAGTTTACCGTTTGTTTAAACTGTTTCTATCTTAGTTCAAACCCCTATCCCCAGACCTTATCTTTACTGCAGTTCACAAGATATGGAAAAGACCTGCATATGGGTTTTCTCTCAAGTCTGGTTCAAATTCCTGAACTTGTTTGGATATCAAAATCACATTTGTGCTGAACTACATTGGAATAAACCACAGGACTCTGCTTCTGTCTATATTCTGCTGCTATTTTTTGATCTATGAACTGTGAAATTTTTCCAGAACTTTTAAGTCTTCTCTTAAATATGGCTTCAAATTCCTGGATTTTGCTCGTCATCCAGAAGATGCTTCTGCTTTGGACTACATTCTTATACACTAAGACCTAACTACTGACTCTGATTAAGAACAGAGTTGGAAATACTCAGCAGGTCTGACAGTATCTGTGGGGAGAAAAACTGTTAATGTGTCAAGTCAAATATAACTCCTCTTCAGAGCTGCAGTGACTGTGTGTGTCCTCTGATACTCTACCCTCAAATAGCTTCTGGACTTCACTTGCTTCACTGATCTCCACTTGGATAATAGCTTGTCGATACCTCATGCTGATTCTGTCCTACCTACATCATTGTTATCCCATCAATAGAGCTCTGACTTAACACTAGATGACTTACCTTTGATCTATTTCCTGTTCATTGTTACAATCAGGTTTTTATATACATTAATTTTTATGTAACCAGATCGATATAACTTGAGCTCTCTCCGAGTCCATACACATGCACGCTTTGGCTGCTGCTCTGGACCTGAGCCCATCACTTTCTGTTTTTGCTCTTTTTAACTTCCTTCCTCTTTTCCTGTCTTAGTCCCTCTCTTCTATTGTCAAGCCTGCCTTCATTTCTGTGAGCAATGGAAAATAAGATCTGGAAAAGCTAGATGTCTCAAATGTGGCTTAAAATCCCTGGACTTTTCAGGTACCGTGCCCGCCCAATTCCCTACCTCAACCCTATTACTTGACTTTCATGCTGTCTCGCTGCAAGCCTGGGCTTGACCCTCTTTAGGCAAGTCTGCAGCTTCCCTCTGTGCCTTTTTAGCATCCTTTAGTAGCATCCTCTGATGGGCTTATTATGAGTGGGAGCCTCTGTTGCCCCATTTCACACTCTTGTCAACCTTCCCACTTAGTGTGCCTGCTGGGGGCTAGCCTTGCTAATCTCCTTCCTGCCCAACTTGCCCTTCCCGTTGCTGATCCTTTGGCCTTTGCCAGAGGATCAGCTCTCACCGTCCTTCTATGCACCTCCCTACAGAATACCCATTCACTTGTGATCAAGACCCTTGCCATCCATGAACTGTGGATGATTGTATCAACATCATCATGGCCTTAATGGAAAACTAGCTGAGGGATGATGACAGTGCCATTTAGTGCAGCTTCCCTGCCTGGCTACAACTTCTACCACTTGCCCAGCCAGGATTGTTGTGGTGGCAGTGTGACACTTTTCACCAGATCACCAGGAGGAGATGGTGGTGTTGTGGTAATGTCACTGGACTAGTTAGCAAGAGCCCCAGGCTAATGTTCTGGGGACAAGGGTTCAAATCCTACCATGGTATCTGGTGGAATTTAAATTCAATTAATCGAGTTGAGAAGTTAGCCTCAGCAACAGTGACCATGAAAAACCCATTTGATTCATTAAGGTCCTTTAGGGAAGGAAACCTGCCAGCCTAACCTGGTCTGGCCTACATGTAACTCCAGACCCACAGCAATTTGGTTGACTCTTAACTGTTCTCTGAAATGGCCTAGCAAGCTACTCAGCTCAAGACAATTAGGGGTGGGCAATAAATCCTGACCTTGTCAGTGATGCCCACATCCCATGAAAGAATAACTTTTTAAAAAAAAAAGTCACACATTGGCCTGATCCTCGTCCTCTTCGTCCGGCACTTCTTCCTCCTCTGGCACCTCTTCCTCCTCCTCTTCCTCCTCCTCCGGCACTTCTTCCTCCTCCTCCTCTGGCCTTATTCCACCCATCTTTCCTCTCTTACAAAATTATTGTTCTTTACTGCTGTCCCAAGTATAAAACTTTCCTGCAGTTTTCCTCTCTCAGCCTCGGCCTCTGCGCCAAACAACTTCTCATCCTTGGTGATTTCAACCTCCATCTCAACTTCTCATGCTCTCTTGCTCCTCTTGAGTTCACTGCATTCTTATCCTCTCTAAATCCTCTATGTAAACTCCCCATGTCTCTGCCACGCCCTTGACCTTGCCATCTTGTGCTCTTGCTAGTCCCATCGTATCAGTTATAAATAAGGCCATCTCTGATCACTTCCTTGTATTACTCAACCATATCTCCCTTCTATGACCCAACCCTACCCACTCTTGTATCCACCCCTGGAAAGAACTATCTTCCCCCACCCCACCATTCACTTACAACTGGGCTTTCAAAATCCCAACTATCCACCCTTTGGCCATCTGTTTGTCATAACATTTCTGCAGCTACAGAATTTCTCACCTGTGCTCTCACAGCTACCTTTGCCATAGTCCCTAATAAAACCATCACATTCTCTCAGTTGGCAGTTCCCTCTGGTATGGTGTTCATCTCTTTTTCCATAAGTCCAAGGGATACTGACTTGAAAAGATGTGGCTGGCAACTGATTTAGCTGGATGTGACTGGATCACTTGGAAAAACTATTGGGTCCAGTTCTCATCTGCTGAAACTTCCCACTATTCCAGGATAATCCTAGAATGCAAAGCTAACCCCTGATCCCTTTTCTCTACTGCAAACTGTTGTCTGAAACACTGCCCCCCCCCCCCCCCCCCCAAACAATAGGTTGAAGGTACTCTTGGGCTTCTCTATCATTTGAGATAGAGAACATCCAGTCAGTTCCTTTCCACTGGCCTACCTGGCTGGAATTTCTCTAAAGCTCATTGCTGCACTAACTCTGAACTCATATCTTTCTCTGGTTTGTCTCCTGTCTTCCCTCCTCTGAGTTCATTTCACGAGATCCACCTCCTGCTCCCTTGACTCTATTGGCATTAAACTCCTGACTATATAGTCCTGATCCACACAGTAGATGATATTCTTAATGGTACTCTTTTCATTCTTTTTTCAGGTGTTGCCCCTCTCTACTTTTAAATTTGCTGTTATCATTGTTATCCTCAAAAACCCAACACTTGACCAAGCCCTCTTCCCACCACTTGTCTTTGCAAACTAATGTCCCATCTCCAACCTCCCTTTTCTGTCCTTGAACATGTTGCTCTGAAAATCCATGTCCACCTTTCCCAGGGCTCTATTTTTGAACCCCTCCAATCAGGTTTCTGCACTGCCACAGTGCCAAAACAGCTCTTATCAAAGACACAAATGGCATCCAATGTGACTGTGTGACAATGCTAAACTTTTTCTCCCTCCTCCTTCTCAACCTGTCTGTGGCCTTTGACACCATCCTTCTCCAATGCCTCTGCCCAGTTGAATTTATCTGTTTGCAATTTATCAATTTAATCGTAGCCAGAGAATCACTTGCATTGGCCTCTTTTACTGTGTGCATGCCATTACCTCTGGTGTCCTTGAGATTTATCCTTGGCTCCCTCCTATTTCTTATTTATATGCTATCCTTCAGTGACATCATCCTAAAACAGTGTTAGTTTTCACATGTATGCCTAAAGCACCCAGTTCTACCTTGCCACCACCTCTCTCGACTTCTCCATGGTTGCTAAACTATCAGACTACTTATTCCAGCATCTGGTGCTAAATGAGCAGAAATTTCCTCTAATTAAATATTGGGAAGACTGGAGCCATTGGTTTTAGTCCCCCGTTCCAAATTCTGCTCCCGAGTTACTGACTTTATCCCTCCCATAGTGTCTGTCTGAGGTTAAGCACAACCTATGGTGTCACATTTGATCTCGATAAGCATCTGACCTCATATTCATGCCGTCACTAAGACCACCTATTTCCACCTTTTGTAACTTAGTTGCAGTCTCAAGTCATCTGTTGAAACTCACATTCACGCCTTTGTTACCTCTAGACTTGACTATTACAGCACACTGCTGACTGGTCTCTCACATTCTAGCTTCGGTAAACTTGAGATCATCCAAAACCTTGTAGCACATGACCTAATTTGCACCAAGTCCTGTTTTTTGATCAACCCTTGATTGCTGATCTACATTGGGTCCAGTCAAACAACATCTTGATTTGAAAATTTTCATCCTTGTTTTCAAATTCCTCCATGGTCTGATCTTGGCTCTCCTATCTCCCTGTCAGCTCCACAACCATCTGAGATGTCTGCACTCATCTAATTCTGCCCTGTTGATCCCCAGTTTTAATCACTGCACCATCTGTGGCCATGCCCTTCAGTTGCTTAGGCCCTAAGCTCTGGAAGACCCTACCTACACACTTTTAAAACCTACCCCTTTGAATCTTTTGGTCACCAGGCCTAATATCATATGTGGCTCATTGTCATGTTTTATAATCCTCTTAAAGTGAGTTGGAGTATTTTATTGCATTAAAAGC
The DNA here is from genome assembly GCF_964194155.1 of Cetorhinus maximus. Classification (NCBI taxonomy): domain Eukaryota; kingdom Metazoa; phylum Chordata; class Chondrichthyes; order Lamniformes; family Cetorhinidae; genus Cetorhinus; species Cetorhinus maximus. Next base: position 98,678,683 of record NC_135880.1, read on the forward strand.
ACTTGTATAAATATAAGCTGTTATTTCACTTTAGCTATTAGTTCTTTCATGTTCATCCAGAAGATCTTCCTCAAGTTTTTAACTGAATTGCATTGTGCTAGGTCCTGTTTTAGGCATTAACTACCAAATAAATTTACCGAACAGTAAATGAACAAGGCAATAAATAAATAGAAGACTTGTTGCAGCAGATTTTAGACTATGTTAACTTGGAGAGAAAATAATAAATAGAGGTTCACAACCTCTACATTAACATTAGCTTGGACTTTGTGGTAAACTAACCATTCACCCCGCTGATAGCTGCCTGCAAAAGTTGTTTTATCTGATTTCTGCTCTAATCAGCGCAGTGCTTTCCAGGGCACCTCTGGTGTCTGTGAACCGGGCAGGAGATAGCAAACGCCTTAAAACAATTGAAAAACCTTCAGAGTTATATAGTCTGAATCAAGTTTGAATCGTGTACAATAAGAAAAATAAAATTTTGGAAAGACGGATGAGATTAACTGAATGAGATGAAAGGCCAAGTTTTTTTTTGAAAAAAGCAAATCTTGAACTCCTTAACTTCTGAAGGAATGAGACTCCATACTTTAGAAGTTAAATTATCAGGACAGGGGAGGTTATTTGTTAGTAATTATGACTTGCCACATCATTTTAAAAATTCACTTACTCCTGGAAGTATCTCTCTCATTTATTACAGAGTCTTTAGTGGAAAACCAGTGAACAAATACCCCAACTTGATGCCATTGTATTGATTTCTGTGCCAATTCTATTGGTGGCCTTTAATAGCTGTGGAAGAGTGGATATCCCTGATAACATTTACTGATTTCCATATTTAGCTGTGCATGTGCAGACACCTGAAGTTGCAGTCTGAAATACTTGATAATGGTGAGCCTCACTGTTAAATAATAGCCTGTAATTTGCATAAATATCAAAATGTTGTCAGAGAGATGCAAGTGATTATTTGTATCACTAACCAAAGGTGTACCTGGTTAGCTAACATTTTCAAAGGTTTATGACCAAGTTGCTCAATGTCGCTAAAAGCCTCTTCCTCATGAGAAACACCCAGATTGATTCAGAAGCTAAACATGGGCATGGGATTTCCAAGATGGTCCAAGTGGTGATGTACCCCATAAAATTCCCACGCAGCAAGACAAATCCTATCTAGACAATTTTTATCCTATTAGTCTATTCTCTTTCTTCCAGAAGATTTAAATTGATGGAAGGACTCATCAACAGTGCCTGCAACCAGCACTTGCTCATCAGTAACCTGCCCACTGATGCTCATTTTAGGTTCTGTCAGGAGCACTCAGATCCAATATTTCAAAGAGGCTCTGTCCCTCCATTTTCTCCTTTTCTCCTCTTTCACCACCACCCCCCCAATCCTGCCCCCACGCACCCCATACCCCCATGCATCACCCCACTTGCCATTCTTTGTTGTACAGATTTCAGACGTCACACTCTTGCACTTGGATTCATGGGTTTATGGAGTATAAATTCAAAATAGACGCTTCTCCATTTTGTTTTTCAAAAGTATGGACACTCTGCTTTCGAAACAAAATGGAGTTGAGAAGTCCGGTAACCTTTCTTTTTTCTGTCAATTTACATGGAACTACACAAGGCCCTGGAAGGCAGCCTGCATGTCTGGCCAAGACTTTAAAATGCAAACGACCTTTTGGGACATGCCAATGAGAAGACATTAAAATGCAACACAAAGATAAAAACAAAAAGCTAAAAGCTACTGCGGATGCTGGAAATCCAAAACAAAATAAAAACAGAATTACCTGGAAAAACTCAGCAAGTCTGGCAGCATCGGTGGAGAAGAAATCAGTCAACGTTTCGAGCCCTCATGGCCCTTCAGCAGAACTGAAGCATAGTTTCAACAAGGGAGAAATATAAATTGGTTTAAGGTGGGTGGGGGGGAAGAGACACATTGAGGGTGTGGTGTGAGCAGATAATCAAAAGATGTCAGAGACAAAAGGGTCAAAGAGGTGTTGAAGGTGGTGGTCTTTGTCTGAGAAAAGTGCTAATTAAGAATGCAAGACAGGATATTCAAAGTACAGCTCTAGTGGGGGTGGGGTGGAAAGACTAAAGGTTTTAGTTTTAGATTTATAAATAATGGAAATAGGTGGGGAAAGAAGAATCTATATAAATTATTGAAAAAAAGGCGGGTGGGGGGGGGAAAAGAAACGGGGTGGGGATGGGGGGAGGGGGAGTTTAAGATCTAAAGTTGTTGAATTCAATATTCAGCCCAGAAGGCTGTAAAGTGCCTAGTCGGAAGATGATCATTTCCCTCATCTTCCGACTAGGCACTTTACAGCCTTCTGGGCTGAATATTGAATTCAACAACTTTAGATCTTAAACTCCCCCTCCCCCCATCCCCACCCCGTTTCTTTTCCCCCCCCACCCGCCTTTTTTTTCAATAATTTATATAGATTCTTCTTTCCCCACCTATTTCCATTATTTATAAATCTAAAACTAAAACCTTTAGTCTTTCCACCCCACCCCCACTAGAGCTGTACTTTGAATATCCTGTCTTGCATTCTTAATTAGCACTTTTCTCAGACAAAGACCACCACCCTCAACACCTCTTTGACCCTTTTGTCTCTGACATCTTTTGATTATCTGCTCACACCACACCCTCAATGTGTCTCTTCCCCCCCACCCACCTTAAACCAATTTATATTTCTCCCTTGTTGAAACTATGCTTCAGTTCTGCTGAAGGGCCATGAGGGCTCGAAACGTTGACTGATTTCTTCTCCACCGATGCTGCCAGACTTGCTGAGTTTTTCCAGGTAATTCTGTTTTTAAAATGCAACACATCTCTCCTGTTGGATTAATGGCTGTGATTGTCCAAATAATTGCAGAAACTACTTCACACTGAACTTGCCGACTTTTTAGCTTCTGAGTGGAATTTCAAAGAAAGGATGGGCTTTCTTTGTAGCCAATCACAAGGATATGCGAATGGGTGAAACTTGAAGATCATTGTGTGACAATGGCCAAGTTGTCAGAGACCATTTGTGAGGGCAATAGAGAAAAAAATACTCATCACGTGACAGACACCAGGTCTGATAAGGGACATTGAATAAGGGAGCATTTTTGGGAACAGCAGATGGAGAGAAAGGAGGAGAGTTCCAGACCAGCAAAGGAACGGGACTCTGCCTAAAATCCATCAGGAAACAGAGCATTTGGCCTTTACTTGCCTATTTGAAGAACCAAACCAGGTTTTGGCTACATGGGTGAAACTGTACCTTAACTGGAGTGAAGCCACAGAAATGTGCCACTACATGCAGTAAGGTACTGTGAATCCATCTAAAACCTCTTTCTTTAGTAGACCAAAATGGGAATCGCAGGTCTCCAAAGTTTCAAGACTTCATCTCAGTGAAGCAAGCATGACAGTGACTCTTTAGACTTTTAAAACCTAAGTGCATGCCACCTCCTCTTCAATCATCTGTGTGTCATTGCAAATACATTTTTGATATTATGTAATAAACATTTAACTGCTTTTTAAAATTCTACTGAAAAACCTATCATTTCTCTTTTCTGAGAGTTACAGCACTCAGTCAGGAGGGTGGGATTAAACACGTTTCATTTGAAACACGCCTATCTTTGGTCAGTCGAGAGGTGGAAAAAGGGTCGGTTGGGGCTGGGAACTATCCTGCTATCTCTCGATGGATCACCATCTGTCCATAACACAGCAAACAACCTAACTGTTTGAGGCAAAAATTGTGGTCATGCTGTATTGCAACCTGCACTATCTTTTATGTGCTGCTGTTGTGCAGGAATTGCAGCATCACAAAATGTTTGGTACCAGGAGCTCAATCTGATGAGAGAGATAGCAGGCCCTGATTATATGTTTGACTTTGGAAATGGCATGAAGTCAGCATTTGAAAGATCAGTGAATTTGACTTTCAGTGTCAGTCTTTTGTGTGACAGGGCTAGAAAATCCATCACCTTGTGGCTTCAAAGGAAGAACTCATCCTATTCGCAGCTGCATCTTTGTACCAAAGTATTAAGTGGTGTACGGCATAATGTTCCCACTTTATAACATCTCAGGAAACATTCTATTGTAAGCAGCACCATAGAAGTTTTATTCTACAGAATAACCAAAATTTGCTATTGATATCAAGGTAGAAATTCATTGAACCTTATTCTCCTGTGGTTTGTTGATTATTTATCATGTGTATATTCTATATTGTTACTTAATATCCACCCCCACCCGACCCTGCAACATGAAAAGTTTATTTCATATAAAAATTTATTTATTTTTTTCTTTTGCAGGAGATGTGGTACTCAATAATCTAGAAGTAAAAGAAAATGCACTGGTAAGCTGCCTTTTAAGTTTGATTTTTGTGTAGCAAATATTCTGTATTATTTATTATACTTAGCATTTTGCATTATAAATAAAAATCCAAGGCTCAAGTTTAAGTCTCACTACTGGAGGGGGATTAGGGTAAAACTGACTAGTTGAGCTGTGTTTTGTTGCCAGCTGGAGAACTCTGTTGGCTATGAGCTAATCTAATCTTTGTCATGGCCAAAGACCATGTGTGTAGCTATAAAGACGGAATAAAGTGGAGAAGGAAGCAGGACCATTGTACTGCCAGGCCAAATGTTACTTGATGTCGAGAGCATTCACTCTCACCTCAGCTCTGAAATTCAGCTCTTTGGTTCATGTTTGAACCAAGACTGTGATGCGATGAGGAACTGAGTGGTGCTGGCAGAACCCAAACTGAACATCGGAGAGCAAATATGTTATTGCTGTGTAAGTGCCACTTGATAGCACTGCCGGCGACTTTGCTGATCTAAAGTAGACTAGTGGGGCATAATTGGCTAGATTGAATTGGCTCTGCTTTTTGTGGACAGGATACACTTGGACAATTTTCCACATTGTTGGGTAGATTTCAGTGTTTTATTTGTACTGAAACGTTTTGGCTGGGGGTGCAGCTAGTTCTGGACCACAAGTCTTCAGTATTACTGGGATGTTGTCAGGGCCCATAGCTCTTCCTGCATCCAGTGCCTTCAGTTGTTTATCCATATCCTGTGGAATGAATCAAATTGGCTGAAGGTTGGCATACGTGATGCTGGGGACCTCAGGAGGGAGGCCAAAATGGATCATTCATTGCGACCTCTGGCTGAAGTTGGTTGCAAATGCTTCAGCCTTGTCTTTATCGCTGACATGCTGGGCTTCCCTGTCAATAAGGATGGGGATATTTGTAAAACATCATTCTGTGGTTAGTTGTTTAATTGACCACCACCGTTCAGAACTGGATATTGCAGGACTGCAGAACTTTGATCTGATCTGTTGGTTGTGAGATCTTAGTTCTCTGTACTGCATGCTACTTCCACTGTTTAGCATGCTTACAAACCTGTGATGTAGTTTCATCAGGTTAGTGCCTCATTTTTACATATGCCCGGTGCTGCTCCTGTAATGCTCTCCTGCACTCCTCCTTGAACTGGGGTTGATTCCCTGACTTGATGGTAATAGTAGAGAGGAGGATATGCTGGGCCATGGGGTTACAGGTTGTGGTTGAATACACTTCTGCTGCTGATGGCCCACAACACCTCATGGATGCCCAGCTTTGAGCTGCTAATTCTGTTCTGAAACTATCCCATTTAGCACTGAGATTTTGCCAAACAACATGAGTGAACTGTAATTTCCCAGTTTAACTGAAGGGTTATGGTCAAAAAAATTAACTTTGGTCTGTATAGATGTTGACAGACCTGAGTGTTCCCTGCACTTGCATTAATAATTTCAAAAAATGGATTGTATTAATAATGCCACTGGCTGCAGGACTCTCTTTCACAGGTTCCGTTAAAAATGAAGATTTGTATTGGTTCAGTGGGAACACCTGTAGATTAGATTATGTCAAACATTGCATCAAGATATGACAGAGTCATTTGATTCATCAGGACCCGAATGTTATCATGTTATTGGCAGGAAACAGGCTATGACAAGGGGAGGATTTGCAGACAGGAAAGTCATCCAAATGTTACATCGAGATCTGACAAATTCATCAGGACTTGTATATTATTGTCCTTTGTGTCTGCAGGCTCCAGCAAGAGATTGTAAAATTGAAAATGGTGTAATTGTGAAATTGTTTCAGACATCTCCAGCATTCGCAGTAATTTGTTTTTGTTTCAGAATCAGTCTAAACCCACATCAAACCTCAGTAACACAACTATTGCATTACAGGGCAGATTATATTTGAACAGAAGCCCAACCAGTCCTTTTACGCTGTCACCTTCCTCGTCTGGCTGAACTTGTTCTCACATTGAACGACTTCTTCTCCTTCAATTCTACCCACTTTCTTTAAATGAAAGGTGTTGCTGTGGATACCTGCATTTCATTGACTCTGTTTCAAAATTCCACCCTTCTCTTACCTTCATCTGGGCCATGTGACTCTTCCTTTTCCTTCCTTGACATTTCTGGTTAGGTTTCTGGAGATAGGCTATTATTCACTATAGCCCATAGGTTCTGACAGCCATCTTGACTATACGTCCTCACACCCCACTTCTTCCTGCAAGGACTCTATTCCATTCTCTCAGTTTCTAAGTTCCCATCGCATCCGTCGGGACAGTGCAACTTTCTGTACTAGCGCTTCTGATATATCTTTTCTTCAACTGAGGATTCCCCTGCAGCACCCCCCACCCCCGGCTTTGTTGACGGGTTGCTCCACCGTACCTAATCTACTTCACACACTTGTGCTCTCACTCCTTCCCCTCCCTACCAGAATCATGATAGGGTTCCCCTTGTCATCACCTTTCACCCCACCGACCTCTGTATTCAATGGACCATCCTCCGCCATTTCCTCCACCACCTGAGTGATGTAATCACCAAGCACATCTTCCCTTGCCCTCCCCTTTCAGCATTCTAAAGGAACCGTTCCCTCTGCCATGCCACATCCTGGTCCACTCCTCAGCCACCCCCAATACTCCCTCCTTTTCCCACGGCATCTTTTCAGGCAAGCAGAGAAGAGGCAACACCAGTCCTTTTACCTTCTTGCCATCCAAGGTCCCAAATGCACCTTTCTGGTGAAACAGGAATTTACTTAAACTTATTTCATTTAGTCTACTGTATTCGCTGCTCACGTTGTGAAGGTCTCTACACTGGGACAAACAAATACAGACTGGGTGACCACTTTGCAGAACATCTCCTTTCAGTGCGCAAGCATCACTCTGAGCTTCCTGTCTCTTGTCAGTTCAATTCTCTGCCTTGCTCCCAGTTTTGCCTTTCTGGCCATGGCCTGCTACAATGTTCCAGTGAAGGTCAATGAGGAACAACACCTCATTTTTTGATTCGGCACTCTACAGCCTTATGGACTCAACATTGAGTTCAGCAATTTCCGATCATGAGCTCTGCCTCCGTCTTCTTTGTTTTCTTTATTCCTTTTGTGTTGTGTTCAGATAGCTGCTATGTAGCCATTCGCATCTCATCTGGACCCATCTTTTTGTTTCTTTACTATATTAATTCCCACTTTCTTTGGATTTATAACATGAAACCTTTTGTCATTTTATCACCCATGCTCTCCACCCTATCACAGAACGTTCTTTTTGTTCTTCTTGCCACTCCCTCCTTTCCACTGGTTTAAAACCTATTATAATTCTATCTTTCCTCTGTTCTGATGAAATGTCATTGATCTGAAATGTAGGGCTGGGTTTTACTTTCCCTTGCCAGCGAGTTTGAAGGCAGTGGTCTGCTCGTTGTCTACCTGCCTGTCTCTGCCCCCAGTGCAATTTTGTGAACTGCGGATGTTTCCCCGACTCATGCCAGCTTGGCATTTGGTGAGAGCCCCAAACACTGATGAGTGAGATGAGAGGAGTGCACTGTTTGTCTCTAGTTCCGCTACTCCACAGATCACAATGTATATTTAAATTTTTCCAGCTAGCTATACAGCCAAACGTGTGCTTTACCTATTAATCTCAGAATGACCACTCAATGTCCAGATTCCTTCAATAAACAACAACATTATTAGTTTGTTGTAAAACCAGGCTTGTCAAGTAGAAGGCAAAGCTTATTAACATACAGTATGAAATATGAAAGTATAATTATTCTTTCTAAATATACTCATGCACTCGCACTCATTCGCTCACGCGCTTATTCACTTGCACGCACTCTCATGCATGCACACACACACATTCTCACCTAAAATAAGATAGAGGAATTCTGCCAAAAGATTTAGTCAATGGTTCAAGGAAAAATGATAGAAGATGGAGTTCTTGAAATCCCATCTGGTTTGTACGGTTGGTTTCTCAGTGCTAGTCTGTGAAACAATCCATGACGCACTACTTTTCAGATGGATTTGAGGACAACTTGTAGGCACTCAATTGTAGAACATAGAGCAACTTAGGAGCAGCTTCAATTCTCTTCTGGCATTGGACTGACTCTGTAAAGGAAATATTATTTTCAGTAATATTACTGTGGGATACTGAAGCAGATTTGAGTGTGTATGTTTGTGTGTGGATAAGTGACTAATTTAATTGAACTAAAGACACTCAGACTGCAAGGTTTGAATCCTCAAAGGGGTTAAATGTAAAAAAAAAAGCAGGCATTTTGAAATGGAGATGTGCAAGCTAAGATGAGTTGCAGCAGATAGCGTGAATGGAATTTGTATTTGTAGATAAGTTGAGAGGTTGTTTGATTTTTAAAGGGACATGATAAGATGTTTTACAACTGGCAAAATAAATTAGGCAAAGTTATTGAGCAGAATTTTGCCCTAGATTGGCGGGCGGGCCCCAATGGCTCGGTGGCGGGCGGGCAGCCGAACTCCGCTGCCGAAACGGACCCCACCGCCATTTTAAGCGGGCGGGCAAATTAAGGCCCGCCCAGCAGCCTGCCCGATGGGAAGCGCCTATGTGCTTACTGTGCTGGGGGGGGGGGGGGGGAGGATTCCCCATCTGTCAAAGTGCGTTCTCTCGTGCATACGCGCGAAAGAGCGCACTGCTCCCTGAGACTAAGTGCTGTCTCAGAGATCAATGAAAGTTTTACAAACTTAAAAAATATAAAAATTATTAACATGTCTTCCTCATGTGACAATGTCACATGAAATGGGACATGTTAATAAATATCACATAAAACTTATTAAACATTTTTAAAGTGGACATGAAACCTCATCCCGCCAGTGGATGAGGTTTTATGTTTTTTCTATTGCCTGCTGGGGCTCCTGGCCTGCCCGCCAGCCTTAAGGTTGGACGGGCAGAGCCTTTAACTACCTTAATTATCCTGTCAATGACCTTAATTGGCCATTGACAGGTCGGCGGGTGGACAGCTGATTTCGCTGTCCGCCCGCCTTCCTCAAAATTTAAGAGGTGTCAGCTGTGGCTCAGTTGCCTTTGAATCAGAGGGTTGTGGGTTCATGTCCCGCTCCCGGAAACCAAGAACTGTGATTGTACTCGAAAGAGTTGCAATCTGTGACTGTTGATAACTCGAAAGAGTTCCTCAATATTTAAATGGACCGGGATGATGCCGGGGGTTCTTCCCGATGTCATCCTGCGTCATTTTCCTGTCGGCGAGCGGACCCCACCCCCAAATCGCCGACGGGAAAATTAAGGCCATTAAGAAAGGGTGGGCAACATGAAAAATTTTTAAATTCTGGGAAAAGTAACTTCCAAAGCAAGGGTGAATCAATGGCATTTACAGATCAAAAGGGAGAAAATATATTTAAAGAAAGATGGAAAGCTGTATGGTGAGTGGCCCTTTGAGATCTTGAGAGGTGGACTATGTGAAATAGACCTGTGAGAAAGCAGCCTCTAGCCACTCCAGTGAAATGCTGGTTTGGTCCAGAGTGCAAGATTTTGTTAAAAGCCTTGGAGTTCCATTGTCGAGAGAGAAGCTGTGAAATACCTCCCTTACAGCAGCAGTGGGTGCTTGTGGTAGTATTGCTGGAAGTTTTTATAGATCAAGAATCTATTTGGAATATGTAGTTGAGTTTCTAGTCAAGTAGAAATCTTTTGGGAACTGTTATGAGATTAAGTATAACTGTATAACTGTAATCTTGTGTAGTTAACTTTTTCTTTTCTTTTGTTAATAAACGTTTTAATTTAATCTTTAAAATCTCCAAAGGTGGTAGTGGACTCTTTACTTCTGCCTTCAGTGTACATACCTTCTTGTAATAAATACAAACTGCAAAATCATTGTGAAAGCTTGACCAAGTTTCCCTTTTGGATTTGGTTAGCCTCGCAATTACGATCTGCCATATCATAACACAAGCAGTTGATCGTTTTCTTCCTCCGCAGCAAAACCAAGACCAGCCTTAAAACCTAGTTTTCCAGGCATGGTTTATGGCTTTGAAAAAAATCACCATGTGACACCTTTTGTACACAGTCCACCAGGGTCAAGATTCCCTTAAAACTGCCGAATGACCTTTTCTTGTAAAATGCTGTCTCTTCCATTAATAGCTAAGTCCTTGCATTAACCCTCTAAGGGATAGTGTTGTTTAAGAACACAAATTCTTCCAGAACCTTTATAGTCCTTGAAAATGAATCATTTTCTGTGATCAAAGTGTACATGACAACTGAACCAAATCCTGATCCAATGCTGCACACTTCTGTTTCGAAGAACTGGAGAGCTGCCAACCCTCTGATTAGCAGATCCTTCCTATCCCTGACAGCTCCATAAATGGTTGTGGGGCGGCTGGCGTTCTCCTTAGCAAGCTCCTTCCCCCTTTTTTTTTCCCCCTTCCCACCCTGACTTTTTAGTTGGGGAATCTGTAAGGAATCCTGCGCCTTGCATAATTCAGCCCACTAACTCTGTTTCTCTCCACAGATGTTGTTGTTTCTCTCCACAAACATTGCCTGACCTGCTGAGTACTTCTGTTTTTATTTAATTTTCCAGCATCTGCAGTATTTTGCATTCTTATTAGGCTGTATTTAGTTTTGTTCAATGCTTAAACATAGAGAATGATTTTGCTAGGTTTGTTTGTCAGTGTCTTTAAAATCCTAGAGATAAAAACAAAAAGCTAAAAGCTTAAAATCCTAATTGTACAGAAAATATTCCAGCAAAAGTAAAAATGACGAGGAATAGGAGCATCTTCATGACTGTTGATCTTGAGGATGAGTTATATTTGACTGTAACTTTTGCAGTTGTTTAAACATAACTGATCTTTTTAAACCTTTTTTCAGTGCGAGCTGAATGTTCCATTCAAAGTTAAGGCTGGCTATATTGGTAAGTATTTTTTTTCTCTGTTTTGTCTAGGCTGCTGTAATTAACTTATAAGGCCAGAGGATACCCAACCTATTAGATTCAAATGTTTGACGCTTTCTCTCAGATGCCTTCTGCAAGGGTTCACCTCTAGGGTTTTAAACACTCCTTCCCTTGTTCCTCTTCCCTGGGTTGCCACATGCATTCAAGCTGTCCTCCATGCCCCCTCTCTCACCAACTCAGCCGTCAACAGTACCACTGCTTCACATGCCCATAGCAAAGAGTTACAGACATTCAGCCGTCTTTTTGGACCTTCTTGCGAGCTGTTCTCGTTTTAAATCTGCTTTCTGCTGTTTTTGTCTCTTTAAACCTGAAGCTTGGAGCCTTTCTCTCCGCCCCTCACTCTTAACTTCACTTAACAGGACCTTTTCCAGGTTCCTGTCCTTCCTTTGACTAGAAGTTTTCTTTGGACTTTCCCCTCTTCCACACCTCTGGATTTTGGGGTTTTCCTTAGCTTAGGACTGACAATGTAGAAATGGGAAAACACAGAATCATTATCAAGTTGCATGTCCTAGAATCATAAAATGATTACAGCGCACAAGGAGGTCACTTGGGCCATCTCTTTGTGCCGAATCTCTTTGAGAACAATTTAGCCTGTCCTACTCCCTGACCTTTCACCCCTGCGAATGTTTTCCTTCCCAGTGTTTATCCAATTCCCTTTTGAAAGCCATCCTTTCAGGCAATTTCTTTCCCGATTGTAAACACTTGATGTATAACAACAACATCTTGCCTGTGGTTCTTTTGCCAATCACTTTAAGTCTGTTCTTTCTGATTCTTGACTATTATGACAATGGCAATGGTGTCTTTCTATCCTTTCTGTCTAGACCAGTGCTTTCCAAACTATTTTTCCAATGTGACTCCACTTTAACACTTAAAATTAATATGACCCTAGATGCCAGCAAAAACAAAACCAACAAAGCAGCACAGTAACCTTCAGTGTATAATTATTAAAGTTCACATATTATACATCAACATATAGTACATCATATAAATATGAAAATCTGTGTTTTTAAAGCATTTTGTAAAAATGCTACGTGTATTCATGTAGTGTCAGCCAAGTTCCCTATATTGCCTGGTGACAGAGGACTCGGCGAAGCCCCTTTTTCTTTCTCTCCCCCCGCCCCCACACTGTATTAGCTCTTTGCACACTCGCACGCTCACACCCTCCTCTCCCGCCACCACTGCCTGCCCTCCACCCCCACCTTTTTTTGGTCTAGCTGCCGGTGCCTTCGAAACAGTCGAAACACAGTAAAGTTTGAAGTGCCACCGCTCACCTTCCCAGCTCAGCAGCATGACCTCCTGGTTTTTTTTTCTGCTAGTCACTGAGTTACACTTGCCTGTCTCTGCCTGCACCAAGTCAGCACATAGACACCCTGGGCCTGCTCGGTGAGTGCCACTAGAAGTGCTTCCCAAGGTTAAAGCACTCTTTGGGTTCACCATCCACCTCTTTTATTTATTTTTTTATTATTCATCCATGGGATGTGGGCATCGTTGGCTAAGACAGCATTTATTGCCCATCCTTATTTACCCTTGAGAAGCTAGTGGTGGTGAGCTGCTGCCTTGAATAGGTGTAGTCCATATGGTGTAGATACACCCAAAGTGGTGTTTTAGGGACGGGGTTCCAGGATTTTGACCCAGCAACAGTGAAGGAACGGCAATATATTTTCAAGTCAGGATGGTGTGTGGCTTGACAGGGAACTTCGAGGTGGTGGTGTTTCCATCTGTTTGCTGCCCTTCTACTAGATGTCGTGGTCGTTGGTTTGAAAGGTGCTGTCTAAGGAGCCTTGGTGAGCTCCTGTAGTGCATCTTGTAAACGATACACACTGCTGCCACTGTGCGTCAGTGGTGGAGAGAGTGAATGTTCATAGATGGGATGCCAATCAAGCAGGCTGCTTTGTCTTGGATGGTGTCCAGCTTCTTGAATGTTGTTGGAGCTGCACTCATCCAGGCAAGTGGAGAGTATTTCATCACGCTCATGACTTATGCCTTGTAGATGATGGACAAGCTTTGGGGAGTCAGGAGGTGAGCTACTTGCCACAGGATTCCTAGCCTCCTACCTGCTCTTGTCGCTGCAGTATTGGTATAGCTAGTCCAGCTCCGTTTCTGGTCATTGGCAAATCCCAGGATGTTGATAGTAGGTTATTCAGTGATGATAGTGCCATTGAATGTCAAGGGGCGATGGTTAGATTCTCTCTTGTTGGAGGTGGTTATTGCCTGGCACTTGTGTGGTTCCTTGCCACTTGTCAGCCTATTGTCCAGTTTTTGCTGCATTTGGACATGGACTGCATCAGTATCTGAGGAGTTGGGAATGGTGTTGAACATTGTGCAATCATCAGCGAACATCCCCACTTCTGACCATATGATGGAAGGAAGGTCATTGATGAAGCGGCTGAAGATGGTTAGGCCTAGGACACTACCCTGAGGAATCCCTGCAGTGATATCCTGGAACTGAGATGATTGACCTCCAACCATTTTTCTTTGTGCTAGGAATGACGCCAACCAGTGGAGAGTTTTCCTCTGAATCCCATTGATTCCAGTTTTGCTGGGGCTCCTTGATGCCATGCTCAGTTAAATGCTGCCTTGATGTCAAGGGCAGGCAATATGTTCAAAGTCATGAGGGGTCTAGGCAGAGTAGATTAGGAGAAACTGTCCCCATTGCCAGAAGCTTTGTGAACCATAGGATATTGATAAAGAAGCAAATGTGACATGAGGAAGAACCGTCTTCATGCATCAAGTTAGTTGAGATCTTTACTGCGTTGCCTGAGCGTGTGATGGAGGCAGATTCAATCATGGCTTTCAAAAGGAAATTGGATAAGCACCTGAAGAGAAAATTTGCAGGACAACTGGGAGAGGACAGGGGTATCAGGGTAGCTGAGTTGCTCTTGCAGAGAGCTGACACAAATTGCCCACTTCTGTGGTTGTAACCATTCTATGATGATAGGTCAGAGCTGGAGTCAGGTGCTGAGGAAGGAGATGTGGCTATTTAAGTAAGTCTTGATAGACAGTTGATCAAACAACGCTTCCATTTTCCACCCTTCCCATACCTTCACAGGGTCCACCTACGACCCTTCCCTTCCTTAAGTTCTCTGAATCCATTTCTATGGATAGGATATCAACTAATATTTACTATTAGCCTACTGACTCTCACACTACCTTGACTATTTGCTCACGTCCTGCTGCCTATAGGGACTCTATTCCATTCTTTCAGTTTTTTAATGTCTGTTTCATCTGTGCTGACAATGCAATTTCCATGCTGGTGCTTCCAATATGTTTTAGACTTTTTTCCTCGACTCTTTCCCCGCTCACCCCCAACAATGAGGTTGGAAGGGCTGTTGCTTGTATCCACTCCCTTTCTGCTCTCAATCCTTCCCCTCCCGTGCAGAACCATGATAGGACTCCTGTCCTCGCGTTCCACCCCACCAGCCTCCATGTTCAACACATCATCCTTCACCATTTCTGCAACCTGCAGCATGATGACATTGCCAAATAAATCTCCCGCTTCCCCTTTCAACACTCTGAAGGGTCTGTTTCCTCTGCAACATCCTGGTCCACTTCTCTATCACCCCTTCCCATGGCATCGTTCCATGCAAGTGCAGCAGATGTAACACCTGCCATTTTACCTTCTTGCTCTTCACTCCAAGGCCCCAAACACTCCTTTATGTTGAAACTGCAATTTACTTGCACTTTCAGTTGAATCTACTGCATTCACTGCTCATGATTTGCTCTCCTCTATATTGGGGAGACCAAACGCAGGCTGGGTGACCGCTTTGCAGAATATTTCCTTTCAGTCTACAAATATGACCTGAGCTTCCAGTTGCCTGTAATTTTAAGTCTCCACCATGCCACTCTGATCTCTCTGTCCTTGGCTGAGAGCCCAGACATCCATTAAAGCTGTGCCCCCAGGGAAAACAATGTTTGGTTGACAGCTCTGGCTCTCTGATCTAGTCTGTCAATTGCATGATGTTTATTTATACAAGATAAAGAGGATTCAGATTGGCATGGGTATGGCCTTTTAAACTTAGCTTTCAAAAGGTTCCCTCATCCAGACTATGGTTCACGACACCTCTGAGGTGCTATGAACCACCAGTCCTTTAAAAGCTGGCCCAACTCCATGAAAACTACGGAGGACTAGGCCATGCCAATCCCAGCTATGGAGCCAGCCAGGTCGGGAGTGCAGGGTGAGGGGCTCATGACCCGCAGCAGCGCTCATCCTAAACCCACACTGATGAAAATTGGAGCCCTGGAAATAGGGTCGGGAGTCCTGGCTGTCATTTTCACACCTCCATGGAGCCTCCCCATCTCCATGAAAATCCAGCCCATTAACTGTTTCTCTCTCTATAGATGCTGCCAGACCTGCTGGTGTTTCCAGCATTTTCTGTTTTGCCTTACTTGCTCCTTAGTAGGCCTTAAAGCAGACCAGATTGTCACTTCAAATTTTTAGTAGACTGTATCAATCTTTGTTACTTCTGCACTATTTCTGGGTATCATTACTTTCTATAACCTTTGCTGTTTGAGTATTTATAAGGGGAAGGTGGTGGCATAGTGTTATTGTCACTGGACAGGTAATCCAGACACCCAGAGTAATGCTCTGGAGACCTGGGTTCAAATCCCACCAGGGCTGGCAGAATTTGAATTCAATAAATATCTGGAATTAAAAGTCTAATGATAATCATGAAACCATTGTTAATTGTCATAAAGATCCATTTGGTTCATTAATACCCTTTAGGGAAGGAAATCTGCTGTCCTTCCCTAGTCTGACCTATATGTGGTTGACTTTTTTTTAAAAAAAGATGCCCTCCGAACAGCGATGCCCACATCCCACGCCCACGAATAAAATTTTTAAAATGAGCTGAGAAATGAGCCAGGGCAATGTTAAAGATGTGGTCTTAGCGATGGCACAAGTGTGACACCAAGGTTGCGAACAGAATTGCTTAATCTCTCACTTGCCAAGGAGAGGGATGGAGTCAGTATCTAGCGAACACCGTTTTGGTGTGGAGACCGAAAACAGTGGCTTAAGTCTTCACACTATTTAATTGGAGGAAATTCTTCCCAAGAATTCTTCTCCAGTACTGGATGTGGAATAAACAGTTTGTTAATTTAGCAACAGTGGTGGAATCGAGAGAGTTGATGGTGTGGTAGAGATGTTGTCAGCATACATGTGAAAACTAATGTTGTGCCTTCAAATCATGTCGCTGAAGGACAGCATATAGATAAGAAATAGATGGGGGGTGGGGTTGCAGGATGCCAAAAATAGTTCCTTGGAGGACATGGACTATTTGGGAACCATTGCAAGTGATTCTCTAGTTATGATTTAGATAGAATAAGAATGGAACTAGGTGAGAGTAGGCCCACCTAGCTAAATGACTGTGGAAAGGAGTTGGAGGAGGATGGTGTGGTCAACTGTGTCAAAGGCTATAGACAAGTCAAGAAAGATGAGGAAAAGTTTCCCTTTGTCACGTCACATTGGATGTCATTTGTGACTTTGAGAGCTGTTTTAGTACAATGGTAGGGGCGGAAACCTGATGGGATGGATTCAAACAAGAGTTCTGGGAAATCTGGTAACAAATTTAGGAAACGACAACACATTTAAGGAGTTTGGAGTGGAAAAGGAATTTGGAGATGGGATGGTAGCTTGCAAGGCTGGTGGGGTCAGTGGTTGTTTGTTTTTAAGGAAAAGGGTGATGACAGCAGAGTTAAAAGTTCATTTCATAGCAAATCGCATCTGCTTGTTTCTGCTCATTCTGCTAAATTGTCTGTCTTGCTGGTGTTTTTTACATTCTTTTGCCTTTTTCAAACTATGTAATTTTCTGTTATCAGCAAATTTCAACATTGTGCTCCCCATGCCCAAGTCCAAATCTATATATACTGAGAACAAAAGTAGAGGAGCACTCATCCCTAAAGTAAAACAATTCTAACTCTTGTCCAATCCAAGCAACTCCTGCTTATGCTGTTTCCTGTTATATAAGTAAATTTCTATCCATGCTAGATTTCTTTGTACCATACACCTGATTTTTTTTTAAACAAGTCTGCTGTGAGCTGTCTTGTCAAACACCCTCTTAAAACCTATGTACAATACGTCTGCATTTCATTCAATTGTCAAGTTGGTTACGTCAAATAAAGAACTCTGTTAAACTTGTCATGTTTGTCTGAATCTCAGTCTATTAGATAGAACTTACATCATCCATAGACTGATGTGTTCTTTACAAGGGTTTCTTCACCTGGACATGAGGAAGAGTTTCTAAAGATCACCCAGTGTGATACCATTCTGACGTACCTTTTAGATTTTTGGCTGCCTATTTTAATTCCTATTTAACAAAAATTGTTGTTTTCTTAGCTAAACTTGAACTGAAGATACCATGGAAGAATCTTTACAGTCAAGCAGTGGAAGCTACATTGGATGGAATCTATTTGCTCATTGTTCCATGTGCCAGTAAGCAAAATGCATCTTGTAGTACTTTGGTTGTTTGTGCTAGGCAGAGTACAGACCAACCCAACCAGCCCGTGCTTGCAAGACCAAAAATAAAATATCCACTGTTTGATGTGATGCTGCGATTTAGCAGCACTTGCTGAACAATCCTGAGTGCTAATAGCTATACTAACAACCGATTTTAAGCTAACCAGTGGAGCTTGGCTGCATGTGTTTACCACTTTGTGCAACTTTCCAGAGTGTTGGGTTGTTGAAGATGCTCATATATGGCAGCGAGTGCTCTAAAGGCAGTCGATCAGTAAAGCAACTTCTGGGTTTTTGCATTTGGTTTTCCCACAGAATTCCAGATTTTGTTCAAGCTCCTTTTTGGTAAGGAATGTTGTAACTCACCATCACCTTCTGTCGGGCAAGTAGGGATGAGCAACAATTGCTGGCCTTATCAGTGATGCTCATATTCCGTGAATGAATGAAAGACAAAGACTTTTGAGGTCTAGTCTTCATAAACCTAAACATTTAATGTCTTGTCTGCAGAATTTCTACTGTTTCCTACAGCATTTGTTTTAGTTTCACAGGTTAGCGAGTTTATTTTAGAAAGATTGGAATATTCACAAGAGATTCTGATTTCAGTCTAGCTCAGCTTATTGCTGGGTTGGCAGGTGAAGCTTTTTTTGCTGTGAATTCGTTCAAAGGTATTTTTACTACTGTCATATATTGGGAGAGAGCATTGATTCTGATGTTTTTTCTACTGTCCTACATTGGAACAGGTAATTAAAACATCTTGAAAAATCTTTTTCTATTGTCCTACATTGGGAAGGCGCATTGATTCTGGTATTGCCTTTTCGCAATTTTTACCAGAATTTGTAATTGAAGCAGAGATGTCAACATGCAGGAATAGCTTAGGTAGGCACTTGAAAGAGAAATATAGGGAGATGGAAAGAGGCAGACGTGTGATTAGGATACAACCAGTGTGAACAGTAAACAGCAGACTGTTGGGCCAAAAAGTCTGACTATGTTTTGTAATTTCACACAGTTCCAATGTGAGCTACAGTAGGTAAAGCAATTCTAAAGCAAGATTTCTGTTCATTACTTGAGTACACAATTAGTGTAAATGGGTGCAAACTCAAATACAATTTTTAATCAATGGGCTTGAAATTCATCAGCAATTTTATCCTCTAGCTTGTTGAGGTCAGTGGTGGTTGGTTGGCATTGCAAGGTTCCCATCTGATTTTAGTGTGTTTTTTTTCCATCGGCGTGTGTAAATAGAAATTTTTGGCACTGACAGCAATAGGAATAGTGAACAGTCATCATAAATCAGTCAACAGCAAAAAGTACGTATAAAGCGCTCACAGTTTGTAGAATGTGGAACCACCTGGCAGCAAGTTAGTCCTAAAGTCTTTATCACAACCATTGTCAACTAACAACAATTTAATGAACAGAAATCTTGCTTTAGAATTGCTTTACCTACTGTAGCTTACATTGGAACTGTGTGAAATTCAAAAATGTAGTCAGACCTTTTGGCCCAACAGTCTGCTGTTTACTGTTCACACTGGTTGTATCCTAATCACACATGTCTGTCTCTTTCCATCTCCCTATATTTCTCTTTCAAGTGCCTATCTAAGCTATTCCTGCATGTTGACATCTCTGCTTCAATTGCAAATTCTGGCAAAAATTGCGAAAAGGAGTACCAGAATCAATGCGCATGGCTGTGGCCCCCTCCCCTCCACTGTCATGCACTCACCAGCGCTGCACACAGCTCTCCTCTCGGTGGCCTGCTCTCTCAAACCTACCCCCAAATAACCGCGCCCCCTCCCCCCCAGCCCCCAACTCTCTCAGGCAGGTCAGCACACGTGCCAAAGTGTCCCAAGAGTTGGTCACCCTGCTGCCCAAACCATTGAATTCGAGCATTGTTGTCACCAGGACTGCTGCAATTTTATAGTGGCCTCGCCAGAACCCATCAAATATACTATGTTCATTTATAGTCTGAAACATTAAGAGCTGAAGAAAGAGCAATGAGATTCATCACTAGAGTCAAAGGTTTGATAAAATGTGAAATAGTTCAGTTTTTTTTCTCTGTCACTGCACATTAATTTAAGGAAATCGACTATTGAGATACTAAGAAAAATCCCCATTGCATTGTTGCTTCACCAGTGTAAGTTTGCGTGACCTGCACTGATCAGGTATGTCTTAGCTGTAAAGCAAACTTGCAAAACTGATTGTATTTTTTCACTGTGCAAATCTTGCTAAGCAATTCATTCTTCAAAGTGCTGAGATGTTTTCCTGAGTTGTAATAAGATGCTAGATATATTGTAGAATCCGAGTTCTTCACTGACCATTAGTTGGTGTTGGTATATATCATCTAACAGTCAGATGGTACAGAATCATTCTTGCTAGATTATTTTGCTTTAATAACTTGAAAGTGTCAGAAAATATACTTACAAGGTATATCACTCTTGCAAGAGTCAGTCTGATTCATTATTATTATTAAGCAACAAAAATTTCAAGCAAAATACAAATGAACTCTAGATATCACAAGTCAGTGTATTTGTGTGCCGTTTTTGAGTAGTAAAATTGTACATGGCCAAATGAATTTTAACTATATTGTACAATGTAAATGCATGTGGCATTGTATGTAAGTTGTCATGACTGCTAACACTTGTATTTGTAAGTTGCGTTTTTAATTTGTTTTAGGTATCCAATACGATGCTGAAAAAGAGGAATTGCAGCTTCAAGAACTGAAGCAGAGAGAATTGCAAAGAATTGAAGAAGCTAAGCAAAAGGTTGCTGACAAAGGTACAGTGAACTGATTATATGTGTACCTTTCATTCGTCACGGCATAATATTTATGTTCTTATCAGCAAACGTCAATGCTATACAATGAAAGAGTAGAGAAATAAAGAATACCATGTAGGGAAGATGTCCAGTTGGTAAATATACCAGTGTGTACCTCATATATGCCTAAACTTGTATAAATCTTGCTCACATTCAACTCCACATACAAATGGATTGAAGTTTTGGTAGTTGGAGGTAATAGAGGAAAAAACAATCATTTGAGGTATCATACATGAAACAGTGACTCAATTCTGAAAAATGTTTGAATTTAAAAGGTCTCTCTGATCACTCCATAGATTAGATTAAACTGCTGTGTATTTTATGCCCTTCTGTCTTTTTTTGTTTCAGATTTCCAGCATTTGCATTCTTTTTTTTTTATTATTAGTTAAATTAGCTGTTTTAGCCATTAGGTACTTTGAATAGTGTGCCACTTTTGGGTGGCGGGGAATTTTATTTTCCATTGAATGAAATGACTTAAAATACTGAGGGGCATTTAATGGAGGTGACAGAGGGATCTCTGCTGTTGCAGCCTGAGCTGGCGAGAGACCCGAATTGCATCCCTTGGGGAAGGCCTGCTGAATTAGGGGCAATCAGACAATTAACAGACCATTAGCTGGCCTTCCACAGAATCAGGGCATTGTGGGTAGGATGCTCTGCCAACTGAGTTGCCGACCAGTCAGACACAGGCAAACCTTTCACTCAGCAGCGCCACTAGGGAAATGGTGGCTGCTACAGGAAATACTCACCACTGGCCCAGGATCGCAGAGTGACCTATGTCAATGATGTGATGGCGGGACGGGTTTTGCGGGATGGGGCCCCGTATGTAGGGAGGTCAGCAGTAAGGGCAATGGGGTGGCTCTTGGTGGGCTCTCCCTTCCCAATGCTAGGTCCCTTGATCAGACATTGAGTGCCTTTGAACGAGGAACCCCCTGGGACCACAAGCAACAGGTTTGCTTATCGTGCTCTCCACGTGGCATCAGATCCACCTGCCAGTGGTAGATGGATGAGGCCATTAATTGCCCACTTAAGGGCCTCCATTGGTGGTGGGCATGAAGGCCGCCCACCCATGGGTCTTCCTGCCACGACCTTAATCAGGGTGGAAATGAGAAGGTAGTGGGGTCTCCACCCTCCATCATCCCATGATATTAACTGCCCTATTCCCCTTCAAAAGCATAAAACATTGCCCAATTGCAGTCTATGGCATCATTTTTGGTGTGATCTTAATTTATTTTCTGCTGTTGACCTGACCTGAGATCAGTTAACTCATCACATACCAGGGATTCAATCTGCAACATTTCTGCATTTTGTAGATCAATACCACAACCATTTACCAGTACCGATACCATTTACCCATGGGAAATCACAGATTTCTAGATGTACTTTTAGAAGTGTAAAGGAAAAGCTTTGACAGATTATGAACCAAATCACATGATTTCCCCTTTATGTATGAAAATATAATCTAATATCCAGTTCTGTAACATTTATTCTTCATTTCATGGGATGTGGGCATCGCTGGCAAGGCCAGCATCTGTTGCTCATCCCTAACTGACCTTGCTAGGTCATTTCAGAGGGCAGATCAGAGTTATTCACATTGCTGTGGGCCTGGAGTCACATGTAGACCAGACCAGGTAAGAATGGCAGATTTCCTTCCCTAAAGGACATTAAAAACCTATCTGGTTTACTACAAGAATCGGTGATAGTTTCATGGTCACCATTACTGAGGGTAGCTTTATATAGCTGCCATGGTGGGATTTGAACCCATGTCCCCAGAGCATTAGTCTGTGTCTCTGGATTACTAGTCCAGTGACATTACCAATACGCCAACATCCTCCCCTCTTAAGAGAAAGGAGTGACCAGTTAACATTGCAGAGTATATTAAAGTGTTGTAGTAACAGCCTTTTAAGTTATATTTAAAACTTTATAGTGCATTTTAACTAATTTACAACTCCTAAGGTGTTTTAGTTGCAAGCTGCCCTAAATGTTGATCGAAGCTCTGTTAACTTTTGAATTTATTTTAAAATATGAGTAGGTAACTTTCTGAGTATGCACTTGTGACATGTAACATTTCCTGCTACATATTGGAAACTATTGGATATTTTCACAATTTTCTGATGATGATTGAAGTTCCTCCTGCCAGAACATTTTTGAAGATGGAGGAAAAATAATGAAAGTAGTGTGATTATTGCTGTTTTTAAAATTGAATTTCATTTTTACAGAAAATCCAAAAGAAGAAGAGCAAGACACTTTCGTTGAAAAAATAATTACTCAGGTTATTAAGAATTTGCAGGTCAAAATTACCAATATCCATATCCGTTATGAAGATGATGTGAGTATTTAGTTTCTTCCTATGTTTAACTTAGGTTCTTTGCGTTTGTGATGAGATTTGTTTTTCTTTCAGTTATGCTTTTAAAGACATGCACGTTTCTTCTGAGACACTTATTGCAGAAAAGAAGTTTTATCATAGTGTTAAAATTGCAATGTCTTTTTAATGATACATGAGATAGTACAAATATTGTAATCTAGTTAAATTACAATAGTAAACAATTGTGAGGGTCCTCCAGTTTTCCTCTTCTCCTCCTCACTGTAAGAGACAGTATGCTTTACTTGATCCAGAGTCTCTGGAGCAGGAACGAAACCTGCATCTGTTGGCTCTCAGGGCACTGGCTTGTGCAGCTGAACTAACTGCCTATTTTATGCTTGGTAAAATTTTCAGTGACTGAACACTTATAGTTCTGAGCTTGAGATGAGTTATGTTTTTTAAAAATGAGTTTTTCTTTCCTGATAATGCAATAATTTGAAGTTTCCATTGACAATATGCTGTGGAGGAAGCATGAGAGTCCTAAATGAGTGAGTACATCTTAAATAAGAAAGAAGAAAGCTGACACAGAAGTAATGTATAATTTGCTTTCCACTTTTTCACAGAAGACTAAATTTCTCACACCTGACTGAGATTCCCTAAAACATTTTCTGGCAACATGATCTATAAAATTGCCATGTTAATAAGTTTTTGCATACTTACTGAGACTTGCTTGTTGTTGAATAAGTTTAAAAACGTAGGGTTCTGCATCAACACTCAATTTTAAGACAAGTTATCTGAGCACATCTTTTATTAGGATGAGAAAAATAGCATAAAAATTCAGAAAGCTAGAAACAAATTATCAGCTTAATTTAATGGAATGATTTTGAAGAAAGTTGGATTTTCTGCATAGACTTATGTGGTAACAGATTTTGTGATCAGTGAAGGTGAGTGTTATTTCTTTATTTAAGTCACTGACAGCTGCCCACAATCATAGGCTTTTGATTTGAAGACTTGCTCTGATACAATGCACAAGTGCCATGCAGTATCTGTGGTCTCTGTGAGCAAGGCAAGAAACATTGAGGCTAATTAACCAATCAGATTGAAGAATCATCACTGAACCACACAGAATCTAAGCCAAGAAGTATAAAACAGATTTAAACCATGTGTAGAAAGTGAAATTGATTGGGAAAGACAAATGGAACAGAGAACCAAGAGACTGACTGAATTAATTTTTTTCTTTTTAATCTTCAACACTATTAAGTTATGAGAGAATGAGACTCCACATTTGTAAAATTAAAATTTCACAGCCTAAGCTGTTAAAAATTCACTCACTCCTGGATGCACCAGTCCAAATGTTTTCTGGTGTCTTTAATGGGCAACAATTGGGCAAGTACCCCAATTCACACCATTGCATTGATATCACTATCAGGACTATTACAGCATACCCTGTGGAGGAGGGGCACATCTCTGACAGTGACTTCCAGATTTCTGTTTTTAACTACACGTTCAGCCAGCAGACGTTGCTGCCCAATTTACTCAGTTGTAATGGAGTTGCAATGGTGAGGGCTATTAGCCTCACTGTTATTAATGCAAAATCCGGGCAATGAATTAATCACAGGTTATAATTTTAGGAAGAGAAAGTCTTGAGATGGGTGATTCAAATTTGCCATTACGATTACTCAGTTCTGAGTTTGTCACCGTGGGCTGGACTTTCTTGTCCTAAATTAGGATGGAATGGAGGTGGCATGGCAGAAAAATTGGTGCTGAAAGCCTGCCTGTCGGTTTGCTGCCTATGTTCCTGACTCT
The DNA here is from genome assembly GCF_964194155.1 of Cetorhinus maximus. Lineage (NCBI taxonomy): Eukaryota > Metazoa > Chordata > Chondrichthyes > Lamniformes > Cetorhinidae > Cetorhinus > Cetorhinus maximus. The sequence continues at coordinate 98,703,232 of NC_135880.1, forward strand.
GCTGACTTTCCCAGGATGGGGGAAGAGCAAGGAACGGAGAAGTGAAGTTGCTCACCTAGTTAATTGGGTGTGGTGAGGTCATTAGGGAGCTTGTTAAGTGTTTGCCTTCTGATATTTTCATAGGGGCAGGCAGCCTTTAGGAGTTTCCTGAAGCTGATTAGTTGCAGCCTGGTTTAAACAAGGTGATGGCACTGAAACAATTTTATTTGATGCAAAAAGAAAGTGGAAGTTTGAACTAAAGAACTACTGAGCAGTAATTAAATTTTAATAACCAACCTTTCCGACCCTATTCCGGGTCACAACTCTCCATTTGTTCTGGCTACTTTGAAGGTGAAGATTCTCTCTCTTTCATAGTTATGGCTGTAGATTTGGGCGAGAATGTGGCCAGCTCCCCTGGTTTTCCTCCATTATAGCTCACCTAGCCACTAATTGGGCAGCAGACCTGTCTCTAGGGTTATTAAGATCCTGATCCCATGAGAATTGTGCTTCATGGTAGGCTGGAAATGGAGACAGAAACATGATGCGGGATTGGTTCCCCCTTTCAATTCCTGCATTTGATGAGGAAAATTTGGCCCAGTGTCTTCGAGTTTTATAATGCAGTGTGCACTAGAGGGATCTGAGAAATGAGAATGATTTATTTCTCAGAAGGTATGTGGAGTTTCATCTTTACAAACCAGACCAGTTAATTTAATTGACATGCTGGAAGTGATAAAATTTAAAAATCAAAGTTTTTAAAATTTTGTGTATGGTAACAAGTTAATTCTTTGCAACCACAAAAGGAAAACTAAATAGCAACCTGTTAGCATTAGTAAGGCACAACAAAATTTGTATCAGTTTCTATGCCACTTAAAAGGATGTTGGCTACATTGGATAGCCCCTGAAAACAGGCAAGGGGATTGTGATATATGATTAACCCACACCCCTTTGATGTAATGCAGGCAGTGTGCCAACTTCATGTTACTTGTTTGACTGATTGCTGCACTCTTCATTGGCTACACGCATCAGCAGTTGGCTCCAAACCATAATTTCTATGCACAGGGTTGGTGCAAGACCCTTAGGCATCCTAGGTGAACTTTCATCCTGGTGCGCCCTCGCTTCACTAAGCTACGTGACGCCAGTGTTCCCTTATCAAGGACTGTGCATTAACAAAAAGCACACATGCACAAACGCACATACACAGATAAATATGAGGTTCCTTTAGTAACGAAAAGGCAGGCATGCTGTATTTGCAGTTTTCCCCAGAATGACTCTTATGAAGCAAATCCACACAATACAGGGAATCACTGACCACCAATGCAGCAGACAAGGCACAGGGAATTTTGATGAAAAATGCTATTAAACTTCACGTGAAACTCTTTGAAGCCCATTTTATATTATGTTAGTGCTGCCAACTCCCAACAGACAGAAAAAGCAGTTTTAACATGCCTTATGCAAATAATGCCTTTAGTTTTACCTTAGTCTGACTCAAACCAAATTCCTGACCAGTATTAACAGAACAGAGAGGAAACTGAAATCTAAATATTAATGAGAATAATGATCAAAGTCATTGATAACATATACAATTACTGATGGTTCAAGTAATAGTTCAAATGGAGTGACAATGCGGGCGCTCCCAAGCACTTGTTCCACCTGAAGAGTTGCTTCAAAGCTAATGAGGGCCCAATCCAAGAACAAATCATGGCCACCAAATGCAAGACTGCTGCACGACAGGAATAAGGTTCCCCAAGAGTTGGGTGGGGGGAACCGAGAGCAGCATGGTGAAGTCCTCCCTTCAGCCACCATCATTGGCAGCCTGATAGCAGGAGAGGACAAGCTGAAAGTCCCCTGGGACTGGCAAGAGTTGTGATTTGAGGAGCAGTGAGTGTGGGAGTGACAGAGCTGCTCTTCCTAAAGCAGATTCTGTTTCTCCCACACTTTGCTGTTCTGTAGTAGAAGGATCTGGTGCCTAAAGTGTTAACATGAGACTGAGTACAATACTGCTTGGTGATGTAAGAAGGCACATGATCTAGAGCTAGGGCTAGTCTGCAGACAAGTACCAATGTGTAAGGGCCTAGTATGGAGTCCTCTCCATACCTACTGTAAATATGTACATAGTTAAGTATTGTTAATAAAGACTCCTTGCAACTTATACAAGACTGCCTCATGATGTCCACACAGTATCCTTCAAGCATAGCAACAACAGAATATATCATGGTGACAGCAATAGAATCTTGATGTTCCAGCTCCTGCAACCACTGTTCTCTCTCACTCTTTTACTGCTCCTCCAGATACAGAATCTTTGATTAGAGGAGCAACAGCAAAAGTGGGAGAAAGGGAATATGTGATTGGAGTAGCTGGAACAGCAAGTGTGGGAGAGAGAGAATCTGTGATTGGAATAGCAGCTCTGTCCCTCCCATGCTCGCTTCTCCTCTAACCACAGTCAATTGCCACTCAGTAACTGTCAATTTAACTGACCGGTAATGTTTTGTTAAAAAAAAGCAAAGAAATGACAGTTGGTGAAAGCAGGAAAGATCTTTGGGCAGCTCAGTTGGTTGGCTTTAAAATAAAATAAAAAATTCAGAATTGTCAGTTCTGATTTTTTTTTAAAACCAGCATCTTCAGATGAGGACTCAGATGAGCACTTTGGGGGAGCCTACAGAAAGATGCTGATGGGATTCATAACAAAGCCCTTGGTGAAGTGGGAAGACTGCCTGAAAGCCTGTGGTCATTGTCAGGGAGCTTAGCAGAGTCCATCACCAATCTGGCACAATACTTGGAGCTCTTTTCCAGAATGGAAGTAGTCGCCAACTTTGTTTACACAGCTGTAGACTCCACCATGATACAGCATTTAATGGCAGATGCTGCAGCTTCTTGTGCAGAACAAACAACAGGCACTCAGTGTTGAGTGCTGCAACCAAAGCTCAGACTGCTGCCCTCATCGCTGCAGATTAGTGTTCAAAAAGGCTTGTAGAGTCTTCCAGTAATCCAGCAATCTGTCCTCAAACAGATTACTAGGATTCCTGATACACTGTCCTGGCAGAATGGCAGTGTGCTCCATGGAGCACAAACCTGCTGTCCTCTTGGAACAGCACTGCCACTCAGCTGGTGCCCTAGCTGTTGCCTTTCCACCAGCCAGCCCAGACTGCTGCCCATGGCGAGATGGTGCAGACGGGCTATCTAGGATCAGAGCTGCTTGAGATTGCCCGACAAGGTCACCTGCAGTGTCCCTCACTGAAAGTCAGCAACCCTCTGCCAGCCATAATTGGGATAGTACTGTGTCGAAACACTTGGACAGGCAAAGGCACACTGAGGATGGGTAGTACAGGAATGCGTAAGGGTTTTTAGTTTTTTTGTATTCAATATGGCATGATGTATATTTTTTAAAATTGCTTTGGAATGTTATTTTGTGGAGACTTTTATTTTGTATTGTCTTTTTATTCGTTCATAGGATGTGGGTGTCGCCAGCTAGGCCAGCATTTATTGCCCATCCCTAATTGCCTTTGTTCAGAGGGCAGTTAAGAGTCAACCACATTCTGGAGTTGGGAGGGTCTGAAGTTGCATGTAGGTCAGACCAGCTAAGGATGGCAGATTTCCTTCCCTAAAGGGCATTAGTGAACCGGATGAGTTTCTACAACAATTGGCAATGGTTTTGTGGTGGTCATCATTTAATTCCAGATTTTTATTGAATTCACATTCACCATCTGCCATAGTGGGATTTCAACCAGGGTTCCCAGTGCAATACCCTGGGTCTTTGAAATACTAGCCCAGTGACAATGCCACTGTGCCACCATATGTGATGGTCAGTGACAAGGAAGGTAAGGTTTTAGACTGTTGGTGAATGGGGTATTGGGGTTACTGTTCGTGGCAACATACAGGGGTGCTTTCTTCATGAACATGCATACAAATTAGGAGCAGGAATAGGCCATTCAGCCCTCAAGCCTGCCCTGCAATAAGATCGTGGCTAATCTGATTGTGACCTCAACTCCACTTTCCTGTCTGCACCCCATAACCCTTGACTCCCTTGCTGGTCAAAAATCTAATCTAACTTGGTCTTGAACATTTTCAATGACCCAGCCTTCGCTGCTCTTTAGGGAAGAGAATTCCACAGACTAACGACCCTCAGAAAAAAGTTCTCCTCATTCCTGTCTTAAATGGGAGACCACTTATTTTTAATCTGTGTCCCCTAGTTCTAGTCTCTCCCACAAGGGAAACATCCTCTTGGCATCCACCCTGTCAATTCCTCTTAGAACTTCATTTTTCAATAAGATCACGTCTCATTCTTCTAAAGTGCAATGGATCGAGGTCCAACCCTTCCTCATATGTTAATCCCTTCATCCCAGGAATCAGTTGAGTGAACCTTCTTTGAACTGCTTCTAATGATATTGCATCCTTTCTCAAGTAAGGAGACCAAAACTGTACGCAGTACTTCAGATGTAGTCTCACCAGCATAGTACAACTTCCCTACTTTTATATTCCATTCCCTCACAATAACCAAAATCCCATTTGCCTTCCTAATGACTTGCTGTATCTGCACACTAACGTTTTGTGATTTATGTACCAGGACACCCATACTCCTCTGTACTGCAGAGTTTTGCAATCATACTCCATTTGAATGACATATTGTTTTGCTGTTTTTCCTGCCAAAGTGAATGAGTTCACATTTCCCCATATTCTACACCATCTACCAATTTTGTACCCACTTACTCAATCTATCTTTGTAGACTCTGTCCTCCTTACAATTTACTTTTCTATCTATCTTTGTGTCATCAGCAAATTTAGCAACCGTACATTCAGTCCCATTCATACAAGTCATTTATATAGATTGTGAATAGTTGAGGCCCCAGCACTGATCCCTGTGCCACTCCACTGGTTACAGCTTGACAACCCCAAAATGACCCATTATCCATACATTCTGCTTCCTGTTGGCCAACCAATCCTTTACTCATGATGATTATTACCCCCTACACTGTGAGCTCTTAATTTGTGTAGTAACCTTTGATGTAGCACCTTATCAAATGCCTTTTGGAAATCCAAGTATACCACATCCACAGGTTTCTCTTTATCCATCTTACTTAGTTATTTCCTCAAAGAGCTCTAATAAATTAGTCAAACACTATTTCCCTTTCACAAAATCATGTTGACACTGCCTAATTGCATTAATACTTTCTAATGTGCTGCTGTAATCTCCTTTAATAATAGCTTCTAGCATTTTCTCTATGACAGGTGTTATGCTACCAGCCTGTAGTTACCTGCTTCCTGTCTCCCTCCTTGAATAGAGGAGTTACATCTGTTATTTTCCAATCTGATAACACCTTTCTAGAATCTAGGGAGTTTTGGAACATTCCAACCATTGCATTTACTATCTCTGCAGCCACTTCTTTTAGGACCCTAGGATGAAATCCATCTGGTCTTGGCGACTTGTCAGCCTTTACTTCTAATAGTTTTCACAATATCCTTTCCCTGGTGATTGTAATTGTTTTAAGTTTCCCCCTCCCTTTCACCTCTTGATTTACACTTATTTCTGGGATGTTATTTGTGTCCTCTACAGTGAAGATAGACACACAATATCTGTTCAACACTTCCACTATTTCCTTATTTTCCATTATTAATTCCCCAGACTCATTCTCTAGAGGACCCGTGCTCACATAGTTACTCTTTTCTTTTTTAAATACTTATAGAAACTCTTACTATCTGTTTTTATATTTCTAGCTAGGTTTCTCTCATACATGAACTTCTCTCCCATTATTACCATTTTTGTCATTCCTTGCTGGTGTTTAAATTCTGTCTAATCTCTGTGGAATTGTTTGCTTTTTCTTTTGATTTAATACTATATTTAACTTCTTTAGTTAGCCACAGAATTTCTCACTGGAATGTATCTTTGCTGAGCGTTAATAAATATCTGCTACTGCGTTTCTAGTGGCCTACCCCTTAACCTATTTTCACAGTTCACTTAGCCAGGCCGGACAGGGGTTGTCGAGATTCCCCCTCCCCGCTCCTCCTCCTTCTGCTTCTCAGCTGTTCACTGTACAGCTGGCAGCTAGGGTTGCAGCAGATCACCGCAAATCTTAACATCTGCTCAGCCGAGCATTGGTATCCCTCCAGAGCGGGTCTTCCAGGTGGCATGATGTTGTTTCACCACTGATCGGCTACATTACATTTTGTGTAGCAGCATGTATTGTATGCATGTAAAACACATGAGTGGGAGTGGATTCATCAGCCATGTGGTCAGCAGATAGCCCTGTTCCCATGGTAGCCATCCTTTGGTTTACAATGGTGACTTAACAGCTGACTCAGCAGACTGCCATTTAACGTAGACATCGTATCTGCTGTCAGGAAAAAGTCATTGACCTGCATGAAGTGCAGACCCTGGCCCCACACCAGCTGCACAATGAAGGGGGTTGAATTCCTTTTAACTCTGGCATGGGGCAGAGTTGACATGGTGCCCATGAAGCGATGTAGGTGTTTTTTTTATTCACTCATAGGATGTGGGTGTCTCTGGCTAGGCCAGCATTTATTGCCCATCCCTAATTGCCCTTGAGAAGGTGGTGGTGAGTTGCTGCTTTGAACTGCTGCAGTCCATATGGTAGGTACACCCACAGTGCTGCTAGGAAGGGAGATCCAGGATTTTGACCCAGCGACAGTGAAGGAACGGTGATATATTTCCAAGTCAGGATGGTGAGTGACTTGAAGGGGAACTCCCAGTTGTTGGTGTTCCCACCGCCTGGAAGTCAGTGACACCCTGCAGTCCTAGCAAAGCCAGGTACTTGCCTTACCTGCTTGTCTCTGTCAATAGCAAATTAACATGTAGCTACCTTTGAGTAGAGAGCTTCAGTGACTTATGCAACAGTAGAAAGCTAACTACCAGATATTTAAAATGTCCCCAGTTCCAGATGGAAGGAGCTGGATGCATAAGATTATTGCCAGAACCACTGGCAGTGTGGTCTTTGACATGTTCTGAGGCTACAGATCTGGCTGCAGCAGGTGACAGATTTCAGTTATGTGTTCCACGTTGTTCTTCACTGAGATTCAGGTAGGAAAGTTGCTCTCTGAACGTCGTAGGCAAATGTGGCCTCCTGCTCTTCCCTTCCACCTCATCCATCTTTCTTTTATTTTTAATTAATTCACATTATTTGGTGTCACTAGCAAGGCTTGCATTTATTGCCTATCCATCGGTAATTTTGAGTAGGTGTTGGTGAGCTGCCACATTGAAAAGCTGCAGTCTATGTGGTGAAGGTAGGGCGTTCCTAGAATTTGACCCAATTCTGATGAAGAAACGGCTGTATATTTCCAAGTCGGGCTAGTGTATGACTTGGAACTGGTAGTGCACCCATGATCCTTGTCTCTAGGTGATAGCGGTTGCTGGTTTGGGAAAGAACCTGTGGCAAGTTGCCAAGGTGTATCTTCTAAATGATGCACTCTGCAGCCAAGGTGTTCTGGTGGTGGAGGGAGTGAATGTTTAAGGTGGTGGATGGGGTGCCAATCAAGTGGGCTGCTTTGTACTGGATGGTGTTGAGCTTCTTGAGTGTTGTTGGAGCTCTGCTGATCCAGGCATGTGGAGACCGTTCCCTCACACTCCTGACATGTGCCTTGTAGTTAATGGGCAGGCTTTGGAGAGTCAGGAGGTGAGTTAGTTAAAGGAGGCCAGAGACTTGGAATTCTGCATTATAAAACAGAAAATACTGGATATACCTAGCAGGTCAGGTAGCATCTATAGAGAGAAACAATTGACATTTCAATTGGAGATCTAGGTAGGGCATGGAGGGTTTTGATGTGAAATGTTAACTGTTTCGCTTCACAGATGTTGCCTGGCCTGAGTATTTACAGCATTTTCTGCTTTTATTTCAGATTTCCAGCATCTGTAGTGTTTTGCTTTTGTTCCTCTGATTTGCTGTTGTAGCCACAGCATTTGTGGCTGATTCAGTTCAATTTTTGTTCAATGGTAACCCACAGGATGTTGTCAATGATGATAATTCCGTTGAATGTCAAGGGGAGATGTTGGAGATGATCATTATATGGCACTGGCAAAAATGTTAATTGCCACATCAGCCCAAGCCTGAATGTTGTCCAGGTCTTGCTGGATACAAGCATGGACTGCTTAATTGCCTGAGGAGTTGCAATGGTACTGAACTCTGCCATCATCAGCAACCTTCCCCACTTCTGACATTTTGTTGGAGAGAAGATCATTGAAGCAGCAGAAGATGGTTGGACCCAAGACACTGCCATGAGGATCTCCTGCAGCGATGTCTTGGGGCTAAGATGATTGACCTCTAACAGCCATTTGTCTTCCTTTGTGCTAGTTATGTCTTCAGGCATTGGAGGGTTCTCCCCTCCCTGCCCCTGATTTCCATTAACTTCAATTTTGCTAGGGCTCCTTGATGCCACACTTGGTCAAATGCTGTCTTGATGTCAAGAACAGTTACTCTCACCTCACCTCTGAATTTAGCTCTTTTTTGTCCACATTCGGACAGACGCTATAATGAGGCCTGGAACTAAAACCCTACATTGGTGAGTAAATGCCACTTGATAGTGCTGTCAACGATACCTTCCATTACTTTGATTTGAATGTTGGCTGATGGACCAGTAATGGCTGGATTGGATTTGTCCTGTTTTTCATTCTCCAAGTCACACTGCGTTTGAAGTGGAATGCATACTAAATTCATGTCTGTGATAAACTGGTTTATGCAGAAGCCTTGAAGTCAGTGTCATAAAGAGATATTAATGTCTATAATGTTACTGGAAATTATTGTTAAATTGGAATTGTAGTAGGGTCTGTGTCTGTGTGCATGTCTGTGTGAGTAGCTCAATTGGATTAAAACCAGCTAGTCTGGGTGCTTTGATGTATAGCAATTTTGAGGTGTTAATTAGATAAACATAAATCAGTTAGAAGCCAAAGAATACATTTGCATTTGTTGAATAAAGCATTCAAAAGAATGGGTAAAACCTTGCACCTAGCTAGAAGACTTTAAGCGATACGTTTTTTTTTCAGCTTACTAATAAAATTGGTGGAATGAAAGGAGAGGTAAAATTTAAAAACCTAGTAATAAAATGGAAAATTTGTATTCCAAGGGGAAGCTAGGTATAAACAGAAGTATGTGTGTGTGTGTGTGAGTCAGAGGCATGTAAGATCTAACCAGATGTAAGCCTATAACTGTGCAAAGGAACCAAATTGCAAGGGATCTCATTTTGAATTCTTAAGGTCAAATGTGCTTTGCCTGGTGTCTGTTTAAAGTCTATGGGTTATTGCTGCCTTGGGTAAAGATTTACCTGAGAGTGATTTAATTTGGGGATTTGTTTAAGAGTTATTATGGTAGTAATTTGTAGACATGTGTATATGTTTAATTTGTTAAATTAATAAATGTTTAATTTAGTTTTATATAAAAAAATGTCTTGAGGCTCGGTGGTTTTATTCCTGAACTCAGAGCTGCATCTCAAACATAGCCATTGAAAATATAGGTTATGACACTTGTTCAAGTTTCCCTCTGGAATTTAAACAACTCAGTCTTTACCAACTGCCATGTCATAACAGTCAGCAAGAGGTTCTTTAGCACCTGCTAGTTTTCCACAACCTGAGATAACTATAGAAAACATCAGACACTTGTACAATTGTTGCAACAGCCAGAAGAAACCAACAGCAGCTAAACTGTAAGTAATCGATGATCCATTTTAAAGAGCACTGATGGGCGTTCCTTTCTACTGCTGAATGTGTATTTAGTTGCATGAAGATAAAATAAGGTGTTAGTGGAGAGTTGTGCTCCAAATTTGCATGCTGATGTGATTTGCCCGCTCTGTGTACTTCCAGCGGATATACAGCTTTTCTCCGATATGGCAGCTGGTATAATTTTTTACTTTGGAGCTATTGAGGGCAGCCAAGATTAGGTCAACCATGAACTTATTGAATGGTGGAGTAGACATGAGAGGCCAAATGGCCCGCTGCTGCTCCTGTTTCTTATGTTTAGTGATAGTGCCCAAAAAAATGGATGCTGACTTCTTGCCCATCGTGTTTTGCTATATCTGCAAAGTGGCATTAGAAGGAACATTATATATCACTATTGAACTTTGTCTTGTTTTCTCTAATTTCAAAAGTACAGAAACATTTTGAAAAGTTCACATCAATCTAGAAGAGAATTGCTATTCATTTGAACCTTAAATGATAACCATCATCATTTCTATCTAGTTTTGAGTAGCTTTTTCCAGCTGTACATGTTTTTGATAATTCTGTTCTTATTTGCAGATCACAAACCAAGACTCCCCATTGTCATTCGGAATTTCACTTCAGAATTTAAGTCTTGAGGTACTGTGGATTTAGGGCTTTTAATTCTTTCCCTCTTGAGATCTTTATTATGGTTTAGTGGTAGCACTCTTGTCTCTTGAGTCAGAAGCCCATGGTTTTAAGCTCCACTCCACAGACTTGAGCATGTAATTTAGGCAGGTACTGTCCTTCAGGTGAGATGTTAAATCGAGGCCCTGTCCACTGTCTCATTTGGAAGATCCCATGCACCATCAAAGACTTGCCAGTGTCCTGGCTAAAATTTACCCCTTTATCAACATCTAATAAATCAGATAATCCATTAATTTATTTCATTGCAGTTTGTGGGACCTTGATGTGAGCAAATTTGCTGTCACGCTTCCTTATCTTACCAATGCTTACACTTTAAAAACATTTAATTGACTATAAAGTACTTGGGATGTCCTTAGATTGTGAAAGGTGCTATATAAAGCTATTCTCCCCCTTGCTTTTTCTTCCTGAAGTTACTGAGATAGCATGAAAGCAAAATACTGCAGATACTGGAAATCGGAAATAAAAACAGAAAGTGCAGGTAAAACCCAGTAGGTCTGGCAGCATCTGTGGAGGGAGAAACAGAGTTAAGTTTTGAGTCCGTATGATGCTTCTTCAGAGTCGAAATGTTAATTCTGTTTCTCTCTCCATGGATGTTGCCAGATCTGCTGATGTTTTTCCAGCATTTTTTTTTTTGTTTGTTTTTATTACTGAAATAGTATATAGTTAGTGGTTGGCGACGTATTATGTGGGCACGTAATTAATTTCATGTGTATATCCATGACATGAACTTTGCTCGTTTACATCATTTGTCTGCTTGACCGATCACCTCCGTGTCCTTAGGCTACATGTAGGTGAGCCAGAATTTCCTCCTGCGGTACATCAGGAAAACCAAAGCTTTTTTTTTTGTCTTGTGTCAAACTCATTATTGGCACTATTCTTCTCCCTGGTTGTTTGTTCAGACATGTCAACTCCATTGTCTCATAAAGAAACAAACTCCTTTTAAAAAAAAAAATCAGATTTTGGTATAAAAATCATGCACTGTCTGTTCTCATAAGCAAATATAGATTGAAAATTGGTTTGTAAATTTGATTGCTGGCTTATTTAATCTCCCAACAGGTCATGGTTCTTTATACAAGCTATTATGTTACTGGTTCTCTCTCTTCAGGTACCTGCACTCTCTTTCAAACTACCTTCATCAAACTTCTCCTTTTTTAAAAAAAAACAACCCTTTGTGCCACCATTTTTGCAAACTATCACCATGTCTTCAACCTCCCTTTACTCTTGAGTCCCTGAATGTGTTGTTGTCTGCCAAATCCATATCCATCTTCCCTGGAATTCCACACTTGAATTCCTTCAATCAGGTTTCTGCCCCTGCCACAATACTGAAGCAGCCCTTATCAAAGTCACAAATGACATCCTTCGACTGTGACGAAGATAAACTATCCCTCCTCATCCTTCTCTACCTGTCTTGCAGACTTTGACACAGTTGACCACACCAACCTTCTCCAGTGCCTCTCTAGCATTGTACGGTGGGGTTGGAATGTATTATCTGTCTGCACTCTTATCTATCTAATTGTAACCAGAGTATCACCATCAATGGCTTCTATTCCTGCTCCCAAATTACTACTCTAGTGTTCCCAAGGATCTGTCCCAGGCTCCCTCATTTTTCTCATCTGCAAGCTTCCTCTTGGCAACGTCATCCGCAAACAGTTAATTTTCACGTACGCTGATGGCAACCAGCTCTACTTCACCACCACCTCTCTCAACCCTTCTATTATGATGTGGAAGGTAATATGTGCCAGGCAGACCAAATCCACAAGGGAAACTTGGTCGCACTATCACAACGGTTTTGCAATTTGTATTTATTATGAGAAGGCTTAATGTACTGAATTTTACAATCTCTAAAGTTGTTAGCGGACTCAATTCTTCTGAATTAAATTAAAACATTTATTAATAAAAGAAAAAATTAAACAAACACACACAAGATTACATTTACATGGTTATTTAGTCTTAACAGGTCCCAAAATTCTTAATTAAACAGGCTCCCAGCTACGCACCCCCTTTTAAGGCAACAGTCCAAAATAGATTTGAAATTATAAAATAAATCCAGCAAGGTTACCACAGCAGCCACTCGATAGTGGATTTCCAAAGGCTTGTAGCACCACTTTAGGTACTGGACACGGCAGACTTCTGCTAAAGTGGCTAGAGGCTTTTCCCCAAGGAATGCTTCACATGGTGTACCTTTCGATCTCCCACGGCCACACACTCTACATAGCCTCCCATCCTTCTATACGTTTTTTTTCTCTTTAATCTGTAAATTCCACTTTTCTACAGGTCTTTTGAAATTTACTTTTCCATAATATAAAAATCTTTCATGTTGTCAATATGGCCTTTTTCCATTTGGGAAAAATAAACATCATAACCTTGCCCTATTTATCATCTTAGTTGTAGACATCCTACCATCCCTTGGAAACCCAAACATCTGTCCACTTATCTTAAAATGCAAATTTCCTTCACACCTTATCTGTGGAACCCTCATCCATGTTTACTTAATAGCATTTTAAATATCTTTTTACCCTCATTTTCTTTTGATAATTTCAACCTTGCAGTCTATCTGACTCTAATTTAATTAAATCAGCCGCACAGACAACCATAAACCCACAATAATATTATGAAAAATATTATAATTTTATGACATCTTCAGTGTTGCTAACTTGTCAGATTGCTTGCCGTGCTGGATGAACAGAGATTTTCTCCAAATAAATATTGACAAGCCATCATTTCTGCTATACTATGGACTCCCACACCTATAAACTTGTATAGCCTCTGCGACTGACCCTGATCCCAGACATCCAAGAGCCTGGTGAAACAGCTGCGTCCAAGGGAAAGCATAGCTTGATTGATAGCTTTCCCTCAAATCTATTTCTCAGTTGCTCGGTGGGGGTTATTTACACAAGGTAAAAAAGTGTCAAGCGCTTGCAGATTCCACAATTGATGCGTTATAGGGCTGTACTGAATGAAGTATTTTGTAAGAAAGTTAGGATTTTTTTAAAGCTTTTTCCAGATATGACATTGTTACTGTAGGGCTCATTGGTTCTATATAGAGTGTATACTTTGTAATTTTTTTTATCCCTTCACGGGATGTAGGCATCACTGGCTAGGCCAGCATTTATTGCCCACCCCTAATTGCCCTTGAGAAAGTGGTGGTGAGCTTCTTTCTTGAACCGCTGCAGCCCACGTGGTGTAGGTGCACCCAAAGTGCAGTTAGGGAGGGGATTCTATGATTTTGACCCAGCAACAGTGAAGGAGCAGCGATATATTTCAAAGTCAGGATGATGAGTGGCTTGGAGGGGAACTTCCAGGTGGCTGTGTTCCCATGTGTCTGCTGCCCTTGTCCTTCTAGATGATAATGGTCCTGGGTTTGGAACGTCTAGATGATAATGGTCCTGGGTTTGGAACGTGCTGTCTTAGGAGGCTTGGTGAATTCCTGTACTGCATCTTGTAGATGGCACACACTGCTGCCACTGTGCTTCGGTTGTGGAGGGAGTCAGTGTTTGTGGATTGGATACCAATCAAGTGGATTGTTTTGTCCTAGATGGTGTCAAGCTTCTTGGTTGTTGTGGGAGCTGCACTCATTCAGGCAAATGGAGAGTATTCCATCACACTCCTGACTTGTGTCTTGTAGATGGTGCACAGGCTTTGGGGGGTCAGGAGGTAAGTTACTTGCTGCAGGATATGGAGCCTCTAACCTGCTGTTGTAGCCACAGTATTTATATGGCTCGTCCAGTTCAGTTTCCGGTCAATGGTAACACCCCCAGGATGTTGTTAGTGGGGGATTCAGTGATGGTAATGCCATTGAATGTCAAGGGGTGATGGTTAGATTCTCTCTTGTTGGACATGGTCATTGCGTGGCATTTGTGTGGTGCATATGTTCCTTGCCACTTGTCAGCCCAAGCCTGGATGTTGTTAGGTCTTGCTGTATTTGGACATGAACTGCTTTCAGTATTTGAGGAGTCACAAATGGTGCTGAACATCCCCACCTCTGATCTTTATGATGGAAGAAAGGGCATTGATGAAGCAGCTGAAGTTGGTCAGGCCTAGGACACTACCATGAGGAACTCCTGCATTGATGTCCTGGAACTGAGAGGATTGACCTCCAACAACCACAACCATCTTCCTTGGTGCTAGGCATGACTCCAACCAGTGGAGAGTTTACCCCCTTATTCCCGTTGACTCCAGTTTTGCTAGGACTCCTTGGTGCCATACTCAGTCAAATGCTGCCTTGATGTCAAGGGCAGTCACTCTCACCTCACCACTGGTGTTCAGCTCTTTTATCCATGTTTGGACTAAGGCTGTAATGAGGTCAGAAGCTGAGTGGCCCTGATGGAACCCAAACTGACCGTCGGTAAGCAGGTTATTGCTAAGCAAGAGCCGCTTGATAGCACTGCTGATGACCGTTTCCATTACTTTACTGATGATTGAGAGTAGGCTGATGGGGCGGAAATCGGCCGGGTTCCTGCGTTTTATCTACGGGGCATACCTGGGCAATTTTCCACATTGTTGGGTAGATGCCAGTGTTGCAGCTATATTGGTACAGCTTGGCTAGGGGCGTGGCAAGTTCTGGAGCACAAGTCTTCAGTACTGTTGCCAGAATATTGTCAGGGCCCATAATCTTTCCAATATCCAGTGCCTTCAGCCATTTCTTGATATCGCATGGAGCGAATTGAATTGATTGAAGATTGGCACCTGTGATGATGGGGATCTCTGCAGGAGGCCGAGATAGATCATCCACTCAGCACTTCTGGCTGAAGATTTGTTGCAAATGCTTCAGCCTTACCTTTTGCACTGATGTGCTGGGCTCTCCCTGGAGCTGGAAGCAGCTCCTCTCTGGAGCTGCTTCCTCCACGGAGTTATTTAATTGTCCACCACTATAGACAGCTGGATGTGACAGCACTGCAGAGCTTGGATCTGATCCGTTGGTTGTGGAATTGCTTAGCTCCATACAAACCTATGGCATTGAAGCGCCATAGGTTTGCATGGAGGGTTTTTGGGGCCATTGGGGTGGGTGAGGTGGTATAAGTTGGCATAGTCAGGGCATGGGGTGTGCATGTGGTGAGGGGGTGTGAGGGGTAAGAGTTAGGCTGTTTTCTGTTTAATTGTAGTTGGGATGTAGTCCCAGAGCGCACAGGTGGTCCTTTTAAATACCCTGCCTCAGCACCCAGCGGCTCCTGTGACTGTCTCCACCGTTTTTTCCAGGGGCATTGCACCCAATTCCTTCTTGCCACCAAACAAAAATCCTGCACTTTCTCCCGAGACTCCTGCTACCCACATTGAAGATGAAAATCTAATCCAAAATGTCAAACAAAAATCTTTCAGCAATAATATGCTTAAT
This sequence comes from Cetorhinus maximus, assembly GCF_964194155.1. Classification (NCBI taxonomy): domain Eukaryota; kingdom Metazoa; phylum Chordata; class Chondrichthyes; order Lamniformes; family Cetorhinidae; genus Cetorhinus; species Cetorhinus maximus. The sequence goes on from NC_135880.1 coordinate 98,718,882, forward strand.
TAATCTTAAGCTAGTCAAAACATTTTTTTAAATAATCACAAATGACATCCCTTTACCAATCATATCATATTTCAATTGGATATAATCAGTGTTAGCAATAATGTGTTAACAATTACTGGGAAATAAGAGTGGGGATAAGGGGGTCCTTCTCAGGATGGCGGCCGGTGACTAGTGGAGTTCCGCAGGGGTCAGTGTTGGGACCACAACTTTTCACTTTATACATTAATGATCTAGATGAAGGAACTGAGGGCATCCTGGCTAAGTTTGCAGATGATACAAAGATAGGTGGAGGGACGGGTAGTATTGAGGAGGCGGGGAGGCTGCAGAAGGATTTGGACAGGTTAGGAGAATGGGCAAAGAAGTGGCGGATGGAATACAACGTGGGCAAGTGTGAGGTCATGCACTTCGGTAGGAAGAATAGAGGCATAGACTATTTTCTAAATGGGGAGAGAATTCAGAAATCTGGAGTGCAAAGGGACTTGGGAGTCCTAGTCCAGTATTCTCTTAAGGTTAACTTGCAGGTTGAGTTGGTAGTTAGGAAAGAAAATGCGATGTTGGCATTTATTTCGAGGGGACTAGAATATAAAAGCAGGGATGTGCTGCTGAGGCTTTATAAGGCTCTGGTCAGACCACATTTAGAATATTGTGAGCAATTTTGGGCCCCGTATCTCAGGAAGGATGTGCTGGCCCTGGAGAGGGTCCAGAGGAGGTTCACGAGAACGATCCCAGGAATGAAAGGCTTAACATATGAGGAACGTTTGAGGACTCTGGGTCTATACTCGATGGAGTTTAGAAGGATGAGGGGGGATCTGATTGAAACTTACAGAATACTGAAAGGCCTGGATAGAGTGGACGTGGGGAAGATGTTTCCATAAGTAGGAGAGACTAGGACCCGAGGGCACAGCCTCAGAGTAAAGGGAAGACCTTTTAGAACAGAGATGAGGAGAAACTTCTTTAGCCAGAGAGTGGTGAATCTATGGAATTCATTGCCACAGAAGGCTGTGGAGGCCAGGTCATTGAGTGTATATAAGACCGAGGTAGATAGGTTCTTGATTGGTAAGGGGATCAAAGGTTACGGGGCAAAGGTGGGAGAATGGGGTTGAGAAACTTATCAGCCATGATTGAATGGCAGAGCAGACTCGATGGGCCGAATGGCCTAATTTCTGCTCCTATGTCTGATGGTCTTATGGAAATGGGGTGTAATGTAGGGAAATGTGAAATTGTCCATTTTGGCAGGAAGAATAAAAAGAGAAGCATATTATCTACATGGTGAGAGATTGCAGAGCACTGAAATAAGGATTTTATTTTATACTAATTTTATTTTCATTGTGTTCACTTGTGGGGTGGGAGTTGGGTGATTTAAGTACTTCCTACTTCTGACTATTCAGGAAAATCAGAGCTGGAAGAATAAATCAGAAATTTGGCTTCCAGCTGTGCAGTGGCTACAGTGTGATTAGTTTACTGCAGAATAATAAATGTGCACATGCTAATTTATAATGGAGATAAAAATGACAAACACAACAAAAATAAATCAAATGATATAGGCCAGAAGTGCATGAGCATAATTTCTTAATGAAATACAATGTATTTATCTAGGCCTTCTTTGTGAAGTTGTTTTTCTCTGAAACCTAAGTGAAGTATGTTGTGCTAAATTTTGGTTTCAATATTATAAAACTGGAAAGATTTACTCTTTGAATAAATACCGAACCTGTGTTCCTGATTAAATGCAAATCAGAAGTTTGATATTAATTGTGCAAAGATTTATTATAATGCTATTTTAATGCAGACGGTTTTAAACATATTGTTTAAATTATAGACTACAGACGAGAGATGGAATCCATGCTTGCATGATCAATGTGAACATGTCTTCAATAAGGTAAAACTAGTTATCGTTTGTAACACAAATGCCAAATAATTTGATTTTAGTATGTATAATTTCTAAACTAATTGCTTGCATGTATTTATATTATCTTTTAGCTTGTTCGATTAGACTACCTGTGTGCATATTGGAATGTCAACACGAAAATGTATTCTAAAAGCAGTCAGGCTGAAGCTTTGGTAAGTTGACTTTAATATGATAAACATTCTGATTCCATGCTCCTGCTGCTGAGCTTTGCCTCCCTCCTTCCCTGCCTTCACCCCTTCCCCAAATTGTGTAAGCAGCTCCATGATTTTGCATCTATTAATTTTAATGGACAAGATACCATGAGTGGCTCATGCTTTTTTTTAATATCATAGTGCACAGGAGAATGCCATTTAGCCCATTGTTCCCGTGCCAACTTTTTTCAAAGAGTGATCCAGTAAACCGAGGGAAAAATATTCACCCCCCTATCAGAGAGGAGGGTGGGGGAGAGCGGGAGGGATCCCAATCGGCAGCCCTGGTTGGGGGTGCCCTGCCATTTTCTGTGGGTGGGCTAATTAAGGCCCGCCCAGCGTGATGTCCGCGAGGAAGCGCTATGCACTCCCTGTGCGGGCGGGGTGGGATTCCCTCAGCCGGGAGTGCGGTCTTTAGCGCGTGCGCGCGAAAGAGCGCACAGATCTCCCCGAGACTAAGTGCTGCCTCAGGGAGATTGGCTCCGTTTTGAAACTTTTAATAAAGGGTTTTAAAAATTTTCCCTGCCATGTCCCCTCGTGTGACACTGTCACATGAGTAGGGACATGTCCATAACCTTTTTTGCAACCTTTCATTAAAATTTAAAAATCCTCATGAAGCCTCATCCCACCAGTGGATGAGGTTTCATGTTTTTTCACAAGCCCGCCTGGGCACCTGGCCTTTAAGTTGGACGGGCAGGTCCATTAATAAGCTGAATTGGTTTCTTAATGGCCTTAATAGGCCGTTGACAGGTCAGCAGGTGCACAGCCGACTCGGCTGCGTGCCCACCAATCTGAAAATGTAAATGACATGGGGTGACGTCAGGAGTTCCACCTGACGTCCCCCCACGTCATTTTTACACGTTGACGTGCAGGTCCTGCCCCCTGCACGCCGATGGAAAAATTCTGCCCCTAGTGTCCGTTCCCTTTCCCAATTGTACTATTAAGTTTCCTTTTGAATATTTTTCTAATTCCTTATTGGCAGTTATTATTGAAGCTGCTTCCATCACCTTTTCAGGCAGTGCATTTCAGTTCATAAGGGCTCAATGCATTTGGGGAAAAAACAAGTTCTGCTCATGTCACCTCTGGTTCTTTTGCCAATTTCCTTTAATATGTACCCTCTGGTTACTAACCCTTCTGTCACTGGGAACAATGTCACTGTAGTTTCTCATCAAAACCATTCATAATTTTTCAACATTTCTATTGAATTTCTCCCTAATTTTTTGCTTTAACTGAAGTCCTGTATCCCTGGTACCATTCTAGTAAATATCCTCTGCACCCTCTCTTAAGACCCAGAATTGGACAGAATATGCCCTCCAATATTTTCTGTCCTGAAGTGCAAAGAAACAATAATTAAGAAGGTAGGAACTTAGAAGCAGGAGCAGGCCATTTGGCATGTCGAGCCTGCTCCGCCATTCAGTGAGATCATGGCTGATCATCTACCTCAACACAACTTTCCTGCGCTATCCCCGTATCTCTTGATGTCATTAGCATCTAGAAATCTATTGACTTCGGTCTTGAGCATGCTGAATGATTGAGCTTCCACAGCCCTCTGGCGTAGAGAATTCCAAAGATTCACCGCCCTCTGAGTGAAGAGATTCCCCCTCATCTCAATCTTAAATGGCCTGCTCCTTATTCGGAGACAGTGTTCCCTAGTTCCAGCCAGACTAAGCATACTATCTACATCTACCCTGTCACTCCCTGTAAGAATTGTAAGTTTCAGTGAGATCACCTCTCATCCTTCAAAACTCTAGAGAATACAGGCCCTATTTCCTCAATCTCTCCTCATAAGACTTTTGATCTGAGGAAGCATCATGTTGGCTGCATTAAAATGCATATGTGAATTATCTTTCTTGTTAAACTTGGACAGCTTATAAGCAATGTTGACTTGGGTCACTTCGATAGATTTGATGAGCATCTTTTTTTTAAGTAACTGGGTTGTTCCAATACCACCTCATATATTGGATAATTCCTGTGGCTTCTGAATACAATGCCAGTTTTGAGTTGATTTTGAAAGCAATCTCATATTGCTCAGTTCCACTGGGAACTAAATACCAACTAATCAAATACTTTTCATTGAAGCTATTTATATAACACATGATATGATTTTGTATTCTGGTGAAAGGATAGTTTTCTAACTCACTTAACCTCCTAAACTTTTAAAATATGTTTTATTCTGACGTCAAGCCTGAACAAATGCTGTTGCTGGATATTGCTGTGTAACGTAAAAATTATCTTTTCAGAAAGACTTAAAAGATGGAGTTTCAACAAGCAACTTTATTCCAGAGACTTATCAGTTCAGTAAGTTGCATGTTCTTGCACTTGTGTAATGCTTTTAACAAAATTGTACTGTAAATTCCAAAGGAATCCACTTTCTTAGACTATTTAGTAAGTTGACTAATAGCTTTTGGATAAATATACAAATATGGAAGGTGTATCCATTAAATTTGAAAAACGTCTCTCAGATTCTTTCTGAAAACTTGCCAAAGCAGCTGCCAGCATAAGGTGCAATGAACCAGTTAGTGTGACCCATGTTGAAATGAGAAACAGAGGTTCCTGCCAAGAGTCTCGGGAGCTAAAGTGAAAAAGCAGAACTTCTCTGATAATAATTTCAGGATTATTATCTGAGCATCTGATAACAATTTTAGGATTATTATCTGGGCAACAAGAAATTTGGGACGGGGCAAGCAGATTGGGGAAGTCATTGTGGTGTGCAAGGCTGATTTCCATTTCATGGGACATGAGCACCAATACTGGGAAAGAAAGGAGCTGTACTAATGGAACAAGTTGCACCTGGATAGGGCTGGAACCAAGGTCCCAGAAAGGATAAATAGGGCTGTAGCAAAGTCGTTAAATTCCGCTGCCTGAAAACAAGCCTAATCCAATTTATTTCTTCTATCATTTTCAACAGTGCATGTCTAATGTTGCTCCTGCAGGAAATGCCTCTCTCAACTGTCAGATCAAGACATTGGAATATGTAACAGGGCGAGGCAATTCTGCCCCTTAAACCTTCAATGGCCAATATATGTTTCCTCAAGTTCAGTCCTCATAGCTGAATGCAGTACTTCACATGGGGTCTGATCAAGGCTATGTACAACTGAAACATAACTTCCTCCGCTTTGTATCCCAGCATACCCTTTTTGAGATAAAGATCAGCATTCCATTTATCTTTTGAACACTTGATAGCTATCCACTGGGTATGAATGATTGATTTCTGTTCAAGGACGCACAATTCCCTTTATTACTGCACACTCCCAGTATATCTGATCAAAAATTCCAATTGGATCCAAAGTGGATTATCTTTTACTCGCCTGCATTGTACTCCATCTGCCATAGTTTTGCCATTCAATTAATGTGTCTATGTCCCTTTGTAACTTCTGGCTCCTATTTAAGCAACATTGAGCCTCCTAACTTAGTGTTTTTGTAAATTTGGATTGACATCTTTGTTCCTTCATCCAGATCATTAAATCATCATATAAGGCATAATACCACAGGTACTGGAAATCTGAAATATAAATAGAAAATGCTGGAAATATTCAGGTTTGCTGATATCAATGGAAAGAGTAAGGATTAACGTTTTGGGTTTGGAAAGTGATACAAATATTACCGGTTTTAAGCAAGTACACCGGCAGGGAAAAGGCAGGTAGATGGGAGGAAAAAGCAAAAGGGAACACCTGTGATAAAGTGGCAGGTACGAATGATTTAAATAAAGAAGAATTTGCATTTATATAGTTCATATATAAATGATCAAAAGGTGGGGTCCATGAACCTCCTCGCTGCCTATAGAGACTTTGCAAGGGTCTATGAAATAATTGAGTAGTGGTCGGAGACAGGCGTGGAGCCAGGAGGCAGGAGTAGAGTGTGGCTGCCAAATATGCCACCCCAATTTTAGAACTGCTACTGTACAAGTCTCTACGAATATTTTTGGGGATTAGTAACATTGTTGATCCACTACCTGGTCCCCTGACCTTAAATAAGTATTAATGTAAATATGTTCTCATTAGTTTTCCATAACATTTGTGTACTTGTTGGCTCCTTTTGTCTCTTGCCACATGTTGTTAAGGAATCAAAAACTTGATTGAGTCTATAATGCAATGGAGTAGGAGATGATCACCTCCCTGGATGCCAGTTTTCTTTTAAGGGGTAATGTCCCTTGCTGGTTACCCTGGGAGGTTGACCTTCTATCAAAGAATGAGGAAGGCTACTTGGTGCAAATGAACTGACTTGAATTTACATTGCTTTTGGCATGTGGATACTAACTTAATTTGAAAAACAAAATTTCTATGCAAAATTTTAACAAATCTACCTTTCAACTTTTTTTAAAAAAAAGTTTTTCAGCCACTATCTGCCAAAGCTAAACTTGAAATGAATCCACGAGCAGAAGTTGACTTTGCTTCACCAAAAATGAACTTGGAAGTAAATCTACAAGACATAGCCATTGAACTGAAAAGACCTCAGGTAATAGCTGCTGGTTAACTGTTTACTTGCTATAACCAGCTACAACTGTTGTATATGTTTCCTATGTAGCACATTGTAATAGCTTCGTAATTTCAGTAGTTGTGTTTTTAGGCTTGCATGATAATACGGTGAAGCCATTCAGAAAAAGTGAAATGTGGTCATGCCTTGCACATTCTTGTCAGTTGCAGAATTTGGGCTAAAGTCAATTATGATGAATGATCTCAGTTATGCTACTTAAATTTTGTTTGAAAAGTTGCAATGAAATGATACTCTATTAAAATAACAATTAAAATTTAACAAATGGGACTTCTCTAGATAAATTGCCTGCATATGGGTAGAAAGTTTCCTTGAGCAGGAGACCCAATTCAAAACAGTTTTTTTTCTATTTATTCCATAAAGAAGTTAGATTTTTGACATTCTGCAAGGGTGTTTCAAAAAGAAACAGTTTTGATGCAAGGCGTACAAAGTTCCCCATAATGGCTCTAGAATATTATTTTTATTGTGAGGGGACTAATATCTCACCCTGTAGATATTTTTTTTATAAAATAGATATCCTCATGGCTATTTCTAAAATGTTAAAAACTGGACAAATGCCTTTTTAAAATGGCTGAAACCATGTCTGCCTGGCCCTCAACTAAACGAGCTAACTGGCAGTATCAAAGAAACTTGCACCTCGTTATCTCTGAAGAGACATTAACAGCTTCTCTGTGGGCTGTACAGACCAAATTCAAAGAGAGCTATACAAAGGCCATCTGCATTTCATAATCCTGGTTAGCCAGCTGGAGTCTACTCGTCTGCTAGGAAAAAGGGCCCCACAACCTTCCTTTCAATTATTAATGGTTGGAACACTTCATAATCTTGGAGACTCAGGTAAGGAATGCACATCCCTTGTCAAAGTTGATGTGAAGAGGTGGGAGTCATGTGATACGGACCTCTAGTTTGTGAAACCAGTAATATTGCTTTCTGAAACTGCAAGCTTTGTCTGGAGTTTACCATTCAACACGCACCCTCAGAAAAGGGACTCTGTCCAGATTGAGTACCTGGGTCCAGATTGAGTACCTGGCTCCATCTGCACTATTTCTGCTGGAATTTTACCATCACTACAAGACTGGTTCATCTCTGCATACCTATCTCATTGTGTGAAGTCAACTCCACCAGAAAAGTGAATTATATAGCATTGGTTTCAGCCTGCTGACCTCCATGAAGGAATACATCATTGGACTTTGATTCTGGACTCTGGAATCCCTGTGAAACACCATTTCTTTTCTCTGCGGTCTCTGCACTGCAAATCTTTCTCGTCTCTATCCCTCTTACTGTATGAGTGTAGCAATGCTGTGACCCTTCTCCCGCAGTTTGAGTGTGTGCAAATAAACTAACCCTTTGAGTTCATCCTATCTCGAGTTTGTTGTGGGGTTATTAATAGAAATTGGAAACAGAGGGTGGGAAATATGCCACCGCTTGTAAAGGAGGAAGCAAATCAAAAACACCTGTTTATGGACAGGTGATGAGAAGAGAAATTGGTGCTGTTTAAATTAACCACCCTCCTGTCTGTAACATGTATAATTTTTTTTAATTTATACAATTCGCAAATTGAAATTCCTCTTGGTATGGTAGGTAAATGACTGTTGCTGTCTATAAATGTAGCTGAGGACTCTACAAACACAAATTGAAATAGTTGGAGAGTTGCTCATGTAAGAAAGCCACATGGTGTACTTGAGGGTTGGAGGGTCTCAATGTGGTGGCTTAAGGAACTCCGGGAAAACCAAATATGGCTCCGTGTTTCGCCTTCTGAAAGAGACTTGACATCATGCCAGACTTGAGTGATTCTAGTGTGCTAAATGTTCCATTATAGGGACAAAAGTTGGTAATTTGTCCTCTCAAGTCTGTTTTGCCACTGTCATGGCTGATCCGTACTTCAGTTATATTTATTGACCTTTGCTCCATTCTTCAGGACACATTTACCTAATTTAAAACTATCAAACTTCATTCTAAATTTCAGTTAACCTAGCATCTATGTTCTTGTAGGGATATGAATTCTGCCAATACCCTTGTGTCAAAGTGTTTCATGAATTACCTCATAAATGGCCTAACTCTAATTTTAAGATGATGCCTCCTTGATCCAGATTCCCCTACCAGAGGAAGTAGTTCCCCTGCATCCGGCATATTGAATCTCTTAATAATATCATCCCTCAACTTTTCAAACTTAATGAAATACAAGCTAAGTTTAAGTAACTTGTCCTTATAATTTGACCCTATCAATCTGGTGAATCTGTGTACTGGGATGATCCTTGTATTTCACTGTAGGCGTGTGGATTTGAGATGGTTTGTGCGATCAGTAATACTTATGTAAGATTAGTACACAATTCCTTGTGATTTGTTAGTCTCAGGTTCTACACCAGCTATTTTATCTTGCTGAGGATATTTGTCTTGGCACAGAAATTTCTCTTGTCCTCTGTACAAATTCACTATAGCCCTAATACCAATCAACCCATGATGTTGCAAAAGCAAAACACTATAAACCTGATATAAGAAAGTAGAAAATGCCAGAAATACACAGCAGGTCTGGCAGCATCCATGAAAAGAGCAACAGAGATACTGTTTCAGGTCAGTGACTGCATGACTTGTTTCTGTGCTGTAGAATCTGTGTAATTCTAAGTACCCCTGAATCCTCCAATACTAGTCCCCTCCTGAGACCAAAATATCTTTTCCTGAGGTGTAGTGCACAAAAATATCCAAATGGGGTCTAATCAAGGTGCTGCATAGCTAACGCATAGCTACCCCTTGAAAAGCTTCCATTCCACCTCCACCTCACAGGCCTAAAATATTAATTCTGAACGTGCCTACTGAATTTGCTTTCTCTCCCTTTTTAACGCAGTGCATTCTGGATCACAAAAACTTGCTGAATGAAAAAATGTTTTCTTATGTCATTTCTAGTTCTTCTGCCAATTGTGGTGAATTATCATCCTAGCCCCTTTTCTTTGTGAGAGGAGGGAGCAATCCCAGATCAGGCACTTTTCTTGGATGATTCCTCTAACTTTAGATTGAGAAAGACAGATCCTAAAGAAGTTAAATGGGTCTGAAAGACTAATTGGATTTGTTTGGCGCTCCATGCCAGTGGCCCTCGAGGTTACAGCAGTACTCAATTTCTACACCAGAGGTAGCTTGCAGGTATCTCTCAGGCGGCCACACATGGGTGCATAAAGGAGGTCTTCCTATTTAGTTGTGCCAATGATTTTATCCACTTCGCCACCGATGAAGACAGCCAGGCTACAATGGCAGCTGCATTTGGTGCCATCGCTCGGTTTCCTCGAGTACAAGGGGCCATTGACTGCACTTGTAGCTCTGAAAGCTCCCTGGGAACAGCCAACTGCATTTGTAAATTGCAAAGAGTTTCACTCCTTGAATGCACAACTGGTGTGCGACCACAGGAGAAGAATAATGCAGCTCGTGATCCAGGAAGCTGTCACGATGCATACGTCTTGTGCAACTCATGGTTCACAAAGCTTTTTGAAGCTCCGGCCCAAGTTGATGGATGGATCCTGGGTGAACATAGCTGATAATGCCAGCGAGGCATCGCCAGAGTGAAGCAGAGGAGCCCTATAACAAGCTTATGTGTCCACCAGAGCCATCATTGAGCTCACCATTGGGCAACTTGAAATGTGCTTCTGCTGCCTTGACTGTGAAAAGCCTCCAGTATTTGTGCATTAAGCTGCTGTTTACAGAAACCAAAGCTGCGAAAAGCCACTTTGAATTCTACTATCCAGGGCATTATACTGCCTTGCCTGGATCTGTTTAAATCTATTTGTTTTTACTGTTGCCTTAACGGGAGTGTAAGTGGAAGCCTGATTAATTAGGGGTTTTAGGAATTATTATAGTAGTAATTTGTAGACCTATGTAAGTGCTTGAAATATTTTCTTTTGTTAATGTTTAATTTAGTTTTCTAAAAATGTCTGAAGTCATGGTAGACATATTACTTCTGAATTCAGAGCATGCATCTCAAAATAAAATATAAACTACAAAACCATTGTGACCGTGTGATCAAGTTTCCCTCATGGATTTGATCCACCTGGCACACATCTGCTGTGTCATAACAACAGTGACATGAGGAAATTTTTTTACATAGCAAGTGGTTAGGATCTGGAATACACAGCACACAAGTGATTAAAATAAGGCCTTCAAAAGAGAATTGGGTAATTATCTAAAAGAGGAAAAACTTGCAGGGTCGCCTTCCTTCAGTGATCATTTCTTAATCATTCACTGATTGACAGTTTGGCCCCTTGCAAGCCCTTTGGGTTCAAAAACAGCAGGTAAATGAAGGCCAACACACAATGCACCTTCAAGCCACCTCTTGAGGTGTCAGCTGTGGCTCAGTTCATAGCACCCTCGCCTTTGAATCAGAGGGTTGTGGGTTCATGTCCCACTCCCGGAAACCAAGAACTGTGATTGTACTCGAAAGAGTTGCAATCTGTGACTGTTGATAACTCGAAAGAGTTTCAAGCCACCTCTTGAGGTGTCAGCTGTGGCTCAGTTCATAGCACCCTCGCCTTTGAATCAGAGGGTTGTGGGTTCATGTCCCACTCCTGGAAAAACCAAGAACTGTGATTGTACTCGAAAGAAGTTGCAATCTGTGACTGTTGGTAACTCGAAAGAATTTCAAGCCACCTCTTGGCCACTTTTACCCAGAGCATATCACAAACAGGATTCAAAATGTAGTTAAGTATAAGATTCAATGTAACTATCAGTCATTGTATTTAAACAAGTTTTCATCAATTAGCAAGGAAACTTGATGTAGGGATTTCCCAGGGGCTGGATTTAACACAGCCGTTCACTACGGGAACCATGGTAGCTGGGCCCACTTAATGGTGGGAGCGGCTCTGCATTAGTCTCCTGATAGTGGGCAAGCCATTCCACCACCCCCCTCCGGACCCCACCGATTTAAGTTGGAGGGCGGAAGGGGCTGATGCAGGATTCCTGGCTGGCTGTGGCGGGATATCAATTAGGCTCTTTTTAATGAGCAATCGATACCCGTTATCCCTGAGCCCACTGCAATTTAGTGGTGGCTCGGATTAAATGGGGGGTCCGCACTGCTTTCTGCATCCCCAGAAGGCCGCCCAGCAAACCTAATCAGTTCCGCCTCTTGGGGGGGGGAACCCTCAGTTGGGCACCCCTGAAAGCCACCCAGATGCCCTTGCCCCCAACCCTCCCACCTCATTCTCTCCTGTGATCCCCATCACATTATCACTCACCTTTGGTCTGGAGTCCCTCGTTGATCCTGGGACTCTAATGGGCGAATTGCCACCAGCAGCCATCACTCCTGCTGGGGCTGGCATCATTGAGAAGCTGCCAGCTTCTGATTTGGCTGGTATTTCTCGGGTGGGGCTTCCGCCGCTGGGAATCTCAATTATGGGGAAGGCCCGTGTGACTGCTTCTGTTGAATTCATTCGGCATCCCCCCCCACCCCCACAGAACTGATGGTTCCTCGCCGGTTCTCTGACTGGTGGGTAAGAGCCCTGTCGATTTGACAGAATCCCAACTCATGATTCTTACAACAGGTGATAGATAATTTTAGCCCAGAAATTACAATTGGTGATATTTGTAGATAACTGATCTCTGGATTCAAGACATCTTTAGCCTGCTGGTTTCAAATAGATTACTACTGCTGTTAAGATAGTCCAGGAAAGTAGTACAATTCTGCAAACTTCTAGGCTTTGCCTATATTCTCATAGAGAACCTATTTCTTTTTCTTTGAACAGTACCTCAGCATCATGGAGCTACTTGGATCCATTGAGATGATGTCACGAAATCTGCCATATAGGAAATATAAACCAAATGTCCCCTGTAAAAACAATGCTAAAGAATGGTAAATATTTTAATTAGGTTTGCTGTTTCAGAAATAAACTTCCTTATTTGAAAGGATATGATATAGAAATGAAATTTAAAAAATTTTTGGGAGAGAACTTAATTTTATTTTTGTTTATTAATTGAGTTATTTTAGTTAGTTTGTTAAGATTGTTAAGATACTCACATGCAATTTAACTTTAGCTGCTAACTATGCTTCATTACAATTCTTGGATGATTTATATATTTATCATGTATTTAACACTTTAATATAGGGACGTTTCTCAATAGAATGAGAAGTGCAATATACTATTTGAAAATTAGATATTGCTCTTTTAAAAGTAATTATTTAAATTTGGTCCGACAACAATTACACTTCCATGCTTGCATTAAGATTTTGCCACATATGTAGACTATCTGATGTTATTTATTGATTCCTTAAATTGACTTGATGGGCCAAATGATGATCTTCCGTGCCGTAATGACCCTGTTACATAGAAAAGTAGAAACTAGGAGCGAGACTAGGCCATTCGGCCCTTCGGGCCTGCTCCGCTATTCACTATGATCATGGCTGATCACCCAACTCAATAGCCTGCTCCTGCTTTCTCCCCATATCCTTTGATCCCTTTTGCCCCAAAAACTATATTTAACTCCTTCTTGAAAACATACAATGTTTTGGCCTCAACTACCTTCTGTGGTTGCGAATTCCACAGGCTCACCACTCTCTCCGGGTGAAGAAATTTCTCCTCATCTCAGTCCTAAATGGTCTACCCCATATCCTCAGACTGTGACCCTGGTTCTGGACTCCCCCATCACCGGGAACATCCTTCCTGCATCTACCATGTTTAGTCCTGTTAGAATTCTATAGGTTTCTATGAGATCCCCCCTCATTCTTCTGAAATCCAGCAAATATAATCCTAACCGACTCAATCTTTCCTCATATGTCAGTCCCGCCATCCCAGGAATCAGTCTGGTAAGCCTTCGCTGCACTCCCTGTATAACAAGAACATCCTTCCTCAGATAAGGAGACCAAAACTGCACATAATATTCCTGGTGTGGTCTCACCAAGGCCCTGTATAATTGCAACAAGACATCCCTGCTCCTGTACTCGAATCCTCTGGCTATGAAGGCCAACGTACCATTTGCCGCCTTTACCGCCTGCTGAACCTGCATGCTTACCTTCAGCGACTGGTGTACGAGGACACCCAGGTCTTGTTGCACATTCCCCTCTCTCAATTTATAGCCATTCAGATAATAATCTGCCTTCCTGTTTTTGCTACCAAAGTGGATAACCTCACATTTATCCACATTATACTGCATCTGCCATGCATTTACCCGCTCACTCAGCTTGTCCAAATCACACTGAAGCATCTCTGCATCCTCCTCACAGCTCACCCTCCAACCCAGTTTTGTGTTATCTGCAAATTTGGAGATATTACATTTAGTTCCCTCATCTAAATCATTAATATATATTGTGAATAGCTGTTGGCTCTGGGGCAAAAATATTTATTGGTAGATTGTACATACTCTGGCATAGTGCTTTGCAAACTAGAAGCCTAAATTGGGCATTTGGATGTGGTGGTGTTAGCCCTTATTGCAGGATTCTTTTGTCTATTAAAGTTAAAGTTCTGTGCTGACAACATGCATCTGTAAAATCCATTCTTCAACACAAAACTGGCCTATCATGCTTTTATTTTAGTATATTTAAAGCAACAGTACTGAACATGCAACTTGATAAACTTTTCTTTTTTTAGAACTAGGGTGAGAAAATGTCTGCTAATTTACCAAGTAGTAAATTTCATGTAATTATGATGCTATGATTTGCTGTGGTCCCATTAAGAATTTAACTGGAGTGAATGTTCTATATCAGTGCTTGACATATCATTTAATGGTGCTAAAAATACAAATTCTAATTGTTTTATTATTTAGTGGGGATTTATTACTGTTGCTCTCAATATACCACAGTAAAAGCTAATTGCAGACATTACAAGTTATATGGTCAGGATATATTTTACAATTGCAAGTTTCCAGCACAGAACTTGAATGCACAAAAAACCTTGCAGTGTGAGCTAACTACCCAGTGTGTAAACCACTACACTAAAGTGTAAATATGTGAAATCTACACTCAAATATTTTTTTATTCATTCATGGGATGTGGTCATTGCTGACTAGGCAAGCATTTATCGCCCATCCTGAATTGCCCTTGTTCAGAGGGCATTTAAGAGTCAACCACATTGCTGTGGGTCTGGAGTCACATGTAGGCCAGACCAAGTAAGGATGGCAGATTTCCTTCCCTAAAGGACATTAGAAAACCAGATGGGTTTTTATAGCAATCGATAATGGTTTCATGGTCATCATTAGACTTTTAATTCCAGATTTTGATTGAACTCAAATTCCACCATCTGCCATGGCAGGATTCGAACCCCGGTCTCCAGAGCGTTACCCTGGGTCTTTGGATTACTAGTCCAGTGCCAATACCACTACGTAGAGGCAACAAGAGGTTCTTGTTAGAGCAAATACATTTAAGGAATGAATCCATCAGTGCATTCGGTTGAACTTGGAAATGCTGTAAAAGAGTTTTTTCTATAATGGCTGTCTTTGACTGCTACTTTATAGCATAACATTTGGGAGATAAAACATATACTTACAGATCTTAGCCTAGAACTTACCATTATGTCACCATTCAGATGAACATGCCACCCTTTAACTGAACTCCAAGGTTTGACCAAATATTTACTGTAAATTGCAGAGTTTGAGTCAACCTGGCGTTGAAGATTACCTAATATTTCTGGCCCAAAAATCATGGTTTTGCTTAGACGTTGCATATAAGTTGCCCCCGCCCTTTTCAGCCACGACATGCTATACTTGCATTTGTAGTCAGGCTCAATTTTTCTCCCCAAAAATGCATGTTTTACTTAATGGCACTTTACAATTGGGGGAGGGATCAAGCAGGCAACATGGCTTATATTGTGAAGGTCTACAGGAGTTTTAAGACGTGTCACTCTTTGAGTTGGAAGTAGATGACATTTCAAAATGGCGACCACCCATTGCCACATGGGGTGTTCCACTTTTATATTTGATGTATAAGTTGGCTCCCATTTTTGGAGAGATTTTTCAAGGCTTCAAAAGTTAACTTATACGCCACTATCTAAGGCAAACGGTGTTCTTATAGAAGAGTTGAAATATTTCTGTACAAAATGACTTGTAATCTCTTTTTAAGTGGACATTGTTGTATTGCTTTTGCCATAATCAGGTGGGCATATGCTATAAAGAGCATTTTGGAAGAGAATATAAAGCCTGCGCTTAATGCATGGTCATGGAAGCACATTCAAAAGCACAGGCAAAAAATAAAGAATTACAGGAGCATCTATAAATCAAGAATCAAAACCAAGAAACCAGATGAAGAACTTATCAGCGCACTTAAGGTTGGTGGACAGCTTACATTAAACAAAATATATTTAACCATTTTAAAATGTTATTTCAAACAATATAATTATCCTATCATTTACATGGAATTCAATATGCCATGATACTTGATAAACTATAACAAATTGACCAACTTGACTATAATTTAGTTTTTGAATTTTTTTTTAACACAAACTGGAACCGAAAATTCAAGGCCCTAGCGATCCAAGTTTAAATACTAGGCTGTACCTGCCCACAATTGCACTGTCTGTCAAAATTCTCATTAGGGTGAAGCTGTTTACTTTAAATAAGATAGGTGTCTTGACAGTAATTGTCAACTGACTGTGTCTGTGGTGGTATTATGTTCAACTCAATCCTGTTCTCAACTAATGTATTGACACAAATGCACTTTTACCAGGAATGCAGGACACTGGCTAATTCACTCTATTCTGATCCAAGATTGCAAATAGAATCATAGAAAAATATAGCACAAAAGGAGGGTATTTGACCCTCCTGTGCCTGTTCCAGATTGTTGGAAGAGCTATTACTCCCATTCCACTGTCTTTTCCCCATTGCACTTTTAAGTTTTTCCTCTTTCAAATATTTATCCAATTTCCATTTGAAAGTTGTTATTGAACCTACTTCCATCACTTCCAGGTAGTGCATTGCAGAACACACCAAGTCGCTGCATAAAAGCAATCCTCATATTGCCACTCCCCCTTAAACAGCATAAATTTAATCACATTTCCATTCCCTTCAGCTCTGAAGAAGGGTCATACGGACTCGAAATGTTAACTTTGTTCTTCTCCCTCCACAGATGCTGTCAGACTTGCTGAGTTTTCCAGCATTTTCTGTTTCCAGCATCTGCAGTATTTTGCTTTTATCCTCATATTGCCCCTGGTTCTTTTGTCAACTGCATTTTTAAAATCTATAATCGCTGGTTGCTGACTCTGTTCTGCCACTGAAAATGCTTTCTCCTTATTTACTCTCTCAATCCTTTATGATTTCCGATATCTATTAAAGCTCCCATTCGCTTTCATCATTCCAAGGAGAACAATCACAGCTTCCCCAGTCTCTCCACATAACGGAAGTCTTTCATCCCGGATACCATTCTAGTAAATCTCTTCTACACCCTGACCAAAGTTTTAGCGTCCTACCTGACGTGTGGTGCCCATAAACTGTCCATTATGCTGCAGCTGAAATCTAACCAATGAATTATTGGCCTGGATCTTCCGCGAAGTGGCAGTCATCAGCAGATTGCTACGCCACTCGAACCTTTCCATGCCTTGATGCTTCTCTGTATTTCTTGCCGGGTCTTCCAAACGCAGCTTCTCCAGAAATGAGGAGTGCAGCATTCCTTGGAGAACTCCATAGCAGCTCTGCAGCGTTGTGGGGGTGGGGGGCAGCGGATCAAGACCTGCCCCATTTTAAGGGCACTAGCTGCTGTATGGTAACTTTAAAGGTCCATTGTGAATATTGGTGAATGGGTAAGTAGATGAATAAATGAATAGTTAGGTAGATGAGGTAGGTGGGTGTAGGTGTAGTGGCAGGTGGGTCAGGAGGTGTTATCGGATTGGGGGCAGTTGGGTGGTCATCGGGGGTCGAGGGGTATTGGGGTGGGGGGTAAGTGAGAGTGATTTGGGGGAGGGCCAGTTGTGTTGTTAGCCAGAAGTTAGACTAGATTTTTTTCTTCTAACTTTCCTGGGTAACTATCCAGGTAAGTACTGTGGAATTGTCCAAAGTCTCCAACTCTAACTCAGAGTTGAAGACATTTGTGCAGGCTCCCGATGAGCAGGAAAATTTCCCAACGGAAGTTCAAACTTCCCAGGCAATTCCCACGGAGGTCAGCCCCTCAGGACCTCGGTGGGGTTCTGACGTGCATCTTTGGTCATACACCTGGTCTCCAATGATCTGGAGACCGGAAGATCTGGGCCAATAAGGTTTAGCATAATTTCCTTGCTTTTATACTCTGTTAATGAATCCAAGAACCTGCCCATTTCACCAATCTATGTCCTTCTCAAGTATGTTACCATGGGTTTTATCCCCAGAATGATGCCTGCATTTTACTTTTATGTTTCTTAAGCCTGGCACCCAGGTCTGGAATCCCAGGTGAGCTTCAAATCTGCCTTTCAGCAGACTGAGCTTGGAATGTGTGACCTTGCAGCCCGGGACTCCTCTACATCACTGTTCAGGTGGGTGAAGGGTCTGTTTGAGTAAGGAACTGTGAAAGTTGCCAAGGAAGAGGAAGTCCAGGAGTGAGCACTTCTAGGTCCTGATCTAATTTGTGGCTGTTTTGGTAGAATCTCACTGGTGCTCTGGTAAGAGTGCTGGATGCTGATCACAATATTTTCAGAAAAGTGGGTAATGAATAATTATCTTCTGAAATGGTAAGGAAATAACCTAAAAGAAGTCTGAAATTTTGAGTTTGGTTATTAATGGCCTAAATGTTGATTTTTGAATTACATTCATCAATGTTTTCTTTTTCAGGAACTTGAAAAGGAGCTTGATTTATTCAATATTACACTC
Source organism: Cetorhinus maximus (assembly GCF_964194155.1). Taxonomy (NCBI): domain Eukaryota; kingdom Metazoa; phylum Chordata; class Chondrichthyes; order Lamniformes; family Cetorhinidae; genus Cetorhinus; species Cetorhinus maximus. Next base: position 98,737,200 of record NC_135880.1, read on the forward strand.
GCACGACAACAAGCGGAAGTGGAGGTATTTGGGCAGGAGGATTTTAAAAAGCTAATTAATTTAAGTAGCAAAGAACAGTTTTCCAATTCTGCTTATCTGGCTTTTTTGATCATTTTATAGAAGAAACCAAAATGTTTATCATATAAACTGATTTAAATTATATGTATAGCACACCAACAAACAAATTATAATTATTTATGTACATACATAAAGCATCAAATTCAGTGCCAAGAAAGTAAAGACAATGTGTTATTAAATATTTTGCTAGGTTATGAAATCAGGGCATAAGATTTACAGACCAGGTGCAAAGGTTGAAGAAGATAACTCTAGAGGATGGTTTGGTTGGGCTTGGAGTTGGACAGGAGCAAAAGAAGAGAGACCGCGAGACTCGAAATCTGGTACAAATGTTTTATTATCCATCAAAGCAGATACTTAATATTAAATGTGATGTAAAATTAGAAATTGCTGCTGGCAAATCCTCAAAGGATATATATGAAATTCCTATTTGCTTTATTGAGACAATGGACCCTATAATAACCTAGAACCTGAAAGGAAGGGGGAGGGTGGGGTGTGAGATTTCTGTTAGGAAACCCAGCAGTAAGAGTTTCCTAAATTTCGTGGGATCTATTTTAAGTTATCTGCACAGGTTTCCCACCTGACAGCCAACCAGATTCACAGAGAGGTGGATGGAATCTAGCATTTTGTGGTGGAGGAGGATTGTGATGGTGTGGGTGAAATCAGATACTGGGAGAGTCGGGGATCTGGGATATCTGAGAGGGGAGTGGGGGCATTATATTGTGGATGTTGCAGATAATTTTGCCAGCTGGGATGGGCGAAATGGCCACAAACTGTACTAAGAAGCTATGTACCTCATGGATCCAGCCTTGTTGCCTCCTTTTAGCTGCTGTATTTCCAGAGGCTGCAGAAGTTGAAATGGAGGCACATAGCCTCCTTAAAGTACTTTATTGAGATATGATTGGTCATCCACATCTCAACCCACCTCTGTTAAAATTAGCAGTGGAGTGGTGTGGTTGGGTTTCCTGATTGTTGTATCCTCCCATCCGCCACCCATCTAACCCACCCTGGAGAGTTAAAACCCTTTGCAATTTAACTTAAAAACCTAAAATTAACTTAAAAGAGATATTGGCATAGAGACAAACTTGAGTTAGGAAGAGGTACATTGGCCTGTGCCTGTGCCTGTACTGGAAATGGATTGTGTGGGAACATTGGTTGAATATAGCTTTGGGCTGGTCTGTAATGGCCCCACCATTCAATAGCCTGCTAAGCCTTGAAGGTGAACAATGGCTACTTAGTTGATGTACTGGAAGAACTATTGTCCATTGATTGCATTATATTATAAGGAGTTCACTTGTGCATGAGAGGAAGGGATGAGGAAAATTGGCAAGTTGTGGGGAGATGAAATATCTCTGTTTACTCACTGTATAAATATAGTTTCAATTTGAGAATCATCCTTAGTCCTTTGACCCTGTGGTCTGCACCATCTCTTTGTCCATGAACACAATTTTTTTTTTCATTCTCAAATAGCTTTTCCTGCAATATTTTTGATTGCAAGTAATCTAGTTTGCATTTCTAGGTCGTTTGCTTCCCTGCCATCAAAGTAATTCATGTTGAATTTTTTATCATAACACTGCAAATCGGGCTCGATCAAAGGTGGCAGAAAATAATTTCTTGCAGCATAAATCTCAAAACATGATCTTCTCATTCTCCAAACTTTTCCCATCTACATGTGCAATTCTTCCAACAATTTCTGCCGCTTAACTATTTCTAATTTCTTGACCTTAATCATCTCCTTTTCACTGTGGTCTTTTAATCCCTCTGCACCTTCATTTCCAACCAGGATGGCCTGCAGGACCTCTGTTCTTTGAATGGTGGCCCAACCAGTTCTGATTCACCACTACACCCCTTCACCTGACAGAACTTGTTCTTCTGTTGATCAACTTCTCTGCCCACTTCCTTCAAATCTCAGGTGTCAGTATAGAAACCTGTATAGATCCTAGCTATGCCTACCTTCATGTGGGATGTGTGGACCATCCTTTGTTCCAGTCCTATTCAGGTCCACTCCTTCGCCATCAACTTATTTTCTGATACCGTGATTGAGTTGGTGCTGCTTCATTGGAAAATTTCATTTTTCCTGAGCTGTAAGCCCTGCTTCCAATTTTCACCTTTTCCTTGGCTTCACGTTGTCCATCCCTGACTCTTCTCCTCCCTTTCTGAATTTCTGTATATCCATGGGGATACACTGTCAACTGATATCTAGCATAAGGCCACCAACACCCACAGCTACCTTAACTCCATTTCCTCCCATTCCACTTTTCTGTAATGATTCTCTTCCACTCTCTGGGCAGATTTTTCTGCCTATCGGGCGGGCCTGACCCAATCTCTGGCGGGCGGGGAGCCAATCCCCGCCGGAGAAGTGGGCCCTGCTGCCATTTTAAGTGGGCGGGCCGATTAAGGCCTGCCCAGCGTGACGCCCGGCAGGAAGTGCTATGTGCTTCCTGTGTGGACGGGGTCGGCGGGGGGGGGGATTCCCCAAATGCGAGAGTGCGCTTTTTCGCGCATGCGCACGAAAGAGCGCACATCTTCCTGAGGCTAAGTGCTGCCTCAGGGAGATCGCTGAAAGTTGTACAAACATTAATAATAAAAAAAAAAATCCCTTAACATGTCCCCCTCATGTGACAATGTCACATGAGATGGGACATGTTAATAAATTTCACAAAAACTTTATTACACTTTTTTAATCCCTACATGAAACCTCATCCCACTGGTGGATGAAGTTTCATGTTTTTTCTACTCCCCACTGGGGCTCCTGGCCTGCCTGCCAACCTTAAGGTTGGACGGGCAGGACCTTTAATTGTTTTAATGATCTGTCAATGGCCTCAATTGGCCATTGACAGGTCGGTGGGCGCACAGCTGATTTGGCTGTGCCCCCACCTTCCTGAAAGTTTAAAATGGGGCGGGATGACGTCAGGGGTTCCCCCCGATGTCATCCCGCTTCATTTTGCGTGTTGACGAGCAGGCCCCACCCCCTGCTCGCCGACGGCAAAATTCAGCCCTCTGTCTCTGCTGCATTTGCTCTGACAATGCCATCCTCCACACCTACTGATATGTCTTCCTTTTTCCCCTCAATAGAGGATTCCCTTGTTAGGGTTCTTAACTGCTTCCAACCATTTTTTGTACTTCTGTCCTCTCCTCTTTCCCCTAACTCCTAGAACCACAGTAAGGGGCCCCCTTATCCTCCTCATCTTTCTTACCAGCCTGCACATTCAATGGACCATCCCCCACCTCCAGTGTGTGGCCATCACCAAACACATCCGCTCCTCCCAGTTTAACATTCCATATTGACTGTTCCCTCTAAAGGCCTGGTCCAATCTTCCATCACCTTCAACACCTGTTTCCCTTCCCATACAAGTGTAGGAGATGCAATAGCTAAATTTTTACTTGCCCTCTTCCACCTTTGGGTTCAAGGCCTCAAGCCATCCTTCCAGGTGTAACAGCATTTAACTCTCCCTTTTAATTTGGTACACTATTTGCTGCGCTCAATGCGGTTTTCTTGACATTGGGGATAGCAAACTCCAACTGAATGAACAGTGGCATTCAGTGAAATGATCAATCGACAAATCTTACCTTGCGCTCCCCATCTCTTGTCATTTCAATTCTTTTTCCAAGTCTGATTCTGACCTCTGTGACCTCAGGCTCTTACACTATTCTATTGAAGCTCCATTAAAAACAGCTTATCTTTTAAGAAGGCATTTTACTTCTCAACTCTTCATTAATTAAGATCTCAAGTTGTTGAACTCCTGTTCCAATTTTTTTGTACAGCAGGTCCTGACAGTGGGTCAGCTGTTGCCATATATAGGTTCTAGACCCATCTTTTGTTTCTTTTACCTGCTCTATAATCACCCCTTTTGCCTTGGATGAGCACTATCATTTATTTTTATTATTTAATTATTTCTGCCCTCCAACTTTTCAGACTGTCACCTTTGTTCTTTCCACCCTCTTCCTTTTCCTTTTTATCTCTGGCTCTGTACTTGCTTATAAACTTAAACCTTTCACTACTTCTAGTCCTGATGAAAAGTCATCAATCTGAAACATTAACACTCTCTCTCTCTCTCTCCACCGATGTTGCCTGACCTACTGAGTATTTCCAGTATTTTCTGTTTTTATTTGATTTGCAGCATACATGCATACATAGTATTTTGCTTTTATTCTTGCCATGTTGTTTGATATGATTATACTCCTACAAAGAGATTTTTAAACTGTTTTTCACACCTTACTAAAGCCTACTTTGAGATGATATGTTTAAAAAAAACAATCACAAAAATGTAATATTAGTGTAACTTGCATGACGATGAGGTGTTTCCCTCACTCTAACATGGCCCTCCAGCTAGGGGACCATCCTGGGTTTAATGAAGAGTGCTGGAGAGCATGCCAGGAATAGCACAAGGCATATGACAACAGCTTATTTATATAGCACCTCTAACATAATGAAAAGTTCCAAATCGCTTCACAGGAGTATTATAAAACAAAACCGCTGAGTGTTGTGGGGCTGGAGAAGATTGCAGAGATAGGTAGGTAGGCAATGGAGGAATTTGAGAACAGTGTTGAGAATTTTAATGTCAAGACATTGCTTGATTTGGGAGCACTTGGAGTTCAGCAAGCACAGGGGTGATGGGGGAATGAGACTTGCGGAAAGTTAAGATTTGAACAGCTGAGATTTGGATGACCTCAAATTTACAAAGCCTACCTGAAAATGAGGTGCTAACCTAGTGAAGCTACAACGCATACTACATGAGTGCTAAGCATTGGATGCAGCATGCTATAGGAAAAGCTAAGTGATTCCACAACCAACAGATCAGATCAAAGCTCTGCAGTCCTGCAACATCTAGTCATGAATGGTGGTGGACACTCAGACGACTAATCTGCAGAGATTCTATGAACATTCCTATCCTCAAAAATGGCAGAGCCCAGCACATGCAAAAGACCAGGCTGAAGCATTTGCAACCATCTTCACCCAGAAGCGTTGAATGGATGATCCCAACTTCACCATCTCCTAAGGGCCCCTGCATCACAGATGCATGTCTTCAGCCAATGCAATTCACTCCATGTGACATAAAGGAACGGCTGAAGGCACTGGATACAGCAAAAGCCATGGGCCTCGACAGTATTCCGGCTGAAGACTTGTGCTTCAGAGCTAGCCATGCCCCATCCAAGTTGTTCCGGTACTGCTACAACATTGGCATCTATTTGACAACGTGGTGTGCCCTTTCCACAAAAAAGCAGGAAAATTTAATCCAGCTAATTACTGCCCCATCTCTCCACTCTACTCAATTATCAACAAGGTGATGGAAGTTGATGTTGACAGTACTATTGAGCAGAACTTAGGCAGCAACTGTGTGCTCACCAGTGCATAGTTTGGGTTTCACCAAGGGCACTCTGCTCCAGATCTCATTATAGCCTTGGTTCAAACATGGAGGTTCAAACATAGACAAAAGAACTGAATTCCAGAGGTGAAGTGAGATTGACTGCCCTTAACATCAAGGCAGCATTTGACTGAACGCGTGTGACATCAAGAAGCCCTAGCAAAAATGAAATCAATCTAGCACAAAGGAAGATGTTTGTGGTGTTGGAGGCAAATCATCCAACCCTAGGACATTGCTGCAGGTGCTCCGCTGGGCAGTATCCTAGGCCCAACCATCTTCAGCTGCTTCATCAATGGCCTTTTCTTGGAGTCAGAAGTGCGATCTTTGTTGATTGCACACTAATCCGTTCCGTTCACCACGACTCAGATGATGAAGTACATCATGCTCCTTGGAGCAAGACCTGGGTAACATTCAGGATTGGGCTGAGAAGTGATCAGTAACATTCATGTCCCTAAGAACCAGTTAATGACCATCTCCCATAACAGCGAATCTAACCACTTTTTACACTCAACAACATTACCATTGCTGAATTCCCCAGCAACAACCTTCGGGGATTCACCATTGACCAAAAATACAATGGGGCCAACCATACACAAACTGTAGCTACAGGAGCAGTTCAGAGGCTGGGAATTTTGTGGCGTGTAACTCACCCCTTGACTCCTTAAAGCCTGTCCACCATTAACCAGGCACAATTCAGGATTGTAATAGAATACTTCCCACTTGCTCAGATGAGTGCAGCTCCAACCACAGTTGAGATGCTTAGCAACAGGACAAAGCTCCGTTCTTGATCCGCATCACATCCACCACCTTAAGGTTTGCTCCTTCCACCACCAGCACACTGTAACTGGAGTGTCTACCATCTACAAGATGCACTGCAGCAACTGGCGAAGACTCCTCTGACAGCACCTTTGCAACCCATTACCTCTATTACCCAGAAGAACAAGGGCAGCAAGTGTGTGGGATCACTACAATCTGGAAGTTCCCATCCAAGTATCTCGCCTTGTAACTGACTTGTAAATATATCACCATTCCTTCATTGCTGCTGGCTCAATTTCCTACAACTCCTGTGTGGGTATACCTACACCACACAGATTGCAGTGGCTCAAGAAGTTTGCTTATCACAAGAATGATCCCAAGATCATGAGGGGCCTATACAGAGTACATAGGGAAAAACTGTTCCCGTTGATGGAAGGATCAATAATAAGCAGGCACAGTTTTAAGGTAATTGGCAAAAGAAACAATGGTGACATGAGGAAAAAGTTTATTTCTTTCAATGAGTAGTTAGGATCTGGAATGCACTGCCTGAGAGTTTGGTGGAGGCAGGCTCCACCAAGACATTCATGAGGGAATTGGATTATTATTTGAAAAGGAAGAATGTGCAGGGCTACAGGGAGAAGGCACGGAGGAGTCGAGGGTGAGTTTACTCTCCTTGTCTTACATCATTGGCAAACCGAGTGAAATCCTTGGAAAAGAAAGTAATTTGAAAGAAGCAGTTGTTGAAATGAGAGGTCCTGGAATAGAATTAAAACTGAGTCGCTGAATGATGGGTTGGTATGTCCAAAGGTACGTCTAGTTCTTAGATTAACTTCAAATGTTTGTGCTCCAATCTGCTAGTCAATGCCTAAGTCTGCTCCAAATGCTTTTTCATAATTGAACTCAACCTCAGAAGAGTGACCCAATGCAAATGAAGTGTTGCTAATGTTTGACTAACTGAGATGGATTTTCCAGGAATTGTCAGGATAGAAGTGGAAATGGGACAAAACCTTGGATGGCTTAAATGATTGCCACAAGTATTATAATTTTTCGTCTGCTTTAGAATCTTGTGTTTTCCATCCAGTTGGTGGAAAAGCTGGAGCTACCTCTTCCAGGTATTTTTGCAGGCCTTTTCAGTAATTCCATTAAGAGTTTCCACACAGAAACAAGGTAAAGTTAGCCCCTTTGGGTTTGGAAAAAGGGCATTTTTTTTTTTTAAACAAGAACAGTTTCTCCCTGAGCCAGAATAATTAGCAAAGATTTTGAAGTAACCCCCCTGTTCCAACTTCTACATCAGATGATAAATTAATCTTTCTGCTTCCTTGAAGGGGAGCGCTGTAATACACCTGACTATTTTTCTACAGATGTGTGCACTGCCTTATTCAGTGGGGCAACATTGTCTTTAGAAATTTGGCCTCTGGTATGTTAAAATAATAGAACTGCCAAATAAGTTAATCTATTTATTCCTTTTTGGCCTGAAACACAAATATTTGTTTCATTAAAAATGTACAAAGATACTTTTCGTAACATTTTGGAAATGTATTTATTTTTAGGAATTGATTTATTGATGACGCCTGAAGAGAAAGCTAAACTCTATACAGCAATTGGATATAGTGAAGCTGCGGTGGACCCAACGATGCCTAAAAGAGTATGTTATATAAAATTACTTGTTCAAGTTTGTTCCTGCATAATCATTTGGTACAGCATAGTAAGTGAAATTAAGGATGCTGTTGGATAATGTTTTATTCCATTACCATTGCAGGCTTAACCTTTCGGGAGAGTTGATGTGCCTTGCTTTGCTTAACGATTGTTAAACTGAGGTTTTTTGTCTTCTGAATTGTTGATCTCCCATTGTGTTTTTGCTCATGGGCAAGAAAATTTTTAAAACAAAATTCTTCTTTCTTCCAACTCTTTCCACCGTTAACTGAAAAGGTAGCTAGAAGTATCCTTCTTGGGCTCCAGTTTCTTCAATAGCTTGCTCAGGTACATAATCTGGTTTGCTTCAGTAGAGGGTTTTGAGCCTTGCTAATGAGAAGCAATGAAACAGTTAGAGAACAAGTACTGGCACAAGTCCTGGGGTTTAAAACAATACTGAATAGGGGACCAAAATCTGTAACGCTCCAATTTCTCCCTCTTTTTTGTGACATCTAAACCCCAATGAGGAATTCCCTTGCGGATCAGAACTGGTGTAAATGACTCTCTAGATATTCTCCCCTCAGCTGAAACCTGCGTAAGTGCCCCCTCTTTGAATTTGCAGGCATATGGGGAAGCATCACTGCAGACACATGGGCCCTAGGAGTTAGCAGAGAGCATTATCCAACATGGTGACAGATGAGTGTTCACCAAGAATTCCAACTGCTCGCTGTCTAGGTTGGTGTTGTCTCACGTGATGTTAAACCAAATCTTTATTTGCAATGAGATCTGCAAATCTTACATATGATGTCAATGTTAGAGGGGTTGCTACTGGTTTTGCAACGTTCTCACTTGTCCTGCAGGGACCTACCTCTGTTCTCCTCAGATATTGAGATTCCTTGATGATAGAAATGTCCTTATTTGGATCTGTTATGATCCCGGGATGAGACCCCCAATTGTTGTGATCCTGGGATGAGACCCATAATGTTTTTGTATTTTTAAGAATCCAAAAACTCAGATATTTACACGAATAAAGCCACAAGGTTCATGGTTTAAATCAAAAGAATTTTACTACTCAAGAACCAAAGGACATGAATGCTAACGCAGACACACTTAAATAGTCAGGTACGTTAAACATAATAAAAGCATAATGAACTCCTATTACTTATAATCTAAACCAAACTCTTTAAATCACATTATCTTCTACACCCATTAGACTTATACCCCAATAAACTCAAGTCAGTTGCCTATCAAAAATTAGAAGATTAACTGCTTGATCTGAGTACTGTTTTGAAGATTTGTATAAGGGTTAAGATTTCTTGGGTCTTCCGCTTACTTTTAGCAAGAGTTTCCCCTCAAATCTCCTCCAGCCATTTTATAGTTGCAAACTCTCCATTCAATGCAAGGTGACTGTAGCATCTTAAGAGTAGCCACCTCGGGTTGGAGCTTTCCTGGTCCTAGTATTCTTTAATTCTGGAATTAGGCATCTAAAACTTTCTCGGACTCTTGCGTTGAGTTTGGTTATCCCAGACATTCAACTTACTGTTGGGAGCCCTTCAGTTAACAAGAATTTTAAACTCTGATAGCGAACACAAAATTTCAACTGAACTCTATTTGAGAGAGATATTTTCTCTTATGCAGTCAGCTTGTTCTCAAACCTCAATCCTAAAACTTAGGTCACTCCTGAACAGCTGAGCTGTTTTCAAAGCACCTGCTTGGTCCACAGTGAGCCCCAGGACTAGTGCCAGCACTTTTTTCCGAACTAAAGTTTTGCTGCTTCTAGCACCAGTATCAACATGTGGAAGACTGTTTCATCAGAATCCCATTTCTGAAATCTGCAAGCATAGAATTATACAGTAGAATCTTAGACCGCAGAAGGTCAGTGGCCCAAATTGCCAATGTCAGCCCTGAGAAATAGAATTAATTCCACAGCGCAGCTTGTTCTCCATAATCCTACAAATTAGCCCTCTTAAGTATATGTCTAATTGCCAAGCCCCCATTGAACCTGATACAACCACATTTGAGACTGTGCAGTCTAGACCTTAATTCTTCATGTTTGTTCTAAAACTGCTGGTATAGTAGGATATAATTGTGGAAAAAGCAACCATGCATATGGCAGCCAGTAGAATAAGATTTGAGGCAGGATTTTTCGCTCGGCGTGCAGGCACATACCCGACACGCCCGAGTGTAAAATAGCGCATGATGACGTTGGGTGAGCGTCTCAACGCCATCGCGCACTCGTGTGATATTTCAGTCAATGGGCATGCACGAGCATTGGCAGCACACCCGCCAACAATTAAGAGTTGGCCATTAATGTATTCATTAACCTGAATTTTTCCCTGTCTGTCCAATGTTATGATTGGCAGGCGGGCGAACCAGCCAGGCAGCCTTTGGATATTTGAGGAAACCTCATCCAAGGGTGGGATAAGGTTTCCAATATTAATTTTTTAAAAATGTTTGGGCAGAGTTTTTATAATCTATATGCTTATGTGAGTGAGTCCGATGTGTGGACATCTTTCTTTATTGCTTTTAAATTCTTCAGCTCCTTGAGGCAGCTCTCTGCCTCCAGGGAGCTTTCATTGCCCGCTCCTCTGTGTATGCATTGACTTCAGTGCTCTCTCTCCTTCCGCCCCCACCCAGGCAGCGCTGAGCCTTTCAGTGCGTGTTTCACGCTGGCTGGCTGTTAATTGGCCAGCCAGCATGAAATTGCGGTCGGGGGCCGATTGCGGGTGGCAGGCTGTTTCCCAGCCACTCCCAGGCCCGGCCGCCGCACCCGCCGGACAACCTCAAAATTCAGCCTTTGGTTTCTTTTTGGAATGCCATATAGATGGTTTTTAGGTATAATCAAAATTAAGATCAATTCAACATTATTTTTAATATAAGAAATTACAGGTATATATGTTGACCTGGAGTTCCTAAAGGATCTATCCTTGATTTCCGACCTATTTCTTATCCACATGCTTCCCCTCAACGGTATTATCCAAAAACACACGGCATGTGTACTTACTTCCCATAGAGGGAACGCAGTGAAGGTCCACCAGACTGATTCCTGAGATGGTAGAATTGTCTTGTAAGGAGAGATTGGGCTGATTAGAAACAGAAAATAGGAGCAGTAGTTCATTTGGCCCTTCAAGCCTGGTCCGCCATTCAGTATGATCATTGCTGATCCTATGTCTCAATGCTGTACTCTGCTCTCCCCATACCCCTTGACACCTTTAGAGTCCAGAAATCTATCTATTTCCTTAAATCTTGGCTTCAACAACCTTCTGTGGTAGAGAATTCCATAGGCTCACGACCCTCTGAGTCAAGAAGTTTCTCTTCATCTCAGTCCTAAATGGTCTACCCTGTATCTTGAGACTATGACCGCCCCCCCAGCCAGAGGAAACACCCTCCCTGCATCTAGTCTGTCCATCCCTGTCAGAATTATGTCTCAATGAGATCTCCTCTTGTTCTTCTAAACTCCGATGAATACAGGCCTAGTCTGCATAATCTCTCCTCATATGACAATCCTGCCATCCCAGGAATCAGTCTGGTGAACCTTTGCTGAATGCCCTCTACGGCAAGTATATACTTTCTTAGTTAAGGAGACCAAAACTGCACACACTGCTCCAGGTGTGGTTTCACCCAGGCCCTCGACAGCTGCAGTAAGACATCCTTGCTCCTGTACTCAAGTCCTCCCGCAATGAAAGCCAACATACCATTTGCTGCCTTAACTGCTTGCTGTACCTGCATGCTTGCTTTCAGTGATTGGTGTACAAGGACACCCAAATCGCTTCGTACATCAACATTTCCCAATCTATCACCATTTAAATAATAATCTGCTATTTTGTTTTTCCTACTGAAGTGGATAACTTTGCGCTTATCCACGTTATACTGCATCTGCTATGTATTTGCCCACTCACTCAAGCTGTCTAAATTGCCTTGAAGCCCCTGAACACCCTCCTCATCGCTTACATTCCCACCAAGTTTTGTGTTGTCAGCAAACTTGGAAATATTACATTTGGCTCCCTCATCCAAATCATCGATATGCATTGTGAATAGCTGGTGCCCAAGCACTGAACCCTGCGGTACCCCACTAGTCACCGCCTGCCACTCTGAAAAAGACCCATTTCTTCCTAGTCTGTTTCCTGTCTGCTAACCAATTCTCAATCCATGCCAATATATTACCCCCAATCCCACGTGCTTTAATTTTACACACTAACTCCTTATGTGGGATTTTATCAAAAGCTTTCTGAAAATTCAAATACAGCACACCCACTGGTTCTTCCTTATCTATTCTGATAGTTACATCCTCAAAGAACTCCAAAGGTTTGTTAAACATGATTTCCCTTTCTGTGTATTCACTGGAGTTTAGAAGAATGAGAGGAAATCTCATTGAAACATAAAATTCTGACAGTGATGGACAGACTGGATGCAGGGATATTTCCTCTGGCTGGGGGGTCGAGAACTAGGGGTCACAGTCTAGGGGTCACTATTTAGGACTGAGATGAGGAGAAACTTCTTGACTCAGAGGGTGGTGAACCTACGGAATTCTCTATCACAGAAGGGTGTTGAGGTCATGTCACTGAATAGATTTAAGAAGGAAGTAGATAGATTTCTGGACTCTAAAGGCATCAAAGGGAATGGGGAGAGTGTGGAGTACAACATTGAGATAAAGGATCAGCCACGAACATATTGAATGGCGGACCAGGCTTGAAGAACCGAATAGCCTACTCCTATTTTCGATGTTTCTATGTACACAGATGACACCTAGCTCTACGTCATCACCTCTTTCGACACCTTCATTGTCTCTAAGTTGTCATGCTGCTGGTCCAACGTTCAGTCTTAAGCAGCAATGTCAATTTCAGCAACTTCAACTAAATATTGGAAAGACCAAAACCGTTGGCTTTGGCCCACTACAAATTCGTTCCCTGGCCACCCACATTATCCTTCTCCCTGCTCACTGCCTGGAGTTGAACCAGACCATTTGCAACTTTGATGTCCTATTTCATCCTTGGATAAGCTTCCAACCACAAGGCTGCTCCAACACCATGACCACTTCCTTCCATCCAGTCTGGCAACATCTCAATTTTAAAATTCTCCTCTTTGTTTTCAGGTTCCTCCATTAGCCCTCACCTCTTTCTACCTCAGTTACTTTCTCCATCCCTTCAACCCTCTGGTATCTTTGCGTTCCACCAATTTAATTTTAAATGTAGTGTTATTATGACAGACTTTTTGAAATTGAATGAACATTTTACATACATTGTAAAGTAAATAATTACCACTGTTTTTGATCTTATTGATTGCATAGTATGAAGCAGTGAAAATTTCTGTGAAGCTGGTTAGCATGTCCATTTCCATTAGAGAAGAAAGTGATGAGCTAGAGATCATGAAATTTGCTGTGATCGACTTGAGCACCATGCTGACTCAGAGACCAGGAGCACAAGCAATAAAGTAAGTTTTTATGACCTTTGTAACACAATAACTGCATGGGTTTATTCAATTTGAAGCAGATCCTCTATGTGACCATATACAATTAGCCTCTCTATGGATTTTCTCTTGTTATTCCACTTGTAAAGGATGCCAAAGCAAAAAGCTGAGCAAAACTTAATTCTGATTCTGAAGTTTGTTTATCAAAAGTTCAGTACAAGAAACTAACATTACATTCTGCATAACATAAACTTACATTCAAGAACTGTAATTTACCGTGACTCTGGACTCTCTTATTCATTTCTTAAATCCCATTTACTATCAGGTTTTTATTTATCAAAATTTTAATGTAACTGTGCCTCAGTAACTTGAACTTTACCCGAGTTCATTTACGTTCACATTTTGGCTGCCAATCTGGACCCAAGCCCATAACTATTATTTGCAGTTTTGTTTTTTTTTAACTGCTTTTCTCTTTACCCCTTCATGATTCCTCTTTGATCGTCATGCCTCCTTCTGTTTCTCCACCCTTTGGTGCTTTGTCTCTCAATTCCATACCCCAAACCTTCAGTATTCTACAAATTTCCAATTCTCTTGCCACAGTCCAGGGCTTGACTCCCTTTTATATAACCTACAGCTTCCAACTGTGCCGCTCTTAGCATTCTCCAAAGGGCTCATTGCGGCACTTGCTGCTGGCTCGTTTATGAATGGCAGCTCCAGTTGTTCTATGTCACTTTCTCATCGAATTTCCTACCCAATGCACCTGCTGGAGGCTAATCTGGCCAATCTTCTTTCTGCTCAACTCATCCATTCCACTACTGAGTCTGTGGACTCTGCTTTTACCACCCCTCTACACATTTCATTCCAGAATGTCTGTTCATTTGTGAACAAGAACCTTGTCCACCATGAACATGTTGTTGATAATTCCATGAACATGATGGTCTTAATGGGACAAAAACCGAGTGCTGGAAAAGCTCAGTAGGTCTGACAGCATCTGTGGAGAGAAAGACAGAGTTAACGTTTCGAGTCCTTATAACTTCTTCAGAACTAAAGAGAAGTAGAAATATAGTGAAATATATACTGTTTAAGGGGGGAGGGGTGGAACTGGTGAAGCTGGATAGGCTAGCGATAGGTGGAGCAAAGGGGAGATTGCAAAAGATGTCATAAATAAAAGGTCAAAGGGGTGTTGATGGTGGTGGTACCGGCTAAAGGAGGTGCTAATGGTGAAATTAAGAGTAGAGAGCAGAATGAGCAAGTGACAGAGCCCTAGTGGGGGTGGTGTGAGGGGAGGGGACATTGGTGGGAGAAAAGACCAAAATAGGCTAAATGGTGGGGATAAAACAATGAATAAAAATAGAAATAAATTTAGAAAAATAATAAAAATAGGTGGGGAAAAACTGTCTTTCTCTCCACAGATGCTGCCAGACCTGCTGAGTTTTTCCAGCACTTTTTGTTTTTGTTTCAGATTTCCAGCATCTGCAGTATTTTGCCTTTACCATGGTCTTATGGAAACCTGACTGAGGGATGATGACACCTTTTTTCCTTAATGAAGCCTCCCCACCTGGCTGTTTTACCACTTGCCCTGTCAAATGGCTGTGGTGATGGTGCAGCACATGGCCAAATCTTACCTTGGCCTGACCCCCTACTCCTCTTTTGTTAACCTTCTTCCATCCATCTCACCTCATGTTCAAAAATATTCATTCTGCACTCCCCTCCCAAGTATGATAATTTCACTGCTTTCTTCTCTCAGCCTCTGCACCAAATGACTTTACATCCTCAGGAACCCCCATCTCAACTAATCATGCTCTCTCTCCTCTGAGTTCACTGCACCCATATCCTCCCTAAATCTCTCCCTCCATGTGAACCGACCCATACTCACGGCCGCCCTCTTGACCGTACCGTCTCTTGTGATCTTGCTAGTCCTATCATATTACTTACAGATAAGGCTATCTCTGATCACTCCCTCGTATCATTCATCATCAAACTGTTCTTCCTGTATAAACACTTGGAAAAAAAACTGCCCCCTGATTCACTTAGAGCTGCTCTTTCACCAACCCAACTGTCTAGCCTTTTGCCCGTTTGTTTTCTGCAACATTTCTGCAGCCAGTGATTTGCTCAGCTGCACCCTCAGCTCCACCTTTGCCTTCATCCCTAATAAACCCATTTACTCTGAAACAGTCCTCAAGTCTGCTCCCTTAAGCTCAAGGGATGCAGACTTGAAAGGATAGGGTGGACAATTGGTTTAGTTATCCATTGCCAGATGCTTCTGGACCACATAAAGCACTATTTGGTTCCTCTCTCTTCTGCCAAAACTGTTCACTATTCCAGGATTATCCTGGAATGCAAAGATAACCCTGATTTATTTTCTCCACTGCAAGCTGTCGTCTTAAAACCCTGCCCCACTGTCTCCTTCACCCTCACCTCCAACAAGTATGATGAGTTCATGGACTTGTCACTGTGATCGAGAATGGATCAGCTGCCTCTGCTGATTCCTTCCTTTCCGTAGGCCACTGGGCCAAACTTCCTCAAGTTTCCTGCTGCCCTAAACGTGAACATTCTAGTTTCTCTCTTGTCTCCCCTCATGCCCTCTATAACTCATATATTATTGATGAGAGCTATTCATGCTCCCTTGACCCTATTCCTACTAAACCATTAACCACCCAACAGCCCCTCCTGGTTCCTATGTTAGCTGATATTGTTAACCGTTCTCTCTCTTGGGTGTTGTCCCTCCTTTGAACCTGTTGTCAACAACCTTCTCAAAAAAGCAACCCTTGATTCCATGTCACTGCAAACTACTGCCCCATTTTCAACTCTACTTTCCTCCCAAATCCATGCCTATCTTTTCTGGAACACTTTTGTTTCCATCCTTGCTACAGTACTGAAACAGCTCTTTCAGGATGTCATTTGTGACATTGATGTGACTGTGACTATCTCAAACTATCCCTGCTCATCCTTCTTGACCTGTGTGCAGCCTTTGACATGGTTGACCACACCATCTTCTTCCAACACCACTGTCATCCAACTGGGTTGGTCTGCTCACTTCTCATTTCATTTTTATCTATCAAATTATAACCAGCATAGCACTTGCAAAGGCTTCTCTTCCTGCTCCAGTTATCTCTGGTGACCCCCAAGGATCGATCCTTGGCCTTGTCCTATTTCTCTCCTACATGTTGCCCCTTGGTGACATCATCCGAAAGTACATGCAAGTTTTTACATGTATGCTGAAGACAGTCAATGCTACCTTACCACCTTTCTCAACCCTTCCACTGTTGCCAAATTATCAGACTGCTCCTCTGACATCCAATATTGGATGAGTAAAAATTCCCTCCAATTAAATGTTGGGAAGACTGAAGACATTGTTGGACCTTACTCCATTCCTCACTGCTGATTTCATCCCTGAGACTAAACTAGTCTGTTTGCAATCTTGGTGTCACATTTGAGATGAGCTGTGGAACATTGATCTGTTGCATCACTAGCTTCTTATTTCTGCCTGCATGAGCTTCACCTCTCTTTCAGCTCATCTGTCGCTGAAATTTTCATTCATGCCTTTGCTACCTCTAGACGTGACTATTCCAACACACTCTGGCTAGTTTCTCATATTCTACCCTCCATAAGCTTGAGCTCATCCAAAACTCTGCTGCATGTGTCCTTTCTCACAACAAGTCCTGTTCGCCTATCACCCTGTGCTTGCTGACTTAATTGGTTCTTGGTTAAGCAATATCTTGACTTTAAAATTCTCATCCTTGTTTTCAAATCCTTCCATGGCTTTACCCTTCCCTAACTCTAATCTCATTCAATGCACAACCATCTGAGGTAGCTGCGCTCTTCTAATTCTGGTTTTTGAGCAACTCTGATTTTAATTGCTTCCTCATTGATGGCCACGTCTTCAGTTACCTAGGCCCTAAGCTCTGGAATTCTCTCCCTACACCTCTCTGCTTCTCTACCTTGCATCCATCCTTTTAAGACACTTTTTAAAAACCTACCTCTTCAAACAATCTTTTGTCATATGTCCTAACTGCCTGGATATTCGCTCCTGAGGCTGGTACATAAAGCCTGGAAATCGGGCTCGCTGCATCCGCCTTGGGGAAATAGTGTCCTGGATGGCAAGTATCTTTGTTCAGGGGGAAGAGTGGGGGTGGGGGGGGTGTGCAGGTGTAGGGTGGAGTTGGACCCGCCAGCCCTGGATCCTGACTGGTGGCAGCCATAGGGGTTGCTGAGCGCCGAGGTGGGCTGTTTATAAGACCCACCTTGGTTCTCTGGAACTTAGTCCTAGTTGTTTTCTTTAAACATTAGGATCTCTAGACCTCGTCGTTCATACCTCCTCAACTTCCACCTGCTCTCCATGCCCATACATGCCAACCCATGCCCATGGCTCCTTATAGCTCCTATACCAACCTAGTCCCAACTTATGCCAACCCATAGCTCCCACCCACTACCTTTTCTCTTACACCCTCAATGCCAATTCACCCAGTATCCACCATGGAGCCATGCTGAGATTAAATAAAACAAAGTCCTAAATATCTATTACAGATTGCACTATACATATTTCCCTCCAGTATTAATCCCCTAATAAAAACAAACATTTTGTATTCATAACCCCATATCAGAGACAGTTAATCCTTTAATAACTTATTTGAACTGTCAATCAAACTGTGAATGTACAGTCCTTCCACTGTAGTAATGATAGGTTGTGGAAAACAGTGAAGCATTAATAATGCTATATTGACAGCACTTGTCAACAAACAGCAACGAGAGGGAAAAACATACTTGACCTCATCCTCGCCAACCTGCCTGCCACAGATGCATCTGTTCATGACAGTGTCAGTAGGAGTGACCACCTTGTGGAGACGAAGTTCCATCTTCACATTGAGGATACCCTCCATTGTGTTTTGTGGCACTACCACCATGCTAAATGGGATAGATATCAACAGATCCTGCAACTCGAGACTGGGCAACCATGAGGCACTGTGGGCCATCAGCAGCAGAATTGTACTCTACCACAATCTGGATCCTCATGATCTGGCATTTCCCCACTCTACCATTACCATCAAGCTATGGGATCAACCCTAGTTCAATGAAAAGTGCAGGAGGACATGTCAGAAGCAGCACAAGGCATGCCTAAAAATGAGGTGCTAACCTGGTGAAGGCACAACACAGGACTAGTGTGCCAAACACCATAAACAGCAAGCGATAGATAGAGCTAAGCGATTCCACAATGAACGGATCAGATCTAAGCTCTGCAGTCCTGGTACAACACAAGGCTAGTGTGCCAAACATCATAAATAGCAAGTGATAGACAGAGTTAAGCGATCCCGCAACCAACGGATCAGATCTAAGCTCTGCAGTCCTGCCAAATCCAGTCATGAATGGTGTTGGACAGTTAACTCACTGGAGGAGGAGGCTCCACAAATATCCCCATCCTCAGTGGTGGAGGAGCCCAGCACATCAGAGCAAAAGACAAGGCTGAAGCATTTGCAACAAATCTTTAGCCAGAAGTGCTGAATGGATGATCCATCTCGGCCTCCTCCAGATGTCCCCAACATCACAGATGTCAGTCTTCAGCCAATTTGATTCACTCCATGTGATATCAAGAAATGGCTGAAGTCACTGGATATGCAAAGGCTATGGGCCCTGACAATATTCCTGCCACAGTACTGAGGACTGGTGCTCCAGAACTTGCTGCGCCCCTAGACAAGCTGTTCCAGTACAGTTACAACACTGGCATCTGCCCGGCAATGTGGAAAATTTCCCAGGTATATTCTATACACGAAAAGCAGGACAAATCCAACCTGGCTAAGTATGGCCCCACTAGTCTCCTCTTGATCATCAGTAAAGTGATGGAAGGGGTCATCAACAGTGTTATCAAGTGGCACTTGCTTAGCAATAACCTGCTCACTGATGCTCAGTTTGGGTTCCACCAGGGCCACTCAGCTCCTGACCTCATAACAGCCTTGGTTTAAACATGGACAAAAGAGCTGAATAGCAGAGGTGAGGTGAGAGTGACTGCCCTTGACCTGAAGGCAGCATTTGACTGAATGTGGCACCAAGGAGTCCTAGCAAAACTGGAGTCAATGGGAATAGGGGGGAAAACTCTTCGCTGCCTAGAATAAAGAAAGATGGTTGTGGAGGTTCAATCATCCCCGTTCCAGGACATCACTGCAGGAGTTCCTCAGGGTAGTGTCCTCGGCCCAACCATCTTCAGCTGTTTCATCAATGACCTTCCTTCCATCGTAAGGTTGAAAGCAGGAATGTTCGCTGATGACTGCACAATGTTCAGCACCATTCACAACTCCGATACTGAAGCAGTCCATGTCCAAATGTAGCAAGACATGGTTTGGCTTGAGCTGACAAGTGGCAAGTAACATTCGTGCCAGGCCATGACCATCTCCAACAAGAGAGAATCTAACCACCGCCCCATGACATTCAATGGTATTACCATTGCTGAATCCCCCACTATCAACATCCTAGGAGTTATCTTTAACCGAAAGTGAACTGGACCAGCCATATAAATACAGTGGCTACAAGAGCAGGTCAAAGGCTAGGAATCCTGTGGTGAGTAACTTACCGCCTGATTCCCCAAAGCCTGTCCACCATCTACAAGGCACAAGTCAAGAGTGTGATGGAATACTCTCCACTTGCACGGATGAGTGCAGCTCCCACAACACTCAAGAAGCTTGACACCATCCAGGATGACATCCCACTTGTTTGGCACCCCATCAACAAACATTCACTCCCTCCGCCACCATTGCACAATGGCAGCAGTGTGTACTATCTACAAGATGCACTGCAGCAACTCGCCAAGGCTCCTAAGACAGCACTATCCAATCCCATGACTGCTACCGTCTAGACAGACAAGGGCAGCAGCCACATGGGAACACCACCACCTGGAAGTTCCCCCCCCAAGCCACTCACCATCCTGGCTTGGGAATATATCGCCGTTCCTTCACTGTCGCTGGGTCAAAATCCTGGAGCTCCCTCCTAACAGCACTGTGGGTGTACCTGCACCACATGGACTGCAGTGGTTCAAGAAGGCAGCTCACCACCACTTTCTAAGGGCAGTTAGGGTTGGGCAATAACTGCTGACCTAGTCAGCAACACCCACAAGGTGCTAAACAAATACAAGTTGTTGTTATTGATCTCAGCAATAAAAGAACTATTATATTTCATAAGCAATTGATCTTCTGCATCTGCAGTTATAACTTTATTTGCAAGCAAATAACCTGTAAGTTTGTTCCTAATGATTAATTATTTCATTTCCAAACTACTTGTTCAAGACTTATAAGCCTGCACTTACCTGTTTGTTTTGCCATTATTTTTGAAAATAGCTATCACATTGGCCTGTTCCCAGTCCAGCAGCACTTCCCCTCTATTTGCATGATGACCATCTGCACTTGTTGATTTTTGTCACTAATCCAATTCTGCTTTTTAAGTTTCTCTGCCTCACTCCACCCATGCTGTTTTCCTTTACCCCACACTCCACCACTGTTCATCCAATCCCTTGCTTTTTACAACCCATCACCTATTCTTTTGCCACTCTCTGATGCCCAGTTCCTGGTTGCTTTGTTATGAAGTAGTTGATTACATCATAAGCTGTTCAATTTCATCAAGTATTATTGTAGCCCATGTGTGTCCCACCACTTTTTGAAACTCTCAGCTTAGCTTCTTATAAAATTTGTCCTCAATCAGCATGCCCTCTCAACTATGGCCATCCTTTCTAAGATGCTTGAATACTTGATTGCCACCTCGATCTCTATCTAACTTGCTACCACACACTTCTTGGAATCTTTGCTAATGCTCATCTCACTGATCTCTTAAACCCTTCCACAATGGCTGACTAACCAGAAATTCCATTAACGAGCTGAGTTCCATTCACCTGTTGCCCCTATCCTTATTGACCCTTCTTACTTCCCTATCCCCAGCAATTCTGTGCCCATTCACACTTAGGCATGAAAGAGATTTCAGAGGAAGGACACTAAGTAGCAAACAGCTAACAACTTTTGATATTTTGATTTTGTACATATCTCCCCACATTCCTCTGCTTTCCTTTTGCTGAACCTATTGTCTTTCTGATTGCTCTCCTATATCTCCCATGCCTCATCTCTTCAATGAAACCTGCTTTTTACTTCCTAAACGTATTCTCACCCCACAAAACCTAACCCTGCCAAACAACATATAGTTCCATTTTTTTGATTGTCCAAGGGATGTGAGATTTATTGGCAAGACCAGCACTTATTGTCTGCCCCTAATTGCCCATGAAGGCGGTGGTGAGCCACCTTTTGAGCCACTGCAGTCCATGTGGTGCAAATATACCCACAGTGCTGTTAGGAGGGGAGTACCAGGTTTTTGACTCACGTGACAGTGAAGGAAGTGGCGATACAGTTCCAAGTCAGGATGCCTTGTGACTTGGAGGGGACCTTGCAGCTGGTAGTGTTCCCATGTGTGCACTGCCTTTGTCCTTCTAGATGGTAAAGGTTGTAGGTTTGGAAGGTGCTGTCGAAGGAGGCTTGGCGAGTTGTTGTAGTGCATCTTGTAGACAGTGCACAGTGCAGTCACTGTGCACTGGTGGGAATGGGTTGCCAAATAAGCAGACTTTTTGAAAAAGTTTAGAGCCCATGTGATCCAAGGTAAAGTGGCAAGTTGAATCTAAAATTAGCTCAGTAGCAGGATGCAAAGGATTAGTGATTGGCAGGTGTTTTTGTGACCGAAAGATGGTTTCAAGTGGGTTCTGCAGAGCTCATTGTTAGATCCCTTGCTTTTCATAGTGTATGTCAGTGATTTAAACTTAAATGGGACATGATTAAGAAGTTTGCAGATGATACATAAATTGGCTGTGTGGCTGATAGGAGGAAAGCTGTAGACTGCAGCAACATACTGGTTAAGTGGGCAGAAAAGTAGCAAATGCAATTCAGTCCAGAGAAGTGTGACGTAAAGCATTTGGGGTGATGATTCTATCTCCAATTTATTTTTTTGCTTTATGTCAAAAATATCACCTATCTCCTTCAATTTGTTCATTATTTTGCCACTTTCTATCTGTAACTTCCTCTAGCCCTACAAATGCTCAACCCAGAACTCTGTTCCTCAGACCCTAGGTTTATACCTTAATTCCCTGTCATTTGGTTCTACCATTGGTAGCTGTGACTTCAGCTGCCTGGGCCTCATTATGGAATTCCTTCCCTAAATTTCTCCCCTTCCTCTCCTTTTTAAAATGCTTCCTCCTACTCACATCTCTAACCTTTGTTTTTGTTAGGCCATCCTAATCCCTTTCTATATGCTTATCAACAATAATTAAGCATACAGTTAACAACTTAAATTTTTCAAGGCTGATTAGACCTCGGTGAATTTTGAGGTACCTCTTTTAACACAGGCTTCTAAAATCTTCTTTACATCTTTCTACATGACAAACCTCATGTTTCTGTTACCATGTCCGTTAACAATTACTGTACAACGCCCCAAATGTTGTAACAGTTTGATCTTGATTAAACTGACAATCAAATCATTAAACTGGGGACAAAGACAAAAGGATATAGGCAACACTTACTTTTTCACATTCCTCCATGTCCATATTTCCTTATGACTTTCTGAAGTGTCCTGAAATGTTTTTCTACATTAAAGATGCTATATGCATGCATGTTAGTTGTTATGATTGTTGCTGCAGGCAAGATCAGCTAATTCCACCCTGATTGGAACCAAACTTTGAGCTTCCTGGCCTATTTAATGATGCTTATGGAAGCACAAGGGGTGGAATTTTATGCCAGTGGGATTTTATGATCCGACCAAAGTCAATGGACTTTTGAATAGCTCGCCGCACTTTACTGCCCTGCCCCCGCCGTGACAGGGCTGTAAAATTCTGCCCCAAGTTTGTCAAAATATTGATTTGGAAATTCATCCTGATGTAATGTTGTGTGAAAGTCTCATCCTTTCACAGGAACATCTACCAAATGATTATTATTCAACAGGCTAGAAAAATGGCAAACTGCACTCATATACTAATCTTGCAAATTTAAATATTTTATGGGAAGCTTCATAAATTTAGAGACAATTCCATTGAACTCAAAGCTTCAAGTTACAGTATTATATATTTTTGAGATATTTGGCAGCATTTTTAATTTCTGATTTAAGATTCGTAATGTGGGTATAACTCGATTTTCTTGCCAGATGACCTACAAAGAAAGCTGCATCGTCAAAAGATTGAGGTTGACCAGAGGCTCAACAATCCCTCTGACCTCGTGGTCTCAATGATGACTGTTCTCACTACAGAAATAATTTCTATTTATATAGTACCATTTAAAACGTTACAAGGCACATCACGGAAGCATTATAAAGCAAATATTTGATACTGAGCCACTTGAGACATTAGGCCAGATGACCAAAAGCTTGATCAAAGAGCTGGTTTTAAAGGAGTGTCTTAATTGAGGAAAGAGCGGGAGAGGGGCAGAGAGGTTTAGATAGAGAGGGATTTCCAGAACTTAGGGCCCTGGCAGCTGAAGTTACAGCCACCAATGGGGGAGCAATTAAACTCAGTTGCGTAAGATACCAGAATTAGCAAAACGGAGAGTTGTGGGCCTGAAGGGGATTACAGAGACAGGGAGGAGGAAGACCATGGAGGGATTTAAAATGAGGATGAGCCTTTTAAAATTGAGGCATTGATTTACTGGAAGTCTATGTAGGTCAGTGAGCAACTGCAAACTTTAACACCAGTTTTGCAACACTTGCAGTTTTCACTACTGGCCTTCTCTAGATAGCCTAGATTTGAGCAACAGGGCAAATTCACAAATCAATTGAATTATAAATCAGTTTAAATTTTGAACAGTTTAGTTGGGCATCATATTTTTTTTAAAATTTTAATTTATTTAAGTTGTCTTGTTGGAGACACTGCAGAATAGCACTGTAGAGTAATCTGTGCCATTGTGCTTAGTGTTTTTAAGTTTATAAGTTATGGAAAACTAATAGGATTCACAGCGTATACTGACACTCACTGAAGTTTTAATGGCTAATTCTGTATGCTTATCGACAATAATTAAGCATACAGTTAACAACTAACTTAAATTTTTCAAGGCTGATTAGACCTTGGTGAACTTTGAGGTACCTCTTTTAACGCAGACTTCTAAAATCATCTTTACATCTTTCTATATGTTATGCCAGCATTTGTTACCCAGGCCTACTTGCCTTTGAGAAGGTGGTGGTCAGCTGCTGCCTTGAACTGCTGCAGTCCATGTGGTGTAGGCACACCCAAAGTACTGTTAGGGAGTTCCAGGAGACAATGTAGGAACTGTGATATAGTTCCAAGTCAGGATGGTGTGTGGCTTGGAGGGGAACTTGGAGGTGGTGGTGATCCCATGCATCTGCTGCCCTTGTACTTCTAGTTGGTAGACGTCGCAGGTTTGGAAGGTGCTGTCAAAAAGGCCTTGGTGAGTTGTTGCGGTGCATCTTGTATATGGTACACACTGCTGCTACTGTTGCCAGTGGTGGAGGAAGTAATTATTTAAGGTGGTGGATGGAGTGCCAATCAAGTGGACTGCTTTGTTCTGGATGTTGTCAAGCTTCTTGAACATTGTTGGAGCTACATTCATCCAGGCAACTGAAGAATATTTCATCACATCCCTGACTTGATCGTTGTAGATGGTGGACAGGTTTTGGGCAGTCTGGAGGTGAGTTATTCTATCCCAGCCTCTGACTTGTTCTTGTAACCACAGTATTTATATAGCTGGCCCAGTTCAGTTTCTGGTTAATGGTTACATCCAGGAAGTTGACAGGGGGAAAGTCAGCGATGATAATGTCATTGAATGTCATGGGGCGATGGTTAGATTCTCTTGTTGGAGATGGTCATTGCCTGGTACTTGTGATACGAATGTTACTTACCATTTATCAGCCCAAGCCTGAAAGTTGTCCAGGTCCTGCTGCATATGACCATGGACTGCTTCAGTATCCGCAGACTGGTGATTGGTACTGAAAATTGAGTAATCATCAGCAAACATTCCTATGCCTGACCTTTTATAATGGAGGGAAGGTTTTTTTTTTAAATTCATTCATGGGATGCAGGTGTTGCTGGCTCGGCCAGCATTTATTGCCCATCCCTAATTGTCTTTGTTCAGAGGGCATTTAAGAGTCAATCACATTGATGAAGTAGCTGAAGATGGTTGGGCCTAGGACACTACCCTAAGGGATTGCTGCAGCAATGTCCTGGGAATTAGATAATTGACCTGATTATTCTGCCATTCACACTGAGCAAATCTTTGTTTCTTTACTACAACCATTGCCATTCCCTTTGCCTTTACTGCCATGAATACTTTTGTCAGCTAATCTCTTTGCTCTCCACCCTATCACAAACCTTCCCTTTTGTTCTCCACCCTCTTCCTTCACTTGCTTAAAATCTATTACATTGTCGTAAAAAACCCATCTGGTTCACTCATGTCCTTTACGGAAGGTAATCTGCCATCCTCACCTGGCCTGGCCTACATGTGACTCCAGATCCGCAGTAATTTACCCTTCAGTTTTGAAGAAAGGTCCTTAACCTGGAATGTGTTTCTCTCTACACAGATGCTGCCATACCTGCTGAGTATTTTCAGCATTTTCTGTTTTTATTACTGGTTAAGAGTTGTACTGTACAACTTGCACATTAATTTGTATTATTGTGTTATCTTTGAGGGTACTTTTTTTTTGCAGATTTGAAGTGATGATAAGTACACTTGAAGTGACAGGACTACCTCAGAAAATAGGCAAGCCAGTGCTGCTTTCTTCAAGAAGTGTTATGACTGAGAATGAAGATATTCTGTTCAGAATCATGTTTGAGACCAATCCTTTGGATGAAAGAGCTGATCAGCGGCTGAAGGTGGATTCGCGCCCACTAGAAATTGTGTATGATGCGGTGAGTGGAATGCACAAATATATAAAGTGTATTTTTAAACTTGTAAATAAGTTGTATTGTCTACTCAACTAGTTTCTGATTGCTATTTCAAATTACTGGAGTAGAATCATAGAATGACAAAGCACAGAAGGAGGCCATTTAGTCTCTTGTGCCTGTGCCAGCTCTTTGGTAGTACAGTCCATTCAGTCTGACTCCTTTGTTCTTTCCCCATAGTCCTGTAAAAAAATTTTTCCTTTTGAGTATTTATGCACTTCCCTTTCAAATTTTACTAGTAAATTTATTACCCTTTTGTCAGTGCAGTCCAGATCCCAATGTCTTTTTTTAAAAAAAAAGCTGCCCTATCCCACCACTGGGTCTTTTGCCAAGAACCTTAAATCAGTGTCCATTAGTTACTGACCCTTCTACCACTAGAAACAGTGTAACTTTATTTACTGTATCACAATATGAAAAAACTATTATTAGTAATGGTGACCATGAAACAACTGGTCTGTCATAAAAATCTGTATGCTTCACTGATGTCCTTTGGGGAAGAAAAACTACTATCCTTTCCCATTCTGTCCAAATGTGACTTCAGGGCCACGGGAATGTGGTTGATTCTTACCTGTCCTCTGAAGTGACCTAGCAGGCTACTCAGTTGCAATCAAGATGGCAACTCACCACCTCCTTTCAAGGGCAGTTAGGATTGGGCAATAATTGCTGGCCTTTCCAGTGATGTCTCCATCCCTTTAATCACTTAATCTCCTGTTATCCTTCCCTGTTCCAAGGAAAACAAAAAAATCTGGAATTAAAAGCCTAATGATGACCATGAAACCATTGTTGATTGTCTTAAAAAAGGCATCTGGTTCACTAATGTCCTTTTAGGGAAGGAAATCTGCTATCCTCAACTAGTCTGCCTACATGTGACTCCAGATCCGCAGTAATGTGGTTGACTCTTAAATACCCTCTGTAGTGGCCTAGCAAGCCACTCAGTTGTATCAAACCGCTAAAAAGTCAATTTTAACAAAAGGAATGAAACCGGATGGACCACCCGGCATCAACCTAGGCACTGGAAATGACAACAGCAAACCCAGCCCTGTCGACCCTGCAAAGTCCTCCTTACTAACACCTGGAGGCTTGTGCCAAAATTGGGAGAGCTGTCTCATAGACTAGTCAAGCAACAGCCTGACAGTCATCCTCACGGAATCATACCTAAGAGACCATGTCCCATCACCATCCCTGGGTATGTCCTGTCTTACTGGCAGGGCAGGCCCAGCAGAGGTGGTGGCACAGTCAGGAAGGCGTTACCCAGAGAATCCTCAACATCGACTCCGGACCCCATGAAGTCTCAAGGCATCAGGTCAAACATGGACAAGGAAACCTCCTGCTGATTACTACGCACCAGTCCCCCTCAGCTGATCAATCGGTGGGTTGGAGTGGGTGGTAAAGCGGCAGTTGGATTTTAACATAGAGAAGTGTGAGATCATACATTTAGGGAGGTCAAACAGTTACAGGGATTACAAAATAAATGTGAATATACTAAGAGGGGTAGATGAAGTGAGAGATCTTGGCGTATAAGTACACAGGTCCCTGAAGGCAGTAGTTCAAGTAGACAAGGTTGTAAAGAAGGCATATGGAATGCTCTCCTTCATTGGCAGAGGTATAGAATATAAAAGTAAGGATATAATGTTGGAATTGTATAAAATACTGGTGAGGCCACAACTGGAGTATTGTGTGCAGTTCTGGTCACCACATTACAGGAAGGAAGTAATAGCTTTGGAGAGAGTGCAGAGGAGGTTTACAAGAATGTTGCCAGGGTTAGAAAAGTGTAGCTACGAGGAGAGATTGGATGGGTTGGGGTTATTTTCCTTGGAACAAAGAAGGCTGAGAGGTGACTTGATTGAGGTGTACAAAATTATGATGGGAATAGATGGAGTGGACAGGATAAAATTGTTTCCCTTGCTGGAGAATTCTAGAACCAGGGGACATAGATTCAAGATAAGTGGCAGAAGGTGTAGGGGAGATATGAGGAAGAACTTTTTTGCACAGAGGGTAGTGAGTGTCTGGAATTCGCTGCCCAAGTTGGTGGTAGAGGCAGAAACTTAAAAAAACTCTTAAAAAGTACCTGGATCTGCACCTAAAATGCTGTAAGCTGCAGGGCTATGGGCCGGGTGCAGGAAGGTGGAATTAGAAAGGGCACCTGGGTGTCCTCAGGCTGGCATGGACAAGATGGGCCGAATGGCCTCCTCCTTTGTTGTAACTTTTCTATGGTTCTATGGTTCCTCCATGTTGAACACCACATGGAGGAAGCACTGATGTTGGCAAGGACGCAGAATGCACTGAGTGGGGGACTTCAATGACCATCACCAAGAGTGGCTCAGTAGCACCACTACAGACTGAGCTGGCCGAGCCCAAAAGGACATAGCTGCAAGACTGAGTCTGCCACAGATTGTGAGGGAGCCAACAAGAGGATAAAACATACTGACCTCATCCTCACTAGCCTGCCCGCTGCAGAGGCATCTGTCCATGACAGCATCAGTAGGAGTGACCACCGCACAGTCCTTGTGGAGACAAAGTCCCAACTTCACATTGAGGATATCCTCCATTGTGCTGTGTGGCACTACCACTGTGCTAAAAGGGATAGATTTTGAACAGGTCTAGCAACTCGAGGCTGGGTATCCGTGAAGTGCTGTGGGCCATCAGCAGCAGCAGAATTGTACTCGACCACAATCTGTAACCTCATGGCCCGGCATATTCCCTACTCTACCTTTGCCACCAAGCCAGGGGATCAAACCTGGTTCAATGAATAGTGCAGGAGGGCATGCCAGAAGCAGCACCAGGGATACCTAAAAATAAGGTGTCAACCTGGTGAACACAAAACTGCTTACATGCCAAACAGCATAGGCAGCAAGTGATAGACAGAGCTAAGCGATTCCACAACCAATGGATCAGAACTAAGCTCTGCAGTCCTGCCACATCCAATTGTGAATGGTGGTGGACAATTAAACAACCAAGTGGAGAAGGAAGCTCCCCAAATATCTCCATCCTCAATGATGGAAGAGCCCAGAACATCAGTGTAAAAGATAAGGTTGAAACATTCGCAACAATCTTCAGCCAGAGGTGCCGAGTGGATGATCCACCTCGGCCTCCTCCAGAGGTCCCCAGCACCACAGATGCCAGTCTTCAGCCAATTCATTTCACTCCACGTGATATCAAGAAATGGCTGAAAACACTTGATAGTGCAACGGCTATGGGCCCTGACAACATTCCAGCAATAGTACTGAAGACTTGTGCTCCAGAACTTGCCACGCCCCTAGCCAAGCTGTTCCAGTACAGCTGCAACACTGGCATCAACCCGGCAGTGTAGAAAATTGCCCAGGTATGTCCTGTACACAAAAAAAAAGGCAAATCCAGCCCAGCCAATTACTGCCCCATCAGTCTGCTCTCCATCATCAGTAAAGTGATAGAAGGGGCCATCAACAGTGTTATCAAGTGGCACTTGCTTAGCACTAACTTGTTCACTGATGCTCAGTTTGGGTTCCACCATGGCCACTCAGCTTCTGACCTCATTACAACCTTGGTTCCAATGTAGACAAAAGAGCCAAACACCAGAGGTGAGGTGAGAGTGACTGTCCTTGACATCAAGGCCGCATTTGACTGAGCATGGCATTCAGGAGCCCTAGCAACACTGGAGTCAATGGGAATTGGTGGAAGCTCTCCACTGGTTGGAGTCATACCTAACACGAAGGAAGATGGTTGTGGTTGTTGGAGGTCAATCATCTCAGTTCCAAAACATCACTGCAGGAGTTCCTCAGGGTAGTGTCCTAGGCCAAATCACTTTCAGCTGCTTCATCAATGACATTTCCTCCATCATAAGGTCAGAAGTGGGGACATTCGCTGATGCTTGCACAGGACAATGTTCAACACCATTTGCGACGACTCAGCTACTGAAGCAGTCCATGTCCAAAAGCAGCAAGACTTGGACAATATCCAGGCTTGGGCTGACATGTGGCAGTAACATTCGTGCCACACCAGTGCCAAGCAATGACCATCTCCAACAAGAGAGAATCTAAATATTGCCCCTTGACATACAATGGCATTACCATCACTAAATCCCCCACTATCAATATCCTGGGGGTTACCGTTGACCAGAAACAGAACTGGACTAGCTACATAAACACTGTGGTTACAAGAGCAGGTCAGGCTAGGAATCATGCGATGAGTGACTCGCCTCCTGACTCCCCAGAGCCTGTCCACTATCTACAAGACACAAGTCAGGATTATGATGGAATACTCTCCACTTGCCTGGATGATTGCATCTCCAACAACACTCAAGAAGCTGGAGACCAGCCAGGACAAAGCAGCCTGCTGGATTGGCACCCCTTCGACAAACATTCACTCCCTTCACCACCAACTTACAGTGGAAGCACTGTTTAGCATCTACAAGATGCACTGCCTGAATTCACCAAGGCTCCAGAGGCAGCACCTTCAAAACCCACATCTGCTACCATCTAGATGGACAAAGGCAGCAGATGTGTGGAAACACCACCACGTGGAAGTTCTCCTCCAAGCCACTCAGCATCCTGACTTGTAAATATATCACCGTTCCTTCACTGTCACTGGGTCAAAATCCTGGAACTCCTCCCTAACAGTGCTGTGGGTGTACCTACACAGGGATTGTAGCGGTTCAAGAAGGCAGCTCACCACCACCTTCTCAAGGGCAGTTAGGGATGGGCAATAAATGCTGGCCTAGCCCATGATGCCCACATCCTGTAAATGAATTAAAAAAGCTTCTCCAACAATAACAATGACAACTTGTATTTATATAGTGCTTTTCATGTGGCCCTAAGGCATTCACAGAGTCATTATCAAACCAAATTTAACAGAGCCATATAAGGAGCAAATAAACAAAAGTTTGGTCTAAGAGGTAAACTTAAGGAGTGTTTTAAAGGAGGAAGGAGATGAAGGGAATCAGAGTTTAAAGAGGGACTTCCAGAAGTTGGGGCCTTGGCACCTGAAGACAGCCACCAATAAAAATCAATGATGCTCAAGTGGCCGGAAGTGGCAGAGCATAGAAATCTTGGAAAGTTGTAGAGTTGGTGGAGATTACAGGGATAGGGAGGGGCGACACCATGAAGGGATTTGAGAGCAAAGTCGGGAAGCAGTTCTGTTCCCTGAGAATAGTTGGCAACGAACAGTCTTCCGTGCTGTAGATGGAGATTTGCTGAATTCCCTCAAACATGAGTTGAAGCTGTCTTTAGTTACAGGGTTATCGCCTCCTACAAAATTTGGGTACTTCGGGGATTTCCTGGACTAGCTCTCAACATGTAGATGGGTTGGAGGGGAATTTCCCAGATTTTTTTTAATCCCCAAATTGACCTGGGTTTTCTTTTTTTTTCCTCTCAGGAGATGACATGTTTTGGGTAGGGTGGAGCATGTAATTGCTGCGATGCAAAGTATCACATTTGGATGGGACAAGCTGGATAGACCAGAGGGTCTTTACCTAATCGTCATTGTTCATAAGTTAGTCAAATTTGATTTTTTTTTCCACGCTATCTATCGTAGGGCAGAGATGGTGGGGGCGGGACCAAGTGGACCCCTCTGTTTCAGTTCCACCTCCCTCAGCCAGCTGAGAAAAGTGAAATCCAGCTCACGGCTTTGGCTAACAATTTTTGATTCCAAACCATTGCGCCAGATCCCTTCCCAATTTACTATAGTTGGCCATCCTCCAATCAAGTATTTTTATGCTTAATTGCTCTAAACATTAAATGATCACTGCTCCCTAAATGCTCTCCCATTGAAACATGCTATCCTTGCCCCACTTCATTCGTCAGAATTAGATCCAGCACTATTCCCTTCCTTGTTGGAGTGGAAACACACTGATTGATAAGTTCTTGCCCACATTTCAGGAACGCCATTCCCCTTTGCCTTTACGCTGTTATTATCTCAGCCCATGTTAGGATAATATGGAATTCCCCCTTTATCACTACTGTTCTCGTATCTTTCCAGATTTTGACCCTTTACCCTCCCTTTCACTATTTGGGTAGCCTATAGTCTACGTTGAGCAGCTCTTCTATTGCTCCTTAATTCTCTTTCTTTTCCCCCTCAACTGCATATAACTAATAACTAAATGTAGTGGGGAATTGGAGATCTTTGTGATTCTATTCTGATATCATAGTTTAGTAGTTATGGTGTTGTCAGCTGTTCCTTGATTCACGCATGACATCTACTCAGGGTCACAAGTTTCTGCCATGGGTCGTCTTCTGACTGAGAAGCCAATTCTTGACCCACAGATCTTTGGGAACAAGAGACAGGATGTCCCAAGAAGTAGTGGGATCTGGAGTGCAGGATTTGCTTCCTTTTCTTTCATTCTCTGCTGCTGCTCTGCCTCATCATTAAGTTATTGTGACTCAGTGTGATGCAGCTGGATGGGCAAGTTTTTGCCATTTTGAACAATTAGCAGCAAGCTTCTCCCAGTCATAAATGTCAATGCTGCTGTGCTTCAAGGAGAGCTTCAGAGTGCCTTAGAATTTTTTTTCTGTCCTCCCCTGCAATTTTGGCAATTTGAGAGTTGAGAAAACAAAACCTGGCTCGGGAGATGCTTTTTGGCCATCTGGACATAGTGTCTAGTCCATCGTAGTTGATTTTTGCAGGCGTTTTGCCTGTTGGTGTGGAGCTGGCTTCAAGCAGGATGCTGGTGTATGTTTGGTCCTCCCATTGAATCTGGAGGATGTGGAGGAGGCATTGCTGATGGAATTTCTCTAGCGCTCATGTGTCGCTGATGCATCATCCAGGTCTCATTAGAGTACAGGAGTGTGGTGATGACAACTGCAGAAGACTGAGCTGGCGCAGCTGATCCGGTATTGGACCCCCTCGTTAATGGTGGCCTTTTGAGACCACTGGCTGCCAAGGCATACATGTACAGTTTGTGGATGACTACAGTGTCATTGCTCACTGCACCAGATTTGCAAGTCACTCTTGGTCTCTTCAATTTTGCATAGAAAAAACATGACCAGTCCTTGAATGTTGCTAAAAACAAAACTCCATATATCAGCCCGCATCTCATCAGCCCAATATTCCATGTATGTTGAAGATAGAGACTCTGGAATATGTTACATGTTACCCCATACTGCACTAGCACCCTTGAGGTGAATTCACCATGGCAAGTTGTGAAACCCAAGTTGTTTATTACCCTGCCATTGCTACCCACTCTGGCCTGTGTCTGACTTCTGTCTCATGATATGTGGTTTTCCACTCTAGAGAAATGCTACAGAATCCCATGGCTCAGCCTTCGTTGTGAAAGGAGCAACTTAAGGAGAAGCTACTTCACATAGTTCTCCAAATTACCTGACACAAATGAAGATAGTCGTGATTATTGGAAGCCAATTATTGCTGGAGGAGTTCTTCAAAGAAGAATCCTGAAGCTAACCATTTTCAGCTGAGTCATTAATAACCTCCCCCTCTCAAGTCAAGAGTGAAGTTCTCAACAGACAATTCCATAGTGTTCAGCTTCATTTACAGCTTCGATAATGAAGCAGCCCATATCAGATGACAGCAAAACCTGACAGCATTCAAACTTTTTTGAACTAAAGCAGAAAACATGCAGGCCATACAAGTGTTAGATAATGACCAATGACCCCTCTTTTTTTTTTTCCATTGTGCACAGCCTGTTCAGTTCATTGTGTGGTACCCTTTAATTTTTTTGTGTGCAGTCTTACATGTGTGGCACCTTACAGGGAATAGGTTGTGAACAGGCAGTGCAGTACCTTCTGGGTTGCTGCATGGCTGCACGTGTACACAACTTACAGGGCAACATTGGAAATTACTATCTCTAACAAGGAATGCTCAGTAATATAATTGAATGTGGAACAAGCTTGAGGGGTTTAATGGCCTACCCATGCTCCTATGTTCATAAGCACTTCTCTCTGATGTTCTCCAACATAAACATCTTGGGGGTCAAATTTTAATAGAAACTTATCTGGACCAACCATAGCAACAATGTGGCTACAAGAGGCAGGATTAAAGGCAAGTATTCTGGTCTGGGATTTCACCGATTCTGGATGATTTGGGAGTCCTGACCCCATCCCAGGGTTTCCAATTTACGGGAGTGCCTTTTGAAGCCGCAAGCTGTTTCGGGTCAAAAGCCCGCACCATTCACTCTCTACCTGGCCAGCTCATTGTGAGGATAGACATGTCCTAGTCCTGTGCAATAATCATGGAGTCAGGCCAGGTTTTCGATGAGCCGTGGTTCAGACACCTCAGGTGTGCGAATCATAGTCTGCATGAGGGGACCTTTTAAAAGGGTAGGTTCAAAGGATACACATGCCATCCATGTGAAGGTATGACATTCCCAACAAACAACCTCCTATGATCCCTCATGCCCCCCATCCAAGGTATGCCCCCCAAACAACCTCATGGCCCTTAATGCCCGCATTCAGCCACTGTACACAATGTAGAGCTAATGAGCTCTATCGTGACAGTAAGATTTTTTATTTAAACAAAGAGCAATATTTCCACTTAAACAAACCTTTTTTTACAACAGTGTCAATCATCTAAAGCCTTCAAAGTTTCAATAGCTGAAACTGCAAGCACTTGAAACCTCTTTATCTTGTGTAAACTAACATTGTGAAATTGACAGCATAGATCAGAGAGCCAAAGTTATTAACCAAGCAATGTTTTCTCTGGGGCTCAGGTGTTTTAACACTCAAATGGATATCTGGGCTCTCCTCCAAGAATATGTAATGAAGCTTGGCTGAGATCCCAGAAATCTATCCCGGTGAATGGGCATGGAAGTGCCATTGCTTGGCATGGGCAGTACATGAGGGGCCATAGGGATTGTTTTAGGGGAGTATACATTGGCATGGAGGCATGAGGGGCCATAGCAGATGGGTGGAGGGCATGAGGTGATATGGATGGGGCATGGGGAGTTTGGGGAGGTGAGGTGGTGTGAGGGCTGGAGGGCTTTTCGGTTTTTATTTTAACTTGGATGAAGTCGCACAGCACCAAGACAGACCTTTTGAGCAGCCTGCCTTGGCATCTGGCAGCCCCTGTGGTTGCTTCTCAACATTTTCCTGGGTTAGCTGGCCTGACTCCAGCCTGCACCTGCTCCCACACAATGAAAATCCTGTCTTGTGGGCACTTTCTCCAGAAGTGGGTGGGCTGAGCTGGGAGTTTTCCTGACTCCTAGCACCTGCTTCGAGGATAAAAATCCAAGCATCTAATTGGGTGGTTCTCTTACTGAGCCCTTCGGGACCTGTCCACCATCTACAGTGCTGAAGATATGAATCTGATGGAAGTGTCAGTGCTTGCACTTACACAGATGAGTGCAGCTGCAACAAGACTCGAGAAACTTGACACCATTTGGGACAGCAATCCCTCTTGATTGCCACTCTTGTCTCTAGACTGGGCATTCAACATCTCCACCAGTGATATACTGTGTTGCAGTATGGACTATCTGCATAATGCACTGTCAAAAGCTTGGTGCTCAAGAAAGGTATTGGGCAGGAAAATCCAACGGAATAAGGCCTACAGCAGTCTAGATATCATCACTACTTTCCAGGGATATCTAGGATGGTTGACAAATAAGCTTTGTCAACATCGTCCATAACTGTACAAAAAAGTTAAGCATGTACAGAAGGTGCAATTTCTGCACCAGATTTTCAGTAAATGTTCATTACTGGATAGTTTAACATTAAGATTGTGCACAATTAAATACATGTTAGAAATAAGATATGATTAAAAGCAGCCAGGAAAAATCCGCCTTTTTTATGGTGCAAAATTCAGCTTTTAAGTCTAAAATTGCAGTAAATTTGTATTTGAAGACAGTTTGCTTTGCTAGCAACTTGAGAAATTTCTTCTGTTCATTATTCAACTTGTGCTGTTTCCACGATGAATAATAGTTTGGGTGCATAACACCACATTTTAGTAAAATATTTATACTTGAAGGTTACCTCAAAGTAGTTTCAAACATCTTCAGCTGCTTCATAACAACCATCCCTTGATCATAAGGCCAGGAGTTTAGAATATTCACCAATGATTGTACAGCGTTCAGTTCTATTTGTAACTCTTCAGATAATGAGGGCAATCTGTGCCCTTATGCAGCAAGACCTAGACAACACTAAGATTTGGACAAATAAGTAGCAAGTAACATTGGTGCCACAAAAGTACCAGGCAATGACCACCTCCAGCAAGAGAGAATCTAACTATCTCCCTTTGACATTCAGTGGCAGTACCATCATGGAATCCCTGCCATCAACATTCTATATATTACCATTGACCAGAATCTTAACTGGACCAGTCATGTAAATGCTGTCACTACAAGAGCAGGTCAGAGGTTGCGAATTTTGTGACAAGTGACTTGCCATCTGATTTCCTAAATCCTAGCCATTAATGAGGCACAGTTCAGGAATGATGAAATATTCTGCACATGAAAATGTGAAGCTCCAACAACACCCAAGAAGCTGAACATTCCCGGGCAAAACAATCCAGCCACCAACTTATAGAGGACACCGACTGATGAGATAACAACTGAAATTTAACATGGGAAGTGTAAAGTGATACATATTTGTAGGATGAATGAAGAGAGCAAATTAAACTAAATGATACACCTTAAACAATCATTTACTTCATCACCAATCCACCAGAGTGGCATCCCAAAGATGTACTGCAGAAACATGCCAAGCCTCCCTCCATAACACCTTCCAAACCTGTGACTTCTAGAAACTAGAAGAAAAAAAATAACAGGTGCATGAGATACCACCAACTGTAAATTCCCCTCAAAGCCACACACCACCCTAACTGGGAACTATATATGGCCTTTCAATCATTGCCATGGGTCAAAATCCTTCATCAGCGCTGTACCGAGGCCATGTGAACAAGTGCTGTTCAAGAAGGCAGCTCATCACTACCTTCTAGAGGGCAATTAGGTTTGGGCTGTAAATGTTGGCCTTGGCAGCAAAGCTCACATCCCATGAATTAATTTTTCTTTAATTTGTTTATTTCTGGCTTCTATTGAACGGCACTTGAAATGGCCAAAGAGTTTTCTAAGCCTTTAATATGGTGGGCAGAAAGCGCATTGTAAGTTTGAGTCAGAAGTACGCTGCCCACCATATTGGTAAAATTCAGAAAATGAGTGTACGCAAATAAAGGAGAAAGCAGCATGTTGAGCCACCTAGTGCAAGAATTGGTTTCCCTGAGTTACCAGCTGCTCTCAAGTCCTTTAAACAACCGCAGACAAGGTAGATTTTTAAAAAATAAAAACTTGAACATTGAGCTGAGAGGAGCAGAAGAGCTCTTTTGTTTTTTTATTCATTCATGGGATGTGGGGTTCACTGGCTGGGCCAGCATTTATTGCCCATCCTTAGTTGCCCTTGAGAAGGTGGTGGTGAGCTTCCTTCCTGAACGGCTGCAGTCCATGAGATGTAGGTACACCCACAGTGCTGTTAGGAAGGGAGTTCCAGGATTTTGACCCAGTGACAGTGAAGGAATGGCGATATATTTCCAAGTCAGGATGGTGTGGGGCTTGGAGGGGAACTTCCAGGTGGTGGTGTTTCCATCTGTCTGCTGCCCTTGTCCTTCTAGATGCTAGTGGTCGTGGGCTTGGAAGGTGCTGTCGAGGAGCCTTGGTGAATTCCTGCAGTGCATCTTATAGATGGTACACACTGCTGCTACGGTGTCAGTGGTGGAGGGAGTGAATGCTTTTGGACGTGGTGCCAATCAAGTGGGCTGCTCTGTCCTGGACAGTGTCAAGCTTTTTGAGTGTTGTGGGAGCTGCACTCATCCAGGCAAGTGGAGAATATTCCATCACACTACTGACTTGTGCCTTGTAGATGGTGGACAGGCTTTGGAGACTCAGGAGGTGGGCTACATGAGGCACGATTCCTAGCCTCTGACCTGCTCTTGTAGGCACAGTATTTATATGGCTAATCCAGTTCAGTTTCTGGTCAACAGTAACCCCGGCCATGTTGAGAGTGGGGGATTCAGTGATGGTAATGCCATTGAACATCAAGGGGCAATGGTTGGATTCTCTCTTGTTGGAGATGGTCATTGCCTGACATTTGTGTGGCATAAATGTTACTTGCCACTTGTCAGCCCAAGCCTGGATATTGTCCAGGTCTTGCTGCATTTGGACGTGACTGTTTCCATATCTGAGCAGTTGCGAATGGTGCTGAACATTGTGCAATCATCGGCGAACCTCCCCACTTCAGACCTTATGATGGAAAGAAGGCCGTTGATGAAACAGCTGAAGATGGTTGAGCTGAGGACGCTACCCTGAGGAACCCCTGCTGTGATGTGCTGGAGCTGAGATGACTGACCTCCACAGCCATCTTCCTTTGAGCTAGGTATGATTCCAACCAGTGGCGAGTTTTCCCCCTGATTCCCATTGACTCCAGTATTGCTAAGGCTCCCTGTCAAATGTGGCCTTGATGTCAAGGGCAGCCACTCTCACCTCCCCTTGGGAGTTCAGCTCTTTTGTCCATGTTTGAACCAGGGCTGTAATGAGGTCAGGAGCTGAGTGGGCCTGGTGGAACCCAAAATGGGCGTCAGTGAGCAGGTTATTGCTAAGCAAGTGCCACTTGATAGCACTTTACTGATGATGGAGAGTAGACTGATGGGGCAGTAATTGGCTAGGTTGGATTTGTCCTGCTTTTTGTGTACAGGACATAGCTGGGCAATTTTCCACATAGCCAGGTAAATGCCAGTTTTGTAGCTATACTGGAACAGCTTGGCTAGGGGCGTGGCAAGTTCTGGAGCACAAGTCTTCAGTACTATTGCCGGAATATTTTCAGGGCCCATAGCCTTTGCAGTGTCCAGTGCCTTCAGCCGTTTCTTGATATCACATGGAGTGAATCAAATTGGCTGAAGACTGGTACCTATGATGCTGGGGATCTCTGGAGGAGGCCAAGATGGACCATCCACTCGGCACTACTGGCTGAAGATTATAGCAAATGCTTCAGCCTCATCTTTTGTAGTGATGTTCTGGGCTCTTCCATCATTGAGAATGGAGATATTTGTGCAGCCTCCTCCTCCAGTGAGTTATTTAATTGTCCACCACCATTCACGACTGGATGTGGCAAGACTGATCTCAGATCTGAGCTGTTGGTTGTGGGATCACTTAGCTCTGTCTATTACTTGCTGCTTTTGGCACACGAGTAATCCTGTGTCATAGCTTCACCAGGTTGACACCTCATTTTTTTTTAGGTATGCCTGTTGCTGCTCCTGGCATGCCCTCCTGCTCTCTTCTTTGAACCAGGGTTGACCCCCTGGCTTGATGGTAATGGTAGAGTGGAGATATGCTAGGCCATGAAATTACAGATTGCGTTTGAGTACAATTCTGCTGCTGCTGATGGCCCACAGTGTCTCATGGATGCCCAGTCTTGAGTTGCTAGATCTGTTCGAAATCTATCCCATTTAGCACAGTGATAGTGCCACACATCACAATAGAAGGTATCCTCAATACGAAGGCGGGACTATGTCTCCACAATGACTGTGTGCGGTGGTCACTCCTACCAATACTGTCATGGACAGTTGCATCTGCGGCAGGCAGGTTGGTGAGGATGAGGTCAAGTATGTGTTTCTCTCTTGTTGGCTCCCTCACCGCCTGCCGCAGACCCAGTCTAGCAGCTATGTCATTTAGGACTCAGCCAACTCAGTCAGTAGTGGTGCTACCGAGCCACTTGGTGATGGACTTTGAAGTCCCCCACCCAGAGTACATTCTGTGCTCTTGCCACCCTCAAGTGGTGTTCAACATTGAGGAGCACTGATTCATCAGCTGAGGGAGGGCAGTATGTGGCAATCAGCAGGAGGTTTTCTTGTCCATGTTTGACCTGATGCCATGAAACTTCATGGGGTCCTGCATTGATGTTGAGGACTACCAGGGCAACTCCCTCCCCACTGTGTACTACTGTGCCACCACCTCTGCTGGGCCTGTCCTGCTGGTGGGACAGGACATACCCAGGGATGGTGATGGTGGTGTCTGGGACGTTATCTGTACCGTCTGATTCCTTGAGGATGACTATGTCAGGCTGTTGCTTGTCTAGTCTGAGACAGCTCTCCCAATTTTGGCACTAGCCGCCAGATGTTAGGAAGGAGGACTTTGTAGGGTCGACAGGGCTGAGATTGCTGTGGCCGTTTCCAGTGCCTAGATCGATGCCGGGCAGTTGGTCTGGTTTCATTCCTTTTTTGTGACTTTGTAGCGGTTTGTTACAACTGAGTGGCTTGCTAGGGCATTTCAGAGGGCATGTAAGAGTCAACCACATTGCTGTGGGTCTGGAGTCACGTGTAGGCCAGACCAGGTAAAGACAACAGATATCCTTCCCTAAAGGACATTTGGCCACATCTTCAAAGAACATGGGCAGTATTTTCTGCCCACCAGGTGGGCGGGCCCAACCCAATCTCCGGCGGGCGGGGAGCAGATCCCTGCCGGAGAAGCGGGCCCCACCACTATTTTAAGCAGGTGGGCCAATTAAGGCCTGTCCAGTGTGACACCCAGCGGGAAGCGTGTGCTTCTTGTGCAGGTGTGGGTGATTCCCCAAATGTGAGAGTACGCTCTTTCGCACATTCGCAAGAAATAGCGCACATCTCCCTGAGGCTAAGTGCTGCCTCAGGGAGATCGCTGAAAGTTGTTGAAACATTAAAAATAGAAAAATAAAAAAATCCTTAACATGTCCCCCTCATGTGACAATGTCACACGAGATGGGACATGTTAAAAAATTTCACTAAAATTTTATTAAAGTTTTTTAAACTCTTCATGAAACCTCATCCCGCCAGTGGATGAGGTTTCATGTTTTTTCAGAAGCCCGCCAGGGCTCCTGGCCTGCCCGCCAACCTTAAGGCTGGACGGGCAGGTCCTTTAATTGTTTTAATTATCCTGTCAATGGCCTCAATTGGCCATTCACAGGTCAGCGGGCGCACAGCTGATTTCGCTGTATCCCTGCCTTCCTGAAGATTTGAATGGGGCGGGATGACGTTGGGAGTTCCCCCCCGACGTCATCCTACGTCATTTTGCGCATCGGCGAGTGAGCCCCGCCCCCTGCTCACCGACGGCAAAATTCAGCCCCATGTGTCAGCGCCACTCTGTTATAGAATTTCATTTTTTTCTTACTTACCCTGGCCCCTCCAGCCACTGCTTCACCTTGATCTATTTGCCCCCTTCCTCACTTGAGAAGTGCAGTGGACCAATTTTCAACCACGTTTCACCAGGCAACCTGCACCTTGCTCTGCAGCTCAGTTTCCTCATGGAAATGACGTATGAGACCCAATATTGCGGATCCCTCAGCCTCAGTATTCAGGCGCAGGATTGTTACCTTGCATTCGAAAATGCACTCACCCAAATTTCTACGCCATAGTATTTCAGCAAAATTCCGAAGCATTGAAGGTTCTAGTTCTTGAAGGCACTTCTGTACAAATGTTATAAAAATGTTATGGGTGCTTCTATTCATTTAAGTAGAGTACTCGGTTTAGATAATTTTACACTATATTATTAATCTATTAACACCAACAGATTACTGTGAATGGATTAGTCGACTTCTTTCGACCTCCAACAGATGTTCAGCTGGAGGTACTGACGTCAGCTACTTTGATGAAGCTTGAGGAATTCCGTGACAAAACCGCAACTGGTAAAGATCGATATAATTTTTGTATTGGTTTTGATCAGGAAGCTTTTGAAATAGTTTGGATGTTCTGTTTGGTGAATAATTTATAATTCCTTTTAATCGCAGCAAGTTGCAATATTTGCTAAAGTATTGCCCAAAAGTGGGGAAGCAAAGAGAGTTTGGGTGGAAGAAGCTATCCATTTTTGTTATTGCAGCTGGGTATACAATGCATAATTTCAAAATTTGCTGAAGACATGAAAATCAGAAATGTATTTAACAAGAAGGAATGTGGTAACAGACTGCTGGAGGACATAGACTGGTGAAATAGCAGCTGAAATTTAACTTGGACATGTGAAGTGATGCATGTTGGTAGGATGAATGAACAGAGGCAAAGTAAAATAAATTATACACTACCTTAAAATTGCAGGAACAGAGAGACCTTGGTGTGTTTTTATACATAAATCTTTGAATGTGGTTGGCCAATTTGAGAAGGCTGTTTAAAAAACACATGGGATCCTTGGCTCTATTAATAAAGGAATAGATTGTAAAAGCAAGGAAGTTATGCTAAACTTGATACTATCTAGAAGTAACTGTGTCTTCAATTCCTTTGCTCTAATCTACTTTGGCGTTTTTCTTGCTCTGAATCTCTAACAGATTATGCTCAATGTACAATAAAATTAAAGTGCCAAATTCCAGAAATTAACATCATGTATCTGAACTGCTATTATTTCGAGAGTATTGTGACATCACTTGTTATAAGAGTTTTTGCCGTACCTATATAATTTTGGGCAGCAGTAATTCCATTGGTTAGAGCAAGTTGTCTGGACCACACATAACCATTACACAAGTAGTGAACACGGCATACAAATTTCCACAAGATAGGAGTGTAGTATGTTTACCTTTTCCTGTCTAGATAAAAATTCATGTGTTTAGCATGTCATTACAATATGTTTTGCTTTCTTTTAACACATGATCTCCATAAAGAATTCATGATTGCTCAGGTATTGTCTTCACTGAGTATTGATACACTTTGTACTGTTTACAGGCTTGATGTATGTTATTGAGACACAGAAAGTCCTGGACTTAAAAGTGAATCTCATGGCTTCTTACATCATTATTCCACAGAATGGTTTTTTTGATAAATCTGCCAACTTATTGGTTCTCGATCTTGGTAATTTAAAGGTAAGTTTGTATAACAACAGAATTGTTTGAATATTACTGAGTTAAAATCCCTTTGAAAGTTTTTTTTATGTGCATTTTTATCCGCTGATTAGACGTGCTCATCATATGTAGAAAACATAAAACCATACTTCAAATGTTTAGAACTTTTGTGAAGTGTGAAAAATACAATTTAAAATGTTAATTTACATGGTCTAATTGTGTAGAATAGTTTGTGTAGTTAATGTTGAATCTATAGGGAACACTTTTGAAAGGCAACTTTTCCAAAATGCTGTTACAATTGTAGAAGTCCAGTGCAGAGAGGATAATTTGAGTTGGTTGTGCTTCATATGCATTAAGC
The DNA here is from genome assembly GCF_964194155.1 of Cetorhinus maximus. Taxonomy (NCBI): domain Eukaryota; kingdom Metazoa; phylum Chordata; class Chondrichthyes; order Lamniformes; family Cetorhinidae; genus Cetorhinus; species Cetorhinus maximus. Next base: position 98,780,385 of record NC_135880.1, read on the forward strand.
TTTCTCTCTTTAAGTATGCCCAGTAGGATCACCAGGAGTGTTAGTCTGAATGGTGGAGACAGACTGTGTGTCTGTTCAAAAATTACTGTTCATCATAATGAAACAGTTGATATTTTTTGGTATCTTCATTTAAGAGACATTGTTGATACTTTAACATCAGTGACTCCAGAAAAAATGCACAACATCATTAATATGTCTACGCTGTCTAATTCCACATTAGAGGTTAGAGGTTTCCAGTATTCAAAAATTAAACTGCAATCCGTAGTGCTTTATTGCTGCCTGTAGGTCCAGCTGCTGCACCATGTCCTCATAAACGTTAAAACCCTTATACACCTTTAGTTGACTGTTGTACTGAGGAGGTGCTACATTGTATTTTTGAATAAAATATCAAACCAAGGTTCTATCTGCCTTTAGGTGGACATAAAAGATCCCAAGGCAGGAAGTTCTCCAGCTATCCTAACTAACATTCTTCTCTTAATCAATACGCCACCAAGACTAATTTAAGTGGTCAACTTATCTCTTACAGTTTGTGGGATTCTGCTGTGTTCAAATTGTCTACCACATTTGCTGACACAACTTTGCATTTCAAATGTACTTGGACATTTCTGGGCATAATTCATATTCTTGATTGCACCATCTTTAGGAATGACAGAGAGAGAGTTAGGGAGGGAATTAGGGGAATGGAGTAGTAGTAGTATTACCAAGTAAATCTGTCATGGAGCAAAAATGAAAGGACATAGAGACAAAATCCATGTCGATAGAATTAAAAAAGGAATTAGTTAAAATTTGCTGTGTATTGCAAGCCTGTCAAATATTGGTGATGAGCGAGTGAGACTGACAAACACATTATGTAAGGAGCTGTGAGGCATGTAAAGAACAGGGCAATAATTAAATGCCCAGAATCTATTGCTAGTGATGTGTTTGGTGCTAGTCTTGAAGTTAGCTGCCCATAAAGATTTAGCGAGCTCTGTGGTGTGGATTTCACCTTTTCCAATGTTAATTTCATTCTGGTGGCAGCTACACAGGATCTCTGGCACAACTTTAGAAAGAAGTATTGGTTCTGAAAAAAAAATCGGTTGACCACAAGGTGGCTAGTTCATCAGGCTCTGATGTTACATGCCCTGTACTGAAGGAATTCAGTGGGGGCTTTGGTGGTTGATCAAAGAGAGGCTTTGACTACAACTTTTCATTTTTCCTAGATATGAAATTGTGCGGGAAGACTGTGGGGAGGCTAATATAACACCTTTTGTTCAAGAAGGGAGTGAAAGATTAACTGATCCATAGTTCCAAGTTTATGTAATGGCAGATGTGCACTAACCCTTGCAATTCAAAATTTGATGTAAAATCATTGAACATTTAAAAACACACTGATTAATCCAGGAAAGTTAGCAATGACAAAATTTCCAATCAGCAAATGTGGGAATGTAGTAGCATGGATAGAAAACAGAGTTTGGGCAAATGGGCGATTCATGGATGTGATTCGTGGATGTGTATGTATGTTATATAGTATATTATATTTTATATATAGACAGAGAGAGAGAGTCTGCGATTGGTTCAAGATTTTGCACAAACTCATTTGTATATTGCCATGAATCTGCCAAGGACTAATAAAATGGGCAGCATGTTAGAATGTTATTTTAAAAAGATATATATTTTTGCTTTAAAACATATATTCTTTGGTATACTTAAGAGTGGTAACTTGATGCATTTTGATTAATACAGATTGGTTGTTGCCACCCTTCCATTTGCGAGAGATGATGGGAATGCAACCTCAGAATTTGGCAAGGTCAGATGAGATCATCTGCTGCACTTTTGATGGATAAACCAGCCAATTCTGGAAAGGCAAAGTCAGCTACAATTGCCACTCTTAAATTGTCCCTTGCCAGTGGCACGGGCTGATCTCTGTTGAAACCTTGTTTTCAGGGCTGGAATCTGCTTTGAAGCTTCTGAAACCACATATCATTGTGGTGGCAAGCTCCTGCCCATGTCTGGTGTTGCTATTTACATTTGGTCACCCACTTGTCATGATTGGTGTTGAGGGCTTTTGACAGCATCCTTGAGTTGGAGCTTTGGGCATCCTGCTGGTCTCTTGGCATGGGCTACCTCCCTGTATAACATATCCTTGGGATGTGGCTATCTTTGATCCCGTACACATGCTCAAGCTAGCAAAGCCTTCTTTGCTTGATTAGTACTAGCAGCCTTTGGCCTGTTTTCCCAGAAAGGACTGCTTCATTGTTGATGTTGTCTTCCCATGTGTTGCCAAGGATGTGCATAGACACTGGAGATGCAAATTATTGGGACTTTTTGCCTGGTAAGTGTAGGTTGTCCAGACTTCACCTCTGTACAGCAATGTGCTAAGGATACAGGCCTCATAAGCACATGGTCCTGTGGGCCAGTTTGTTGTTTCTCCATGCCTGTTTTATTAGGCGGTTAAAGTTGGTAGCTCCCTTCTGATGCATGTGATGAGCTCTTCATCAAGAGAGAGGTTGTTTGTCACCATAGATCCAAGGTACCAGAATTTGTTGACTGCTTCCAGTGGTGTGCTGTTGAGTCTGATCACAGGTGGAAAATAACGCCCTGTCCTTTTAACTAACTTTCTTGACACTGATGGTGAAGTTGAATATGCCACAGCATGGGGACAGACAATTCATGAGCATTTGGAATTGGTCTTCTAGTTGGCAACTAATGCAGTATCATCTGCATATAGATTAATAATAAGAATAATATAATAATAATACAGTTGAACTAGGTTTATTGCAAGAGATGAAGGTAGTAATTTGCCTTGGGCGGTGGTGCAAAACAGGTGATATTGAATTGCCTTCCCCATTATATGCAGCGTTTGATATTCGGCTCCGTTGCAGTCAACGAGACAAAGTTCTACTCCAAGCACTTTTTAATTAGTCAGTATGTAGTCCTCCACCTGTGAGTAACTTGATTTTAGTTGACCGCAAATTACTTTAAAACACTATACAGAACTGTTCACTAGTTATTTTGTGTGCATTGGCCAGTTTCATTTGAAATATGCCAGTTGTGATGTTGTGTCCAAAAGAACCAACATGACCTTATAAGAACTTTCTCAAATGCCTGTAAAAGTTCATTTGGCAGAAGCTCGCAATGGTGATTCATTTGATCTGGGAGCGTGGCCAGTTTTTTGGGTAGGCTTTGAGTGGGACGTTTTTAAATTAGCACGGTAGATTGCAGAAACTGAATTAGTACTGTGAACTTTTGTACTAATTTTGCCAATTTTGGGTGAATTATATAAAAAAAAAACTACAACCAAGCAGAAACTCTAGGTCTATATTAATTTTTTTAGAAACGCTTTTTAATATGTACATAGGCACATATGTATCAACATTGTATAAAATGCAAGTCTTTTATTCTACCAGGTTCTTTCTCTCTCATGGAGGATCAGGTTAGGAAGAAAAATGCGTTTATCATGCACCACTCACAACCTTTGGATATCCCAAAGCATTTCACAGTCAATAAAATACTCTTGAAGTATAGTCACTGTGGTAATGCCGAAAATGCAATCACAGTAGCCTGTTTGCATATAGTGCATTTATGGGACATTATATGATTTGCAATTAGAAGTGGGCAAGAGTGAGAGGTGAGAGTGACTGCCCTTGACATCAAGACAGCATTTGACTAAGTGTAGCATCAAGGAGCCCAAGCAAAACTGGAGTCAATGGGAATCGGGGGAAAACTCTCCACTAGTTGGAGTCATATCTAGCACAAAGGAAGAGAGTTGTGGTTCTTAGGGGTCAATCAACTCAGTTCCAGGACATCACTGCAGGAGTTCCTCAGGGTAGTATCCTAGGCCTAGCCATCTACAGCTGTCTCATCAATGACCTACCTTCCTTCATAAGGTCAGAAGTGGGGATGTTCGCTGATGATGGCACAATGTTCAGCACCATTTGCAACCGAAGCAGTCCATGTTCAAATGCAGCAAGACCTGGACAATATCCAGGCTTGGGCAGACAAGTGGCAAGGAACATTTGTGCCACACAAGTGCCAGGCAATGACCATCTCCAACAAAAGACAATCTAACCATTGCCCCTTGACATGCAATGGCATTACCAGCACTGAATCCCCCACTATCAACATGGTCGGGGTTACCATTGACCAGAAACTGAACTGGACTAGCCTTATAAATACTATGCCTACAAGAGCAGGTCAGAAGCTAGGAATCCTGTGTGCAAGTAACTCATCTCCTGATTCCCCAAAGCCTGTCCATCATCTACAAGGCACGAGTCAGGAGTGTAATGGAATACTCACCACCTGCTTTGATGAGTGCAGCTCTAACAACACTCGAGAAGCTTGACACCATCCAGGATAAAGTCCACTTGATTGGCACCCCTTCCACAAACATTCATTCCTTCCACTGCTGACATACATACAGTGGCAGCAGTGTGTACCATCTACAAGGTGCACTGCAGAAACTCACCAAGGCTCCATAGGCAGCACCTCCCAAACCCACGACCGCAACCATCTAGAAGGACAAAGGTAGTAGACACATGGGAACACCATCAAGTGGAAGTTCCCCTCCAAGCCACTCACCATCCTGACTTGGAAATATACCTTTGTTCCTTCACTGTCACTGGGTCAAAATCTTGGAACTCCCTCCCTAAGAGCACTGTGGGTGTACCTACACTACATGAACTGCAGCGGTTCAAGAAGGCAGCTCACCACCACCTTCTCAAGGGCAATTAAGGATGAGCAATAAGGCCTAGTCAGTGAGGCCCACATCCCGTGAATGAATAAAAAAAAAAAACCCCACCTCATTTACCTGGTAGTAGCATTGGGCCAGGCAGCTCCGGTACTGCTTCTGTGCTTCACCTATAGACTCTGCACTCAACTAGGATGCCCAGCAGCATTGTTTAGTGATCATGTGCTCCAGGCCCAACAGTGTTTAGTGATTTTGTGCTCCAGGCACTCCTCTTACAGATTTTCTGTCTCTGAAAGGGAGGGTGCACACCTCAAATCATAGTTGATGGAAAATCATCCTCCGAGTGTCTCTTGAAGTCTTCGACATTTCTGTGAAGGACTCTTTGCCTTCTTATACCACTTTCTATCATACAAATTCTTGCTAACCCAATCTTAGGGTGACAATATTTGTGCTCCCACCAAGACCACTTCACCAGGGCCCTTATTGTATCCCAGCTAACTAGCCTAGACTGCTGCCACCAGTGATGAGGTGATGCAGTCCAAAGCTGGGCTATCAAGGGCCAGAGCTGCTCGAGGCATCCTGCAAGGCCATCTGCAGTCTCTCCTATTGAAATGTAGGAACCTTCCATCAGCCATGCTGCAACCTGTAGGGCTGACCAGGGCATGTGGACCAAAAGATCAGCAAGGGTGATTAGTTCATTCTTGTTTTGTGTAATTAGATGCATTGTTGCATAAAGGTGTTTGTGAAGGTTCTTGTTGGTGGCCTTTGTTGCTGGATGTTGGGCAAAGGGATGTTGTGATGGGAAGTGTGAAATGGATATCAAGGTATTGATTGGTGATTCCAGGTCGAAAGGGGAAGTTGTTTGAGGTGCAAGCAGAAGCCCAAAATCCAGTTGTGACATTCTGTCCCGTTACCTGGCGCCCAGGATGCATCCTCCCTGCCTTCTGCTGTTCCTCCTTCTCTCTCTTCTCTTCTCTCACTGGCAGAGCTTGCCATTTCTGTTCCCTATCTTGGTCATGATACACACAAGGAGGCAATGAAAGAACTGCCCCGATACATGGGTTAGAAAGAGAAGGAAAGGAAGATTTGCATTTATGTAGTCTTTCCTGACTAGAGACTGCCAGAGAGGTAGTCATCTGTCCTCCTTGGCTGTATTTCTAAACGAGTAGAAGGCACCAAAAACCCAGCACAGAGCTACCACCAACTCTACCTAAGGAGTAGTCACTGAAAACCGTTGCACCTTCAACTTGTGGAGCACCTCTTTAATTAGTACAGGTTAGTGAGTGATGTATGAATTGATGGGTTGGACCTTTTTGTCAGTGGAGTTTTCAGTCCTAGCACTATATTAGCCTGTTCAGCTGTTTGACATCAGGATTGTGTCAGTTCAAGCTACTTTGGCACACGTAGAGGACATATCTGCACTTGACGACACAGATCAACTTCTAATCTAAACAGAATCAAAACTAACAAGTATAAGTCAGAATATTTAATTCAATGTAAAATCATGAGCAGAAAGTGAAACAGAGAAAGTAAAATGGGAATGAGAGAGTAAAGAGACAAAGAAAAAGGCTTTAAGTTTTTCATTTGAGCAATAATTCTAATATGAAGGAATGATACTAATAAAAGTACATTTTCAATGCCAGTAAAGTTGTTTAGCACTAATTTAAGACTTTGTGTAAATCTGGGACGATTCCACCTTAAGTGCAGTAGGGGGTGTGAAAAATGACATTTTATCCACCGGTTGCAATGGTGGCTTTTCATGCTATATCATCCGCTTCCCACTTTATTAATTAGGCAGCTACAGGAAATACGCTGTCTCGTTGGCATGTGCCTTCTGAATTGCCCGCCACACCATTAGCTCACCATTTTCTCACTCCGGGTGTCATATCTAAACTGCAGCCACGCACACAGTTCTCAATGCTTGCAGCCAGGACTGCTCCAGTGAAGACATGGCCCTGAAAGCCAATAAGAGTCCAGTGACCCATCACTGGAATGCCTTTTGGAGGCCTGGCGTGATGTCCTCCACCTCCACTTCTTTCCGTGGGAGGTATAGCAATCTCACCACTCCAGCTTGGGAGGTGGTGGCAATGGTAGTCCATGCCAATGCTGCACAGAAGAGGTTGGCCATCCAGTGCAGAAAGAGGATGAATGATCTCATCCGTGCTGCCAGGGTAAGGCAGCCATCTCATCACTCTCAACTCTCACACTCATAAGGCCATTACACATTCACTGGCACCTCTCTCACTGCAGCTCAAGGGACATCACCACTCACTCTCTCTCACACACACCCTCACATCTCCATCTGGCCTCATCTCTTCTCGAGACTGCCTCCTCAGCCTGCACCTCCTTGAGGCCACTTGCACAGATCAACATGTGCTCCCACACACAGCCTGGGATACCCCACTTCCCCAGTACAGCCCTTGCCCTGCAGCCATTGAAAAGCCACCCCCTGCCTTATGGCTGGTTTGGTAGGTAGAGATGTGCCTTGAGCCCCCCCTAAAAGTGATGTTGTGCTGTCTGTGAAGCCTGGTGCTGATGACCGCAAGTTCTGCCTGAAGCAAGGTGGGCAAACAAATCTCAAAGTCCCGAGCGAAGTGAGGGTAGCCAGGTGCACATCCCTTATGTACGGTTGTGAAACACGTCAGTGTGCAATCATGCTGATGTGCCAGATGATCCAGCATGGGGAGATGATTCCAGTGAGCAGGACTTATAATGAGATGCTAATGTATTAAAATTAGGTTACCGACATGCGGACTGCCATCGACTGGTGGAGTGGACAATTGCAAACTGATTTTACGACTGTGATTTAGATTTTTGTGATTCCCCTGATATTTTCCACTCCCATATGCTATGACACCTGCCGCAAATGGGAGCAAACAATTCTGCCTTTAAAATTACATTTTAAAAGTCTTGAATGGACAAGCCCTAACTTTTTCTGGTACGTTTAGTGGGTAGGTACTGTAACTTCATGCACACCATTTGTGTGAATGGTAAGTCTCTTAGCAAAGTATCAATAGATTGAAGCTTGTGAGGGGGCAGGGCAACTTGCACCTTAACTTCCAAATTTTCATATTTAACTCTGCACATGCAGACACTGGAAGTTGCTGTTCAATTTACTTCTTTTGATGGAGAGCACTGATAGCCTCAAGTACTTTAGCTGCAAAATATGGGACGATAGGTTATTCACTAACTTGTTTCCGTAACAACAATTGTCAGAATTAAAGTTCAGTTTTATTTTTGAGCAAACAGGTTATGAAAAGTCATATGAGCTAAATTGGATAGCTGCTGATAACTGTCACAGTACCACAATGCGCAATTAACCTGAGCCCCTGTTGACTTACAACTTCATGCTGCCTGCTCATTTGATCCGTGTCCAGCTAGTGCTGACTATGCTGTTTGGTTACCTCTGGTTTTGCTGGTAGTACTCTTTCTTCTGAGTTAGAAGGCTGTGTTTTCAAGTCCCTCTCCAGGACTTGAGCACAAGATGTCAAAGGTGAAAAAGATACTAAGGGACTGTTGCACTGTTGCAGGTGCCGTTTTTCAGATTAGGCATGAAAGTATATCCGTCCTTCACCCCGCCCCACTCCTCCATCACACCCCCCCCCCTCCCCCCCCCACTCCCTCAGGTGGACGTAAAAGATCCCTCTAGGGGATGGTGACATAGTGGCAATGTCACTGGGCTAGTAACCCAAAGACTCTGGGTCACAACAGCTGGTGCAATTTAAATTCAGCTAATTTCTAAATCTGGAGTTTAAAAGCTAGTCTCAATAAAGATGACCATGAATCTATTGGATTATTTTTAAAAAGCCATTTGATTTGCTAATATCCTTTGGGGAAGAAAATCTGCCATCCTTACCTGGCCTAGCCTATATGTGATTCCAGACCCACACAATGTGAACTCTTAACTGCCCTCTGAAATGGCCTAGCAAGCCAGTTAGCTGCACCAAACTGTTATGGAAATGCCAAAAACGAATAAAACCGGATGGACCACCCAGTATCAATCTAGGCAATGGAAATGACAACAACGCACACTGCCTAGTTGATCCTACAAAGCCCCCTTGTCAACATCAGGGGTCTTGTGCCACTATTGAAGAGCTATCCCACAGACAGGTCGAGCAACAGCCCGACATTGGCTGTAAGGTATGTTTCGATGAATATACCTATGTCCCAGACATAGCTCCGTTACCATTTCTGGTATGTGCTGTACCACCAGCAGGGCTGACCAAGCAGAGACGGTAGCAAAATGAACCTATGAATTAGGAGCAGGAGTAGGCCATTCGATCCCTTGAGCCTGCTCCATTTTAGCTGACCTGATGGTGGCTTCAACTCCACATTCCACATACTCCCGTATTAGCCAAGAATCTATCTACCCCTCCCTTCAAAATAATCATTGACCTTGCTTCCACCACTCTCTGGGGAAGAGAGTTCCAAGGGTTCACAATCTCAGAGAAAAAATTTCTTCTCATCTCCGTCTTAAATGGGAGACCCTTTATTTTTTAAACTGTGACCCATTGTTCTAGTCTCTCCCACAAAGGAAAAATCTTTTCAGCATCCACCCTGTCAAGTCCCCTCAGCATCCTACATGTTTCAATAAGATCACCTTTCATAACGAACGTACATACGGAAATACAAATTAGGAGCAGGAGTAGGCCACTCGGCCCCTAATGTCTGCTCCGTCATTCCATAAGATCTTGGCTGATCTGTTTGTAACCTCCTGCCTACCCCCGATAGCCTTTAACCCTTTGTTTATCTACCTCTGCCTGAAAAGCCTGCTTCCACTGCCATTTGAGGAAGGGAGTTCCAAAGACTCACTATTCTCTGAGAGAAAATATTTCTTTTCATCTCTGTCTTAAATGGGCAACCCCTTATTTTTAAACTGTGGTCCCTAGTTCTAGTTCTAAACTTGGATGACTATGGGCCCAGCATGTCCAACATTTCCAGGCAAGGTAACCTAGATCCTTCTGCAATCTCTCCCCATTTAGGCAATATGCTTCTTTTCTATTCTTCCTGCCAAAGTGGACAAGTTCACATTTTCCCGTATTATACTTCACCTGCCAAATCTTTGGCCACTCACTTAACCTATTTATGAGCAGCATTTTCAAGTCTCATCAGCAGCGAGCATCATGGTGGGCTGAATGGGGAAAATGTGAAGAATGGCCCAAAGTCAGTTTCCCGCCAGTGTAAAAAAAAATTCACAATTTTCCGCTCGACTTTACCTTAGTTCTGCAGAAGCATCATGTGCAGGTTTCCCTCCATTCAATCACTCTCCTTCCACCCGCTCTAATTCTTTTATTCTTTCATGTGATGTGGGCCTCACTGGAAAGACCAGCATTTGTTGCCCATCTTTAATTGCCCTTGAACTGAGTGGTTTGCTAGGTCATTTCAGAGGGCAGTTAAGAGTCAACCACATTGTGTGGATCTGGAGTGACATGTAGGCAAGACCTGGTAAGGACGGCAGATTTCCTTCCCTAAAGGATGTTAGTGAACCAGATGGGTTTTTACAACAATTAATGGTAGTTTCATGGTCACTATTACTGACACTAGATTTATTAACTGAATTCAAATTCCACCAACTGGCGGTGGGATTTGAACCCATGTCCCCAGAGGATTAGCTTGGGCCTCTGGATTACTAGTCCAGCAAAATTACCACTATGCCACTATCTCCCAATCCTTGATCCTATCATTATAGTTGTTGATATCCCTGTCCTCCACCCAAACCGTTTGATGTTCATGTCCTGATGTCCCATGTAGACGTGACCCCTTCACATCTTGAGGCCCATTGTATTGTGATTTGGAGACACCCCACCCCCAACCAAGAGACCATTGAGTGCCCTCCCCCTCAACATTCTACCGCCTGCAGATGCCTCCCCTGACTCTGACTGCGCCATCTGCGGCCCAGTATCAAGCCACCAACCCCCAGCATCAACGTGTGAGGGACTCCCCAGGCCCTGCACACCATGCTGGGCAATCTCAGTTTTGGGTGGGTGACTGAAGATTTGTTGATGGGTCCTCACTGACTTGGGAGACTCTGGTCTCGCCTTCGACGCTGGCATGATCCCAATCATCTTGGCCAGCTCTGCCACATGCTCTGCACACTGGGTGAGAGGCCAGAGCTCAGGCATTTTGGCCTGAATGCCTGATGGGCTTGAGTGAAGAGAAGATTGATTTGCCTTGGAGGAGCGGCTGAGATCATTCATCCTCTTCCTGTACTGGATGGCGGTCCTCCTCTGAGGAGCGTTGGTGCTGACCAGAATCACACAGTGCAGAAGAGGCCCTTTGGCCCATTGAGTCTGCACCGACACATTCCCCCCTAAACCTCCTGCCCCACCTTGAACTTGTGCCCCCGCATGACTGACCCTTCAACTAAGGAGAACAGCTGCTCCCATCCACCCTGTCCATGCCCCTCATAATCTTGTACACCTCAATCAGGTCACCCCTCAGTCTTCTCTGCACTAACGAAAACAAGCCAAGTCTATCCAACCTCTCTTCATAACTTAAATGTTTTATCCTAGGCAACATCCTGGTGAATCTCCTCTGCACCCCCTCCAGTGTAATCACATCCTTCCTATAATGTGGTGACCAGAACTGCACACACTACTCCAGCTGTAGCCTCACCAAGGTTCTATACAACTCCAACATGACCTCCCTATTTTTGTAATCTATGCCCAAATTGATAAGGGCAAGTGTCCCAAATACCTTTTTCACCACCCCACTAACATGCCCCTCGCCTTCAGAGATCTATGGACACACACGCCAAGGTCCCTTTGTTCCTCAGAACTTCCCAGTGTCATGCTGTTCATTGAATAGTTCCTTGTCAAATTACTCCTTCCAAAGTGTACCACCTCACACTTTTCAGAGTTAAATTCCATCTGCCACTTATCTGCCCATTTGACCATCCCGTCTATATCTTCCTGTAGCCCAAGACACTCAACCTCACTGTTAACCACCCGGCCAATCTTTGTATCATCCGCAAACTTATGAATCCTACCCCCCACATAGTCACCTATGTCGTTTATATAAATTACGAATAATAGGGGACCCAGCACAGATCCCTGTGGTATGCCACTGGACACAGGCTTCCAGTCACTAAAGCATCCTTCTGTCATCACCCTCTGTCTCCTACAACTAAGCCAATTTTGAATCCACCTTATCAAATTACCCTGTATCCCACGAGCTTTTGCCTTCTTTATAAGTCTCCCATGTGGGACCTTGTCAAAGGCTTTACTGAAATCCATATAAACTACATCAACTGCAGTACCCTCATCTACACACCTGGTCATCTCCTCAAAAAATTCCATCAGATTTGTTAGGCATGACATCCCTCTGACAAAGCCATGCTGACTATCCCTGATCAAACCTTGCCTCTCCAAGTGGAGATAGATTCTCTTCTTCAGAATTTTCTCCAATAGCTTCCCTACCACTGACGTGAGACTCACTGGTCTGCAGTTCCCTGGCTTACCTCTATAACCCTTCTTAAACAGCGGAACCACAATAGCTGTTCTCCAGTCCTCTGGCACCTCCCCCATGGACAGGCAGGAATTAAAAATTTGGGTCAGAGCCCCTGCGATCTCCTCCCTTGGCTCCCTCAGCAGTCTGGGATACAAATCATCCGGACCTGGAGATTTTTCTACTTTGAAGCTTGCCAACACCTCCGATACCTTGTCACTCTTTATATCACTTTGCTCAAGAACCTTGCAGCCCCTCTCCCCAAGTTCCATACCTTCATCCTCATTCTCTTGGGTGAAGACGGATGTGAAGTATTCGTTCAACACTCTACCGATGTCCTCTGGCTCCACCCATAGATTGCCCCCTTAGTCCCTAATGGGCCTTACTCTTTCCCTGGTTATCCTCTTCCCATTGATATACCTGTAGAATGTCTTAGGATTTTCCCTACTTTTACTAGCCAGAGCTTTGTCATATCTTCTCTTTGTTCTCCTAGTTGCTTTCTTAAGCTCCACCCTGCACCTTCTGTACTCCACTCATGCCTCCGCTGATTTGCTCCCCTTGTACATGCTAAAAGCCTCTCTTTCCTTCACCCTGGTGATCTGCTCCCAAGTTGGCGTGGTGAGACTGCCATCACAAGGGTCAAGGATCTCCCAGGGTGCCTCCACAGCATCCAGAAGTGCCCCCAGTACGTTGTCGCTGGACTTGGCGGCAGTAGGCTTATTACCTTTTGGGGTCATCACTCACCATGATCGGTCTTGGGCTGCAGAGGGTGAATGATGTGTGTGTGTGCGGTTTAAATATGGCGCCCAAAATGATCCGATAAGGTCACGGCGGGGCGATCGAATCCCAGCCTGCGCTGCCATAAGATACAATGTTGTGCTTCATATTCTTGCATATATAATGAGCTAAAAAGTGGGAAATCTGGCGCGAAAACCCATCACTTCGGCCGGAGGGAAACACGCTGCTTTTCATGCCCACCACTGCACTTGGAGTAGGATTTTCTGTTCAGGAGACTATGTCCCTTTGTAGACTCCTTGGCCAGAATTTTACGCTCAACCCCCAATCCCCCCCCATCCCAGTGGCTTTTTAGGCGTGGGGGAGGTGGGGGCAAGAGTGAAATTGCAGGGACGGGATTCCCTCTGGATTCTTGCCCACCCTGACCTCGCAGTGATTTTATGCTGGGGCGGGCAAGGCCTTGGACAGGAAGCCTGCCCTTGCCCCAGTTGAGGCCCTTAAGTGGCCAATTAATGGCAGCTTAAGGGCAGTTCCCTGCCCAGCCTTCATTTTTAGGGTGGCAAGTGGATCAAAGCTCCTTGGGGGAAATCCGAAAATAAAGTTAGATCTTGGGCGGGAAGGGCCATGGGCCCCTCCGTTGGAACCCCCCTTCTGATTGTGGGGGCATACTTCCCTTAACCCCCCAGGCCTTCCCTACCCTTCCCGCCCTGGGACCCCTGACGCGTACCTGGGTCTCTGGTTCCCGGGGCTTAGTTTCAGGCAGCTCAGTGCTGTTTCTCTTCCGGCCACTGCAGTGCTGTTACTGCAGGGACCGGAGAGCTGCCGGCCAATCAGATTGTCCGGCAGCTCTCCAAGGTGGGATTTACTCCTGAGTGAGGGGTGTAGGTCTGCCAACTGCTATTTGATGCTCATTTGAGTGTAAAATGGCTGCAGGGCAGCCAGAGTCGGCGGGGATCTGTTCTGCTTTTCCTAAAAATTCAGGCCCTTATGTCCTCTCCTCCTTAACTTTGTCATCAGCAAATTTGGCAACCATACATTTTGTCCCTTCATCGTTGATGTAAATTGTAAATAATTGAGACCTCAGCACTGATACCTGTGGCACTCCACTCATCACATTTTGCCAACCAGAAAAAGACCCATTTGTCCCTACTTTCTGCCTCCTGTTAGCTAACCAATTCTTTATCCATACTCATATATGACCCCCTACACCATGAGCTCTTAATTTGCATTATAACCTTTGATGTGGCACCTTGTCAAATGCCTTCTCCGCAGATTCCCCTTTATCCATATTGCTTGTTACTTCCTCAAAGAACTCCAATAAATTCATCAAACCTGATTTCCTTTTCGGAAAACCATGTTGACTCTGTTTGATGGCATTGAGGTTTTCTAGGTGCCCTGCTATAACCCCTTTAATAATAGCTTCCAGCAATTCCCCTACAACAGAACTGGCCTGTAGTTTCCTGCTTTCTGTCTCCTTCCTTTCTCGAATAGAAGTCTCATTCGCTATTTTCCAACCTAATGGGACCTTTCCAGAATCTAGGGAATTTTGGAAAATTTGAACCAATGCATTACTATCTCACCAGCCACTTCTTTTAAGACCATGGGATGAAGTCCATCAGAACCTGGGGACTTGTGAGCTTTTAGTTCTAATGTTTTTCTCAGTACCCTTTCCCTATTTGTTTTTAAGTTCCTCCCTCCTTTTCACCTCCTCATTCACAATTATTTCTGGGATGTTATTTGTATCCTCTGCAGTAAAGACAGAGGCAAAAATATCTGTTCAACTCGTCCGCCCTTTCCTTATTTTCCATTATTAATTAATTCTCACTCCCTAGAGCATCAATGCTCACCTTACTCTTTTCCTTTTTACATAACTTCTCCTTCTTTATTAATCTTTTGCTGTCTTTAAATTATGTCCAATCTTCTGACCTGCCACTCATATTTGCAGAATTATATGCTTTTTCTTTCAATTTGATACTATCTTTAACTTCCTTACTTAGGCATGCATGGCCTATTCTTCCCTTAGAGTCTTTCCTTCTCACTGAAATGTAGCTTTTCTGAGTATTCTGAAATATATCCTTAAATGTCTGCCACTGCATCTCTACTGATCTATCCTTTTAACCTAATTTCCCAGTTCACTTTAGCCAGCTCTGTCTTCATGCCTTCATAATGGCCCTTATCTAAGTTTAAAGCACTAGTCTTAGATGCACTCCTCTCTCCCTCTAACTGAATGTGAAATTCAGTCACTGATACTTAGGGGTGCCTTCACTGAGGGCATTAATTAACCCTGTCTCATTGCACATTACCCAATCTAGTATAGCCTGTTCTCTAGTTGGTGTTAAAATGCACTGCTCTAAGAAACTGTCTCAAACACACTATGAATTCCATCATCCAGTTTACCTTTGCCAATCTGATTTGCCCAATCTAATATGTCGATTAAAATCACCCATGATTATCACCATACCTTTCTCACAAGCTCCCATTATTTCTTCCTACAGTGTGGTTACTGTTAAGGGGGCCTATAAACCACTCCCACAAGTGACCTTTACTATTTCTCATCTCTACAAAAACTGATTCTACATCTTGATCTCCAGAACTAAGGTCATCTTTCTCTATTGTGCCAATGTCATCTTTAATTAACAGAGCTACCCCTTCACCTTTTCCTAGCTTCCTATCCTTCCTAAATGCCATGTACCCATGAATATTCAGGTTCTAGTCTTTGTCATCCTGCAGCCATATTTCTCTAATTACTATCAGATCACAAATAGTTATTTCTATTTGTGCTGTCAATTCACCTGTTTCCTTATGAATGCTACATTCATTTGGATACAGAGCCTTTAGTTCTGTCTTTTTACTAATTTTGTAACTTCTAGCCTTATCTGCAGGTGCACTCTCAGGTTTGTATGCTCTCTCTCCCTTCCTGTCATGCTCTGATCATCATTCACCTTATTCCTACCTTGCTCTTTTGCCTTGTCTTCTCTATTTAATTTATCATATCTTTCCAAACTTGATGCCTTGTCCCCACTATTTAGTTTAAAGCCCTCTTTACTGCCCTGGTTATATGACTTGCCAGAACACTCATCTCAGCATGGTTCAGGTGCAGACCATCTCAGTGGTACAGCTCCCAGTTTCCCCATTACTGATGCCAGTGTCCCATGAATCAAAACCAATTTCTCCCACACCGATCTTCAAACTACACATTTAACTCTCTAATCTGATTTATCGTACGCCCATTTGCTCGTGTCTCAGGCTGTAATCCAGAAATTATTGCCTTTTTTGAGGTTCTGCTTTTCTAATTTAGCCCCAAGCTGCTCTTACTCCCTCAGCAGAACCTCTTTCTTAGGTACCAACAACATAGGTAGAACTACATGGACCATGACCACTGGATCCCCCTCCTTCCACTTGAATTTCCTCTGTAGTCCAGAGCATGTCCTGAACCCTAGCACTGGCCAGGCAACACAGCTGTCTGGAATCATGCTTTAGGCTGCATAGAACTGTGTCTACCCCCCTCACTATACTGTCCCCAATTACCACTGCATCCTATTAACTCCCCCCTGCTTGAATGGCCTCCTGTAACATGGTGTCATGGTCAGTTTGATAATAAAACCTTACAATTACTTCTAAATTATGTAAGTTTTGAAGATAAACAAACATAATTTTCACCAATCAATCACTTAGCTATTTTTCTGTGATGTAACATTTTGATTTCCCTCAGAATGCGGCCCCTCCTCTTTGGAGCCACAGACTGGACTGGATTGGATATCTCTTCTAGGTGGTGGTTACTGCCTCCAGGTCCTCTTTTCGTCCAGTTTTCTACATGCTGCTGACTGTCTCAGTCCCTGGGTCCTCTTTTCCCCCGCTTCTCTAAGTGGTGGTTATTGCCTCCAGGTCTTCTTTCCGCCCACACTTCTAGGTGGTGGTTACTGCCTGCAGGTTCTCTTTCCCCTGCTCCCGTGGTAAACGGGAGGGAGGGAGATGCCCTTGAAGTCCTCAACACTGACTATGGACTCCATGAAGTCTCAATATATCCGGTCAAACGTGGGCAAGGAAACCTCTTGTTGATTACCATCTACCACCCTCCCTCAGCTGTTGAGTCAGTACTCCTCCATGTTGAGCAACATTTGGAAAAAGCATTGAGGGTAGCAAGAGCAAATGATGTACTCTGGCTGGGGGATTTCAATGTCCATCATCAAAAGTGGCTCAGTAGCATCACTACTGACTGAACTGCCTGAATCCTGAAGAACATATATGCTAGATTGGGCCTGTGGCAAGTGGTGGGAAGAACCTAACTGAGCTCGCTCTCAACAACCTATCTGTCGCAGATGCATATGCCCATGACAGTATTGGTCGGAGTGGCCAATGCACAATCCTTGTGGAAACAAAATCCTGTCCTTACATGTCCATTGCGTTGGGAGGCACTACTGTGGTTCAGAATTGATCTAGCAGCTGAGACCTGGGCATACTTAAAGCACTGTAGGCCATCAGCAGCAGAATTGTATTCAACCACAGTCTGTAACATCATGGACTCATTCGACCAAATCCATCAAGCCAGAGGATTATAGAGTGGCCACAGCACAGACAAGAGGCCATTTGGCCAAATGTGTCCATGCCAGCTCTCTGCAAGAGCTGCTTTCCTGGTCCCATTCCCCCACCTTTTCCGCTGTAGCCCTGCAAATATTTTCTCTTCAGATAATTATCCAACTCCCTTTTGAAAATTTAGATTGAATCTGCCTCTACCACACTCTTGGCTAGTGCACTGCAGACCTGCACCACTCGCTCTTCTTAAAAATAAAAAAATAAAAATGTCTTTCCTCATGTCACTGTTGCTTCTTTTGCCATCAACCCTGGCTCTGGTTCAATCTGGAGCAAAGGAAAACATACGAGGAGCAACACCAGGCATACCTAATGGGGAAAAAAAAATGAGGTGCCACCTTAGTGAAGCTACAACACAAGGCTATATGCGTGCCAAACAACGGAAGCAGCATGCAGTGGAAAGAGCTAAGCGCGTCCACATCAATGGATCAGATCAAAGTTCTCCAGTCCTGATATATCCAGTCCTGAATGATGGTGGATAATAAAGCAACTAACCAGAGGAAGAGACTTCACAAACAATCCCATCCTCAATGTTGGAGGAGCCCAGCACATCAGTGCAAAAGACAAAGTTGAAGCATTTGCAAACATCTTCAGTCAGAAGAGCCGAGTGGAAGAGCCACCTCTGCTTCCTGTTGAGGTCCCCAGCACCACAGATGTCAGTCTTCAGCCAATTTAATTCGCTCCACATGATATCAAGAAACAACTGAACATACTGGAAACAACAAAAGCTGTGGGCTAGGACAACATCCTGGCTGTATACTGACGACCTTTGCTCCAGAACTAGCTGCATCCCTAGCCAAGCTATGCATCTACAACATTGGCATCTACCACACAATGTGGAAAATTGTCCTGGGCTGTCCTGCACATGACTTGCAACTTACAGCCATCAAGAAAGGAAGCTCAACAGTATTCAGTTTTGTTTATGGTTCATTCTGGGCACCTCGTGGTAGGACAAAATCAAGAATGCAGCGGTCGACTCAAAAGACAAATCTCCCAGTTGTGTTGGCATTCATCAAGCAGAGGTGATTTTGCTAGCTCAGGCACATTTCGTAGAATGGAAGACAGTCACATACCTAAGGATTTTCTGTTTGACAAGGTAGATGGAGCCATGTGACCAGTAGGACACTAAAATTCTGCTTCAAGGGTGCTTGGGCCCTAAACATGGACTTTTTTTTCACTTGGGAGACACTGGCTCGCGACAGGAAAATTACATCACCAGTGGGCCGGCATGCACTACCATGACTATGAGTAACAACAGCAGCTTAGCAACAAACATCAACACCGAAAACTATAACCCACAATGACCCCTGATAACCACTTTGCATGCAGTATTTGCATACGAATGTGCTTCTCCTGGATTGGTCTGTTCAGCCATTTACAAAACTGACGCTACCCTTTCTCCAGTGGATTTGATTTGCTGCATGTCCATCACCTTAAACAGAGGAAAGGATGTTGAAGATGATGCCAACACCGACCATGTCCTGCCCATAAGAAACAGCACAAATCCAATCCGGCCACTCGCATGTTATGATATGGCAGGTGGTATTTGCCAGGCTGACCAAATAAACAAGGGAAACTTGGCCATGCGATCACAACGATTTTGTAATTTGTATTTATTACGAGAAGGCTTGTGCACTAAAGTCAGAAGTACACACCCCTTTAAGGCAACAGTCCAGATATATTCCAAATTTATAAAGCCATCCAGCAATATTACCACAAGCTGAACTTGTTAACCACAACTGAACAATGGAATTCCAAAGGCTTCCAACTCAATTTGGGTAACTGAAACAGCAAACTTCTGCAGGGTGACTGGAGGCTTTTCCCCCCCAAGTCTGCTTCACACAGTCACCTTTGAAGACCTCACACAGCCTTCCATTCTTCTTTAAATATATTTTATCCCTTTCGATTTTGCAAATCCCATTGTTTCCACTTGTCTTTAGAAGTTACTTTTCCCAGAATATAAAAAAAAAATCATGTCTTCATTATGGCCAGCATTTTTGGGGAAAATCAACATCATAACCTTGCCTTATTTATCTTGCCAGTTGTAAACAGTTTCCATGTCCCTTTGAAAATCAAACACTTAACTTATCTAAAAATGCCAATTTCATTCACACTGTATCTGCCTCACCCTAGCTCTACTCATCTCCATTTCAAATGCCTGTTTTACACCTCACTTCTTTGATCATTTAAACCTTGCAGTCTAACTGCCTCTAGTTTAATTAAATTACACGCGCACACATACACACACACACACACACACACACGGAAAATATGATAGTTTCTTGACACGGCCCCATCACTCCACTCTCAACCATCAACAAAAGGATGGAAGCTGCCATTGACAGTGCTATTAAGCTGCACAGCGATAACCTGCTCGCTGATGCTCATTTCAGTTTCCACCAAGGCTAGTGTGCTCCTGACCACATTACAGCCTTTGTCCAAATGTGGACAAAATGCGGAACCTGAGAGGTGAGTTGAGAGTCCCCTTGACATTACGGCAGCATTTGACCAAGTATGACATCAGGGTGCGTTGGCAAAACTGAAGTCACTGGAAATTGGAGAAAACTTTCCACTTTGCATCATATCTAGAACAAAGAAAGATGGTTGTGGTTGGTTGTTGGAGGCTAACCACTTCAGCTCCAGGACATGACTGCAGGAGTTCCTCAGGGCAGTGTCCTAGGCCCTACCATTTCTGCTTCATCAATGGCCTTCCCTCCATCATAAGGTCAGAGGTCGGGATGTTCCCGGATTATTGCACAGTGTTCAGCACCATTCCCAACTCCAATACTGAAGCAGTCTGTTTCTGTATACTGCAATATTTGGACAATATTTAGGCTTGGGCTGATAAGTGGCAAATGTCATTGTGTGGCACAAATGTTCATCTCCAACATGAGAGAATCTAACCATCTCCCCACGACATTCAATGCGATTACTATTGCTGAATCCCCCACTGTCAACATCTTGGCAGGGTTACCAGTGACCAGAAATTGAACTGGACCAGCCATATAAATACTGTGCCTACAAGAGCAGGCCAGAGGCTAGGACTTTTGCAGAGTGTAACTCACCTCCTGACTCCCCAAAGCCTGTCCACCATCTACAAGGCACAAGTCCAGGAGTGTTTCCTGGGTGAGTGCAGCTCCAACAACACTGAAGAAGCTTGGCACTCTTCAGGACAAAGCAGTCCACCTGATCAGCCCCCTATACACCAATTTAACACATTCACTCCCTCTGTTGCCACTGTGCATCAGTGGCAGTATGTACCATATACAAGATGCACTGCAGCAACTCACCAAGAATCCTTTCGCAGCACCTTCAAAACCCATGACTTCTACTACCTAGAAGGACAAGAGCAGCAAAAACACAGGAACACCACCACCTGTAAATTCCCCTCCAAGCCACACACCACCCTGACTTTCAACTATATTGCCGTTCCTTCACTATTGCTAGGTCAAAATCCTGGAACTCCCTGTTTAACAGACTGCAGCAGTTCTGGAAGGTAGCTCGCCACCATCTTCAAGGACAGTTGGGGATGTGCAATAAATGCTGTGCTAACCAGTGATTATCACATCCCATGAAAAAATAAAAAAATATTTTGAATAAAGATCAGGACCATAATCCCCAATGACCTGACCAATATTTATCCCTCAACCAACATCAGAAAAACAAGTCATCTGACAGCTTGCTGCACCCAAGTTGGCTGCAATGCTTCCTACAATACAATAGTGATACACTTCAAAAGAAAGCTGCTTCATTGGCTAAAGCACTTTGGGACATCCTGTTTTCATGAAATAGGCTACATAGTTTCAAGTCTCCATTTTACCTGTTGCAGCCCAATACATTGAGTCCCTTTAAGCTAGCCCTGATTAACGCGGAGGTACATTGTGGCTGATGTAGGTGCTGCCAGTCGTGATTGAAGAGAACCTGACTTGAAAAAGGGTGAAGAATGGCACAACAGGCAAGAGAGTGGGCCCCAGGCTCTTTGGACACTCTATTGGAGGCCTTAGTGGAGTAGATGGAAAGGACAAGAGGTGTTTTGTATTAGCAGGGTATCAGGAGGCCCTCTAGGCACATGCTGAGAAGGCAATTGGAACTCAGCGATGGAGGTTAATGCCAGGACAAACGCCTTGATGACTAGGGTACCGTGCTAAAAGAAATTCAATGACCTCATGAGTAGTCAAGGTCAATGAATACATCTTCAAATATAATATGTTACCAGCTACATTACTAGCCTCAGATACCAGCTGCTCAATTCACCACATTCTTTTGCTCGCCTACAACAATTTCTATCAATCAAACTCGTACTAACATTCAAATACTTCACCTCACCCCCCACACTTAACGCGCTGCTGCAAATCTTACACCCACATCTCTTGCACACACAGCCAGCTAGTCAGTCATGACAGTCACATTACCCAAATATATTGTCCACACTCACTGACACATTTTCCACTCTTGCAGGACAAAGTGGCATATGACTGGAGGCAGCAGGAACTAACCGGAAGGATCAGGTGCACCCGCGTGTCCTAACTTCCGTGGCAACTGTCCTGGCAATTATTAGGGTGGCCATTTCTGAGGCTGTGTCTAGTGGTGGTGCTGAAACCATCAAAGGTAACCATGTCCTCATAGCTAACCCACCTTCTAACATCCCAAATTCCCCCTCATCTCACAATCTCTTCTAATTTACAAGCTGCAGATGGTGTTTCCTTTCCTCCTCACACCACAAATTCTTACGTCTACCTGTTTTCTTTCAGATGTCTGACAGGTCCAACCTGGCCAGGCACTGAATGAGGAGAAAAATGAAAGTGATGATGAAGACACTGCATTGTAACTTGATTTGATACAGGGCACCAGTTCAGATACTGGCACTCTACCTATCTTAAAGGATAGATTAGAGATGGGCTGAAGTTGGGAAAGGAGGCAAAGTAACCAAAGGTGCCAGCTCGCTGGATGGTGAGGTCACATGAGTTCCTCTGTGGCGGGCACGGATGAGCATTTTGATGGGGCAGGTTATGGAAGAAGGCTGATAGGTATGTACAACAGATTGTTTGTTCCAGTTGGAAGCTTACCAAATAATTTGCAATAGTGTCGAGCAGCTTTGAGGCTTCTGGCATCATCTCAGCACAATGTTTCACTTACATCTTGGAGCCCATCCTTTCCAGCATCAAAGTGGTAGTCAACTTTGTTCAGATATTTATGGACCCAACTATGATGCTGTGCATTACAGCTTAAACATCAGTCACCAAAGTCTGAGTGCTACAGTGGAAATTCAAATTGTTGCTATGCAAGTTCAGACCGCTGCCGTTATGGCTTTGGATTAAAGTGTGAAAAAGGGCTTGTGGGGCATCGCAGCAGCCCAGCTTTCTGTTCTCCAGTAGATTATTAGGATTTCTGAGGCGCCAGCCTGTAGAAGTGTCAGTGGTTTCATGGAGCATGAACATACTTCCCTCTCTCGGGATGATGACATTCATCTTGCCACCCTGCCAGTTTGCCGTTGCCAGTCAGTCAGCTTGCCCAACCTAAGCAGCCTCATGTGTGAAGACTGTGTGCAATCTGCAGCCAGGCTTCAGGGCCCAGAACTGCTTGAGGTCACCCTTTAAGGCCATCTGCAGGCTCTGCCACTGCAAGTCAGTTGCTACTTGTGCCCGCCTTGGCCCTCACCTGTCTCTGTACTTCACATCCCCCCACCCACCTCGACTCTATGTCCACCATTCCCCTCCCGTTGTCTCCCTCCTTGCTCTCCCCTCCAGCAACTTGTCCTTCTCTTTGTGGCACCTGTTTGTTCTCAAGTCATGTTGTATTCCAAGGGATATGTCTACAAGTGCAGCTATGTCTAGGAGCAATTGGTTTGTGCAGAAGTTAGCAAAGTGCCCTTCCTGTCTGCCATGCTCCTGTAGACTTTTGAAATAACCAATGAAAACCGCCTAAAACAAATGATTATAGCATCTGCCAGACAAAATCAACCAGCAAATCAGGTGCAGCTCGCTCTGCCAGCTTGTTTCTGCCAAGAGGGAATGAAATGTAATTGACTGTCTCTGAACTGAGAGCTTCAGTGACATCGCTTGTGGAACACAGGATGGGAAATTGAGATGTTGCAAGTATCTCCAGTTCCAGCGTAGATGGAGCCAGGAATATTAAAGACTCATTGCTATGGTCACCTTCACAGACGTTGGGAATGCAGTTCTTGCCCAGCTCTGAGATTGCAGTTTTGGCAAATTGCAGTGAGGACATCCTTACTGAAGCACAGACATCTTGCACATCATTCCTCGTTAAGGTTCAGATAGGAAAACTAACCCCTGAACATCCTAGGCCTCTGTTATTCTCCAGATCGTGCTGTATTTCAAAATAAATGTCTACAATGGCACCCATGTCTGGGAGCAACTGCAAAAAATCTTGAGTTCAGAAAAAGTCCTTCTCCTAAATTGTAAACTTTTGCAACTTGAAACAACTGTGGGAATCAGCAACACTTGTAGGTTATAGTAACAGCCAAAAGAAGTCAACCAGCTGTTAACCTGATCCCTTTAAAACGGGGCTCCTTCCTTCTGCTCATTGATGTTATAATCTGCCTGCTGTGCATACTTTTGATGGACATTCACCTCATGCATGCAAATGCCTTAATCAGTATGGCACTCAGTGCAAATCTCTTCACAACTCTTCGCTTGTGCTGTGGATGTTATTGAACTACTTAGAACACTAACACCCCAAAAGCAGGTGCCAATAAGCCCAATTTCTTGCCCATTAATGTTGGTTGAGCAAGCAATGTTGCTTCATAAGAGGAACAGAAGCGATTAAAACTGTTTTTCTATAACTCCAAAAATCCTGACAGAATAAATTACTTTCTCTAATTTATGTATAGGTCCTTCTTAAACCTTTGTGGTCAACACTGTTGTCAGGATTTATTTTGCCCATATGCACAAGAAGAGCAAAATTCTTAGCTTGGTCATCTTTAAATATTTCATAATCAACTTTTTTTTAATCTTTAAGATGACCAGTAAAAGCCGTGCACATCTGCCACAAATTACTGCTGGTGAAAGTACTTTGGAAGATATCATGACCCGAGCCTATGACTGCTTTGATATACAACTGAGTAGTGTCCAACTACTTTATGCTAAACCACGTATGTATTCACTTAAATATTTAAAATGTTTAAAGCTATTACTAGGTACTTAATGAATTTTCTGTTAATGAAAATTATGAGTTGAAGATTATTTATAAAATTCTATCACCTGGTGCTTTGAGTGATAGACAATTGATTGTAATAGTTAATAAGTATAGATTTTGTTTGTTTAAGCCAGACAGTGGTTACTACCTATTGATTGAAGAAAATGCTTGGAATTTTAATTTTGGTGAGGAAAAGGTGTTTCCTGTATCATGTAATTATCAGAAAGATGATCGAATAAGCTTAACTAGCCTTTGGTGTTTTGATTTAGATGAGGATTGGCAAGCAGCTCGCAAAGCAAAGCAATCATCTCAGCACATCTTGCAACCCATGGAATTAAAGATCGAGTTATCCAGAGCAATGGTTGTCTCTGATCCAAGAATGCCCAAGTATGTAAGCATGTAATTAAATGGGCAAAAACTGAGTGGTAAACGTTAAAAATGTGTTAGAAGTAAAACGTTTAGGAATGATGCCATGATAACTCAGTGGAATAAAGGTGAAAATTGGTCATCGTTGCACAATACTGTATTGTCTGACACGTTGAACAAGACAATTATTTTTAATGCTCAGTATTAATTTATAGAAATGTGACAGTGAAAACCTTGCAATGGTGATGTTCCACCCAATGGTTCATTTCCCTGAAAATATAATTGTTTAAAAAAATGAACACCTCTCTGGTGTAAATCTAGGCTAAATGGAGTGTGCTTGATCAGTTCAATACTAAATGGGAAAAAAAACTCTCATCAATGTTTATTAAACCCTTTGCCAAATTCTCGATTGCTACCAAAAACTTTGGTCTCTAAATCAATGTCTCCAAGAAAGAGATTCTGGCTGGAATTTTCCAGCCTCGTTGGCATTGGGCATCATTACAGGTGGGCAGGGGCACAATATGGCAAGAAGTCCAAAAATCAGCTACATGCTGGCATGAAAGCACAGCGGGATTATCCGATGGTGTCTGCCATGGCGGAACGCCAATCCCACTGGAGGCTGGCGTTAAGCAGCTTTGCATTCCGCTAATGGGATGCAAAGTAATGCCCAACCAGAGTCATTTCTCTCCCCCCCCATTCCAGATTTACCATTACAACGGCGGAAAACACGTCTGCCCAGAACACATCTGGACAAGTGTGCCATGCAGAAGTCGGGACTTACCATTAGGGCCTTGTTCGGATCGCAGGTATCAAAGGAGCAGAAGATGCTGGGGCCAAACAGCTACCTGACCCTGGAGGAACACATGCATCACATGCTGTGTGGATTCCCATGGACATGGCCCCGCTGTGAAGCAGCTCATGGAAGGTGGAAGGTCTCCGCTGATGTCGAAAGTCTGCTTCGGAACATCACCATCTTGCCCCATGGGCTGCTACAGATCATCATCGATGGGGGGACAGAAAGAAGGTCTGGAAGTGAGTGCGAGAGGAAGGTGTACCGGAAGTAGTGGGAGAGGAAAGAGGGGTGGACGGGGGGGCTGGGGGGGTGGGGAGAAGGGGTGGGGGAATGGAGGAAGGAGTCCCGGGAGGAGGAGGGATGGAGTCCGGGGGGGAGGAGGGAGTAAGGGGTAGCAAAAAGATGTCCAGGGGAACGTGCAAGGGAGAAGTCTGTGGAGTCAATGACTGCTTCCTGGGAGGTGAACTGATTTTGGGTGTAATAGGAGGGAATTGAGTATGAGAGGGGGCAGAGGGATCCAGAAGGATGGGAGGGTGAGTGCGACGGTAGCGGTAGAAGGGACGGCGAGGGTGGTTGGTGGGGAATCAGAGGCATAATGACCTGAAAGGCCATGCCACACACATACTTCTCCCGTCAGAATCAATCGTGACCTGGCTGCGTGCAGCTGAACTGATAGCAGTGGGGGGTGGGGAATGCAGTGGGAGGACTCGTGAAACCTGTAAATGAAGTTGAAAGATACCATTTCGCATTATTCAGTGAAAGTGAAAATTTTTCAGATTATGAAGTGACAAAATATGTTCAACCTTGCAACCACTTGTGATCAGAATTTCTTAACTTTTCTAGGCCTACCACATCTTCAGGTTGCTGCCCTGACATCTGCAGCAGGGGTGGAGACATCCTGTGCAATGGTTGGCCCTGTTGCCTCTGATGACTTTGGCGTGCGTCCTCTAGAGAGCTGAGGCCTTGAGGGCCTTGGCTTGCTTTGGCTGCCCTCTTGTGGGCCAGCACTCCCTCCAGAGGACGAGGTTGTGGGGGTCACAGGCAAAAGGGACTCGGATGATGCGGACAACCTCTGATATTCCTGAGTGGATGACCCAGGGGTGCCCAGCTGCTGCTCCTCCTCCCTTCGGGTGCCAGAGGGCCCCAGCCTGACTCCTTGAGGAGAAGGGGCACTTGGGGGGTCATTGAGGCACCCCATTTCCCTCTTGTGTTGCCACTGCAGGAACTCACCCATGGCTACCATGATGGAGTGCAGGTCTGCGTGCATTTCCATGTTCTGCTGGACCAGGGTCTCCATGGCGTCTGACAACCTCCCCATGGAGACCTCCATAAGCCCACATGTGGACACCTCTTCAGAGGGCAGGCAGACGCACTCCCCCAACTCACATGCCACTCTGTTGAAGGCTTCCAATAGCTCTGTGTGATGTTCTCCTGCCTTCTGCTGACTCTCCACGGTGAGTTGGAAGGCCAAATCCAGAGGCTCATCATCTGACTCGGACCTCACAGATGCCTCTTCCCCAGCAGTCCTCCAAGTGCTGGGGAGCTCAGTTGAACCTGCCTCCTCTTGCTGCAGACACGTGTCTGTGCAGTTACAACCAGATTGTGAACTTGGGCCTGCTCTAGATCTAGGTCCCACCAAGGTGTGTGTCTCTGTGCTGTTGGAGGATGTGGCTAAGGGTTGTGACTAGTCTTCAAGGCTACATATTGCCAGCTCCCCAATAGGAGAGGTGTCCTTTTGGCTGGAGGTGAGGACCTGGATGGAGCTGAGGTCCTCCTTGGCTGAAGGCGAGGACATGGATGGAGCTGAGGGACTGGCTGGCTGCAGGCGTTGGTCGCTTGGCAGGGCTCCCTGTGATCCAAAGTTGAGTTAGTTAGTGCATGGCAGCAGAGTCAAAAGTAGGAGAGAGAGCATTCTCTCTGGTGTGGTGCAGGATCCTCACATGGGTGTTCAATACTGACCTCACCGTCTCCGCAGGCATGATCAATGTCCTCACCAGTCAATGTGATGGCATGTTCCTCAAGTGAGTGAGGGGCCTAATGTGGGCTGCTCCACCCCTGGTTTAGGACCTCTCCCTGCTGTTATAAACCAGCTTCTCCTGCATGAAAACAGATGGAGATAGCGTAAGCAGGACGCATGGCACTACATGGAATTTTTGTATGGTGAGCGGAGCCATGGACAAGATGAGGATGCGAGCTCCAGAGACATGAGTCTGATGGAGATGTGAGGCTGTAAGTGAAAGTTAGTGGTGTTGTCCCTTGAGGTGTGAGATCCCTGTGGATGTGTGGGTTTGTGAGTGTGCGAGTTGAGAGTGATGAGATGGTTGACTTACCCTGGCGGAACAGATGAGAGCATTCATCCTCATCCTGCACTGGATGGCCAATCTCCTCTGTGTTCTAGTGGACTGACTGCCACAGCCACCACCTCCCAGGCCGGATTGGTGGCTCTGGTGGGCCTCCTGCGGTCAGAGCAGGGTAGAGGACATTACGACGGCCTTCCACTGCGCCTAGCAGGCGCCCTAGAGAAGCATCACTAAATTTGGGAGCTGCTGTCATCTTTGTTTTTGGGGCCATCTTTTGCCTGGAGCTGTCCTGATCTATAGATATGAAGTAGGCATGCGTCTGGTGTGCTTTAAGTATGGCACCCAGAGCAAGAAGCGCTGAGGTCACAGTGTGGCGGGCAAATCCGAGCCCGCCTGTAAGTGATCCAGCATGTTTCCCGTGAATGGATTATTGATGAGGCGGGACATGCCAGGAATGGGACCATATGGCGTGAAAACCCATTTGAGGCCGGCGAGCAAGACATCTTTTTTCCCACCCGCTACCGCACTTAAGACGGAATCGTCCCAAATTTGCACAAAGTTTCAGTCAGCACCAGGCACATGAAGCACCGGACATAACCATTAATGCCACTAGTCTCAAGGTTATAGAAAATTTGCATACTTTGGTAGTGTGCTGTAGTCTGTCCCCTTACTCCTCTGACATTTTTTTTCTCCTTTTGAACATCTCACTTTGTTCCAGCCCCCTTGACTGTCATTTAAAATCATCCTCTTCTTGGTTACCCAAGTACTAGATCAATCTTCTCACCGAGATATCTTCGCTGCTTTCTTCCCTCTACCTTTGTACTGAACCATCTCTCCTCTTCTTCCGTGATTTCAACCTACCAATCTGCTCAATTAACCCACCCCTATGCCTTTTCCCTTATCCCCCATTAAGACACCAATCTCTTTTACCCTGGTCCCTCCCCTAATATGACTGTCATCTCCATTCCCTTGAGTGCAAGGAATGCAGAACTGAACAGATATGACAGACAACTGGTTTAAATATTCATCGCTTGATCTGGCTAGACCATATAAAGCATTATTTCATCCTGCTCTTCTGTCAACAGTGCTCACTATTCCAGGATCACCCAAGAATACAACAATGACCCCTGACTTCTCTTCTTCACAGCGAGCAATCTTCTTAAACCCCTCTTCCCTGCATCCTTCACCGTCGTGGACTGCTTTCTCACTAAGATTGAGATCGTCTGATCAGCTGCTCCTGCTGATTCGCTCCTTTCCCCAAGCCCACTGGGCCAAATTTCCCCTTAATCTCTGCTCTAGCCCTAATATTGCATCTTTTTCTAGTATCTGTCCTATCTCCCCTCATGCCCTCTCTCTGTTGTCCAGGTGGGTGGGACTATGTTCACTGGTTTCATTCTTATTTATTCAGGCATAACCAGAGAATCACTTGCAGTGGCTTCTCTCCCAGCTTCCACACTGTTGCCTTTGTCTCCCAGGGAATATTCTGGGCCCATCCTGTTTCTCATCTTTACACTTCACAAGGTGTAAACACATCATCAGTTTGCACATGTTCACTGAAAACACTAGCTCCACATCACTGCCACAACTTTAGTCCTCTCCACTGTCTGATTTATATAAGATATGTGGCACAGAAATGGGCTATTTGACCCAACCAGTCCATGCCAGCGTTTACTCGCCGCTTGATCTTCTTCCCTTTTTGCCTCATCTAAGTCTATTATCATAACCATCTTCTCCCTTCTCCATCATGTTTGTTTAGCTTTCCCTTAAATGCATGGATATTATTTGCTTCAACCACTTCTTGTGGTAGTAAGTTTCACATTCTCACCACTCTTGGTAAAGAAGATTCTTCTGAATTCTCTATTGAATGTCTTGATAATTATTTTATATTGTTGGCCTCTAGATATGCTCATTCCCACAAGTGGAAGCATTCTCTTTGTATTTTTTTTATTCATTCAAGGGATGTGGGCTTCGTTGGCTAGGCCAGCATTTATTGCCAATCCCTAGTTGCCTTTGAGAAGGTGGTGGTGAGGTGTCTTCTTGAACCACTGCAATCCATGTGGTGTAGGTACACCCACAATGCTGTTAGGAAGGGAGTTCCAGGATTTTGACCCAATGACAGTGAAGGAACAGCGATATATTTCCAAGTCAGGACGGTGAGTGACTTGGAGGGGAACTTCCAGGTGGTGGTGTTCCCATCTATCTGCTGCCCTTGTCCTTCTATCCACTCTTACCAAAACCCTTCATAATTTCGTATCAAAGCCTTTCATCATTTCAGAGACCTCTTAGGTCACCTGCCAGTCGTTGTTTCAAGAGAGAGAAAAACCTAACCTGTCAATCCTTTCCTGATATGTAAACCCATGCACTTTTGGTATCATCCTTGTAAATTGCCTTTTTTTCCCTCTCCAATGCCTCTATTGTTTCTTATAATATGGTGACTGGAACTGCGTGTAGGTTTGATATAAGTTTAGCATAACTTCCATTACTTTGCATTACTTGCCCTCTAGAAGTAAAACCTTGCGCTTGGTTTGCTTTTTTATTTATATCCTTGCTAAACTGTGGTGCAACCTTCGATTGATGAATGTATACTCAGAAATCCCTTTTTCCTCTTCCATGTAGACTTGTACCTTCTAAGTAATAAACCAAACTCGCATTTATCTGTGTTAAACTTCATTTGCCAATTATTTGCCCATTCTGCAAAGTTTATTAATGTCTTTCTGTAATTTGATAGTATTGACTATCCTCCCAATTTGGTGTCATCTGCAAATTTAGCAATTGTGTTCTTGATTCCACAGCCCAAATTGCAAATGTAAATTGTGAACAATAGCGGTCCCAGCACTGATCCTTGTGAAACACCACTTCCTACCCTCCGCCACTTTGAATAACTACCCTTTATTCTTGTTCTGTGCTTCCTGTCTTGAAGCCAGCCAGCAAGCAGCCCATTCTTCCACTTGTCCTCTGACACCACTTTCTTTGACCTTATTCATTAGTCTATTATAGAGCATCTTATAGAGGCCTTTTGAAAATCCAGATAATTTATATGTACTACATTACTATTGTCTACTCTCTGTTACCTCCTCAAAAAATTCAATAAAGATGGTTAGCAGAATTTTTCCTTTTTAAATCCATTCTCACTATTCATTAGAAGAGCATTTAGAAAAGAAAAATATAA
Source organism: Cetorhinus maximus (assembly GCF_964194155.1). Lineage (NCBI taxonomy): Eukaryota > Metazoa > Chordata > Chondrichthyes > Lamniformes > Cetorhinidae > Cetorhinus > Cetorhinus maximus. The sequence continues at coordinate 98,811,608 of NC_135880.1, forward strand.
TGTTCTCCCCTTTCATGGAGATTCCATTATTTTTCCTTTCACTGATCTTAAGTTGACAGGGCAATAATTCCTTGGGCGTGTTCTGTCCCCTTCTTAAATATAGAAATTCTATTGGCTATCTGCCAGTTCTCTGGGGACACACCTTTTTGTAATGAATTATTAAATATGTGTAGTGATACCTCTGTTACCTCGTCCCTAATTTGTTTTTAAATGTATGGGTGCTGTTCATCTGGACCAGGAATTTTATCCTCTTTGAATCTGATTATTTTAATCAATACATCCCTTTTTAAATTTTAAATATACTTGTCTCATTACTCATCTCTTCATTCAATGTTATGTCCACCTGTTCTATTTCCCCCTGGTAAATGCTAGAGTGAAATTATTATTTGTTTCTGCCATCTTTCTATTGTTAATCTGTTCCTATTGTAATTGTACTATTCCCATCACAAGCCTTCCTTTTTTATTTATGTGCCAGTAAAATATTTTACTATTGTTATGATCCCTGTGGTGGCAAATAACATGAAAGACCCAAACTTCCCTAATGACCCCAACGGGAGAAAGTGATTGACAAGGTTTCAGTAATAACCAAATTAAGGTCAACATAAAGTAAACAGAATAAATAGGCAAAAATGTATTCAGTAGAAACTATAAGTTACATTTTAAGAAGCTGATATGACAAAGGTAGATCTCATGGATTTCTCAGCTAGCCCTCTTAGCACAAATATGGGACTACGTATGGTCCCAATATCTCTCATGACTCCACCTTCCTCCGGTAGAGTTTAACCACTCTTGTTCACACAGGATCTGATCCTCTCAAGTAGCCTCCGACAACCACTTTACTCCATCTGAGACCCACGGATACAATTGCCACCAACAGGTGCCCTTCTATGGAGCCTCCTCCACCCAGGTCACCACAGTCCTGATGGCTTAGCTTTCCCAGAGTCCCCTTTATCCCGCTATTCAACAACACCTGGTAAATGGTATGGTGGGCTCTGGTAAAATACACTCAGCTCTTCAGCATGCCTGGTCACCTCATGCAGTTTTTTACATTTCAGTCTTTTCAGCTGCCTCACTCACACTACCTTCGCCAGTTACTGTGCTTATTCTCCTTCTGCTGGAAAGAAAAATGAACTTTTAGATCCCTGCTTATTCTGACCGCAGGCTGAAATCCAATCTCCTTACCTGTTTATTCTTCCCAATCTGTTTCCTTGGCAACCAAAGGCACATGTTCATTGTCAGAAGTTTGATGTTACAGCTCAGAAATCCAATTACCAAACTCTTCCAGAAACCTGAGCTGATGTCTCTTTCAGCTAGGAACAGTCCCAAAAAGTGCAGACTTTGAAACCATTTCATCACACTATTTTGTTTTACATTCTTTGATAATTTCATTTTATAGTTCTTTTTGCCTTCCTGGTTTTTTGACTTCTCTCCTAATCTCTTCATACTCTTTCTCAGCATGCACTCCCCTGCTGTCTATGTCCTTAATGTATGCCTTTTTCTTAGCCCTCAATTATTCCCTTGTGTCTTTATACATCCATGGAGTCTCACTAGTGTTTAGTTTGTTCTTTCCTAATAGCAGAATATATTTTTTTCCCTGCATTCTGAACACCAATTTACATGTTTCATATTGTTGTTCACCAGTATTGTAGCCCATTTTGTTTTCCTAAATTCTATTCTCAGATCCACTAAACCTGATTTTCTCCAATCTATTAACCTGGTTTTTGTCATAATTATAAAGTTTATTGCATTATGGTCATGATTGCCTAGATGTCCCCCTATTTTTACTTCACATATCTGCTCTGGTTTATTTCCATTACTAGATTCAATAATTTATCTTCCCATGTTGAACTTTTTAGACATTGGGTTAACAAGTACTCCTGTACAAATTGTAGGACCTTCATTCCTTTCTCTCCTTTACCTACCTCTTCTGTCCAATTAATACCTGGGTAGTTAAAATCCTCCATGATGATTTTCTGTTTTTTTTTACTCAGTTCCCTAATTTATCCACATGTTTCTTCCTCTATCTTCCTTCTGTCGACTATACCCATCAGCGTGATTCACCTTTCATTTTATCACTATCCATACAGATTCTATTTTTGTTCTGCTGATAGCTGCCCCCTTTTTTTTCCACGCCATTATGTTAGCTGTAGTAAGTACAACTACTCCAACTCTCCCTTTTCCCTTAACTTTTCTAAATATGTTATACCCTGCAATATTAATTCCCAGTCCTTATTTTTCTGTAGTCATGTCTCAGTAATCCCTACTATATCGGATTTCCCCCAAGGCAGAATTACCTCCAGCACTCCTGTTTTATTATGGTCCCTGTGTGCATTGCTATGCAGACATTTTTCAACTCATTTTTAATAGGATTTCCTCTCACTTTATTCTTAAACATCTTATTAGACTCCTGTGCTATAACTCTATTTCTTCTCTTGCGATCAATATCTTTCTTACTATATTTTTCCCTATGCTCTCCTTTCATGTTTTGTTTACATTTAGGCTATTTATGTTTCTTCTCTTCCCCCAATCCCCCACCCCCCTTACTCGTTTAAAGCCTTTGCCACCTTTCCATGAGGACAAGGACCCCATCATAATTGATGTGGAGCTCATCCCATCAATGTGGCTCCTTCTTCTCCCAGAACTGGTGTTAGTGATGCATGAAAAGGAATCTCTTTTTCCCCACACCAGCCCTTTAGTGTTAATTTAATTAGTGTTAATTTAGTGTTAATTCCCCTGATCTGTCTCTCCCATGCAAATTTGCATTTTGCATGGATAGCAATCCAGCATTTGATGTCCTGCTTTTTGATTTGGAGCCTAAGTCTCAATACAAGTCTCAATACATTTTCAGCAGGACCTCTTCTCTGTTCCTACCTATGTCATTTATTCCAACATGAACTATGATAGCTGGATTTATCCCCTCCCTTTCTATGTTCCTCTCTAGCCACTGTGTGACCACCCTTAACCTGGCACCAGGTAAGAAACTCTTCGGAATTCTTGTTCTTGGCTGCAGAGGACTTTATCTATACCCTAATTAGAGTCCCCTATAACTAAGACATTTTTATTTTGTTCTCCCCCTCTAAGCCATGGTGCCTTAGTCTGCACTGTGTATGTTCTCCTTGCAGTCTTTCTGCATGTTCTCACAGGTTTTGTACCTGTTGGACAGGACCAGTGTCTGTGGGACCACCTCAAACTTCCTTAAATTTGCACTTACCAGCTCCCTAATAGGCACTGTCTCCCTTTCCATTGTCACACTGCTTCTCCAATACCTTGTACTAGATAATTGGATATTTTGTCCAGCTAAATGTTAGGAAAGCCAAAGTCATTGTCTTCAGTCCCGGCCACAAACTCTGAATCTTAGTCTCCAAGTTCACCCCTCTCAGTGATCACTATTTGTGGCTGAACCATACTGTTTGCAACCTTGGCATTATATTTGACACAGATGTGTTTCTGACCATGCATCTGTTGCATCACCAGCCACTACAGGAGTAAAGATGTTTTATTGCAGTCGTGCAGTGGAGGTACATCAAATTAATCCTTGGGATGGGAGGAGAGATTGGGGAGACTTGGCCTGTATTCCCTAGAGTTTCGAGGAATGAATTACAAAATTCTTACAGGGCATGACAGGGTAGGTTTAGATAAGTTTTCCCTGGCTGGTGAATCTAAAACCAAGGGACATAATCTCAGGATAATGGGTAGGCCATTTAAGACTGAGATGAGGAGGAATTTCTTCAGGGTGGTGAATCTTTGAAATTCTCGACCCCAGAGGGATGCTCAATCATTGAGCATGTTCAAAACAGAAATTGATAGATTTCTGGAGACTAATGACACCAAGGGATATGGAGATAGTGTGGAAAAGTGGTGTTGAGGTAGATGATCAACCATGACCTAATTGAATGGCGGAGCAGTCTTGACGAGCTGAATGGCCTACTCCTGATCAGCCGTGATCTAATTGAATGGCGGAGCAGTCTTGACAGGCTGAATGGCCTACTCCTGATCAGCCGTGATTTAATTGAATGGCAGAGCAGTCTCGATGGGCTGAATGGCCTACTCCTGTTCCAATGTACCTAATTCCACCTCTGTAACATTGCCTGATTCTGCCCCTTCCTCAGCTCATTTGCTGAAACTGTCACCCATGCCTCTGTTACCTGTAAACTTGACTATTCCAATACACACCTGTTAGTCTTTTAACTTCCACCCAGTATAAACTTGAGCTGTTCCAAAACTCCTTTGCCTGTATCTTAACTTGCATCAAGTCTTATTCATACTTCACCCAGGTACCCACTGATCTACACTGCCTCCTTGTTTGGCAACATCTCAACTTTCAAAATGCTCATCCTTGCTTTCAAATTTCTCCATGGCACCCCTTATCTGTAGCCTTCTCCAGCCCTACAAGCTTTTGAGATCTGTGTTCCTCCAATTTTGACTCTTATGCATCCAGATTTTAAATCATTCCACCATTGGCGGTCATGCCTAGGCCCTAAGTTCAGAAATTTTCATCCCTAAACTTCTCTGATTCTCTACTGCTTACTCCTTTTAATGTGCTATTTAAATCTACCTCTTTGGCCAAGGTTTTGATCATCTGTCCAAATAACTATATAATATGGCTCAGTGTTAGATTCAGTTCTCTTGACACTTCTGTGTAGTATCTTGGGATGTTTTACTACATTGTTCTGGTGATCTGTTAAGGGTAGGTCCTCTGCTCATTTCTCCATGCCTCGCAATCCTGTACTTTCCTTTTCCATTGCTCATAAGAGCATCCCATTATCAAGTTCAGTGAAAAATGTGACTAGAGAAAAGAATGCATGAAGTGCCTTTCCATTCTCTTGTGTGCTTCAAGAAAATACAAGTCCTCTTCCTGAAGGACCCTCTACCTGTAAGCAGGTGTTGTTGTGTCCCCCACCATCACCACCGAAAGTTTGCTGTTTCTACCATTGGCCATTGTTCATAACCCTGAGCATGGGCCCTTTACCTGGGCCCTTACCTTCACTACATTAAAGATGCCACATAAATACAAGTTGCTGTTGTTGACTTTGTTAGAAAACCCACTGCTGGCTCAAGGTTAAATAATTACCGTCTTCATTTGTTACTCCTATGCATGCAAAGTCGAATGCTGCCATCATTCAGAAGGAGAGCACCTGGTTACATTGTGCATTCATTGACAGCCAGGTGATTTATTTTCTTGTTGCTTCATATAAATCCTTATTCTAAAGTTCTTTGCGCTATCAGCAGTGGTAGATTTCTCTGAACTGTTATGACTGGGATGGGAGGAATGCACAGTTTGACTAGCTCCACTACTCCACAGGTTGCACCATTAATTTAAAAGTTTGATTCACTCACTAAAGTGGCCAATTGTTTACCTTTGCTACTGTTACCTGGAATAAAAGAGACTTTAACAAGGCTTCTTTCAATAAACAACAAACTTATTGGTTTATTATAAAACCAGTCTTGTTAAATAGAAAGGCAAAGCTTATTAACATACAGTATGAAATATGAAAGTACACCAATTACTCTTTCGAGATACCCTAAGCGTGTCTCTCACACAGGTGTGCACATGCATACGTGCACAAACACACACTAAAATATAAGAGGAATTCTGCCAAAGGTTAAAAGTCAATGGTTCAAGGGAAAAGGAAAGATGATAGTGTCCTTGAAACGGCGTCCAGATTATGTGGTTGGTTTCTCAGCGCTGATCTGTGAAATAGTCGATGACTCTTGCACTGCTTTTCAGGCGGACTCGGGGAACTCTGGCAGGTACTCAATCCCAGCGCATAGAGCAACTTAGGAGCTGTTTATATTCACTTCCAGATGTGGACTGACTCTGGACTGCAAAAAGACTGCTGTCTTCCTTCTCAAGCAGTTGGTCCTTTTTCTCAAAGCCAAACCAAAACCAACTTTTAAATACAGTTCCTGGCATGTTTTTTTCTAGAGCCATAAACTACCATGTGGCCCCTTTTATACACAGTCCACCAGGTTCAAGAGGTTTCCAGCTTCTTTGCAACTGCTTAATTATCTTTTCTTGCAATCTGAGTTCTTGCATTAACCCTTGAAGGAACAGTGTATTTCAAAACACAAATTCTTCCAGAATGTTCTTAATCCTCGAAGATGAACTATTTTCTGTGACTATGTTCATCACAGAACTAGGATTTGTTTTTCTAATGATTGTATTATTCCTTGTCAGTTCAAAACATTTTGATATTTTCTATTACAATCCTAGTACTTGTAAAGAGAAGTTGTATTTCATTTTCCTTTTATTTCCTGTACTTATAGTTTTAATTACTGAGAAATTTCTTCAAAGATGTTAACTTGTGTAATGGTTAACTGTGGACTACCCTAATCCACATTGAGTGTCTGTTTAGCCACAGTTTTACATTTTCATTGAGTGCCATGGGTACATAAAATCAAAGCATTTGCACTATCAAAATAAACTACACAGCATCCTAATTCCATGTCACTTTAAAGTCTTTTTTTTTACTTGTCCTTACTGGTTTTGCTTTCCAAGTAATCACAACTCCATAAGCCTAAACAAAAACAGAATTACCTGGAAAAACTCAGCAGGTCTGGCAGCATCGGCGGAGAATAAAAGAGTTGACGTTTCTAGTCCTCATGACCCTTCAACAGAACTTTGAGTTCTGTTGAAGGGTCATGAGGACTCGAAACGTCAACTCTTTTCTTATCTTGAACATTTGTAAGATCTACATCTGGATACAAGCTGCAAAAATAATACTCTATCACATTCTCAGGTTCTGATTCTGCTGTTTTACTTCTATCTGGGCATTCAATTTACATTTGAGTTGATTGGATTTACTTGTTATAGTAATACACTCTGTGCATGCCCTTTTTATTGCACAATGCTGTCTTAATTTTTACACTACCTGGTGATTCCATCCAGAATGCTATTGTTAACCCTGTCTTTTGCCCATTTATTAACTTTAGCCAGTCTATATAAATATCTTTAGATCTGTATTTCAGATGCGATGTACTTTGCTATATTTTGAAATGAGCAAAACATTTAAAGATCAACATAGGTTTGTTTCCCAATGGAGAATAAAGATTGTTTTACATATATTGATTGTTGCTCTAATTTACTGTTTCCTTCCTTTAAATAGATTTAAAGTTTATGGTGGACTTGCTTTACTTTCAATTTGCATCTCAGACCAGAAACTTACAGGAGCTTTGGAATTAATTCATAGTATTCCTAAACCAAAAAGTAATTCACTGCCACCATCTTTAAAATCTCTTCAGGTAGGCTTAAATCATTATATTTGAAGTGAAAAAAGTGTGGAATGCTGTGAAATATCGATAGCTCTTTGGTTGGAGAAAATATGCTTCATAAACTATATGATATTCTGTAACAAACTACTGTATGTTACCAGTTTGTAGTAATTTTAAATTAACGTCCAGCTGTAAATTTTTCTGAATGAAATAGATGTCATTGGGTTGAATAGTTTTTACAAGGTATACTTGGAAAATGCTTTTTAGGATAAGTTGGAGAAATATAATTGAGGTCTAGTTAATTTTCTCTTATAACATGTGAAATTTATTTAGCCACAGAAATTATCACCTAACATGACTCCACGATCTATGCAAAAAAGAGCAGTACACAAGGACCTGTACTCTTCTGTTCTGAGTATGGCAGGTAAGATTGGCTGGAATACTGTACTATGAAAACGTAATCCATTCGTATTGTCTAAGTAGACAATAGCATTCTGCCTGTACCCTTTCTTCAAACCAGTCAGTATCCTCACTTTCATATAAACATCCATCTCCATTTTATGCACTTCAGTTGTTGCTGCATCTGTGTGTGTTCTGGGACAGTGCATTCCACGTTCTGCCTTTTAACTTATGAAGAAATCTTTCCTGAATTCACTTTTACTGCCAATGGTTATTAGCTTTACTTTAAACATCTCACTCAGTTATATCCGTGCTTGTAGGCAATATAACTTAAGTTTATCCAGTCTCTCATTGTAAATAAATCCATTCAGACTGGGTACGGTGATGAATCAGGACCAGAATAACCTTGCAAAGGTGGGTACCCAAAACAGCATAAGTATTCCATATGGAGATCAATCACATCTTTCATTTAACTCCAGTAGTGACAGTTTTTATATCCCATGCATCCTTGTTCATCTCCTTCCATTTGTTTATATCAACCCCACACTTCTCTTGTGCAACCCTAATGCTTCCCTATTTAAACTGTATTCCCATCTGCGATTCTTGTGTCCAAAATATACTTCACACTTCAGTAAGTTAAGCTGCACCTGTCATTGTTCTGCCTATTTACTTGATTTATTCATGCTTTTTTTGGTCAATCCTTGCTTATTTTGTATGGTTTAAAAGTTTTATTCATTCGTCATCAAATGAGCTTGGGATGTTTTATGATGTTAAAGGTGTTATGTAAATTCAAGTACTATTATTGTCAAATCAATCCACAAGTTTGAAAATTTTACAAACTCGTCTTAACTGTTTTGCTGCACACAGCAGTTAGTTTCAAACATTTCAGAGCATCAAAAGGATCAAAACTGATTTGGACAACAGGAAGAGCCAATGTAAATTGGCTTTATAAAGCTGAAATGAACTTGGCAGTGAACTTGGCCTTTGTACTCTCTGCCTCTGTTTATAAAGCCCAGGATCTGGTATGCCACCTTAACCACTTTCTCAATCTGCTCTGCCACTGTCAATGATCTGTGTACATGTGCCCTCAGGTCTCTCTACTCCGATATTCCCTTTAGAAATGTACCCTTTATTTTATATTGCCTCTCCTCGTTGTTCCTAACAAGATGTATCACTTCTCATTCATGTGTCACGTGTCTGCCCATTTCACCAGATTGTCTTTGTCCTCTTGGAAATCTGCCACTATCCTCCATATAGTTCACAATACTTCCAAGTTTTGTGACTTCTGCAAATTTTGAAAATGTGCCCTATCTACTCAAGTCTAGGTCATTTTTTAATGTGCCCTGTATCTGAAAAATAACCATTTGCCACAGCTCTCTTTTCTGTCTTTCGGCCAATTTTGTATGCATGCTGCCACTGCCCCTTTTATTCCATGGGCTTCAACTTCACTAGCAAGCCGATTATATGGGACTTTGTCTACTGGATATTGTCAGAGCCCTCCTTTTAAATTTTTGAAAATCATTTCAATCTTGGTCTTTTCCAAACGTAGTCCCATAATTATCCTTGTTGCTAAATTCTACTTGCCTTCCAATGAAAGTATATACTCCTGAAAGTGAAATGCCTAAAATTTATAACATATTGATAATCAAATGAAATGAAGATCTGTTTAGGATTAAGGAACAAAAAGGCAGTTTCAGTTATTGTAGGAAACCCATGTAAAGTGCAAACATGCTTTGTTTTTATGTAGTAGATAGCACACATTCTCGTTAAAATTATATCCTTTATTCTATTCATATAGTTTCATATATTTTGTCATGCTGAGATTTGTCTTCCATTTTAGCCATCCGCTATTTTGAAATTGAATCCAATATCACCTGCTTTACACAAAGTCAAAATGATTTCTTACATTGCTGCTAGGATTTTCTTTTTATCATAACCTGGCCACATTGTTTAATGTTAATAAATGGTACAGTTTTATATTACACAAGTATCATGCTCCATTATAGTCCCTAAATAGTGGAAAAAAACTTATTTCTTGAGTTCATATACATCTTGAAAAATTCCATTCATGGGTGGAGTCATTGGAAATGAATTGGACTTTGTAAACTGATATGAAATTGAGTAGTAAAGATTGTTTTTGTTTCAGATGGAAACTTGCTTTGGTCCATTCTAAGAAGGAATGTTCACATTTGTAATACTATTAATAAAGCTACATAACTTTTGAACATATAGCATATGTGTTTACTGATTTAAAATTCCCTATGTAAAATGTGTAACTAGATTTAGCTTCCGCAGATTCAGATGATGAATTCTATGATGCTCCGAGCTCACCTGTGGATGAACCAGTATTTCTGCTAGCCAAAGATAATTCATTACAAAGAACAGAAAGTGTACGCCAGAAACAGTTGAGGAAGCAAGAAACTATGAAAAATATGACTGACTTCCAAATGCAATTTGAAATAAAAAAGGTAATTATTGTCCCTATTCTAGACCATCAAGTTTGTCCTAAAATGCTTGTCACCTTTACTGATGCTGAACTAAGCTTTCATTTTAGAAAAGCTTCATACTTAATTTCAGAATAACCTCATTCATCTCACCAATATAAATTTGTGCCGTATTTTTAAAAACCTAAGGCAGATTTTTCAGATGATGGGGTTTCCCGCTCTGCCGCCGAAGAGTCGGCAGGAAACACATCCCCGTCAATCGCGGCAGCTCTGTAGCTATTAAATGCTCTGAGCAGTGTTGATTAGTTGAAGATGGGACTTCTGCCCCTCACTTGGGTGTAAGGTCCACCTCAGAGAGATGTTGGTCCATCTGATAGGCCAGCATCTCTCTAGTCCCAGCAGCGCCTGTGGCAGCAGTGGGCAGGACCGGGACTAAAAGAAATCCCCAGAGTCCAGGAGCAGGCAAGAACAGGGGGCCTCATGGGTGAAGGTGGGCGGATCACCCCAGGCCTCGCCCACCCTATGTAAAATTGGTAACATTGCCAGCAGGTTGTCGGCGGACAGGTCACCCTGGGAATTTTACAGGCCCTGCCACCTGCAAACCTGCCATCGAGGAACCATAAAATTCTGCCCCTACTGTCTTAAGTATGTGATGAAGCTATTAATTACCCAGTCATTTTTTTCTGTGTGTCTGTATGCATGTGTGTATATGTGTGAGGAGCTGTGATATAATATTGTTAGTCCTCTTGTGAATACAAATTTGCCATCTAAAGCTTTAATTCATTTGGATTTTAAACAAATCATAATATACTAATTAATATTAGTATGATGGCTTTTTCTTGTAATAAAAAGTTTCTTGGAGTAGAAAACGGGACAGACAAAATGGGGTTATTTACTGCGACGGGTGTAGGGGCTGTGCTGAATCATGTTATGAGCTATTTCTATGTTGCATCTATTCATGTCAGACCAGTGTCTGGATTTTTTTCTTAATGAAGACCAATGCTGTTTCAGGCAAGTTTTACTTTGGGTTTAAATAGATATGTAAATGCTGTCTTAAAATGTGGACATTTGAGTATTCAAGGCTATCTCATTTCCTAGGTAGGTAGTAAACAATGTATTAAACTTAGCAATAGAGGTTACTTCACCAATGCCTTAAGCTTTAAAAGGGATAGCCGACTGAGGTAGTAGGTAAAATCATTATCAAAAGTGGTTAACCCAGCAGGATACCTTCTGAGAGAAAAGAAAAATGTCTCTTGATTAATACCTGTGAATGAGAGACTCCTCTTGGTTGTTTTTTGCTTTTGCCTTACTGCTGATAGTTGGACTAAGAAACTGTGTTTCTTTATCATGCTAGTAAGATAGAACTCAGAGACAAAAGCATGTTCCACATTGAATTATTTGAATACACTAAAAAGCATTTGAGTAATTCACACCCTTGCTACCTACCTTTGCTAGCTTTTGGCCATCTGCCCTAATATCTCCTTATGTGTTACAGTATCAATTGTCTGATAACGCTCCTGTGAAGTGATTTGGGATGTTTTATTATGCTAAAGGCTCTGTATGAATGCAAGTTGTTGTTTCAGGAAATGTTTCAAGTATTGTATTGATCTTAAACAAAAACAGAATTACCTGGAAAAACTCAGCAAGTCTGGCAGCATCGGCGGAGAAGAAATCAGTTAACGTTTCGAGCCTACATGGCCCTTCGGCGAAGGGCCATGAAGGCTCGAAACGTTAACTGATTTCTTCTCCGCCGATGCTGCCAGACTTGCTGAGTTTTTCCAGGTAATTCTGTTTTTGTTTTGGATTTCCAGCATCCGCAGTAGCTTTTAGCTTTTTGTTTTTATCATTGTATTGATCTTTATCTGCTCATTTGCTTCTGCATACATTTATATCTTTCAATTAAGACAGAATCATAGAATGGCGACAGCACAGAAGGTGGTCATTCGGCCCACCGTATCTGCACTGGCTCTCTGTAGGAATGATTCATCATGAGCTAGTTTCCCTGCCTTCTCCATGTAGCCCTGCAATTCTTCCTATTCAGATAATATCCAATTCCCTCTTGAATGCTTCAATTAAACCTGTCTCGACCAGACTCTCAGGCAGTGCATACTGGATCCTAACCACTGACTGCATGGAAAAGTTTCCCCTTATGTCGCCAATGCCTCTTTTGCCAATTACCTTAACCAATTAACTCCAGTTCTCGGTCCTTCTACTCTGTCCAGATCCCTCATCAAACCTCCTCTCAGAACAGTCCAAACGTCTCCAATCTACCTAGATAATTGAATTTCCTCATCCCTGGAACCATTCTCTTGAATCTTTTCTGCACCCTCTCTAATACCTTCACATCCTTCCTAAAGTGAGGCACCATGAACTGGACACAATACACCAGTTGAGGCTGAACTAGTTTGCACAAGATATTTGAACTGATAGCAGCATCCATTTTTGTGCTGTTAGTCTCATTGTAAAAACCCTTGAAAATGTTATATCTTGTTGAATGAAGTATAACTGGGTTTTTAATGGCGTTCTGACTTCATGATTTATTGTTAAACACCCTTATTGGCCCAGAAAAGCTAATTTTATATTTATGGACTTTCAATTTTCTCCATTGTGATTTTTAAAAAAAGATGCATGTTTATTTTTCTTTAAAATGTGTTTACCTTTGAATCAAGGTAGAAACTGAAGTAATCAGTCATTTATTTCACTATCTGGAATTTTATATTACAATTAGAAGTACAGCGCTTTTAACTTTTTGGTTTCCTGTTAGTATACTTAATTGTGATTGGTTGCTTATCCTGCTTGTTGACATCAATACTGCTGCACACCTGGTAATTCCCTTGACTTGGTGCCAGATTTAAATGGCAATCGGGAAAGGGGAAGTCTGCACAAAGATTACTAAATCATTGTGGGCAGATTTCTTTAAGTTGGGCATCATCTGCTGACTGCATAACCTGGGCCATTGATTAAATATCTGCCTATTTGAAATTCCCCCTAATAAATGCATACCATATTGGCTGCAGAATGGTGCAAATTAAGGTTGACGTAATACCTAGGAGAGGAGAAAAAGATAACTCAAAAATTGAGATCATCGGCTGCATCTCATTTATTATACGGAATTTTTGTTTCAAAACGTGGGTTGCAATTTTCTAATTGTTATAATTTCAATAACATCTGTCTAGATGTCACTGGGAATCTATCGCCACGTAGAGGATACTGAAAGTCCTGTATTAGAACTGGAAATATTAGGACTTGGTACAGAGCTAAAACTCCGAACACATGATATGATTTCACTCACATTTCTGAAAGAAGTCAGCTTAAAATGCCCAGAGCATACAGGTAAGAGGAAAAAGTCTTAAGTAGTTTTCTAATACTATAATTGTGTTAAACATTTAAAACTCATCAAATGATAGTTATATTATGAATACACAGATTTAAAAATGATAAACTCTGGAATTTTTATACATAATTTTCATTCTCTGACTTGAGTTGTGACATTAAGACAGTGATAGTTTAGAAAATATTTCTAATTTACAGCTTGCTGTGTTATAGCTGGTCTGAAGAGTAACCATGTAAATTGTGGCTCATGATTCCACAACCGGATCAGTTTTAATTTTCCTGAATGGCACTATCGAGTACCATACCGAGATTCATGCCAAAATGCATGTATTAAATTAGTAATATGTTTAATAAATAAAATACTTCCTTTTGACTTCATAAAGCTTCTACATAGATAACAGAAATATCTCCACAGTCAATTATTACTAAAAATTACCCTTCTCTAAGATTGAGCCTCTGGTGCATGACATCAGTCATAAGCTTAGGGGATGGATATACTGGGTTTGTCTCCCAAATCTCCTGTCTGAGGTTGTGATGGATTCATTGGCACAAAGCCAGAATAATTTTATTTTACTCAAATCCCATGAAAGAGCTATGGTATGAGGAATTAAGGGGAGCTATGCATATGGGATCTTTGAGGAAACTAGGAAATCCATCCAGAGTTTAGTGTATGGGCTTTATAAAAACAAATATTGCAGATTCTAGAAATCTGAAATAAAAACAGAAGATCAGGCAGCATCTATGGAGAAATTTTACCTTTTAGGTTGATGACCTATCATTAGAACTCAATGGTCTTTAGTTTGGTTCAAAAATAATGATATATATTTGTGGTAGCCCCATTCCTTGAAAAGTTGATGAAAATTGTTTATTTTAAAGATAAATGTTACCTCCAGGAGAATACTGGCAATGTTGTTCTATTTACCCATGAGGGTTGCATTAATAGATCAGCTGGAATTGATCAGAGTGTTGTATCTACATCACGTGGTCCCTACCCTACTTGTTAATATAATGAACTGCAGTAGTTTTGTTAATCCACTTTTTCATAAAGCATGCTTCAATGCAAGGTTAAACATTTCTGTGCTGGACATGCAGTTTGCAATCTAAGCTTTTTATTTATTATGGAGTATCTTGTGCTGAGGCTCCCTGCAAGTGATTTTTCTGCTCTCTGCCATGTCCATTCCATCAATACCATGAAGGCGATCAGTCATTATTGAATGGAACTGAAGGGAAATGTCACAGGAGCTATGTAGGGTACAAGGAATGCATTCTGTGACATTAGCTTCCCCCACCCCTCCGCAGGAACTTAGTCAGAAGGGGCGTCGCAGTCAAAAGTAACATTTGACAAAAACTCTCCACACCCCAGAGTGGACGGTATTAAACCATGATGTGAAACAGTAATATAACTTTTTTTTAGCAGAAATGGTTACACTCAACAGGAGAAACTCCATTTGAAAGACATCCATATGGTAAAATAAAAGATCTTGATAAGAAATTAACTTGTCACGAACATGAGGACTGTTGTCCATGTATATACAAATATCAGATCCCTCTACTGCTACAGCCACTTTAGAATTGTGCCCTTAAGCTTCTAATTCTTCCTACCAAAATTAATCACTTAATATTTCACTGCATTAAATTTTACCTGCCACTTGTCTGCTCATTTCACCAGCCTGACTAAGTCCTTTTGAAGTTGGTCACTAGCCTCCTCACAGTTCATAATACTTCCAAGCTTCGTGTCAACTGCAAATTTTGAGTGGGGCAGTAGTAGCCCTGTACACCCAAGTCAAGATCATTAATATATATCGAGGAAAGCAGAGATGCTATCTCAGAACCCTGGGGAACTCCAGGATATACCTTCCTCCAGTCTGAAAAACAGCCATTCAACACTATTGTTTCCTGTCAGTTAACCAATTTTGTATCCATGCTGCTACTGCCCCTTTTTATTGCATGAGATTTAAGTTTGCTGACAAACCTGTTATGTAGCATTTTATCAAATGCTTTTTTGGATGTCTATGAACACCTCATCAATGCTCTCTGTTACCTCCTCAAAACTCAAGCAAATAAGTTAAGCTCAGTTTTCCTCATGGCCTGTTTTATAAGCAAGTCACAAACAAGGCTGTCTCACCATGTGACCTGTTACATGTCCAAATAAGATGGGGGCCAGGTCGATTATACATCCTGTGCTGAGTTTCACAGCTTGAGAGTTTGAGACAGCTAGTGTCTGTGTATCTGAGTGACCTATTTAATTTGAAATTACCCTTTTGAATTAGCTTCAGGAAAAAGCGTTGAATCAATATCAGCCTGAAAAGTTCCTTTTGTTCCCTCATGAGACAGGGGACATTTCAATCCATAAGAGAGGTCAGATGATTCTTGGGCAGCCATCGTTTTGTAGCCTTTTGTGGCTTTTAAAAATATAAAGTATTGACTGAGAGTTCATATTGTACTGGACCATAACAATTTTGTCCCAGATGATTGTTTTCTCATTAAGGTTAAGCTGACTTGCCTGTAGATATTAGGTGTATTCTTACATTCTTTTTTGAATAAGGGTATAACATTTGCAATTCGACAGTCCTCTGGCACCGCTGTATCTAAGGCGAATTGGAAGATTTGTGGCCAGTGCCTTTGCAATTTCTACCCTTACTTCCCTCAGTATCCTTGGATTCATCTAATCTGGTTCTGGTGTCCTATCAACTTTAAGTACAGCTAGCCTGCCTAATACCACCTCTTTATCAATTTTTAGCTCATGCAAAATCTCAACTAGCCCTCTTTAACTATGCCTAGGGCAGCATCTGCTTCCTTGATAAATATGGATGCGAAGTATGCATTTCTTATCCTGACCATGCCCTTTCCCTCCATGTGTAATTTGCTTTTTAGGTCCCCAATTGGTCCCACTCCTTTTTGCTATTTATTTACTATTTACATTTACTATTTATACGTCCGGAAGACTTTTGGATCTTTTTTACTGTTAGCTGCCAATCTCTCCACGTACTCTGTTTCTTTTTGTTTTTTCACTTCCCTTCTGAACCTCCTATATTCAGCCTGGTTCTCAATTGTGTCATCCACCTGACATTTGTCATATGAACCCTTTTTCAGCTTCACCTTACTCTTTATCTCATTCATCATCAGGGTGCTCTGGGTTTGTTTGAACTATCTTGTCCCCCTCATGAGACTGTCTCATTTTTGAAGGCAGCCCATTGTTCCATTACAGTTTCTGCTTGCCAATCATTGATTACAATTTACCTGGGCTACTTGACCCATCTCTTTCCCCAGAATCGGATCCAGAAATGCCTCCTTCCCTGTTGGACTAGACATATACAGATATAGAAAACGCTCCTTAACACACACACACTCGAAACTCTTGCCCTGCTCTGAAATTACTATCCCAGCCTATAATTAGGATAATTAAAGTCCTGCATTATAACTGTTCTTTCATTTTTACACCCCTGTATAATTTCCTTGCAAATTTGCTGCTCCATATCTTTCCCACTAGTTGGTGGCCTATAAAATACACCCAGCAATGTAATGTAACCTTTGTTGTTTCTTAGCTCAAACCAAATAGATTCTGTCCTTGATTGCTCTAGGACATCTGCTTTCTCCAGCACTATAATGTTCTCCTTAATCAATACTGCTACTCCTTTCTCTCTTTCCTTGTCTTTCTTGAGTACCTTGTAACCATGTATATTTAGCATCCAGTCCTGTCCTTCATTGAGCAGGGCACCAACTGTCGCAGATTTTCTGGGACTGTCCCATAATTCAGTCTTTTGTCCTGCATCCCAGGTCAAGCCTTCCTAGGATGAGTGCTGTCCCGGAGTTCATCGGTGTTGACAAGCTTCTGAGTACACATGCATTGGCCAGCCCTAGATTGGTGCATGCATTGGGCAGTGTTTTTTTGTGTGCGTATGTTGACCAGGTTTTTTTTTTTGCACACCTGTTGGTCCTGGAAGTGTCTTGATTTGCACTCGGGGCAATAAGCACATGTCCGGGGGTAGGGGGTGCCTATGACCAAATCCGCTAGCCCACTCTTACAGCTCTGGCACCCACCCTCACCCCACTTGTGCTAATGCCAAAGTGTCCCTTAAACAAAGAAAAACGGGAAGTTGCGCATTCACATACATGCACAGTAAACCTAATTTAGATCTTATTACATTTCCCCTTACACTAACCATTTTGGTTAACCATGCTTTACCATTTCCTACTCTAATGCTATCTGTTTCCCCTAATTCTTTTGTGCACTTTTGTTTTCCCCCCTAATATTATCTTCTGTTTCCCACACTCCTGCCAAGTTAGTTTAAACCAGCCTCAATAGCACTAGCAAATTATCTGCAAGGACATTGGTCTCGGCTATGTTTAGGCATCTGGCATGTATAGATCCCACCTCCTTGCGAATCATTCCCAATGTCACAGAAATCTAAAGCTCTCCCTTCTGCACAATCTCCCCACTATTCATCTGGTCTGACCTACTATTTCTAAACTCACTTGCATGCATTATCAGAGTAATCCAGGTATTACTACTTGTAAGGTGCTTCTTGTTAGTTTCTTTCCTAGCTGTCTGAACTCTGCCAACAGGACCTCACCACTCTTTCTCCCCAAGTTATTTGCGCCGTTATGGACCATGACTGCTGGCTGTTCATCCTCCCTGCTCACATTGCCATGTAGCTGCTCAGTGACATCCTTGACCCTTGCACCAGCAGGGCAACACACCTTCCTGGATTCATGCCTGCAGCTACATAAATGCCTTTTTGTTCCCCAAACTGTTGAGTTCACCCCCCTCCAGCATGTACAGCTGAGTCAGCCGTAGTGCCATGCACTCTGGTTCCTCGGATGTGCAGCCATCGCTCTCACTAGTATTCAGAATGGGAGATGCACTCAGCGGGTGGCCTTCCCTCCACCTCCCCACCCACTCCCAACATTTCCGAAATTCTATGGATGGGCTGGGAAGGCATCAGGTAGTCTACTCACCCATGGGCCTTGCTGAGAACCCCAACTCCAGACTTACCTGGGCCCCTCTCTTCGGTGCAGTGGGACTGCCTGTAGCAGTTCTCTTAGGTGGGATTTCCTCCCCAGATAGGGATGAAAGTCTTGTCTTAAAGCAATTAACGTTGCTTCAAGCATTAAACTGCTGAGGGGCAGCCATTGGGATTGAATGCGGTCATTTTAGCTGGGGTGCCGGGATGGCATCGCTGCTTAAAATCCAGACCTATGTTTTTCCTGTTGGGGAATCGAGAACTAGAGGGCATGATTTCAGAACCCCCTTCCAGGGGCGGAGACAGCCAGACCTGCAAGGGACACCTCTAGTCCGGCAGCAGATAAATAGAGGGCCAAGCTCCCGGCCTTCATTCACATTCCGGGAGCGGAAACAGCCAGACCTGCAAGGGACACCTCGGTCAGCGGGCTGAGTTTGAAAAAATCCAGGAGTGACATCACAGGAAAACTGTAAGTTTATTGGCTGGTGAGAAGCTGCTGTTAGGGAGTGTGTTTAAATAGCTTAAAACTAGTAAAGCGAATTATTTATAAAGAAGTAACTACTTGGATTTCAGTAAGGAACACTAGCAATAGGGAAGTAACGTTAAATCAAGTCCAAATGAAATAAAGTAAACCAAAGTAAGATAAAGTTAAGTTACTAGTAATTTATTCTACCCATTCTACTCATTCTAAGTGTAATAAATGGTTTTTAGAGTTACAGGATGGCAGGTCAGCTCAGCCAAGTGGAGTGTACATCCTGCGGTATGTGTGAAGTTGTGGACGCACCATGTGTCCCTGACAAACACATCTGGAGGAAGTGTCACCAGCTGCACAAGGCTTGAACTCCAGGTTTCGGAATTTGAGCAGCGACTGGAGTCACTGTTGTGCGTCCATGAGGCATAGGACTATATGGATAGCACATTTAGGGAGGTGGTCACATGCAGGTCAGAGGCGTACAGCCAGAGGGGGAATGGGTGACCACCAGGCAGTCTAAGAGAACCAGGCAAGAGTTCCCTGAGTCTATCCTGCTTGCTAATCAGTTTTCTATTTTGAATGCTGATGAGGGTGATGGTTCCTCAAGGGAGTGCAGCCAGAGCCAAGCCTGTGGCACCACAGGTGGCTCAGCTGTACAGGGGGTGGAGGAAAAAGAATGGAAAGGCAATAGTGATAGAGGATTCCATAGTCGGGATCAGACAGGCATTTCAGCGGCAGTAAACGTGACTCCAGGATGGTGTGTTGCCTCCCTGGCGCCAGGATCAAGGATGTCATGGAGCAGCTGCATATCATCCTTCAGGGGGAGGGGGTTCAGCCAGAAGTCGTCGTCCACATTGGTACCAATGACATAGGTAGGAAGAGGGATGAGGTCCTGAAAGCAGATTTCGGGGAGTTAGGAAGGAGATTAAAAAGCAGGACCTCAAACTCAGTAATCTCAGGATTACTCCCAGTGCTAAGTGCTAGTAAGCATGGGAATAGGAGGATAGATCGATTAAATATGTGTCTGGAGAACTGATGTAGGAGGGAGGGCATCAGATTTCTGAGGCATTGGGACCGGTTCTGGGGCAGGTGACGCCTGTACAAACTGGACAGGTTACATCTTAGCAGGACTGGGACTGATATACTCACAGGGAGATTTTCTAGTGCTGTTGGGATGGGTTTAAACTAGCTTGTCGGTGGGGTGGGAACCTGAGGGGTGGCCCAAATTGGAAGAAAGTGAAGTTGGTAATAGGAAGTAGTAGTGAGACAGGAATGCAGGAGAAACCAAGCAGAACATTGAGTATGCTTTGAATGTAGAATGATGTCAAAAAGACAAAGGAACACTCTACCTGAATGCGCACAGCATTCGCAATGAGGTAGATGATTTAAAGGCACAAATAGAGGTAAATGGACATGGTAGAATTGCCATTATGGAAACATGGCTGCATGGTGACCAAGACTGGGAACTGAATATTCAAGGACATTTGATATTTAGGAAGGACAGACAAGAAGAGAAAGGAGTTGGAGTTGCGCTGATAATAAGGGATGGGATCAGTGCATTAGTAAGGGAGGATCTCAGATCAGAAGAACAATGTGTGGAATCTGTTTGGGTGGAGCTAAGAAACAGCAAAGGGCAGCAGACATTGGTTGGAGTTGTTTACAAACCACCAAACAGTAGTGGTAATATGGGGAATGGTTTTAATCAGGAGATGAGAGAAGCATGTAGCATGGGCAATAGAGTAATCATGGGTGACTTCAATCTGCATTAAAACTGGGTAAACCAATTGAGCACTAATACTGTGGAAGACGAGTTTCTGAAGTGTTCGGGATGGTGTTCTAGAGCAGTATGTTGAGGAACTGACTGGAAGACAGGCTATTTTAGATCTAGTATTATGTAACAAAAAAGGGCTAATTAATAATCTTGTTGTAAAAGAACCTTTAGGGATGAGTGACCACAATATGACAGAATTTTACTTTATGTTTAGAAGTGAAATTATGAAGGCATGAGGGACAAATTGGCTGAGGTGGATTGGGAAATACACTAAAAGGTATGACTATACATAGGCAATGGGTAGTCTTCAAAGAACTATTACATAGCTTACTGCATCTATATATTCCTTCAAGGTGCAAAAACCCAAAAAAAATCAGTCAACCGTGACTGACAAAGGAAGTTAAGGATAGTATAAGTTTGAAAGTAAAAGCTTATAAAGTTGCCAGAAGTACTAGTAAACCTGAGGTTTGGGAGGTTTTTAGAATACAGCAAAGGAAGACCAAGGGCAGAATTTTCCCCCCCATCAGGAGGGAAGTTGATGGGCTAGCGCATACGGGCGCGCTTCCGATCGGTGCCCCTGATCGGAGGCGTGGCGCCATTTTACATGGGTCAGTTAAGGCCCGCCCAGCTATGCGCTTCCTGTGCGGGCGGGGGGGAATCCCTAAAATCCAGAGTGCGCTCTTTCGCACATGCGCATGAAAGAGCGCAGAAGGCAGAAAAGCAGGACCAAATGGCAGAAAACAGAGTAGGAATAAATGGGCCATTCTCGAGTTGGCAGCTTGTGACTAGTGGGGTACCACAAGGATCAGTATTTGGGCCCCAGCTGT
The DNA here is from genome assembly GCF_964194155.1 of Cetorhinus maximus. Taxonomy (NCBI): domain Eukaryota; kingdom Metazoa; phylum Chordata; class Chondrichthyes; order Lamniformes; family Cetorhinidae; genus Cetorhinus; species Cetorhinus maximus. The sequence goes on from NC_135880.1 coordinate 98,833,030, forward strand.
TTACAATATGTATCAATGATTTGGACGTGGGAACCAAATATAATATTTCCAAGTTCGCAGAGGATACAAAGCTAGGCAGGAATGTGTGTTGTGAGGAAGATGTAAAGCGGCTACAGGAGGATTTGGACAGACTTAATGAGTGGGAAAGAACATGGCAAAAAAATGGACTATATTGTGGAAAAATGTGAGGTTATCCACTTTGCTAGAAGGAACAGATGTGCAGAGTATTCAAAATGGTAAGAGATTGTAGATGTACAAAGAGACCTGGGTGTCCTTGACCATAAGTCACTGAAAGCTAACATGCAGGCACAGCAGGCAATTAGGAAGGCTTATGGAGTGGTGGGCCTTTTATTGCAAGAGGATTTGATTACAGAAGTAGTGAATTCTTGCTTCAATTGTGTAGAAGCTTGGTTAGACTGCACCTGGAGTACTGTGTGCAGTTTTGGTCCCCCTACCTCAGAAAGGATATTATTGCCATAGAGGGAGTGCAAGAAAGGTTCACCAGACTTGTTCCGGGGATGGCGGCACTGTTTTATGAAGAGAGGCTGGGGAAACTGGACCTGTATTCTCTAGAGTTTTGAAGAATGAGAGGTGATCTCATTGACACCTACAAAATACTTAAAAGAACAGGCAGGGTAGATGCAGGTAAGATGTTTCCCCTGGTTGGGAAGTCTAAAGCCAGGGGACACAATTTCAAAATAAGGGGGAAGCCACTTAGGACTGAGATGAGGGGAAATTTCTTTACTCAGAGGGTTGTGAATCTTTGGAATCCTCTATTTCAGAGGGTTGTGGAAGCTCAGTTATTGAGTATGTTTAAGGTAGAGATTGATAGATTTTTGAATAACAATAATGTAAAGGGTTATGGGGATAGTGTGGGTAAAAGGCATTGAAGTGTTCGATCAGCCATGATAGTATTGAATGGCGGAGCAGGTTCAACAGGCTGAATGGCCTTCTGTTCCTATGTTCCTAATAGGGGTCTTCCATTTAACGCTAAGATGAGGAGGAATTTCTTCTCTGTGAGATGTTAATCTTCGGAATTAGCTTCCACTGCTCTCTAGGGTAGATAAATCATTAATTATATTCAAGTCTGGGTTAGATAGATTTTTGATCTACAAGGGAGTCAAGGATTATGGGGGACGGACAGGAAAGTGAAATTGAGGCTACATCAGATCAGCCATGATCTTATTGAATTGCAGAACAAGGTCGAGGGGCTTAATGGCCTACTCCTGCTCCTAGTTAATTGAACACAAATGATCAAATTGGTCTTAGTTGTATACTAATTAATTGATCTAGTATTTAAATTATACTTGATAAAAATTCAAAGCTCACCAGTGTACTTGCCCCACATGATGACTTGTCCTGCGATGTCACATCTCAATACACCCCTGTTTCCTGCTGCCCTGTCACTGCTGGTGATTCCCGTGCTCCTGCTTAGTTCTGATGTGCATTCATGTTGTTTTCAGTTGTCTGCTTGCTGGAAGACTGTGTGTGTGTGATGGTTAGGTTAAACGCATTGCAACTAGAGAGAAGGAGCTGGCCATTCAAATTTGCTCTGCCAATACCATGGTATCCTAGTACTCCTCTCCTTGTATTACAGTCTGCAGTGCCCACTTGGGCATTGCAATCACCAAGGATAATGATGTTATTCCTCTGCTGGAGAAACATCAACAATGTCGTGTAGCATTCCATGGATCTTCATCTTCTCCATAGAGTTCTGTGTTCCCTTCTGCAAGGGTGACTTGAAATACCCGAGTGCCTCTGAGAGGTGTGTACACCTGTATGCAGTGTAAATGATGATGGCCTGAATCATGAACACGCATAATGAGTGTGAGTGGCATGCCATTAAGGATTATGTTAAGTATCATTTCAGAATGAGAGATAAGCTGTTGAAGGGGACTGAGGTTGTAGATGAGGATTGTGGTCATAGGTAGTGGCAGAGGGAGCAAGTGAAAGCTAAGCTTGCCAAAAGAGTGATGGCAGGCGAAGTGCAATGAGTTGGTCCAGTTGGTAGTGATGCAAGTTACGTGGCGGGGTGGGTGAGGGGTGAATGAAAAAAGTGAGAGGGAATGCAGTGCATGATGTGGTTGAATGTAGTCATAAGCTCACCTTTTCTAGTCTAGTCAAGTCATTGAACTTCTTCAGTACAGAATCCATAACCCTTAGGTTACTGCTGCTGGCAGCTTTTGCCACCTTCAGCCATGCCTTGTTGGTGACAGTGGGTTTCTTCTTTGTGTAACGACAGCTCTCCTTATGTGCCCTGGCAATCCATGCAGAAACTCATCTGACAAACCTTTCCTCTTCTCCTACTGGTGGTTCAACCTCTTGTTTCGTTGTCAATTCATTCCTATAAGCATTTCCTCAATTTTATCTCCGAACTGAACCTTAAATAGTTGATACAAATCAAATGATGCTAAGGAGACATTCCTGAAAATTAACTATTCATATTCATCCTCCAATGTTGTGTTTTTGTCACCTGCCATTGCCCATCCTGCTCCAATCCTGCCTGTGCATTAAGACCGAGGCCTGTGTGTCTATCGAATAACATGAGTAACTGAGGTTTTCCTACACATGAACTCTGTTTCCCTCTGCTGCCCTGACAGATGACCACTCTTTTTCCTTTGTAAACATCCCTGTGATTTGAAGCATCTTGTGCATTCTCTTGGGTGATCACTTTCTGTAGAGTACGATCCAGAAATATCTCATTCTCTGTAATGCAATGGATTGTGGCCAGGTGCTCCTCAGCAACAAAAACTTTCTCCTCCAGATATATTTTTAGTGTAAATATGCTTCTTTGGAGCACACTAAGAACCCATGATAATGCACACATTGCACCGCACATGATTGTTCTCTCTGTAGCTAACTTAAAAATGCGCCTAGTGTTTGCTCCCACAAGTGCCAGTGTCTTGAAAGAGTCAACTCGATTTATTCACTTCGCACAAGAATTTATTATGGAAGAAAAATATCTTGCCTAACCAGTCCTTGCCATGTTGCTTTAGGTCCATTCCCCCTTTCATGCTGATTTCTGAATTTGGCAGTGCTTTTTTTTAAATTTTCCCCTTTGTGTTTCATCAAAAATTATTTTAAAAAAGGAACTATTTATCTGTAGTGGGTGAGGTTGAGTGGGAGAAAACTGTTCAGTAATGGCTTTCAAAAAAATCAAACCTCTTAGCTTCTGCTCAGATTGGCATTTGAAGCACAGGCAGTAATTTTTAAAATTTTATTAATTTCCACTAATTCCATTAATTTCCTAGCCTATGTATTTTAGTTTGTTCGTCAGACACTAGCATTTTGTCCTTTCCTGACATGCAGGCTATTTTAGTAATTCCTTTGATTAATTTCCCAATCCCAAAAACCGATTCAGAAATTTGTCCTTGGCAAAAGACACCATTTGTTTACTGTGGGACCTTATTGCGTGCATATTGAAGGCTGCATTTCCCTATAGTACAATAATGACAACACTTCAAATGTATTTCATTGGTAGTGAAGTGCCTTGGGTTGGCCTGAGGTTTTGAAAAAGAACTAGAAGCCTAGTCAAGGGGAATGTTTTTGTAAATAGGAAACAAAGTTGCAAGGCAGAGGAACTTGGCTGGGCACAAGCAGCCACAATTGGTGGATGCGCTCAGCGTGCATTGCACTCTAAGGCATGAAAGAGATCCTGAAGGTAAGATGTAGCAAGACCACGGAGGCTTTTGAAAGTTAGATACTAAAATTGTGATTCTAACTAGGGCATAGAAAGCCAGTAAAGCTTAGCAAAAGTGGGATTGACAGATTTTATTGAGGCTGAGAACATGAGCTTAAGCATTTTTATTGAGTTGAGGTTGTGTAGGCTTGAAGAAAGTAGGCTTAAAAGGTGGAGTAGTGGTAATGTCAGTGGGCTACTAATCCAGAAGTCCAAGTTAATGTTCTGGGAATATGGGATAAATCCTGCCACGGCAGCTGCGGGAATTTAAATTCAATTAACAAAATCTGGAGTTGAAAATCCAGAAAATCTCAGTAATGGTACCCATGAAACTATAATTGATTGTTGTAAAAAAAACCCATATGGTTCACTAATGTCCTTTAGGGAAGGAAATCTACTGTCCTTGCCTGGTCTGGCATATGAGTGACTACAGAACAGCAATGTGGTTGATTCTTAGCTGCCATCTAAAATGACTTAGTAAGCCGCTCAGTTCAAGGGCAATTATGGATTGGCAGCGATGGCCACATCCCATCAAAGGATCAACAAAGGGAAGGATTGCTCACCAGGAGCATTGGAGAAGTTGAGCCTCAGGAATATGAAGGCATTGTTTAGAGAGAGGCAAAGCTGGAAGCGGGCAATGTTGAGGTGGAAAGTAGCATTGATAATGAAACAGTTGTAGTAGGTTCAAAAAGATAGATAAAGAACTGAGCAGATACTTTGAAAAACTGTTGGATCTGATTGTAATTACTTAAGAAATCTAATTGGTTAATAGAAAATATATAGAAATTATCCATTATAATCTGATAATTTTTTTTCAGATACTGACAATAAACCTGTTTATATTGTCACCACACTGGACAATTATGAAGATGACCTCCTTACAATTGAATATAGTAAGGTATGCAATAGCGTTTATAAAACATTTGTAAAATAGTATTTGAACCATGGAATATTTGTTCCACTTATTTTTTCTGTTTGTAGTGACCATTGTGTTTATATCATAACTATCAAGTTTTGTCAGTTCTTTTCTTCCTCATTGGTTGGCTTTGTGTTTTTCTACTTTTTGTTTATTTTCTAATTTATTTCTCAGTTGTGCACAACCTTTCACCACAAAAAAAATTGATTTTTCTTTTCCAATTACATGAATAGAAAAAAATCTTCAACATATAAATTGGTAACCATCAAATATAAGCATTCAACAAATTAAACTTGCTTATCCTGTTTAAACTTTCTTCAACTATCCACATAGCCTGATCCACACTGGCTGGCTTAATGAATATTTACAACCCCCACCTCAATTGTTTCACATCCCTGCCTAGGCTTATCAGCTGAGCCCAAATAGCACTTATAAATGCAATAAAGTTCCTCTTTTTGGTTAGCTGTATTTTGAGACTGAGAGAACATATTCTTGCTCCTCAGTTTTCCTGTGATCTTACTCCACCTAATTTTCAGGATATTTTAAAAATCTTTTTGCCTTAGAGTAGGGGTGATACAGCATTCGTAATCTATTGAAACCTTGCTCAGCTGCACTTGGCATGTGAATTTAGTCCATGTTATACTTTTCTTAATACTTGTTTGTTTTTTGCAAAACTTTCAAAGACATAGGCTGCAGCAGTGCACCAAAGGTTATTGCAGAAAATAAAAGCTCATAGTATTGGGGATAACATACTGACATGGCTAACAGATTGGCTGGCTAACAGGAAGCAGAGATTAGGCATAAGTGGTTTTTTTTCAGGTTGGCAAGATGTAACAAGTGGTGTGCCACAGGGATCAGTGCTGGGACCTCAACTGTTTACAATTTATCTAAATGACTTGGATGAAGGGATTGAAGGAATGGTTGCCAAATTTGCTGATGACACAAAGATAGGTAGGAAAGTAAGTTGTGAAGAGGACATAAAGAGGCTACAAAAAGATATAGATAGGTTAAGTGAGTAGGCAAAGATCTGGCAAATAGAGTATAATGTGGGAAAATGTGAAATAGTCCATTTTGGCAGGAAGAATAAAAGAAGCATATTATCTAAATGGTGAGAGATTGCAGAGCTCTGAGGTGCAGAGAGATCTGGGTGTCCTAGTGCTAGTATGCAAGTGCAACAAGTAATTAGGAAAGCTAGTAGAATGTTATTATTTATTGTGAGCGGAATTGAATAGAAAATCAGAGGTGAGTTGGCAAGATGGATACAGAATAGGAGACAGAGGGTAGCAGTGAGTGCTTTTCTGAATGGAGAGCTGTGACTAGTGGTGTTCCGCAGGGATCAGTGCTGGGACCTTTGCCGTTTGTAGTATACGTAAATGATTTGGAGGAAAATGTAACTGGGCTAATTAGTAAGTTTGCAGACGACACTAAGGTTGGAGGAGTTGCAGATGGTGAAGAGGATTGTCAAAGGATACAACAGGATATAGATCGGTTGGAGACTTGGGCGGAGAAATGGCAGATGGAATTTAAACCGGACAAATGTGAGGTAATGCATTTTGGAAGGTCAAATACAGCTAGGAGTTATACAGTAAATGGCAGAACCCTTAAGTACATCAACGGGCAGAGGGATCTGGGTGTACAGATCCACAGGTCACTGAAAGTGGCAACGCAGGTGGATAAGGTAGTCAGGAAGGCATATGGCATGCTTGCCTTCATCGGCAGGGGTATTGAGTATAAAAGCTGGGAAGTCATGCTGCAGCTGTATAGAACCTTGGTTAGGCCACACTTGGAATATTGCATGCAATTCTGGTCACCACATTACCAGAAGGATATGGAGGTGTTGGAGAGGGTTCAGAGGAGGTTTACCAGGATGCTGCCTGGTCTGGAGGTTATTAACTATGAGGAGAGGATGGAGAAACTCGGATTGTTCTCACTGGAGCGATGGAAATTGAGGAGCGACTTTATAGAAGTTTACAAAATTATGAGTGGCATGGATAGAGTAGATAGTAAGAAGCTTTTTCCCAGGGTGGAAGAGTCAATTACTAGGGGACATAGATTTAAGGTGAGAGGAGAAAACTTTAGAGGAGATGTGTGGGGCAAGTTTCTTACGCAGAGGGTAGTGAGTGTCTGGAATTCGCTGCCAGAGGAGGTGGTGGAAGCAGGTACAATAGTGGTGTTTAAGAGGCAGCTTGACAAGTACATGGATAGGATGGGAATAGAGGGATACGGACCCCGGAAGTGCAAAATGTTTTCATTTGACAGGCAATATGATTGGCGCAGGCTTGGAGGGCCGAAGGGCCTGCTCCTGTGCTGTACTTTTCTTTGGTCTTTGTTCGGATGCAATCTTTCCCCTTTTTAATTTTAAATCTACTTATCTCATAACTCATCTCATCATTCAATGTCACGTCCTCCTGTTCTATCCCCTGGTACATACTAAATCAAAATAATTATTTAATAATTCTGCCATTACCAGTGATATTATCCTGTATGTCTTTTAATGGTCCTATTCCTGTTACAGCCTTTTTTTTATTGATGTGCCTGTAAGATATTTCATTATTTTTTTTTATACTGTGATATTTTAATTTTATAGTTTCTCTTTACCACCTTTGTTGTTATTTTTCAACTTCTCTCCTAATTTCTTTGTATTCTGTTGCAATACACTCCTTTGCTGTCTGTGTACCTAATGTATGTTCCCCCCCCGCCCCAGCTGATTCACCAGCCCCATTCTCCTTCAGTGCCTAGCAGCTATTGTCTATTAAGAATTCTATAATTTCCTAACATACTTTAATTAAAACTTGCTATTCTTGTAAAGTTCCCTCTCCCATATTCCATTAGATTAAACTGATGCTAGAAGAAAACTTGTAATTGAAGCTGTCCCTTTCAGACTGAATCATGTAATAAGTAGGAAGGTTATTTCTCCACCACCACTCCACCCCATTCCTGCACCACCCCACACTCACTAATGTATTAAATGACTCCTCCTCAGGCTCCAATTAATTTTTTTCAGATCAATTTCGTTGTTAATCCATCTTTCTATCACACAGTGCGTACCAGGTTCCAAATGGACCAAGGAACTAGAACCCCCAAGTTAGTGGGTCCCCTCATGTAACGCATTTAAATGTTTGTAAGAAGAAGATCCCACAGGCCAGGCTGCCAGTGCCAAGAACAGATCCAGTAGAAGGATTCAGTGGGAGAAAGATGAAATGGAGGAAGAGAAAATCAGAGATTCATGCTTCAAACTTATTGTTCATAGAGTTGGCACCAGGCGGGACTCTCCACACTGACTTGGTGGGAGAGAGAAGCCAAGAAGCAAGAAGAGCAAGATTGGGCCTTTGATGCAGGGTGCTGTCTCAGAGGAACGCCGGGGGGGTCACAACTCCATCCATAGTATGGGAACTATTATAGCAGGACATGGCCCCATCCTGGTTCAGATGGAGTCCATCAAATCAGTACAGCTTCTTCATCTGCCAGAACTGGTGTCTGTGTGTCATGAAAAGAAACCCCTATTTCCCACACCAGCCCTTTAACCGTGTGTTAATTCTTCTGATCTATCTGCTCAAATGCCATGTGGGTCTCAACAATAATCCAGGGATTATTACCCTTGAGGTCTTTTTAATTTAGAGCCTAACTCCTGATACTTTTTTATCAGGACCCTCCTCCCTGTTTCCACCAAGCTATTTGTTCCAAAGTGGACCAAAACAGCTGGATTTACCCCTTTCCTTTTCAAGTTCCTCTCCAGCCACTGTAAGCTATCCCTTACCGTCTCAGGGTAGATAACACACCCTTTGGGATAATAAAAGCAAAATACTACAAATGCTGGAGATCTGAGGCAAAAACAAAGTGCTGAAAAATGTCAGCAGGTCTAGTAGCATCTGTGGAGAGAGAAAACAGAGTTAATGATTCGAGTCCCATATGACACTTCGGAACTGAAGCGACACCCTTTTGGATTCTGTTCTCAGCTGCAGAGGAAGCTGTCTATCTCCCTAATGATAGATTCTTATTACTATAGCATTTCTATTCTGCTCTTCACACACACACACCCCCACCCACTTAATGTTCAGCTGTCTGAGCCCTGGTGCTTCAGCCTGAGTTATGGCTGCTGTCCTCTCTGCAGCCTCTCCCCTTGCCCTCATGGACAGTGTTGAACCTGTTGGACAAGACTAGTGTCTCCAGGACTTCCTTCTAAATCCAGGACCTCTCCTAAATCCTCACTACCTGACTCCTTATCAACCACACGCTCCCTTTCCTGTGTTATGGACAGGAGAGAGGGAGAAACTGAACTTCTTTATCTTCTCCCCATCTGTCCATAAGCAGAGATGTTTTTGAATTATTTTTAAAGTAGGCTGTGGGGAAGCATGCTTTACTCTTCCAAACTTGAAATCAAGCTGAATGACCCTGAGCCAGAGAGATTTGAGATGGGGACATTTCCTGCAGGTGTGTTTGTTCAGGACTGTCTCGCCATCCACAAGCACTCACCTTCTGAAACTCAGACACACAATTTCTCTGCCATATCTTAGATTAGTCAGATTTTATTTACTGCAGAAGGTGCAACACCACGGTTTACCGCAGTTATTTATTTAGTTGACTAAAGATTTTAATATAACTACAAATAATAAATTAAGAGTTAAGTTGTAAATTTAATTCTGTTACATAGAGGCAAAATACTGTGGATGCTGGAAATCTGAAACAAAAACAAAATGGTGGAAAAACTCAGCAAGTATAGCAGCATATGTGGAGAGAGAAACAGAATTAAGGTTTTGAGTCGAGTATCACTCTCCTTCAAAACCATAACTCTGTTTCCCTCTTCACAAATGTTGCCAGGCCTGCTGAGTTTTTCCAGCACTTTGTTTCATTTTCTTAATTTAATTCAGTACTTAGACTCACCCGGACATAATTTAAACTACTGCCCTACAATTCCTTCTTTCTGAAAAAGAAAAGGAATAGCCACACATTCATTCTCAAACATTTAATCATGCATATATCAGACACAGTGGCTGCATTCTGTGCAGTCTGGAATCAGTCTCCCACTGCCCAGCTTTTGGGATGATTTTGTGCTGATTTGCACCCTTGATGGGGTGTCCACTGTTGCATTTTTTTCCTGCAGTGAGTGTAATTTTCGAGTGAAATGGTTGCAGTAGTGGGTTCCATTTGAATAATCTTGCATTGTCTTTTGAATTTCTCTGCTGATCATGATTGTGATCCATGTAGATTAAGGTTCCTTTATATCCATTGCTGACGTATATTTCAAAGTGCTTGATGGCAAGCAGCAGTCCTAGAGTTTCCTTCTCCCACAGTGGAGTACCTCTTTTTTTGGTGCCCAATTTCTTTGAGAAATACCCAATCCATCTCTCAATGCCTGATTCTTCATCTTGGAGTAGAACTCTGCCTACTGCTAAGTCACTTGCATTGGTTGGCGGAAGCTTGGAGGTGCCAGCACCAATTTGTTTGTTTGTTCATGTGACTTTCAACCTCCTGAAAGCTGTTTGACACCACCTGACCACACTACCTTTTGAATTTTTCTGTAGCAAGTCTGTCAGTGGGGCAGCTAAAGTACTGAAGTTCTGGAGGAACTTGTAATGGAACCTACACATCCCCTAAAATAACATTGATTTCTGCGTCTCCAGCACTAAAACGGGAAATAATCAGTGCTTGTACTTTTGCTGCCTTTGGTAGCATTCGGCTTTGACCCACAACATGCCCGAGGTAGGTTATGTGAGCTTTAGTGAGCTTGCTCTTTGCAAGGTTTACCACAAAGTTAGCAGGCTACAACCTTTAGAATAGGGCTTCTAACTGGTCTAGGTGGCCTCTCTAGGTTCCACTGTATGCTGACAGATTGTCCAGGTATACTACATAATTGTGCAAGCTCGTCACTACCTGGCTCATCAGCCTTTGGAAGGTGGCTGGGCATTCCTTAACCCAAATGGCATTGCTTGGCATTGAAATAAATCATCTGATGTGAAGAAAGCAGAGATCTCTTTTGTTGGGGTGATTAGGGGGACCTGCCAATATTCTTCAAACAAATCTATTTTGGTGATGTAAGTAAAGTTTCCTACTCTGTCAATAGAGTCTTCCAGGCGAGGGATTGGGTATGAGTCGGTTCTGGTTACTGCATTAACTTTTCTGTAATCAGTGCAAAGCCTTGTTGTACCATTGGGCTTGGGTACAGTTACAGTAGAGAACTCCAACTACTGTGGCTGGGCTCATTCAACTGGTGCTCCAGCATATACTTAATTTTTTCTGGAAATTGAGCCAATTTCGCAGGACCTAGGTGATAGGGGTTTTGCTTTATAGGAAGGTTCTCTCCTACACATACATCATGTTGGGGTCGTGCATCCTGCTTGTCCCTACATATCTCTTTAAATGCTGCGAGCAGCTTTGTCAAGTCCCCTCTCTGCTCTACATGTCTTGCCTCCCTAGCATTTCAGTGTTGGCTAACCTGATGGTAGGGGATCAATTGGGAATCGTCCGGGCTGCCTTCTCCCTCTACCTCATCCTCACTGTTCCTTACGCCCTCGTCTTTCCTCACTATCTGGCATATCCATCCTTGTTCATCCACTTTCCGGTTGTATCACAGCTTTAGCGTGTTGATGTGACACAGCCTTTGCTCTTTCCTATGGTTGAGGTTGTCAATTAAATAATTCATTTTGCTGATCCTCTTTCGTACACTGTGTGGGCCACTGAACCTGACTTTCAGCGGTTCACCTTGTATTGATAGTTACAGTCTGCCTGCTTTTTCATAATGCCCTGTGAGGTTTTAAGATGTTTTTGAGCCACTCATGGAACACAAATACATAGTCTAATAAGGAAGTCTCTTCCCTTTGTTCCAAAAACCTCCTTGAGTAGTTTAAGAGGACCTCTCACCTTGTGACCATAAATTAATTCAAAGGACTAAAACTGGTGGATTCATTCAGTGAATCACTGGTAGCAAATAGATTTTTTTTATTCAATATTTTTTATTCAGCCCTTGATCTCAGTCATGGAGGTACTTACAGCAGTATGTCCTGATCATTGTCTTTAGGGTCTGTTGGCACTGTTCCAAAAGCCCCTTGTGACTGTGGGTGATAGGCTGAGGACTTCAGCTGGATTATGCCAAGGTTATTCAGGGCCTTTTGAAATATCTGGGACATAAAACCTGTGCCCTGATCCAATTGGACCTTGGTAGGCAGCCTGTATCGGGTTAAGAGTTAAGTTAGCCTCTCGCCCGCTACTTTGGCTGAGATTGTTCTCTGGGAAATGGCACCTGGGAATCAGGTAGCCACATCTATGATGATGAGAAGATATTGGTAATCCCTCCTGTTTTTGGTTGGGGCCCTACCCAGTCCACCAACGCTCTTGCTGAATGGTTCCCCAAAAGCTGGTATGGGAATGAGTGGAACAGCTTTTATTTCAGGTTGGGTTTCCCCCAACCTGACATGTGTGGCACATTTTGCAAAAATCCACCACATCCTTGTGGAGATGCGGCTAATAAAAATGTTGGCTTATGCCAGCTTGAGTTTTTCCGATACCAACATATCCAGCCATTGGAACTTCATGAGCAATCCTCACAATTTCCCTATGGTATCTGAGACGAGCTACTACCTTGTGGAGCACTTCCCACTCTTTGTCTGTGGGTCGCTAAAGGGGTCTCCATTTCCTCATCAGAGCCTCATCCCTTAAATAGGAGCGCTCTGGAATTCCCTTTTACTTCAGCTTCAGTCTGGACAGTCTGACAGTCAGTTTTTGAACACTGAGTTGGCTTGTTGAGCCTCAACTAGGGAAGAGCTGTACAGTATTTCCTTTGGCTCATCCAAACTTCTAAAGAAAGTTTCAGACAGCCAGACTGCAGATTCATCCATCTGCAGTATGAGTTCAGCCTCCTCTGATGGAGCTTGTTTGGTGATGGACTGGGTTACCATGCACTTGGAAAATGCAAGGAACTGCCTCCTTTATCTGTTTCATCTCGCTAACCTCAGTTGGCTTCTCTAAGGCCACAGGGGAAGCTACCACCTTAGACCCTACCAGGCCATTACCTGAGAGGAGGTTGATCCTCTCCACAGACAAACATGGGATAATCCCTATGGTAACTGGTCCTGAAATAAGGTTGCATTCTAGGTGCACTCGATGTGAAGTGTTACGGACAGGGGAGGAAGGACAAACTGAACTCCTTTATTTTCTTGCTGTCTGTAAGCAGTGGTGGTTTCATTTTCTAAATAGCCTGTGGCATGTTTCCCCAAACCCTCTGACTGTGAGGTCAATTTTTAAAGTGACTTGCAGCAAATTCCCTTTAAAGTTAAGTCAGAAGTATAATTTATTCACACATTCAAATCCAGGAATGGTCACAACTTCATACACACAATAAGAAGATAGGAAAGAAGAACTTTTACAACTATAAATAACTTAAAAGAAAAAAACACCATCAATATGGATATCAGTTCAAGTGATTGCCAAATTCCAGAAAGTCAGAGTCCAGTGCGGGTACCTTCATAGAGGAGCTACAGTTCAGGTGGATTCAACTAGCTGAAGCAGGATTTGCAGCATTCTTTTAAAGTTGAAGGTGACGCAGCGAGATGAGGTTGGTATACAGAGACAAGGTCTGCCTGGCACATGGTGGCAGGAATCTTACAGAGCAACAGGTTCGGAAGAGGCTTAGACTTGATGCAGGCTGTTGAATCAGCCTGGAGTCCTGCTTTGATGTGTACATACTGGAATTTAAACAGCACACTGAGTTCTGAGTCTAGAAATGTAATATTAAAACTTTCCAAAGGCCGGAACCTTGGGTCATATGATGTTGCCTATTAATGAGTCAGTTGCAGGCTAACAAGCAGTTTCTATATATGCCTCTGGTCAAAATCCATTATTCACCTTAGGAGATAGATGGTGGCTTTTTGTGCTTCTGCAGGTATGACTAGTTTTGATGGTTCTCCCTCTGTTATAGGACTAGGCTCAGGAGACAGATCATCTGCTGGTCCCTGGTTTGTTGATTGTAACGTGTCTTCACTTTGAGAGGTGTGAGATTCCACAGAGATGAGGGTTGAGCTTTTGTTCTGAAACTGCTGTTGGAAATTTTCAGAAACAGTAATCAACATGTGAATCATGTGACCTGTAGCAGCTATCTTTTGATTCAGCAAGGCCCACTTTTTTAAAATAAGCGAAAGAGTAATGTTTGATTTAGAGAGTTTATGATCTCTTTCATGTCTTAAGGACATGACAAAAGTATAGTCATCTATCTTCCATTAAAACCTTTGCATTCAGCGTGCCCTGTGGGGGAAGATTGTGCCTTTTCCCAGCTGTAAAGATTGGGTGCCCCCTGTATTTCTAAGTAGGATTATGGACTTAGTTACCTCATTTGAGGGATATGGGAGTCACTTCCCACTTAAACACAAAATCCTGGTAACCCTCAGGAATTCTGTTAAGTTCTGCTGCACTGAGTAGTACATTTACAGATCATAACAGTTAGAGCCACAGCCTTGTTACCTGTGCTTTCCACCAGGGGCCCTTGGCCTGCATGGGTCCGGTGTATGCAACAAAACCTATCGGTTTATCCTTTATTTTCCAGCAGTCAACTTGGAGGTGGCCTGTTTTGTTACAATGAAAGCACACAGGCTTTAAGGCATCACTCATGTTCTCAGCACCTTGCTTTTTAGCTCAAAGCCCTGTCCTGAGCTACGGTCGTTTACATCACTAGCAGCATTTCCACTGGGCACTGACGACCTTTCCCTACTCAGTTCAAGCTGCCTTATTTCCTGGTCTTTTTGTGCCATCAACTCCCTCTCAAACTTTTTCCTCTGGAAGGCTCTCTCTTTCCTGGAATTTGCTTTCTTCTTTTTCCTTTCTCTCCTGCTTTTCTCTTTCCTCTGCTCTTTCTTGAAATTCTAGCCCTAGGTTCCACTGCTCCAGCTATATCTTTTCTAATGTTAGCGTGTCCTTCTGGTTCAACTCAAAAATGAGTGGCCAATATTTTGAGGATTTCAGGTTTCCTATCTTTTGATCTGACACTCGCTTCTACTTCTCTAGCTATGCTCCATAACTCTTCAATGGATAGAACTTTTAAGGTGTCCCAAGTTATTTCCCTTGCCCATGAAGGTACTAGCCTCGAATGTGGATGTGTTAAGTATTCTAGTACTGTAAACCACGAGAATATCTTTCTGGAAGCTTTAAATCTTGGGATCAATTTGATTTCTCGCTTCCAATTCTTCATTGTCAAAGGTCCTATCTCTGACATGAGCCCCCATATTTCTGTTATGGCCAGGTGAGATGCGGTAAAATGGCTCCCGTCTCTGCCCCTCCGGTGACTGTAACAGGTGTTTTTAAAGGAACCTGTTTTTAACAGGTTCTCTTCTAAGTTTTAAAAGAAAAAGAAAGTGTTTATTGCCCTTAACACCCGATAGATTTAAAAAAAATGCTTCAACCTACACTTACACAAGCATCTGTGAGACCCACATACACGCATGCACGCACACAGAAGTAGGTTACAAGAAGGGATTGTAGGTTAAATTATTTGTCCAAAAGAAAGTCAATCATATACAGAGCCCGTAGGTTGATGCGTTGGATGGTTTTGGGCTGTTCTATGTGATTTTTCTTTTACTGATTCTGCGCAGAGACGATTTAAAGTTTTGATGGATGATCTCTCTTTCTTTCCTCTAGAGTCAGCAGCTGTTTGGTTTAAGTTGAAGATGCTGCCTGTGGTGTTTGGTTGTCAGATTAAGGCAGGGCATACACTTTCAGAATGGCTAGAGAGAGAGATGGAGAAAGACCAGAAGTTCTCCTCTTGTTGTTACCCACTCATGGTCCTTCTGACTCTGACCCTGGAAAAGCAGTTTCTTTTTTAAAACAAAAAGGGTTAGCTTGCTATCAATTAACCTCCATTTGCAAACTAGATAGTTGCTAAATATGGTCACAGCAAACTAGGGAGCCCTCATTCCATGCTCATTCTTTAAAGTGATTCAACTGAATGGCCGTGGAGCCCTCTTGTCAGCCAGGGTTCATTGTCCAAAGTGATTGAGTTTAATAGATTGGTTTCCACCCACATGAATAAACAGATTACGTCTGAATGTCTGTTAATAGTTCAGGAGATGGGCCATTCGCACCCACTTAAGTGATTTGTCCTGGTGTGCTATCTTCATAAACAACGATTCCTTTCTGATAGCTTCACCTTGCAAATTACAAAGCTAGCTAAACTTCGGTCATTTTAAGAACTGCCATTTAGGTCATTTAAAAATACTGTTGTCAGTCTTTTTAACACTTATCCTGTGGGTTCAACCCACTTAGTAACTAAAGTCATTTTTGATATAAAGCATTGTTTTGTAACAAAGATGCATTGATTTATTCTTGGTTTTGTGAATGATTTGCCATTCAATTACTGTATGTTGCACAAAATGAGGGAGAAATCGATTAAATATTTATTTTCCAGGCTAACCGAGATGGACCAGAATTCAAAACCACCTACAGCAACACAGAGCAACTCATAAAGGTAAAAATTCCACTGTGCATTTAATAGAGATTTTCTATATCACAGCTACATGCAACAACCCGAATGCTATTTTTTGGGCATTAGTACTGTGACCTCTTCGTTCAAGAAGACACATGCTGGGAGTAGTACTCTTGTCAGTTGCATCAGATAATAGAGGTAATCTGCCTTTTTATTTCTCACCAATGCATTTGTGGACATTCTTCTTGCATTTTCTGTCTCCTTTCTGCCAATGTCCCTTCATTTATTCGTTGGTGGAATATTGAGTTTGTTTCGAATATTGCCTTAGTTTTCTGTTCTGACTGTTGAATCTTGAAGGACTGTAATGTTCGTACTAGAGCATGATTTAGATATCCCATTTTTATGACAGCTCAAGAAAGGAATTAACATAGCTCATGCTGCAGTCTGCTTTTGCTCAAGTGCAAATAGGATCTGGAAATGATGACAGTTTTCAGTTTAGTTTCAAAAATGCTACACTGAGAGATCGCAAGCGATTTTAGAAGCGGAAAAACTCTCAAGAAGCTGTCATGGGGCCCAATTGGAAGAAGAGGATGTCTTTACTAGATCTATTCCCCTCATTATCAAATATTCTGGTCATTGCCAGACCTACTGCTACAGCACCAGACTTGCTGCGACCTTAGAATCATGGTGCATACAGAAGATTTCAGCCCATTGTGCTGTGCTAGTACCTTGAAAGAGCTATTTAGTTAGTCCTACTCCTGTACTCATTCTCCATTAATTTAGTCTCAATTAGCACAAGAACACCAGAATTAGGAGCAGCAGCAGACCATTTGACCCCACTAGCCTGCTCTGTCACTTGATAAGGTCATGGCTGATCTGATTGTGTCCTCAACTCTACTTTCTGTCTGCATCCCCCATCATCCTGACTCCCTTGTCAATCAAAAATCTATCTAACTCAGCCTTGAATATATTCAATGACCTAGCCTCCACTACTCTCTGGTGAAGAGAATTCCATAACGACCCTCAGAGAAAAATTCTCCTCATCTAATCTTAAATGGAGGGCCCCTTATTTTAAAATTGTGTCCCTAGATCTAGTCTCCCTGACGATGGGAAACATCCTCTCAGCATTGATCCTGTCCAGTCCCCTCTCATTCTTCCAAATGCTAATGGGTAAAGGTCCAATCTGTCCAACATTTCCTCTTAAGGATAACCCTTTCATCCCAAGAATCAGTCAAGTGAACCTTCTCAGAACTGCTTCTAATGCAATTATGTCCTTCCTTAAATAAAGAGACCAAAACTGTACACGGTACTCCAATGACCTCTCATTACACCCTGTACCTCTCATTACACCCTGTACAGCTGTAGCAACATTTCCTTACTTTTATACTCTATTCCCCTTGCAGTTACACGCCAACATTCCGTTTGCCTTCCTGATCATTTGCTGTACCTGCATACTAAGATTTTGTGATTCATGCACCAGGACACCCAGATCTCTCTGTACCAGAGTTCTGGAGTCTCTCTCCATTTAAATAATATACTGCTACTTTTTATTCTTCCTGCCAAAGTGGACAAGTTTCCATTTTCCCATATTATACTCCACCTCCAAATATTTGCCCACTTTATTTAACATATCTATAATCTCCTTATGGATTTTTTGTATCCTGTTGAAAACTTACTTTTCTACCTATCATTGTGCTACCAGCAAATTTATCAACCATACATTCAGTCCTTTCATCCAAGCCATTGAAATAGATTGTAAATAGTTGAGGCCTCAGTACTGATCCCTGTGGCACTCCACTAGTTATAGCTTGGCAACCTGAAAATAACCCATTTATCCCAGTCCTCTGCTTCCTGGTTAGCTCAGCAATCCTCTAACCATTCTAATATATTAACCCCTCTGCTATGTGCTCTTATTTTGCCTAAGTAACCTTTTGAGGCACCGTATCAAATGTATTTTAGAATTCCAAGTACACCACACCCACAGGTTCCCCTTCATCTATATTGCTTGTTACTTCCTCAAAGAACTCTAATAAACTAGTCAAACACAATTTCCCTTTCACAAAACTATATTGACTCTGCCTGATTATTTTATGATTTTCTAAATGTCCTGCAATTACCTCCTTAATAATGCATTCCAGCATTTTTCCTATGACAGATGTTTGGCTAACTTAATCTTAAATGCAGACTTCTCACCCTCAAACTGAATGTGAAATTCTATCACGTTATGATCACTGTTGCCTAGAGTATCCTTTACTATGAGGTCATCTCGCCTCATTGCACATTACCAGGTCTAAAATAGCCTGGCCGCCTGATTGGCACTGGAACATCCTGCTCTTAAGAAATTGTCCTGGATACACCCTGAGCCCATCTTCCAGGCTACCTTTGCCATTCTATATGAGGAGTAAAATCACCCTGATTATTGCAGTACCTTTTCTTACAAGCCTCCATTATTTCTTCCTGTATACTTTGTCCTGCAGTGTAGTTGCTATTAGGGAACCTATAAACCACTCCACAAGTGATGACTTTCTTTTGCTATTTCTTATCTCTACCAAACTACATCTTGATCCCTCACTACTGTACTCATGTCATGTCATGTAATTAATAGACCCACCCCACCATCTGTCCCTAGCTTCCTGTCCTTCTGAAATATCAAATACCCTTGAATATTTAGGGCCCAGCTTCATTCACTGTGCAACCATTTCTCAGAAATGGCTATCAAGTCATACGTATTTATTGCTTTTTGTGATATCATTTTATCCATCTTGTTACAAATGCTGCATGCATTCAGATACAGAGCCCTCAATTCTATCTTTTAACCATTCTTGCAAACTCTGTCCTTATCTGCTGTCGCACTATTAAGTTAATACACTCTGTTCCTTCTTGCCGCACTGTGGTTATTATGACCCAGAACACAATTGCCTCGTCCCTTCTCTTCAATTTACTACAGTTCCGCTGATGTAATCCCTCCCCTTCTCCACCCCCCGCAACGCCCCACTATTTAAGTTAAAGCCCTCTCTACCATCCTAGTTATACAACTTGCCAGAACATTTATTTCAGCACAATTCCGGTTAAGACCATCCCAATGGTACAGCTCCTGCTTTCCCCACTACTGAAGCACTGCCCCATGAATCAAAACCCAAATATTCCCCAGTAATCCTTGAGCCATGCATTCAGCTCTCTAATCTTCACAGAATTACAGAATTCTTACCATGCAGAAGGAGCCATTCGGCCCATTGTGTCTGCACCAGCTCTCGAAATGAGCATTTCATTTAAGTGCCATTTTCCAGCCTTCTCCCTGTAACCCTGCACATTGTTTCCTTTTCAAATAGCAGTCTAATTCCCTTTTAAATGTCTCGATTGAACCTGCCTCCACCACACACTCAGGCAGTGCTTTCCAGACCTTAACCACTCATTGTGTTAAAATGTTTTTTCTCATATAATTTTTGCTTTCTTTTGGCAAATTACTTTAAATCTGTGCCCTCTCATTCTTGATCCTTTCATGAATGGGAACAATTTCTCCCTATCTACTCTGTCCAGACCTCTCATAGTTTTGAATACCTCTATCAAATCTCCTCTTAGCCTTCTTTTCTCCAAGGAAAACAGTCCTAATTTCTCCAATCTGTCTTCGTAACTGAAGTTCCTCATCACTGGAACCATTCTCATGAATCTCTTCTGCACACTCTAATGCCTTTACGTCCTTCCTAAAGTGTGGTATCCCAAGCTGGGCGCAGTACTCCAGCTGAGGCCGAACTAGTACCTTATACAATTTTAACATAACCTCCTTTCTCTTGTATTAATAAAGCCTAGAATACCGTCTCTTAAACTGTCTGTAGTGATTGTAGTTATAACCTTTCCTACTGCCTTTAGGGGTCATGTGATTGTATTGACAAATCAGCCCTAAGCGCGGGTAATCTGAGGGGCGGAGTTTTCTAGTCATGGACCTGGTTCAAGCATATAACTTTATTACAGAGCTTATTTAAAGCTATCTGTTTTAAGTAAGAAACCTGTCCAGTGCATCAAGTTTATTACAATTGGCGACAAGGATAAATAGCTCTGACGCTGCACCTTGCCTTGTGAAGGTGAGTACATCAATTCCTAAGGAAATCTTAGGCACCCTTTCCTACAAGTGTTACTGAACTCAAGTCCTTTTGGGCGTGATAAATTATTACGGTCGCTTCTTGCCAAACTTATCAACAGTGTTAGTGCCTTTACACTTTCTATTGAAAAAGAACCATAATTGGTCATGGAATGTGCAACAGGAAGAAGCCTTCATAAAGGTTAAGAAGCTTATCATGTCTACTAGTACACTATGACCCATCAAAAGAATTAATATTAGTTTGTGACACATCTCCTTATGGGGTGGGAGCTGTGTTGGCACACAGGATGGAAGATGGTTCCGAAAGGCCATTAGGCTATGTCTCCAGAACCCCCTCTGCAATCGAGAAGGGTTATTCACAACTTGAAAAGGAAGGTTTATCAGCAATAGTTGAAGTGAAGAAATTCCATCAGTATCTGCATGGTTGACATTTCACCATAGTGTCAGATCATAAGCCACTCATGGGTTTATTTAGTGAAGATAAAGCCATTCTGCCAATAGCCTCAGCCAGAATTCAACGTTGGGTTTGATTTTATCGGTGTATGAGTACACCACTATGCACTATCCAGGTGTGCATGTTTCAGAATACACAATATATATATATTCCAATGAGAAAGAAAAATTCCGAGGGGAGGGCCCACCATCCATGTTTAACTAAAAAGTTAAAGACAGTTTCAAACTTAAAGACAAAGCATATAATTGCGCAAAATGGGTGGCAGGTCAGAAGATTGGAAAGAATATAAGGAATAGCAAAGTAAACAAAGATTAATAAGGGAAAATTAGAGTATGAGAGAAAGTTAGCTAGTAATATAAAGACAGATAGTAAGAGTTTCTATTGATATTTAAATAAGAAAAGAGTTAACAATGTGAGCTTTGGTCCTATAGAAAATGATTCTGGGGGGATTCATCATGGAAAGTAGGGGGATGGAGGATGAATTAAACAGGTATTTTGCTTTGGTCTTCACTATAGGGGACACAGTAACATTTCAGAAATAGCTGTAAACCAGGAAATGGAAGGGAGGGAAGAACTTGGAAAAATTACAACCACCAGTGAAGTGGTATTGAGAAAATTGTTGGGGCTATGGGCGGACAAATCCCCAGGTCCAAAGGGACTTCACCCTAAGGCCATGAAAGAAGTGGGCAGTGAGATAGTTGACACAATGGTTTTAATTTTCCAAAATTTCCTAGATTCGTGTAAGGTTCCATTAGATTGGAAAATAGCAAATATAACTCCTTTATTCAAAAAGGGAGGGAGACAGAAAGCAGGAAACAACAGGCCTGTTAGCCTAACATTTGTCATAGGGAAAATGGTAGAAGCTATAAAAGATATTATAGCAGGGCACTTAGAAAAATTCAAGACAATCAGGCAGAGTCAACATGGTTTTGTAAAAGGGAAATCATGTTGAACCAATTTATTGGAGTTCTTTGAAGGAGTCACATGCTGTGGATAAAGGGGAACCGTTGGATGCACTGTACTTAGATTTCCAGAAGGCGTTTGATAAAGTGCCACATTAAAGGTTATTGCAGAAAATAAAAGCTCATGGTGTAGGGGGTGACATATTGGCTAGCTAACAGGAGACCGAGAATTGGCATAAATGGGTCTTTTTCTGGTTGGCAGGATGTGTGCAGTTTTGGTCTCCTTATCTGAGGAAGGATGTTCTTGCTATAGAGGGAGTGCAGCGAAGGTTTACTAGACCTGGAATGGCGGGACTGACATATGAGGCTAGCTTGAGTCGCTTAGGAATATATTCGCTGGAGTTCAGAAGAATGAGGGGGGATCTCATAGAAACCTATAAAATTCTAACAGGACTAGACAGGGTAGATGCATGAAGGATGTTCCCGATGATGGGGGAGTCCAGAACCAAGGGGTCACAGTCTGAGGATACTGGGTAGACCATTTAGGACTGAGATGAGAAATTTCTTCACCCAGAGAGTGGTGAGCCTGTGGAATTCGTTACCACAGAAAGTAGTTGAGGCCAAAACATTGTATGTTTTCAAGAAGGATTTAGATATAGCTCTTGGGGCAAAAGGGATCAAAGGATATGGGGAGAAAGCGGGAGCAGGCTATTGAGTTGGATGATCAGCCGTGATCATAATGAATGGCGGAGCAGGCTCGAAGGGCCAAATGGCCTACTTCTGCTCCTATTTTCCATGTTTCTATGAGTGGTGTGCCACAGGGATCGGTACTGGGGCCTCAAACTTTTACAATTTATTTAAATGACATGGATGAAGGGACCAAAGGAATAGTTGCTAAATTTGCTGACAACGCAAAGATAGGTAGGAAAGTAATTTGTGAAAAGTACGTAA
The DNA here is from genome assembly GCF_964194155.1 of Cetorhinus maximus. Taxonomy (NCBI): domain Eukaryota; kingdom Metazoa; phylum Chordata; class Chondrichthyes; order Lamniformes; family Cetorhinidae; genus Cetorhinus; species Cetorhinus maximus. The sequence goes on from NC_135880.1 coordinate 98,855,432, forward strand.
GGAGGCTACAATGTGACATAGATAGGTTAAGTGAGTGGGCAAAGATCTGGCAAATGGAGTATAATGTGGGCAAATGTGAAATCATTCATTTTGGCAGGAAGAATGAGAAAAGGAGCTTATTATCTAAATGATGAGAGATTGCAGAGCTCTGAGATTCAGAGGGATCTGGGTGTCTTAGTGCATGAATCACAAAAGGTGAGTATGTAGGTACAGCAGATAATTGGAAAGCTAATAGAATATTATCATTTATTGTGAGGGCAATTAATTACAAAAGTAGGGAGGTTATTCTTCAGTTGTACAGGGAATTGGTGAGAACACATCTGAGTATTGTGTACAGTACTGGTCTCCATATTTAAAGAAAACTGTAAATATGTTAGAAGCAGTTCAGAGAAGGATTACTAGACTAATACCAGAATGGGCAGGTTACCTTATGAGGACAGGTCAGGCTTGCATCCACTGGAGTTTAGAAGAGTAAGAGGCGACTTGATTGAAACACAAGATCCTAAGGGGTCTTGATAGGGTGGATGTGGAGAGGATGTTTCTTCTAGTGGGAGAATATAGAACTAAGGGTCACTGTTTAAAAATAAGGGGTCACTTATTTAAGAAATTTTTTCTTTCAAGGGTTGTGAATTTTTGGAACGCTCTTCCTCAAAAGGTGGTGGAAGCAGAGTATTTGAATATTTTTAAGGCAGAGCTAGATAGATTCTTGATTAACAAGGGGGTGAAAGGTTATCAGGGGTAGGCAGGAATGTGAGGTTGAGGTTACATTCAGATCAGCCATGATCTTATTGAATTGCAGAGCAGGTTCGAGGGGCTGAGTGGCCTACTCCTGCTCCTAATTCATATGTTTATATGTCCAGTCGTCTCCCGTTACCAGATAGCATTGTACATGCTCCAGTGCCGCAAGAAGTTGTATTTGTGTTGAATTTCTTGGGCTCCTTGCTGGTCTGTGTGAAGCAAATAAGGAATTGAACAAACTGGGATCCAATTTTGTCAAAAGTCCGAGACCAGGTATTGCAAGGATGGTCAAATTCACCGGTGTCTGAAGAGATGAGACCATTCCATGCACATAAAACAGAGTTGCCAAGATGGAATCTTGATGTGAGGCTCAAATATTTCCAATTCTCCAGTCCTCTGGCACCACCCCTGAATCTAAGGAAGACTGCAAAATTATGACCTGTGCCTCCGCATTTTCCAATGTCAATTCCCTCAGTCTCCCTGGATGCCTCTCGTCCTGTCGAGATGCTTTATCCACTTGAAGTTATAAATTGTAAACCCTTCTAGTGTCTGAATTACATCCTCTTTCACTTTGACCTGGTTAGCATCATCTTCCTTGGCAAAGACCGATGCAAAATATTCATTTAATATCTCAGCTATGCACCCTGCCTCCATGTGTAAATCCACTTTGTTATGGACAGGTGGGGGCTTAATTTAAAACAGCCCTGATTTCTCCTCTCACTGTCAGTAAACAGAAAATTATGTCCTTTATGTGGTGGTGTATTTTCCCAATCCATTGGTTTTGGTGTGATCCAATTCCCTATTATTACAGTGTACTAAAAGGGTTAGTTTATTTTTACACACACTCAAAACATGGGAGGGGGTTGTCACCATGTAGCTCCCGGTACATTCAGACAATAAGAGAGGGATAAAGGAAAGAAAGAGGTACAGGGCAAAGACCACAGACAAAAAAAGAATTATTGTTTCACCTGAGTCTAGAGTCCAGAATCCAAAGTCCAATGGTGTATCACTTCAGAGATTAGCAGGCTGAAGCTGATGCTGTGTAATCCACTTTTCCAGTAGCGTATGCTGAGGAGAGCTCAGATCTATCCTGGCTGCTTTCCCAAGGATCGCTCAGTAATACAAAGAGCAGAATTTCCTGTGCCCGCTGGCAGCGGGCGTGATAGGTGGTGTGAGCGGACAATATGGCGCGATGAGTTTCAGGACGGCGGGAAGGCAGGTTGCGATTGTCCGCTCAGCCCGCCAATAGCGGGCCACGTTTCCCGCCATCAGTCGTCAGGAACCTCGTTGTAATACATCAGCAGATCATTATCAGGCCATCCCGCCAGGCTCTTGCACCCACACTGGATCGTCCGTCCACATCGGTGGGAAAGCACGCTAGCATGTTTCACAACAGCACAGAGGCGACATGCACTTGGTGGCCTGCACTTTGGGTGAACTGGAAGTGAGTGCACAGCAACGTTTGCAGAGCTCGCCAGGGTCACCTGTTGCTTTGCAGGCTTCAGGGGCACCAGGGGGTTGGGGTTAAGTGCCGCCCTGCCTCGGAGGTGACTCTTGAAGGTGAGGGGGAGTGGGGGGTATGTGCAGCCCTGCCTCTGAGGCGACTTGAGGGTAAGGGGGAGCGGAGAGCATGTACAGCCCTGCCTCTGAGGTGATTCGTGAGGGTGAGGGTGAGGGAGAGCGGGGCCAAGTGCAGCACCACCTTTGAGACGACTTGTGAGGGGAAGCAAGTGTAGCCTTGCCTTTGAGGCAAATGGTAGCGGGGAAAGGGAGTCCTGTCGTTGAATATAACGCACAAGCATTTGGGGTGGGGGGATAGGGTGGGCGAGGGAAGTGGCCACACATTGGGGAAACCTGTAGAAAGTGACTGTTCCCCTGCAACTGAGGCAGTTCAGGTGCAGAAACATTGATATGATTGGGCTCAAGTTCCTAGCTTACCTGCCTACTTATGCAATGCAGAGGCATCAAAGTGCCACCAAGTTCTCCAGGGCTACCCCCCCTCCAGCACAGACTGCAAACGCAAGAACACTTTGGTAGACTGCAGAGCAGTTGGACTGCATACGTTTTACAATCTCCTCACTAAAGCTGGCCATGTAGCAGTCACTGCTGGAGGCGCTCACTTGCAATGCAAGTCACTGCTGGAGGCGCTCACTTGCAATGCCAGCATCCCGGTTTGGACCAGTCTTCCCCCATGGCTGAAGCTAACAGGGCAGCCATGCAGTGCACTAACTCTGGCCATCCTAATGGTGGCCAGCACGCCCCGGGAAGTGTAAAGGGGCCATCACACTTAACCAGGACAGGTTCTTAGTGCACCCATGCTAACCATCTGTCTCTCTCTCTCTCATCCTGCAGGAGGAGTACATCAGGATCATGGAGCCTGGTGAACTAGCTGTATGCCTGATGGCCTACAGACAATGGAGGAGAGAGCAACTGGCTCCTGGCTGCGCAGAGGCAGGAGCAGCAACCTCAGGAAGAACCTCAGCAACCTCCTGCACACGCCATCCAAGAGCCACAATGAGCCGGCGCCTAGCGACACCCAGGTCTATAGACGCCACTTTTCATTCTTGCCGATGACTGAGAACCAGTGTTGCCAAAGACTGCGAATGTCTGGGGAACTGGTTGCTCACATCTGCCAGTTACTGCAGGATTTGGCACCACAAGGACATGAGGGCATCCACTGCCAGTAGCTGTGAAAGTGACTGCAGTGCTCAATTTCCATGCTAGTGGCTCCTTTGTGGGATCTCTCAAGCCTCCACCCACAAATGCATCCATGACATCACGGATGCCATCTTCACGAGGGCACACAACTTTGTGCATTTCGCCTGGGACCAGGACAGCCAGGGTGCAAGACCAATTGGATTCGCCCAGATCTCGGGTTTCCCACAGGCGCAGGGTGCAATCAACTGCACTCGTGGTGCTCAGATCTCCATCGCAACACATGGTGGACTACATCAGCCGCAAGGGCTTCCATTCGCTGAATGTGCAGAAGGTGTGCAGCCGTCAGAAACGCATCCTGCAGGTGTGTGAACGGTTTCCAGGGTGTGTGCACGACCTACATCCTCCGTCGGTCACAGATCCCTGGGGTTTTCCAGGGTCCACAGAAGCTGCAGGGATGGCTCCTCTGCTGGGGGGGCTACCTGCAGAGGCCATGGCTGATGACACCCGTGGCGGCAGCCTCAGACTGCAGCAGAGTGACAGTATAATGAGGCTCATGCTGCAGCTCGCAACTTGGTAGAGCAGACCATTGGGATGCTGAAAATTAGGGTCCAGTGCCTGGACCAGTCTGGTGGAGCCCTGAGACACAGTCCGCAGAGGGTGTCACGCATTGTCGTCTTCTGCGCCCTTCACAACCTAGCGCTCCAACGGGGAGATGAGCTGGCTGAAGAGGAGCTGGAAGAGCTGCATGTCGTCTCCGATGAGGAGAATGCCAATGGGAATGAGGCTGAGGAAGTCCTCGGAGGTGATGATGACTGGGATGAGGCCCTCGCACTGGCTAGACAAGGCAGGCATGCTTGCTAGGCCCTCATAGCTGCTAGATTTGTGGAGGATGATGATGACATTCAGTGAGGGGACCCCATAGTCCTTTTACATCGCATTTGTGAACGTTTGACTCCAGTCTGGCTTATGGCAGTGCGAATACCCTCTGTGAGAATGCTCCTGTCATGGAGAGGTGCTGGAGGGCCTAATAGTCGCTCGATTGCAGGAGAATGATGACGACATACATTGAAGACACTGCATAAAACTTCACACAGCCAAGAGAATGCCAGACTCCTGTCTGGCCGAGGGCAGCTCGCTTGCACTCCATGATCAGGATCATTTCATGGAGAAGCAGCCATGAAACTTTAGAAGCATCTGATGCTTTGTCAACCTTCAGCACCTGAGCCCTTCAGGAGCTGGAGCACAGCATCAGTGGTCACAGATGCTGATGAGATGGGGGCCAGCCCCTCCTTAAAGGTGCTGAGAGCACACTGGGTCAATGAGAGGACCCTGAGTGCCTGCCTGCTACATTCTGGCAGCAATGATAAGCACTGCCGAGATGCAGGCATCATTAAGGGCTCCAGTGAGTGTGAGGCCAGACCATCACTTTGGTCTGAAGGTTGCACAAAGCACAGGGAAGAGGCCCTGGACTGAGACACCTGCCTTTATCTTGCGCAGAAAGGTTTCACATCTGAGTGACAAGAACATTGCTCATCGGAACAAGGAGCCATAGGCAGGAAGACATTCTTGGGAGTTTATTGACAATATTAAACAATATGTACAAGTGATTAACACCTGTGCCCAGGCTATGCAATCCCCTCTTCCGTGGTTATGTTTGTGGCTGGGTGTCCCTGGAGAGGGAGCATGCGGTGTCTTCCGGCACCGTCGAGGCCTTCCATGCCCAGTGGGCACCACGGGGACTGGGGTACTTTATCGCATTTTGATTTGCTGTTTGTAAGTTTCCTTTAAAATTTGTCTTTAGTTTTACAATTACCCTAACTTAGGGGCTGTGTTTATTTTGTCCCTGATTTTGTTAGTTTATTTGGTGGACTCTGAAAGAGTTAATTCTCCTTAATTGACCTAACCTTGCCGCTACATCTTGATGCTCCCTGGGCATCCACAACGGTGTTGGAGACAGCCTGCTGACTGCGACACCCTGTCTGTGATGACTTTGGCAGGCGTCCTCTGGAGGTCCCAGGCCTGCTTTCAGGGTCCTTTTGTGTGCCAGTGGCACCCTCCTTGGCCTATGGAGCTAGAGCTGCTGAGGTCACAGGAAGAGGGGAGTCGGATGGGCCTGACACCCTTGGAGTCACCTGGATGGATGGGCCTGGAGTGTGCTCCTGCGGATCCTCCTCCCTATAGGTTCCCAGGCTGACTCCTTGAGGAGCAAAGGTAGCTAGAGTGAGATCGAGCTGCCTGTCCACCCCTCTTGCTTACACATTGTTGGAGGCCAACTATGGCATCAGCAGTGAAGTTGAGCCAGCGCAGCAGTGCAGAAACAAAATCCTGGGCCAAGATCTGCATGGCCGCAGCCACCCTGCCAGCTTTGACCTCGGTGCGTTGGCATGCTGGCGCTATCACCTTGGAGCGAAGGCGGTCGGACTCCTCCATTGTGCCTTGCAATCTGAAGAGTGTAGCTGACATCCCTTCCTGATGTTCCTGAGCTTGCCTTTGCAGCCCCAGCAGCTGCGACATGACCGAGTCCAGAGGCTCATCATCTGACTCGGATTCAGCAAATTTCTGGTCTTCGGCTGTCCTTTGAGTGCCGGGCACCTGGGAAGCTCGGTGCCACTGAGATGTGTGTCTCCACACTGGTGGAGGGTGTGGGTGAGCGCTGTGATGGGACTTCAGGGAGGGTGCCTCCAGATTCTTCTTCAGCGGTTTCTTCGGGGCTTGATTGGAGGCCCTGAGTCATGGATTCTTGTCGGCTGATTGACAAATGTGCGCTCATGGCATGGTTGTCTGATGGATGTTGTACTGCTGGATCCTCACTTGGTAGAGCAGCGCCGACCTCACCATCAGCACAGGACCGGTCCATATCCTTGCACGCCAGTTGGATGACTGTTTTCAAAGTCCATGAAGACCTTGATTTCGGGCCTTCCGCCACCAGTCTGCGACCTCTCTCTCTTGTGTGCCAGCTTGACCTGCATGGATAGAGATGGAGAAAGTGTAAACAGAATGCCTGCCAGGCCAGATGATAAATGTGCCTGGTCTGTGCAGGTGGTATGGTCCCATGGACAGGATATGGACAATGACGGTGAGTGTGAGAGAGTGAATGGTGATGTCTCTTGAACTGGCAGTGAGTGAGGGCCCTGTGAATGTGTCTGGGGTTTGAGAGTGTGAGAGTTGAGAGTAATGAAAAGAGTGACTTACCCTGGCGGCGCGGAGATCATTCATCCTCTTGTGGCACTAGGTGGCCATCCTCTTCTGAGGAGCATTGGTGCTAACCACCGCTGCCACCGCCTCCCAAGCCAGATTGGTCACATTGCTGCCCGTCCTGCGGCCAGAGCGGGGATACAGGGCATCCCGGCAGGCCTCCACGGCACCCAGCAGTTGCTCAAGGGTCCCGTCATTACACCGGGGCGCTGCAGTTTTCTTGCCTTTGAGGGCCATGTCTCCCAGGCAGCAATGGTGAGCTGGAAGCAATGAGTGCTGTCCTTGCGGCTGGCCATTAAATATGCGCCTGGCGTGATGCAACGGCAGGGTGATGGTGGGCGGGCAAATAAGGGGCCCGCCCGCCTGCCATGGAAACGGCGTGTTTCCTGGGAGTGCATGAATAATGAGGTGGGCTTGGGATGATACGGCCTGAAAACATGCCATTGCCTATGGCGAGTAAAATGTCGTTTTACCCACCGCTACCGCACTTAATGCAAATTTGGGAAAATTCCGTCAAAGTTTGCGTCTCAATTTATAGTACTTTTGGTACAATTGTCAATCACTGATGTTGCTTTAGCACACGAATCGCATAGTCTAATGAACGAGTGGGATACTTTGTGCTTCGGATGTTCCATTATCTCAATGTTTGGCCTCGGAGTTTGTTAGCGTCTGGGGCCTGATGACTCCCTGTCTGTTTCCTTATCTCCTTAATACCTTGTTTACACAAGCTATGAAGGCCATTAAGTTTTATGGCTTGTGATTTTTAGTTGGTTCCACAGTACTGGCTACATATGCCTGCAGTGTTGGCTATATTTCTCATCATTTATAGAAAGAGCTCTCGTAGCTACATTTGTCTATTCTAAAGCTATTAATGTACATCTTAATATCAATCTTGGTATGAAACATTTTCAGTTACCTCACTTCAGGCCCTACTCCACCTTTTACCATCCTTTTATATGCCTATAGAAGACTTTGAAATCCCCTTTATGCCAGCTGTCGATTTCTTTTCATACTCCCTCTTTGCTTCTCTTATTTGCTTTTTCACCTCCCCTATATAGCCTTCTATATTTAGCCTGTTTCTTGATTGTATTTTTGACCTGACATCTGTCATATTCCAATTAGCTCATGGTTCAGGTAGGAATCCAGAGATTATTACCTTTTGAGGTTCTGCTTCTTAATTTAGCCCCTAGCTGCTCATAATGCCAAAGTAGAACCTTTTTCCTAGTCCTATTTATGTTGTTATCCTGACAAGTGGATTCTCCTCAATCCACTGCAAGTTCCTTTTGAGCCCCTAGCTGATGTCCCAAACCCTGGCATCGGGTAGGGAACAGAGCCTTCTGGACTCAGCCGCAGAGAACTGTCTGTGCCCCTGACTATACTGTCCCTCACTATCATGACAGTTCTATTTATTCCTCCTGCTTCAATGGATTCCTGCATCACAATGCTATGGTCCATTCGATCAACCTCCCTGCAGCCCCTGCTCTCATCCGTACAAGATGCAAAATCCTCAAACCTGTTGGACAATTCTGAGCACTGAGGCTCCTCCAATGCTGCCTTCTGAATCTCCATATGTGCCTCACTTGCAGCCAGACCCTCCTGTCGTTGACTGCAGATGAAATTCAAAGTGCCTAGCCTAAAGGGTGTCACTGCCTCCTGGAACAAAGTGTCCAGGTAACCTTCCACCTCCAAAAGTGCAAGTGTCTGAAGCTCAGACTCTGACTCATCAACTCTGAGTGACATTTGCTGACACCTACTACAGATGTGGTTGCTGTGGATCACACAGGTTTCCACCAGCTCCCAAATGCTACAGCTGCATCACATCATTTGCTCTGCCATCTTTATTGATTTTTATTTAATTCTTTAAGCTTAGAACTCGATAATTATCTGTAGCTTTGCGGTGTAACTATTTGAGCTCTAAATTTAATGCAATACGTGTATCTCCCCAGTATCAGTTTAAACTACTGTCCCTGTGTAGAGAATTTAAAAAACTTAAAATTCACCAACTACTCACCTATCTGCTCACCTAATTAATGCTCTCAAGGTTCAGCTATCATGATCACTGCTGGTCTCTGGCTCCCCCTCTTGGTCCACTCTTTTTTTTATAAAAGGCCAGAGCAGCACCTCCTCCCTCACTGCCTCTTATTCCCTCACTCACCAAATTCCCAAGCTCACGTCTGTTTTGGGCTCCACTCGGTGACGAGCTGCTATCTTCATGCTTGCATACTTTGTACGCATCGCAATACATCCTGTATTTACACTGGCTGAAATTGTACAGAGATGAGTCAGCATTGTTGGCTAGAAAATCCAGTTCAAACTAGCTATCTGATCAACTAATTGTAGCTGTCTCTCCAGTAGGGAACTTGTTCATCCCTGACTAAGAGTGAACAAATTTAAATTTAACAGTAAATTGTAGTTAAATGCAAACAAATTTTAGAAAGAGATTAACCTTTAAACTTAAAATTCCCTCATTCAACAATTTCCCAAGAGTATACTCTGAGCTACACTGCCTCTTATTCCCTCACTCACCAAATTCCCAAGCTCACGTCTGTTTTGGGCTCCACTCGGTGACGAGCTGCTATCTTCATACTTGTTTACTTCATCCATTTTCTGGTTTGGCTGATTTGGCTGGATTGTCCTGAAAAAATCAGCACAACCTAATGGCAACTCCAGGCCCAGATATCTTGCATATGGTTTTGCTGTGTTTTCACAGCATTAAACTTGATGCAGATAAAAATTATGTCCAGTAAAAAAAACCCCACCCCATTTACAGTTTCACAGAATAATGGGTAAGAGTTATGAATTTCAATCCCCAATGATCTAGAGGAAGGGGGCGCCCGACCATAGAGGGGGCCAGCAATGGAGGCGCACTCCCCGTCCAAGGCCTGAGCAGGATGACATGACCTGCTTCCCCACATTCCTTAACCCCCCCCAAACAAAATTGGGGCTGCACAGGAAATGGTCCTTCAGTGGCCATTAATAGGTCACCCAAGGGCTTCAATGGAGTTAGGGCATGCAGGTTGCCCTAGGCCTCGCCCTTGCCAACCTCTTTTTGCCAACCTCTTTTCCCCACCCCCCACCCCTCCTGTGAATTTGCAGGCAGGAGGGTGGCAAGGAGGCCACCTGTTGTATTTTACAGGCCCACCCCTCTCCCATCCACTCACCTGCAAACCTGCTGGTGGAGGCCTGTAAGTTTCTGGCCCAGAATAGTATAGAATAAAGATAGAATTTGATTTATTCAGCCATTGTAAATTCTTCTCCTACTTCTTTTCTCTCCCCACGCCTAGTGGTGTATAAGGCAGACGAGACGTGTGCTTACATCAGTTTCCATAGCTGGTTTTGCTGTCGCTAGAGGCTTTAGCTTGAGGGCTACCATTCTGCGCCAAGCATGGCTGACCAGGCGACTCTCCCATTCTTTACCGCCTTCCATATGGGTATTGGAAGGATTTACAGGTTGATAATCAGTCTGTTTGGCCACCTTAAGAACACACCTTCCATGGACATCAAGTGCTCGAGTGGGACTCAAATCTGGAAATTCTGGCTCAGAGGCAGGGACACTACCCACTGCACCACAAGACCTCGCCTACCATTATAAATTACATAGGAATTAAAATCAGAGTTTGTAACATAAAATTGTCATTTAAGATGAAGTTGTTCTCTAGTGTGCTGACATAGACAGTTTGCATCATAAATGTAGACAGCATAATTTATATTTTAAATTATAATGGATTTATAAATCCAAGAACAGAATATATGATTTCAAAATGTAAACTCAAATACATTTAATCTAATTATCCCTCTGCTGTATAAACCTGCTTTAAATGAAGCCTACATTTGGCCTTGACTCTCGGTTTTATCCAAGAGATCAACTGGGTGTTTAAAATAGGATATAGGAAAGATAATGGGCCTGATTTTTCAGTCCCAGTGGGACTTAGAACGAGATAAGTGGGTGCTAAAATTAGTGCCATGGTTTCCTGGCTTCATCTAGTCCTTAGGCCATTCCCTGGAGACGGGTTGGGGTGACACAGCTACTTATCCATATGCAGCAGTAGCCAATTAATTATTAAGGGCCTGTTAATGGAGGCATACTGGAATTTTCCAGTCAACCTTCAGATTCCTGCAGGTGGCAGGGGCTAGTTTAACTGCCTGGAGGAGACCTCATGGCAAGGCCAGAAGACCAGCGTTCCAGCGAGACCTACAAGCCCTCCTTAGCTACCTTCCTGCCTTCCTTGGTGCAGCAGCAGCCTCAGGCTGCTCTGCAGAGGGACTTTCCCACCCCCCCGCCCACAAGTTGTACCTTACCTGACACCACAGCCTGCTGCATCTTTCAAGCTGAATGGCCTCTGACCCTCCACCTTTGAGAACCCAACCAGGCAGCAAGCCTGCCCTCTTGCCATTGATTGGCCGTCTGAGGAAAATCACAAGTAGCTATTTCTCATACAACGCAGCTTCTGACCACATTTGAGTCTGATAGTAGAGTTCAGAAGCCCACAAGGTAAATCTTGCCCAATGTGTGGTTTTACAGTGTACACATTTTTATTTTCCTTATGCATGGATGGCAATTTGAGTAGTTTATTTCATAAAGATGTGAACATGCTCAGTAATAACAATGCACCAGGACTTGGGCAATGTCCAGGCTTGGACTGACAAGTGGCAAGTAACATTTGTGCCACGCAAGTGCCAGGCAATGATCATCTTCAACAAGAAAGAATATAACCATCGTCCTTGGTTAATGGCATTACCATCATTGAATCCACTACTATCAGTATCTTGGGGGTTACTATTGACCAGAAACTGAACTGGACTAGCCATATAAACACTGTGGCTACAAGAGCAGGTCAGAGGCTAGGAATCGTGCGACAAGTAACTCACCTCCTGACACGCCAAAGCCTGTCCAGTATTCACAAGGCACAAGTCAGGAGTGTGATGGAATACTCCCCACTTGCCTGGATGAGTGCAGCTCCCACAACACTCAACAAGCTTGACACTGTCCAGGACAAAGCAGCCCGCTTGATTGGCATCACATCCACAAACGTTCACTCCCTCCACCACCGACGCACATTAGCAGCAGTGTGTACCATCTACAAGATGCACTGCAGGAACTCACCATGGCTCCTTAGACGGCACCTTCCAAACACACAACCACTACCACCTAGAAGGACAAGGGCAGCAGACACATTGGAACACCACCACCTGGAAGTGCACCTCCAAGTCACTCACCATCCTGATTTGGAAACATATCGCTGTTCCTTTGCTGGGTCAAAATCCAGGAACTCCCTTCCTCACAGCACTGTGGGTGTACCTACACCACATGGACTGCACTGGTTCAAGAAGGGCAGCTCACCACCACCACCTAGAGCAACTAGGGATGGGCAATAAATGCTGGCCCAGCCAGCGAAGCCCACATCCTGTGAATGAATTTTTTGAAAATGCAGGACAGGTTCTAATATACCCACATGTGAGGAGAAAATAGCTACATGAACTTTAATGGAGCAGTTAAAGGATAGAGTTGGAATTGAATTATTTTTAACTAATGTTTCAAGAAGATACTATTGTCAGAAGCAATATTAAATAGATTTCTGTTTTTCATTAACTCAGAACACTTTTTTTATGTTGTACTTATATAGTCGGGTTTTTTTGAGAATTATTTGATATCAGAATTGCTCAAGTAGTGTTCTTTAAATTTTAATTTAGGTGAACTTTTCATCATTGGATGTTCATTTACACACTGAAGCTCTGCTGAGTTCCCTTCATTTCCTGAAGAGCCTTATCCCATATTCAGAAACCAAGGTCAGCTCAGATGAACAAGTATCTGGTATTGAGGGGAAGAAAGAAGAGATCCTCACAAAGAAAAAAACAGGTAAGAAATATCCAGGTCCAATTTTTCACTTTCTTTATTAGATAAAATAACTTCAAATCAGTTTTCTTGCCATCCCTTTAAGGTGAAGATTCATGCATAATTTTCCAATATTTTCTTATGGGGGAGAATTTTCTCCCCGTCGTGCGGGCTTGGTGGGAGCGGGTGCATGGCCGATCGCCGCCTGTGATCGGCTGCGCGCCCCCGTTTTATGTGGGTGGGCCAATTAAGTCCTGCCCAGCGTGACGCACACTCGGAAGTGCTCAGCGCTCCCTGTGGAAGCGGGGGGAGGAGGGAGAGTCGAGATCTATGCTCTTTCGCGCATGCGTGCGAAAGAGCGCAGAAATTTCCCTGAAGCACAGAGCTGCCTCAGGGAGATTACTTTGATTATGAAAACTTGAAGTAAAGAATAGAAAAAAATATTCAAACACGTACCCTCATGTGACAGTGTCACATGAGCTAGGACATGTCAATGAATTTTAATAAAAAATTTTATTAAACTTATAAACCCTTCATGAAACCTTGTCCCGCCTATGGATGAGGTTCCATGAAAAATGCGAAGGCCACTGGGCTTAGGGTTGGACGGGCAGCCCTGTTATGAGTTCAGTCGGTATTTAAATGGCCTTAACAGACCTTTGATAGTTTGGCGGGCGCGCAGCCGACTCCAGTGCGTGCCTGCCAAACTGAAGATTGGAATGACGAGCGGTGATATCAGGACGCACGCCCGATGTCACCATGCATCATTTCATGAGTCGGCAAGCGGGGCCCACCCCCGCATGCCGACCAGAAGATTCACACCATGGAGAACTACCAGTAGGCTTAGATTTTAAGAATGCCAGTAATGCACATTTATCTTGTGTAAATTAAATGATGGTTGGCACTAGGTTTTTCGACCATGGTGAACAATACAACCAGTCCAATGTTTTTCTTATCTTTTATTAACATATTTTTCAGCTGGAGGTATTGGATAACAATCAGGTGCCACATTTTTTTCCTCTGCCCTTTGTAATGTCTTTTTGTAGCTCAGTACCATCCTAGATACTCCATTGACGCACAGCCAAAGGAGAAACTTCTTATTCGTGCATACCAAAAGAACTCCCATAACTTTGCTCAAGGCATGCCAGAGGCTTTGGTATTTTATAACATTTAGGATTGTTAATGCCTTTTAGGTCATCGGCAGCATGATGATTAGTAAGTTTGCGGATGACACAAAGATTGGCCGGGTGGTTAACAGTGAGCTTGAGTGTCTTGGGCTACAGGAAGATATAGACGGGATGGTCAAATGGGCAGATAAGTGGCAGATGGAATTTAACTCTGAAAAGTGTGAGGTGGTATACTTTGGAAGGAGTAATTTGACCAGGAAGTATTCAATGAATAGCATGGCACTGGGAAGTTCTGAGGAACAAAGGGACCTTGGCGTGTGTGTCCATAGATCTCTGAAGGCAGAGGGGCATGTTAGTGGGGTGGTGAAAAAGGCATATGGGACACTTGCCTTTATCAATTGAGGCATAGATTACAAAAGTAGGGAGGTCATGTTGGAGTTGTATAGAACCTTGGTGAGGCCACAGCTGGAGTAGTGTGTGCAGTTCTGGTCGCCATATTATAGGAAGGATGTGATCACACTGGAGGGGGTGCAAAGGAGATTCACCAGGATGTTGCCTGGGATGAAACATTTAAGTTATGAAGAGCGGTTGTATAGACTTGGGTTGTTTTCGTTGGAGCAGAGAAGACTGAGGGGTGACCTGATCGAGGGGTACAAGATTATGAAGGGCATGGACAGGGTGGATAGGGAGCAGCTATTCCCCTTAGTTGAAGGGTCAGTCACGAGGGGGCATAAGTTCAAGGTGAGGGGCAGGAGGTTTAGGGGGGATGTGAGGAAAAACTTCTTTATCCAGAGGTGACGGTCTGGAATGCACTGCCTGGGAGGGTGGTGGAGGCGGGTCGCCTCACATCCTTTAAAAAGTACCTGGATGAGCACTTGGCACATCATAACATTCAGGGCTATGGGCCAAATGCTGGTAAATGGGATTAGGTATGTAGGTCAGGTGTTTCTCATGTGTCGGTGCAGACTCGATGGGCCGAAGGGCCTCTTCTGCACTGTTATTCTGTGATGCAAAATGCAGCAATTGGAAACCTATCTCCTTTTTTTAAGCACTATTAGGGAATGGGAGCATGTTAATTTCTCATTGGACACTGCTCTGAACTTTAGCAGCAGTCTGGAATGGGGATTCTGGGGCTTGGGGAGTGAGGTTGATGGTGGTCAGCATCACATTTCAGGCATACTATTTTTTTGTTAAAGAGTGTTGTGGAAGATGGGCTACAGAAATACTTGAAAGGAAAGATGAGAGGAAGCCAAATGAAGCACAAACGCCACAATGAACTGCTTGAGTTGTTTCTGTGCTATATATTGTATTCAAGCTGGGCTACCCATCCTTTGTTGGGGAAATAAAGGGATGAAGATTGAAAATAAGATTTTTTAAAAATAATGTAAGGAAAACAGCCCAGATCTTCCGGGGAGCAGCAATACAGGGCACGCTGCTGCTGCTGCTGTGAAGATTTCTGTGCCCCAACATTTTTTGTGCTGTTTCTTCTGGGACTTGCAATGCTGGCTGCGATGGATCAGATGAGCCTTTCAAGGAGAAGACAAGTGAAGAGATTACACCCCCACCCCCGGCCCTTTTATGACATTAGGTGCTGTATCTTTCAGTGGATGGGTGAGTGGGTGGTGGGATGAGAGCAGATGGCCGGGTTGCATCGGGGTAGTAGGGTCAGGTTCCGGGAAGTCGTAGGTTTAGGTCGGGGGGTGGGGGTAGTTGGGTCGCGGGGGGTTGTGCTGGGAGAGAGGGTCAGTCGTGGTGGTGATTTGGGGGGATGGGAGGCAGGGAGGGGTCAGTTATTGGTGCTCAGTTCAGTTATGCTGATGAATCACTGAGCTAGACCAGAGATTAACCATGGACAAACATTTCCAGGGTAAGTATCCAGGTACGTCACGCGTATATGGTCCAAATCTCCAACACTGAGATCAGTGTAAGAGAAATTTGGGTAGTGTCTCAAGCAGCTAAAACCAAGCCATCAGAAGTTCAGAGTTCCCAGGCAATGCATGTGCATGCGGCAGGATTTCCACAGGGTCCCAACGTGCATCATAGCCTTAAGTCTAGATTTTGCAGCTGTGAATCTCTGAAGATTCAGGCCAGTGTTTTTGTGAAGTAATAAGCTGAGATATTTGACATACAGACTTAGTGAGATAGGTATTCAATCTGAAAATCAGGCCACAAAAATCTTTCTATAAAGTAATTTATATGAAGCATTTCTTATATTCCACAGATTTCATTCAACAATTCACTTAATTATCTTCTTTCACGCGATTATTTTTTTAAAAAATAATTTTAATCCAACAAATATGAAACACAAGTACCTAAATTCACACAGGATTATTATACTCAAAAACATTGTTTGACAAAAAATATTTATTTTCGCAATTCATTTGGTTTCATTTGTTTTGCTCTTCTTGACTAGTTAATTAGATTTAAAATTTTTACTATACGATTTCTACTAATCGTTCTATACTTCCTCAGTGTCACTGTCAAAATCCTCAGGTTCAAAATTACTGTTATGACGTGGCAGATGATGCGTGCCAGGTGGACCAAATCCAAGAGGGAAACTTGGTTGCGCTATCACAACAGTTTTGTAATTTGTATTTATTATGAGAAGATGTGTGCACTGAAATCGGAAGTAATGAGTCCACTAAGACATTTAGAGATTTTTAAAAATTAAATTAAAATATTTATTAACAAAATAAAAGATTTCAAGCACATATGAGACTACAATTACTCACTACTATAATAAATCCTGGAATTCCCAATTAACCTGACCCCCAGTTACACCCCTTTAAAGCAACAGTCCAAAATAGATTTTAGATTTAAAACAAACTCAGCAAGTTAACACAATACCCACTTGACAGTGGAATTCCAAACAGCTTTTCTGCAACTTCAGTTTCGTTATAGCAGACTTCTACACAAATGGTTGGAGGCTTCTTGAAGGTTTTTTCACACTATCCTGTTAGATCTTACGTGGCCTTCTCCCACATAGCCTTTCATGCCCCTTTATATATGTTTCTTTTTAATGTGTAAATCCTATTGTTCCATGTGCCTTTGAAACTGTATCTTCCTCCATAATATAAAAACTTTCATGTTGCCAATATTGTCAGTGACCTTTGGAGAAAAATAAACACACTCCTTAGCCTTGTTTATCTGGATAGTTGTAAACAGACTAAAATCCCTTTGAAATCCAAATCTCTTAATTTATCTAAAAATGCAAATTCCCCTCACACCTTACATGCTAAGCCAGCATCCATGTTTACTCATTAGCATGTCAAGCACCTAGCATCTTTTTATGATTTCAAGCTTGCAGTCTACTTGACTCCAAATGTAATTAAACCACACAGAAATACCCAACTATACTTACCCCCATAAACCCACTTCACAATAAACCAGAAAATATTACGAAAATTATTATACTTTCATCATATCTACATCTACACCTATTTCCTCAATGTCTGTTAATACTCTGAATATTTCACCATCAGTCTCAAATCTGTAGTATCATTCTTTACATGTTCTGTTACTGTCTGCATCTTCAGTGTTTGTTGAAACAGTAAGTATTTCCTGATAGACCACATTAGAAGTTCTTCCTTGAGCCAACCTAAAGAGATTTCTTGGCAATTCTTCTCATCTGTTTGCTGATATTTTGCTGATGATGTTTTTCAAGAAGTGTTTTGATTTTGTTGCTCCCATAGAAGAATATTCACTGGGTCAGGTGGCATGCTTAAGGGTGGCAATCGCACTTTACCATTTGCACAAACCTTGAAAGTGGCTGTTTTTTCCACTTTGCCGCATCATAATATTTACATACTGCAGAATATAATTGTGGCAGTAGATCAGAGTCAGCCTCATAGGTGCGGAATTTCATGGAGTTGGCAATGCACTGTGGACCATTTAAAAATGGTGGATGAGACCCACATGCAGAAGTCCTGCCTCATTTCAAACATATTCAATATTTCAAAGGGCAAGGACCAGGGCGTGATTCACACAGGAGGGAAAGCCGAACTTAGTGATGCCAGTTGAATTTAGTGCTGAGTGTAAACAGACCCCATTTTGGCTATAGCAAGGGCTTTAACTCGCAGTGTAGAAGTCACAAATTGATGGAGTAGACATAAAAGCTCTTGAAGGGCGGTAAGGTCTGTTTAAGTGTTGTGATTTGATGTTTTTTAAATAACCCGCTCTTTAAACTTTAATTTGAAAAAGGCTGAAGCTGTTAACGAGAGTTTAACTAACCTGCTGAACTGCTTTGATTGGTTTATCTCAGGCTATCTCGTGTAGGTTAGGAAAAAAACATTTGTTCCTGCAGTTTCAATAGTCTTTTGTTGACATTCCCCAAGAACTACTGTTCTGTCATTAATTCCTGGTTGAGTTTCAAAAGCTATAGTTATCTCAGCAGATGTTCTGAGTTCACAGATTGACAGTTTAAAGAGGCTATTAAAGGACTAGCTGCCTTTGTGGCTACTGAATAAAACTTTGTTTTTATAAGAGATTGAACACTTTAGATTTAAAAGCTTTGAATGGGTTTCATTAATCAGAGTCTTTTCGCTATCAAGTGTGCATGAATGACAGCTGTCAGGTTGTTAGAAATTTAATTTTATTTCATCTCCACATGGCCTCTGAGGCCTGCCTATGGTGGATACTGGGTGATTGGCTGTGTAGGTAGGATGGGGATATGGGGTATTGGGGAGGGGTTGCAGGCATAAGTTGTCAAATAGGGGTAAAGGGGATACGAGGGGCTGTGGGTGGGCAGACATGATGGACATGTAGGGTATAAAGGGACATGAGGGGTGGGTAGGGGACATGAGTTGGTATTGAGGAGCCTTGGGAGTGTCATGGGGGTGGTGAAGGGGTGTGAGTGATGAGGGCTAGAGGGTCCACCAGTTTCTAAAGCAACTGGCCCTAAGTCCCAGCGCATCAAGGTGAGCCTACTAACCAGTCAACCTCGGCACTCCTTTGCCCCCATGGCCGTCTACAATCTATTTCAAAGGTCAGGGGGCCCAATTCTATCCCATCCACGGACTTCACTTCTTTACCATCATCTTGAACATTCAACTAATAGTTAAACATATCAGTAACTTTGCCAGCAGACCCTATGGCCAGGATTTTCCCCTCGGCGATTTGGAGGTGGGGCCCGGTCACCGATGGGAAAATGACGCAGGATGACGTCGGGAGGAATCCCCGATGTCATCCTGGGCCATTTAAATTTTTAGGAAGGTGGGCGGACAGCGAAATGGTCTATCGAGACCATTGACAGGCTAGTTAAACTACTTAAAGACCTGCTCGGCCAACCTGAAGGCTGGCGGGCAGGCCAGGAGCCCCAGCGGGCTTCTGATTATTCACGAAACTTCATCCACTGGTGGGATGAAGTTTCATGTCCGTTTTGTACAAAAATAATAAAGTTTATGTGTTCTTTATTAACATGTCCCATCTCGTGTGGCATTGTCACATGAGGGGGACACGTTAATAATTTTTTAATGTTTCTATTTTTAAAGCTTTTACCACTCAGTATTCTCCCTGAGACAACACTTTGCCTCAGGGAGAAGTGCGCTCTTTCGTGCGTATGCATGAAAGAGCGCACTTTGACAGATGGGGAATCCCTCCCCCCCCCTTCCTGTCGGGGATGCCGCTGGGCGGCCCACTTAAAATGGCGGCGGGCCCCGTTTCAGCGATGGGGGTCAGCTGCCTGACCGCCGCCAAGCCGGTGGGGCCCGCCCGCCATCCAAGGGCAAGATTCTGCCCTATAATTGTTGTATTATTCTGTTCACTACACCTGTCTGGAGTATATTCACCTATTCATCAGTCTGGGAAGTTGATATGATAGCTCTGTGATGTGTGTCATGATTGCTTACATTACCCATATCTAGCCCTGGATCTACAATATCCTGTCCTCAGGACCTTCATCAAAAAGATATGAGCACTTTCAATGATTTTTATCAGTTGCTCAAAGTCCAAGATTTTATAATTAATTCTGATTAATCATGAGGAATGAACGTTTGCAATTTGATTGCTATGTTTGATAAGTACTGTCTTACCATCATGACCTAATACCTTACCAGGGCCTTTCCATTCCCTTTGACCTACTAAATCGCCTGAATTGATGTCTCTCTATGATGGCCTTATACGATGTCTCAAAGCTCTCCAATTTTTTCTGAGACTTCAGCCTTGATGCAAGCCAGTCTTCCTGTATGTAAAACAATCAAATCTGCAGAAAATATGGAACTTCTAGAGCAGGAAAACTACACATACAATTTGGGCTTTCGCCAATAGACTAATTAATAAGGACCATATATGCCAATCAACTGGAATGAATTCTTTGCATCAATTCAACATTATAGGTACCTCTCTAGAGACTACATCAGTACTTATAGAATGGCTTGCTCAGCTATTTCACACAGAAATGTGTTATCAATGCCAAACCTAAAACAAGCAGTAATTTTATATCTTGCATCTATCCTCACTACTTAGTGAATCAAGGTAACATTTTGGCTAAGATAAAAGCAAAATACTGCGGATGCTGGTAATCTGAAACAAAAACAAAAATTGCTGGAAAAACTCAGCAGGTCTGACAGCATCTGTGGAAAGGAAGACAGAGTTAACGTTTCGAGTCCCTATGACTCTTCATCAGAACCCATTTGTAACATTTTGACTAATCTGTCCACATAGTTGTAGGAGTCTGTGACCAAGAAATTCAGCCCAAGACTAAAACTCCTGTGACCAGTATAATTTGTTCAAATTTACCACAATCTTCATCCTCTTCCTCAGAATTCTCTGCTTCACATGTCATTTCGAGTTTCACACCTCCCTGCTTTGGGCAGTTCATCACATGATTCTTCAGGACACACCTGAAGCACCTAAGAACTATTCTTTGGGCATTCTTGGGTTTTGTTTCCTTATTATTTATGTTCTACTTCTCTCTTTTGCTGTAATAGCCAAATCTGCCAAAGGTTCTTTCATCCTCATTCCACCTGCCTTTGACCTTTCCATTATGTTGATGCCTCTCTCCAGTATCTGGACCATTTCAAAATCTGGCAATCATTGTTGTTTGTCACCGCAGAATGTTCCATTTGTTCCACGAAGGCAGAAGGAAATGTCTGTTTCCCCAGGAATTTTTTCAAGGCAGCAGACAGAGGATCCAATAGGGTCTCCCTCTCCAAGTAACGGACACCAGTTGGAGTCAAGTGCCAGTCCATAGGAGACATCTTTGCACAATCCAGCAATTTATGTGCTTTTTTCAATATTTAAGATCCCCAAATGAATTTTGTGAATCTTTTCTTTGAATGTCCAAGCTACATTCCACCATTGAATGACCATCTATTTTTCAAAATCTTTTAAAGTCTGACCATTTTCAAAATCTTTTTAAGTCTGACCATGTCCCACTGGCATTTAACAAATCATCTTTCTTGTAAATTTCGTTCAATGACTTCAATAGAAGGTCAAAACCTTTGTCACTATCCAACTGATAGGCATCCAGCTCATAAAATACTTGATTTCTGATCTTATTTCTGCTAGGAAAGGATAATGCCAAGGCCATACCTTTGATAGGAGTGTAACCCATGTCCATACATATACTTCAGTCTTCGACTGGTTATGTGGTTCAGTCTCTGAGAACATAGGAGGGTAATCAGACCCTGACAATTTACCCTTGCTTTTTGTCATTTTTCACAATGGCTACTGGGATTGTAATTTTCAGCCTGAAAATATTTTTTATTTTTCAACCTTCACCTTTAGACAATAATTACTGTGTTCTACTTCAGAAAGTCAATTAGCAAAGGATTCGATCTTTGCTGGAATCAATCTTTACACACTTTTATATTTATTTAGAGTTGCACATTATAAGCATAGATGGACTAACTCAACAGTTTTAGTGTCTCTACTTATCAGGAGCTCAAGCGAATGCCCTATTAACGTCTACCACCTGTGTATTATTAAACCTACTTAACAGATTCTTGGGGGAACTCCAGAGGTAATGATGTAGGAACAGGAAGAGAATATTTTTCTGCAGATATAGTTATGACTGAACCAAGTGAGGCAGTTCCACTAACTTGGGCAATGGAGGAGAGCTGTTGGAAGATAATGGTGTGGTTGAACATATCAAAGACTGCGGAGTAGGTGAGGAGGGTAATGCACCACAGTCAAAGAGGATGCTACTTGTGACTTTGTGGCAGGCGTGGAAATCTGACTAGAGAGATTCAAATAGGAAGTGGTGAGAAAGTTGGATCGATTTAGGAAACAGTGGCATGTCCAAGGAGATTGGAGATCAGATCATCTTTAAAATCTGGGACTCTGGGGTAGGATGCAAAAAAATTTTGAAAGTATTCG
The DNA here is from genome assembly GCF_964194155.1 of Cetorhinus maximus. Classification (NCBI taxonomy): domain Eukaryota; kingdom Metazoa; phylum Chordata; class Chondrichthyes; order Lamniformes; family Cetorhinidae; genus Cetorhinus; species Cetorhinus maximus. The sequence goes on from NC_135880.1 coordinate 98,877,296, forward strand.
CAATGAGGGTGGCATTAAAAACTGACAGCCATCAACATTGACAAGCAAATAATTTATGCCAACTGGCAATGACAAATAAAGTGCTCTTTATGCTTTAATTTATGCACGTTGTGCGCTTGATAAACAATACTTTAATTATGCCTTCAACTTTCATTGTTTTGAATCATTTTTAAGTTGATTCCATATCTGTATTTTACACTTCATTCACTTCTGAAAACATGTCGGGGAGAGTTGAGAATTCTTCCTTCCCTATTCTCTACGTTCTTTTGAGTGTTCTACCTAGCTTGATATGTTCTGCAGAAATCAGATCCACGTGTTGATTATGCAGAAACAACAATTTATATATAGCATCTTTAATGTAATGAAACATCCCAAGACACTTAACAGGAGCAAAGTAAAACAAAGTATGATACTGAGCCGCATAAGGAGATATTAGGTCAGATGATCAAAAGCTTGGTCAAAGAGGTAGGTCTTAAGAAGAATCTTCAAGGAGGAAAATGAGGTAGAGTTGGAGATAAAGGGAGGTAATTCCAGAGCTTGGTTATGCAACTGAAGGCACAGCCACCAACGGCGGAACAATTATGATTGGGAATGCATGAGAGGCCAGAATTAGAACAGCACAGCTATCTCAAAGGGATGCATGTAAAAATGGTATCATAAATGGGCAAAGCCTCACACAATCTCCACCTCCCCTGTGAATGTGATGAACATACCCACCCTCGGGGGTGGAAGATGCACATCATTCACTCATTCACTTACTTTTATTCACACTCTCTCTCTCTCACACACACACACACACACACACGTACACACATTGGAGCTTACACAATGTTATCTAATAGGCAGATAATTTGCCTCTATCATTTTTTTGGCTGGTTAATATTTAATTTTAATTATACAAGTGTTCTTTTAACTCCTTTTAGCTTCAAAAAGATCGAAGTTAGAAGATGTGATCAAGCTTCATATACTTGCAGAGCTGGCACTTCTGAAAGTTTTCATCTGTGATCAGACCAAAAGAATCGCAGAAGTAAGCATTGAAGGTAAGTAAGTAGTGAAGATGGTGTTTTTACAGTAAATGCAGAATTTTTTTCTAAGTCATTTATGAATCAAGGTAGCCTTCCAACAGGGAGTACTAAACATATCTTATATTGTAAATTTTATTTACAACGTGAACTTATTTAGAAATTTGTATCTGCTGTAGATTTGGGAAGTTAATATCCAGCTAAAAGTTTAGCTAAGTAAACATTCCTGGGGTCGGTTTGTGGGTTTTTTAAATGGTGAAGGGAACTATTATAACAAAGATGGCAGTGTAGGGAAATTGATTAATGAATGGGAAAGATACAAAGAAAAGCAAAAGTTGACAACATAGTTCCTTTTTGTAGCTCATACTAGCTATGAGAAGAAACTTGCAAGGAATATCAAAATCAACACAATGTTGTTTTACAATTATATTAGGAAAAAGAGGCTGGTCAGGAGCAATGTGGGTCACTCTTGCACATGTCACTGTTATTTAAGACAGCTGGGAGATGTAAACCAGGCAATTATAGACCAGTTAGCCTAACAGTTATCAAGAAATTACTTTGGTTATAATAGATGGCATTGTAAGTGGTATTGGAAGTATAAAATGATAAAGAGATATTTATTGATTAAGTGAATGAGCAAAACTGTGGCAACTAGATTTCACTGTAGGCAAATGTAAGATCATCCATTTTGGAATTAAAAAGGATAGAACAGGGTACATATAAACGATGAAAAGCTAGAAGCCAAGGAGGTCCAAAGAGACTTGGGGGTCCAGATGTATAGATCATTAGAATGTCATGTACAGGTGTAGAAAATAACCAAAAAGGCTAATAGAACGCTGGCCTTGATAATCTGATGATGGATTCTCCCTTCTCTTCGACAGTTGAGCAAGAAGACTTTTTGTTCACTGTCTAGTTTGGTGTTGTCCCACAAGTGATGTTTTATCAAATCTTGATTTGCAGGTTTGATTGCAAATATTATATTTGAAGTCACTCTTGGAGGCGTGGGTGAAGGCACTCGCTTTGCGGCATGCCCACTTGTCCTGTAGGCCCTAACTCTCTCCTCCTCAAATGTTGAGATTGCCAGGGGAGAGACTTCTTCAGTTGGACCTATCCAGGATTGTTTTTTTTTTCCCCATGTACTGAGCTTCAACTTGAAGGCTCCAAGATTGGTTTTCAGAATGTCTTTGTGTCTCAGTTTGGGAATCCTGTGGTGCAGGTTCTTGTGCTCAGCTGACTGTAGAATATTGCCTCTGGTATGCAGGAATGCTCCATGGAAACCACATGGCTGGCCCAGGAAAGCTGAGCTCTGATGAATATGCTCTTAATACCAGGTGTGCGGCAAGAACTTTGGTTTTAGGGATTTTGACCTACTACTTGATGACCACAGATAGATCTTAACCAGCAAAGATGGAATACATCTGGTTGTTTTATAATGCTGGTAGATTGTCCATGCCTCAGAACGATAGAGTACTGATGCAAGAACCACTGCCCAGTAGACTTTGATCTTTGTTTTGAGACAATCTGCATGCCCTCTCAAGTCTGTGGGTGAGCCTGTCGAATGCTGAGCTTGATTTTGCCAGACGATGGGTGATTTCATGATCTAATGTGTTGTTGTTGGTTAGGATACTTCTAACATAGCAGAACTTCTGAACTGAGTTGAGGGGCATATTGTTGATTGTGACTGTGGTCTTGGAGTTTGTGGACAGAGGCAGGTTGGTACAAAATTTTGTCTTTTTCAGACTTGTAAGGCCTAAGTGCTCTGAGGCTTGAGCAAAACATTCAACAAGCAGCTGAATGTCCTCTGCAGTGTGCAATGAGAGCACAGTCATCGGTTAAGAGTTTATTTAGATGTTTGTGCGAGGCTTGAGCCTTCACAGATTGAAGAGATTGCCTCAGTCCTGAACTAAATGTGTACTCTTATGTCAAAACCTTTGAGGGAACATAAGAGCTTAGCTGAAAAGTAGATAGCAAACAGAACTGGAGCCATTATTCAGCCTTGCTTGGAACCATTGGTGATAGGAAAGGCAACATTCTGCATCACGCTGGTCATCATGCAATCATGAAATGAATGGATCACCCTGATCATTATTTCAGGGCAGGCATATATGAACAGCACCTTCCACAGGCCTTCATGCTTTACTGTGTCGAAGACCTTGGTCAGGTGTTATGACCAGGTGAGAAGGGGTGAACTGGCTCCCCTCTTTGACCTCGTCAGTTGATCACAACAAAAGTGATCCTTTTCACGAGGATGTGTCTTTTTCAAATCGGAATATATTCAACTATTTAAGCAGTGAGCAATAAGGAACCAATCAAACAAGGTTTCCTTGAGCGAGTGAAAGAGTAAATTTATTAACCACTAAACCCAAGAAAAATAATAGAAACATGACATCAAGCATTTGACCTTCATGCAGTTATTAGCACACACGCACGCGAACAGGCATCAGAAATAGAGGGAGTTAAGAGTCCAATAAAAGGTGAAAGAATATACTGTAAGTGTCCCTGAGCCATAGATTTTAAACATTGCGGTTGATTTATGTTAGCTGGTTTCTTGGATGTGGTCAGATGTAGAAGACATTGCAATTATTATGAGATCTCGGTTGGCTGGTAGGTTTCAGGTAGGGTTAGCTTCTTAAACCAGGTGACACACTTAATTCAAAAAGAGAGGAGGAGAGAGAGCCCTCAGCTTGTTTCCTCTGCTGAAAACTTTCTGCACACCACCTTTGTTGTAATCTCTCTCGTGAAATATTTCACCTGTTGTGTATTTCCAAGAGGTTTGGGGTGGGTCTGTCTGTGGCAGCTATTGTTTCAATATCCAGTACTTCACATTTTTAATATCTCTTCCATAGGCAGTTACAAGTGTCAATGGGTGCCTGGATTATAGGAAATGTCTCTCTTTATGCTCCCCCGACAGTGATTTGTTGGTTCTCACCTCCACCTTGAAACGTAGCCTTGCATTTTTAAGCAGTTTGTTCCATCTCAGTTCAAATTGCAAAAGTTCCACCCATTTGAAAGTTGAAAAATCATATGTTCAAAAATAAAGGGTCATAGCCTTGTAACACAGAACAAGGACCTCTACATGGTGTTCACTGACCTGTTTCCAGGACTTTTCTTGAATTTGACTTGCTGCAAAGATCATGTCAACTGTTCCTCTTTCAACACTAGAGCTGTATTGTGATTCTGGGTACACTGAGTCTGTAAGATGAGTGACAATCCTGTTGAGAATAACCCTTGCAAGAATTTCTTATGCTCTGGAGAGAAGAGAAATACCAAGATGATTGTCACAGATGGATTTTCTTCCCTTCCATTTGTACAGGTGAGTTATCAAAGCATCCTTGTAATCTTGGGACAGAATGCCCTGGCTCTAGATTAAGCAGAAGAGGCTAATTTCCTAACTATTTGAGCTCCTCTACTTGAATACTTCAGGCGGAATGCCATTGGCTCCTGGTTACTTAACTTCAGACAGTTGCTTCATGACCATGATGATTTCAGTTGAAATGGGTTGATGGCAAGCATGTCCAGGATGCAATGCTGTAGACATGATTTGGTGGCACTGTCATGCACTGTGGATTCTTGGTTCAGGAGATTAGGCAGAGCATTTTAACAATCAGATAGAATCCCATGCCTGTTCATTAAGAGCTGATTGCCATCTGCTGAGAGGACATGTGGCGTACCTTTAGTTTTGAGGCCATAGACAGATCGGAGACCCTCATGGAGAGCCTTCAGGTCTTGTTTATCAGCAGTTTCCTTAAGCTCTGCAGCCTTGTTCTCCCACCATTAGTTCTTCTTGCTTAGTTTGGCCTGCAGCCTCTGTTTTACTTGATGATGATATTTGGCTTTTCTTGCTGATGTTTTCTTTGTCAGGTATGAAGGATCTATGAGCATTGCACACATCATCATCTAGTAGGTTGGCTATATCTTGATTGTTCTTGATGCATAGTCTTGGTGCTTCCGTTTGACAAATCCAAGGGCCTCAGAGTTTGCTATGAGTGACATTACTTCTTCCAAGAATCTTCAATGTCTGTTATCTTCTGGGTACAAGCAAGCTCTATGGCATTTTCTCTTCCAGATCCTGTCTCTTGGCCAAGCCTTATAGGATAATTACATCAAGATTCCTTTGATGCTCAACTGTGTCATTGCGCTTTATATGTCATCTTCAAGGACACTCTGATTCTGACAAGCAAATGGTCTGGCCAGCATTCAGCATCTCCAAGGCAGCAGATAGAGCACACATCTTTGAGGTCACTCTGCGATATAATAATGTAGTCCAATATTTGTCAGTGTTGAGACCTGAGGTGCAAGATGTTGTTTTCAGTTTCAGCTTATTGGAAGTTTGTGTTTGTGAGGGTAAGGTCAAACTCACTGCACTTGGAGAGAAGAAGCTGTCCATTAGAGTATGCTTTACCAATGAAGTGGTGCCCCAATACTTCCCTCCATGTCTTACAGATATGGATGGTATGAGAGGCCATTGGGGGTGGGTGAGGAGCATGAGTTAGCATGGAGAGTATGTTAGGCCACTGGGGATATGTGGGGGCCATGAGTTGGCATGAAGATTATGAGGGGCCTTTGGGTGGAGGGCATGAGTTACCATGGAGGGCATGGGTAAGACCTTCTGAAGTTACCTTTCAAATGGTTGCCTCACCCAGACTATGATTCATGACACTTCTGAGGGTGCAAGACCATGAGTCCTTGAGAAACTGGCCTGATTATATGAAAATTGCAGAAGGTGGGTAGGAGATACTTACACCCAAAATGGAGCCAGCCAGTCCAACCTATTCCCGCGCAAGGGATAAATAGAACCAAAAAACCTGGAATCAGTTCCAGTCCATCATTTTGAAAGATCTGTGAAAGTACATCGCTGACTCCATGAAAGTTCAAACTCTTGGCTCCCTCTCTCTCGCGTGCACGGCCCTCTCTCGCGCGCCTCCTCTCTCTCTCTCACGCGCGCGCCCCCCCTCTCCCTCTCTCTCTCTCTCTCGGGGGCGCACGCGCCCCCTCTCTCGTGCGCGTGCCGCCCCCTCTCTCTCTCGCGTGCGCCCCCCCCTCGCGCGCGCCCCCCCCTCGCGCGCGCGCCCCCTCTCTCGCGCGCGCGCCCCCTCTCACTCGCGCGCGCGCCCCCTCTCTCGCGCGTGCGCGCCCCCTCTCTCGCGCACGCGCCCCCTCTCTCTCTCGCGCACGCGCCCCCTCTCGCGCGCGCGCTCCCTCTCTCTCGCGCGCGCGCCCCCTCTCTGTCGCGCGCGCGTCCCCTCCCACCCTCTCTCTGTCGCGCGCGCGCCCCATCCCTCCCTCCCTCTCTGTCGTGCGCGCGCCCCCTCCCTCCCTCTGTCTCTCTGTCACGCGCGCGCCCCCTCGCTCCCTCCCTCTGTCTGTCGCGCGCGCGCCCCCTCCCTCCCTCTCTCACTCTGTCGCGCGCGCCCCCTCCCTCCCTCTCTCTGTCGCGCGCGCGCCCCCTCCCTCCCTCTCTCTCTGTCGCGCGCGCGCCCCCACCCTCCCTCTCTCTCTCTGTCGCGCGCGCGCCCCCTCCCTCCCTCTCTCTCTCTCTCTCTCACGCGCGCGCCCCCCCTCTCTCTCTCGGGGGCGCATGCACCCCCGCTCTCGTGCGCGTGCCACCCCCTCTCTCGTGCGCGTGCCGCCCCCTCTCTGGCGCGCGAGCACGCCCCCCCCCCTCTCTGGTGCGAGCACGTCCCCCCCCCCTCTCTGGTGCGAGCACGCCCCCCCCCTCTCTGGTGCGAGCACGCCCCCCCCCCCCCCCTCTCTCTGGTGCGAGCATGTCCCCCCCCCTCTCTGGTGCGAGCACGTCCCCCCCCCCTCTCTGGTGCGAGCACGCCCCCCCCCTCTCTGGCGCGCGCGCGCCCCGCCCGCTCTCGCGCGCGCCCCGCCCGCTCTCGCGCGCGCGCCGCCCCCTCTCTCGCGCGCCCGCCCCCTCTCTCGCGCGCGCGCCGCCCCCTCTGTCGCGCGCGTGCCGCCCCCTCTCTCTCGCGCGCGCCCCCTCGCTCTCTCTCTCGCGCGCGCCCCCTCTCTCTGTCTCTCTCGCGCGCGCCCCCTCTTGCGCGCGCGCCCCCTCTCTCTCTGTGTCGTGCGCGCGTCCCCTCCCTCCCTCTCTCTGTCGTGCGCGCGTCCCCTCCCTCCCTCTCTCTCTCTGTCGCGCGCGCGCCCCCTCCCTCCCTCTCTCTCTCTGTCGCGCGCACGCCCCCTCCCTCCCTCCCTCTCTCTGTCGCGCGCGCGCCCCCTCCCTCCCTCTCTCTGTCGCGCGCGCCCCCTCCCTCCCTCTCTCTCTCTCTCTCTCGCGCGCACGCCCCCTCCGTCCCTCTCTCTCTCTCTCATGCGCGGGCCCCCTCCCCCCCTCTCTCTCTCTCTCTCGGGGGCGCATGCACCCCCGCGCTCGTGCGCGTGCCGCCCCCTCTCTCGCGCGCGTGCCGCCCCCTCTCTGGCGTGCGAGCACGCCCCCCCCCCCCCCCACCCCCCCCCTCTCTGGTGCGAGCACGCCCCCCCCCCCCACCTCTCTGGTGCGAGCACGCCCCCCCCCCCCCCCCCCCCCCTCTCTCTGGTGCGAGCACGTCTCCCCCCCTCTCTGGTGCGAGCACGCCCCCCCCCCCCCCACCCCCCCCTCTCTGGTGCGAGCACGCCCCCCCCCCCCCACCTCTCTGGTGCGAGCACGTCTCCCCCCCTCTCTGGTGCGAGCGCGCCCCCCCCCCTCTCTGGCGCGCGCGCGCCCCACCCGCTCTCGCGCGCGCGCCCCCTCTCTCGCGCGCCCGCCCCCTCTCTCGCGCACCCGCCCCCTCTCTCGCGCGCGTGCCGCCCCCTCTCTCGCGCGCGCGCCGCCCCCTCTCTCCTGCGCGCGCGCCGCCCCCTCTCTCCTGCGCGTGCCGCCCCCTCTCTCCTGCGCGTGCCGCCCCCTCTCTCGTGCGCGTGCCGCCCCCTCTCTCGTGCGCGTGCCGCCCCCTCTCTCGTGCGCGTGCCGCCCCCTCTCTCGTGCGCGTGCCGCCCCCTCTCTCGTGCGCGTGCCGCCCCCTCTCTCGTGCGCGTGCCGCCCCCTCTCTCGTGCGCGTGCGAGCGTGCCGCCCCCTCTCTCGTGCGCGTGCCGCCCCCTCTCTCGTGCGCGTGCCGCCCCCTCTCTCGTGCGCGTGCGAGCACGCCCCCCCCCCACTCTCTGGTGCGAGCACGCCCCCCCCCCACTCTCTGGTGCGAGCACGCCCCCCCCCCCACTCTCTGGTGCGAGCACGCCCCCCCCCCACTCTCTGGTGCGAGCACGCCCCCCCCCACTCTCTGGTGCGAGCACGCCCCCCCCCCCCTCTCTGGTGCGAGCACGCCCCCCCCCCCCCCTCTCTGGTGCGAGCACGCCCACCCCCTCTCTGGTGCGAGCACGCCCCCCCCCCCCCCCCCCTCTCTGGTGCGAGCACGCCCCCCCCCCCCCCCTCTCTGGTGCGAGCACGCCCCCCCCCCCCTCTCTCGCGCGCGCCCCCTCTCTCTCTCGCGCGCGCGCCCCCTCTCTCTGGCACGCGCGCGTCCCCTCCCTCTCTCTGTCGCGCGCGCGCTCCCTCCCTCCCTCTCTCTCTCTCTCTCTCTCTCTCTCTCTCTCTGTCGCGCGCGCGCCCCCTCCCTCTCTCTCTCCCTCTGTCGCGCGTGCGCCCCCTCGCTCCCTCCCTCTCTCTGTTGCGCGCGCGCCCCCTCCCTCCCTCTCTCTGTCGTGCGCGCGCCCCCTCCCTCCCTCTCTCTGTCGCGCGCGTGCCCCCTCCCTCCCTCTCTCTCTCTCTCGCGCGCGCGCCCCCTCCCTCCCTCCCTCTCTCTGTCGTACGCGCGCCCCCTCCCTCCCTCTCTCTGCTCTCTCTGTCGCGCGCGTGCCCCCTCCCTGTCTCTCTCTGTCGCCCGCGCGCCCCCTCCCTCTCTCTGTCGTGCACGCGCCCCCTCCCTACCTCTCTCTGTCGCGCGCGTGCCCCCTCCCTCCCTCTCTCTGTCGCGCGCGCGCCCCCTCCTTCACTCACACGCCCGCGTTGGCGCGCTGCCACCCTCCCACTTCTCGATTAAATCAGGTTAAAAAAATTGGAGCCCAAATAAAGCACTAAATCCACACCACTTCTTCAACTATGAGTGTTTAAGTCTGAACTCTAACCATTATTCATGCACAAGATGGGCATATAGAAATAGGTCATGTTCTGGTATTAGTACATGTAATACAAGATGAAGTAAAAGCTAATTGCGTTAAACACTGAAATGCTGAGTCACTTTGTTGATTTAATACAAATGCATTGATCCAGTCTCTGGCAATAGGAGGTTTAAAAAAGGGAAAACTAATGTTTCTACTCACTTGAAGTCTAATTCCACCCATTTGAAATCCCTACAGGTCATTTAAAAGTGCTGTAATTACATGATTCCTCGTCACAAATTTTCATAAATTGGTGACCAACCAGGAACAGTGACCCGGGAGGCACAAGTTTCCTTTTCTTCTCCTTCCCTGGATTGGGGAGAGCAGTTGTCTACCTAAAGGTCTGCACAGTCATTTTGGGAGAATACAAACTCCGCATCTGCCCCAATCTCTGGAGAGCAATCATCACCCTGAGGCCACTTGTGTGCAGGGTTCTGACTGAAGACTGTCGGTAACATCGTCTGCTTGTCCCCATTGCCACTTCCCCATCACCAGAGGTAGTCTGATATGTTGATTGGTGTTTGCTGAAAAACCTACACATTGAGTATGTTTAAGTGGATGAAGTTTGTGCAGAGCCAGTGCTACTCCCTTGCCCAAGGCAGCTAATATTGCACTGGTACAACTTCAGCCACGAACATAGCAGCTGAAAGAATGCAGCTTTTCATTTTTGGAGTTGTCCCTCTCCTAGATCAAGTGCTAAACAAGCTGGAGAGCCTCATCTGCAGTTTCTATATCACCATCCAATCTATTAGCACTGTCTGTGTTGTTCCACCCTATCAGCCGGCGAAGATTTTACTATTTGGCCCATAGATTGGGGCTTAAAATCAGAGGTTTCCTTCTCCTAAGTAGGCTGCCAAACAAGGCTGATCAGCTCAACATGCTCGGAGCTCTCTGCTTTTGAGGTGCCAGAGACTTGCCTTCACACCCCTGCCCGCAGTTTTATACAGAGTTCAGCATACGAAGCTGAACAGTAGGAGTTTGATTAGGAGAGGCAATTTGAGACGCTGATCATACGAGATCTTTTGTGGATGAAGAGCAACTTATCCCTCTTTACAATCCAGTTTTTCCTAACTCTTGTATCCTTTTATATCTAGCTGGTGAGAATACAAGGGGTAGAAGCTATGCTACAGCTGTACCAAATCCTAATTAGACCACAGCCAGAGCACTAAGAAGTTCTGGCCACCCACCTCAAAGTTATATTGCCTCGGAGGGAGTGTAGTGTAATTTTCCAGAATGATACCTGGACTCTTAACAGTTAAACTAAGGGGAGAGATTACACAAAATTGGCCTGTCCGCAAGCATGACCCAGACCTCCCTGTCGCTTGCCATTTCAACACACCACCCTGCTCTCATGCCCACATGTCCGTCCTTAGCCTGCTGCAATGTTCCAGTGAAGCTCAACGCAAACTGGAGGAACAGCACCTCATCTTCCGACAAGGCACTTTACAGTCTTCTGGACTTAATATTGAGTTCAACAATTTCAGATCATGAACTCTCTCCTCCATCCCCATCCCCTTTCCGATCCCCCTTTTTCCAATGATTTATAATTTTTTTACAACTATATTTTTTTCTTTTCCCTCCTATTTTTAAATTTATTTCGATCTAGTGTTTCATCTCCACCTGTTAGCCCATTTCGATCCCTTCCCCCCACCCCACCCGCACTAGGGCCATCTGCCACTAGCTTGCTTCCCTTAATGTCCCCATTAGCACATCCTTTAGATAATATCACCACCGTCAGCACCCCTTTGTCCTTTTGTCTATGACATCTTTGGCAGTCTCTTCTTGGCCTCCACCTATCACTGGCCCCCTATCGAGCTCTCCTATCCCTCCCCCTTCTACCAGCTTATATTTCATCTCATTTCTATATGTCTTAGTTCTGATGAAGGGTCATACGGACTCGAAACATCAACTGTATCCCTCTCCGCAGATACTGTCAAACCTGCTGAGTTTTTCTAGGTATTTTTGTTTTTGTTACACAAAATTGGGTTGCATTCCCTGAAATTTAGAAAGTTAAGGGGTAATTTGATCAAGCTTTCAAGATATTAAGGGGAAACAGTAGAGTAGATGGAGCAAAACTATTTCTGCTTGTTGGGGTGGGTGGGAGGGGTGGTTTCAGTGACAGTGGTTTGAGGGCGAGAGTCTAAAAATTAGAGCCAGACCTTCCAGGAATGAAATTCAGAAATTCTATATGTAAAGGATGGTAGAAGTTTTGAACTGTTTTCCACAATGGGCAATTCATGCTTCATAATTCTAAAAGTTTCTCAAAGGTATTAATAGAGCAAGCGTGGGTTTATGGAGTTGGGTCGCAGATCAGCCATGATCTTATTCACTGACGCAACAGGCTCAAGGAGCTAAATGGCCTATTTTCCAATGATTTTCTTGTATTTGCATTCACTGTCAGCTGTAAATACTTCCAGATCAGATATATCTTAGGTCTGGAACAAAGTAAAGATCTCCCACCTGTGCCTTAAACCCAACCTTCCATGACAAACATAAATACTTTGTTCTTCTACTTTGTGTTTCTATAGCTACCTTGACTACAATCTTCACATCCCCTCACCCCCTCTAAGAACTGTCTTCCATTCTCCCAGTTTCTGTATCACATCTATTCTGATGGTGCTATTTGGGTTTTGAAATGCAACATTACAGCAAGCCAGATAGGACGTGTAGTCATGTGACCTCTGCCATGAGGGACTGTCTCTGCAAGCAGCCACCTTACGATCAGTTCAATAAAGACTTTACTCTAAGAAATACTGCAGTCTTTCTTTCGAAACATGGTGTTAGAGTGGAGCTAAAATAGAGTTTGAAAATGTTCGATCCTGCTGGAAGCTACTGTAAAAGGACAAGAAAAAGCAAATAAATCCGAAGGCTACAAGTAAAATACTGGGTGGGTTAAAATAGCCTTGAACTTTCCCTTCCCTGCTTCAGTAAAAATGAAAGGTGATATGTGACAGAAATGGCAATTTTTTCCACTTGCAATGGCAAAACTGAGATTGCAACAGATTTAGTTAACAAAGCCGAAGTCGATATGAGTAGCCACACTGCTAACTCTGCTAGGGAGAGACTGCTACAAATTATATTGCACCCTAAATCTATCCGATGAACAAAGGAAACAGCCGACGGAGATTTTAAAAGCCTTGAAGGCACACTTTGAACCCCAAGTGTATGTATCTTATGAATACTCTGCATTCACCGCTAGAGCTCAAGGTGAAAAGGAGTCCATTGATTAGTATACGAGTGCCGTAACACAGCTCGCAGAATCAAGTGAATTCAGGCAACTAAAAGATGATCTCATTCAAGATTCAATTGTCTTGGGCATCAGAGACCCCTCAATGAGAGCAAGTATACTGAAAGAGGAGAAACTTACTCTCATGAAAACGATAGATGTGTGTAGAAATGCAGAGGTTGTAAAATATCAGCCAGAGCACATGCATGGCAGAACAGACTAGGAGATGCATTATGCTGAGAGACATTCCAGGCGGAAAGAGCAGAACAATTGCAGACAAAGGGATGGATGCAAATGCTGCGGAGGACATCATACAAAGGAAAAGAAGGATTGCCCAGCATGGGGAAAGCAATGTTTTAACTGCAAGAAGCTGAATCATTTCGCACACAAGTGTTTGACTGGAGAGAAGCAAAACAAGCCTGCACAGATGGCCACTGGAGAGAGATCAGTAGAAGAGTCTGATAAAGCACTTTGCACCATACAACAGGTTGATTCTATCAAGTCTATGGGCTGAATCTTCCTCCTGTCGGGGGCGAAGTTGAAGGACGGGCACGCAGAGGCATGCTTCTGATTGGCGCCCCCAATTGGGGGCGTGGCGCCATTTTACATGGGCGGGCCAATTAAGGCTCGCCCAGCGTGACGTCCGCACAGAAGTGCTATGCGTCCCCTGTGCGGGTGGGGGGAATCCTAAAATCGAGAGTGTGCTCTTTCGCGCACACACACGAAAAAGCACACTCATCTCCCTGAGGCTAAGTGCAGCCTCGGGGACATAGGCTCTAAATGTTAAAAACCTAAAAATAAAAAAATAAAATTTCCCTAACATGTCCCCTCATGTGACAGTGTCACATGAGCTGGGACATGTCCATAATTTTCACAAAAACTTTATTAAAATTTTTTTAAACCTACATGTAACCTCATCCCGCCCGCAGATGAGGTTTCATGCTTTTTCTAATTCGCGCTGGGGCTCCTGGCCTGCCTGGCCAACCATAAGGTTGGACAGGCAGGTCCTTAATTGACTCTGCCAATGGCCTCAATTGGCCATTGACAGGTCTGCGGGCGCTGCGCCCCCACCTACCTGAAAATTTAAATGGGGCACAGTGACGTCGGGAGTTCTGCCCCACAGTTAATAAATAGTTTGTGGCTATTACTCTCCTGTGGTCATCATTGTATCAAGTGAACAAGAAGTGTCAGATAGACATTGGTGCGTCATGCAACATAACCTTCACAGACCTGTGTGAAGTGGCTCAACATAGCAATCCAAAGATGAAGCCCTCAAAAGTAAGGTTGAGGCTATGTGATGGCACGATACTCATACCGAGAGGACAGATTAGCCTGGGAGCCCAATGCAGCGGCAAGAATAAAGGTCTGGAGTTCTCGATCACAGATGGTACGCAACAGCCATTCATCTCAGCTGGGGCAAATCTAAAGCTTGGGCTGGTAACCCTAAATGTGCCAACAGAGATTCACAACGTGTCACAGCATGCAAAACCCATTGACTGTCAAATAGATCGTAGAGGAGTACAAAGATGTGTTTACAGGGTTAGGATGATTACCTGGAGAATATCATCTAGAAGTAGGTAAGAGTGTAAGACCAATTCAGCATCTGCTGAAGTCAAGCCTAAAAAACAAGACAGAAGGGCTGGAAATGAAGGGAGTAATCAAGAAAGTGACAACTTCTACAGACTGGATTCGCGGCATGGAGGCAGTGAAGCAACCTGGAACGCTGAGAGAATGCTTAGACCAGATCTCACTACCCCATACCAACCATCGAAGGAATTTTGCCGCAACTTGCCAAGGCAAAGATCTTTACAACCCTAGATGTGAAGAATAGCAAGTGAAGCTAAATGAAAGCAACTTTCTAACAACATTCTGGACACAGTTCGGGAGATACTGATGGTTGCACATGCCATTTAGCATTTTCACGGCTCCAGAAGAGTATCAGTGCAGACAGCATGAGATGGTCAGTGACTTTCTGGGAGTGGAAGTCATAGTGGATGATGTGCTAGCCAGTGGATGTGGAGACACAATGAAATAAGCCATAGCTGATCATTATCAGAATTTAATGTGACAGCATGAGAGAGCATGCTAGATGAACCTGAAGCTGAACAAGAAAAAATTGCAATTGAAGATACGTGAAGTTAAGTACATAGGTCATGTATTGACAGCAAAAGGTCTTTGCTCGGATTTTGATAAGGTGGGAGCTGTAGCAGCTATGCAGTGACCAGCAGAAATGAAAGCAGTGCAATGATTTATTGGACTTGTGAACTATTTAGCAAAATATTTGTCTAATTTGTTGTCATAGTGTGAACCATTACACAAGATCACTGCCAAGGGTGGTATTGGGGCACAGAATAAGAAACAGCGTTCACTAAAATCAAACAACTAGTGATGACAACATCAGTGTTAAAGCATGATTATGTCAATGATGAAGTCATCTTGCAGTGTGATGCCAGCGAGATAGGTCTTGGAACAATCCTAATGCAGCAAAGACAACCGGTCGCATTTGCACCCAGGGCACTAATGCAAACAGAATGACACTATGCTCAGATCGAGAAAAAGTGCCTGGCTACTGTTTTTGCTTGAGTATTTTCATCGATACCTGCTTGGGGGAAACAAAGTAACAATGAAGTCCGGCCACAAGCCACTTCAAAGCATTTTTCTCAAACTTCTGCTATCTGCTCCAAAGTGTCTGCAAAGAATGTTACTTTGTTTACAGAGATATTATGGGCATACAAGCAAGGGAAGAAGATGTACACCGTAGACATGTTTCAAGAGCAGCACCCCCCATGAGGAAAGTTGAAGATGCTACAACAGAATGAATCTGGAAGATTTCACAATGTGAAGCAGCAGTTCGACATGATCTGGAAGTCATCCACCCAGCAGAGATGTTGAATATGACAAACAAGTGCCTTGTTCAAATCAAGCGAACTACCCACCAAGATACAACTCTCCAAGTGCTCAAAGAAGTAATGATGAAAGGATGGCCTGAGAGCATCAAGGACACAGCTGTGGTCATAAGAGCACATTGGACATACTGAACTGATCTGACAGCCCAATTTGGCATCTTATACAAAAGAAATAGAATCATCATCCCTCAGGAGATGAGAGGAGAGATGCTGAAGCGCATTCATGCAAGCCATCAAGGAATTGAATTGAGTCTGAGAAAGGCAAGAGAAGTGGTCTACTGGCCAAACGTGAGCAATGGAATTAAAAACCACATCGGCTAGCGTGGCGCTTGTAACGAGTACTGAGCTAAACAAGCTAGAGAGCCATTGATGACACATGACATCCCAGACAAACCATGGATTAAGCTGGGAGTAGACCTCTTCACTATAGCAAGAACTGACTACCTTGTTATTGTAGACTACTATTCTAACTCCTGGGAGTTAGACCAGCTGACATTAACAATGATAGGAGAAATAATGGAATGCCTGAAAGCACGCTTCAGTCGTTACAGCATTCCAGACATTGTGATGAGGGACGATGGCCCTCAGTTCACGAATGAAGAATTCAGCCACTTCACAAAGGATTGGGAAATTCAGTACTATAAATCATCTCTGCACTATCCCCAGTCAAATGGAAAGGCTGAGGTGG
Organism: Cetorhinus maximus; assembly: GCF_964194155.1. Taxonomy (NCBI): domain Eukaryota; kingdom Metazoa; phylum Chordata; class Chondrichthyes; order Lamniformes; family Cetorhinidae; genus Cetorhinus; species Cetorhinus maximus. The sequence goes on from NC_135880.1 coordinate 98,893,278, forward strand.
CAGTGAAAATTGCCTAAGGAATCATCAAGAAATTGAGCAAATCTAACACCGATGTATACAAAGCAATCCTCGAGTGGAAAAACACACCGACTGAAGGCATGGGAAGTAGTGCAGTCCAAAGACTAATATCACGCCACACCCAAGCTACTCTTCCAATAGCAAAAAAGCTACTGAAACCAGAAGTAGTAACAGATGTGAGTGGAAAAAATCAAGGTGAAACGACAGAAAGCCGAATTTCATTTGACGAGACTGCCAAGCCATTGCCAGAGCTGAACAGTCAGGGTACAAACCTTCAACGCTCTCAACAGGAGTTAGCCCATGTGGCAACTTGGGATGTGCACGGAGAAGTTGTCACCTCGATTGTATGCAGTAGAAGTGAACGAACAAATATACCAGTACAACCGCAGGCATATATGAGCAACTAGAAAAGCTGCTGTTTAACTGCAGGCCGCCGATCAGTGAGTTGGGATCTCACCAGCTGTACTGAGTACAGAACTACCATCAATACCAGAGGTCCATTCGTCCTTAACAACTGCAGTGGAACAACACCAGTTACCATGGCAACAAGTGCCACTGAAACAATGCTCTCTGGACAAGGAACACCACCCAGACGAACAGCCAATGACAACACGATGCCTGCACGATTTTAAAGACTATGCAATGCATGTGCAGACTAGTAGAACAAATAGCTGTTAATGCATGAGAATAGTGGATAACTCACAGTAACACATGATCGTGCATGCAAATGTGTCTTCTATTCATTAGGAAAAGGAGGATGTTTGGATCTTTTGTCCTTTAGGAAAAAAGGGAAGTTTGTGACTTTTGTTCATTATGAAAAAGGGGATGCTTGGGTTTTGAAATGCAACATGTCCTATCTGGTTTGTTGAAGTCATGTGGCCTCTGCCATGAGGGACTCTCTGCAAGCAGCCATCTTATAATCAGTTCAATAAAGACTTTACACTAAGAAACACTGCAGCCTTTGAGCTTGAAACAGAGGCGACTTTTCATGCTAGCAATTTTGATATGTCTTCCTTTCCTCAACTGAGGATCCCCCCACATAATGGACAGGGTTCTCAACCATGCCTGTTTCATTTCATGCACTTTTGCTCTCACCATCTCACCTTTTGTCTCCCTCCTAGAACTATGATTCCACCAACCTTTAAGATTTTCACATCTTACCCCTCTGGGTGAAGAAATTTCTCCTCATTTTTCCTCTAGTTCTTTTGCCAATTATCTTAAATCTGTTATCTCTGGTTACCAAGCCACTTGCCAAAGGAAATAGTTTTTTCCCTACTTGCTTTATCAAAACCCTCAGAATTTTGGATATCTCTATTAGGTCTCCCCTTAACCTTCTCTGCTCAAAGGAGAACAAATTCATCTTTTCCAATCTCCATATGACTGAACTTGCTTACCCCCTGATGGTATTGTGGTAAACCTCTTCCTTAACCTGTTAAGGGCCTTGATCCTGCCTCTAGTCCCTTAGCCAATTTCATACCCAAGTTGCTGCCATCCATTTGATTCCATGCAATTCCATTTTCTGGGTAGGTCTGTTAGGAAATGCATTTTGAAAGTCCAGATATGCAAGTACTGCACCACCTTCATCAACCTTCTCTGTTATTTAATCAAAGAACTTAAATAGGTTAGGTAGTCACCATTTACCTTAGACAAATCCATACTGGCTCATTGACCTATTCTTTTCCAAGTGAGAATTAATTTTGTCCATGACAATTATCTGTGCTAGTTTTCCCACCACTAATGTTTGACTGATTAACCTGTAGTTACCAGCTTATCTCTCCCCTTTTTTGAACATGGGTGCAAACATTTGCAACCTTCCAATCCTCTGGATTCACTGCAATATCCATAAAGGTTTGAAAGATTGTGATCAGAGCTTTCTATCTCTTAGCTTCCCTTGGAATGTCTTCCATCTGGACTAGGTGGTTTGTTGATTTGGAGTTTAGTATCTCCTTTATATCCATTTTTATCTCATCCAATATCTCTGCTTCTCTCCACCCCTCTTCTCGGGATTAACTTTTTTGTGAAGAAAGATTGAGTACTAATTCAGTGTTTTTATGTTGCCCTTTGCCTCCACAGAAATATTCTCTTTTTTTTGTGTCGATAATCTGTCCCATCATTCCTATCACTCTCTTTTTAAAACTTTCTTTGTGTTTTGGGGAGAATTTTCTGGTGGAGTAGAATTAGGAAGATGCCCTTGGATGTGGGAAGATATGGACGTGTGGCTGTCCTTGAATCTAGAAAAACTAAGTGGGATGAAGAGAACCTTGTGTTATGATACGGCAGGTGGTATTTGCCAGACTGACCAAATCCCAAAGAGAAACTTGGCCACATTACCACAATAATTTTGCATTTTGTATTTATTATGAGAAGTTTTGTGCACTGAAGTTAGAAGTAATGAGTCCACTACCACCTTTTGAGATTTTAAAGATTAAATTAAAACATTTATTAATAACATAAAAGGAAACTTAAACACACAAGACTACAGTTACACAGTTACATTTAATTTTATAACCGCTTTCACAAGATTTCTACTTAACTAGACTTCCGACTACACATCCCTTACAGGCAACAGTCCAAATAGATTTTTAATCTATAAAATGTCCAGAAATATTACCACAAGCACCCACTGTTGCTGTAAGGGAGGGATTTCACAGCTTCTTTCCCCCTCTCACTTGACAATGGAACTCAATAGGTTTTTAACAAAACCTTAGTTACTGGAACAGCAAACTTCCCCAGTGTGATGAGAGCTTTTTTCCCACAAGTCTGTTTCACATAGTGCACCTTTCAAATCTCACACAGCCACTCCCCACACAGCTTTCCATCTTTCTTTAAATATATTTCCTGCCTTTTGTTCTGTAAATCCCATTGTTTCAACCTTTCTTTGGAAGTTACTTTTCCCAAAGTATAAAAATCTTGTCATGGCCAGCGGTTTTGGGAAAAATAAACTTAATAACTTTGCCTTATCTATCTTGCTAATTGTAAACATCTTATCATGTCCCTTTGAAAATTAAACAACCTCTCAACTTACCTAAAAATGCAAATTCCATTCACACTGTATCTGCTAAGACTTCATCCTAGCTAACTCATCTCCATTTCAAATGCCTGTTTTACACCTAATCCCTTTTGATGATTCAAGTCTGACTGTCTGCAGTTTAATTAAACTAAGAGACACACACATACACACACACACACACACACGCACACAGCCAGTCCCGATAACTCTGCTTTATAGTATCTCTCAATAATATTAGGAAATAAAATTATCTTTCCTTGTACCTGTAAGTTGGGAAGTTGAGTCTCAACTGTGAGAACACAAGGAGCAGAGTCTTGAGATCTGGGAAGTCCTGGTGGGTGGGTGGATGGGATGCTAGGGTAAATATGCTGGGATTTATGAAATATAAGAACAGTGAATTGGAAAGGGCAGTTGGATTCTTGAAGCTTTGGGAGTGATGTGTTAAGGTCACCTTGCTTTTAGTTGCCCCATTATTCTTAAGAACTTGCTGGATTTGCATATGTATCGTCCAGGAAACTTGCCACACAGAAAGTTTAATCTTATAACTATGATGTGATAATTGTTAACAAAAGACCAATCTCTCTTGCCCAAAAAGGGAACAATTAAAACGCTGGAGTCTCATTCCTTCAGGTAATGAATTGCTCTTAAAGATTTTAATTTGTTGTATTTTAAAATATTTTTCTTTCCTTTCTGTTTCACTTTTTCTCTCAATCCAGTCTTTCCTTTTTATAGTGAGTTCAATCTTACTCACCTCCGCTAATTAACACATCTTTTCTGTTGTTTCTACTTCTTTCTCGATCCGTAAATCACATTGGATACTGAGGTAGACTGTTGGCATCTGAGACCTTAGTGAACATTGGGACCATGTTTCCTCTGCCATACTATTAATTGCTTGCACATCCTCGCAAGTTACGCTGCAAAAGATCTGCACTCTGAAGGCTGCAGCATAAGGGCTAACAAATTGTGCATGCCATAGTTTGCTGCGCTCAAGTAGTGCTTCCGGTGCTTCCTTCATTATGTGCTTGAGTGTCAGCTGAGATTGTGTACTCAAGTCTTGCAGTGGGACTTGAACTCTCAATCTTCTGACTCAGAGTCAAGTTGTGCTGTCACTGAACAAAGGTGATTACCAGTCAAATCATGGATAAGGATAAACTTGACCAGTTTTGAAAAGAGATTTAAAATTTACACAAAGTGTTAAACTGTGTGTTCATCGGACTGGTCAGTGATTCAATAGACTTAAAAGATTGTTTAATAGTGCTTGAGAAAGAGAACAGAGATTCTTCCCAGTATCTTGGTCGACATGTTTCCTGCAACAACTCAAGCCAAATATAGATAGCTTTTTCTTAGCAAGCAAACCTGGTAACCACTTTTTATTAGTAACATCCCACCTGTTGCTTCACTTCTAAGTATCTCATTATATGGGAAATGCATTGAGACAATTCCATGTGCCTTTGTACAAAGTTTTATATGTTAAAGACTCTATACAATTTTTTTGTGGAAAATATAATTTAAAAAAGTATTTTTTCCCGAGTCCAAAGTTGGTGAGTGAGTTTTAGTCACAGGACAATAAAAGTAAGATAATTCTAGAGAGCTAAGGTGACCAGCTGAAACGTCAGAGCACAAATAAGCTCAGAAACGTCAGAGCACAAATAAGCTCATGTAATTCTTTTTCACCATTCCTTGAAGGAGCAAGTAGAAGATGGAAATTGGAAGGAGGAAGAGTCCTCGCGAGATTAAATTTGGATTTTGGTGTAAAATATTAGTTGATTGCAGATGGCAATGGTTAGAATTGAAATTTAAGGAGATGCTATAACTTTTGTGTATGGGCAGAATAAAGCAAGAGTTGGGAAGTAGCAGATGTGTAGGATAGGGTTTTGGGTTTTGTGCAAGCTGCGGTGAGTACCAGCTACTTTGGTAATGATCCTTTGTGTGTCAAATTTCATTCATGTGTTATATTTGGATAGGTCTTGATGTTGAGGTGATTTTGAGGAAGACTTTATCAGAAGTGACAGCAAAGCTGAAGAATATTGTAGTTTTGGATTCCAGTGAAGATGCAGCATTCAAGAAGGTATTTCTAAAGATTTTGCATTAAAACACAGCATCTCTTTTATCCGTCCACTGCATTATTGGGATGTCTGGAAGCTAGGTTACCATGCATCAGTCCATCATTGACCATTGCTTCTCATCTCAAAAATAAACTTTTATGAGAAAATGCAGTTACACATTTCCTTCCATATTTGTAGTGTCCTCACTTAACATTGACTCACTTAACATTTCACTTTAATGCCATTAATAAAGTAGTGTCAGTATATTCACTTTGTCAGTTTCATTTTACTGTCGATTGCCATTTTCTGTGCCTGCTTGCTCACATGACCTTTCCCACAGCGTTTCCGCTCTTGCCATCAGTCCCTCTTCCTCCTGCTGCCCTCCTTGCCTCTGGCCTGCCTTGCCTCTGCTCAGCTTTGCTTCCTGGTCTTGTTTCTGCCTGGTGTTGCTTCCCAGTTTTGCCTCCCTTTCTTGCCTCCTGGCCTCTGTTCTTACCTTGGTACCCAGGGTCTCTTTTTTTTTTCGCTGCTTCCCTTCTGGCTCCTGCTGCTGAACCTGAACTGAAGCCCTGGACTCCATCTAGTGGCAGAAGTTGGTCTGTGCAGGTAGTCAAAACTTCAACTGCACCCTGCACTGACCAACTTCTGCCACTAGATGGAGCCTGGTCAGTCTAAAAGTACCATTATGTAGGTGAGTGTACTTTAATTATTTTAAACATTTTACCTTATACAGTATTGTGTTTCCTCTGTTTAGAATTTAGTATTTTATTTTGCATGTTATTTCAGCTAGGTATGTACAGTGTTGCACATATATGGTACAACTAGTATATTGTTTTTTCTGGGCAAGAAATATCTGAAATAACCCAACTCTGGCTTTAACTTTGATTCCAGTGGGAACCAGTTAACGTTGTTTCACTTAAAGTCATAATTTTCAAGAACGCAATCAGAACTTAAGTGAGGATTCCGTGTATGAAGCTATATCTACCTTAGTTGAAGTAAATTTGATTCTTTAACAATTTTTATTTTCTTATTGCACATTTAAAGAAAAACTTTTCTTTCTTAAAATGTTAATTTTTATTTTAAAGGCTGTATCCATTGCTGGAAAAGAGGTCTTCAGCTTTAAAATGATCTCTCATGTGGAAGCTACAGAAGGTGCTGCCTATACTGAAATGGATGTTGTTGATAGTTATATTAAATTGACAGTTGGCTGTATCCAGGTCATCTTTGTAAAGAAGTTTGTGTCTTCATTATTGGTGAGGAAGTTTTACAATTACTAAAAAATATGCAGAATTCAAATCGTACTTTCAGGTGTTTAAACAAAATCTTATATTTTCATTGCAAGTGTGTTTCATGTCTGAATTACTGCAATTTTTCAAACTATGCCTAGCTTCTGTTGGTAACAATGCATTGTATTTTTTAGGCTTTCTTAAATATTTTCCAAGCTGCCAGAGAAGCTGTCACAGAAGCAACTGTTCAAGCAGCATCTGGGATGAAGGATCTTGCAGAACGGAGCACCAGAATGGCACTTAACATTCACATTAATGCACCTGTTGTTGTTGTGCCTCAATCTTCTGTGTCAAAAAATGTTGTTGTTGCAGATTTTGGTGTTATCGTTGTTCAGAACAGTTTCTCGATGATTAAACAAAAAGATTCCAATAATGTACCACCTATAATTGACTCCATGAAAGTTTCGTTACGTGAGCTTAAGCTGTACAGGTATGAAAATATTATTGATTTTCCTAACTAATATGAAAATATACATCATGCACTCATGACTGCTCTTTAATGCTTGAATATCATAACTTTAACCACCATCGTCCCTTCTTTTATAGCAAAATAAAAACTAAGGTGGACTTCTAAAAGAGTGAGAATGGGGAATTAATAATGGAAAATGAGGAAATAATGGATGAATTGAATAGATATTTTGTTTCTGTCTTCACTTCAGAGGATGCAAATAACATGCCAGAAATAATTGTGAATCAGGAGGTGAAAGGGAGGGAGGAACTTAAAACAACTGCAATCACCTGGGAAAGGGTACTGAGAAAATTATTGCAACTAAAAGCTGACGAGTCCTAAGGGTCCTGATTAACTTTACCCTACGCTCTTAAAAGAACTGGCTGCTGAGATAGTAGATTTTCTAAAATTCCCTTGATCCTGGAAAGGTCTCATCTGATTGGAAAATAGCAAATGTGATTCCTCTATTCAAGAAAGGAAGGAGACAGAGAGCAGGAGCCTACTGGCCAGTTAGCTTAACCTTAGCCTTAGGGAAATTGCTGGAATTGATTATTAAGGAGGTTTAGTGGAACACTTTAACCTCAGTGCAATCAAGCAGAGTCAAGATTTTATGAAAGGAAAATCATGCTTGACAAATTTATCGGAGTTCTTTGAGCAAGTAACAATCAATTTCGATAAAGGGGAATCAATGGATGTGTTGTACTTAGATTTCCAGAAGGCATTTGACAAGGTGCCACCAAAGTTTACTATGCAAAATAAGAACTCTCAGTGTAGAGAGTAACATATTAGCATGGATAAAGGATTGGTTAGCTAACAGGAAGCAGAGTTGGGATAAATGGATTTCGGGTTGGCAAGCTGTGACGAGTGGAATGCCACAAGGATTGGTGCTATGGCCTCAACTATTTACAATCTATATCAATGACTTAGATGAAGGGACAAAATGTATGGTTGCTAAATGTGTTGATGATACCGAGATGGGTAGGAAAGTGAGTTGTGAAGAGTACATAAGGAGTCTGCAGATAGGTTAAGTAATTGGCAAAAATTTGGTAGATGATATATAATGTGGGAAAATGTGAACTTGTCCACTTTGGCAGAAAGAATAGAAAAGCAACATCTTATTTAAATAGAGAGAGATTGCAGAACTCTTGAGGTACAGAGGGATCTGGGTGTCCTGGTACATGAATCAGGAAAAGTTAGTTTGCTAGTACAGCAAGTGATTAGGAAGGCAAATGGAATGCTGTCATTTATTGCAAAGGAATAGAATATGAAAGTAGGGATGTTTTGATACAGTTGTACAGGACATTGGTGAGAACACATCTAATGTACTGTGTACAGTTTTGGCCACCTTATTTAAGAAAGGATATAAATGCATTAGAAGCAGTTTGGAGAAGGTTCACTCAACTTTGGGGGGGTTATCTTATAAGGAAAGGTGGGACAGACTGGGCCTGTATCCATTAGAGATTAGAAGATTGAGAGGTGCTCTTAGGGAAACATATAAGATCCTGAGGAAACTTGACGGGGTGGATACTGAAAGGAAGAGACCAGGGGTGGAATCGTCCCAGATTTGCACTAAGTGCGGTAGCGGGCAGGGAAAACTACGTTTTACCTGCCGACTGCAATTGTGTCGTCCCAAACCCTCCACATTAATTATGTATTCCCAGGAAACACGCCGTTTCCATGGCAGGCGGGCTGTCATTTGCCTGCCATGCCATTACCTCACTGCTTCATCATGCTGGGTGCTATATTTAAAGGCCAGCCACGCGCACACCTCTCAACACTTCCAGCCCACAACTGCTGCAAAGAAGACATGGCCCTGAAAGTTAAAAAGACTGCAGCCCCCAGGTTCAATGATGCATCCCTCAAACGCCTTTTGGGTGCAGTGGAGGCACGCCGTGATGTCTTCTACCCCCGCTCTGGCCACAGGATGGGCAGCAACATCACTGATCTTGCTTGAGAGGCGGTGGCAGTGATGGCCTGCACCAAAGCTCTGCTAAAGAGGACAGTCACCCTTTGCCGCAAGAGAATGAATGATCTCCTCTCATCCACCAGAGTAAGTCACTCTTCTCATCACTCGCAACTCTCAAACCCCTTGCACATCCACAGGGCCCTCACTCACTGCCAGTTCAAGGGACATCACCATTCACACACTCATACACATTTTCATTGTCCTCATCCCACCCATGGGGCCACTCACCACCGCACATGCCAGGCATACTTATCACCTGGCCTGGCAGGCATCCTGCTTACACTCTATCTCTACTTATGCAGGGCAAGCTGGCACACAACAAGAGGGAGAGGTCGCTTCCTGGAGGAGGAATGCCTGAAATCATGGTCCTCACAGACTTTGAAAACAGAGCCATCCAGCTGGTTGGCAAGGATCTAGACCATTCCTGTGCTGATGGTGAGGTCGGCGGTGCTGTACCAAGTGAGGATCCAGCAGTACAAAATCCATCAGACAACCATGCTGTGAGTGATGTGTCCCGTTTCACAGGCCACTGCCATGCACTAATTATCTCTCTTGCTACTGCAAGCACATCTGCCGAACAGCTGAGGGAGTCCACAACCCAGGACCTCCAGTCAAGCCCTGAAGAAACTGCTGAAGAGGAATCTGAAGGCACCTGCTTTGAAGACCCGCCACAGCGCTCATCCACACCCTCCACCAGAGCAAGGATACACACCTCGGTGGGACCTAGCTTTACAGTAGCCTCGGGATAACAGTCTGGTGAGCACAGAGCACTTTCTGATCCACAGTAGGCAGCTGCAGGGACTCCTCAGGTCCCCAGCACTCATAGGGCTGCTGGAGGCCAGAAATTTGCCTCTGAATGCATTCATGTCACAGTTGCTGGAGCTGTAAAGGCAGGCTCGGGAACATCAGGAAGGGATGTCTGCTGCACTCCTCAGATTGCAAGGCCACCCGCCTTAAGGCTGAGGTGATAGTGCCGGCATGTCAATGTACCAAGATCAACACTGGTAGGGTGGCAGCCGCCATTGGTCCAGAATGTTGCTCTTGCACTGCTGTGCGGGCTGAACTCCCATTGCTGATGCCATAGCTGGCCTCCATAAGTGTGTATGTGAGGGGTGTGCAGGGCAGCTTGATCTCACTCCAGCTATCCCTTGTCCTCAAGGAGTCAGCCAGGCATCCGTAGGGAGGAGGATCAGCAGGTGCACGTCCCGGGGCCATCCACCCAGATGACTCCCAGAGTGCCCGCCCATCCGAATCCCCTCTTCCTGTGACCTCAGCTTCTCCAACTCCACAGGTTGAGGATGGTGCCACTGCCACACAGCAGGTCCCCGAAAGCAGGCCGGAGTCCTCCAGGTCTCAGCCCTCTAGAGGCCACCCGTCAAGGTCATCACAGACGGGGCATAGCAGGCTGCCTCCACCTCTGCTGTGGGGTGTCTCGGGAGCACCAAGACTTAGCGGCAGAGTTAGGAAAGTTAAGAAGATGCAGTTATACAGCCTGGGCACGGGTGTTAATCATTTGTACATAATGTTCATTATTGTAAATAAACTCCCAAGAATGTCTTCCTGCCTTTGGCTCCTTGTTCTGATGAGCAGTGTTTGTGTCACCCAGATGTGAAACCTTTCTGCACAGGATAAAGGCAGATGTCTCAGTCCAGGACCTCTTCCTTGTGCTTTGTGCAACTTTCAGACCAAAGTGATGGTCCGGCCTCTCACTCCCTGGACACATTACTGACGCCTGCACCTCGGCGGTGCTTGTCATTGCTGCCAGAATATCGTGTGCAAGCGTCACAGAGTTCCGTCATTCTCTCTGTGTGCTCTCAGCACCTTTTAAGGTGGGACTGGTCCTTCTGTGACCCTTCAGCATCTGTGACCAGTGACGCTGTGCTCCTGAAGGGCTCAGGTGCTGAAGGCGGACAAAGGATCAGATGCTTTTGAAGTTTCATCGCTGTGTCTCTATGATATGACCGTGATCACAGAGCGCAATCAAGCTGCCCTCAGCCAGACAGGAGTCAGACATTCTCAGAGGCTGTGTGAAGGTCTATGGAGTGTCCCCACTGCATGCTGCCATCATCCTCCTGCAATCGAGCGACTATTAGGGCCTCCACTGCGTCTCCATGACAGGAGCATTCTCACAGAGGGTACGTGCGCTGCCATAAGCAAGACTGGAGTCAAACGTTCATAGATGCAATGTAAGAATCATATGGTATCTCCTCACTGCATGTTGCCATCATCCTCCACAAATCTATCAGCTATGAGGGCCCCCAGAGCGTGCCTGCCTCATCTGGCCGGTGCGAGGGTCTCATCGCCGCCATCGTTGGATGTCCTCACCCTCATTTTCGTTGATGTTCTCTTCATTGGAGGAAATCTCCAGTTCCTCCACCTCCTCCCCTGCCACCACCTCCTCAGCCAGCTCCTCTCCCTGTTGCAAGTTGTAAGGGCGCAGCAGGCGATGACGATGCGTGACACACTCTGGACTAAATTACAGGCTCCACCAGACTGGTCCAGGCACTGGCACCTCATTTTCAGAATCCTGAAGGTTTGCTCCACCAAGGTATGCGTTGCAGCAAGAGCCTCATTATACCTTTGCTCTGCTGCAGCCTGAGGCCGCCATACAGGTGTCATCAGCCATGGCCTCTGCGTGTAGCCCTTGCCTCCAACGAGCCATCTCTGCAGACTCTGTGGGCCCTGCAGCCTCTGTGGACCCTGGAAGACGTCAGGGACCTGTGACAAACTGAGGATGTAGGAGTTGTGCACACTCCCTGGAAACCGTGCAGGATTCATTTGTAGTGGTCGCACATCAGCTGCACATTCAGAGAATGGAATCCCTTGTGGTTAACATAGTTGACTGCGCATTGCGACAGAGATCTCAGTGCCACATGAGTGCAGTCGATGGCACCCTGCACCTGTGGGAAACTCGAGATCTGGGCAAATCCAATTATTCTTGCATCCTGGCTCTCTTGGTCCCGGGTGAAATGCACAAAGTTGTGTGCCCTCACGAAGATGGCATCCGTGACATCATGAGTGCATTAGTGGGTGGAGGCTTGTGATATCCCACAGATATCACCTGTGGAGCCCTGAAAGGATCCACTGGCGTAGAAATTGAGCACCGCTGTCACTTTCACAGCCACTGGTAGTGAATGCCCTCCATGCCCACGTGGCACCAAATCCTGCAGTAGCTGGCAGATGTGACCAACCATTTCCCTGGACATGCATAGTCTTCAGCAACACTGGTTCTTGGTCATCTGCAGGAATGAAAGGTGTAGGTGCATGTCAGCTTCACCTCTGACTTCTGAGCAGTTCGAATCGCTCCCACTCCCTGGGTTCTAGACCTTGGACTTATTTGGGGGTTGTGACAAAGTTCAGCAGACAACTGGTTTTGGTGCAAGAAAAAAACTGAGTTTATTGAAGTCACAAATGAACTTATAACATTAGGATTACACTGATATTATACAGACTTACAAAGTACACTTAGTTAAGAATGGGAAACACACGGCATAACGAGGGAAAATCACGCTACTAATCCCCTTACCCTTGTCCCACCCCCAAAACCTAACTAAATTGAACTAGGAGAGGTCAGGGATCATGCTTACCAACCAGGGTTCTTTGACAGTTCGAAATCTAGCCAGGTAAGCCGGTTGCAGTTTTGGGGTACGCTCTTTGTGTCCTCTGGGGCCTGCCGTCCCCATGTGGTCCTGGTCTGTGGAATCTGCGAAGGTTCTTCAGTTGGGTGGAGGGCGCGGTTGTGGGTGGTCGATCTTCGTGGAGGGCTACGGTTGCGGCCTTGTTGTCTTCGGTTGAGCCTGCCACCCTGTGCCCCTTGTCGTGATGTTGCCTGCAGGCCTGCAAACCTCCAGATCGCCTTCCTCCACTTGGCTCAGCTCCCTGCTTAAACTCTGCTCACCTTCCTGTGTCAGCTTTCAAAACTGCTCACCCTTCTGTGTCACTGCCCAAAAAACTGCTCACTTCAGATCTCCTGGCACAGTTATACTGTTTTTTTCGAATTTCTTATCTCAGTCCAAATCAAGGTTAGTTCTTTGTTTGATTTTGGTGGGCTTCCCCAGATGATTGTTGTCTCGTTTTTAACGGGCTCGCATGATGTTTATCATTGTCTTCCTGCCCCCGTTACTAGTCTTGAACTGAAAGCCATTGTACGTGTGGAGTATTGATGGGTTCGCATAATTGCATTGATTGTGGTCTTCCTGCCCCCGTAGTTAATAGCAATTATTTATGCAAGATTTTGATGGGCTTTAGTTTCGTTTTGATTGTTTTAAAGGGAAGAATGCGTATTCTGTCTCCTAACGTTGTCTGGTTTCAGGTAAAAGTCATATCCTTGTTGATGATATGAAAACTGTGGGAATTTTGAGAACCCTTCAAAGGTGGTGTCTATAGACCCTGAGTCTAGCTACGCACCGACCAGTGACTGCTCGCTGTGGCTCTTCAGCAGCGTGTGCAGGAGCCCCAACCGCCCCTTCTTCCAGAGAGTGCTGCTCCTCCCTCTGAGCAGTCAGGCACCTCAGCCTCTCTCTTCTCTGTCGTCTTCTCTCTCGCTATGCCTTGAGGCATACAGCTAGTTCACCAGTCTCCATGATCCTGATGTACTCCTGCAGGACAAAAGAGAGAGAGACGTGTGGGTTAGCATTGGTGTGCTAAGAACCTGTTTTGGTTAAGTCTGAAGGCCCCTTAATGCATCCTGGAGAGTGCAGGGCACCGCTTGGATGGCCAGAGATTAGTGTGCTGCGTGGCTGCCCGAAACCCCGCTTCCTGCACCCCACTCTACCTGACTGATTGGCGGTGGCTTTGCCCATTGGACTGCATGCTGTGCTGTCACCTCAGGCATAGGCATCCTCCTAACCCATGCTGCAAGGCTGTACTGTTAGCTTGAGCCATGGGGGAGACTGGTCCAAACCAGGAGGATGACATTGCAAGGGGTTGTGAGCGCCTCCATCAGTGACTGCTCCATGGCCAGCTTTAGCAAGCAGATTGGACAACGTGCCCAGTCGTCCAACTGTTTTGCAGTCCATTAAAGCGCTCCATTAGTTTGCAGCCTGTGCCTGAGGGGTGAAAAGCTCTGAAGTACTTGGTGGCACTTTGATGCCTCTGCGTTGCTTGAGTGGGCAGGTAAGCTAGCGACTGACTCCAAGCATGTCATAAAAGCTAAATACTGCGGATGCTGGAAATCTGAAACAAAAACAGAAAACGCTGGAAAAACTCAGCAGGTCTAACAGCATCTGTGGAGAGAAAGACAGAGTTAACATTTCGAGTCCGTAGGACTCTTTTCAGAGCTCTGAAGAAGAGTCATACGGACTTGAAACGTTAACTCTGTCTTTCTCTCCACAGATGCTGGTAGACCTGCTGAGTTTTTCCAGCACTTTGTTTTTTTTCCAAGCATATCATGTCATGGCTGCGCCTGAACTGTCTCAGCTGCAGAGGCATGGTCACTTTATGCTAGGTGTCCCTACTGTGTGGCCGCTTCCCTCGACCAGTGCCCCCCACTGCCCCGCACATGTTTATGTGCTACCTTCAACCCTAGGGCAGCCTTTGCCCCACCCATCCCCCCCCAACACACCTCAAAGAATGCAAACTCTCTTCCTAACAGCATTGTGGCTGTTACTGCAACTAATGTACTGCAGTGGTTCAAGAAGGTGGCTCACCAACATGTTCTCAAGAGCTATTGGGGTGGTCAATAAATGCTGGCCTACCCAGCGATGCCCACATGCCATGAACAACTTTTTTAAAAAGACCTATTTTACTTTTTGCAACCCAAAATTGAATGAATTAAAAATACTTTTGAACTGTAGTCACTGTTATAATATAGAAAATCTGGCAGTTGATTTGCGCATTAGTGGGTTACCATAAATAGTAATGCGATCCTGACTGGATAATCAATTATTAATGGCGTTAGTTGAGCAATAAATGTCCCCAGGGTAACGGAGAAATTCCTCTGTTCTTCAAAATTGTCCATGGGATCTTTTAGATCAACCTGCAAGATCAGGCGGACTCTGGTTTAACGTCTCCTCTGAAAGGTAGTACCTCTGACTGGACTGTTCGTCTCTGATGTAAACCTACAACCTCTGACTATAGGCCGGGATTTTAGTTTTGCAAATCTGCGCCATTCCTGTGCATGTGTAAAATCTGGCGTGATGACATGGGATCGCGAACTCAACATCAACACATCCCTTTTCCATAATATGATAGGTGGGTGGGTGCTGAAATCAGCAGCTTGCCTGTCACTTAAAAAAAAATTAATAAGGCAATTGAGCTTAATTAATAAGGGCAATTGATATTAAATTAATAAGCCAATTGACTCGAATGTTACGCTGCCACACCATAAAGCAGTTGGGAGGTGTCAGCTGTGGCTCAGTTCATAGCACCCTCGCCTTTGAATCAGAGGGTTGTGGGTTCATGTCCCACTCCCGGAAAACCAAGAACTGTGATTGTACTCAAAGAGTTGCAATCTGTGACTGTTGATAACTCGAAAGAGTATAAAGCAGTTGGCGCGGGCAGGTGGGTGAGTGTGAGGAGTCCCTTTTTTTTCACCATCTGAAGTGAGAAAGCAGGAAGAGAGGGAGAGTGTGCATCATTTGCAGGGTATCCTGTGTACATTGAGGGCAACCCTGCTCCCCACCGCTCCCCCATCCCCCTGTGCCTCCCCTCATGACCTCCAACACCAATCCCCCACCCTTCTTGCCCTTCCTCCCTACAGTGCCCTCTCCCTCTCTGTGCTTACCTGATTCTGGGATCCATGTATCTTTTTCTCAGGGACTGTTTACAGTCCCAGCAGGGCCCACTACTGCATTGTGGCCCTGCTGGAGCTGCCAAAAAACCAGCTTGGCTGGTGGCTCTTTAGGACAGGGGTTCCTCCCGCTGAGGGGCGGAAGTTCCATTCTCTGCTTGTTTAGGCCACCCGCAGTGTGTTATCGCTGTGGGGCGGCCTTTTTAAAGTCATGATCGACTTTTCAAATGGGGTGCTGGTCGAGAAATATGCCCTCCCCTGTAAAATCCAGCCCATAGACAAGAGTACTCCCACTGGCGCCATGGTTAGCACCAAGTTACTCAGATATTTTGAGGAGCTTTATTAAAACTATAATATTAGCAGTCTATAGCACAAAAAATAAATATCTAGGATGGTATTTTATGCCCTTCCCTGCAGTGAAATTGAAGGCAAATAGGATATTTAATTTTGTGGGATGGTGGCAGGTGGCAACCCTGCCCATGGCAGGAAGGCTGCCACTTAAGGGCCTCATCTCACTGGTGTTAACCCAATGACAGGCGAGCCTGTTGCCATGCGGGGAGCACAACAAGCCAATCTGTGCGGGTTGCCTGTGATCTTCTGGGGTTTGTGGGGTAGGGGTTCTGATTCAGTTGCACTCAGTACTTTATTGAGGGAAGGAGGGACCTTGCATCGGTGGAGTGGGGGAGACTGGGAGTGCCATCCCCTGCCCTTGCTGCTAACCTCCCTCTACACCCCACTTCCCCACCCCCCGGCTCCGCAAAACCCTTCCCACCATGCAATTTTTAATAGAAGCTCATAGACAATTTTTCTTGTCTGCAATCCCTATTCTTTCTCTAATGTTTTTGTCACTCGAGCTTTAATTATATATAACTTCCAATTCTGTATTAACTACTTCAATTCTGTTGTATCATTTTTGTTCTGAAAATCACTTAAGTACACTTTTTCAGTTTTGTTTTACGGATTATTTTACAACTGGCAACATCTTGACGAAAAATACTTTTAGTTAACAGGAAACCTTAAAAGCTGCTTTTTAAATTGGATGAATGTTAGAGGAGTTTGAAGATTGGCCTCATCATGTCACAGATACTAGAAGAACAACATTAGGATTGTAGCACATTTACCACATGGACTGCAGCGGTTCAAGAAGGCAGCTCACCACCACCACCTCAAGGGCAACCAGGAATGGGCAATAAATGCTGGCCCAGCCAGCAAAGCCCACATCCCGTGAATGAATAAAAAAATGCTGAAAGCTCCAATTGTTCTAACACCCACAATCTTTTAGGGGAAATAGTTCCAAATTTCCATCATCTTTCATATGGAAAAAATGCTTCCTGATTACACTGCAATAACCTAGCTTTAATTTTAAGATTATGCTCCCTTGTTACAAATTTTTACTTATTAAAGCTGAAAAGATTGCTTGGGATGGTTTATCTTGGTGGGAGTCTTGATCATCACCAAACAAGATAATTCATCTGTGGTATGGTAAAAGTTGAAAATCATGGAATTTTTCAGATTTAAAGAAGAACTCAGCAATTTAATTAAATGATGTGCACATTGTCTATTTTACATTCTATTATAATCATATTTGATTATGTTAGATGGTTGTTTCGCACAACATTTACCTTCGTTATAAATTACAAGCAAACTAATTTTAGAACTCAGGATGGAGTACAACTACAACCTATGTTTACATGGCCCCTTTAATGTAATGAAACGTCCCAAGGCACTTCACAGGATCATTATAAAACAAAGTATGATACTGAGCCACATAAGGAAATATTAGGTCAGGTGACCAAAAGCTTGGTCGAAGAGGTAGGTTTTAAGCAGTGTCTTAAAGGAGGAAAGCAAGGTAGGGGATTCCAGAGCTTTGAACCTAGGAAAGAGCAATTATGATTGCACAAGAGGCCGAATTAGAGGAATGCAGATATATCAGAGGGTTGTGAAGTTGGAGGAGATTGCAGAGATTGGGAGGGGCAAGACCATGGAGGGATTTGAAAACAAGGGTGAGAGTTTTAAAATCAAGACATTGTTTGACCAGGAACCGTTGTAAGTCAGCGAGCACAGACATGAGATGAGAACGGGATTTGCTGCTTGTTGAGATATGGGCAGCAGAGTTTTGGATGCCCTCAAGTTTACAGAGGGTAGAATGTGGGAGACAGCGATAACAAAGGCATTGTTGAGAGTTCAGCAGCAGGTGAGTTGAGATGGGCAAAGTCATGCGCTGTTATGGAGGTAAGAAAATGGTGGTCTTAGATGGCACAAATATGAGGTTGGAAGCTCATCACAAGATCAGATGTGACACCAAGGTCGTGAACAGACTGACATAATCTCAGACTGTTGCCAGGGAGAAGGATGGAGTCAGTAATTGGGGAACATAGTTTGGAGCAGGGACTGACATTAAAGGATGTGGGCAATGTCGTCAGTCTTCCCAATATTTAATTGGAGGAAATTTCTGCTCATGCAATAATGGATTTTGGATAAGCAGCCTGATAATTTAGCAAGAGTGGAGGAGTCGAGAGAGATTTGAGAGATAGAGTTGGGTGTCGTCAGCATACATGTGAAAACTAATGTTGTGTCTTAGGATGATGTCACCAAGTGGCAGCACGTAGCTGAGAAATAGGAGGGTCCAAGGATTGATCCTTGAGGGACACCAAAGATAACGATGTGTGAGCAGGAAGTGAAGCCGTTGCAACTGATTTTCTGGCTACGATTAGATAAATAAGAATGGAACCGCATCAAGTTGTCTTTATAAATTTTATGAAGCTAAGTTGTTTTCACTGTTTCATATATACCTATTAAAGACCAAATAGATTTATGGTACTTTATATTTATTCTCTTGTATGAAAGGGCATATCTGGTCTAAAAAAACATGGTAAAATGATACTTTAGTTTTTAATGTTTCACGTTTCCCTCTGCCAATATTTTGTATTCTATATACTCCATTCATAGCAAGTGGTCTCATAACGTTTGGTTGACATTTGAAATCAGGAATATTTTTAATTTCACCAGGACAATATTTGAGGATGAAGTTTTTCGCTCTGAAATCTCATTGCTTCAGCCTGTTAATCTGGAAGTTGTTGTTGAACGTAATTTGGCTGCTGCTTGGTACCATGAAGTTCCTGATGTTAAAATTCTTGGAACCCTGAAACCTCTGCATGTAAGTGCATCTTTTCAAAATGATGTTTTGAATTAGATTTCATAGTGGCATAAAGCAAATATGTTACCCCCAATTAGGTTTCAAAATGTTAACAAACTCCCAATCCCTTAAATACTTCGCACAATTTGCTGTCTTAATTACAAACTAAGTTCCTGCTCCCCTTCCCAATCTAGAGCTTCACAATTTTGATGGTTATTTTTGAAGATTATATATATTCTGATCCTAAATAATGTTACTAAACTGTTTTCTAAACAGCTTTATATTGGGCCTATTCTTGGTGTTAGATAATGAGGCAAAAAGGTAGCTATTGCTATTGTTACGATCCCAACTGATGTTAATACTGGTCAAGTCAGGTCCGAGTGAACTAGATAGAATCACAGAATAGATCTTAACTTTTATTCCTTTTTTTATAAACTGTGGAGGTCAGTTACGGAACAAATTCACAGGAGTCTACTGATGAACTTTTAACAATATAATAAAACATTTATTAAACAAGAAAAATGAATTATATTACAGTAGACAAAAAGGTTGGAAAGATTTCAGTACAAACACCACTGTTCCTTCACCCCAACTATATATTTACAGATACATACAACTTCATTAAGATAACACAATTTACAATCTTGTACTCTGCTCTTCAGAGTTAGTATGCAGTACACGTAAACTAATAGGTAAACTGTGGTTGGGTACACAACACCCCAGAACAGTCACTGATGCTACCAAAGCAGATTCCATGGATTTCTCATCAACATCAACCACCCACCACAACCCCTGAAGCTTGTTACACTGTTGCACTTGTTACACGGTCTCACTGAAACTCTGTCTTTCTCATGAGGGCTTCCAATCTCCACGCTCAAAGAACTCACCTTGGAATTCTCTCCCAAAGATCGCTTTAGCTTGAACACCTTCAACTAGAATCCATGTCCAAGGTTTCATTCTCACCTTCCAATGTCCCTTCCCCCTGGATCGCCACATACACTCAAGATTCACCTCCCAAGCACACTTTCAGATATTCGACTGTGCTAAGCAGAACATCACTGCTCCAAATGTTTACAGTAAAAAGTCACCAACCTTTGGCTGCCTCCTTGGATCTTCTGGCTTCTCTCAAGCCCAGTTTGCATCAAGTCTGTTCCGCACAGCTTTCTCTTTAACCCAGAGCCAATTACACTGCTCCTTTCTTTCAACTTTACTTAACAGGACCTGTTTCAGATTCCTGTCCTTATCCCTTAACTTGGACTTACTTCTGAGATCTCATTCTGTTCCACTCCCTAGTTTGGGATCACCTTTTTGGTTTGGAACCTTCTCCCTGTTCCCCTCCCTTGTTCCTTGGGACACCTGTCGAATGACACTCCTCTTCAGATCACCTGAGCTCCAGTTTCATGCTGTTCCACTTCTTCATTTCTTTCTGCGCAGGCACATGGAGCTGGTTTCCTGACCTGAAGAAATAAAAGAAATAACTGTGCATGTGCACAGGGCCAGTTTCTAGCCTAAAGACTAGAAAATCCACCAACTGCGCACGTGCGACCGTTCTTTGACCAGCGCATGCACAGGAGACCCGAAAGTGTAAAAAAAACACGAACTGCGCATGTGCGGCCATTCTACAGCCAGCATATGCACACAAACCCTGAGGCCCGCTGGGAACTGGAGTTTTCAAGCCTCCGACTACTGATTACCATCACACTACATTTTAATTATTTTCTTAAAGAAGTAGAAAATGCTACCGTTAGCTGAAAAAAAAATGCATTGTGTGGATATTTATTTTTATAGTGGCTTCAATAATTTATTAAAATTGGCCTATGATCATATGACAAACCTATCTGATGCCCATTTGATCAAATTGGCTGACAAGTATATTTAAAAATTCTTGAAGGTTCTTCAGATCTCTTTGAGTACCAATTTTATTGAGTTTGAGACTTGAGTGAAAGAAACATATAATCTTATCCATGTTTTATTTAACTGATGTAGAGATATTATTGCTTTCAAAATATCAGTATTCATAAATGAATTTTGCCTCTAAGCTGTTTGTGCACATATGTTGTTGATTAATTTTAAGCAACAAATATTATTATTCACTTGTACCAACATGATGCTTTTATAGGTTGTGCTCAGCCAAGATGATCTGATCATTATATTGAAAACTCTAAATGAAAATTTGGGTGATAATTCAGTTGAGGCGACACCTGTACAACCTGATGAGGAGGGGAAAAGTTCAGGCCCTTCACAAATTTCTGCAGGTTTGCTTTTTTTTGTGTTGATTTTGAAATTAATAATTTATTATCTCATGGTTAGAACATTTGTGAATAAAATTACTGTCATCTTGCATGTTTTCTGAACAGATTAGTAGATAAAAATATGATTTTCACAAAAGCAGTTGATATTTTGTCAATTACATTGTTTCAAAGCTGGATAATTATATGTCTTTTCGAAGTGTGGACATTAATTAATTTTCCACCTCCCTCCCTCTCTGAGCTTGGCCTCCTGGACTGTCCAAATGTAAGCTTGAGAAACAGCACCTCATCTTTTGATCAGGCGGTTTACACCATCTGGACTCGATTCTGGGTTCAACAGTTTCAGATAGTCACTTCTACCCCGTCCCCATTTTGTTTCATTTTTCTTCCCCTTATTTTTTTGGTTTTCAAATGATAACTGTTCATGTTTCTAAGATTCACACCACCTCTAGACACACCTTTTTGTTTCTTTACTTACCCAATTATATATACAAGTATATAAATTAGGAGCAGGAGCAGGCCATTCAGCCCCTCGAGCCTGCACTGCCACTTGATAAGATCATGGTTGATCTGATTGTGGCCTCTACTTATCTGTCTACCCCTTTGACTCCCTTGTCAGTCAAGAATCAATCTAACTCAGCCTTAAAAGTATTCAATGCCCCTGCCTCCACTGCTCTCTGGGGAAAATAATTCCATGCACTAACATCCCTCTGTGAGGAAAAAAATTCCCTCATCTGTCTTAAACAGGAGACCCCTTATTTTTAAATTATGCCCCCTAGTTCTCTCCCACCATGGAAAACTTGCATTCAGCATCCACCCTGTCAAGTCTCCTCAGGATCTTATTTGTTTCAATAACATTACCTCTCATTCTTCTAAACTCCAGTGGATACAGACCCTTTTGCTTTTGATTTTTTTTTGCCTTGTAAAATCAACTCTTGGTCATTTAAGTTCTCCTGCCCTCCACCCTATCACAGACCTTCCCTTCTGTTCTTTCCCCTCTAATACCTTAAAACCTATTACATTTCTAATTTTCCAAGTTCTGCTCAGTATTTTCAGCATATTCTGTCTTTTATCCCACTTTTTTTGTGCCTTATTTGGCGTTAATTCACCCACTCAAATTCATCCTCCTCCTCCATCATTTCTTTCTCAATTGTTAACTCCTAAAGGTTGAGGAGATGCACTTGTAGTCATATTGTTCAATAAAATCCCAAATGCCCCATTGCCCTCACTGCACTTTTGCACTTCTAGCAAGTTATAGCAGAAATTATATTGAAGCGGAATGACATGGGAGAAAGTTTGACCAATGCACTGCTTGAGTTGGCTCATTGGGACAAGGGAAATATTGTAATGTGGAAAACTAATTTATTAGGGTTCTGTAAACTAGATTGAAATGAGAGATTGATATTTTTGAGTTTTGCAAGATTCTGAATTTTCAATTATTAGAAAAAATTAACCCCACTGTTTCACTAATGCCCTTCAAGGAAGAGGGAGCCCTGCCACCTCTGTTTGGTTTGGCCCCACTTATGATTTTGGTTCCAAATTGCCTGATAGATTCTTGGGGCAGAATTTAATCCAGGTAAGGAGATTCTTGACTGCTGGGTGAAAAGTCAGTGAGAGACCTGCGTCGCTGCCTTTGGGGAAGCCCTGCTATATTAAGTTCCTCTCGGGACTTAAGAGGCCAAGGCAAGCTTTATTGGGATTAAGGACCCTGGGGTGGAAATGCCACCCCACTCCTGAAAGCTGCTGCCAATTCTCCATTGCAGGCAGTGCCACCATGGGAATGGTGGTAGCTGCCAGTAATGCACCCGCCAGAGCCCCAGGATCAGCATGGGATCCAGGCCACTGGTGAGTGAGGGTGGGATGGGATTCATGAGGAGAGGGTTGCTGGCTGGGGGTGAATGGAGGGGGTCAGAAGAAGGGGCACAGGGGTAGCTCTCTGCAGGCCCCCCAGCCCCCTTTCCTGATGCAGGAGTCGTTAGATCAGGCACTGAACGCCATTGAATTTTCTTTATTATTCATTCACGGGATGTGGGCTTCGGCTGGCCAGCATTTATTGCCCATCCCTAGTTGCCCTTGAGAAGGTGGTGGTGACCTACCTTCTTGAACTGCTGCAGTCCATGTGGTGTAGGTACATCTACAGCGCTGTTAGGAAGGGAGTTCCAGGATTTTGACCCAGTGACAGTGAAGGAAAGGCAATATGTTTCCAAGTCAGGATGGAGAGTGACTTGGGGGCGAACTTCCAGGTGGTGTTCTATCTACTGCCCTTGTCCTTCTAGATGGTAGTAGTGAGGGGTTGGAAGATGTTGTCCAAGGAGCCTTGGTGAACATACCCTCCACTCCCTCTCTGGAAACGCGCAGGCAAATTTAACTGGGTTTGCTTTTCAGGCTTCCCATGGGACAACTGCCAGCCAGCAGCAGGGAAGCTCATTTAAGGGACACAATCGCCTTCGGGGCAGGAAGGCCGTCCATAAGCCTGCTTGACTTGGACTTAATCAGGCCAGAGGTGGGAAGGCAGCAGGGTCCCCACCCCACAACTTCTAGCTCGATTAAATGCATCCCTGCCTCCAAACACACCTCAAAGGAGGGTATTAAATCCACCCTTGATGTTCTCTGAAGTGGCCCAGAAATTGGTATGAGCTTAATCATCATCACAAGGACAACAAAGGCTCAAGGAGAAAGCCCACACCTTCTCTAGGCAACTGGAACTCATAATAAATGTGGCCTTGCCAGTATTGTTCACATCCTGAAAACAAAGGAACTAAGGAGATTAGCATTCATAATGGGACACTTTGTTGATAGTTTGTTGAAAGGTGCTGCTTTTGTGAACTATATGGCATATTTTCATTCTATATAATCTTTACACCATCAGATTTTAAAGTAGTGTTTGAAGGGGGTGTAATTAATAAGTTTTCAGATGATACAAAACTTGATTCTTTAGTCGATGGTAAGGAAAAAGCTATGGATTGCAAGAAGATATCAATGGACTGGTCAGGTGGGCAAAACAGTGGCAAATGGAATTCAGTCCAGAGAACTGAGAGAATTCATTTGAGGAGAGCAAACTAGGCAAGAGAAGGATGGGGGGACCTTGGACTGCATGTCCACAGATCCCTGAAGGTAGCAGGACAGGTTGAGAAGGTGATTAAGAAAGCATATAGTTTACTTACTTTTATTAGTTGAGGCATAGAATATAAGAGCAGGGAGGATATACTAGAACTGTATAAAATACTAGTTAGGGCAAAGCTCAATTATCCTGTACAGTTCGGCCACCACAGAGGAAGGATGTGATCACTCTATAGTGGGTTTATATAGTGGGTACAGAGGAGATATATGTAGATGATACTGGGAATGTAAAATTTTAGCTATGAAAACGGATTGGATAGGTTGGGGTTGTTTTCTTTGGGACAGAGGAAATTAAGTGGAGATTAAATTGAAGTATATAAAATTATGAGGGGCCTAGAGAGAGTGGATAAGAAGGACCAATTTTCCTTAGCAGAGAGGTCAATAACCAAGGGGCATAGATTTAAAGTAATGGGCAAAAGGATTAGAGGGGAGTTAGGAGATATTTTTTCAGAGGGTGACAAGGGGTTTGGAAATTCACCTGAAAGGGTGGTAAAGCAGAAACCCTCACCACATTTTAAAATTCCTTGGATATGCACTTGAAATGCCTTAAACTTACAGGGCTATGGACCATGAGCTGGAAAGTCGGATTAGGCTGGATAGCTTTAATTTGCTGGCACAGATATAATAGACCAAATGGCCTCCTGTTCCATGAATTTTCTGTTTCCTTCCTTTCATGCACTTGCATGTACCGATTGAAACCGAGCAAATTGGCTCAGAAACCTCAGGATCACATTCATTGTAGCAAACAGAACAGAGTATTTCACTCTTTCAACTTCCAAAAATGTATCATAGAAAATGTATCTGCGTACAAAAATATTATAATAAAAGGTAGTCCCTCAGCTTGGCAACCATAACATTGAATAATGTTCATGGTCATTGCTGCTTTAAAATTTGCATTGAATGAATTTTATTGGGAGAATTATTTGCATAGTGCTGCTTTTAGCAAAGCTACATGGACTTATCCTTGATTTTCTGGAGGGTTGAAGCCTTGCTACATAAACAAATTATTCCCCCGCTTCCACCCCCCCCCCCCCCCCCCTAAAAAAAAATCACTTGTTATGATTAATTCCCACAACAACTGCTGGTGGGCTTACTGTGCATTCTCACACAATATTCCGTCATTTTACTCCAGATTTTTGTGTTATGGGTAATAAACCAGCCATTGCCAGAGTGCTGCAGTACCTGAACAACATTCTGGCTTAGGCTAATGACTGACAGGTAAGAGTTGTCCCACATAAGCGCAGTGTTACGATTTACTGCAGTAAAAGGACGATCATCTTACCCTGACCAGCAACAAAACCACCATCACAGAGTCCCCCTGACATATTGGGGTCAGTCACTGACCAGAAGCTTCAATGGACCAATGTTACAGACCATTGGGGGTTAATTTTTTCAAAACCCCTGATTTCTCCTCCCACCACCCATCCTGTGATAGGATGAACTCAGAGTTAGTTTATTTGCACGCAATCAAAATGCAAGGAAGGGGGGGGTTGCTATGTAGCCCCTGTGCATTCATACAGTAAAGAGCGACAGAAATAGAAAGATTTACAGGGCAAAGACCACAGAGAAAAGAATTACTGTTTCATGTGTGTCCAGAGTCTAGAATGAAAACTCCAGTTGTTTATTCCTTCACAGACATCAACAGGTGGAAAATTGATGCTGGATAATTCACCTTTTCCTTAGAGATGACGTCCACAATGTGATAGGCACACAGAGATGAATCAGTCTTGTAGGCGATGGTACAAAAGGTGTAGTAGTTCCAGTAGAAACAGTATAGATGGGGCCAGGCATTCAAACCTGGACAGAGCCCCTTTCTGTGCTGCTGCTTGGTAAATGGAAAGATGGCAGATTGAGCTTTGCAGCTCCACAAGGCAATATTACATGTTCCACCAACTAGGGGTATCAAGGCACATGACTCCCACTTCTCCACTTTGGCTTTTGCCTGGATTCCTGAGATTGTAAATGTTCCAACCATCAAGACTCACAGGAAGGTTGCAGGGTCCTTTGTAGTAGATGAATCGGCTCCGGTTGGACAGGCCTGTCTTATGAAATGTAGATGGCCTTTATATAATTCCCTGTGAATTTGGTCACTGCAGCCCACAGGAGTTGTTAGCATCTCTTCAGAGGTAATGACATGCAAGTTTCTGCAATACTGCCAAATAGCCCCTTTTGTTCAGGGACCCAGACAGACATAGCTTCAGCCATTTTAAAAAGGCCTTTGTCCATATATATATATATATATATATATATATTATGAATTATAGTATGAGGTCTTAGCTGCATTACAATCAACTATATCAACAATCTCACTACAAGAGCAGGGCAGATGGTGCATGCTTTGCTCCTGATGCCAGAAGTGTGATGGAATGCTCATCAGTTGCTTCTTTGGATGCAGTTTCAATACTCAAGAAATTCAATACCATTTAGGTTGGAATAGTTGATTGATACGCCATCACTCAACTAAGTGTCAACCCTCTTCACTATCAGTGGACTGTGACTATAGTACATGCTGTATGCTAAATATGTCACAGCAGCACCAAGCTTACACTGACAGTCACATGACCTCAAATACCAGAAGGTACAACAGCAGTAAGATCATCGAAACACAATCATCTCTAGGCCCACCCAAGTAACACACATTGCCATTCTTTTACCCTCTAAGTCAAATTAATGGAAGCCTGTACCTAACATATAATGGGAACACTATTTGCTTTGTCAATGTTGCCCACATCCTGAGAATAAACATTTAAAAATGTGGATATTGAAGCTCTCTTCTCAAATAATAATAATGAACTTTTGACATTTAATTTCTCCTGTTTTACACCCTATCACAGCCCTCCCTTTTGTGCTATCCTCCCCTTACCCTGTTTTCCCTGCCTCTTTACTTGCTTTAAACCTCACATTGCCAAATTTTTCCATTTCTGATTAAACATTGGGCAGAATTTTCCAGCCCCTCCTGCCGGCAGGATCTTTCGGTCCCACCGAAGTCAACAGAGGTTCGAATGGCCTGCCGTGAGGGAAACTCGCTGCGGCGGGCCGGAGAATCCCGGCCATTAACTCTGTTTTTCTCTCCACTGGTACTGCCAGACTTCCTGAATATTTCTCCCTCTATACTAATGACCTAACTTAGTAGCTTTAAGAATTTACCATGGTGATATGAGTCTGGAATCACATATTGACCAGAGCAGTTATAAGGATGGCAAAGTTCCTTTCATGGAGGACTTCAATGAACAAGTTGAGCTTTTAGAACAAACCAGTAGCCCCGTTGCCACTTTTACCTTTTGTTGGTATCAGCTTATTAACTGGACTGAAATTCTTAAACTGCCATGGGGAAATGAAAAAAAAAAAATCTGTGGAGAAGGATATTCATATTGAGTAAAATACTGAAGTCATTGTAATACTGTAAAAAATATTTTTTTTTTCTTTTTTAGGAAGAACTGTGGTAACAGCTGCTGTTGTAGAAACACACAAACCTCTAAGAGTTAAAACGACACTGAAGTTGGATTTTAAATTAGACGAACTTTCATTAAAACTCTACAGTCAGTCCTTAAACCCGGTATAGCAATTTTCTTAAACAAATTATTGTCCGCTGAAGAAATATTCTGTTTCTCTTTTAGCACAATGCCATTTTAAATTTTTGTATTTAATACTTTCCTGGTTCTTCAGAATCACTGTTTACCGTAAGCCTTGTTTGAAGCTGAGTTCAGTATCTTGTAATTCAGATACAATCATTTGAAAGGGACTAGTTGACATGGGGTTGCCATAACATTAAATTTTAGAGAATTTATATGTTCCTTTTCCAGAATATTGATGAATATCACCTTAATAGTATGAAATTGAAATAAGGAACCTGGTTTAGTAAGCATATACATATTCTAAATTTCCCTAGGATGCATGCTAGCAGAACCAATACTCCAGTTACAACACATAATTTTCATAGTCAATATAAAACTACTAGTATCATCAATCATTTGGCTAATTTTTATGCATTACAATGTGACTTTTCTGGCTGCTACTGGAACAGCACCGTTAATTGTTTGATATGTATATGTTTTATAATTTTTTTTGTAGTGGTCCATGTGTAACAGGGATCCAGAGCTGGGACGGAACATTAACCACTGGGGGAGGGTGGGGTGGGGGTGCGGGGGCAGCTGGTGGAATGTAAAGTCAATTAATAAATCTGGAATATAAAACTAATTTCAGTTTTAGTGTGACCACTGAACTATCATTGAGTGTTGTAAAAACCCATCTGTTTCACTAATGCCTTTTAATTAATTTCCTTACTGCCATCCTTACTTGATCTGGCCCACATATGACACCAGACCCACAGCAATGTGGTTGACTCTTAACTGTCCTCTGAACTAGCCTAGCAAGGCACTCATTTCAAGGGCAGTTAGGAAAGGCCAACAAATGCTGGCCTTGCCAGGATGCCCCCATCCCATGAAAGAATAAAGAGAAATACTGAAGGGAGGCAACCTTTCTTAATTGTCACCGTTCTTTTGGCCTTCAACAGCCAATGACCTGCAAGGGAGCCATCACATTGCATGATACATTAAAGTATAATCAAAATCAACTGTGGGACAAGCACAGGCGGGAAGTTGGCTGTCACTTAAGGCCTAAGCAAATGCCAAGGGAGAACCATAGAAAAGTTACAGCACAGAAAGAGGCCATTCAGCCCACCGTGTCTACACTGGTTGAAAAAACTAGCTGCCCATTCTAATCCCACCTCCCAGAACGTGGTCCATAGTTTTGCAGGTTACATGCACTTCAAGTGCAAATCCAGATACTTTTTGAATGAGTTAAAGGATTCTGCCTCAACCACAAATCTAGGAAGCAAATTCCAGTCACCTACCACCGTCTGGGTGAAAATGATTTTCCTAATATCCGCTCTAATCCTTCTACAAATCACCTTACATCCATGCCTGCTGGTAATTGACCTCTCCGCTAGGGGAAATCAGTCTTCCCTGTCTATTCTATCTAGGCCTCTCATAATTTTGTACACCTCAATCAAGTCATCCCTTGGCCTCCTCTGTTCTAAGGAAAGCAACCCTAGCCTGCCCAATCTTTCCTCATAGCTGCAATTTTCAAGCCCTGGCAATATTCTTCTAAATCCCTTCTGTACTTTCTCCAGAGCAATTATGTCCTTCCTGAAATGTGATAACCTGAACTGTACACAGAACTCTAGCTGTGGCCTAACCAGTGTTTTATACAGTTCCAGCATTACATCCCAGCTTTTGTATTCTATACCTTGTCCAATAAAAGAAAGCATTCCATATGCCACCTTATCTACCTGTCCTGCCACCTTCAGGGACCTGTGGACATGCACTCCAAGGTCTCTCACTTCCTCAACCCCTCTCAATATCCCCCCTTTTATTGTTTATTCCCTTGCTTTGTTTGCCCTTCCAAAATGCATTACCTCACACTTCTGCAGATTGAATTCCAGTTGCCAGTTTTTCACTCAATCAATCAAACCATTGATATCATTATGGAATCCACAGGTATCCTCTTCACTATCAAGTACAAGGCCGATTTTTGTGTCATCTGCAAATTTTTCAATCGTGCCTCCCACATTTAAGTCCAAATCATTTCACGTATACCACAAACAGCAAGGTCCCAACACTGAGCCCTGTGGAACGCCACTAGAAACCATTTTCCATTTGTAAAAATAGCCTTCGACCATTACCTTTGCTTTCCTGACACTGAGCCAATTTTGGATCCAACTCATCACATTCCCTTGTATCTCATGGGCTTTTACTTTTCTGACCAGTCTACCATGTGGGACCTTGTCAAATGCCTTACTAAAATCCATGTAGATCACATCAACTGCACTACCCTCCTTGTTACTCCCTCAAAAAATTCAATTGAGACACAACTTTCCCTTACAAAACTATGCTGACCATCCCTGATTAATCCTTGCCTTTCTAAGTGACAGTTTATCCTTACCCTCAAATTGACCCTAATGATGTGCCCACCACCAAAATCAGACTGACTGACCTATATTTATTTGGCCTATCCCTTGCACCCTTTTTAAACAATGATACAACATTTGCAGACCTCCAATCCTCTGGTACCTCACCTGTATCTAATGAGACTTGAAAAATTATTCTCAGGGCGTCCGCTATTTCCTCCCTGGCTTCCTTTAACAGCCTGGGAAACAATCCAACCGGCCCTTGTGATTAATCCGCCTTCAAGGATGTCAGTCCCTCCAGTACTTCCTCTCTCATTATCCTTATTGTATCTAATATTTCACACTCCTCCTCATTAACTAGAATATCCGTATCATCCCTCTCCTTTGTGAAGACAGAGACAAAGTATTCATTGAGAACCCTGCCCACATCTTCTGCATCAACGCATAGGTTACCTTGTACGTCCCTGATAGGCCCTCCCCTTTCTTTAGTTTTCCCCTTGCTCTTAATGTACTGACAAAGCACCTTTGGGTTTTCCTTGATTTTACCTGCCAATATTTTTTCATATTGTCTCTTTGCTTTCCTAATTTCCTTTTTGACTGCACCCCTGTGCTTTCTATACACCCCTAGGCTTTCTAACGTATTAATTTTTTTGTGACTGTCATAAGCTTTCTTTTTTCTGTTTTATCTTGCCCTGTATGTTTCTAGATAAGGAGGAAGCACTAAGGGTGGCAAGGGCACAGAATGTTCTCTGGGTGGGGGACTTCAATGTCCATCACCAAGAGTGGCTCAGTAGCACCACTACTGACTGAGCTGGCCGAGGCCTAAATGACATAGCTGCTAGACTGGGTCTGTGGCAGGTGGTGAGGGAACCAACAAGAGGGAAAAACACATTTGACCTCATCCTTACCAACCTGCCTGCCGCAGATGCATCTGTCCATGACAGTATTGGTAGGAGTGATTACCACATAGTCATTGTGGAGATGAAGTCCTGCCTTCACATTGAGGATACCCTCCATCATCTTGTGTGGCACTACCACCGTGCTAATTGGGATAGATTTCGAACAGATCTAGCAACTCAAGACTGGGCATCCATGAGGTGCTGTGGGCCATCAACAGCAGCAGCAGAATTGTACTTGAACACAATCTGTAACCTCATGGTCCGGCATATTCCCCTCTCTACCATTACCATCAAGCCAGGGGGTCAAGCCTGGTTCAATGAAGAATGCAGGAGGGCATGCCAGGAGCAACACCAGGCATACCTAAAGATGAGGTGTCAACTTGGTGAAGCTATAAAACAAGACTACTTGTGTGCCAAACAGCATAAGCAGCAAGTGATAGACAGAGCTAAGTGATCCCACAACCAAAGGATCAGATCTAAGCTCTGCAGTCTTGCCACATCCAGTCGTGAATGGTGGTGGACAATTAAACAACTCACTGGTAGAGGTGGCTCTACAAATATCCCCATCCTCAATGATGGAGGAGCCCAACACAGCAGTGCAAAAGATAAGACTGAAGCATTTGCAACAATCTTCAGCCAGAAGTGCCGAGTGGATGATCCATCTCTGCCTCTTCCGGAGGTCCCCAGCATCACAGATGCTAGTCTTCAGCCAATTCGATTCACTCTATGTGACATCAAGAAACGGCTGAGGGCACTGGATACTGCAAAGGCTATGGGCCCTGACAACATTCTGACAATAGTACTGAAGGTGTGCTTCAGAACTTGCCGCACTCCTAGCCAAGCTGTTCCAGCACAGCTACAACACTGGCATCTACCCGGCTAGGTGGAAAATTGCCCAGTACATTGTCCTGTACACAAAAAGCAGGACAAATCCAACCCGGCCAATTATCGCCCCGTCTGTCTACACTCCATCAGTAAAGTAACGGAAGGGGTCATCAACAGTGCTATCAAGCAGCACTTGCTTAGCAATAACCTGCTCGCTGACGCTCAGTTTTGCTGTCGCCAGGGCCACTCGGCTCCTGACCTCGTTACAACCTTGATTCAAACATGGACAAAAGAACTGAACTCCTGAGATGAGATGAGAGTGACTGCCCTTGACATCAAGGCAGCATTTGACCGAGGGTGGCATCAAGGAGCCCTAGCACAATTGGAGTCAATGGGAATCAGGAGGAAAACTCTCCGCTGGTTGAAGTCATACCTAGCACAAAGGACGATGGTTGTGTTATTGGAGGTCAGTCATCTCAACTCCAGAACATCACTGCAGGAGTTCCTCAGGGTAGTGTTCTAGGCCCAACCATCTTCAGCTGCTTCATCAATGACTTTCCTTCCTTCCATCATAAGTTCAGAAGTGGGGATGTTTGCTGATGATTGCACAATGTTCAGCACCATTCGTGACTCCTCAGATACTGAAGCAGTCCGTGTCCAAATGCAGCAAGACCTGGACAATTTCCAGGCTTGGGCTGACAAGTAACATTCGCGCCACACAAGTGTCAGGCAATGACCATCTCCAACAAGAGGGAATCCAACCATCGCCCTTTGATGTTCAATGGCACTACCATCACTGAATCCCCCACTATCAACATCCTGGGAGTTACCATTGACCAGAAACTGAACTGGACTAGCCATATAAATACTGTGGCTACAAGAGCAGGTCAGAGGCTAGGAATCGTGCGACGAGTAACTTGCCTCCTGACTCCCCATCTACAAGGCACAAGTCAGGAGTGTGATGGAATACTCCCCACTTGCCTGGATGAGTGCAGCTCCTACAACACTGAAGAGGCTGGACACCCTCCGGGACAAAGCAGTCCACTTGACTGGCATCACATCCACAAACATTCACTCCCTCCACCACTGATACACAGTAGCAGCAGTGTGTACCATCTACAAGATGCACTGCAGGAGTTCACCAAGACTCCTTAGACAGCACCTTCCAAACCCATGACCACTAGCATCTAGAAGGACAAGGGCAGCAGATAGATGGGAACACCACCACCTGGAAGTTCCCCTCCAAATCACTCACCATCCTGACTTGGAAATGTATCGCCGTTCCTTCACCGTCGCTGGGTCAAAATCCTGGAACTCCCTTCCTAACAATGCTGTGGCTGTACCTACACCACATGGACTGCAGTGGTTCAAGAAGGCAGCTCGCCACCACCTTCTCAAGAGCAACTAGGGATGGGCAATAAATGCTGGCTCAGCCAGCGAAGCCCACGTCCCGTGAATGAACAATAAAAAAAAATAAATAAATAACCAGGGGCTCTAGATTTTGCAGTACGACTCTTTTTTTCTTTGTCTACACTGTGCCTGTAGAATCTTGCTTTTGAATGCCCTCCGACAGGGCTGTCACTGATTTCTCTTCAAGTAGCTGTAACCAGTCCACTTTCGCCAGATCACCTCTCAGCATCACAAAATTTGTCTTTCCCCAATTTAGAACTTTCACTTCTGTTCTATCTTTGTCCTTTTCCATAATAATGCTAAATTTAACTGTATTACGGTCACTATCTCTAAAATGGTCCCTCACCTCTACTTCATCCACTTGCCCAGCTTAATTTCCTAAGACTAAATCTAGAATTGTGCTCCCTTTCATTTGGCCTGTTATGTGCTGGCTAAAAAAGTTGTTTTGCATGCAATTCAAGAATTTTGTGCCTTCTGTGCCCATTACGCTCTTCATATCCCAGTTGATATTAGGGTAGTTGAAGTCCCCAACTATTATTGCCCTGTTGTTTTTGCACTCAGAAGTTTGCCTACGTAGATGCCCTCTCACTATTTGGGGGTCTATAGTACACTCCTACTAGTGTCACTGCACTGTTTTTACTTTTGAGCTCAATCCAATGGCCTCATTTGATGATTCATTTCTATATCATCCCTCCTCACAGGTCTAATTGAAGGTGCCCCGTTTGTTGCTAGCATCCAACTTTCCTATCCCTGCCTCCTGTGGGACTACCACAAAGACACATGCTCCATGCCTGGCGTGTCCTAAGCATATTTAAACAACTAACATTGCATTATTAGTGGATTATCTGACACACACACAGCTGTATGCACACAGCTGGGAGAATCTACTCAAAAGGGTGACTTACTGTACAGTAATTTCCACCATGAAGTTGCTTACAGAATAACCATTCCATGACGGCAATGGAGGCAGGCCTTTTACTGGGCCCAGGGTGGGATGCCTCTGTCTTTGCGCCTGACATAGTTTTCAGTCTCGTTCCTGCCTTCTCCTTGCTTCAGGGGGCTGCAGCCCCAACTTCACCCCACCCCTGACTCCGGGGATGAAAATATGCGAGTTTGTATAAGAGACAGGTTTGAAACTCAAGAATTGGCCAACTGTAAATTTCTGCCTCCAAGGGGAAAATCTCAACTAATGTTGACCCTTCAGCAGAACTCATCTGATGACCTGAATTGCTAACCCTGTCATTGAACCATCTGCCCAACCTGGATGTGCCCAGCTCCCAAGACCTTTAGTTTCCCATGCTTTGAAACATTCCGGGGATATTGTCTGACCAAATCTGGCCAAAACTGGGTGTTCAGTTATTTTGTCTCAATTTAACTATCTGTGCCTCTGAGATGTGTTTTATCTTAGTTCGCACACAAGAAGTTGTCTGTTTTCAACCCAGCTAGATTTCTGCTGAAGTCTGCCTTTTGATCATTTGGCCCCTTTTACATGTAAAATGTAAAATGTTTGGTCAATTCAGGTTCAAAACTAAATTCCCGTCCAGGTCACCTCTTAACTGCTTTTGCCCGGAATAACAACATTAAAAATATAGTTCAGTATAACAATAAAATTAAAGATATGAGTCAGCTATAGTATTTGAGATGGTTCCTATTATTTAGCAAGAAAACGCAATGTAGACAATCCCCACGATTCATGCGGAGGGAGACATCGCAGCCTTATTCTATCCTAAGCTCTTCTGATGTCCGTTCACCCACACTTTCAGTTGTGCCTATTAGGCAGTGACCAGGATCAGTTTTTCTCTTTCCATCCTTCTGTGCTGTAACAATTCTGTAATTGTTTTGGCTGTTTGGATTTTGAGACCAATTGTAGTGCACCAAACATTGGCATGGATGAGACCTACTAACTGAACGCAGCTGTGGTTTGAACTTCAGACTTTTCTGAACTATCTTAACTGGCTAAGCTGTCCAGGAATCTATGTATTCTATAAATACATTTTATCTTGATTGTTACACTGAATAAAACACTAGTGCTATAATAAAAACAGAAAATGCTGGAAAACTCAGCAGGTCTGACAGCATCTGTGGAGAGAGAAACAGTTAACGTTTTGAGTCTGTATGACCTTTCAGAGCAGAGAATGATAGGGCTGTTGCTTGAGAACTTTGAACTTTAATGATATTTATGTGTTTATATTTACAGATTAGTTTTATAATCTTTAGATGTGGAATAAACTCTGATCAATTGTATTTCACTCTATGATCATATTTCTTTTAACAGATTGTCTCTTAATTCTAAAAATATGAATTTCTCTGTTTAAAAATGTTTAAGTTTACGATTAAAACTAACGTCAGTTTTCTATTAAATCAGATGAACATTGCTGCAGAACAGAGATCTGAACAGGACGAACTAGCAGAGTTCAAATTACACAGACTTTCCAGTTCTATCACAATGCTTTCTGATGGATCCATGAATGCTACTGTGAAACTTCTTAATTGTATGCTGGATGATAAACGGAAGGCGATACAGAAAGCCACATCAAGGTGCTTTTATTTTTTCTATATGCAGTACCTAGCTCTTGTATGCTTTTACTTCACATCAAATGTTTTTGTTAAAAGCAATAACTGTTACCCTTCACTGCTGGCCCTCCGAACTCTCCAGAAATGTAACTTTTGAAAAGGTCCCCGACTGTGGTTTTTATAGCCAGGGCCCAACCTTCACCCATTTGTAGATCAATTTTAGTTGTACTCCTTGATGACATTTGTACCACATTTTGCATGTGTGTTTAACTAGCGGGTGTTTAAAGTGGTGCCCTGCTAAGTTGCTACGTTCCAATTCAGCTGCCAGCACAGTTCTGTGGGAGACTGGGTATGGTGCATTGTCATCTGAAATTCATTGTGCATCCTCATTTTTTGCCCACAATCTCCTACGAGAGAATTCAAGATAAGCAAAGAGACTATTACGGCAAAGTGGCTAAGCTTGCTTACATTCCTATTTTGCCTGTGAAGAATGTAATCTGTTGTATTTCTTCCACATGAGATAAGGTGTGGTCTGATCAGGGCACTGTGTAATTCAAGTACAACTTCCTCCAACCTGGCATTTAGCATTTTGTCAATAATTCTGTTTGCTTTATTAACTGCTGCTCTGGAGTGATTGGCAGAATCAGTAAATACCATTTTCTTTTAAAGCAGTTGTTTCAATTTTTATGAAAATCATACTACATTCCTTTGGAAGTCTTCCCAACTATTTGTGGATTACTGTCACTGATAGCTTATCCGTAACTTGAGGTAACACGTTTAGACATCCATTATCAGGATTGGCTGATTTACTCCATCAAAAACGTACACTATTGCAGGATCACGCTGGAGAGCAAAGGACTCTTGTGTTTATTTTTTCCTCTACCAAGATTTCTCTTGCTCTCTCACCCTCTTCTCCTACAAAGAAGAGCTCATGGGCCTCTGTCACTAAAATTGAGGTCATTGTTCTGCTGCCACTTCCTTCCCTTTGCTCATTAACTCCAGGCTCTCCTGCGTCCTAGCACTGACCCCGATTAAACTACACAGTTCAAAATCTATTTGGTTAAAATTGTGGAACAGAAATGGAGCTGTTGTATTGCTAGGCGTTTACTATAGATCCCATAGTCAGAAAGAGACTGTGGGACAAATCTGCAGGCAAATTTCAGAGGAATGTAAAAATATTGTAGGAACAATAGTGATAGCAGTGGACTTCAGTTGCCTTAATATGGACTGGGAAAAGAAACAGAATAAAGGGCAAGGAGATTGAGTAATTCCTGAAGTGTATACAGGAGAACTTTCTCAGTCAATATGGTTCTAGCCCCACAAGGAATGAAACGGCACTGAGTCTAGTTCTGAGGAATGAAGTAGGCCAAGTAGAGTGTTTCAGCAGGAGCACATCAGGTTAATAGTAACCTCAATATAATTAGTTTTAAAGTAATTATTGGGAGGGGACAGTGAAATGTCAAAGATGAACATGAACCCAACAGGAGGAGAGTCAATTTCAATAATTTGAGAAGAGATCTAGCATAGGTAGACTGGAAAAAAAAGATTGACCAAGAAAGCAGTAAATGAGCAATGGCTGTTATCAATGCATTGTTTTGGTACAAACCAAGGATATTTCCCTGAGGAGGAAAGATGGGGCATCTAATGTTAGAAGCTTGCTGGGTGACAAAGGAGTAGAGGTTAAAAATAAAATAGAAAATGGAAGTTTATGACATTTGTTAGGTTCAGGTACAGAATACAACCAAAAATCAGGCAGAACATAAAGATTGAAGGCATAATTTGAAAAAGTATATATGGGTAAAGAAACAGAATGAAAAAAAAAGATGAGCAGGTAACATAAAAGGAAACCCCAAGATCTTTTCCAAACATATAAAGACAAAAGGTTAGTTAAAGAAATGGTGGAACCAATTAGAGACAAAGAAGAAATCATCCTGTGGAGGCAGAGGGTATGGCTGAGGTACTAAATTTGTACTTCTCTTGTGGAGAAAGATGCAGATGAAGTTAATGGAGGATTGAGATATTGGATAGAATA
Source organism: Cetorhinus maximus (assembly GCF_964194155.1). Lineage (NCBI taxonomy): Eukaryota > Metazoa > Chordata > Chondrichthyes > Lamniformes > Cetorhinidae > Cetorhinus > Cetorhinus maximus. The sequence goes on from NC_135880.1 coordinate 98,930,874, forward strand.
AAAATAGATAAAAAGTAGGTTCTAAATCTCAGTTAACCAGTCACCAGGTAATGATGGGATGCATAGGATGGAGATAGCAGAAGCTCTGATCACAATCTTTCAATCCCCTTTTTATATTGGTATGTTTCTAGAGGATTGGAGGATTGTAATGGTACACCTATATTCCAAAAAGGAGAGGGGTATAAACCTGGTAACTACAGGCCAATCAGCCTAATGTCAGTGGTGGGAAAACTACCACATACCATTGTCAGGGATAAAATTAATACTATTTAGAGATGCATGGGTTAATGACTTCCAGAATGAATTTGTTAAAGGTGTCTGACTAACCTCTGATTTGAGTTCTTTGACCAAGTAACAGAGGATTGATGAGGGTTATGTGGTAGATGTTATGTGCATGGACTTTCATAAAATACCACATAACAAACCTGTTTCGAGTACAGAAATACATGGTATAAATGATAACTTATAAATGAAATTGACTAAGGGACAGGAAGCAGAGAGTGTGGTGAACACATGTTTTTATGACGGGAGCAAAACAGGCAGTGGGGTCCCCCAGGAGTCGCTATATGACCTGGACTTAGGTACAGGGATTACAATTTTGACGTTTATGATAGATACAAATCTTGACAACTGAATAAGTAGCAAGTATAATAGGTGCAGACTTTCGACAGTCAGGACAGACACATATCCAATGCAATTTAATGTGGGTGAGTGTAAATTGATGCACTTGAAAGAAACAGGATAGAGAGGCAGTATAATGTGAATGGTGCTAATTTGAAGAGGTGTAAGAACATAGGATCAAAATAAAAGCAAAATACTGTGGATGCTGGAAATCTGAAACAAAAACAAAAATACCTGGAAAAACTCAGCAGGTCTGACAGCATCTGCGGAGAGGAATCAGATGCTGTCAGACCTGCTGAGTTTTTCCAAGAACATAGGACCTGTGGATGTATAGTCCCAAACCTTTGAAGGTGGCAGGGCAAGTTTACAAGGTAGTTAAGAAAATGAATGGGATAATTGGCTTTGTAAAAGGGGCATTGAATACAAAACCAAGGGTGTCATGCTCAATGATTGCAAATCATTTTTTAGGCCTCAGCAGGAGTATTGTGTAGAACTCTAGCCACCAGGAAGGATGTCAAGTTTCTGGAGAGAGTACAAAAGATGTTTACCAGGATGATAACCAGGGATGAAGGAGCTCAGTTATGAGGAGGGATTGGAAAAACTGAACTTCATGGTGGGAGGAAGAGTGTGCATATTGCCGACTTTAGGTAAAAAGCCTGCCCCACAGTGATAATTACCGCCCTCAAGTTACTGGCCAGTCTGATTGATTGGCTGGCAGCTCTAGCAGTCCAAGCAGCACCAGAATGGAGTAGTGGGCGCCGCTGGGACTGGAAGTAGGCACAGGGATAAGGACAGCCATGTGTCCGGACCCACTAAGCCTGGGGATATGATTGGGGAGGGATCAGAGAACTTGGTGAGGTGGGGGAGGGGTGGTGTTAGGATGGGGGGAATGGGTTTTGGAGGCCGGGCAAGGAGAAATAAAGCGGGGTAACATCTTTGGGAGGGGGGCTGCCCAGTTGCATACAGTATACCCCACTGCTTTCCCACCTTTTCTGCAAAGGTTAGAAAAAAGGCCTACTCACTCCTACCCACCTGCCCAAGCTAATTATGGCATGGGCACATAATATTTGGATCAATTGGCTTGGTAACGAGCTCAATATCCAGTTAATTATTTATATAAAAATTGCAGCCAGGCTGCTGATCTTGGTGCCCGCCTACTATTTTATGGAGATTGGGTCGGGGTGGCTAGGAAGGCAGTGAGCTAGGCACCCATCACATTTTACATGGCTCCTCCCACCTCCCAACTGAAAACATCCCTGGCAGGGGAGGGGGTTGGGGTGGCCATAAAATCCAACCCTGGGATTGTTCTCCTTTAGAGAAGAAAAGGATGAGGGGCGATCTAGTCGTGGTATCCAAAATGATGAGAGGTTTTGCTATAGCAGGTGGAGAAAAATTAGTTCCTCCACGTGGTCAGGGATTTAAAGTAGTTGACAAAAGAACTAGAGGGAAAATGAGAAATTTCATTATTCAGAGGGATATAAGATCTGGAATGCACTGAAATGGCAGTAGGATTAAATTCCATAGGAAATTTTTGAAAGGTAATTGGATCTGTACTTGAAGAGAACTAATTTGCAAAGATGTGGAGAGGGAGCTAGAGTGTGGGATAAGTTGGACTGATCTTTCAAAAGAGCTGACACGGGCATGACAGGCTGAATGACTTCCTCCTATACTATTAAAAGCTAATATTCTATATATTGTTCTCTAATCTCTTCTACATCTCCCTTCATTTGGCCCTTGCCAAGTTCAACATATCTATGAATCCCATCTCCTGCTTTTTTTGACCCATTCCCAACAAAATACTGATCACCCAACTTTCCCTCCTGACATGTGTGCTAGCTGCTATTGTAAATGGGTACACCACCTCAGGCTCTATTTAACTTTCTTTCAAAACCCCATCAGTCTTTCACCTAAAGCCTGTAGACATGAAGTCTGAGTCACAAGCAAGGCGGGGTCGTTCCCACTGCTCCATCAATTCCTGGGTAGGGACCTGATGGGTATCCCAGTGCAGCAGTCAACTGCTAGAATGGCTCCTGCAGCTGCAGCATTGTCTGTGCAATGAAGTTGTTGATCAGCACTGTAGACCTACTAGATTTCTCTTGTTGCTGTTGATGGAACCCAGAGTCCTCATGCCTGTCATGAAAGTATAATAATTTTCATAATATTTTTCTGGTTTATTGTGAAGTAGGTTTATGGCGGTAAGTATAGTTGGCTCTGTCTGCGATTTAATTACATTTGGAGTCAAGACTGCAAGCTTCAACTAATCAAAAGAAGCTAGGTGCTTGACATGCTAAGGAATAAACATAAATGCTGGCTTAGCATGTAAGATGTGAAATGAAATTGCCTTTTTAGATGGATGAAGGGAGATTTGGATTTTAAAGGGATTTTAGTCTGTTTACAACTAGTTAGATAAGCAAGGCTAAAGAATATATTTGTTTTTCTCAAAGGTTACTGACAAATAGTGGCAACATGAAAGTTTTTATATTGTGAGGAAGATATAGTTTCAAATACATATGAAAACAGAATTTACATATTAAAAGAGAGTAATATATATAAAGGAGAATGAGGCTATGTGTCAGGAGAAGGCCCTGTGAGATCTAACAGAAATGTGTGAAGTAGCCTTAAGGAAGCCTGCAGCATTTGTGCATTAGCCTGCTGTCTACTGAAACTGAAGCTGGAGAAAAGCTAATTGGAATTCCACTATCCAGGATATTGTGTTAATTTGCTGGATCTGTTTAAAATCTTAAAATCTGTTTTTGGAACATTACCTTAAAGTGGGTGTAACTGGAGGTCGGGTTAATTAGGAATTTTAGGAATTATTATCGCAGTAATTTGTAGTCTTATGTATGTGCTTGGAATCTTTTATTTTGTTAATAAATATTTTAATTTAATTTTTTTACATCTCAAAGTCTTGATGGACTTATTATGTCTGAATTCAGTGCACGCATCTCAAAATAAATACAAATTGCAAAACTGTTGCGATAGAGCGACCAAGTTTCCCTTGTGGATTTTGTCCGCCTGGCGCACAACATCTGCAGGGTCATAACACCTTTTTGGTGCTCCATCCTCTAAACTCCTGGCTGTTAAGTCTGACTGTTAAGTCTGTCTCACCAGTCTATTCCTTCTAATTCCATCGTTCTCTTCTATCATGTCACCCCTCCCTGAAATTGGATTCAGACACCTGGAAGCTCACCTGGCATCACAGGATTTATTTGGCCTAGTGTAACGACTCTGATGTTGTACCTAGATAAGTCTCAGTTGATTGCCATTTCTTGAGGTGTTGAATTCTGGCTTTCCATTGACCCCGAGCTACATAACAAGGCCAGAGAGTTTGCCTGCTATCTCCTAGAAATGCTCTCTCTCCCTTTGCAACACTCTTGCCACTCCTTATATGTCCTTCCTTCTCATTCCCCGTCTTCTCCATAGTCTTCTTGCATCTTGGCTGACTTGTGAGAAGTTAGGATATTTTAATTACTCTGGCTAGTGTTGAGATGCCAATGGTGGAGATGGGGATTGGATGTCTGGGTAACTATATTGAGAAATAGTATGCAGGCAGGTGTTCACCTAGTTGTGGATTCCTTTCCTCTACTGGCAACAGTAATTCCAACACCTTTTCATGGGGGAGCCAAATAAACCTATTTGTCTTAGCAGTCAGGATAATTCCTTAATTGGCTTTGGTGGGCTAGAGCTGTTGCTGGGAGTCTGAGTTCTTCTCACTTATCTTCAGGTAACTCTGCAAACCAATGTACTTGTAGGGTAGGATGATTTTGGGTGGCCAAGCAATAGGAAGCTTATCAGTGTTCTAACTGTATCCCTGTGTACGCTTGAGGGTCTTGGTTCTTGTCAATGTTTGTTCCTGTGTAACAGAATTTGCTTTGTATTTCAATCAAATAGAAACTCTATAATAAAAACAGAAAATGCTAGAAATACTCAGTAGGTCAGGCAGCATCTATGGTTAGGGAAACAGAGTTAAACTTTCAGGGCATTGGCCTGTCACCAGAACATTAACTATCTTTCTCTCCACAGATGCTGCCTGACCTGCTGATTATTTCAGGCGTTTTCAGCTTTTAACTCAGATTTTCAGATTTCCAGCATTCACAGTAATTTGCGTTTGAAATTGAAACGCTACTTTTATAGATCTTTCAGTACCTTAAATTTGAGGCTCCTTAAACATAGCAAATGACCTTTTATATGCATCAGGCATTCAAATGGTATGGGGAAAAAAGAGACATGAGTGCTATATCTAAGTTTATTTTTCTTTTGCATTTCATTCCTTACAGGTGCATAGTAATTGCTAATTTGATTTCCTCCCCCAACCCCTTCCCCACCCCTCCAGAATAGTGGAAATGAAACTAGATGTTGAAAAGAATGAGATGATTGACTTCAGCTACAAACAAGGAAGAGAAGGCATGTTTCTAGATGCAACTGTACGTGATATCTATGTTTGCGCAAGTATGGAATTTCTACTCACAGTGGTTGACTTTTTTGTCAAGGCAAATAACCAAGTCTCTACAGTTCAGATGAATAAACCAACCGTAACACCATCAAAAGAAAAAGGTTTGGAAGATCGTTAAGGGCATTTAATTTTTTTTTAAATTTGCAAAAACTCTATGCATTTACATCCTTTCTCTTTATTTCTTCAAGTGCCATCACAAGCTGCATCCAAAATGGAACTTAGTGTTCACATTCAGAATCCAGAGATTGTCTTTGTGGCAGATTTGACAAGAGCAGATGCTCCATCACTAGTGGTGACTGCACAGTGTGAGGCTGACATTAATAATGATCCAGAAGTTCAACAGATAACTGCAACTGTTAAAGATCTCAAAGTTATGGCCTGCCCATTCCTGAAAGAAAAGAGAAAAAATCAAGTTACCACGGTATATGTAAATGATGAATTTAAAATTTTTGTGTGTTGTTCATAGTGAAATTTGCATTTGTGATACTTGTTAAATGAATCTATATGTATTTTTAGTAGATATTTCTGCATTTCAGGTTTAATTTTGAATAAAAGTAAGCCTGAAAAGCAGGTTTTTCATTTTGTGTATAATGCCACTAAATTTACATATTACTATTGATTAGTTTAATCTGAATTTAGTTTACTGGAACCACTGTATTTGCAACAGTAGAGTCTTGAACCTATAATTGTAATCATTATTTTTAATTCAAAAAATAGGTCTTACAGCCTTGCAGTTTGTTTTTCCGAAGTGTGCAAGCGTCTTGTCGTCCCAGTTTCTTGGAATTGGCAGTAAAATCGCTAATGCTGAAAGTAAGAAAAATATTTTGTCTGTGTATCGTTTTACAGTTGCACAATAAATTAAAACTAATGTTCAACAACTTGACGTGTTTTTATATGTGCTTATTGCCTAGGTATCTCCTGTTATTATTAACACGGTGATTACAATTACGTCTGCCTTAACTCCTGCTGTCGAAAGTCCACATGAAAAGGACAGTGAAATCCCGCCTGACTTGTGGAATAAGAAGGATGTGAAAGATTTAAAACTCTGGATTTTGGAGAATACTAAAAATAATGAAAGTAAGGATGGACCAACAGTACAATTACCATCTACAGAACAGAATCTAAAAATGACATTGGAATTTATTTGTTTGACGCTTGAAGCGGGTGTCGGGCACAGAACCGTTCCAATGCTTTTGGCAAAATCAACTTTTAAAGGAGATGTGAAAAATTGGAGCACACTCATTAATCTGCAATGTCACCTTAATTTAGAGGTAGGAATTTGCTGGAAAAGCCTATTTATTATATAAGCATGTATCTGTACTAGTCCTGCATGTACTAATTGTGTTTTTTTTTTGTTTTGCGGCATGAATTTTTGTGATGTGAAAATTTTGATGAATCATAGTAATTCAAACTTGATAGGTTTTCAGTCTATTTTAATGTAAGCAGATCTGTGTTTAGCACACAGCGTTAATTTAAGAAAGGCTGCATTGTTGGTCATAGAATCCTTTGAAAAGGAGAATGAGGGAATGTTGTATGGTGGTACAGTGCCATCTTTCAAATAAAACTTTATACTGAGGCTCTGAAGTGGACAGAAAAGATTCCATGATACTAGTTGAAGTGGAACGGGGGAGATCTGCTGAAATCCAGGCCACTACTTACCCCATCCAATCAAGAAACAATTAATTGATCATTCAACAATTGCTGTTTGTGGCATTTTCAAATTGGCTGTCATCTTGACGACAAAACAACAGCAACTAATGTTCAAAGGTAATTTGAAACAAAAACAGAAAATGCTGGAAAAACTCAGGTCTAACAGTGTCTGTGGAGAGAAAAACCAAGCTAATGCTTTGAGTCCGTATGACTCTTCAGAGCTAAAGAGAAGTAAAAATGTAATGAAGTTTATACTGTTTAAGGTGGATGGAGCAGGTGGGGCTGGTTAGAACGTCAGCGATAGGTGGTGGCAAAGGAGAGATTGACAAGGATGTCATGAACAAAAGGGCAAAGGGGTGTTAACGGCAGTGGTACTGGCTAAAGGAGGTGCTGATGGTGGCAGGTGCCTTTCAGGTGCTAAGGAACGCAAGCTCCAACAACTCAATACCAAAGCCCATCCAGGACCCTCCACCCCTTCCTGCCCCTCTGACCCCATCCCGTCTTCTAATCCCAGCCCTTGCCGTGTATTCACCATACCCTCTGACCTTCCCCTCTCTGATGTTGAACGTTCAGTACTCAGCAAAGGACTCAGTTTCATACCCTTACGCCCTCACCTCAATGAATTCCGGGCTCGGCACGATGCTGAACTCTCCTTCTGCCGCCTTCGTCTCCGTGCTCACTTCTTTGGGCAGGAATCCAAGCGCCCCCCACCCCATTCAACGGATCCTTTCACCCACCTCGAGTATTCTTCCTCCACCTGGACCTCTCCCTCTGGCATCTTATCTGCTCTTGATTTTTCATTGAGAACTGTCAGCGTGACATCGGCCATCTCAGTTTCTCTGCTCGTCCCACCCACTCTAACCTGTCTCCTTCTGAACTTACCACACTCCGTCCTCTCGGGTCCAAGCCTGACTTTGTTATCAAACCTGCCGACAAGGGTGGTGCTGTTGTTGCCTGGTGCACTGACCTCTACCTTGCAGAGGCTGAGCGCCAACTCTCAGACACTTCCTCCAACCTCCCCCTGGACCATGACCCCACTACCGAGCATCAAGTCATTGTTTCCAGGATTGCCACTGACGTCATCTCCCCTGGAGATCTTCCTCTACAGCTTCCAACCTCGTAGTCTCCCAACCCCAGACAGCCTGCTCCTATCTCCTCCCCAAAATACACAAACAGGACTGTCCCGGTAGACCGATTGTGTCAGCCTGTTCCTGCCCCACGGAACTCATTTCTTCCTATGTTGACTCCGTTCTCTCTCCCCTTGTCCAGTCTCTTCCCACCTACATCCGTGATTCCTCTGATGCCCTACATCATATCAACAATTTCCAGTTTCCTGGCCCTAACCGCCACCTCTTCACCATGGACGTCCAATCCCTCTACACCTCTATCCCCCACCAGGATGGTCTGAGGGCTCTCCGCTTATTCCTTGAACAGAGGCCCGAACAATTCCCATCCACCACCTCGCTTCTCTGTCTGGCTGAACTTGTCCTCTCACTGAACAATTTCTCCTTAAACTCCTTTCACTTCCTCCAAATCAAAGGTGTGGCAATGGGTACCTGCATGGGCCCCAGTTATGCCTGTCTCTTTATGGGGTATGTGGAACATTCATTGTTCCAGTCCTACTCAGACCCCCTCCCACAACCCTTTTTTTCGGTACTTCAATGTCTGTTTTGGTGCCACTTCATGCTCTCGTCTGAACCTGGAAAAATTGATCAATCTTGCTTCCAATTTATACCCCTCTATCACCTTCACGTGGTCCATCTCTGACACTTCCCTTCCCTTCCTTGACCTCTTTGTCTCAATTTCTGGTGATAGGCTGTCTACCAATATTCATTACAAGCCCACCAACTCCCACAGCTACCTCGACTACAACTCCTCACACCCTGCTTCCTGTAAGGACTTCATTCCAATCTCTCAGTTCCTTCGCCTCTGTTGTATCTGTCCCGACGATGCCACTTTCCAAAATGGCACTGCTGACATGTCTTCCTTTTTCCTTTGCCGAGGTTTCCTACCCACTGTGGTTGACAGGGCCCTCAACTGTGTCCGACCCATCTTCCACGCCTCTGCCCCCACACCTTCCTCTCCCTCCCAGAACCAAGACAGGGTGCCCCTCATCCTCCCTTTTCACCCCACCAGCCTCCGCATTCAAAGAATCAGCCTCTGCCATTTCTGCCAACTCCAGCATGATGCCACTGCCAAATACATCTTCCCTTCACCCCCACTGTCGGCATTCCTTAGGGACCATTCCCTCCGAGACACCCTAGTCCACTCCTCCATCACCCCCAACACCTTCATCCCCCTCCTAAGGCACCTTCCCACGCAATCGCAGAAGGTGCCACACCTGCCCCTTTACCTTCTCCATCCTCAACGTCCAAGGGCTCAAACACTCCATTCAGGTGAAGCAGCGCTTCACTTGCACCTCCTTCAATTCAGTCTACTGCATTCGCTGCTCCCAATGTGGTCTCCTCTACATTGGAGAGACCAAACATAGACTGGGTGACCGCTTTGCAGAACACCTTCGCTCTGCCCACAAGCATGACCCAGACCTCCCTGTCGCTTCCCATTTCAACACACCATCCTGCTCTCATGCCCACATGTCCGTCCTTGGCCTGTTGCAGTGTTCCAGTGAAGCCCAACACAAACTGGAGGAGCAGCACCTCAACTTCCAATTAGGCACTTTACAGCCTTCCAGACTTAACTGTGAGTTCAACAACTTCAGACCATAAACTGTCTCCTCCATCCTCACCCCTTTTTTATCCTCTTTTTTTCAATATTCATTTTTATTTTTTTATTTTTATTTTTTTATCCACTTATTTTTATTTTCATTTATTTTCAATTTTATTCATCGTTTTATCCCCACCCTTCATCCTATTTTCAATCTTTTTTCCCACCACGGTCCCATCCCCCCACTCCGCCCCCACACGGGCCATCTGTCACTTGTTCATGTTGTCCTTTCCAGAGTGCTTATCCTTCTCCTGCTATTATCACATTCTGCTTTCCTATCCTGCCACTATCAGCACCTTCTTTAGCCCTTACCACTACCATTAACACCCCCTTTGTCCTTTTGTCCATAATATCTTTGTCAATCTCTCCTTTGCCTCCACCTATTGCTGGCCTTCTATCTAGCTTCACCTGCTCTACCCCCCTTAAATAGTATAAATTTCATCACATTTTTACTTCTCTTTAGTTCTGAAGAAGAGTCATACGGACTTGAAACTCTGCTTTTCTCTCCACAGATGCTGTTAGACCTGCTGAGTTTTTCCAGCATTTTCTGTTTTTGTTTCAGGTTTCCAGCAGCCCTTTATTCAAAGGTAATTTGTTGACTGTAAGGCCCTTTCGACATCTAAAGGATATAAAAGATACTAAATAAATGAAAGTTCTTTAATTTTTTTCAAAGATGGACTTGTGCTGCAGAACTAAAACAGCTACAACACTGGCATCTATCCAGCAAGGCGAAAAATTGCCTAGGTCCACAAAAGAAAGGCAGATACAATCTGCTCAATACTGCCCCATCAGCCTAATCATCAGCAGCACTATTAAGCGGCACTTGGTCAAACCTATTCACTGATAGCTGTTTTGGGTTCCACTGCTCCAGACTTCATTACAGCCTTGGTCCAAACATGAGAAAAAGACACGAATTACAAATGAGGTGAGAGTCACTGCCTTGATATTAAGACAGCATTTGATTGACTGTGGTATCAAGGAGCCCATAGTAAAATTGAAGTAAATGAAAATCGAGGGAAAACTTTCTGCTGGTTGGCATCATACCTAGCACAAAGTAAGATGGTTGTGGTTGTTAGTGGCCAACCATCTCCGTCCCAAGGCATTACTGCAGGGATTCTTCAGGACAGTGACCTAGGCCCCAACCATCTTCAATATCTACAACAACAATTTGTATTTATGGAGCACTTAAAATGTAGTACAATGTCCCAAGCCACTTCACAAGAGTGTTAACAAACAAAATTTGACATATAGCCACGTAAACAGAAAATAGCGTGGTTGAGAAAAAGCTTGCTCAAAAAGATGGATTTAAGATGTGTTTTAAAGGAGGGAAGAGAGCTGGAGAGGTTTATGCAGGAAATTTGAGAGCTGAGGACTTTGGCATCTGAAGATACAGGTGTCAATGGTGGAATGATTAAATTTCCCCCCCTTGCTCAAGAGGCCAGAGTTGGAGGAGCACATATACCTCAGAGAGTTGTTGAACTGAAGGAGATTACAGAGATGGAGAGGGATGAAGGCATGGAGGAATTTGAAATTCAGGTTTAGAATCTTAAAATGGAGGCGTTACTTAACTGGGAGCCCAGTTAGGTCAGGGAACACAGGGGCGATGGATGAACATTACTTTTTCGAGTTAGGATACAGGCAAAAGAGTCTTTGACCTCAAGTTTACTGAGGGTAGAACTTGGGAGACCAACAAGGACTGCATTATATTTGTCAAGTATAGAGCTAACAAAGACAGAAGTGTAGGTTTCAGCAGCAAATGAGCTGAAGAAGGGGCAAAGTCATGCTATGCTACACAGATAGAAATAGGTGGACATAGCAATCTCATTGTCAAGTATGACTTAAAGATTGCGAATGGTCTGGTTCAGCCTCAGACAATTGCCGGGTAGCGCAATACTGTCAGTATCTAGGGATCGGAGTTTGTAGTGGGACCAAAGACAATGATTTCATGATTCCCAATATTGAAAGTACCTTCAGCTGTTTCATCAATGACCTTCCCTCCATCATAAGGTCCGAAGTGGGGATGTTCACTGATGATTGCACAGTATTCAACTGTAAATCGCAGATAATGAAGCAGCCCATGCCTGTGTGCAGCAAGACATGGACAACGTTCACACTTGGGCTGATAAGTGGCAAGTAACATGAGAACCATGCCAGGCAATGACTATCAAGAAACTCATCAAGGGAGGCATTGTTGGCATCCCATCCACTATCTTGAACACTCCTTCAACCTTCAGCATGTCGTGGTGGCATATGTACCAACTACAAGATGCACCACAGCAACTTGCCAAGGCTCTTTGACAGCACCTTACAAACCTTAGACCTCTACCACATAGAAAGTTGAGGGCAACAATGCATGGTACACCACCCATAAGTTCCCCTCCAATTCATACACCATCCTGGCTTGGAAATATATTGGTCCGTAACTTCCGGTAGAGTGGCAATTGAGTTGGATTGCCACTCCACTCATAGTTAATTACCTTGAAATCCAGCTACTCCTATCTCACCTGACTTTCCAACTCAGGCCAGTGCAGTGTGCTTCCAAGGCTTACAGTCGAAGGTAGCTCAGTCACAGGAAAGTAAGCCACATCTTTTTTACGGGTTGGGGCTGGGGTGGGGGAGAGTCGCGAGTTGGTTGTGCATGGGGGGCAGGGGAGTGTGCAGGGAGGGTAATTGATAGGGGGTTATTGGGGGGTGGGGAGGGTGGGAGACCCACAGTGGGGGTAGTTCAATGGGATCGGGATGGGTCAGTTCTATAGTTACCAGTAGCTAGAAGTGTTTTAATTCTTATGTTTCTGGGTAACTATTGCTGTAACACAGTCAGAACCACCCGAAGTTTGCTATTTTAAATGGCATTTTTGGATGGTTGCCAGTCGGAAGTTTGGACTTCCCAGGTAAGGATTGGGAACCTCCGGGGAGGGTTCCCCAGCGCATCTTTTGGGTACCCCCCCACACCAGATATTCTGCCTTGGGGATTGCCATTTCTTCATCGTTGCTGTCAAAATCCTGGAGACCACCCATACGCCCCCCCAAGCAATACTGTGGGCTACTTTCACCACATGGACTACAGTGGTCCAAGAAGGTGGCTCACCACCACTTTCTCAAGTGCAGTTAGGGATGGGCAATAAATGCTGACTTTGCTAGTGATACCTACAGCCCATGAATGAATTTTAAAAATAGAAAAGAAAGAAATAACTTGCAATTACATGGAAGCTTTCATGACACCTGGACATTCCAAATCATTACAGATAATGAAATACTTTTTGAAGTGAAATCATTATTGTAGCCTTAGAAATATGACAGCAAATTCCCACAAACAGTAGTGGAATAAATGACTATACTATCTGTTTTTCCATGTGTTGATTGAGTTATAAATATTGGCCAGGACATTGGGTGAACTCCCCTACTCTTCTCTGAACTTTGCTGTGAAATCTGTTATATTGACTTGAGAGAACAGAAGAGACCTTGGTTTAACATCCCAGTTGAAAGGTGGTTCCTCCAACAAGGCAATACACTCTGTGTTACCCTGAAGTGTCAGCCCTAGATTGTATTCAAGTTCTGAAAAAGGACTTTTTCACTCAGAGGCAAGTGCACTTCCAATGAGCTAAAGCCAATGCTGATTAGCAACATCTGACTACAATGTATTCGACTTGCAACAGCTCAGAGCTTTTGTTAACTCTGCTGCTGTTTGACAACTTTAATTTTTGGTACTTATATAGACAGTGTCCTCGAGATCTGTGAAAGGCCAAGTTTTGTTGTTTCAGTTGATTTCATTCTTTTACTATCCTTTGACTTATACCATTTTAATACCCTTTTTTCAAGTCAAATATTGCACCCAAACCCAGAGGTGTGCCATTGGTGGCCTTGATGAAACACAATGATAGTTAGATCAGGATTTTATGACCCCAGTGGTAAATATCTTCATTAATTTCCAATGCAGAGCCACTAATACAGCTTTTAAAACAAAACTGAAGAAGTTTTAGATTTAGTGCTGTTCAACTACATTGATTAGCTATGTTTCATGCCTTGCATGTTCTTTCTGTTTAAAGTCTTATTCTATTTGGGCCACTTTGTACTATTTCAATATTGTTTAACATATTTGTGTTTGGTATTTTTGGTCCTTTCTTCCTCATGGATTCATGTTCTGTGATTGAGTTTCTGGAATGAGGAGAAAAGGAATATGTACTTCACAGGGCCATCTTCTTTAATCAAATGATACGCATTCTCCACACACACAATCTCACTGACCTGTCACTGAAACCCTGCAGGGGCATAAGCCGGGAATTTCCAGTCCTGCTGATGGCAGGAAACGTCACAGGCAGGACAGAAAATTTGAAGAGACGGCCAAAGGTCTATTGACTTTAAGCGGGAATTTCCGTCAGGACTGGAAAATCCTGGCCATAGTTTGGGGAATTAATATTAAGTTAATTCTGTTTATTTTCAGACCAAATTAATTGGTCTTCTGATAGGTCACAGATCTGAAACATTAACTCTGCTTCTCTCGCCACAGATATTGCCAGACCTACTAATTATCTCAGCATTTTGTTTTTATTTTGTTTTATTTCAACATCTGCAGTGTTTTGCTTTTGTGTTAATTGTGCAATGTTTAGCCTTCTGAAATAGGAAACAGCATATGGCATTTTTCATCTTTGTGACCAGCAACCTTTCCCCCAAGAGGCTATTAAGATACAGTAAAATCCAACAGTGTATGCAGGATGCATATGATCTAAAGAATGAAGAATCGTCTACTTTCTTGGCAATGTTCTGTCAGAATAACTGCTATAAAAAACTTGATCATGGGCTATGGGCATTGCAGTCAAAGCCTCATTTATTGCCTGTCCTTACTTGAGCTAAGGAGATATTGGTGGGTGACATTTTTGAATCACTGTGATCCTTGTGATAACGATGTTAAATAGGGGATTCCAGGATTTTCAATTTGCAATAGTGAGGAAGTAATATATGTCCAGTCAGGCTGAATGTCAGATATGACTCCAGCCGCTGAAGATAATTTGTCTTTTGGCCTCTACCTTTGGCCTCCGTTTCGCTTGGTATCATACTCCTGGTACACAACTGGTGTTGCATGCTGCCTTGATGTTAAGGGCAGTTACGCTAAAGCCTTCTCTATTAATATCCAGCTCTTGAATCTGCCACTGAAGAAGTGCTTTGTTGAATCTTGAGCCAAGGTTTCAGTGGCATGCCATAGAATAAATTATTGGGAACTAGGTGCTAATTGATGGCACTGCACTATTAGTTACACCTTTTGCTATTTTGTGAATGATTGAGATGAGGCTGATACAGAGGTAATAGCTGGGTTAAATTTAACTTGCTTTTAATGGATAGTGCTAGATAGTTCTCAATGTTTGGAGGCACTTATGTTCTATTACAGTGCTATTAGCTAAAGGTGGTATGTTCTGGTGCCCAGGTCTTAAAAAGTTGCAATAACTTTTGCTCACTCAACATTTCTTAATATTATATGGAGTTAACCAAGTCGCTGAACACTTGCATCTATCATGGTAGCAATCTTGGGAGGCCAAGTAGGATCATCCACTTGGCACTTATGGCTCAAGACATCTGGAAGCAATTATTAGTTTAATTTTGTTGAATTTTCACAATGCTGATTAATGGCATTCATGTCCTGCGAGATCCTATCTTTTTGTTATGATTGTAGATTTTTATGGCTCTGCGATGCACATCACTAATTGATTTTTTAAAAAACCTTGAACAGTTGTGTCCTAGGCCCATGACCTTTCTTCCATCATGAGGGGAGAAATGGGAATGTTTGCTGATTATTGCTCAGAGTTCAGTTCCTTTTGGAACTCATCAGATAATGAAGCATTCCATTCCTACATGTAGCAAGACCTGGACAATATTCAGACTTAGGCTGATAAGTGGCAGGCAACATTCGGACCACGTAAGTACCAGGCAATGACTATCTCCAACAAGAAAGAATTAACCATCTCCCCTCATGTTCAACTGCATGTTGCTATGGCTAAATCTCCCACCACCAGCACCTTGGGGGGGCACCATTGACCAGAAACTGGACCATCCATATAAATGTTGTGGCCATAAGGACAGGTCAGAAGTTGGGAATTCTACAGTGAGTAACTCACTCCTGACTCCCCAAAGCCTTTCCATCTTCTATGAGGTACAAGTCAGGAGTGTGATTTAATAATCCCCAATTGCCTGGATGAATGCAGCTCCAAGATGCTTTACACCTTCCAGGACAAAACACCTCATCCATTACCTTAAACATTCGCTCGCTCCATCACCAGTGCATCCTAACAGCAATATGTACTATGCACAAGGTGTACTGGCAACAACTCACCTAAGCTTGTTCAACAGCATGTACCAAACCTGCAACCTTCTGAGATCTAGAATAACAATGGCAGTAGGCCCATGGGAACGGCACCATCTGTATGTTCCCCTCCAAGCCATGCACCATCCTGACTTGAAAATATATCACCTAACTTCACCGTTTTGGGTCAAAATCCTGGAACTCAATTCCTAACAGCACTGTGGGTGTATTTGCACCACATAGACTACAGTGTTCAAGAAGGGGGCTTATCGCCGCCTTCTCAAGGGCAATTAGGGATGGGCAATAAATGCTGATCTTGCCAGTAATGCCCACATCCTCTGAATGAATAATTTAAAAAGAGAAGGTTTAGGAAATCTGAGACCTCCTTTGGAGCTGGGTAGATTTGTGAATTGTTGCTTCTTCTGTTGGAAGAGAAAAAATTGAGGCAAACTAAACTTTGAAATATGACTGTAATGACAATATAGAAATAGCAAAATCAGTTCTACGTTTAAAGAGAAATTTACTTAACATTTTTTCACAGGTACATTACTATAATGAAGTGCTTGCTGTATGGGAACCACTACTAGAACCATTAGAAATTGAGAACAGTGATGACTTTAGACCTTGGGAACTTGGGATCAAGGTTTGTGTAGTTACCGTGATCATTTTTATAAATGTTTCAATTCAGATTATTACATCTATAGCTTTTATAAATCAAAACATAACATTAATAGTAAGAACAGAAGTTCATTCCAGCTGCTTCTAAGTTTAGTTTGATAATATTTGACATTTTGAAATTGATGTGATGTTTTGTTTTCTGTTTCATATTGTAACACTGGCAAAATATTAATATAATAAGTTTTATTCTTGTAATATGAAGCCAAAAAAAAAATGTAAGCAGAATTTTAGATGAAGGTTAAATGCTTTCTCCTCTTCTTCCTTGTTCTATTTATCCACACACTTAACTTGTCTTTTTCTCTTTGGAGCCTCTTTGTGCCTTCCTCACAGTTTGCATTCCCATCAGCAAACTTAGATACATTACTCTCTGTCTGTTTGTCTACATCATTATTATAAGTTGTAACTAGCTGAGGCTCCAGCACTGATTCTTGTGGCACTCCACTAGTCATAGCCTGCCAATTTGAAAATGGCCCATTTATCCCTACACTCTACTTTCTGTCTATTAACCAATTCTATACCCATGCTAATAGATCTTCCAACTCCATGAGCCCTCATCTTGTGTATAAACATTTTGTATGGCACACATCGAATGCCATTTGGAAATCCAAATATACCACTTCTACTCGTTCCCCTTTATCAACCCTACTAGTTCTGTTCTGGCACCCACCTGTTTACGAAAGATGGAGACGCAGCAAACCAATCCATTTCAGATGGGTTGTCTTCATGTGGCGCACCTTTGCTGATGGCTGAAGAGGCCAATCCTCCAGTGGCAGGTTCTGTCACAAGTGCTGCACATGAAGCTGCCAGCTTACATTCTCAAAAAACTCTTAACAAATTTGTCAAACAGTATTTCCCTTTTGTAAAACCATGTTGACTTTTTCTGATCATTCTATGCTTTTCTAAGTGCACTGTTGAGACTTCCTTTCGAGATGACTGATGTCAGGCTAACTGGCCTCTAGTTCTCTGTTTATTCTCTCCTTTTCTTGAATAGCGGTGTTACATCTATGGAATTTTGGAAAATCATAACCACCGGACCTCTATCTCTGCAGCTATCTATTTTAGAACCCTAGCATGTAGACCATCAGGTCCTCGGGATTTGTTGAATTTTAGTCCCTTGAGCTTATCTAGTACTTTTTCACTGGTGATATTAATTATCATAATTTCCTTATTCTTATTAGCCCCTAGGCTGCCCTCTATTGCTTGTATGTGACTTTTGTCTTATACTGTTGTTATAATCAGGAGAGGAGAGGTCAAATGGCTGCCCTCTTTTCCCGCTCCTCATTTGGCTACAACAAGGCTTTTTAAAGAAGGACATGCTTACCAGTCAGTGAGTGATGAACTGTTAACGTGCTGTGACAATATAAGACACACGGGTTTCCTTGAGTTTTTAAAAAGAAAGAAAATAGAATTTATTGTACTTAACCCAGTCTAAGTAAAATGGTAAAAACGCTCTAACTTTCACTTATTGCCCCCATCACTCACACTTTCACTCACTCATTCACTCACTCAGTCACACTCCCTCCCTAACAGCACAGTGGGTGTCGCTACGCCACATGGACTGTTACAGTTCAAGAAGGCAGCTCACCACCACCTTTTCAAGGGCAATAAATGCTGGCCAGGCCAGCAATGCCCACATCCCGTGAAATGAATTTTAAAAACTCACTCTTCCTCTCTCGCCCTCCCTCACTCTCTCGCCCTCTCCTGCTTGCCTTCACTCACTTACTTGCCTTCACTCTGGACCCCATTCTGGCCATCACTCTCACATACACACAAATAGATTACAGATTATATATTATTATAGATTACAGGGAGGATAGATTAAGCAATTTAAAGTCTAGTAAAGTTAAAGGGGTATATGGCTCTTGAAGGTTGGTGACTTTTCTGGCTTTAGGTTGAACTAGATCCTTCTGGAGTCGGCATTGAGATGGTTTAAATGTGTAGATGGGCAATTTATCTGTTCTTCTGAAGATGGCAGCTGCAGGGTTGAATTCTTTTTAAAATATCTGACTGCAGCACATGGATAATTAAAAAACAACAGACAAGGCTCAAAACTTGTCTGACTTGTCTGAAACCTGCAAGTTGTCGGGAGAGAGAGACCCAAGCAGAGATCTTGCTTCTTCAATGTCTCGTGTGTGTGTGCTGCTCTGCAGAGAAAACAGATGCTTAAACACACATGACCCTCTATCCAACTGCCCAGTGACCCAAATATGGCCATGCTAGTGCATTCCAGTTGTAACTATAGTATAAGAGTCTGGCGCGTTTAGGGTTAATGGGGGACTGAGTACAGTACCACCCATACAGAGAGTCGGTGTGATGTTGAATAGAACCACGTGCAGACCTAAGCATGCAGACCACTCCTAGCTTGTAGCCTTCACTGCGTACTTGTAAATAGTTCTAGTGTTTAATAATGACTTAAGTTAACCTGCTAAAAACAACAAAGATTTCAACAAACCTGCTGAGATGTAACCAACACTCCACAACATTAACTTGAATAGATTTTGGCTGAGATGTTCTCTCTCAGCCAGAGTCCTTTGTCTGAAGTGATTATGTCTAGTGCTGGTTCCCCATCCAGTTAATTCTGAATATCCTGGGAATGGAGACAGGAGATGTGATTCATTCACATTCTCCGAAGTCAGTTGTCTTTGGGCTCTTGCAGACATCTGGGCTCCACTTAATGGCCTTGAAATGTGAAAGGTACAGCAATGCAAATGTGCAGCTATCTTTCTGACTTCAAGTCACTGGAATGTGGCTTTAGTCTTTCCAAAAAATCAATTAATGGTTTTCAACCAGTAAATTCATAAAGTCATGTTTTCATAAAGCATAGTCTTACAACACTGTTAAGACATATGCACAATATGTCTTTGCCATTTCCTCATTCCTGATCATTTCTCCTGCCTCTACACCTAAGGGACCAATGTTTATTTCAGCTTCTCTCTTCCTTTTTATATTACCTGTAAAAGCCGTTACAATCTGTTTTTACATTTCTGGCTGTTTTACTCTCATTCTATTTTTTCCCTTTTTATCATCTAAACACTCCAAAATCCCAGACTTGCTACCATTTTTTGCAATATTATAAGCCTCTTATTTTAATCTAATATTATCTTAACCTCCTTAGTAAGCTCTGGATGGCTCTTTTTTGCTAAGTTTTTATTTTTCAATGGAATGTATTTTTGTTGAACATTTTTGAATTGTTCCTTTAATGTTTCTCACTGTTTGTTTACTGCCATAAATTTTAGTTCATTTGCCAATCAACCTTAGCCAACTTACCCTCATAACTTAAGGTTAAAACTCTTATTTGTGATTTACATTGTTTAAAACTTAATGTGGATCTTTTGCTGTGACATTAATAATTAACCCTACTTCATTACACAATATTAGATCCAAAATTGCTTTATCCCTAGTTGGTTCCACAACACATTGCTCTAGGGAACTGTCAGGAAAGCATTTTACAATCCCATCTTCTAGAACACCTTTGACAATTTGATAGGCAAGACCAATGTGAAGATTAGAGTCCCCCACAATTATTGTAAAGGCAAAATACTGTGGATGCTGGAAATCTGATACAAAAACAAGAAGTACTAGAAAAACTCAGCAAGTCTGACAGCATCTGTGGAGAGAAAGACAGAGTTAATGTTTCGAGTCCATATGACTCTTCTTCAGAACTAAAGGGAAGTAAAAATATGGTGAAATATATGCTGTTTAACGGGGGTGGGACAGGTGAAGCTGGATAGAAGGCTAGTGATAGGTGGAGGCAAAGGAGAGATTGCAAAAGATGTCATAAACAAAAGTCGAAGGGATGTTGATGGTGGTGATACTGGCTAAAGGAGGTGCTAATGGTAACATTAAGAGTAGAAAGTAGAATGAGCAAGTGACAGATGGTCCTAGTGGAGGTGGGGTAGGGGGAGGGGACAGTGTGGGAAAAAATATCGAAATAGGCTAAAAGGTGGGGATAAAGCAATGAATAAAAATGGAAATAAATTTTTTTAAATAGTAATTAAAATAGGTGGGGAAAAATCTTATATATATATATATATATATATATAAAAATTTAAAAAGAAATATTTGAAAAAGGGGATCAAAAAGGGGTGAGGATGGAGGAGAGAATTCATGGTCTGAAGTTGTTGAACTTGAATGTTAAGTCCAGAAGGCTGTAAAGTGCCTAGAAACAAAAACAAAAAGTGCTGGAAAAACTCAGCAGGTCTGACAGCATCTGTGGAGAGAAAGACAGAGTTAACATTTCGAGTCCGTATGACTCCTCTTCAGAACTAAAGAGAAGTAGAAATATGGTGAAATATATACTATTTAAGGGGGGTGGGACAGGTGAAGCTAGATAGAAGGCCAGTGATAGGTGGAGGCAAATGAGAGATTGCAAAAGATGTCATAAATAAAAGGTCGAAGGGGTGTTGATGGTGGTGATACTGGATAAAGGAGGTGCTAATGGTGACATTACGGCAGGATCTTTCGGTCAGCGAGCGGGGGCGGGGCCCACTCGCTGACACATTAAATGACGTCGACGTCACCCCGCGTCATTTCCATTTTCAGGTCGGCGGGGGCGCAGCCGAGTCAGCGACCTGTCAACAGCCTATTTGAGGCCATTGAAAAACTAATTAAGGTCATTAATGGACCTGCCCGTCCAACCTTAAGGTCGACGGGTAGGCCGGGAGCCCTGGCGGGCTTTAGAGAAAGCATGAAACCTCATCCACAGGTGGGATGAGGCTTCATGAGGGAATTTAGACTTTTCCTTTATCTTTCAATAAAAGCTATGGACATGTCCCAACTCGTGACAGTGTCACATGAGGGGACATGTCAGGGAAATTTTTTTATCATTTGTATTAAAAATTTTAATTCCCATCCGATCTCCCTGAGGCAGCACTTAGCCTCAGGGAGTTCTGTGTGCTCTTTCACACACATGCGCGAAAGAGCGCACTTCCAGCTGAGGGAATCCACTCCCACCCGCACAGGGAACACATAGTGCTTCCGAGCAGACATCACGCTGGGTGGACCTTTAATTGGCCTGCCCACATAAAATGGCGGCGTGCACCTGTCCCGCACTTCCCCCCACCCCCCACAACGGGGGGATAATTTTTGCCTAAGAGTGGAAAGCAGAATGAGCAAATGACAGATGGCCTTAGTGGGGGGAGGGGACGGTGTGGGATAAAAGATCGAAATAGGCTAAAAGGTGGGGATAAAGCAATGAATAAAAAAGGAACTAAATTATTGTGTTGCCTTTGTTACAAACCCCTATAATTTCTTGTTTAATGCTGTGTACAATGGTATAAATACAGTTGGGGAGCCTATAAAGTATTCCCACCAGCATTTTCTGACCCTTGCTATTCCTAATCTCTGCCCATACTGATTCTACTTCCTGATTTTCTGAGCCAAATCCTTTCTCGCTAATGCCCTGATGTAATCCTTTATTATCAGAGCTACTCCTTCACCTTTTCCATTCTGCCCTTTCGGAATGTTGTGTACCCTGGATTATTTATTTCCCAACCTTGACCACTTTGTAACCATTTCTCTGTAATCAGAATTAGATATAGATCATTTACCTCTATCTATACCACAGGTTCATCTATGCACAGAATTCTTACCTCATCGGGCAGGTCCACTGCCGGGCCTAAGAGCGGCTGCACAATGGACCACCACCCACGATCATCGTGTGCTATTTCATGCTCATGCGTGTCAGGCACACGCCCATACGCCAAGCTGAAAATTCAGCCCTATCTTATAGCAGATGCTCCACACATTGAGATAGTGATTTCATGTTATTTTTTTTTCCTACTATTCCCTGCATGGACCTTACTCTCTGATGCACTATTACTGTTAAACTCTTGTTCCTTCCTCTCCCACTCGGCTTGTCTTCGCCCACATTGATATGCTTTCCTATTGTCTCAATTTTTACCTTTGGATTTCTAAATCTCCCTTTACCTGAACCTCCCCCCCGTTCTCTGTTAGTTTAAAACAACTTTTCCATAATATGACCGTATTTGCTGTTGCACTCTTATGTTTGTCCCTCTGTTCCATCCTGTCACACTCTGGTTACTATTACCCATATCACTAACCTGGCCTATTGTCTTGTCCTTTCTCTTTAACTTTCCAAATCTCCCCTCATGTGAACCCTCCCACCTCACTATTTAGTTTAAAGCCCTAGTTATATGACTTGCCTAACTCATTGCTTTGCCAAGCTTTTCCTCCAAGGTGGGCATTCTCTGGAATAGGCATTCCCTATCACATATGCTGTGCTATTTGTGGCTTGGCCTTCTGAAATGTCAAAGCCAACTGGTTTGAAACCCTTTTGGGCACTCCAAATGAGAAAATAGATTGGAACTCTTCAGTTATACAAGGGAAGGCATATTAGGTTAATAGGCTTAAGGTAAACAAGCCTTCATCCCTAGCAATTTACATCTAATGGTGCTAATAGAGTTGATTGGGGAATTTGTTAATATCCCAATGAATTAGAAGATAGTTGGGGAATAGGGTTGAGATATCAAATTATAAGCATTTTGAGCTTTAAAGCAATTTTTGAGAAAATGTTGGGGACTTTGATGTGGGGTACCTTATGGACAAGGACTGGTTATAGAGAACCATGGATTCAGATGGGTTAAGTTGTACATACCAATTTCCTGAATTTTATTTGAGGTGGTCACAGATCTGTTGAATGGAGTGAGGCATTGCAGGTTACCTACCTGGATTTCAGAAAGGTGTTTTATGTTATATCATTTAATAGTCTCATTTACAAAGTGCATGCCTATTGAACATATGGGATTTATTAGCCTGGAATAGTGAAAGTTTGGTAAATAAATAGCAAAGTGGGGAATTATCAGAGTGATTGGCAGTGGAGCATCCCAAGGGCTTGTGTTGGAGTGTTGTTAATTTTTGGACAGAATGTTATCCAAGGTGTGTAAGTTTGCAACTGAGACCAAGTTGGGTGTAGTGGTCAATAATGCTGAAGTATGTGCAATAATCCAAAGATATATGAACAGGCCAGGTCAATGAATGAGAATGTTCATCACTGGTAAGAGTAAGATCATGAGAGATCATGGATGGAACAGTGGGTGAGATAGACCAATGGTCTTGTGTCCAAGACATGCTATGTTATTATGCATTCCATACTTGAAATTAACCTTACTAACCTTTTCCAACCTGCTTTCCATTCTCCCAACATTTCCCTAGTGAGCCTCTCACTATTGAGTGCTGCAGTTTATCCGATTCAATGTCCACTCCCTTGTGAAGCAGACGATTCCTAGACATCATCTCAATTTGTGTGAATCTGTTGGCCCCTTGATCTCATAATTATGCAAGAACTTAATCGCTCCCAAGACCAACTCTGTTAACTCTACATTTCCCTGCCTGCCTCCAACTTCTATTGCCATCATACTCGGAGAACGTACAGGTGGAACTGCATCTAGCACCTTCCCTAATTCTCACTCATTTAGCCCACTTTAGGATGTTTCTGAAAGATCTGATAATATATAAATGCATGTTTAACTTTCTCATGTTCCTATTTCTCCATTTCTTTGTTGCTATCTATATGTAGTAAACTTTATTTCTTCATTATTCTTTATTTTGTGCCACTTTCAAAAACATCTCCTCTGACATGTCTTCCTTCTTCCTTGACCGAGGTTTTCCACCCACGGTGGTTGACAGGGCCCTCAACCATGTCCGGCCCATCTCCCGTGCATCCGCCCTCACGCCTTCCTCTCCTCCCAGAACCATGATAGGGTCCCCCTTGTCCACACTTATCACCCCACCAGCCTCTGCATTCAAAGGATCATCCTCCGCCATTTCCGCCAACTCCAGCATGATGCCACCACCAAACACATCTTCCTTTCACCCCCCGGCGGCATTCCACAGGGATCGTTCCCTCTGGGACACCCTGGTTCACTCCTCCACCATCCCCTACACCTCAACCCCCTCCCACGGCACCTTCCCATGCAACCGCAGAAGGTGCAACACCTGCCCCTTTACTTCCCCTCTCCTCACAGTCCAAGGGCCCAAACACTCCTTTCAAGTGAAGCAGCATTTCACTTGCACTTCCCTCAATTTAGTCCACTGCATTCGCTGCTCCCAATGCGGTTTCTCCTACGTTGGAGAGACCAAACGCAGACTGGGTGACCGCTTTGCAGAACACCTTCGGTCTGTCCGCAAGCATGACCCAGACCTCCCTGTCGCTTGCCATTTCAACACTCCACCCTGCTCTCATGCCCACATGTCCGTCCTTGGCCTGCTGCATTGTTCCAGTGAAGCTCAATGCAAACTGGAGGAACAGCACCTCATCTTCCGACTAGGCACTTTACAGCCTTCCGGACTGAATATTGAGTTCAACAATTTTAGATCATGAACTCTCTCCTCCATCCCCACCCACTTTCCGATCCCCCTTTTTTCCAATAATTTATATAGATTTTTCTTTTCCCACCTATTTCCATCCATTGTTTTATCTCTGCGTTTTAGCCTATTTCGATCCCTTCCCCCCACCCCACCCCCACTAGGGCTCTCTGTACCTTTATTATCACATTCCTTAGATAATATCACCAGCTTCAACACCTCTTTGTCCTTTTGTCTATGACATCTTTTGGTTATCTCCACCTATCACTGGCCCTCTATCCAGCTCTACCTGTCCCGTCCCCCCCCCCCCCCTAAAACCAGCTTATATTTCACCTCTTTTCTATTTTTCCTTAGTTCTGTTGAAGAGTCATATGGACTCGAAACGTTAACTGTGTTCCTCTCCGCAGATGCTGTTAGACCTGCTGAGTTTTTCCAGGTATTTTTGTTTTTGTTTTGGATTACCAGCATCCGCAGTTCTTTTGCTTTTAAACTTATTTCTCTTTGCTCCTCTTGTTGTGTTTTGATGATCCTGATTTATATTAATTACTGCCCAATTTAGGATTTGTATTTGGGTGACCAGGGTTTAAGAATGGACAGGGACTCTTGCTTGACAGACACTCACCATGTTTTGGTGAGGAGCACCACTGGCAGTAGAAACACCAACCTCAAATAGTAGAATGCTCTGTTTAAATATGTATTGGGTGAAGGTATCCTACACACATTTTATCATTTTCAGATGTGCAAGTCTAGCGTAAATGACGCCTGTGTGAAATGGAAATCTATGGATAGTAGGCAGTAGAAATAAACTGGGAATAATAGAGCACATAACATTGTAAAGAAAAATTTATTTTGACCAAATTTTTAACACTTTTTTGCTCTCTCTTGGGCTCTTACAAGCTTTTGTACTAGTTTTTATTTTTGTTGTTCAAGCACATTTCTTGACATCAATGGCTTCCTCAATGGGAATATACTTACTGGATATAGTTGAAAGCAGAAGCGAGTCTACAGAGAAACCCCAACACGTTAGGTCACAGAACTTCTCATGCAACTATTTTCCACTGCCCACACACTTGGACCTGCAGATATAGCTTACTTTGGCAGTTAATTAGTGCATTTGGAGGCTCTTCTTACCAAGGCAGAACTGATGGAACTACTAGGGTATACAAATGCTTGATCAACCATAATGTTGGATGCTTCCTCAGAAGCATGTCAATCACAGAAAGGCCAAGGTGGTGGCCAGCCAGTATACATGATTGATGGCATCTAGCCAAGATCCCACCAAACACTTCTGACAAGTTCTCTTGACAATGACCATAAGATTTGGGTGAACGGTGTGGCAGATGCTGGTCTGTATCATCAATTGCAAGGGCATCTTCAGCTACCATACACCTTAAGGCTGGCATATCCAGTTGACAGTCTGGTCAGCTGAGGCCTAAAACATAGCTTCACCTTCTTGCATGTGTGTTGCAAAGATGATCGATGGGGATGATGCTATTGAATGCCATAGATGGCCACCATCATTATGGCCACCTTGTGTAGGAAAGCTACCATCAGACATTAAACAGGGTCAGGTTCAAGACTGCTTCGCTACTTCCTTGTGTATTGCATTTTTGTTCCTTCCATTTCCTGAAACAGAGACCAGCATTGCAGCGAGGGGAGGGAGTGGGAAAGGATGACGGAGACATGGGGGGGTCAATGGGCTACGGGTTTAGAGCAGGGGTTGGGGTGGGGATGGGGTGAGAGACAATGGCAGGCAGAGGAGAGACTGAGCATGGGGAAGCTGGAGCCTGCATGGAAGACTAGAACGCGGACTCAAGTGGGTGGATTGAAATCGAATTGTATGAATGGGAGAGGATGCACACAGACCCCAGAATGGGAGTGTTGAGGGGTATGATGTGGTTTGTGTTAGTGTGGCACAAGAGGGACATGTTGCACAGAGACTCCATGGAGGACGGGGTGAAGGGAGACTGTTGTGATCAATAAAGCAGGAACCGGAGTGCTCATTAAAAGACAGTCACAGTTTCTGGACTGGGGCCAAGAGGTCAGGGTGAGAGATTAAAGGCAGTTCTGGGATTTTGTGCACTTCATAGTCAGGATACGAGATTAAAGGCAGTCCTAGGGCTTTGTGAGCTATGCTACAGGGTCATACATGGCACGCGCAACATAGTCCCGCTCCTGGAAGGACAGGGCTTGTGTGTTCAATTGGGATAAGGCACAGCTTAGTGTGCAGGACATGTTCATCATCTTGCAGGCGGTGGTGATGGATTTGTCTGGCTCAGTACTGGTCTGCTGATGGGGTGGTCATGGTTAGGGGAGGCATCTGCAGCCTGTAAATGGGGAAAATGTAATAAAGGGGGGGGTGGTATTCAAAACTCTCCTGGAGGCGGAGGGAGCTCTCCTCTGTATGTGACTGTGCACACAGCCTCAAGATGGGGAGGGGTGAGGTCCACATGGAGCATGGGGACATCAACAGTGAAAGGTTCGGGGAGAGAGCTGGAATGCCCAGTGAAATTACAGTGGGATGCAAGATTACTGGGGGAGGCTCAAGAATAACCAGAGGGAACTCTACCTGCACATTGTGAGGTTCCAGGAAGATTAGAGGAACCTGAACAATGACAGGGAGGGTCAAAGCTGGCCTTACAATAAAAATGCAGCACCACCTTGAAACCCCGAAGTTGTTCAGTTTGAAATCAAAATTAGCAAAGAACCTGCGCAGGAGGAGTCTGAGGCAGTGAGAGAGAAGCCCATGGCTGGACTAAGGGCCCTTTCAGGGAGTGCCCTCAAACTGCTTAAAGTCACTTCATTGTAATAGAGTTAGAACTAAGAGAAAAGAGGAACACTTCCTTGAGACGGTGGAGTTGAAACCATTGCCTTTTTGTGTGCTTTAACAAGAGACTACATGAGTCATTGGCTTCACAATACAGTTGCTCCATTTGAGCTTCAGCAGAGGGGTATATGAGAATGGAAAATGCAAGCAACCGTAAATGAAGCATAGCTACTGCACATCTGCCAGATCATCCACGAAAGCATCTAATGAGCTATCTTCAATTGGAATGGATAAGGTGCCAAAGGGCATCCAGTCATTGCTGAAGTGCAAGTTGAGCTTGATCAGCATACCAGATCTGAGATTACAGGAGTGCCTTTGGTGAGGTGGCACATACCATGAACGTATCCAAATCTCTCCCAACCTCTGTGGGATTGAGATGTTGAGTATCAGGCCTGGCATCTTGGTCACCTAGATCTGTGAGTTTGCGCCTCAGCTGCAGGTTGTATTAGCGAAAAGCTAGTAGTGTAGATACAGCTCTAGGGCATGACACTGGCTTTCTGTTTACAAGCAGGAGGTCTACTATGTTTGCCCTGCATTCATTAATCTGTTGTATCAGTCCACAGGGAGGAGGTGGATTGAATAATGGAGCTGCACGCAGTGCTGCCTTCTTGATGGCAGTGATCTGATTGAGGTGGAGGAGAAGGGCCCAGCACTGCCTAGCGCAGCTTTGAGAGGAGGCTGGCCAGGGGTCCACGGTCCAGGGGAGCCCCTGTAAGACCCGGATAATGAGGAGGTTAGACCCATCCCAGAGAGGTGACTCTCAAGACCAAGGATCTGCCAAAGAAGACTTTCCTATCGAGATGAGTGAAAGAAGATGACACGCACATCTGCACTTGTCAAGAGATGTGGTGGATCATATCTGCCACATTCTGTGGGAGGATCTAATGGCCCATGGATTGGGAGGTTATCCCCTGCCAGTGCCCCTGAAGGTCACCACTGTGCTCAATCTTTTGCCTGTGGATCGTTCCAGGGATCTACAGGGGACCTATGCAGTCCTCAGCACTTAAATATATCAGGGAGGTGACAGGTGCCCTCTCCAGTAAGGCTCATCATTATGTGAAGTTCACACTCGATGAAGCTAGCCAGGCAGCTAGATGTCTGGTGTTTGCAGCTATCTCAGGCTTCCCTAGAGTACAGGATGTAATCAATTGCACACATGTGGCTTTGAGAGCTAAATGACAGCAGCGCCTGATGTTCATTAACAGGAAAGGGTTCCACACTGAGCGTTCAACTGGTGTGCGATCATCAGAAGTACATCATGCAAGTTTGTGCCAGGTATCCGGGGAGTTCCCATGACTCATACATCCTGAGGCACTCCCAGGTGCCTCTCATATTCAAAGGGCCTTAGCGATTACAGGATCGGCTGTTTTGGGATAAGCTGTACCCACTCAAATGATGGCTCATAACATCTGTGTGTTGTCCTCATAGTGTCTCGGAGAGATATACATGGCGCAAAAGTCGACACAATCCATTGTTAAGCAGACCTTTAGCATCCTAAAGATGCGCTTCCAATCTTTGGACTGCTCAGGTGGGACTCTGCAGTACTTCTTCCACAGAGGCTGTCCCGTGTAATCATGGTCTGTTGCGCTCTTCACAACCTGGTGCTTCAAAGGGAGCATCCCTTGCCAAAGAGAGACATGGAGGAGGCTGAGCGCTCCTCAGAAGATGAACAGCAGGAAGGGCAGGAACCTGAATTCGGAGATGAAGGTCAGCTTCCACATGAGGGTGCCATTGAAGAAGCACAACGTGGAAGGCATGCCCCTGCCACGATGATAGCCGTAAGATTCCAGGAGGACTAAGGAGCAGGCAACAGGGCACGGCCGCATTCCTTCTGTTCCTTAGTGCCATGATAGTGCACTGAAAGGCCTTTACAACCAGTAACATCGAGAGCAAGTTCAGCATTCAGACTTGCACCGTCAACCCTCATGATTCACCAGGCCCTGACCTTTGGAAAGGTCAGCAGCAAACTCTGTATAAGTGCACCCTGGGAAGTGAAAGTCGGCACAACAGCACAAATACTGTGTCAAAGGACTTGATGCAGTCATCACCACTTTAATTAGAAACTTTTAGCAGACACCGAGATACGCAAATGGTTGGAGAAACCGCCATGGATGCAGGTCTTGTGCTTTGGCACTACCAATGAAGGCAGACTTCTCATTTTGAGAGACATTACAGCTAACCCTCCAAGGCTAATGAGGACGCCTACCTCCATGTTGTCTTATAAGGAATAGAGGTCACTAATGCATTTTGAAGACACTTCCAGTAAAGAATTTGACACATCTCCATGACATAACACAAGGGTCAAGTAACTATCATGACTGAGCTACACATCACAAGAATGTGAGGCTCACAAAGGGAAGCAAACACTGAGTTGGAGGATAGCTCACCCTCGCAACGAGAGGGCACATAGATGCATATGCATGATGCTTTCAAATGAGACCATTCTCATGAACAGCAAACATATTTACAAACGTGCATGATATATGTGCAGTAATCAAACACCTGTGACCCAGAAGTAATGTTAAAGTTTCTTAATTTTTCTAACCGTACCGCTAGGTCTAGATGCATCCCTGACATCCGCAGCAAAGGTGGAGGCAGCCTGCTAACTGGTACGCCCTGTTGTCTTTTATGACTTTGGCGGGCGTCCTCTGGAGCCTTGAGGCCATGAGGGCTCTGCCCTGCTTTGTGTTTCCTGCTTTGGTGCAGGTGCACCCTCCTCGGCCTGTACAGCTGGAAGTGACGGGGTCACAGGCAGAGAGGATTAGGATCGGCAGAACACTTTGTGAGTCACCTGGGTGGATGGCCCTGGGGTCTCCAGCTGCTGGTTCCCATCCCTGTGGTTTCACAAGGACCTTTGCCTGACTCCCTGAGGAGATGGGGCTCCTGGAGGGAGATGAGGGTGTCCCCCCTCCCCCCAACTTTCGTCCAGGCACTGATGGATACAACCAATACTTTAGCGATGGAGTGTGGGTCCGAGTGCAAATCCGGCAGGATCTGCTGGACCAAGGCCTTCAAGGTGGCCGCCACCCTTCCCATGGAGACCTCAAGGTGTTTGCATGTCAGAGCCAAGGCATCAGACAGTACGTAGACTGACTCCTCCATCCTTTGCTCTAGTCTGTTGACTGCCTGTCACAACTGTACCTGATTTTCTGCTGCCTGTTGTTGCATCTCTGTTAGAGATGGCCACAGGCAGAGGCTTATCATCTGATACAGTGGGTCCTGATCTCCAGCAGTCGTCCGAGTGCCAGAGCCCTGGGTTGTCACTGCCTCTGACTGCTGCAGAAATGTGTCAGTGAGGTTCCCCAGAATGTAACCTCAAGCCTAATCTAGATCCTTGACCCACCGAGGTGTGTCTCTCTGCACTAGTGGAGGGTGCAGGTGAATGCAGTAACAGTCTTCCCTCTGGCATATCCTCAGCATCGTCCTCTGAGGTAGCCTGGAGGCTGGAGCTTATGGTAGGTCTGATGGTCTGTCTAGGCCTGCTGGTGCCTGTATGAGAGGAGATTTAGTTCATAAGCAAGCAAAATCCAACATTGCATCGCTTGTTACTGCCTCCCAGGCTGATGAGGTGAGGCTGACGGGCCTCCTGGAGCTATCCGTCAGAAAGAGGATATCTGATTCTGGCGGGCTCCACAGATGAGGGCCTCGAGGGAGTCATTGCTGAACCTCAAGTAGCTTTCTTCCTTGGTGTAGTCAAACCAAGAGGTTTTCTGACAACCAGCTGACCTGAGAATGAATAATGTGTGTTCGGGTGGCATTTAAGCATGGCATCCAGACCTTTGCCATATGATTCGGAGAGCTACTTGCCATTGCTTAGCTAATGAGCTTCCGAGTACGAAATTGGGCACGATTTCCCACCCCACTGCCCAGCGGGAAATCACCGTGAAACCCGCCTGCCACCTCACTTTGTCTCCAGAAGGGAAAATTCCGGCACCAGTGTTGAACAAAATGTTAAACCCAGGACCTGAATGCTTTCTCAGGTGAATGTGAACAATCCCATAGCGCAATTTCAAATAAGAGCAGGGGACTTCTCCCCAGTGTCCGTGTTAATATTTATCCCTCAATGAACTTTACTAAAAACAGATTATCTGACTAATGTTGCACTGCTTGCTTGGCCTTCTGTGCAAATAGCCTGCCCCATTTCCCTAAATTACAGCAGTGGCTATACTAAGAAAGTGCTTCATTTGGTATTTAGTACGTTGAGACATCCTGAGATTAAATTCAAAAATATGGAAAATCTAAGCTTCTCAATTTATCTTGAACTCTCACTTGCACTTCTTTTCCCTTCTCCCCTCAATATGTGCCAGTGTCTCTGTAATGCATGCACCTTAACCAATTTATTTAATGTCTATTTTTTAAAGCCCCTCAGTTGGGGGTAATAAATGAGGGTCAGATCATGAGAACCATGTAATACAAAGCAGCCACTTGGCAGATCATGGCTATGCCTGCTCTTTGAAAGAGCAAACCAATTAATCCAACTCATCTGATCTTTCCCCATACACCTGCATTTTTTTCCCTCCCCAGACCTGGAAGCAGAGATCTGGGAATTTCCCAGAAATGGGAAGGGTGTGTTTGAACCTAGCATCTGAACTCTCAGAGGATGAAGCTGGGAAAACTTGAGAATTAGGGAGTACTTGGATGGAAGCTGGGTGCTGTGATCATTCAAGGGAGGTCTAGGAAACTGGATCAATTTGAGGAGGCCAACTCTGGGAGCACTCAAGAGACCTGAGCTACTTAAACGCAGAGTTCTGATCGTACCTGGACTGGAGCCTTGGAGCATTTGGAATCGGGGTGTCAAACTTGAATTAGATGAAGGAATACTTGGGGCCTTGTGGAGGTAGGATTGGTGCTGGGAGCACTTCAGTAGAGTGAATCCTGGGGACGTTTGGAAGGATTTATTTCTGAAAGCATTTAGCATATGATGTCTGCAGTTTGGAATCATGTGACAGAGGGGTGGGAGATCAGAGGGCCTGAGGCCTGCAAGAACTTGAATTGAGTGAACTCGAATATGGGGTCAGGGAGCACTTAAGAATTTGGGAGAACAGGAGGGGTGAGGATAGATACTAGAACACTTGGGAGGAGGCAAGAGTTAGAACACTGAAAAAGTCTGAGGCTGGGAGAATTAGAGAGGGGTTGAGATTTGGTTGGTGGGGTGTTAGGGCAGGAAAGACTGACCAAAAGTTTCGGCAGCAGAGAGCACAAAAGAACAGTCTGAAACAAGGATCGAAGTCATCATAACTGCATGGAAAGGATTAAAAGCCTTGTCTGAACAGGGAAAATAATATTTTCCCCTCCATCACTAAAAATGGATGGAGGTAATGTTTCTTGACCTGCTTGTTAACAATTTATCTCAAAAAACCTGGTACACAGGTTCCCAATGAAACCTGGTACACAGATAAGGTATAGCCTAAGGAAGAAGTGATTAGTTTTTGGTGAAGGCCCCCAGATCTTGGAATTTTTTAAAGGATCTGTTAACATTGGGAAATATGACAATTGACTCTTTTTTTTCCCCAGAAAGTTGCGGATTATTGGTTGTTATAGAATGATGTGGATTATCTCAGCTGCTGTGGTGCAATTTGCCGTAGCTGTCAAAATGTGAGCAGAGTTTTCAGAGCAGGTTGTTGAAATGTGCATTGGCCTGAAGCTTCCTCAGTGAGATGGAAGCTCTTAATAAAAAGATTTTTTTTCAGCTTTGTAGTTACAGAGCATCAATCAGTCAAGAAAAAGCCTCAAGGAAGAGCTAAATAATTGTAACATGAGTTAGCACAGAATGGCAGAGGTATGCAATCTACTGAGTGTCCTCTTCATTTGTTAAATATTGCAACCCTATGCCCAATGGAATAATAAAAGCTTTAAGAAGCCTATGCAGATTAAATGTTTTGGTGTTATCGCAAGATCGGTTAAGCAAACATATTGGTTGAGTTGAGTTTTTTTCCTGACAAGTTGTTAATTCTTTTTCTATTTAAATCATACATGCTACTTTCCATGATATATTATATCATGGAAATGGTTGATGGTACAAATTACAGGCTAGTGGACTTTATTTAAAACAAGATTTTAGCATTGTGAATGGTTGATTTTTTAATGAATAGTAATTTTTGAGGAGTTAGTGAAATAAAATTTGGTATTTTGATTGGTTTATTTTTGTGAATGTGAAATTTGAGACATCAATAGGCTTTGTGTGACACTTGAGCTGACTGGCATGTTCCGTTGTCTGGAAATAAATCCAAAGACTTTCCACTTCCCTGTTCTGTTTGAGGTAGAACGCTTAATTACTAATTAAGCCAAGTCAGGAAAAGGAGTAGGTCAATTCAACCCCTCTCGCCCATTCTACCATTCAATCATGGCTGGTCTATATCAGATAACTCCATTTACCCATCTAACTATAACCCTTAATATCTTTGCATAACAAAAATTTTATCAGTGGGCTTGAAATTTCCAATTGGACCAGCCTCAATACCTTGTGGGGATGCAATTTCCAGATTTCCCCTAACCTGAAGAAATGCTTCTTAGCATCACTCCTGGATGGCCTAGCTCTAAGAAATTGTCTCCTCAGTCTGGACTCTCACACGATTGGAAATAGTTTCTACCTATCCTGTCAAATCCTTTAATCACCTTAATTGCCTCAACGTAAAAGTCTCATAAGTAGTTATGCTGATTAGTGGATATGTTAATAAGAAGCTCTTTTTTTTCAGATGAAGAAGAAGGCTGTCAAAACCATGACAAAAACAGAAAATGAAGAGGAAAATGTCCATTCCCTTGCATATAAAACAGTTATTCAGATCTTTTCAAAAGACCAACTTAACATTACAATGTCAAAATGTGGTTTGACCATGCTTAACAATTTAGCAACGGTAAGAAATCTGTTTTAAAAATCTAACAGAATTCCAATTGTACTTGCCCATGATAAGTTGGATCATGCACTACTTTTAATGACAGTTTTATACCATGCATATATGTAGTATTCTGTTGTCAAATTGGAGGTGCATTTAACGTGGTTCATTCCTCTAAGGGCACAATTGAGATAAATCCAAGCCCAAGTCAAATTAATGTTTAATCCCTTTGGTGAAGTGGCGTCCCATTGACCACACAAATTCTGGCGAAGCTTGAATGGCAGCACATTGGTGGGTACAATCCTGGCACAACTTCTGAGATTGTGTTTTCAGGTATTTTTGCACCTTGATCTTCACTTAAACCTATAACTGATTAGAGGTCAACAAATTGGATATTGGCATGTAACTTATGGTATGATGAGGTCAAGACAAGAAAGTTTCGAACTAATTATGCCTGCAAATATCATCACTTACTGCAACATGCATGGCATTTTCTGAAAGTCTTTTTAAACATGGCCATAAACATTTTTTGTTCTTTTGCGATCAAGAATGCTTGCACTTGTTCATGGGTAACACTTGACTAGCTCAGTACCTTGAGTTTGAGGCCTCCTTCAGCTGACAGCAGGTACCAATGGACAACTCAGTACTTGATTGGGGAGCAGCATACATTTTCAGAAAAGTGTTAGTTGTTGACCAACCAGTGACTGCCCTCCGGCCCCCAAGGCCCCAAGGGAGGAAGGGAAGTGAATGGTCATCTTTGGGACCAGATGACTGCAAAATTATATGCCTGACAAAAGATTGAAATACATTTGGTATTCTTGTGAAGTGTCCTGATGAGTGCAAGATGAAAAGCTTTACAAAAATGTTTCTCTTTTTTTCTTTTCAGCAATACCCATGTATTAATTCTTTAAATGCTAGCCATTGCCTTTCCACCGCCATTCCTTTTAATGTAGATTCCCAATCTACCACAGTGAACTTGCCTTTCATACCTTCATAGTTTCTTTTATTTAGATTTAAGACGTGGTTGAGGGAGAGGCAAGATTGGCAGCTCAACATTCCGGGATGTAGAATCTTCAGGCGAGACAGGGGAGGGGGTAAAAGAGGAGGCATTGCATTATTAGTTAAGGAGTCAGTTACTGCAGTAAGGAGAGATTATATCTTGGAGGGGGCATCGAATGAAGCTTTGTGGGTAGAGTTTAGGAATAAAAAAGGGGCAGCCACATTGTTAGGTATTTATTATAGACCCCCAGGTAGTCAGCGGGAAATTGAGGAGCAAATATGCGCACAATTGGCGGAGGTGTGTAAAAACAATAACAATAAGGTAATTATATTAGGTGATTTCAACTTTCCCAACATTAATTGGGATAGACATAGTGTTAAGGGCTTGGATGGAGTGGATTTCTTGAAATGTGTACAGGAGAACCTTTTAGATCAATATGTAGAGGGTCCAACAAGGGACGGCGCAGTGCTGGACCTAGTTCTGGGGAATGAAGCCGGACAGGTGGCGGAGGTGGTGGTGGGGGAGCATTTTAGTGATAGCGACCACAACATGGTACAATTTAAGCTTGTTATGGACAAAGAAATAGACAAGTTGCAAAAAAATGTTTTGGATTGGGGGAGAGAGGGTTTTAGTAAAATAAGGCAGGATCTGGCCGGGATAGACTGGGAACAGCTACTTGTGGGGAAATTTACAGAGGAGCAGTGGGAGGCATTCAAAAAGGAAATGGGGAGGGTACCAGCTCAACATGTTCCCTCTAGGGTGATAGGAAGGAGTAACAAGCCCAGAGAACCATGGATGATCAGAGATATTCAGGATACGATGAGAAGGAAAAGAGAGGCTTTTAGCAGGTACAAGGGAAGCAAATCAGTGGAGGCATTAGTGGAGTACAGAAAGTGCAGGGTGGAGCTTAAGAAAGCAATTAGGAGAGCAAAGAGAGGATATGAGAAAGCTCTGGCTGGTATAAGTAGGGAAGATACCAAGATATTCTATAAGTATATCAATGGGAAGAGGATAGTCAGGGAAAGAGTAGGGCCCATTAGGGACCAAGGGGGCAATCTATAGATGGAGCCAGAGGACATCGGTAGAGTGTTGAACGAAGACTTCACATCCGTCTTCACCCAAGAGAATGAGGATGAAAGTATGGAACTCAGGGAGAGAAACTGCAAGGTTCTTAAGCAAATTGATATAGGGAGTGACAAGGTATTGGAGGTGTTGGCAGGCTTAAAAGTGGACAAATCTCCAGGTCCGGATGATTTGTGTCCCAGACTGCTGAGGGAGCCAAGGGAGGAGATCGTAGGGGCTCTGACCCAAATTTTTAAATCCTCTTTGGCCATGGGGGAGGTGCCAGAGGACTGGAGAACAGCTAATGTGGTTCTGCTATTTAAGGAGCGTTGTAGAGATAAGCCAGGGAACTACTGGCCAGTGAGTCTCACGTCTGTGGTAGGGAAACTATTGGAGAAAATTCTGAAGGAGAGAATCTATATCCACTTGGAGAGGCAAGGTTTGATCAGGGATAGTCAGCATGGCTTTGTCAGAGGGAGGTCAGGTTTGATCAGGGATAGTCAGCATGGCTTTGTCAGAGGGAGGTCATGCCTAACAAATTTGATTGAATTTTTTGAGGAGGTGACCAGGTGTGTAGATGAGGGTAGTGCAGTTGATGTAGTTTATATGGATTTCAGCAAAGCCTTTGACAAGGTTCCACATGGGAGACTTATTAAAAAAGGCAAATGCACATGGGATATGGGGTAATTTGATAAGGTGGATTCAATATTGGCTTAGTTGTAGGAGATAGAGGGTGATGACAGAAGGATGCTTTAGTGACTGGAAGCCAGTGCCCAGTGGTATACCACAGGGATCTGTGCTCGGTCCCCTATTATTTGTCATTTATATAAACGACATAGATGAATATGTGGGGGGTAGGATTAGTAAGTTTTCAGATGACACAAAGATTGGCCGG
The DNA here is from genome assembly GCF_964194155.1 of Cetorhinus maximus. Taxonomy (NCBI): domain Eukaryota; kingdom Metazoa; phylum Chordata; class Chondrichthyes; order Lamniformes; family Cetorhinidae; genus Cetorhinus; species Cetorhinus maximus. Next base: position 98,968,234 of record NC_135880.1, read on the forward strand.
GTGGTTAACAATGAGGTTGAGTGTCTTGGGCTACAGGGAGATATAGACGGGATGGTTAAATGGGCAGATAAGTGGCAGATGGAAGTTAACCCTGAAAAGTGTGAGGTGATACACTTTGGAAGGAGTAATTTGACAAGGAAGTATTCAATGAATGGCATGACACTGGGAAGTTCTGAGGAACAAAGGGACCTTGGCATGTGTGTCCATCGATCTCTGAAGGCAGGGGGGCATGTTAGTGGGGTGGTGAAAAAGGCATATGGGACTCTTGCCTTTATAAATCGAGGCATAGATTACAAAAGTAGGTAGGTCATGTTGGAGTTGTATAGAACCTTGGTGAGGCCACAGCTGGAGCACTGTGTGCAATTCTGGTCACCACATTATAGGAAGGATGTGATTGCACTGGAGGGGGTGCAGAGGAGATTCACCAGGATGTTGCCTGGGATGAAACATTTAAGTTATGAAGAGAGGTTGGATAGACTTGGGTTGTTTTCGTTGGAGCAGAGAAGACTGAGGGGCGACCTGATCGAGGTGTACAAGATTATGAGGGGCATGGACAGGCTGGATAGGGAGCAGCTGTTCCTCTTAGTTGAAGGGTCAGTCACGAGGGGACACAAGTTCAAGGTGAGGGGCAGGAGGTTTAGGGGGGATGTGAGGAAAAACATTTTTACCCAGAGGGTAGTGACAGTCTGGAATGCACTGCCTGGGAGGGTGGTGGAGGCGGGTTGCCTCACATCCTTTAAAAAGTACCTGGATGAGCACTTGGCACGTCATAACATTCAAGGCTATGGGCCAAGTGCTGGTAAATGGGATTAGATAGGTAGGTCAGGTGTTTCTCATGTGTCAGTGCAGACTCGATGGGCCAAAGGGCCTCTTCTGCATTCTGTGATTCTGTGAAAGTTTTGGATTGAACTATATCACGTTCAAACTTAAGGTAGAATTTTATCAGATTGTGTTCACTTTTCCCTAAATTTTCCTTTACAATGAGATTATTAATTAGCACTTTTTCATTGCACAATACTAGATGTAAAGCAGCCCATTCTGTAGTTGGTTCCTGAACAAACTCTTCTAGAAAACCATCTTGTATATATTCCAGGAAGTCATCCTCCACAGCATTGATACTAATTTGGTTTACCTAGTCTATATGTAGATTGAGGTCCCCCCTATATTACCCTTGTTATGTGCGCCTCTAATTTCCTGATTTATACCATGCCCCACGTTACCACTACTGCCTGGTGGCCTATAAATAATTCCCATCAATGTTTGCCATCCCTTGCTGTTTCTTAGCTTCACCCAAATTGATTCTACATCTTGATCTTCGGATCTAAGATCCTCTCTCACTAATGTATTGATCTCATCCTTTATTAACAGTGCTACCCAACCTGCTTTTCCTTTTGCCTATCCTTCCTATATGTTGAATCCCCTTGTACATTCAGTTCCCAGCCTTGATCACCCTGCATCATGTCTGGTGATGGCAATTAGATCATACCCATTCGCTTCTATACGTGCCATCAATTCACCTACCTTTTTGCAAATGCTGTGAGCATTCACATAGAGTGTCTTTAATTTTTAGCACTGCCTTTACATTTTGCTTACTACTTTTCATCAACCATTACCAGCTTTGTTTCTCCCCCATTTGAATTCCCATTCTGGTTCCCATTCCCCTGCCAAGCTAGTATAAGCCCTCCCCAACAGCACTAGCAAATCTCCCATCGAGGATATTGGGTCCTGATCCTGCTAATGTGTAAACCGTCAACTTGTACAGGTCCCACCTGCTCCATAGCCAGTCCCTTTACCTCAGAAATCTAAAGCCTTTCTCCTGCACCATCTCTCCAGCCATGCGTTCATTTGCTGTATCTTCCTATTCCTGTATTCACCAGCACATGGCACAGGGAGTAATCCGAGATTATTGCCTTTGAAGTCCTGGTTTTTAATCTCGTTCCTAGCCCTCTCAAATCTGTTTTCAGGACCTCATCTTTCTCTCTACCTATAGTTACTGGTACTGATGTGAACCATGACCTCTTCACCCTCCCCCATAAGAATGTCCTGCAGCTGCTCAGTGACACTCTTAACCCTGGCACAGGGAGGCAACATACCACCCTGGAGTCATGTCTACGGTCACAGAAATGTGTGCCTGTTTCTCCTAACTATTGAATCCCTTGCTGCTATTGCTGTACCACTTTTCTCCTCCCCTCCTGTGGTGCCACAAACATGCCTCTGGCTGCACTTCTCTGAGGAGCTATCACCATCACCAGTTTCCAAAACTGAAAAAGGTTAGTGAGCTAGATGGACTTTGGGGACTCTGTGCTACCTGCCTGGTCCTCCTAGACTGTCTGGCAGCCACCCATCCCCTCTCTCCCTGCACACTCTTAACCTGCTATACATGCTACTCACATAGTTCTCAGCCTTGTGGTGCGCCACAGTGATTCCAGCCATCACTTGATTTCCAAAACCCAGAGCTCAAATTTCTGCAGCTTGTGATGTTTCCTGCACATGCGGTTATCTAGGCCATAGGAAGCATCTTTCCACATGTTACAGTATGGGCATTCCAAAGCATTGGCTGCTTTGGACACCGCCAGAATAACAGCAGTAATTAACCGAGTAGTACGTGGCAGACTGTTAGCCAGAGTCAGTATAAATGGGTCTTTTTCAGAATGGCAAACTGTGACAAGTGGAGTGCCACAGAGATCAGTGTAGAGGCCTCAATTATTTATGAACCATATTAATATTACAAGTGGATGAAGGGACCATGTTGACCAGATATAGCATTTTAATAACCTCATTCTACTTTCCAAGGAGATGTGCTTATTTAAGAGGTTTGACATTTTGTGAAGGTTTGCTTTGCAAGTGTTATGTACTTCCTGATGTCTTGGTTACTTTTCCCATCAGATGTTATTAGGCTATCTCAATAAGAAAATAATTTGACTTGTTTTATTTCTTTTGATTCTACTGTTATTTTGCATCTAGGTGTTTTCCATTTTCATTGTTTTGTTGCAATTGAATGATAATTCATATCTGTTACTGTTTGTTACAATCGTGCCTAGGATTCTTTGTTAATTTTCCTCTGTCTGCTATAATTACTGTGTCATCTGCATATCTCAGATTATTTATATCCTGTCCACCTACTGAAACTGCTGGTAACTCAGATAGATGTCTTATAATCATTTCACTGTGAAGATTGAAAAAACCTTGAGACAGAACACAGCCTTGTCGCATTCCTCTTTTAATACAAGAATAAAAATGTAACATCAATAAACAGACATAGAAGGAATGTGATGCAGGAAAATAAAAATGGATAAGCGAACAATGAAGGAATTGAAAAAGAGGAAAAAGATATTCATATGATGTATAACAAGCTAATAGAGATTTACAACTCTTAAAAACTATCGTAGTAGAAACAGCTGGATCAAAGCTAAAGATGGCACAATAATACTGGAGAAAAATGACATTGTAGGCAGATGGGCAGGATATATAAAGAACTGTTCTCTGACAAAAGAGGAGTAAAACAACCCATTACAAAGACAATAGAGGTCTGCCAATCATGAAAATGAAAGTAATAAATGAAGATGGATAATGCTATGGAGCAGATAACGTGTGGAATGATATTGTCATTAGAAGAATTTGGAGATAAGGTGATGACATCATTCTGCAACAAAGGGAGTCGATTTATGGAGTCTGCAAGAGCGGTAAATGTGGTGTGCGGTGGGGTGACTTAATTAGAGGGGGGTTGCAAAATCTTGATTCCCCAATGGCAGATCGAGATGAAGAGATAAAGACAATGGCATGTTTACGGGGTGTTGAGCCTCACACCGGCCTATGGCAGGTTCATACTTGCAATACATTTGCATGGCATGAATATTCATTCACGTAAAACATTTTTTAAATAGTCCAACTTTCAAAGTAAAATAGCAGAGCACGAGAGTCTCATGGCACTCTGTTCACTATCCTTTAAAGGTGGCATATTCACCCTTAGGCTTTCTGCAGTTGTGTTTAGTGTCAGCAGTTTTCCTTGTTTAACTCTACAGCACAAAGGAGAATGGCAGTTGGCATGGAGGCTCGGGACTGGCAAGGGCGAGTCAGTAGCTGGGGGATGAGTTGCGTGGAGTGAGGTCGGGGGCATGGGAAGCGCCTAGTGTCCTGGGTGTGGTGGTGGCAGGGGTGGTGAGGACTGTCAGTCAAGGTAAGAAAATTAGGGTCCTAAAGGGTAGCGTCAGTATTGTCCAAATGTGGGTCCATCTCAGCATGTTGGCTATCCCAGTGAGTGTGATCTTGGAAAATGTCTGTAACAACACACAGAAGGGAGGGCCAGCTGAGCCTGCAGGTACAGCCATGTCCCACAGAGTTGTGTGTACAATACTGGACACAAATATGAACATTCAATTAAAAGTGAGTAAGAAACAGCAACATTGTTTCTTCTGCAAAAAAAGGAATTGTGCCCTGTAATCATCAATGTGTGCAAACCATGAGGTGTGCCAGTACATTTAGCTCCCTGACTAAACTGGACTCAACAAATAATTATGCACATGTGAATAAAGTCAAACCAATGTAATGTGAAATATTTACAAGTGAAATTTAATTTTGAAAAGCACCCATGTCATCATTATGCTCTCAAGTCTTATGTTAATGGAAATGCAGTTGGGCACAGAAGTTTTGGACGTGATGCAGAACCTCCCTGTTTGATCAGGATTATACATGTATTGGATTGCACGGCATCAGAACTTTAAGTTTTAATTGTAATTGCATGGGAAGTGGAGGGACAATGGAGGCAGAAGATGATGAATAAGCCACCTGAGGAGTGGCACCCTCAGTATCATTTTTTGTCAGCTTGTCACATCAACTCTTTCCCGGCGCTGTTGATCTCTGGAGGGGTCTATGAAGCCCCAAATGTCTTCCACTCCATGTCACTCTGTTACGTTTGCACCACTGACTGGCTTATGCTGCTGAGTGTACCATGAACCCTCTGCATGTCAGTGCGCTGTTCTCGCATCCTCTCTGAGCAATTCCATTCATGGCTCTCTGAAGTTCAGCAGTCTCTCAATAGATTAGGTCAAGTGCTCAAAGCACTGAGTCATTGTGTAGCACATGAGATGGATGGACTCCTCCATCCTCATCACATTACTCCACAGTCCCTCGGGTAACTCCAACATGTGAGCACACATCTCAGGCTGGTTGTCAGTAAAGAGCCGCCTGGTTTGTAACATCTGAGACTTAGCATCTCCACCTTCCTGAGCAGAGCTGTGCCTGCCCCCGTCCTCCAAGGGGGGCTAGCCACAGCCGAATTTGCCTCTCCTGAACCCTCCAGCTCTGAAATGTTACGCACATCGCCCTGAGCAACCATCTCTACTGACATGCAAGGACCCACCGAAGTCTGAGAATTTGCGTAGGTGTAAGGTGCACTTTTAGCATGTGACGGTGCAACTTCTGAGGTGTCTTCTTCCTTGGACTCTCGGAGATTTGTTGCTCATGAGGTGACTGCTGGACCTCTGCAGGTGACCCTTAGAGAGATATGAAAGGATAGTGAGGAAAGTTTAGTGCAAAAAACAAATGCTTTGGCAGTTTACATTGAGGACAGGACAGCTTCTGAAATGACAGCTGGTTGCATGGGATGCATCTACATGTATCCCCTGAACTGGGAGATGTTGAGGTGTCATCACACTGCCTGTAGTGGGCTCTGCCTATCCTGTCCCTTGCAGCGCCAGCTCCTTGAAGCGAGTGAGGATTGTCAGCTGTGCCTGTATTCCTTCCAGATATGCCCCCTCCATCTTGGCAGCATTCATCTCCCATTTCGCCTGCAAGGTGAAAAATGATGCCAGCAGCACAAGACCTCCCTCTCCACTTGTAGCTTTTCACTGACTGACAACATCACAGACTGCACTCCAGCCTCCTGAGCAGCAGCACTTGGGTTCAAACCTGTGCTAATGGGTCAGCAGACTCCACCACACACCCCACTCCCATGTTGATTGGCCCCCTCATAGTCCAAAGGATGCCCCTCTCACTTGCAATAGTAATCCCTGACAAGGAGACACACCATCTGTGCCTCTCTAGTCACTCAACCTGCCAGACCTAGTGAGGTCATTAAAGCACTTCCCAGCACTGCACCCAGGTCCTCTGCACCAGTCCTCTGCAGTTGACCTCATTTCTAACCTCAATCCATGCCCTCTTGTTCTGCTATGGGGTCCTGCTGTGACCACTGGCGGCGAACGAAATGCTCCTGCGAGCTGTTACAGCTCCAGCAACTCCATTTACAAAAAAAAATAAAATAATCATCTAAGAACCAAATGATGTGGAATGAGATCTTTTAAGCGGACTTTAACAAATACTGTTGTATGCCCATCTACGTTTTTAAAAGGGTTTATATGCCTGGAGCTTCAGTTCATTCTGCTAAGGAGAAAATTGGGGCAAGAGGGAGGGTAAGAGTGTTATCTTTTGAAGCAAGTACACGTTCCAGCAACACCTGAAGCGACTGAAAACCAGGGTCGGGGTGGGAGGGGGGCTCTGCTTGGCATAGGACCCTCCCTGCTGGTTACCTTTTACTCTGCCTTAGCCTCAGCCTCCATAATCTTCACGAATAGCTGCCCTTGGCTATTGCTTGCCCTTCAAATTGGCCTGTTCCTGAACTGGTCCCATCTCCCTTCCACTAATTGGGCGACGAATAAACCTCTTAACCAATTAATATAACTGTATTTGGCGATCTCGACAGATGTGTGTTTTGCTGCTGGAGCAAGGTCAGGACCTAGAAGTTCACGTGCTGCCGACGCCCTGGCCTGGAATTGAAAATCCTGGCCAAATATTCTATTTTGAGTTCTTAAAAATGTATCAATATTTTTATAGTTTTCTCCAAAGAAGACTGGCTTTTATCAGAATTGATTTCAGTCACTTCATAGTGTTTTAGCTGATATCCATGACCATTTTTGTAATATAAATTTGAAACAGCCACTTGTAACTTCAACTTGCACTTTAAAGCTTATACCAAGCAGGATTGGTTTCAAAAGCCACAGGATAACCTAAAGGAAAGAAAAAGGTGGAATGTTTTCCAATGCAGTAGACAATGACTGCCATTTTATCTCTGTGATATTTCTGAGCTAATGTGATCTGATGCTCAAACACTGTAGTAGCAGCATGTGGTCACTATTCCTTATTCCGCAAAAAAAAAGCAGTCTGTTTTTCTTGTGAAAATGTGTAACATTTGTTACTTCTTCAAATGCAAAAGCATTACAGAAAGAAAAATTCTGCACTCTTTGTAAGTATATATAAAGGAATACATGGAGGGATTTTTTATGTACAAAAAGTATCTTCATAGCCTTAGGAATTGGCCACATTGCACAAGATGCTGATTCATATCTTGCATTTCTCTTTCCAGGCATTTTCTGAAGCTGCTGGTCAAACCAGTGACATCTTTCAGAAAGACCAAGCGCCTTTTACAGTAAAGAATTGCCTAGGACTTAGTGCTACAATTTATCCCAGTGATTCATTTATTGTAATTGGTAAAAATCAGCAAAAAACATCTTATGAACTTAAAGATGGAGAGTTTCTCAATATGGATTACCAACGTACAAAGAATGAAAAGGAGCAACTGTCAAACCTGACTAATGCGAGCAGCAAATTGTTTTATATTTCACTGAGTAAGTGCATTCTTTTTCTGTTTAAGTTGATGAGATAAATGCATGTTCATTATTTCTTCAGTTGTGAAGTGACCACTTTTGTCACATGGTTGGCTTGAAAATTTTCAGATTATTTGCTAACCCTACAAAATATGTTCTACATTTAGTAATAACATTGCAGCTGAGAAAATAGAGCACCTTGGGATGACGCGTTATACGATGCTGTAACTGAAATCATTTCCCAATACAGCCTCCAATTCCGTTTTCATTCAAATGAATGCCCAATTATAAACACATGAGTACTTATCTACTATGTGGGTATAAAAGAGTGTCTGACTGAGATGTGGAACATGATCCTGATCTAATTTGTGGTACAAAGCGTAAATCATGTAAGTGTTTTTTCTCCAAATATTATAAAAACTAAAGAAACATTTGGAGAGAAAACGGTGACAAATGATGAAAGTGATTGAGATTTTTAAGGGTCTGAACTGAAAGAACCAAGTATGTGGTTTTTAGATAAGTTTCCATAGTGGGAGTGACTAAAAAGTCAGCCTCCAGTACAGCAAGTAAGAATCAATAACCTAAAGTATAAGGAAAGGGGATTGTTGGAAGAAGCTAACTCATAGGCTAGACTAGTAGATAGCCATGCTGAATAGAATAGCCCGTGTAATATCACTGTTTCTTTGACTTCTTTGAATTATTCAATGCAACAAAGACACAATAGTGTTAATATTGGCATAAAACAACTAACACATGAATAACTAAGGGAATACAGTCAATGGGCCACACAAGGCAACAATGTATCAGCCAGCAAACAAATTTATAATACTCACACTCCAAGGGTCACAGGTCACCACCAGCAGCTTGTCAGGGCTATATCTGGACTGATCTGTGGGAGCTGTGCCATTTGGTGCCCTTTTATAGGTGGAGGACAGAATCACAGAATTGTTACAGCACAGAAGGTGGCCTTTTGGCCCATTGTCTGCACCGGCCCTCCATAAGAGGAATTCATTTAGTGCCATTTGCCCACCTTCTTCCCGTAACCCTGCACTTCCTTCTCAGTAATAGTCTAATTCCCTTTTGAATGCTTTGATTGAACCTGCCTCCACCACACTTTCAGGCAGCATATTCCAGACCTTGGGGGAAAAAATGTTTGTTCGTCTATTGCTTTTGCTTCTTTTGCCAGTTACTTTAAATCTGTGCCCTCTTGTTCTCGATCCTTTCATGTGTGGGAACAGTTTCTCCCCATCTATTCTGCCCAGACCCCTAATGATTTTGAATACCTCTATCTTCCCTCAGCCTTCTTTTCTTTAAGGAAAAGAGCCCTAACAATCTTTCTTCATAACTGAAATTCCTCAGCTTTGGAATCATTCTCATGAATCTTTTCTGTACTCTTTTCATCTCCGCCTCGACCTTGAATGTGTTCCGACCCCAAACGCAAGCCTGAACCCAATCGTGTCTCACAATCTGCATCCAGAATGTGCCTCCTGCCGAAATTGACAAAAGTGGCAGGTGAAGTTGGACAGCGTTCATGGACGCGGTTTGCGAGTTGCAGTTTGGCCCAACTCAGGTTTCACAATCCGAAGATGAAAATTTGGCCATGCATGTTGGACTGGGAGATGTTGCAAGTTTAGCCTGCTCCAGCCTGTAAGAAGCCATGTGCATAAAGGTTCAAAGCCATGGTCTGTTCCACAGCTGCCCTCATTTGCTCTTAAGGTTGCAGTTGTGGCTGCAACAGGTGGCAAATTTTAGTGAGCACCTCTTTACTGAACTTGGGATGTCTGATAGACACTTTTGTTGAGGTTGTGGGAGGAAAATGCTCCCTGAAGATCCTGAACAGATATGGGCTCCTGCTGAGACCCCTATTCCTCCTCTCCACCTTCTGCTCCCTCTTCAAGCAACTTATTCTGCTCTGTGTTGCCATTGCTCAATGTCCTTGTCATGCTGTAGACCAAGGGAGATGCAAATTACTGTACCCATGTTTAGTAACAAGACTAAGTCTTACACCTTCTTGTAGACTTTAAAAATCAGTTTAAATCATCAAACACTTTCACAAACTTAGCTACAGTGAATACAAATCAATTAGCTACTAACCTGTAAGTTGTCCATGATCTCTTTTTATTGGGGGACAGATGAGGAAGGTTCTTCCTGCTACTGAATGCATGTTCATCTGTGCAAGGTTGAGAGAGGGCATTTTCTGGCCTGTTGAGCTTGAAAATTAATTTTAAATCAGTGTTATATGTTGATTGATTTCATGATCTGCCTACTCTGCATACTTTTGGTACAAAGTCCCTGCATGTTCATTAACGCCTTCACCAAAATGTCATTCAGTGCAGCTCTTGAGTGAGCTCACACAAGAAGTTTGCAGTCATGCTACAGATCCCATTTTGGAACCAAAACTGCATCCTTAGTATTAAAAATATGGGTGCTATGTAACTAAATTTTGTGGCTGCAGAGCTTGACCCATGTGTAAGTTATTATAGTAAATTCATTGCAAAGAGAGAAAGCAAGATGGGATTGAGAGAGAGAGAGAAAAGAGGCAAAGAAAAGTGAAACAAATTAGACTCTACAATTGTAAAAATTAATATTCAGTGCTAGAGACTTGCTAGAGACTGCAGGAACTGTTTTCGGTCTCTACTCCATGCTCCATTCCCTAGATACTGGCTCCATCCCTCTCTCTGGCAATAGTCTGAGATTAAGGCAGTATGTTCACATTTTTTAAAACTCATTTATGGGATGTGGGCATCATGCCCATCCCTAATTGCCCTTGAGAAGGTGGTGGTGAGCTGCTTTCTTAACTACTGTAGTGCCTGTGGTGTAGGTACACCCATTGTGCTCTTAGGGAAGCAGTTCCAGGATTTTGACCCAGCAACAGTGAAGGAACAGCGATATATTTCCAAGTCAGGATGATGAGGGCTTGGAGGAGAACTTGCAGGTGGTGGTGTTCTCATGTATCTGCTGCCCTTGTCCTTCTAGATGGTAGTGGCCGTGAGTTTGGAAGGTGCTGCCTAAGGAGCCTTGGTGAGTTTCTGCAGTGCATCTTGTAGATGGTACCACTGTTAGTTGGTGGCGGAGGAAGTGAATGTATGTGGATGGGGTACCAATCAAGCGAGCTGCTTTGTCCTTAATAAGTGTTGTTGGAGCTGCACTCATCCAGGCATTCATCACACTCCTGACCAATGCCCTGTAGATGGTGGACAGGCTTTGGGGAGTTAGGAGTTGAGTTACTCACTACAGGATCCCTAGCTTCCGACCTGCTCTTGTAGCCACAATATTTATATGGCTATTCCAGTTCAATTTCTGGTCAATGGCAACCCCCAGGATGTTTATAGTCAGGGATTCAGCGATGGTAATGCCATTGAATGTCAAGGGACGATAGTTAGATTCTCTCTTGTTGAAGATGGTCATTGCCTGGCACTTGTGTGGTGCGAATGTTACTTGCAACTTGTCAGCCCAAGCCTGGATATTGTCCAAGTCTTGCTACATTTGGACATGGACTGCTTCAGTATCTGAGGAGTCGCAAATAGTGCTGAACATTATGCAATCATCAGCGAACATCCCTACTTCTGACCTTGTGATGGAAAGAAGGTCATTGATGAAGCAGCTGAAGATGATTAGGCCGAGGATACTACCCTGAGGAACTCCTGGAGTGATGTCCAGGAACTGAAATGATTGACCTCCAACAACCATCTTCCTTTGTGCTAGGTATGACTCCAACCAATGGAGAGTTTTTCCCGATTCCCATTGACTCCAGTTTTTCTAGGGCTCCTTGATGCCACAAATTTGACCACAAGATGAGCTTCCGACCTCTTATTTACGCCATCGCTAACATTGCCTATTCCCAGGGTTAATGCAGGACTCTGCTTGATATTCCTGAAAAAAAAATCCTTTCACAAGAAAAGGAAGCTGAGCAGTTTTAAAGAAGCTGGAAACCTCTTGACCCTGGTGGACTGTGGACCCTGGTGTACTCCACCTTCTTTTCTTTTCCCTTGAACCATTGACTTTTAATCTTTGGCAGAGTTCCTCTTTGTTTATTTTATTATCTCTTTGTGCGTGTGTGTGTGAGAGTGACTTAGGGTATCTCAAAGGAATAACTAGTATGCTTTAATATTTCATACTGTATGTTAATAAGCTTTGTTTTTGGTTTCTACTCCAAACTCCATTCCATAGATACTGGCTCCACCCCTCTCTCTGGCAATAGTGTGAGATTAAGGCAATCTGTTCACAATTTTTTTTTACATTCATTTATGGGATGTGGGCATAGGCCAGCATTTATTGCCCGTCCCTAATTTCCCTAGAGAAGGTGGCATACTATATAAAAGTAGAGAAGTTTCAAAGGGAATGCAATATAACAGTAGAGAAGTTATGCTACAGTTCTACAGGGTGTTGGTGAGACCACATCTGGAGTGCTGTGACTATGGTATGAGTTTTATGCTTAACATCTATCATAGGGAGAATATTAGAAGCTAATATTAAAGATGTTATAGCAGGCCCTTAGAAAAATTCAAGGCAATCGGGGTTTTGTGAAAGGGAAATCGCATTTAACCAATTTATTGGAGTTCTTTGAAGGAGTAACTTGCGCCATGGATAAAGGGGAGTCTGTAGTCATACTATACTTGGATTTCCAGGATGCATTTGATAAGGTGACACATCAAAGGTTATTGCGGAAGATAAAAGCTCTTGTGTAGAAGGGTAACATTATAGCATGGATAGAAGATTGGCTGGCAGAAATCAGCAAGTATACATAAATGGGTCATTTTCTGATTGGCAGGATGTAACTAGCGGAGTCCCGCAGGGGTCTGTGCTGGGACCTCAACTTTTTACAATTTATAGCAGTGACTTAGATGAGGGGAGTGAAGAAATGGTAGCTAAATTTGCAGATGACACAAAGATAAGTAAGTAAATATGTTGTGAAGAGGACATAAGGAGTTTGCAGATGGATACAAATGGGTTGAGTGAATGGGCAAAAATCTTGCAGATGGAGTACATTGCAGGAAAATGTTAAGTTGTTCACTTTGGCTGGAAGAATAAGAAAGTAGAGTATTAACTTAATGGAGAACGACTGCAGGATTCCAAGGTACAGAGGAATCTAGGTGTTCTTGTGTATGAGTCATAAAAAGTTAGTATGCAGGTACAACAAGTAATTAAGAAGGCTAATGGAATGCTATCCTTTATTACAAGAGGAATTGAACATAAAAGTAAGGATGTTATGCTTCAGTTATACAAGGCATTGGTGAGACCACATCTCAAATACTGTGTGCAATCTTGGCCTCCTTATTTAAGGAAGGATGTAAACTCATTGGAGGCGGTCCAGAGAAGGTTTACCTGGAACGAGCGGGTTGTCTTATGAGATAGGTTGGACAGGCGGGCTTGTTTCTGCTGGAGTTTAGAAGAGTGAGGGGTGACTTGATTGAAATATAAATGACCCTGAACAGTTTTCATAAGATGGATGTGGTGTTTCCTCTTGTGGGTGAGTCCAGAACTAGGGGGCACTGTTTCAAAATTAGGTGGTGCCCTTTTAGGACAGAGATGAGAAGAAATTTTTTCTGAGGGTTGTGTGACTTTGGAGCTCCCTGCCTCAGAAGGAGCTAGAGCTGGGGTAATTGAACATCTTTACGGCAAAGGTAGATAGATTCTTGTTAGGCAAAGGAATTGAAGGATATCAGAGGTAGATGGGAATGTGGAATTAGAAATCAAAGCACATCAGCCATGATCTTATTGAATGGCGGAGCAGGTTCAAGGGGCCAAGTGGCCTACTTCTGCTCTTGTTTTCATGTTACGAACATACAATACAAGATATAAAGTAGCACATGGCAGGGAAAGCATTAAAAATGGAGAATAGAGCTATTGGTCTGAAGTTGTTGGACTCGATGATAAGTCCAGAAGACTGCCAATTGCCTAATCGGAAGATGAGGTGCTGTTCCTCCAGCTTGTGTTGGTCTTCAGTGGACCACTGCAGCAGGCCAAGGACAGAAATGTGAGCATGAGAGCAAGATGGTGAACTGAAATGGCAAGCAACCGGAAGTTCAACGAGCTAATGGGAGGAACGATCATGTAACAGTCTCTATCACAAGGGGCAAAGTATTTGAGAAACTAATGGGACCAAAGGCAGACAAGTCGCCAGGACCTGATGGCCTGCATCCAAGGGTTTTGAAGGAAGTGGCTGCAGATATATTGGAGGCATTGGTCAAAATATTCCAGAACTCACTGGATTCCGGGAAGATCCCAACAGATTGGAAAACCGCTAATGTGTCACCCCTGTTCAAGAAAGGAGGGAGACAAAAAAGCTGGAAACCATAGGCCAGTCAGCCTAACATCTGTTGTTGGGAAAATGCTAGAGTCCATTATTAAGGAAGAAATAGCAGGACATTTAGAAAAGCTAAATGCAGTCAAACAGAGCCAACATGGTTTTGTGAAAAGGAAATCATGGTTTGACAAATTTGCTCAAGTTATTTGAGGATATAACAAGCAGAGTTGATAAAAGGGAACCGGTATATTTAGTGTATTTGGATTTCCAGATGGCATTCGATAAGTTGCCACATAAAAGGTTATTGCACAAGATATGAGCTCATGATGTTGGCGGTAATGTATTAGCATGGATTGAGGATTGGTTAACACGCAGAAGACAGAGGTGGGATTAACTGGTCTTTTTCGGGTTGGAAAAACGTAACTAGTGGAGTGTCACAATGATCAGTCCTAGGGCCTCAATTATTTACTACCTATGTTAATGACTTGGAGGAGGGGGCAGATTGTAATGTATCCAAATTTGCTGACAATACAAAAATAGGTGAAAAGGCATGTTGTAAAGAGGACATAAGGAATCTGCAAGGGGATATAGACAGGTTGAGTGAATGGGCAAAAACTTGGCAGATAGAGTTTAATGTATGGAAGTGTGAGGTCATGCACTTTGATAGGAAAAATCAAAAGGCAGACTATTATTTAAACGGAGAGAGACTCCAAAGAAGTGTAGCACAGAGGGATCTGGGTGTTCTTGTGCATGAAACACAAAAGGTTAGCATGCAGGTGCAGCTAGTAATTAAGAAGGCAAATGGAATGTTGGCCTGTATTGCTTAGGGGGTTGGAGTTTAAAAATAGGGAAGTCTTGCTACAACTGTACAGGGTGTTGGTGAGGCCACATCTGGAGTACTGTGTACAGTTTTGGTCCCCGTATTTAAGAAAGGATACACTGGCATTGAAGGCAGTTCAAAAGAGATTCACGAGGTTGATTCCTGGGATGAAGGGGTTGACTTGTCAAGAACGGCTAAACAGGTTAGGCCTTTATTCATTAGAGTTTAGAAGAATGAGGGGTGATCTTATTGAAACGTACAAGATTCTGAGGGGGCTTGACAGGGTAGATGTTGAGAAGATGTTTCCACTAGTGGGGGAATCTCAAAATAGGGGACATAGTTACAGAATAAGTAGACACTCATTTAGAACTGAGATGTGAAGGAATTTCTTCTCTCAGAGGGTAGTGAATGTCTGGAATCCCCTACCTCAGAGTTGTGGAGGCTAGTTCACTGAAAGTATTTGAAGAGGAGGTAGATTTTAAAATATTGGAGTTGAGGGCTATGAGGAGCAGGCATGCAAGAGGAGTTGAGGCCTGGGGCAGATCAGCCATGATCTTTTGACCTTAAGGACCCACTTCTGGGTCTTTAGAATTGTACCCTTTATTTTATATTATCTCTCTGCATTCTTCCTACCAAAATAAATCACTTCATACTTCTCTGCATTAAATTGAATCTACTACTTGTCCACCCCGAGCAACTTGGCTTTGTCCTTTGGCTCGAGGGGCCGAATGGCCTACTCCTGCTGCTATTTCTTATGTTCTTATATGTTTGCAGTCAAGATTTTCCTCATGTTGCCATTGCTTCTTCTGCTAGTTACTTTGGTTCTCGATCCTTCCACCAATGGGAACAGTTTCTCCTTATCTATTCTGTCTAGATCTATGACTTTGAATACCACTATCAAATCTCCTCTCGACCTTCACCTTCAAGGAAAGTAGTCCCAACTTCCGCAATCTTTCTACATAACTGAAGTTCCTCACCCCTGTCATTCTCATGAATCTTTTCTGCACCCTTTCTAAAGACTTCACATCCTTCCGAAAGTATGGTGCCAGAACTGGGCACAATACTCTAGTTGAGGCTAAACCAGTGTTTCATAATGTTTTAAACATAACTTCCTTGCTTTTGCACTCTATGCTGTATTGAAAAAGCCCCGGATACAGTATGCTTTCTCAATCTGCCACCTTCAGTGATTTATATACACATGCACCCAGGTCCCTGTGCTCCTGTGTCCCCTTTAGAGTTGTACCCTTTATTTTATATTTTCTCTCTCTGCATTCTTCCTACCAAAATAAATCTTCATACTTCTCTGCATTAAATTTCATCCACTACTTGGCCACCCATTCCAGCAACCTGGCTTTGTCCTTTTGAAATGCTGCACTATCCTCCTCATGGTTCAAAATACTCCCAAGTTTCATATCATCCACAAGTTTTGAAACTGTGACCTGTACACCAAGGCCCAGTTATTAATGTATATCAGGAAGAGCAGGGAACCTAATACTGATCCCTGGGGAACTACACTCTAAACCTCCATCCAGTCTGAAAAACAACCATTCACAACTACTTTCTAAGCTAATTTCAAATTCCATGTTACTTTTATTCCTGAGCTCTAACTTTGCTCACAAGACTGTTGAGCCTTGGGACATTTTATTACATTAAAGGGACTACCTATATAGATGTTGCTGCTGTTGAAGTTGTAAAGGCATAGACTCACTGATATTTATTACGTTGGTTTAAGGGATTGAACATTAGTCCAATGGTTTATACACAGCATAGAAGGTGTGAGGCTTTTTTCTAATGTGTGTAATAATGTACAAATATCTTAAAACAAGAGTGGCCTCACACATTCCATATCACTGGACAAATGACGTGCTGACAAGTTTATCACACTTTGGAAAAATATAAAGTAGATGATTTTTCTTGAAATTTACAAGAAAAGTATATAAAATTACCATGTTTATAAAATAAATATTTTATGGAAAATAGCTTTCTCAAAAGACAACAAATGCACATTTGGAAACTACTGAATTAAGTATAATAATTATGTGCACATTTAAAAAAATTAAAAGTACTAATTTGCTGCTGAGAGGCATCTACAATCAATGCTGATTTATTATCTGGAGCTAACGTGGAATTGAATGTTTTCAACAGCAAATAAGTAACGTGTATCACTAGAATACCTCGTCACTCCAGTTCAGTAAACCATTTTTCTTATATTTCATTGCATGCAGTTCCTCAAGGCCACACTTCTGCAGACAAAATTCCACTAACTAGATTAGGCCGTCGTCTGTACAAT
This sequence comes from Cetorhinus maximus, assembly GCF_964194155.1. Classification (NCBI taxonomy): domain Eukaryota; kingdom Metazoa; phylum Chordata; class Chondrichthyes; order Lamniformes; family Cetorhinidae; genus Cetorhinus; species Cetorhinus maximus. Next base: position 98,985,189 of record NC_135880.1, read on the forward strand.
GTTATACATGAGGAATCAACTGTTGAACGAACCATTGTATGTCAGATTGATGCAATCCAAGGAAGCAAAAGAATAACAATCCGTTCTCCTGTTCAGGTATACTGTTCATATTAGCAATTGCATTTCTTTCAGAACATGGCTGTTATTTAACTTTGTTAACCTTTTTAATGCATAATTTGACCTTTTATTTGTCTCGTTTCATACTTTTCTGCAAAACATATGTGTATGAACATAAAATGGAGCAAAACAGTAAGCCCAAAATGGGATCCAGCCAGCAAGGTGCTCAGGATACTCCTCAGATAAGGAGCAGATTACCTGACACATGCATCCATAAAGATCTGCTCCTTCCCTCTTCAATTTTAAAAGACAACAGCCAGCAATGGCTATAATACTCATCCACTTTGAATGAATCCCTATCTAATAACTGGGCTATGCTCAGATCACCTGAGAGATCCCCAGTGGTTTCAATTTTTACAGCAGAGGTAGCCCATAATCTGCTTAAATTGAAGAGAGTTTAATGGACCAGGGAAATAATTCTTTTCGCATGTGATATTTTGTATGAAAAAAATCCATAGTTCATTCCCTGCAGGAATCTGAAATCTTTTGAATTAGAGCAGGGGAGTTATACCCAGTGTCCTGGTCATTATAAGTTCCTCAAACAACAGCACAAATAACAGATTATCTGGTCATGATCACGTTGCTGTTTGAGGGAGCTGGTTGTGCACAATTTGGCTGCCTTGTTTCCTGCATTGTTGCTGCACCTCAAACGGACTTCATTGGCTATAAAGCAGCTTGAGACCTCCAGTTATCGTGAAAGGTGATATTTAAATTGAGTCTTTTCTTTCTGTTGGATCTGCCTGTCTGGTCTGGCTCGATCTCTATCCTTTCTGACATACTCCCTCACAGACCAGGCTGGAAACTTGGTACCAATGCTCTAAGTTGTTTGCCCACCCACCACATAATTGATGTTTCTTAGTCATTATAGCATTGCTCATCTTATGAACATTAGCCTCACCTGCCCTGGTGTAGCATAATATGATGGATTTAATTTCATATTTCCTACAAGTGAGGAGTTTTGTAAAAAGCAGTATTTCAAGCAGTATTGCATGGTATCTATCATTGATGTATCCACTTCTGAAATAAGGAGCTAATCAAATGTTTTATTTCTATATTAAATTTTTTATTTTAATTGAATTAAACCCTCATTTAAATTACAGATAAAGAATCACTTTTCAGTACCTTTCAATGTATTTGAAGATGTGGGATCTGATTTGAGGACCCTTGGTACAATTCAGCCGAATGAAGAGTTCAGTGTCCCTCTGTTTTCTTACAGGTATTTGAATTATATAATATTCCTTTCTAAATATTGTATTTTTCATGGGACAATTTGCATGAAGTTAAGAACTATTCCTGCGTTACAGTATAAATAAAAGAACCTGAGGAGGAATTTGATTTTCATTACTTCTTTTATGGTCGAATCTAATGGATTTTACTCAATTCAGCATTTCTCAACAAATAGCATTACATAGAATTTACAGCACAGAAACACACCATTAGACCATTGGTAAAGCAAGTGTTTATGTTCCACACCAGCATCTTTCTACCTGACATCATCTCACCCCTATCAGCATAATCTTCTCCCTTATGTACTTATGTAGCTTCCCCTTAAATGTATCTATGCTAATCACCTCATTACTTCTTGTGGTAGCAAGTTCCATTTTTGTGCTCTGAAGAAGAGTCATACAGACTCGAAACGTTAACTCTGTTTTTCTCTCCACAGATGCTGTTAGACCTGCTGAGTTTTTCCAGAATTTTTTGTTTTTGTTTCAGACTTCTAGCATCTGCAGTATTTGGCTTTTGTCTATACTTTATTCTGTGGATAAAGAAGATTGTCCTGAATTTCTTACTGGATTTTTTGCTGACTATCTTTTATAGCTCCCAGTTTTGGACTCCTTGATATGTAGAAACATCTTCCTTATGTCTACTCTATCAAAGTCCCTTCATAATTTTAATGACCTCTGTTAGTAGCCCCGCCCCCCCTTCTATTTCTTGAGAAAAGAACCCCCCTATCTATTCAATCTTTTCTGATAGCTATAACCTCTTGGGCTTTTATTGGAGGGGGAGGGGATTGGTTCTAATAAAGGGGCTTCACACAACTGTTACCTGCCTCCTTTTCCTTTCAATGCTAACAGATTTGCTGTGCGTTTCTGGCATTTCCTTTTATTATTTGTGAAAAAAATGCTTCAGTTAGGACCCTCCTTTAGATCAGGTTAATGGACTTTTTCCTTCAGAAAGTGACCACACTGTCAGTTTAATTTCTTTCGGTGACATATGGTTAGGTATTTATGTAAAATACTTTCAGATGCTGTTTTAACTGTGTTAAATCTTTTCAGTTTAAGCAGCTTAAAATGGCACACAAATGGCATTGCATAACCAAAAGAAATTCCCAACATTCAGCATATTTCCTTATTTTCCTCCTTGCATTTGTATAAACAACTTTAAAGTAATAAAACATCCAAAGGCACTTCACTTTGTGTTGTCAGACAAAATATGACACTGCGTCAGCAAAAGATTTTGAGAGGTAACCAAATGTTTAGTCAAAAAGTTAGGTTTTAAAGAGCATCTGAAAGGAAGAGAGAGCAGTAGAGATGCAGAGAGATTTGAGGGAATCCCAGAACTTAGCCCTTGGCAGCTGAAAGCACATTCTCCAATAGTGGAACAATGAAAATTGAACATTCGCAAGAGGCACATTTGGAGGAGTGCGGAGATCTTGGAGAATTGTAGGGCTGGAGGACATTTTAGAGATGGGGAGGGGTGAAACCATGGAAAGGTTTGAACACAAGAATAAGAATTCTAAAATGAAGGGTTTTAAAATTGAGGATTTATTAATTTGATTTAGAGCCTTGGATGACTTACATGTAGCATTTCAGGAAATTTTTAAGCAAATTACTAGACCTCACTATGAATCATAATTCTGTTTTTGTTAGTTATCAACCTCACAACCAGTATATTACTTTCCAAATCAAAAGAATGAACTTGTATTTATATAAGCATCTATCATGACTTAGAGTAATTCCAAGTGCTTCACAGCCAATTAAGTGCTCCTAATGTATAGCCACTATTGTAATGTAGGAAACAGGATCACCAATTTCTACACAGAAAGGTCCCAGAAACAGTAATTAACAATAAACAAATAAATAACCAGGCCAGCTGTTTTAGTGTTGGTTGAAGACTACCTGTTGGCCAGGATGCAAGAAGACGTCCCCTGCTCTCCTTTGTATAGTGCTGGAAGAAATTTATGCTGAGCTGAGAGGTTTCATGCCCAGATGGCTTAACATTGCTTCCAAAAGACACTTCTGACAGTGCAGCACTCCCTTGGTACTGCATTGAAACATCAGTTGAGATTATGTGCTTAAGTGACACCATGTAAATATAAAAGTGGTGTAATTGCTTTTTATAAGTTAATTGTTTCCAATATATATCCTGTTCACTTTAATATGTTAAACAGTAAATAAATCACTGTTTAGCAGTATTAGCAGCTTCACATGACATTGGTGTCCCTTCACTGAGTAAATTTGCATGAAATCAGATTTTAAAAAGAGATCCCTTCCTCTGGTGGAACTGTGGTGACAGTAACAGTGCTCAAATTGACCTTAAGACCCAAAATTAGAGGAGACAGAATTTTCTTTGGTTCAACTTTCAAATCCCAATCCATGTATTTGACTGGCAGCATTTTTGTGTGGGCATTGGGCAAGGATAGGATCATGTTCAGCCGTAATGCTGAAGTCAGAAAATGGACTGCTGGCACCATTGTAAAGGCTTACATGAATCACCGTTTTGCTGAGGTATCAAAAGATGGCAGGTTCCTGTGAGGCTAACTCTAGAAAGGTATCAACAAATGCAGGAGAAGATAAGGAAGGAAATTAGAAAGATAAAATGCAAACGACACTGGGGCCATAGAATTGGGCAAGGCCTGAAAACCAACAGGGGAATCACGATGCAGGGTTACTCTGCACCCCATGTTTCTGATCCAGGTGGCACAGAAACTTCATGATGCCTACTAATTTAATGATCGTTGCACCCAGCCAGAGCTAAGCACACTAACTGCACACATAAACAGGAGTGCAAGATTGTGAGAGGATAGCACAAGTTTATGCTAGCCTGCAATACTTAAAATCAAAAATAAAATACTGTGGATGCTGTAAATCTGAAATATAAACTGAAAATACTGGGGAAACGTCAGCAGGTCAGGCAGCATCTGTAGAGAAAAAGCAGAGTTAGCATTTCAGTTCAGACTGTTTGGTTAGAACTTGCCTCCATCAGCATGCATCTCAAAGATGAGTACAGACTCGATGGCCCGAAGGGCCTCTTCTGCACTGTGTGATTATGTTTTGGCTAGAGCATGTGTTAGAAGTCATTTTGATGTGGGAAAGACCAATGGGCTGGATTTTTCGCTCCCCCACAATTGTTTTTGAAGCAATCTGGCGTCAGGCAAGACGGGGAGGTGGAGGGGACAACCTTTCTGGGTGCCCAGGGCCCATCGGAGGTGCCCTTCTCAAGGTCATCTGGACCCCCAACTTCCACCCCTCCACACGCTTTTGTCCCTCTCCCCTAGTCTCTTGAACCCAGTCCTTCACCTCCCTCAACAAGACCTTCAACCCCAGACTTGCCAGGGCTCTTTGGTGCATTGGGTCTACCTGTAGCCCCAGCAGTGGCCACCGCTCCCAACTGGCACTTCTGGGATTACAGAACTGCTGACCATCCAATTGGCTGGTAGCTCCCCAAGAAACGACTCTCTCCAATGATAAGGGCACAAGTTTCACCTTAAAGCAATTAATGCTACTCCTAGTGTTAAGCTGCTGTAAAGCAGCCTTCGGAGTTGTGGTTGGGCTCTCCCTCTGGCTTTTTAGGCAAAGGGGCAGGGACCACAGTCTCCCATAAAAATCAACTCAGTGACACAAAAGAGTAGTGAATGAGCTCCAAGATTTTGCGATGTTGCACAGAGGTCTTGGTGCAGGAGGTGGAGAGGAGGAGAAATGTCAACTATCCTCGGGACCAGGAGACCCTCCAGCCAAAATTTGCAAAGGCAGTGGGACCAGATACCTGAAATGGCCAATGTCAAGAGTCTACTCCCAAGGACCTAAATGAAGTGCACAAAAACATTCAGTTAACTCACGTGAGTGGTCGAGGTCAACAAATACATCTTAAAAGCTATATCCCACCAACTGCCCCATTAGCCTCAGAGTATTCCATACACCACATTGCTATCACTCACCTACCAAAAATCTCTATCAATCATGACTCTTAGCCAACATTTATAACTTCATCTAACCCTCACACACTAAGCAGTGCTGAAAGCCTCACACCCACACTGACAGCCGTTTAACTATGAAAGCCACATCAGCAAACATTGCACCACGCTCACTTGACACACTGTTGTTCCCTTGTAGAAAAAGATGGCACAAAACTGGAGGCAGAAATCCCCTAATCGGTGTGGCCAGATATAGCTGCTTGTCCTTGCCCTGATGAAAGAGACAACGGTTGCCATATTTGCAGTGGCCGTGAAGATCGTGGTATCCTTGTACCTAATCCTCCTCCTCACATCTCATTTATCCCTCATCCCAGAGTCTTCTCTGATTTGCAGGCTGCTGGTGGTGTAAGCATGCCTCTTGCTTCCCTGCTGTGGGCTTAGATCAAAACCCTTCACAGACGAGCAGAAATTCTGGAGGTCAGGAAAGAGAGAGTTTGGAGAAGTCACAGTGAGAGCTGACAAAGGCATAGTGTAGGTAAAACTTGGTGTCAGCAAGAGGGTACTGAATTAGCCATGTTTGTGCCAGCTCTCTGCAAGGACAAATCAACTAGTCCCATTCCCCAGCCCTTTCCCTGTAGCCATGAAAAGGTTTTCTCTTCAGGTGTTTATCCAATTGCTTTTTGAAAACCACAATTGAATCTTCCCTTCCCACATTCTTGAGCAGTGCATTCCAGATCCTAACCACTCACTGTGCAAAAACATTTTTCCTCATGTCACCATTGGTTCTTTTGCTATTCACCTTATTTCAATATCCTGTCACATCCCATTATACACTATGAGGTTCATTGGTTCTAGAAAGTATACAGTGGGTCAATAGGCATGGAAGTGCCATAGCTTGGCATAGGTGGCATGAGGGACCTGAGGAGGTGGGTGAAGGGTAGAGCATGGCGTACGGGGCATGAGGGGACATAGGGGGAAATGAGGTGGCATGGAAGGGGCATGGGAAGTGATAGGGATTGTTTGGAGGATGAGGGCTGCAGGGACTTTGTGTTTTTTTTTAACTGGGATAAGGTCCCAAAGCACCAAGGCTGTCTTTTTAAACAACCCATCTCCGCATCTGACAGTCCCCGTGGCTGCCTCCGCACTCACTGGGTTGGCTGGCCTGACTCCATCCTGCACCCGACTGCCAGCAATGAAGATCCTGCCTTGTGGGCACTTTCTCCCAAGGCGAGCGGGCCAAGCCAGGAATGTTCCTAACTCCTCTACCAGCCTCAAGGATAAAAATCCAGTTAATACTTCTACTTATAATTCCCATGATTATGTATGCCTTTTAACCACTTTCACAGCTTGCTTTGCCACCCTCAATTATTCATGGGCATATACCCCAAGTGTCTGTTTCTACAGCCCCCTTTGAATTGCACCTGTTATTTTGTATTGCAATTCATGGATCACTTCACACTTGGCAGATGAAATTTAATGCAGACAGGTTTCTGCTGACACAACCAGCTTGTCTTTGTCCTCTTGAAGTCTATCTCTATTCTTGTCACAGTTTGCAATGCTTCCACTTTTATGTCATCTGCAAAACTCAAGTCTAGTTTATTAATATATATCGAGAAAAGCAGTGGGTCTATTACTGATCTCTGGGGAGCCCTAATCTATTCCACACTCCAGTCTGAAAAACTGTTGTTCACTACTGTTGTCTGTTCCGCTTAGCTAACTTGGTATCCATACTGCCCTGTTTCATTTATTTCATGACTGGCCTGTAGTTGCTGAGTTTGTCCTTAGAAACTTTTTTGAATAAATGTGTAACATTTTCAATTTTGCAGTCCTCTTGCACCAACCCTGTATTTAAGGAGGATTGGACAATTATGGACAGTACCTTCACAATTTCTATCCTTGTTTACCTGAGTACCATGGAATAAGTCCTCTCTAGTCCTGGTGACTTAATCAACTTTAAGTACAGCCAGCATTTCTAGCACCTCATTATCAACCTTTAGCCCATCTAGTATCTCAACTACCTATCTTCTTCCTTGGTAAAGACTGAAACAAAGTACTCATTTAGTCCATTAGTCCTGTCCTCTGCCTCCATGCATAGGCCTAATTTTTGGTCCCTAATCAGCCCCCTCCTCCTCTTATTACTCTTTTACTCTTTAAATTTCTGTCGAAGACTTCCTCGATGGGCTTGAAAGGTGCTGATCAAGAATGTTCTCCTGGACCCTATCACTTCCCCCTCTCTGCCCTTTACAATATTACTATCCCAGTTTTTATTAGGATAATTAAAGACTCCATCTTACAGCTTTTCACCTCTTGGGGCAGAATTTTCCATTCCCAGTGGCATCAGGGGTCATGGCGGGCGTGAGCGGACAATATGGCTGGAAGGCCAAAAATCGGTTTCATGATGATGTAAAACCAGTTTGCAATTGCCTGCTCTGCCTATCAATGGTGGGCCATCTTTCCCACTGCCGGACATCAGGAACTTAATTTTAATACATCTGCATATCATTATAAGCCTGTTCGCTGGAATCATTCCCCACCCCCAACCCCCACCATGGATCATCTGGGAATCATGCCAACTGTTCCACAACTGAACATAAACGACATGCACCTGGCGAGCTGCACTTCACTCGGGACTTTGAGGCGTGTTTGCCTACCTTGCTTCGGGCAACACTTACGGTCCTCAGCATCAGGCTTTGCAGGCAGCACCGCATCACTTTTTTAGGGGGGCTCACAGGCATGCCTCTACTTTGGAGAACTGCGGGGCTAGGTCTTGCTTGGGGAAGGGGGAGAAGTGGCCTCTGGCAAGAGAAGAGACTGCAGGACTAGGGCATTACTGGGAAAGGGGGGGTATCCCAGGTTGTATGCGGGGACACGTTGACCTGTGCAAGTGGCCTCGAGGGTGAGGGCTGAGGAGGCAGACCCAGAGGTGATGAGGACAGATGGAGATATGAGGGTGTGTGTGAGACAGTGAGAGTGGATGGTGATGTTCCTTAAGCTGGCAGTGAATGAGGTGCCAGTGAATGTGTGAATGCGCTTGTGAGTATGAGAGTTTAGGGTGATAAAATGGTTGCCTTACCCTGGCGGCACGGATGAGATCATCCATCCACTTTCTGCACTGGATGGCAAACCTCTTCTGTGCAGCATTGGCACTGACCACCTCTGCCACCACCTCCCAAGCCAGAGTGGTGACACTGATGGGCCTTCCGCGGCCAGAGCGGGGCTAGAAGGCATCCCAGGGATGTGTCATTGAAGGCTACAGTCTTCTTGCCTTTCCATGCCATGTCTTCTGTGCAGCTATCCTGGGCTGGAAGCACTAAGAGGTGTGCGAGCGACTGAACTTTAAATGTGGCGCCTAGCGTGAGGAAGCGGCGAGGTGACGGCATGGTGGGCGAATCAGAGGCCACCCGCCAGCAAAACAGTGCATTTCCCTGGAATGCATGATTAATGAGGTGGGATTAGGACGATATGGCGCAAAAACCTGCCATTGTGGCCAGCAGGTAAACCGTCCTTTTTCTCGCCTACTACTGCACTTAGTTCAAATCTGAGATGATTCCATCCTTGGTAATTTCTCTGCAAATTTGCTCCTCTATATTTTTCTCACTAGCTGGTGGCCTATAGCATATACCCAGAAGTAAAATGGTACAACTATTATTTCTTAGCTTAAAACAAAAAGTCATGGTAGATGGTGGTTTTTCAGACTGGAGGATGGGTAGACACTGCTCTTGCCCAAGGGTGAGTGATGGAATTAATGCTTTGTTGATATCTATAAATTACTTTGATATTGAAATGAAGTGTAAGATTTCAAAATTTGCCAATGGTAACAAATTGGACATGTGGCAAACAGTGCGGATTATATCAATTGACAGCAACAGGACATGGATAGACAGCAAAATGGACAGAAAAGTGGCAAATGATTTTAATGCAGAGAAGTTTGGGGTGATTCATTTTGGTAGAAGGCGTAGGGAGATCCAATATAGATTTAATGGCACAGTTCTATAAAGTATGCAGGGACATGAGGTTCGTTGTGCATAGATTAGTAGATAGCAAAGCATATCAGATCTTGGGCTTCATAATTAGAGGTGTAAGGGCAGATCCTCAGCTCAATTCTTCACACCTCACGGACTTGCATTTTTCTCTTGCTTTTGGCAGCCATTTTCAATTTCAAGCTGTCTCGCATCATCATTCTCTTTCTCCCTCTTGGATTACATCCCATGAATCTTCCTTCAATCAACTTCCTTCAGCAGATTCTCATTTTTTAGAATCTGGACAACCCAATTCAACCATGCCTTTTCTTGATGATATTCACTAACAATCTTTTCTCCTCCACCATCCTGAAAACGGAGAACAGCTGAGCTAACGGAATGAAGACTTGGAGTTTGGGGAAGAGGGGGGAGGAGGTGTTTGTTTCCTTTTTCTATCTTTCTCACCCCATAGGAATTGATTCTAGTACCAAGTAAGTGGGTAAGTTCTGTTCTATCCCTAAGGTTTAAAATGGTACAGAAATTGGTGGTAAAGCTCATAAAATATGCCAAAAACCAACATAAGTAAGTGATTAATATAATTAAGTAATTATTTAAAACATATTAAAAATAGCAGGACAGGTGATGTGTCAAGGCTTCAGCATGTGGGACCTACTGGATAACATTGTGATCCAGGGCAAACACATCTGTAAATGTTTACAGCTTGATGAACTTTGGCTCAGAGTCATTGAGTTGCAGAATCTGCGACACATCAGGGAGGTGGAAGTTACCTGGATGCTTTGCACCAGGAGGCAGTCCCACCACTTAGGATAGGGTCTTCTGATTTGGTCAGAGGTCAGGGACAGGAGGGTGTGACTGCGAGTGTGACAGGTAAGGGGACCCAGAGGGCAGGAGTGTGCGCCTCTGCAATTGTCCAATAGGTTTGAGGTTCTGTCAGCTTGTTTGGATGAGAACAGTAGTTACAGGATGGATGAGCACACTGAACATGGCACCGTGGTACAGGAACCCTTTCAAGTGGGGGGAGCAAAATGGAACGTAATGGTAGTAGGGGACAATATAGTTAGGGGGATTGACACTGTTCTCTGTAGCAAAGAGCGAGAGTCCAGAAGACTGTGTTGCCTGTCTAGTGCCAGGGTTTGGTACATCTGCTCAGGGCTGGAGAGGAACTTGCAGTGGGAGGGGGAGGATCCGGTTGTCGTGGTCCAAGTAGGTACCAATGACATAGGTAGAACTAGGAAATAGTTTTTGCGTAAAGAGTATGAAGAGCTAGGCACTAAATTGAAAAGCAGAACCTCAAAGGTTATAATCTCTGGATTATTACCTGGGCCGCGTGCAAATTGGCATAGGGTACATAAAGTAAGAGATGAACACGTGGCTCAAAGACTGGTGTGGGAGAAGTGGGTTCTGGTTTGTGGGTCACTGGCACCAGTACCGAGGAAATTGGGGACTGTACCCTTGAGACGATCTACACGTGAACCGGGCTGGGACCAATGTTCTTGTGAACCACATAACTAAGGAAGTAGAGTGTTTTAAACTAAAAAGTGGGGGAAGGGATCAAATGTGGAAAGATGTATGATATCAAAGAGTAGAGACAAGGTAAGACAGGAAAATAGTAATATGGGAACTGAGGATCAGAGAATAGCAGCAAGAGACAAAGAGAAAGAACTTAAGAACGCACAAAGAATCAAGACTAGATGTTACAAAGATAACAAAAAAACTAAACTTAAGGCTCTGTATCTGAATGCACATAGCATTCATAACAAAGTAAACAAATTGATAGCGCACATTGTAGTAAATAAATAAGATCTGATAGCCATTACGGAGACCTGGCTGCAAGATGACGAGGATTGGGTCCTGAATATTGAGGGGTATATGAACTTCAATAAGAATAGGAAGCTAGGTAAAGTTGGAGGGGTAGTACTATTAATCAAGGATGGCATTTGTGCAATAGTTAGGGATGACCTTAGTTTAGGAGATCAGGATGTAGAATCAGTTTGGGTGGCGATGAGGAATAGTAGGGGAAAGAACTAGTGGGAATGGTCTACAGGTCCCCTAACAGTAACCACAATGTAGGACAAAGTATACAAGAAGAAATATTGAGTGCTTGTGATAAAGGCTATAATCATGGGTGATTTTAATCTACATATAAACTGTAAAAATCAGATTGGCAGTAGCAGCCAGCATGACCTGGACAATATCCAGGCTTGGGCTGACAAGTGACGAGTAACATTCGTGTCACACAAGTGTCAGGTAATGACCATCTCCAACAGGAGAGAATCCAACCATCGCCCCCTGATGCTCAAAGGCATTACCATCACTGAATCCCCCACTATCAACATCCTGGGGGTTACTATTGACCAGAAACTGAACTGGACTAGCCATATAAATACCGTGGCTACAAGAGCCGGTCAGAGACTAGGAATTATGCCACAAGTAGCTCACCACCTGACTCCCCAAAGCCTGTTCACCATCTGCAAGGCACAAGTCAGGAGGGTGATGGAATAGTCCCCACCTGCCTGGATGAGTGCAGCTCCCACAACACTCGAGAAGCTTGACACCATCCAGGGCAAAGCAGCACGCTTGATTGGCACCACATCCACAAACATTTGCTCCCTCCACCACCGACGCACAGTAGCAGCAGTGTGTACCATCTACAGGATGCACTGTAGGAATTCACCAAGGCTCCTTTGACAGCACCTTCCAAACTCACGACCACTGCCATCTAGAAGGACAATGGCAACAGATAGATGGGACCACCACCTGGAAGTTCCCCTCCAAGTCACTCACCAGGGCAGCCAGGTCTCCGTAATGGCTATCAGATCTTATTTATTTACTTCAATGTGCGCCATCAATTTGTTTACTTTGTTATGAATGCTATGTGCATTCAGATACAGAGCCTTAAGTTCAGTTTTTTTGTTATCTTTGTAACATCTAGTCTTGATTCTTTGACATGGAAATATATCGCCGTTCCTTCATTGTCATTGGGTCAAAATCCTGGAACTCCCTTCCTAATAGCACTGTGGGTATACCTACACCACATGGACTACTGCGGTTCAAGAAGGCAGCTCACCACCATCTTCTCAAGGGCAGCTAGGGATGGGCAATAAATGCTCGCCTAGCCAGCAAGTCCACATACCGTGAATGAATAATAAAAGAAAAATGCCCGGATGAAGAGTTCATAGAATGCTTTCGAGAGATTTTCTTAGAGCAGCACGTTCTGGAATCAACCGGAGAGCAAGTTATATTAGTCTTGGTATTGTGTAATATGACAGGATTGATTAATGACCTCAGAGTAAAGGCACCCCTAGGTGGCAGCTACCACAAATGATTGAATTTTAAATCCAGTTTGAAAGGGAGAAGAGTGGGTCTAAGATTAGTATTTTAAACATAAATAAGGGACACTATGTGGGCATGAAAGCTGAGCTAGCTGAAGTGAACTGGGATACTAGGCTAGGGGACAGATTAATAGAGAAGCAGTGGCAGACATTTAAGGGGACATTTCAGAATACTCAGAATAAGTATATTCCTACTATAAGGAAAAATTCTAAAGGGAGCACCCACCATCCATGGTTAACTAAAGAAGTTAGGGAAAACATCAAACTTAAGGAAAAAGCATATAACTATTAAAGATGAGTGGCAAGTCAGATGATTGGTCAGAATATAAAGAACAGAGAATGACGAAAAGGTTAATCAGGAGAACGAAATTAGAAGATGAGAGGAAGCTAGCTAGAAATGTAAAAACGGATAGCAAGAGTTTCTATGGGTATTTAAACAGGAAAAGAGTAGGAAAGTGAGAGTTGGGAGTTGATAGCAAAAAATAAGGAAATAGCGGATGAAATGAGCAAATATTTTGCTTGTGTGTTCACTATAAAGGATACAGAAAAGATTCCAGTAATAGGTGTAAATCAGGAGATGGAGTGGAGAGAGGAACTTGGTGAAATTACAATCATTACGGAAGCAGTGCTGAGCAAATTGATGGAGCTGCAGGTTGACAAGTCTCTGGGTCCAGATGGACTTTATCCTAGGGCTTTAAAAGAGGTGGCTGATGAGGTAGTAGATGCGTTGGTGTTAAATTTTCAAAATTCCCCAGATTCTGGAAAGGTTCCATCAGACTGGAAAGTAGCAAAAAAATAACCCCTTCTGTTCAAGAAGGGAGAGAGGCAGAAAACAGGAAACTATAGGCCAGTTAGCTTGATGTCTGTCATGGGGAAGGTGTTAGAGTTGATCATTAAGGAGGTTATAGCTGGGCACTTATAAAAGCTCAAGGTAATTGGGAAGAGTCAGCATGTTGTTGCGAAGGGGGAATCATGTTTAACCAATTTATTAGAGTTCTTTGAGGAGTAACATGTGCAGTGAGTAGAGGGCAGCCTGTAGACGTGCTGTACTTGGATTTCCAAAAAGCATTTGATAAAGTGCCACATCAAAGTTTATTTTGGAAAATAAAAGTTCATGGTGTAAGGGGTACCATATTTGCCTGGATAGAGGATCAGATGGCAGAAAACAGAGTATGCATAAATAGGTTTTTGATTGGCAGGATGTGATGAGTGTAGTCCCATTAGGGCCTATGCTGGGGCCTCAACTTTTTGCAATTTACATCAATGACTTAGATGAGGGGAGGGAAGGCATAGTAGCTAACTTTGCAGATGACACAAAGATAGGTAGGAAAGTATGTTGTGCAGACGGATATAGATAGACTGAGGCAAAAATCTGGTAGATGGAGTATAATGTGGGAAAATGTGAAGTTGTTCAGTTTGGCAAGAAGAATAAAAAAACAGTATTACTTAAACAGAGAATGACTGCAAAGTTCCAAGGTGCAGAGGGATCTAGGTGTTCTCGTGCATGAGCCACAAAAAGTTAGTATGTAGGTACAGCATGTAATCAAGAAGGCGAATAGAATGCTATCCTTTATTACGAGAGGAATTGAACATAAAAGTAAGGATGATATGCTTCAGTTATGCAGGGCATTGGTGAAGACCGCATCTCAAATACTGTGTGCAGTTTTGGTCTCATTTAAGGAAGGATGTAAATGCATTGGAGGCAGTCTAGAGGTGGTTTACTAGATTGATACCTGGGATGAGCGGGTTGCCTAATGAGGATAGGTTGGACAGACTGGGCTTGTTTCCACTGGAGTTTAGAAGAGCAAGGGGTGACTTGATTGAAGTATATAAGATCCTGAATGGTTTTGACAAGGTGGACATGGGAAGGATGTTTCCTCTGATGGTTGAGTCCAGAACTAGGGGGGGCACTGTTTTAAAATTAGGGGTCGCCCTTATAGGACAGAGATGAGGAGAAATGTTTTCAGAGGGTTTGAAGGCGGTGGAGGCAGGATCATTGAATATTTTTAAGGCAGAGGGAGATAGATCCTTGTTAGGCAAGGGAATCAAACCTTATCGGGGGTGGATGGAAATGTGGAACTCAAAACACAAACAGATCAGCCAAGATCTTACTGAATGCCAGAGCAGGCTTGAGGGGCCGAATGGCATACTTCTCCTACTTCATATGTATAATAGTATGTTCTTAATTGCTCTTGTGTTCTCTCCAACTGACCCGCTCCATATTTCTCCAGAATCACATTTCACAATTTCCTAGTTTTTGGTTTCCATTTTTCTCAAGCTCCATGTTTCAGCCCCATACATCAAGGAATTCCAAAGTAGGGAAGTTATGTTCAGCTTTTATAAAGCTCTGGTTAGTCTACAACTATAGTGTTGTGTCTAGATTTGGGGTCATGACACTTTAGGAAAGATGTGAGGGCCCTTGAGAGGTTGCAGAGGAGATTTACCAGAGTGGTTCCAGGGATGAGGGATTTTAGATTGGAGATTAGACCCAAAGCCCAAATATTACCTTGCCTCGAGCCATATTTTCAGGCGGTTTTCAGCACTACACAAATGTCTCCTGCAATGTTTCTGGGTGCTTCTCCCCCTTGGTATGATGCAGCAGTGTAGTTTATTCTTTTGTTAATCAATGACCAGGAATAAAATAACTGCTGCAAGCAAAAGTTGCTATAGCATAGTAATAATTATGACTACCATTTGGTCAAAACTGGAGAATAATGACCTAACATGCTCTTACACCCAAAAACCAGGGGCAGAATTTTTCACCCAGCAGGTGGGCGTGCGCCTGACCCAAACGGGAGTGAAATAGTCCAAGATGATTCAGGCGAGCGTCGCTGCCTGCTCAACCATTCAGTGAGTGGGCAAATAGGCCAGGTGGCCTTTGCATTTTTAACAAAACCTCATCCCTGGGTGGGATGAGGTTTCCAGCACTTACTAAAAAAACAATTTAAAAAATTTAACATCCTTTTTCACATGTCCCTCTTCAAGTGACTCAATCTCATGTAGGGACATGTTTATCTCAAATGTTATAAGTTTATTTTTGTGTCTAAAATCCATCAGCTCCCTGACATAGCTCTGTTGTCTTCAGGAAGCAGTCAGTGTGCGCTCCCCTGCGCATGTGCACACCTCGGCACTCGCACTCCTACCGTCCCCACCCTGGCAGCGCTGAGACTCCCACCGCACGTTTCACGCTGGCTGGCCGTTGATTGGCCAGCCAACATGAAATCACAGTCTGAGCCCGATCACAGGCAGCGGACAGTTTCGCAGCTGCTCCCAGGTCCGCCTGCCGTGCCTGCCCAATGAGGGAAAAGTTCTTCCCTAGGAGACAGAGTCCTCTGGTGTGTGAGTCCAGAACTAGGGAGCACTGTTTTAAAATTAGGGGTTGCCCCTAAACATTCAGTTTAGGGGAGAGAGGGTTGGGTCTGAGACTAAGTTTTTAAAAATAAGGGCAATTATGAGGGCATGAAAACTGAGCTGGCTAAAGTGAATTGGCAAATTAGGTTTAGGGGTAGGTCAATAGAGATGCAGTGGCTAATATTTAAGGAGATATTTTTGAATGCACAGAATAGATACATTCCAACGAGTAAGAAATAGTCCAAGGGATGGACACACCATCCGTGGTTAACTTGAAAGGTTAAAGATTGTATCAAACTTAAAGAAAAAGCATATAATTGTGCAAAGACAGATGGCAAGTCAGAAGATTGGACAGAATATAAGGAACAGCAAAGAGTGACTAAAAGACTAATAAGGAGGGAAAAATTAGAGTATGAGAGGAAGCTAGCTAGAAATATAAAAACAGATAGTAAGAGTTTTTATAAATATTTGAGTTAACAAGATGAGTACTGGTCCTATAGAAAGTAAGTCTGGAGAATTGATAATGGAAAACAAGAAGAAATAGCCTCTAGTGAGATAGTTAATGCATTGGTTTTAATTTTCCAAAACTCCCTAGATTCGGGAAGCATCCCGTTAGATTGGAAGGTGGCAAATGTAACTCCATTCTTCAAAAAGGGAGGGAGACAGGAAGCGGGAAACTACAGTCCACTACAGCTTAATATCTATCGTAGGGAAAATATTAGAAGCTATTATTAAAGAAGTTATAGCAGGGCACTTGGATAAGCTCAAGGTCGTCAGGCAGAGTCAACATGGCTTTGTGAAAGGGAAATCGTGTTTAACCAACTTATTGGAATTCTTTGAGGAAGTAACGTGCTGTGGTTAAAGGGGAAATGGTGGAGCTACTGTACGTAGATTTCCAGAAGGCATTTGATAAAGTGTCACATCAAAGGCTATTGGAGAAAATAAAAACTCATTGTAACATATTGGCATGGATAGAAGATTGGCTGGTAATAACAGGAAGCAGAGACTAGGCTTAAACAGGCCTTTTTCTGGTTGGCAAGATGTAACGAGTGGTGTGCCACAGGGATCAATGCTGGGACCTCAACTGTTTACAATTTATATAAATTTATATTTGGATGAAGGGCTTTAAGGGATGGTTGCCAAATTTCCTGATGACATAAAGATAGAAAGTGAAGAGGACATAAGGAGGCTACAAAAGGATATAGATAGGCTAAGTGAGTGGGCAAAGACCTGGCAAATGGAGTATAATGTGGGAAAATGTGAAATTGTCCATTTTGGCAGGAAGAATAAAAGAAGTATATTTAAATAGTGAGAGATTGCAGAGCTCTGAGGTGCAGAGAGATCTGCGTGTCCTAGTGCATGAATCACAAAAGGCTAGTATGCAGGTACAGCAAGTAATTAGGAAAACTAATAGAATGTTAGCATTTATTGTGTGGGGATTTAATACAAAAGTAGGGAGGTTATGCTTCAGTTGTACAGGGCACCAATGAGACCACATTTGGAGTACTGTTTCCAGTATTGGTCACCTTATTTAAGGAAGGATGTTAATGCATTGGAAGCAGTTCAGCGAAGGTTTACCAGACTAATATCTGGAATGTCTTATGAGGAAAGGTTGGACAGGTTAGGCTCGTATCTGCTGGAGTTTAGAAGAGTAAGAGGTGACGTGATTGAAACATAAGATCCTGAGGGGTCTTGACAGGCTGGATGTGGAGAGGATGTTTCCTCTTGTGGAAAAATCTAGAACTAGGGGTCACTGTTTAAAAATAAGGGCTCGCCCATTTTAGCAGAGATGAGGTGAAATTTCTCTTCCTGAAAAGGTGGTGAAAGCAGAGTCTTTGAATATTTTTAAGGCAGAGGTGAATAGATTCTTGGTAAGCAAGAAGGTGATAGGTTATTGGGTGTAGGTGGGATGCAGATTTCAGGTTGCTATCAGATCAGTCATGATCTTATTAAATGGTGGAGCAGGCTCGAGGGGTTGAATGGCCTACTACATTCGTATGTTCGTATTTGCAGAAAGGGAAGACCTTTAACAACCAGTAAACATAGAAGCGCAAGGAATGTGAAGGCCCTGCAAATTTTATGACAGGTCCCATTTGAATTTTTTTTTTTGCTCAGTTTCCTGCTGGCAGCCAGCCAGATTAAGGCCTGACTGGCTGTTGAGCAGGGAGAACTGCACTGGTAGCCTCAGCAGGGGACAGGAAAAGAGGGAAGGAGGTACAGCTTGTGGGCCAACCTGGAGATCGTGGGCTGAGGGAAGAGATCCAGGCCTAGCCTGGAGATCACTGAGTTGGAAGAGAGAAGAGATACCAAGTCAACCTGGAGATTGCCAGATTGACCTGGAGGTTACCATGTGGGAGTGAGATCTCTGGGAGATACGCTTATCATGGCAGGTTAGCTGGTGGAGGGGAGCAGGGAAATAACCCCTGCTTCTGTTTCATTAGCTGTGTTCTAAAACACACACAACCTCCTGAATCTGGCCCTTCTTGCCTCTCTTCAACTGCCAGATTTCCCAGACCTACAGCTATTAAATCAAAATGGCTGCTGAAATCTGAGCCACGCAGCCACATTAACATATTTAAATTATTTACCTGCTTCTAGAGAGTAAGGTACTTACCTGCGCCGTCTCCTAAAATCCGGCCTGTTAATCTGGCAGTTGGCACACATGTAGTCGGTATGGGTCGTCTTTCAGATTTTTAAGAATTAAAGCCTGCCCCTCTGCCACCTGTCCTAGCGGATTAAAACTGCTTGCCCCTGCCCCTACCCAATTAAGGATCAGCTGAAGACACCAAAAGTTATGCCTTTTCACCATTTTTCTTGACCTGTTCCTTCCATGTATATAGTATGAGTAGTTCTCTGAGATGAAACCTTGGATAAACCAGTTTCTTCTAGCTAAACACTGAAGACCAAAGCCATCCCCTACCACCCCATCAATGAAAATCCTTGTCTGTCCCTCAAATTTGGTTCACCACAGAGGTCATTTTCAAACTCAAGCTAAGCGTGCTCAGCTTCCAACCTCATATTTTCTCCATCATAAAGACTACCTAAATTCGCCTCCCTAAACCATCAGTTTCATCCCTGTACCTCAGTCCATCTGTTACTGAAATCTTATTCATGTTTTTGCTACATCCACATTTGATTATCGCTTTTCCAGCTGGCTGTTCTCCACCTCCCATAAACTTTAACACTTCCAAAATCCTGCTTCGCATATCCATTCCAATGGCAATCCCATACATCTGGCACCCCTTGCCTTACTGAGCCGGATTGGCTCCTCATTATTGAATGCCTGCAATTTAAAATTCTCAACCTTGTGTTCCAATCCCTCTATAGTTTCAAAGTGACCTTCAGTGCTACAAGCCTCCCCAACAAAATGACTCTGGCCTTCTGTGCACCACCTTGTCCCTTTGCACCTATGCCTTTAGTCTACTTTGGCATTTCCTCTCTGAACTCATCCAAATCTCTACTTCCCTCTCCACTTTAAGGCACAGCTTAAATCCTACTTCCTTAGTTAAGCTTTTGGTTTCCCCTCTTAACTTCTCAATATTTGGCTTGGTCCCATTTTTCTTTCTTCCATCTCTGAAATGTCTTGGGATGTTTTCTATGGGCAGGATTTTTCAGTAGGTATGCGAGGGCGGGCCCGACACGCCAATGCATAAAATGACGTGCGATGACATCGGGTATGCGTCCCGACATCATTGCGCAGTCCCGTGATATTTCATACGGCGGGCGCGCGCCAGAGTAGGCTGCACACCCGCCAACGTGTAAATGGCCTATTAAGGCTATAAAAATGCAGATTTGTGCTGATGACCTTAGTTTTCAAGTAGAGCAGAAGAAGCTTTCTTGTAAATTTACTCATTTTATATCTGTTTTCATACCCTGTCAAATTGCAGGATGCACTTTTTATTTGTATAATAAAAGCAAATACTGTGGATGCTGGAGATCTGAAACAAAAACAGAAAGTGCTGGAAAAACTTAGCAGTTCTGGCAGCATCTGTGGAGCGAGAAACAGGGTTAATGTTTTGAATACAATATGACTTTCTTTGGAACTTCCAAAGCGTTAACTCTCTGTTTCTCACTCCACTGATGCTGCCAAACCTGCTGAGCTCTTCCAGCACTTTATTTTATTTATTTTTATTTATACTTCATGAAATTTCAAATACTTCATTTTAACACATTGTTTTTTGAATGCCTTTGCAGATCAGATCTTCGTTTGCAGCTGATAATGAAAGACAAGAAACTGTATGATCCCTGTGAAGCAATCACATTTGGTCATGTAAACACAAGTACTGAAATAGTATTTCATCGCAACTGCCAGTTTTCTGGAGGTGATGAACAGGATTCACTAATGATCAATATAATTGCAATGCAAGACAAGCTGGCATCTGACAATCCTGATGAAAATAATAATGCTTACATTCTCCATTTATGGCCTAGTGCAATTCTTCAAAACCTTTTGCCTTATACAGTCAGTGTTTCCTTAATGGAGGTAAGTTTGTCTGTGTATTTTATGTAAGTATGATATAATTATCAAAACTTTTTTTCTCAGTTATTCTTTCTCCACATAGAGTAAAATGTTATCACCAGAAACAGGGACCCAGACACACTATTACTCTTAAGAGTTCTGATTCACAAAATCTACTATCTACTAACAGAATAAACTTGCATGTTCTCATCTTTCTTGCTCAATCATTTATTTCACTTATTTCTCATTAGTGAAACAGTTAATTAATGCTCTTAACTGTCTAAAACTTTTTTGTGTTTCTTTACCTGTTTTTGCATAGAACTCTGATACAGTTTAAAGTCATTTAATAAACCCTTCAACATTTTAATGTAATTTTTCACTATTTTATTTAACCAACTTAAATGAAAAATTGATGTCACTGATCAAAGCAACCAGAACAATTTTCACAATGTTGAATTTCAATTCTGAAGTATTATTTGTTTGTTGAAAGTCTTTAATGTGTGTATCTCTTTTGACTGTCATATATCACATCAGATTTCCTTTGCTTGCTATGACACTATGATTCAAAATGAATCAGTCAACACCTGAGTGTCTACCAACTTGTTATTCAGTAGTGGCAACTTTACTGGATTAAGGCACCTTTCTTTTCTATGCCCCTTTTGATAATTCTTCCATACAAATGCTGTCTGAAAGCCAACAGCGCAACAGATTTCTTATATTTTAGAGAAAGCAAGATTGCCTACCAATCCCTGCTGGACTCATTGGGCAGAATTTTTCAGTCGGCGTGCGGGGTTGGGCCCAACATACCTATGCGTAAAATGACGCGCGATGATGTCGGGCGTGTGTCCCGACGTCATTGCACAATCCTGCGATATTTCATTCAGCGGGCGCGTACTGGAGTCGGCTGTGCGCCCGCCAATACATAAACGGTCTGTTAAGGCCATTAAGAAATTAATTGAGGTACTTGTTAACGCTGCCTGTCCAACCTTACAGTTGGCAGGCAGGCAAAAAGGCCAAGTGGCCTTCGAGTATTTTAGGAAACCTCATCCACGAGCGGAATGAGGTTTCCTAAAGCTCTTATTCAATAAATAAAATTTTCATCATAAATATAAAAACATGTCACATCTCATTTGTGTCACATGAGGGAACATGTTTAAATAAATTTATAAACCTTATATTTAATCATTTTAATATCGATTCAGTCTCCCTGAACGAGTTCCGTGCCTCAGAGATTGAAGCGCTCTTTCGCGCGTATGTGCGAAAGAGAGTTGGCACTGACTCTCCCTTCTCCCCCTGCCCGCATAGGTAGCGCTGAGCACTGCCGGCCACGTATTACGCTAGGCGGGCCTTAATTGGCCTGCCCGCGTAAAATAGTGGCGCAGAGCCGATTGCGAGCGGCGATCGGTTCCGCAACTGCTCCCACCGAGCCCACCCACCATATGAAAAATCCTGTCCAGTGATGTTCATAGCCTTTATAGGTGTTCAGTTTCTCTCAGCTATCTTTAAGTCATTTTTCAAGCCAGGCAACCCATATGACCCCTCTCTTAATAGAGAACAAAGTTGTGTTTGGGTCCTGATAGTAATGCTAGCAGCTTGTCACTTCACAATCATCTCGTAATCTCATTGGTTGAGGTGCCCAAAGGGCCTGATCACAAGACACATGACCTAAGATATACATTGGCTGATTGAAATTACACTAGCCAGCTTATGAACTAACTAGAACTTCAAATATATTTAAATCTTGATAATTTGCACTTATATAACGCCTTTAATGTAGCAAAATGTCTTAAAGAGATAGGTAAGTGACCGAAGAGCGGATTAACGATTGTGGTGGGGAGGTGAGGGGAGCCAACAATTGGAAGAAAAGCAGTGATTGGGAAGGTGAGTAGTGAATGGGATTGGAGGGCAAATGACGGCCAGCAGCAGCCAGTGTTTTTAATGTGAAGCTAGAAGGGGCACTTACCACTGTATGCGATTGGGAGTCACCACTCTCCTATGTCTAAAAAGGATAGATTTTCTTAATCACAGATATTCCATTCATATTTGGAATATTAAAATATATTCGAAGAATGGAGTTTGTTTTACTGAAGATAAGTAACTTTAATTTGTCTCTTATACACTTTACCTTCTCAACATTTGTTCTGTTATTTTGTAACTAAAAAGTAGTTTTGACATAAATCCCAAGTGGCTGGATGACATTTGTAATGTCACTCATTTTATATGGATTCTTTCTCTTTTTTTATTTCGGGAAAAAAAAGACTTATTTCAGAACATTGAGAGAAACTCAACAGCTAATATCAAATTAATAATTGCAAAACCTGCTAACCATTCTGGCTCATGGATTGCATCTTCCTGTCATTAATTCATTATTTTTCACATGTCACAGCACACCTCATCAGTTATACATATGGATCTTGTTATCCACCATATTTACAGCAGCATCATCTCTTACTTTTGTAAGTTGGTTATTGGAATTATTTCATAGTGTCTGGTAATACTGTCTGCTTCATTTCATGTCTGTGCCGCAAAAACCTTTCTTTAAAAAAAAAAGAGTGGATGAAAGCAAAGGCATGAATAATGCATGCAAAACTAGGAAAGCAAAACTGATTTTCGTATTTAATCCATCTATAGAACTCCCTCTCACCTTTTTCCCAATTTTCAGTTGTGTTCAAATTTAGCATTGTTATTCAGCTGTTGTAGCAGAACTATCTTAACAAATATCTAGTTTAACCCAACAATGGCTCTGATACTATTTCAGAAGTTTGTGAATTCCTTCTTGAAATAATAAGGCTACACAATGTTTGTTTGTCATCCAGTGTCTGTTAGAACATATTTTTACATGTGCAAATATACTGAACATGTTGAAAAAATAAATACAGTAACCAGAGCTATTTTTTAAAAAAAACTCTTGTTGCAGGGAAGTTTAAAACAGAGGCTGACTCTAAATGAAGGACATTCTGCCCAGCTTCATGATGCTGTACTGGACAAATCCAAACTGACATTGACTATTATTGACTACTTAGAACATAACTGGGCAGGAGAATACGACATCAAAAGCAATCAAACAGATATTGAATTAATCAAATTTAAATCATATATTGATGGTGAAGAGAGTGAAATGGATATTGCAATCCTTACAACATACAATGTTGGACATGTGATGCTAGCATTGTATAGCCCCTATTGGATGATAAATAAAACTGGGCGAATGCTTCAGTATAAAGCTGATGATGTTCACCGTAAACATCCTTTGGACTACAAAAAGCCACTGCTTTTTTCTTTTGGATCTAAATGCTTTTTCGAAAAGAATAAGGTAAGCTATGTTTCTACTTTTTGTTTTGCCTTACTAATCTTTAATGCTCATTTGTTTTACTCAAGTATTAAAAATAAAACAAAATTATAACATTGTACAAAGGATGTTATTGTGAGGAATTTTAACCTGCAAAAGTGCATGGGTTTAGGTGCAGGTGAGAGGTCTGTTATGATATTGGCCGAGATCAGTAACTTGTTTTCAATAAAAGGAATACAAAATCCCAGCTATTTATTGAAGAAATGAAGCCACAAGATTCCATGGTTCAAAACAAAATAATTTTTTTTACTGTACATGAGTCAAACAAAGCAAACACTAAATACAACCTTTGTATTTGTAACCACCTATACCTTAAAACCCAGAATCAGCATAGGTTAAACATGGATTAACAGACAAATTGCAATCAATTGTAAACTATAAATCACATATCAAATGACAGGTAAACTAAAACAGATCTTGAGACAGAATTGGCTCAGCAGTCTGTTCAACATGCATGTTATCAATCTCGGTCACAAAGTGCTTCAAAATTCTGTCTTCCTCACAAAGAATTCCAGCTCCTCCTCTAGGATTTAGCCTGATCACGAGCTGACAGCAGTACACAACCAGCAAGGGTTCCATGGGCGTGGTCTTCACCAAAAAGGCACACATCTGGAGAACTTCCTCAACTCTACTTACGATGTGTAAATGGCGTGGATCCACCAATGTTCTCTTAAAAGTAATAGAATCAGCTGCAGCAACTGTACATTTGCCTATTCTCAGTTTCTGGATCTCGCCACTTTTCTTCAACTGGCACCCCAGTCCTAAAGTGCATTAAGTCGTACTTTTGAAGTGAAGTCACTGCTGTAATGTAGCAAAATATGGTAGAACTGAGCATAATTAATTTCAGCACAAAATATTAATTGAAATACAGTGACATGAATACTGTGAAATTCTACCTGTTTTTAACAATAATACTTTAAAAATACAGGTTCAGCTTAGGATAACTGACAGCCAGTTGTCAGATTCATTTTCTTTGGACACCATGGGCAGTTATGGCTCAGTTAAATGCAAAGGACCAAAAAAGGAGTATCAGGTAAGATAATATAAGTACTGAAAATAATGATCTATAGCAGATTTATATATTTTTTAAGTGTGTAAATTATATTAACCCTATTATTTAAAGAGATAAGGCCCTGGCTTTTGGGCCTTCTTGCCAGTTTGTATTTTATTTCACCAATACATACGAACGTACGAATTAAAAGCAGGAATAGGACACTCAGCCCCTCGAGCCTGCTCCACCATTCAATGAGATCATAGCTGATCTTATTTTAACCACATATTCCTGTGTACCCCCGATAACCTTTCACCCCCCCCCTTGCTTGCTAGAAATCTATCTACCTTTGCCTTAAAGTTATTCAAAGACTCTGCCTCAACCACCTTTTGAGGAAGAGAATTCCAAAGTCTCTCAACTCTCTGAGAGAAAAACATTTTCCTCAACTCTCTCCTAAATGGATGACTCCTTATTTTGAAATAAGTGACCCAGAGTTCTAGATTCTCCCACAAGAGGAAATATCCTTTCCACATTCGCCCTATCAAGTCCTGTTAGGATCTTCTATGTTTCAATCAAGTCGCCTCTTACTCTTCTAAATTCCAGCACATACAAGCCTAGCCTGGCCTCATAGGACAACCTGCCCTCATAAGACAACCTGCCCATTCCAGGTATTAATCTAGGAAACCTTCTCTGAACTGCTTCTAATGCATTTGCATCTTTCCTTAAATAAGGAGACCAAGGAGAACCAGATATATTCTCACCAATGCCTTATATAACTGAAGCATAACCTCCCTACTCTTGTTGATTGCATGGGGAATTGAATACAATAACATTCTATTAGCTTGCTAATTACTTGCTGCACCCACATGCTAACCTTTTGCAATTTATGCACCAGGACACCCAGATCCCTCTGCGTTTCAGAGCTCTGCAATTTCTCACTGTTTAGATAATATGCATCTTTTTTGTTTGTCCTGCCAAAATGGACAACCTCACATTTTCCTACATTATACTCCATTTGCCAGATTTTTGCCTACTCACCTATCCTTTTGTAACCTCCTTACGTCCTCTTCACAACCTACTTTCCTACCTACCTTTGTGGCAGCAACAATTTTAGCCACCATACCATCGGTCCCTTCATCCAAATCATTCATATAAATTGTAAAGAGTTGAGGCTACAGCACTGATCCCTGTAGCACACCACTCGTCACATACTGTCAACCAGAAAATGAGCCATTCATGCCTACTCTGTTTCCTGTTAGCTAGCCAATCTTCTACACCATGAGCTGTTATATTCGCAATAACCTTTGATGAGCACCTTATCAATTGCCTTCTGAAAGTCTAAGTACAGTACATCTACCGGTTCTCCTTTATCCACAGCACCTGTTGTAGAGTCATAGAGGTCTACAGCACAGAAAAAGGCCTTTCGGCCCATCAAGTCTGCACCAGTCAAACAAATACCTAACTATTCTAATCCCATTTTCCAGCACTAGGCCCATAGCCTTGAATGCCTTGGCATCGCAAGTGCACATCCAAATACTTCTTAAATGTTATGAGGGTATCTGCCTCTACCACCCTTTCAGGCAATGAGTTCCAGATTCCCACCACCCTCTGGGTGAAAAAAATTCTTCCTCACATCCCCTCTAAACCTCCTGCCCCTTACCTGAAATCTATGCCCCCTGGTTATTGATCCCTCCACCAAGGAGAAAAGTTCCTTCCTGTCTACCCTATCCATGCCCCTCATAATTTTATACACCTCAATCATGTCCCCCTTCAATCTCCTCTGCTCCAGGGAAAATAACCCCAGTCTATCCAATCTCTCCTCATAACTAAAACTCTCCAGCCCAGGCAACATCCTGGTAAATCTCCTCTGCACTCTCTCTAGGGCAATCACATCCTTCCTATAATGCGAATTCCAGAAGTGCATGCAATACTCTAGCTGTGGCCTAACCAGCGTTTTATACATTTCTAGCATAACCTCCCTGCTCTTATGCCTCAGCTAATAAAGACAAGTATCCCATATGCCTTCTTAACCACCTTATCTACCTGTCCCGCTACCTTAAGGGACCGGTGGACCTGCTCACCAAGGTTCCTCTGATCCTTGATACTTCCCAGGGTCCTACCATTCATCGTGTATTCCCGTGCCTTGTTTGTCCTGCCCAAGTGCGTCACCTCACACTTATCCAGATTAAATTCTATTTGCCACTGATCAGCCCATTTGTCCAGCCCGTCTATATCCTCCTGTAATCTAAGGCAATCCTCCTCACTATTTACCACCCCACCAATTTTCATGTCATCCGCAAACTTACTGATCAACCCTCCTACATTCAAGTCTATCATTTATATATACCACAAACAGCAAGGGATCCAACACCTATCCCTGTGGAACCCCACTGGACACAGTCATCCAGTCGCAAAAACACCCCTCGACCATTACCCTCTGCTTCCTGCCATTCAGCCAATTCTGGATCCAATTTGCCTTGGATCCCATGGGCTTTTACCTTCGTTATCAGTCTCCCATGCAGGACCTTATCAAAAGCCTTGCTGATGTCCGAGTAGACAACGTCAAATGCATTGCCCACATCTACACACCTGGTCACCTCTTCGAAAAATTCAATCAAATTGGTCAGACATGACCTCCCTTTAACAAAACCATGCTGGCTGTCCTTGATTAATCCCTGCCTCTCCAACTGTAGATTAATTCTGTCCCTCAGAACTGCTTCCAATAGTTTCCCCACCACTGAGGTTAGACTGACTGGCCTGTAGTTCCCTGGTTTATCCCTTCCTGCCTTCTTGAATAACGGTATCACATTGGCTGTCCTCCAGTCCTGTGGTACCTCTCCTGTGGCCAGAGAGGTACTGAAAATTAGTGCCAATGCCCCTGCTATCTCCTCCCTTGCCTCACTCAACAGCCTGGGATACACTTCATCCGGGCCTGGAGATTTACCTACTTTTAAGCCTGCCAGACCACATAGAACCTCCTCCCTTTCTATGCTAATTTCTTTAATTATATCACAGTCCATCTGCTTGATTTCCATGCCCACATCATCCCTCTCACTTGTGAACACTGACACAAAGTATTCATTTAGAACGCTACCTACGTCTTCCGGCTCTACACGCAAATTATCACTATGGTCCTTAATGGGTCCTACTCTTTCCCTAGTTATCCTCTTACTCTTAATGTACTTGTAAAATACCTTTGGATTTTCCTTTATTTTACTTGCCATTGTTTTTTCATGCCCCTTTTTGCTCTCCTAATTTTCTTTTTAAGCTCCCCCTACACTCCTCTAGGGCTTCCGATGTTTTGAGCCCTCAGTATCTGCAATAAGCCTCCCTTTTTCTCTTTATCCAATCCGGTATATCCCTCGACATCCAGGGTTCCCTGGATTTGTTGGTCCCACCCTTTGTCTTTACTGGAATATGTTGGCCCTGTACTCTCCCTATTTCCCTCTTGAATGAGTCCCACTGCTCTGACGCAGATTTACCTAAAAGTAGCTGCTCCCAGTACACTCTGGCCAAATTATATCTGAACTTATTAAAATTGGCCTTCCCCCAATTTAGAACTCTGATTTCTGGTCCTCCCTTGTCCTTTTCCATAACAATCTTGAATCTAATGGAGTTATGATCATTATCTGCAAAATGCTCCCCCTACACGCCTACCACTTGCCAGGCTTCATTTCCTAGAATTAAGCCCAGGCCCACTCCCTCTCTTGTAGGACCTTTTACGTATTGGCTTAAAAAGCTCTGCTGGATGCATTTTAAGAATTCCGCTCCCTCTAAACCTATCACACTATGACTAACCCATTTAATGTTGGGGAAGTTGAAATCCCCCACTATTACTACCCAATTATTTTTACACTTCTCTAAAATTTGCCTACATATCTGCTCTTCTAATTCTGTCTGACTGAGGGTCTATACTACACTTCCAGTAATGTGATTGCTCCTTTTTTGTTTTTCAGTTCTACCCATATGGCTTCATTTGAGGAGCCTTCTAAGATGTCATCCCACCTTACTGCTGTAATTGATTCCTTGATCAATATTGTGATATCCACTCCTCTTTTACCTCCTCCCCTGTCTTGTCTGAAGACCCTATATCCTGGAATATTGAGCTGCCAATCCTGCCCCTCTCCCAATCTTGTCTCTGTGACAGGAATGACATCATACTTCCATGTGTTAATTTGTGCCCTCAACTCATCTGCCTTATTTGTCAGACTCCTTGCATTAAAATAAATACCATCCAACCTTGCTAAGCCCTCTTGTGCCTTAACTGGCCTATAATTTCTATGCCTTCCAGACTCACTTGCTCTCTCTTCTAGTTTTGGCTGTGCACCTCCCCCTGCCAAACCTCCTCTCAGGATCCCGTCCCCCTGCCAAGTTAGTTTAAACCCTCCCCAACAGCACTAGCAAACCTCCCCACAAGGATGTTGGTCCCATTCCAGTTCAGGTGCAACCCGTCCGCCTTGTACAGGTCCCACAGCCCCCAGAAACAGTTCCAATGTTCCAGAAATCTAAAGCCCTCCCTCCTGCACCATCTCTCCAGCCACACATTCATCTGGAATAACCTCCTATTTCTATATTCGCTAGCGCATGGCACCTGAAGTAATCCAGAGATTACTACCTTTTGAGGTCCTGGTTTTTGATCTGTTTCCTACCTCCCTAAATTCTGCTTGCAGGACCTCATCCCTCTTTCTAGCTATGTCGTTGGTACCAATATGTACCACAATTTCTGTCTGTTTGCCCTCCCCCTTTAGAATGCCCTGCAGCCGTTCAGTGACATCCTTGACCCTGGCACCAGGGAGGCAACATATCATACTGGAGCATGTATATGGCGGCAGAAACGCCTGTCTGTTCACCTTACTATCGAGTCTCCTACCTCTTTTGCTCTTCCCCTTTTTTTCATCCCTCCTGTGCAGCTGAGCCACTCACAGTGCCATGAGCATGGCTGCACTCCCCAGAGGAACCGTCACTTTCACCATTTTCCAACACAGAAAAACGGTTCTCAAGCGAGCTGCACCCTGGGGATTTCCTGACTACCTGCCTGACACCTTTCTTCTGACTGATGGTCACCCGTTCCTTCTCTGTCTGCACTTCCGTAAGCTGTGGGGTGACCACGTCTAAAAACGTGCTATCCACAAAGCACTCAACCTCGCAGATGCACCTCAGTGTCTCCAGATGCTGCTCAAGCTCCAAAACTCCAAGCTCAGGTAGCTGCAGCTGGTGGCACCTCCTGCACACGTGGTCAGTCACAGCGCAAGGAGCATCTAGGACTTCCCACATGTTGCAGGCGGGAACTGAGCTGCCCTGCCATGCCTCTAGCTGAAAAAAAACCCTTACTTCAAGTTAAATACAGTAAAAAAAAATTGTTAAATTATTTATGTACTTTAAATAAAAACTAGATCCTTACCTTTCCTTAGCTTGATCTATTTTAAACTGGTAACCTGTTAATTCTTCAAAGAACTCCAATAACTAGGTTAAATATGATTTCTCTTTCACAAAGCCCTGTTGGCTCTGCCTGATTGCCTTGAATTTTTCTAAGTGCCCTGTTATAACATCTTTAATAATAGCTTCTAACATCTTCCCTATGACAGATGTTAAGCTAACTAGCCTATAGTTTCCTGTTTTCTTTTTCCCTCCCTTTCTGAACAAAGGTGTTATATTAGCTATTTTCCAATCTTTTCTGAATCTAGTGAATTTTGGAAAATTAAAATCAACGCATCAACCATATCACTAGCCGCTTCTTTTAAGACCCTAGGGTGAAATCCATTAGGACCCAGGGACCTGTCAACCCGCAGTTTGCTAAGTACCACTTCCCTGGTGATTGTAATTTTCTTGAGTTCCTTCCTTCCTTCCATTTCCTGATTTACAGCTATTTCTGGGATGTTACTTGTATCCTCTATCATGAAGGCCGATGCAAAATACCTACTGAATTCATTGCCATGTCCTTATTTTCCATTATTAAATCCCCAGACTTAGTTTCCAAAGGACCAACACTCACTTTGTAAACTTTTTCCTTTTTTAAATATCTATACAAGTTCTTATTTTTTGTCTTTATATTTCTAGCTAGCTTTCTCTCGTACTCTAATTTTTCCTTCCTTATTAATCTTCTAGTCATTTTTTTCTGTTTTTTTTATTCTGTCCAATCTTCTGACATGCCATCCATCTTTGCACAATTACATGCTTTTTTCTAAGTTCGATTCTATTGTTAAGTTTTTTAGTTAACCATGGATGGTGGATCCTCCCCTTGGAATTTCTCTTTCTTGTTGAAATGAATCTATTCTGTGCATTCTGCAATATCCCCTTAAATGTGTGCCTCTGGGTCTCTATTGACCTATCCCTTAACCTAAATTGCCCATTCACTTTCGCTAACTCTGCTTTTATGTCTTTGTAATTGCCCTTATGTAAGTTTAAAATAGCAGTGTTAGATCCAGTCATGTCTCCCTCAAACTGAATGTAAAATCCAATCGTATTATGACCACTGCTACCTAGGGGTGCCTTAACGATGAGGTCATTAATTAATTCTATCTCATTGCACAATTCCAGGGCTAATGTATCCTGCTACCTGGTTGGCTCCAGAACTTGCTGATGTAAGAAATTATCCTGAAAAGATTCAATGAATTTGCCATCTATGCTACCTTTGCCCATCTGGTTGTCCAAGCCTATATGTAGATTTAAAATCCCCCATGATAATCACTGTACCTTTTTGACAAGCTCCCACTACTACTTCTTTGATACCTTGTCCTACTGTGTCATTACTGTTAGGGGGCCTGTACATTACTCCCACAAGCGACTTCTTGCCTTTTTCATTCCTCATCTCTACCCAAAATATCCTGGCTTCCTGAACTTAAGCCATCATGCTCTATTGTGTTAATGTAGTCTTTAATGAACAGGACCACCCCTCTAACTTTTCCTAACTTCCTATCCTTCCTAAAAGTCACATACCCTTCAATGTTCAGGTCTAATATGTCTCTGTAATGGCTATTAGATCTATTTATTTAACTCTATTTGCACTATATGTTCATTTGTTTTGTTTCAAATGCTACATGCATTAAAATACAAAGCCTTAAGTTTTGCCCTTTTATTATTTTTGTAACCTATAACCTTATCTGTTGGTTTAATCTTAGATTTGTACTCTCTGTCCCTTCCTGTCATGGTCTGTTTATCATTTCCTATATTAATACCTTCCTCTCTTACCCTGTCTCTACACTTCAATGTACCACACCTTCCCACATTTGACCCCTAGCCCCCATGATTTAGTTTAAAACCCTTTCAACTTCACTAGTTATGCGATTCAGAAGGACACTTGCCCCAGCATGCTTCAGGTGTAGACCGTCCCAACCGTACAGCCCCCACTTTCCCCAGTACTGGTGCCAGTTGTCCCATGAACCCAAACCCACTTCTCCCATGCCGGTCTTTGAGCCAAGCATCCATCTCTCTAATCTTATTTGCCCTATGTCAATTTGCGCTTGGCTCAGCTAATAATCCAGAGATTATTACCTTTTGAGGCTCTGCTTCTTAATTTGGTACCTATCTCCTCATACTGACTATGCAGAATCTCTTTCCTTGTCCTACCTATGTCATTGGTACTTACATGGACCACAACAACCCGATCCTCCCCCTCCCACTGCACGTTCCTCTCCAGCCCTGAGCAGATGTCCCGAAACCTGGCACCCGGCAGACAACACAGCCTTCTGAACTCTCACTCTTTGCTACAGAGAACAGTGTCAAAACCCCTTACTGTACTGTTCCCTACCACCGCTACATTCCTGTTTGCTCCCCCTGCTTGAATGGCTTCCTGTACCGTGGTGCCATGGCTAGCCTGCTCATCCATCTGGCAGACCTCGCTTTTGTCCACACAGGTTGTGAGCACTTCAAACCCGTTTGACAATTGCAAAGTCTGAGGTACCTCCCCTACTGTCTACTCGGTCCCTTTACATACCTCACTCACGGTCACATCCCCCTGTCCCTTACTGCCGACCCAAAACAGGCAACCCTTTTCTCAGGTGTGACCATCCTCTGGAACAAAGTCCTGGTATTTCTCACCCTTCCTTATGTTGCGCCGTGTCTGCAGTTCGGCTTCCAGATCATTAAGCCTGATCTGGAATTCCTCTAGTTCTCTGCAGACGTGTTTGTCCTGGATCGCCTTGGTGTCCAAAAGCCATCCATATTCCACAGCTGCAACATAACACCTGTCCTGCCATTGTTACTTATGTTATTTAGTTAATTTAGTTATTTTCTTAATTAACTTAGAGTAATTTCTTTGTATGCTACAATTTACTGTGCTTATTAAATGCTAGTACCACTGACAACTAAAAGTTACATGTTTCTTAACTACACAGGTATGTGTTTAGGTGTTTACTTTAATTTTTTTTAAAATTTTATTGAGTTCCATTTTATTTATAGATCTACCTTAACTCCTGTGCCCTTAGCTGGCTATTAACACACTGTGCCTAACACTAAGCACTTACAGGCCAATCAACTTACTATCAACTTAAAAAAGTACTGTGCCTATACTGTTTTAAACCTTAGGAATAAAATAACCTTACCCACTTACTAGATACTCACCAGATACTCGCCAAACAGCTAGCTTCCTCTCCAACCAATCAAATTGCTGCTTTGATGTGATGTTACTATTTGTTTTCTTGCACTGTTTTTCTCTCCCAATTGCCTCTCCACTCACGCTGTTTCCAATTCCCCGACTGCCTCTCCTCTCGGCTGTTTTCAGACTCCCGACTGCCTGTCTACTCGCTCTGTTTTCAATTTCCTGACTGCCTTTCCTCTCTCATTGGTTTCAGACTCCTGACTGCCTCTTCTCTCACACTGTTTTCAATCTCCCAACTGCCTCGTTAGGTGTTTTTAAAACAAAATTAGCTTTTATACTTCCCCTACATAATTTCTTTTTAAAATACAATATTCAGTTGGTGTGAAAATATTCTGGTGGATTTGCTGACATAGGCCTCGGGCAGGAGAAGGATCTCCATTTGACAAGAAATTAGCATTCTGATGGCTAACGTTCAATTCATCCCACAACTACAAAAGAACATAATCTGCAGCACTAGTAGCTCAGGCTGCATAAAGAATCTGTGCAGCTGTGTAAAGAGCTGTTTGCAATCCATACAAGGCAGACATGTGTAACAAGTATGGGCAGTAAAGGAATCCATTGACTGCATAAGCCTGAAGATTGGAGACATAATGCACAGTCATTTAGTAATGACATTATTATGATTTAACTGCAGTCAGGCCTTTTGTCAGCTTAGAACAGATGTCAAAAGAAATCTATAGTTTGTTTATAACTTTTGCCACAACTCTAACTGGACTGTGGAAGTGAGCAACCTTAGTAGACAGAAAACAGGAAGACAACCGAAAGTCATATAGGAAAGTAAACTTGTCAGCCATCAATGAAATAGTTAAGTTTCATATTTTTGCTGCATAATCATTCGATTTAAGTTTAATTTGTTAATTTTTTTCTCTAGGTTGGTGTGAGAATCGACAACAGCAGCTTTAATCTAACAAGAATCGTTACCTTTACACCATTTCACATGCTCATCAATCGAACAAAGCACAGAATAGAAGTAACTGAAGAATGTGAGTCAAAGTGGTTGGGAATTGATTCAAATCAGGTAATTTGGCATCATTTTTTCACTAGTAAATATTTAAAGGGGAACCATTTGCTTGAAAAAGATGAATATTGCAAGATGTGGATTGAGAAGAATTAAGTAGATGACTTAGGAGAAAAATAACTGACATGGACACAGTGAGCCAAATGTCCTTCCTCTGATCCCTAATATTGCATGTTTCTATTGTTTACAATTGGCCTTAAACAGCTTTAGCCCTTTAAAAAGCAGGTGCATATTGCAATTGTGGTGATGGGAGGATATTGGAATTCTTCTGCATGGGTGAACTAAAATGAGACTAAAGGGTTTACTCACTGGTAATTATCTCGTGATGTGACCAAAGCTGGACTCTACAGTAAATGATCTTAGCTATAGGCTGTTCCAACAGCCTTGTTTGTGAAATAAAAAGTTGCTCTACTATTATATATGTTAGACTCATCTTAATATATGTTTCCAACAAATAATCCTGTGATTTTTGGGTTGGACAGGGACCTGGTACCTTGTTTACATTTGCTTGTTTTCCAAGTTTGTTTAGTAATATAGTTTAAGTAGTGTGCATTTTTTTCATACAGATTTAATTCTTCATTAATTTGCCTGAATCAATAGTCCAAATATCTCATAGAAAGAAGCCCCATTGATATTTTGAATGGTCAAAGATGAAATATGTGTAATTTAGCTTTGTATCCTGTATTAAATATACCATAATTCTTTATTCAGTTTATGGAGTGATTTGCTCTGTTTCAATTAGTGCATCCCATTTTGGCCTGCCAGAGATTCTGAGAGATTAGTAGTTCGAATTGTCGGATGCGGTGCATCACCACATAAGGTTTACTTCAACAAACAAGAAAATTGTCTTTTACTTCATCTGAACAATAAGGTACGAGTGTTTTGGAAATGGTATGAAATAAGAACCATGACACATGAGAGTTACCAAGTTGCCTAGCCAATTGCCGTGAATGTTATCTATTTTTAAAAGACACAAGTAATTAATTGCTCTTATGCAAGCATCCTTAAACCAATGATTAACATTTAGGTTGTATTAATGGATTCTCATGGTATTGCTCACAGTTAATTGTAGGATGCATCTGCATTTTAACTGTGTTTTCTTTGCATTGTTGATGGGTCACTGTGTGTCTTTTTTTTATTTCCTGGTTGTGTGCTTAATTTTGTTTGAAATTAACTCTCTTTTTTGTTTCTTTTATTATTTGGTTAAAAATTTATTTAAACAAATCTTTGAAAGCAAAAATAAGAGAAAAACCGAAACATGCAAAGAAAAGGAAACAAAATTGGGGGACAGAGTTTCTGGTCTGAAATTATTGAACTCATTGTGGGGCCTGGAAGGCTGACAAGTGCCTAATTTAAAAATGAAGTGCTGTTCCTCAAGCTTACATTGAGCTTCACTGGAACAGTGCAGCAGGCCAAGGACAGAGATTTCAGCGTGAGAGCAAGATGGAGATTTAATATGACAAGCCAGCAGAAGCTCAAGGCCATGCTTGCAGACTGGACAGAGGTGTTCTGCAAAGTGGTCACCCAATCTGCGTTTGGTCCCCCCCTGTACAAGAGACCACATTGTGAGCAGCGAATATAATATACTAAATTGAAAAAGTAAACGTTGGTGTGGGAGGTTGCATCATTGGAACAGATGCAACAGAAAAGATGGAACTGGGAGAATGGTTTGGAATCCTCCAGTCCTTCCATTTAGTTTCCATTTATTGTTTTGGTTTTTCTCTTATTTTTTCTTGGAGTCAGCAGCACACCTCCCCTTGGTGTATCTTTTGTTTCTTTGCTTCTTTTCTTACCCCATCACCACTCCCATTGGCCCTCTAAGACTAACTCTTCTTTCATTCAGTTTCTCCTGTCTTCCACCCTATCACAGATCTTCATTTGTCCTTGTCCCACCCGCCCCTTGCTCAAAACCTATTACATTTCTAATTTTTCCCAGTTGTGATGAAAGGTCAGCGACTGGAAATGTTAACTCTGTTTCTCTCTTTACAGATGAAGTCTAATCTGCTGAGTATTTCCAGGGTTTTCTGTTTTTATCATTTTAAACACCTTGATTAACTCTCTCAGCCTTCAAACTCAAGGGTATACAAGCTTAGTTTGTACAACCTGTCCTCATAATTGAAGGCCTGGAATGATTTTGGTGGGATTTACAGTGTATCCTTTCCAAAACCAGAATATATTTCTTGAGGAACAGTCCCCAAACTGAATACATACCCCAGATGTAATCTGATTAAACAGGCCTACTGAAGCATAATTTTCTCCCCTTTGGCCAATATTCCATTAGCGTTTTGAATTCTACTTATATCTGTGCTCCAGCTTTTAGTGATCTGTGTAAATAAAAGATCATAATTTCTAATGTTGTCCTATTAACAGAATGATTCTTTCTAGATTTCAAAATGGATGACCTCACATTTTCCTACATTGCACTTTATCTGCCATTGTTTTGCCCAGTCACTTGTTCTGTGTTTTTTTGTAGCTTCTGCTCCCATCAGCAAAAGTTATTATGACTCCTAACTTGGTGTCATCTGCAAACTAAGACATACAACTCTCTTTCTTTCAAATCAATGATATACATGAAAAGCTGAAGTTCTTGTACAGATTGCGGAGAACATCACTTCTCACATCCTGCCAATTAGAGTACATTCCCTTTATCCCTACTCTCTGTATCCTACTGCCTAACCAATTACTAACCCATGTCACAAGGTTACCTTCAATTCATTTATTCTTATTTTTGCTAATAATCTCTTGTCAGAACCTTATCAGATGCTTTCCAGAAGTCTGTATAAATAACATAGGTGGACTGTACCACGTTAGTGACCTTAAGAAATTCAACTGGCTTAGTCTGACAGGAACTGGGAGTACTGAGACCGGGGATGAGGTGGGGGGAGATTGGGGGGTGGGGTGGGGGATGTGGCAGAGAGAGAGAGAGAGTGGAAACATAGAATGTAATAGTTTGTTACTTCTGATCTATAGGGTTGATTCAAAGGTGACTTGGGAATATATGAAGTGGAACAACAACCTAGTTGAACCTTGAAGAGTCCTAGAATCTTCAGGCGAGACAGGGGACGGGGTTAAAGAGGAGGAGGCGTTGCATTATTAGTTAAGGAGTCAGTTACTGCAGTAAGGAAAGATGATTTCTTGGAGGGGGCATCGAATAAAGCTTTGTGGGTAGAGCTTAGGAATAAAAAAGGGCAGCCACATTGTTAGGTGTTTATTATAGACCGCCAGATAGTCAGCGGGAAATTGAGGAGCAAATATGTGCACAATTTGTGGAGGTATGTAAAAACAATTTCAATACTGTAATTAAATTAGGTAATTTCAACTTTCCCAACATTAATTGGGATAGACATAGTGTTAAGGGCTTGGATGGAGTGGATTTCTTGAAATGTGTGCAGGAGAACTTTTTAGGTCAATATGTAGAGGGTCCAACAAGAGACGGCGTGGTGCTGGACCTAATTCTGGGGAATGAAGCCGGACAGGTGGCTGAGGTGGTGATGGGCGAGCATTTTAGCGATAGTGACCACAACATGGTACAGTTTAAGTTTGTTATGGACAAAGAAATCAACAAGTTACAAAAAAATGTTTTGGATTGGGGGAGAGTGGATTTTAGTAAAATAAGTCAGGATCTGGCCAAGGTAGACTGGGGACAGTTACTTGTGGGGAAATCTGCAGAGGAACAGTGGGGGGGGTGTTCAAAAAGGAAATGGGGAGGGTACAGGCTCAACATGTTCCCTCTAGGGCGATAGGAAGAAGTAACAAGCCCAGAGAACCATGGATGATCGGAGATATTCAGGTTATGATGAGAAGGAAAAGAGAGGCTTTTAGCAGGTACAAGGGAAGCAAATCAGCAGAAGCATTAGTGGAGTACAGAAAATGCAGGATGGAGCTTAAGAAAGCAATTAGGAGAGCAAAGAGAGTATATGAGAAAGCTCTGGCTGGTAAAAGTAGGGAAAATCCCAAGATATTCGATAAGTATATCAATGGGAAGAGGATAACCAGGGAAAGAGTAGGGCCCATAAGGGACCAAGGGGGCAATCTATGAGTGGAGCCAGAGGACATCGCTAGTGTGTTGAATGAATATTTCACATCCGTCTTCACCCTAGACAATAAGGATGAAGGTATCGAACTCAGGGAGAGAGACTGTGAGGTTCTTAAGCAAATTGATATAGGGAGTGACAAAGTATTGGAGGTGTTGGCAGGCTTAAAAGTGGACAAATCTCCAGGCCCAGACGATTTGTGTCCCAGACTGCTGAGGGAGCCAAGGGAGGAGATCGCAGGGGCTCTGGCCCAAATTTTTAATTCCCCTCCGTCCATGGGGGAGGTGTCAGAGGAC
This sequence comes from Cetorhinus maximus, assembly GCF_964194155.1. Taxonomy (NCBI): domain Eukaryota; kingdom Metazoa; phylum Chordata; class Chondrichthyes; order Lamniformes; family Cetorhinidae; genus Cetorhinus; species Cetorhinus maximus. Next base: position 99,023,846 of record NC_135880.1, read on the forward strand.
TGGAGAACAGCTAATGTGGTTCCGCTATTTAAGAAGGGTTATAGAGATAAGCCAGGGAACTACAGGCCACTGAGACTCACGTCAGTGGTAGGGAAACCATTGGAGAAAATTCTGAAGGATAGAATCTATCTCCACTTGGAGAGGCAAGGTTTGATCAGGGATAGTCAGCATGGCTTTGTCAGAGGGAGGTCATGCCTAACAAATTTGATTGAATTTTTTGAGGAGGTGAACAGGTGTGTAGATGAGGGTACTGCAGTTGATGTAGTTTATATGGATTTCAGCAAAGCCTTTGACAAGGTTCCACATGGGAGACTTATTAAAAAAGGCAAATGCACATGGGATATGGGGTAATTTGATAAGGTGGATTCAATATTGGCTTAGTTGTAGGAGACAGAGGGTGATGACAGAAGGATACTTTAGTGACTGGAAGCCAGTGTCCAGTGGCGTACCACAGGGATCTGTGCTGGATCCCCTATTATTTGTCATTTATATAAACATAGATGACTATGTGGGGGGGGGTAGGATTAGTAAGTTTGCAGATGATACAAAGATTGGCCGGGTGGTTAACAGTGAGCTTGAGTGTCTTGGGCTATAGGAAGATATAGACAGGATGGTCAAATGGGCAGATAAGTGGCAGATGGAATTTAACCCTGAAAAGTGTGAGGTGATACACTTTGGAAGGAGAAATTTGATAAGGAAGTATTCAATAAACGGCATGACACTAGGAAGTTCTGAGGAACAAAGGGACCTTGGCGTGTGTGTCCATAGATCTCTGAAGGCAGAGGGGCATGTTAGTGGGGTGGTGAAAAAGGCATATGGGACACTTGCCTTTATCAATCGAGGCATAGATTACAAAAATAGGGAGGTTATGTTGGAGTTGTATAGAACCTTGGTGAGGCCACAGCTGGAATAGTGTGTGCAGTTCTGGTCGCCACCTTATAGGAAGGATGTGATTGCACTGGAGGGGGTGCAGAGGAGATTCACCAGGATGTTGCCTGGGATGAAACATTTAAGTTATGAAGAGAGGTTGGATAGACTTGGCTTGTTTTCATTGGAGCAGAGAAGACTGAGGGACGACCTGATCGAGGTGTACAAGATTATGAGGGGCATGGACAGGGTGGATAGGGAGCAGCTGTTCCCCTTAGTTGAAGGGTCAGTCTCAAGGGGACATAAGTTCAAGGTGAGGGGCAGGAGGTTTAGGGGGGATATGAGGAAAAACATTTTTACCCAGAGGGTGGTGACGGTCTGGAATGCACTGCCTGGGAGGGTGGTGGAGACGGGTTGCCTCACATCCTTTAAAAAGTACCTGGATGAGCACTTGGCACATCATAACATTCAAGGCTATGGGCCAAGTGCTGGTAAATGGGATTGGGTAGGTAGGTCAGGTGTTTCTCACGTGTCAGTGCGGACTCGATGGGCCGAAGGGCCTCTTCCGCACTGTGATTCTGTGATTCAGTAGTTCACAAAGTTACCTATGTGATACACCCTAAACTTGAGACCTCTCTCTCAATACCCTAGTAGAAATATATTGGCTCAGAATCAATTTTGAGTGCAAAAAAGTGGATGCAGTTCGCAGACCCTACATCTGAATGCTGAGACCCGATACACTCCAGACATTGAGTCTCGGGCCTGATTGCAGTGTTCCCAGTGTTCAAAATGTGAAGAACCTACTAGTCAAAAAGATACCAAATTTGGGCTGCAGTGGCCCCTCTGATCTGTGTTATATAGAATCTGGATGGAAATGTGTATTTGTATCCGCCTGGCATATTGAAGCCTTATGGGTTTGAGTAGCACCTGAAAAATAGATGCTACACAGACTGATTTCTGACCTATTACTTCTTCTTTAGGTGGCTTCCCACTGTAAATTTATTATTTTTGCTGCATTGCAAATGTTATGTCATTGCAGAACATTCTGAATGTTTAATTAACTGTTGATGTTTGAACAAAAGGATTTAGTATTCTATTTCAAAACTGTCCAGATGGCAGAAGCTTGGTTTTAAATTGTGCATTGTCTATTTGAATGAATTTAAAATGTCCTACAACATAATTCTCCTTCCTGATTGACTTTTTCTGTTGTATATTATAGTTTGGAGGTATCATCATGGAAGTACACTTGGCAGAACATTCTACAGTGATGACTTTTAAGGATTACCATGAAGGGGCTGCTCCATTCCTCATTATTAACCACACAAACGCAAGCACGATTGAATATTATCAGAGGTACATTACATATATTACAAGAATTTGTTTAAGAAATGGCAGCTGTTTTCAATAAAAGTTCAATTTATTCAGGAATTATATAAGCATAATGGTGACTGCTGATTCTTTCCAATTCCCAAACAAGAATTGCACTTGGCAAGATAACACGTTTTAATAAAGAACAATAATTTTTAACTATTGGCTATGTAAATCTCTTCAAAGGATGTGATTTTTAAAGAAGTCAGATAAGCATGTACGACTGCTGCTGGTTATCTCTGCAGATATGCTAACTCTAGAGCTTTGCTCTAAATTGCATATGACAATGTCTTTCAAGATATTTTAAGCATTATTTGCAGGTATGTTGGCAATGATTAAAAATTACATCTGCCACGAGATCAACAGACATGTTGGAATACACAAATTCATATAAACTGCTGTCCATTGTTGGTACTTCAATCGAAGCTTTTTTAAAATGCCTTAGGGTCATAGAATCATTACAGCAGAGAAGAAGGCCATACTGGTTCTCGGTAAAGCAATCTAGTTAGTCCCACCAACCCTCCCTCACCCCCTCCCAATCTACTCTATTCCCTGCAAGTTTATTTCCTTCAGGCCCCTATTCAGTTTCCTTTTGAAATCACAATCATCTCCACTTCATCCCCCTTGTATGCAGCAAGTTCCAGGTCATTACCTTTGTAAAAAAAAAAGTTCTTCCTCACATCCTCCTACATTCTTGTCCAAGAATCTGCTTAAGTTTATGTCGCTTAGTCCTGTGCAATCAGCTAATGGAAACAGCTTTACTTTTGCCTGGCATAATTGTGCAAACCTCTATCAGATCTCTCCTCTGTCACTTTTGCTCCAAGGAGAAAAGACTGAGCTTCTCCAATCTAACCTTGCAGCTAAAATTCCTCATACATGGGGCAGAATCTTGCCCTTGGCCAGGATTTTCACCTCGGCGATTTGGGGGTGGGGCCCGGTCGCCGAGGGGAAAATGACGCTGGATGACGTCGGGAGGAATCCTAGACGTCATCCTGGTCCATTTAAATTTTTAGGAAGGCGGGTGGACAGCGAAATCAGCTGTCCGCCTGCCGACCTGTCAATGGCCAGTTGAGGCCATTGACAGGCTATTTAAAGTAATTAAAGACGTGCCCGTCCAACTTTAAGGCTGGCAGGCAGGCCAGGAGCCCCAGCAAGCTCCAGACTATTGATGAAACTTCATTCACTTGCGGGATGAAGTTTCATGTCCGTATTGTAAAAAAATTAATAAAGTGTGTGTGTTCTTTATTAACATGTCCCATCTCGTGTGACATTGTCACATGAGGGAGACGTTAATAATTTTTTTATGTTTCTATTTTTAATGTTTTTGACACTATCAGTATTCTCCCTGAGACAGGACTTTGCCTCAGGGAGAAGCGCACTCTTACGCGCACATGCGCGAAAGAGCGCACTTTGACAGCTGGGGGTTCCATCCTCCCCCCCCCACCCCGCACAGGAAGCGCATAGCACTTCCCATTGGGGATGCCTTAAAATGCACTTAAAATGGCGGTGGGCCCCTTTTCAGTGGCGGGGGTCAGCTGCTCGCCCACCACCAAGCTGGTGGGGCCCACCCGCCATCTTGGAATTATTCTGATAAATTTCCTCTGCACGCTCTCAAGGACCCTCATGCCCTCCTAAAGTATGGTGACCAAAACTAGATGCAATATTCAAATTGTGGCCTAACCAAAGCTTTATAGAGGTTCAGGATAACTTCACTGTTTTTGTACTCAATACCACTATTTAGGAAACCCAATATCCGATATGCGATATGCTTTGCTACCTACTCTCCCAACATGTCCCGACACCTTCAATGATCTATGCACATGAACCCCAGGTCCCTCTGTCCCTTCACACTCTTAAAAACTGCCATTAAGTGTTTATTGCCCCTCTCTGTTCCTTCTATGAAAATGCAGTATTCATACTTTGCTATATTAAGTTCCATCTGCCACTTATCTGTCCATTCTGTTAGACTATCTGTATCCTGTTGCCGTCAAGTGGTGCCATCCTCACTATTTGCCACACATCCAAATTTGTTATTATTGGCAAATTTTGAGATTTTACTCTTGTATTCCAATATCCAAGACATTTACATATGTTGAAAAGCAGTGGACTGACCCTTGGGGAGCACCACTGTCTACCATCCTCCAATATGAAAAACAAACATTTCCACCTATCACTGGCCCTCTATCCAGCTCTACCTGTACCACCCCCCTCAAACTCATTTCTATTTTTCTTTAGCTCTGATGAAGAGTCTTACGGACTCGAAACGTTGACTGTCTTCCTCTCCACAGATGCTGTCAGACCTGCAGAGTTTTTCCAGCTATTTTTGTTTTTGTTTCAGATTTCCAGCATCCGCAGTTTTTGCCTTTACCGCAACATGCTGCTTTCTGTCTTTATGCCAATTTTTTATCCAAGCTGAAGCTGACCTCCTATTCCATGAGCCTCTATTTGGTAACCATTTATGTAGTACTTTGCCAAATACGTTCTTAAAATCTGTGTAGACAATATCTGTTGCATTCTCTTCATTAACTTTGTGTTACTTCATCAAAAAATTCAATTGGGTTAGTTAAAGGTCCTGTATTTAATAAATCAATGCTCTCCTCCTTAATTGACTAAAACCTAATCAAAGTTCTTTCATTATTTCCCTCAGACCTTATCCACCACTGATGTTAAACTGACCAACCTGTAGTTATTGTGAATGCCCTTGCATACTTCCTTGAATAAGGATGTCATATTTGCCACTTTCAATCCTCTGGCACCTCCACCCTCTCTAGGGAAGCTTGGGACACTATGGCAAGCCATTTGCTATCTCCACCCTCACTTCCCTTAGCGGCCAGGGATGTAAATCATCTGGAGCAGGTGACTAATAGAGTCTAAGCATGGCCAGCTTTTACAGTAAATCCTGCCTATCAATTTTCTTCCCATCCATTACTCTAGCATCTCTGCTTCTACTGATATTTTGTCAGCATCCTTTTCCGCAATAAGCACCAATACATAGTACTCAATAAATATTCTAATCTTGCTACGCACCTCGAAGCATAAAGCACCTACTTTGTCCCTAATAAACTCACCCTGTCTCTTACTACCCGCTTATTGTTTACATGCTGGTGGAAGATTTTTTGTTCCCTTTTATGTTGACTGCTATTCAATCTTGTATTCTGTCTTTGCCTGTCTTATTTTCCTCTTCACTTCCACTCTCAACTAGATTTGACTTGGTTCTCACTTGAAAAGTTCACTGGACATGCATCAAACACCCTCTTTTTTTTTCCTCCTCCTTATTCTCTATCCCCCTCATCTTAACCCCCTCGTCATCCAAGAAGCCCTGGTTTTGGTTTCCCTGCATTCTCTCTTCTTGGAATGTACCTGACCTGAACCTGAAACATCTGTTCCTTAACCTATCATTCTTTCACAGTTTTTCCTTTCCTCTTTGGTTTCATTTTACCTGGTTAGATCCCCGTTCATCACAATGATAAGCTGATCAGTCATAACCAAGCAAGGTCTAGCAAGATCTAAGCAACTAATTATCATTGGCCCTCTATGTTTAGCTATACAGCTGCACTTGCCCTTCAATTTTAAAATGATGCTTTATGTACAATGATGAAGGATATTTCAACATCTGTGAAACTTGGAGTAGATTCTAAATAAAAATGACATCTATGCTGACAGGAAATGAAAATGCCAGCCTGGATTTGGAGGGATGGAATTTGTGGTATATTCCCTCCTCAAATCCCAACAGCAATTTAACCAGAGAATATTTAGGTGAGAGGAAGTTCTGGTGAGCAATTGGAGGGATTTTGGAAGCTTCAGTTGGCATTTCAGGGGCTGTGGGTTAAGGTCAGGAAAGGGGGAGGATGTTTTAGCTGGCAATCAGGTTGTTGACAATTGGCCTTGGAGGTGTAGGCTTGCAATCAGAGGACTAGGGGAGGTTGAAGGCTTCCTTCAAGAACATTCCTTGAAGAACTACCTTCCTGGCCCACAAGGATTGTTGTAAGAGACACGACCTTGGGGAGTCGAGAGCTTTAGCTTCTGTTCAGCTGTCTGAAATCCCACAACTCGATTTCTTTTAAATTTATGTCATAAGGTTGCAACTTTGGTCTGGTAATTAAGTCCCCATTTTCAATTTGCAGGAGTGCTTATATCTTAAATTATGCGCTTTAAATTTTAAAGGGGTGGAGTTGGGGTGTGGTTTCCCAATTCTGATATTTTAACCCCCAATCCTCTCCTGCCTGTCAAGGAGCAGAGATTAAAAATGAGGCCCATAACTGTGAGAGGGAACATAGTTCCTGTAATTTCTCCTACTGGACATTAAATGACTGGTCCTCTACAGATGGTAAGTAATTCATTAGCAGCATTAGAGTCATAGAGGTCTACAGCACAGAAAAAGGCCCTTCGGCCCATTGAGTCAGCACCGGTCAAATAAGTACCTAACTATTCTAATCCCATTTTCCAGCACTAGGCCCATAGCCTTGTATGCCATGGCATCACAAGTGCACATCCAAATACTTCTTAAATGTTATGAGGGTTTCTGCCTCTACCACCCTTTTCAGGCAGTGAGTTCCAGATTCCCACCACCCTCTGGGTGAAAAAATTCTTCCTCACATCCCCTCTAAATCTCCTGCCCCTTACCTTAAATCTATGCCCCCTGGTTATTGATCCCTCCGCCAAGGGGAAAAGTTCCTTCCTGTCTACCCTATCTATGCCCCTCATAATTTTATACACCTCAATCATGTCCCCCCTCAATCTCCTCTGCTCCAGGGAAAATAACCCCAGTCTATCCAACCTTTCCTCATAACTAAAAGTCTCCAGCCCAGGCAACATCCTGGTAAATCTCCTTTGCACTCTCCCTAGTACAATCACATCTTTCCTATAATGCGAATTCCAGAAGTGCACGCAATACTCTAGCTGTGGCCTAACCAGCGTTTTATACAGTTCCAACATAACCTTCCTGCTCTTATCTTTATTAGCCGAGGCATAGAATATAAATATCCCATATGCCTTCTCAACCATCTTATCTACCTGTCACACTACCTTAAGGGATAGGTGGACCCTCTGTACTTCCCAGGGTCCTACCATTCATCGTGTATTCCCATGCCTTGTTTGTCCTGCCCAAGTGTATCACCTCACACTTATCTGGATTAAATACCATTTGCCACTGATCAACCCATCTGACCAGCCCATCTATATCCTCCTGTAATCTAAGGCTATCATCCTCACTATTTACCACTCCACCAATTTTCATGTCATCCGCAAACTTACTGATCAGCCCTCCTACATTCAAGTCTAAATCGTTTATATATATCACAAACAGCAAGGGACCCAACACCAATCCCTGTGGAACTGAACACAGGCATCCAGATGCAAAAACACCCCTCGACCATCGCCCTCTGCTTCCTGCCACTCGGCCAATTCTGGATCCAAATTGCCTTGGATCCCATGGGCTCTTAATTAGTTATTCTATTTGTTCTTGCTTTACCAAATTCAAATAAAAGCGCATGTTTCTTCTCTTTACGAATTTTATTTTTAAAATGTGTGCCCTTACTTAAAAGTCCAATGACTCAAAAAGTTAAAATATATTTGTCAGTAATAAGACCCCTCTAGGAGTAACTTAGGGAGAACACTGGAGCTCCACTTAGGACTTGCTTTAGTTTTATTACAAATGCCATAATTTGTTAATAGCAGCTCAACTGGAAAGGCGCATATACTAGAGCCAGGGAAAGCAACTTACTATACCTGGGAAGACCCAACAGGATCAAGAGTGCTGAGCTGGAATTGTTCATGTGAAGATGCAGCGGGAGAACTGAGTACAATAGAGGTAAGCATATAGAATATTTTTATTGTACACTTTCACCTCCTGTCTCTTCTGGCTTGGTTCAGACTTCATCCTGTTAAATTATCATCTTGTATTTATGTGCATGCTCCATTTCAAATTTCTGATACATTCTGTCAGGTTTTTATCTGATGGTTCTAGAAGCATCTTTGCTGGCTCTTGGTTTTATCACATTTCATTTTCAAAGTTTTACCCACAATTTGCTAAGTTAATGACCTGCATGTATGTGTTGAGCAAGGTGACATTTTCATTACATACTTTACTCTTTCATTTGTGTTGTTTTATAATATTTGTTGATATATTCCTTTGGTTAAAATCTATTTTCATGTCATGTACATTAGAGGCTAGATTTTTCTGATTGAATATATGGTCTGGTATGTTAGTTGTATCACATGACCATTAATGTACTGAGGAGATCATGTTAGCTCTGGTAAGAGGATCAGTGCAAAATCCAGCCTTAAGCATTATAGCCCCAATTTTACAAGGGCTCCGCCAAAGGTGCTAGCGGTGTTCTTTGATCAAGATCACATAGCATACCCGTTTTGCAACAGAATCTGTCAAATTTTGATTTTTGAGACAAAGAAAGATGTATGTGCAGTTCTCATTTAAATAGTAAAATTATTAAATTAAAATTCATGAGTTTGAGAGAGTTTTTTGCCCTGCCACATACTGTGGCCATATAAAATGGATGCATGAAATAAAAACAGAAAATGTTGAAAAAACTCAGCAGGTCTGGCAGCATCCGTGGAGAGAGAAACAGAGTTAACGTTTCAAGTCCGTATGACTCTTCGTCTGAGCAGACTCTTCTTACAAAATTTTCTGTTTTTATTTCAGATTTCCTGCATCTGCAGTATTTTGCTTTTATAAAATGGATGCGTGTCTGCTCCATTGGCCAGGCCTTCAGCATTCATGTTTATTTCTTTTTCTGCATTGCACATTTTGAAAACTTGTTTCCTATGTACTGATGTCTCTTTACTAAAGTCTTCAGTTTACTGGCCAACACTCTACTGATGTGGTACAACTTGCAGATTAGGTTGGAAAGATGAGAACCCCTTTGACTATTTTCATAGAGCCAAATGAGTTAATGAAGGACCAATCGGACAAAACTTTCTTCAGGTTCAGTGATGCCTTGAGCAGTATGTCTAACTTTACAGATCATGCCACTCCTACCTAGGAATTTCAGAGGAGACATGCCTTTGCTTCATAGAGGCAGTGACGAAGCTCTGCAATTTGCTGCAACTGACTCTCAGGCCCGGATTTTCACTCCCTAGGTGGGTGCACAAAGTCAGGAAAATTGCTCTCCGAACCCATCTTGGGAAAAACTGCCTCGAATGGACAGATTTTTGCTCCGAGGGTGCGAGTGCAAGATGGAGTCAGGCATACACCCCACCGCCCCCCTCCCTCCCCAACCAACCCCTGGAAGCAGTTGTGACGCTGAGGAGGGCCCTGCATGGGCAACATGTCTTGGGTGCTGACTAACAAGAGAACCCAGGAGTTCCTGCTGTGAGGCAGGAAGTAGCTGCAAGAGTGTTTCTCATCATGGGATGAGACACCTATTAGAGGAGTTAGGTGCACTAACTGTAATAGTTGTCCAACTGATTGCTGACATTGGAAGAGATGGCCCATCATGGGTCTTCCATGGGAAAATTTAGAGATTACTAATGCCTATTCACCCTGTAATTAAGGAATGCAGTCTACAAAGTTAAGCTTGGCAAGTTTCACAAGACACAGCCATGGAGATGGCAACATCTTGGCAGTATCAGCTGCTCACAATATTCTGTATTGACTCAGATTACCATAATGCCTCAGGAAATCACTGATAGACACTACATTTGCCAGGAACTGTTGCCACTTACCCTCTTTTCCCCCTATCTCTTGGGTTGCAGACATACAATTGAGCCTTGCATAAGACACTCACAGCTGTACACCATCATGCAGAACAGTGTGATTCAGATCAGGCAGGCCAGCAGAATGGTTTGTGTTCAGGGTGAGTGACAGGAACAGAAGCCAGACCACCCTGCATTCATGCAGCCCTCTTCCCTGCGCCCCCCAACATCTGGTATTGCTGAGCTAGGGAACATGGTTCGTGTATGTAAGCAGTCATATGTCCTGTGTGAGACCAGTTGAAGCTGAAAGCCCTTATGTACCCATGTTTTTTCTATTTGTCATGCCAGAATGTCTCAAGGAAGCAAGAGTCGAAAAGCAGCGGGAGATGTGGCGCCCTGCATTAGTGACCTGGACCTCCAGCTCCTGGTCGAGGAGGTCCAGCTAAGGTGCAAGATGCTATACCCAAGTGGCTGACGCTATTCAGTCACTAAGAGGGCATAGCAAAAGGTAGCATTCACCATGAGCACAGCAGGGCACCTTGCCAGAATTTGGCTCTGGTGTAGGAAGACCTGCTGCGCTCTGGTAAGATCAGTTGTTTGACGAAAAAACACATGGGTTCAAGTGATAGTTCACCATTGAATGACGGAGCTATGGTGGTAGACTTGGCACATAAATCACATGGAAACTTGTATGTCAAAGACCCTTCTGTAGTTGCACACAATAATGTGAATGTCGACTGAAGCACTGCCAGATTAATGAGATATGTCTCTGGCAGCCCTGTATAATAATGTAACACCACTTTGTGTGTTGTGTTTGCAGGCTAAGAGGGCCCACAATACAAGGGATATGGGGATGGGTCTGCGAGGCTACAGGCAATTAAAAACGTTGAGGTGGCAGCCATGGAGGTAGCGAGGCTGCCCGCCCAGCTTATTGTTGGTGTTGGAGGATCACCTATAACAAGTGTTAAATTGACACTTCGAAACATGTTGCTAATGGTAGAAGTGATCATGTTAGTGCGCTAAGTAGAAGAGGACGTTGGTGGAATTCACTGAGGAAATGCGAACTTACATACTGTGGGTGGAGGAGTCCATTGTAGTGATGCGCTCTCTTGTCTCAAGGGCTCAACCACGTGAGCTCCAACCATGAAAAAATGGCCAACCTCAGGGTGAGAACATGCTGCATCAGCAAGAGCAGTGTAACTCCTTGAAAAGGTTACAAGACTCAGGCAAGCCCGCTCAGAGTATGAGCGCTGATGTCCATGGAATACATGAGGAACTGTGTTCCCTAAACAGAACATTCACACTGGTGGCATAGAGGTTGCTAGAATGGACAATTGCTGCACCTGAACATATAACCCACCTGAAGGCCAACCTGGGGCTGTGGAGATTAGTGAGGAGGATGCAGTTTCTGAGAGCATCTTCTTTTAACTCCCCAGTCTCTACGCCAGAGCCCTTGACTGTTCTACTTGTCCCAGTGATGACGACTGCCCCTGCAGAAATGCAGAGGCCTCAGTCTAAGGTAGGTCCCCAGTGGGTCCCTGCATGACGAGGCTGGCCACAATGCTCCTCTGCCATATAAAGTGAGAGGTGGGCAGCCTGCCTCCAGCTCCTCCGAGGCAACACAGGGATCGCTATGTAGGAACTTTGGTAAGTGCAGGTCGCCATGTCACCTCAATCACTGGTGGGTTCACCGTGGTTTCATTTCATATCACTTTAACATCACAATTGAGCACTTTGTAAATACATATTACTATTGCAAAGAATGTTTTGTTCTGTTTTTGTGCACAAAGATCCTCAATGAGAAAATTTCATTCTGTAAGTAAGGTCCTTAGCATTGGCACTGAAGACTACATACTGAAGTGCATCTCACATTGACACCATCAGGACCAAGGGTGTGCCGGCAGTGGAAGGCAATTTCCTTATCCAGACCTTCAGATAAGGTAGTAGTACACCAAGGGTTACAGGTAAAGATGCCCCTTGCAGCATTTCTTGTCCATTTAATGATTGCTTTTAAGGGAGGATCAGCAATCAGATTCAGCGATCGAATCCAGTTTATCAGGTGCACTTCAAGCACGAGTGCTGTGTCAAAGGCAGTCATCCGCACATGTTTGTTACACATTGACTAAAGTGGATTCCCCGCATGTCAAGATGCCATATATGCTCCAGGGAAGCATATTTGTGTGTTTTTTCCACTACATTTGAAGCCTAAGGCCAGAATTTTTCGCTGAGTGGGTGGGTGCGCATGCACTTGAGCGTAAAATAGCAAGTGATGATGTCGGGCGAGCATCCCAACATCATTGCGCACCCACGCAATATTTCGGTTGACAGGCACGCTGAACTTGGAAGCGTGCTGCCGACAATTAAGAGGGCTATTAAGCCCAATAATGGTGCAATTAACTGGAATTTTCCGCTGCCCCTCCAGTGTTACGGTTGGCACGCGAGCGAATCAGCCAGTGACGTTGGGACGCTTTACATTTTTCAGGAAACCTCATCCAAGGGCTGGAAGAGGTTTCCATTATTAAATTTTTTAAAAATCTATGCACAGGATTTTTATAACGTCTATGCTCAGGTGACTGCTTGTGCCATGTGGACATTTTCTTTCCGGATTTAAAAATCTTTATTTGGTACTTTTGAAATCTTTAGCTCCCTGAGGCAGCTCTCTGCCTTCAAGGAGCTTTCTGTGAGCGCTCCCGTGTCCACGCTGACTTCAGTGCAGACCGTCCTCCCACCCCCAACCCAGCCGTGCTGATCACGTCTGGCCAGCCAGCGTGAAATCGTAGTCAGGGGCCGATCATGGGGAGCGGTCCATTCCCTGGACACTCCTGGGCCCACCAATCGCACCCACACGCCGACCTAAAAATCCTGCCTTATATCTTCTAGTTGGTAGAGGCCTTGGATTCACAGGAAGCTTAGATGTTTGACATTGACATTGCATGTTGCAGATGTCACACCCTTGTCAGTGGATGCTGGTGATGGATGGATAATGTTGAAGGTAGTTGAAGGAGTGACAAACACTTTTTTGACATCACCCTGCACACTCTGTAGTCACTGCAGTACTGTTGGCACACAATCATATCTGAAGGATGCGGGTCTAAAGTCATTCTTCCTACTGGCATTTTTGGCATAATGGGAATGGTTTGACAAGGCACAAGTTGTTTTTTTTCCTCCAAGTCTTTGACAACTCCTAACATGTGTGCACGCCCACGTTGTGAAGGACTTTTCAAGGTCTGTGTGTGCACTATGTTGAAGCCAAGGGTTGTGATGGTCATGGTTTCAGCCATGTTGATGACACTGAGGCCCAGATTTTCACCACGATGGAGAGGCTCTGGGATGAGGGGGTTGTCCTATGATGAGACGCTAAGTAAATTGGCTTCTGTTCTCTGGAGTTTAGAAGAATGAGAGGTGATTTCATTGAATCCTACAAAATTCTGATGGAGCTTAACAGGGTAGACGCAGAGCGATTGTTTCCACCGGTTTAGGAATCTAAAACACAGGGACCCAGTCTCAGAGTGAGGGGCCAATCATTTAGGTCTGATGATACAACCGGAATGGGAGGAATGTGCAATTTCTCTAGCCCAACTATTCTACAGGTCACACCATAAGTATAAGTGGTTAATTCACTCACCAAAATGGCCATTTGCTTATGTTCGCTGTTGTCAGACCCAGAATAAAAGAGGTTTTAACCAAGCTTCTTTCTATAAACTCAATGATTGATTATGAAACAAAACTGCTTTTTAAAAAAACAAGTTTCAAAAACTGGTTAACACACCATTTGTAATCCAGAAGTGTAACTTTCTCCCCTTTAAATCCCAACACACACACACATATACACAAAGGACAAAACAGATAGGATCTCTGCAGAGCCTTTAAGGGGAGAAGCACCTTCTGACCAAGGGAAAACTTTATGAAAAAGGATAAAATTCAATGGGTTTTGACGCTGTTGACCTGGTGTTCCTGCATATGAAGACATATCACTGGTCACAGTAGTTGTCTGGAAGTTCTTTTCAAAGAGCTCTGGTGTGGAGGTGAATAGAACGGAATTAATATCCTTGGGATCTCTCCCTTGCCTCAGCTTCCCAAATACTGACAAGTTATACTGAGATGAGGATCTCTGGCTGGATGCTGATAACTACACTGAATTTCAGTCAAGGCATGGAGAGGGCGAGTTGGGCAACCTTTTATTTCTGTTTTATTCCCAAAACTGAATCCAAAAAATAAACTTAAAACAGAAAACTCACCTCAATCAGGTGGGTTCCCGAAAATCATCAGGGCCCCACAGCCTGAAAACAGTAGTTTTTCTTTCTCTTTCCAACAATTAAAGTTCAAGTAAACAAGTAGTTCTATCTCCTCAGGTGCCTTGCTGGTCATTTAGCTGAAGTCATGTGACTTCTTGGAAAAGGCAGTTTGCTCACAGTCCGAAATGAGCTTACAACTTTTATTTTTAAAACAAGTCAGTTCCCAAGAAAATGTCCAAATAACTCAATATCTCTTCAAATCTTAAAAAAATATATAGTTCTTGGAAATATATATTTATAACACTGAGATGAGGAGAAATTACTTTACTCAAAGGGTTGTGAATCTTTTGAATTCTCTACCTCGGAGGATTGTGGATGCTCCATCATTGAATACAATTAAGGCTGGGATATACAGATTTTTGGTGTCTTGGGGTATTAAGGAAAATGGGGAGCAGCGGGAAAATGGAGTTGAAGCCCAGGATCAGCCATGATTGTATTAAGTAGCAGGGCAGGCTTGATGGGCCATATGGTCTACTCCTGCTCCTAATTCTTGTGTTCTTGTGGCGATAATCCTGGATACTGGTCAGAATTTCTAAGTCCTGCCCCCAATCCTGCATTTCCCATCTTCGCGGGGGAGGCACTGGAGTCCAGCTGGGGTCGCACAAGCGCGATCTGTAAAGGCAGCTGGCCATTTAAATAGGCTGCCTCCATTGAAGTGGGATTTTGGAAGGCCAGGAGTGTGAAACCCAGAGTGTACAAATTGGAACAGGTAAGAGGATGTCTGAACTTGATGGTTTCGTTTGGAGAGTCGGGGTATCCCTTTAGATACTCTGGATAGGGTCCCGTGACACCTTTGGGACAGATAAGGCAGCCTTTGGGATTATTAAAGGTGAATGTGATTATACACTTGTTCACTCACAAAATCATTGGAACTGTCCAGCTGTTAAAGAACTACCCAGCTGTCAAGAAGCTGCTGAAGGTCTGCCCAGCTGTCAAGGAGCTGCCGAAGGTCTGCCCTGCTGTCGAGGAGCTGCCGAAGGTCTGCCCAGCTGTCAAGGAGCTGCCGAAGATCTGCCCCACTGTCAAGGAGCTGCCGAAGGACTGCCCAGCTGTCAAGGAGCTGCCGAAGGTTTGCCCAGCTGTCAAGGAGCTGCCCAGGAAGTGTCAAAGGATACTAGATGAGTTTTCATGGAGGGGGTAAGGGCAAAGGCTGATGGGTAGAGGGGCATGGTTCAGCATAGGGGTTATAGGAGCAATTTGGTGGGTGGTATGTGTTGGCATAGGTTGGTATGGATGGGCCCTAGGGAGTGTTAGTGGGGGGGGGATGTGATTATTGGAGGGATTTTTTTTGTTTGTTCAAATAAATAAAAAATAATCAATGTGCACAGAAGCCTTTTGCGCTATTCTGTGGCCACCCACCCTGACTCCTATTTCAGCCCACAGCCCCTCTCCCCCATCACACCCTCCTGCCAACTGAAAATGCAACCTGTGCGCAGCTACATTTAAAGCTCAGGTTGACTGACCCAACCCAGGTATGAAAATCTGTGCCTGAGTTTCAGTATGTGCTGTGTGTTTTTTCTCTTGTCGGGGTTGGGCATTTCCCTGAAGAATTCTGGCTTCTATGTGATAGGTCAATTATGTGGAAGCTACTCCCTGGGACTGGCTGATGTACTTGGTAACATATCAAGAGCCTAGGAGAATCTGCTCTTTATTTAGAGGCTTCTGAAGATTACCCCGTCCAAGAAGGAATCTGGCTTGGGTACATGTACCTGCCCCTTGGCTGGTCTTCCATTGCCACCTCCTCCTCATCATTGTCCTCAGATGTCAAAACTAAAGTGCTGGCTTCTGTCGCCTCTGGTTGTAGGCCCTCCCCCGCTGTATCATATTATGCAGCAAGTGGCACATGACGACTGTTCTGGAGCCCCTTGAATGGGAACACTAGTGATCCTCCAGAAAGGCCAAGGCATCTAAAGCACAACGTCAAGATGCCAGTAGCATTTATCAACCGCACCATCTGTCTCTTCATCCAAGTCATTTATATAAATTGTAAAAAGTTGAGGCCCCAGCACTGATCCCTGTGGCACACCACTTGTTACATGCTGCCAACCAGAAAAAGACCCATTTATGCCTACTCTGTTTCCTGTTAGCTAGCCATTCTTCTATCCATGCCAGTATGTCACCATCTACACCATCAGCTTTTATTTTCTGCAATAACCTTTGATGTGGCATCTCATCAAGTGCCTTCTCGAAATCTAAGTACAGTACATCCATCGGTTCCCCTTTATCCACAGCACATGTGACTCCTTAAAAAAAAACTCCAAATCCATGTTGACTCTGCCTGATTGCCTTAAACTTTTCTAAGTGGCCTGCTGTAACATTTTAATATCTGCTTCTAACATTTTCCCACAGATGTTAAGCTAACTGGCCTGTAGTTTCCTACTTTCTGTGTCTCTCCCTTTTTGAGTAAAGGAGTTAAATTTGCTATTTTCCAATCTAATGCTTCCCGAGTCTTGTAATTTTGGAAAATTAAACCAACGCATCAACGATTTCTCTTGGAGAGACGTGACACAGCGGTAATGTCACTAGACTAGTAATCCAGAGGCCCGGGAACATGGATTCAAATCCCACCACGCTAGCTGGTGGAATTTGAATTCAGTTAATAAATTTGTAATCTAAAGCTCAGTGGTGACCATGAAACTATCATTGATTGCTGTCGAAACCCACTTGGTTCACTAATGTCCTTTAGGGAAAGAAATCTGCCATCCTTCCCTGGTCTGGCCTACATGTGACTCCAGACCCACAGCAATGTGGTTGACTCTTAACTGCCCTCTGAAATGGCTGAGCAAGCCATTCAGTTCAAGGGCAATTTGGGATGGGCAACAGATGCTGGCCACACCCACATCCCAAGAAAGAATTTTTAAAAAACTAGCCACTTCTTTTAAGACCCGAGAATGAAGTCCATCAGGACCTGGGGATTTGTCAGCCCGCAGCTCCAACAATTAGCTCAATAGCACTCCCCTCGTGATTGTAATTTTCCTGAGTTCCTCCCTCCCTTCCATTTTCTGATTTACAGCTATTTCTGGGATGTTACTCTATAGCAAAGACTAATGCAAAATACCTGTTCAGTTCATCTGCCATCTCCTTACTTTCCATTATTAATTCCCCAGACTCCCTTCATGTAGGACCAATGCTCCCTTTGTTAATGCTTTTCTTATTTAAATATCTAGAGGGCAACATTTTACCCCTGTCGGGGGGGGATGTGCAGGAGCGGGTGCGAGCGAATGGGTTCCCAATCGGCACTCCCGGTTGGGGCGCACCGCCACTTTACATAGGCGGGCCAATTAAGGCCCGCCCAACGTGACACCCGCCAGGAAGTGCTAAGGGCGGGGTGGGGGGGGGCTATTCTCTGAGCCGGGAGTGAGCTCTTTCGTGTATGTGCGCGAAAGAACGCACAGATCTCCCTGAGGCAAAGTGCTGCCTCAGGGAGATCGGCTCTGGTTTGAAAATTTCAATAAAGAAGGGGAAAAAAATTATTGACATGTCCACTCATGTGCCACTGTCACATGAGCTGGGACATGTCAATTTCTTTTATTTAAACATTTTATTAAAATTTTAATATCCTTATGAAACTTCATCAAGCCCGTGGATGAGGTTTCATGTTTTTTCACCATAGTATTTACAACCTCAAACCTGTTGGACGATTGCAGAGGCTGACACTCCTGCATTACTGGCCTCTGGGTCCCCTTAGCTTCCTCACTCGCAGTCATAGGCTCCTTTCCCTCTTTTGTTTTGAATGCTATGTGCATTTAGATACAGAGCCTTTAATTTTTTCCTTTTATTATTTTTGTAATGTCTGGCCTTGTCTGCTGATTTCCTCTTAGATTTGCACTCTCTGTCCCTTCCTGTCACATTCTATCTATCATTCCCATATGAACACCTTTTCTCTCTTGCCTTGCCTCTACTCTTTTGTTTACCACATCTTCCCAAATTTAATCCCTTGTCCCCATTATTTAGTTTAAAGCCCTCCCCACTTCCCTAATTATGCGACTTTCTAGAATATCAATCCCAGCCCGATTCAGGTGTAGACCATCCCAACAGTACAGCCCCCACTTTCCCCAGTACTGGTGCCAGTGCCCCACAAACCGAACCCACTTCTCTCACACCAGTCTTTGAGTCACGCATTCATTTTTCTAATCTCATTTGCCCTATACCAATTTGCATGTGCCTCAGGTAATAATCCAGAGATTATTACCTTTAAGGTTCTGCTTCGTAATTTGGTGTTTAGCTCCTCATACTACCTATGCAGAACCTCCTTCTTTGTCCTGCGTACGTCGTTGGTACCTACACGGACCACTGCAATGGATCCTCCCCCTCCCGCTCCAAGTTCCTCTCTAGCCCTGAGCAAATGTCCCGAAGCCTGGCACCAGGCAGGCAACACAGTCTTCTGAAATCTTGCTCTTTCCTACAGAGAACAGTGTCAATCCCCCTCACTATACTGTCCCCTATTACCACTACATTCCTTTTTGCTCCCGCACTTGAATGGCTTCCAGTACCACGGTGCCATGGTCAGTCAGCTCATCCACTCTGCAGCCCCCACTCCCATCCAAACAGCTAAGAGAACCTCAAACCTGTTGGACGATTGCAGAGGCTGACACTCCTGCATTACTGGCCTCTGGGTCCCCTTAGCTTCCTCACTCGCAGTCATAGGCTCCTTTCCTTGGCCGCCTTCCAAACCTGAAGTCCCTATCCTAAGGAGTATGACTGCCTCCTGGGACAAAGCGTCCGGGTAACCCTTCCCTCCCTGATGTGTGACAGTGTCTGCTGCTCAGCCTCCAGCTCAATGTCTCCGAACCAAAGCTCCTCAAGGTGCAGACACTTACTGCCCTGGATCACACTGGCATCCAGGAGCTCCCACATGCTGTAGCCATGACACAACACCTGTCCTGCCTCCTTTGTGCTCACACACTAACTGGTCATTCAAGAAGTGGAAGGATTTTCTGTTAATGAAGTTGGTTGATTACTTTGGGCCCTTATGGCCCTGTGGGTGCAGCCTATAGCTCTCTGTACTTGAGAGAAACCTGCTACTTCCGTGAAGCCCCTGACCCTCTGTGTCTGCACTGACACATCCATTGGGAAGTTTATGTGCTTCCCCATCTCAGCAAAGAGGTCATCTGTAATGGCCTGATGCAGCTGTGGGTAGCTGACCCATGGAATGAGCCAGCAGCACAAAAATTTAAAGCCACTGTTACCTTAAGTGCCACTGACAGGGCGTGCAGATCTCAGCCTGTAATGCCAGATCTTGTTGTATGGCACGTATCTCTACAATCATTTCTCAGTATAATCTGAGTGTTGTTCTGCACTGGTTTTCTGTCATGTCCAGATATGACCTTCGGAGTCAGTATACTCTTGGAGCAATACCTTGTGAACTGTTTCCTCCTCCTCCCTGCGCGCTGCGTTATCTCCAACTCCTGGCCTTGTCCCACGCCTAACCACGCGTTGCTCCTGCTCACATGCCTGTATGAGCTGCATAAACGAAGGTGCCATTCCCATTTCAGCAGCTTGGTTGGCATGAGGTACACTCATCCCCTTAACGGTACACTATCCTTCCTCCCATCGAACTCCCTTGCGTGTGAGCCATGCACCTGTGTTTGTGCTGATGGACCTTCTGAGGCATTTCTTTAAACTTTTTGCGCTCTTCAAAAACATTGAACATTACAGACCACTCCAAAGTCCTTTGGCACAAAGATGTAAGTCACACGAGTTGGGTTCTGGAAATGGCAATGACGAAAATCGCCTCTGATTGCAGTCAGCTGCACTTTGAAATGTGCTGCTAGTTCCGTGAAACATGAATGTGTGAAATCCATCCTGCGCCCATTTCCCTCTCGCCCCTCCCCTGCCAGCAAAAAGAGTTTGCGCCAGATATGGTGGCGGGACTTGCAGAATAGATGCTTTAGCTGTGAAGGATGCAACTGCATTAAGCTCTTGTGCAACAATATTCTCCTAGGCCAGTCACTGCAATATGCTTCCAAATAAGTCACTCTCCATTTCTGTATAAAGCAAATGTCTCATGGGGAATGCCTTTCTCACCTTCCCAGTGAAAAGGAGCCACTGACTGAGAGCGGCTGACAGGTTTTTAGAGAATCCACGGGTTTATTGATGGAATTGTAGTCATCAGGACTAAATATATTAACTAGAATGCTCTCATCAACAGGAAGGGATGCTCCTGAGTTGTTAATTGGATTTATTAATGACATTCTTCTAGTTCTGACCCTGCCTGCAAGTGAAAACATCTTCTCTAAACTATTATGATCATAAAGCACCTGTTCAATCTATCCTAATGGGCATAATTTCTTAGCTCTGGTATCATCCTAGAAAATCCTTTTTGTACCTTCACCCATATTTTTCTGATAATATGGAGACCAGAACAGTTCCATGTACTCCAAGTGTAGCCCAACCAAGGTTCAATGTAAGCTGAATATAACCTCTCAGCTTTTCAATTCTATCCATCTAAAAATGAACTTTATGCTCTCTTTATGGTCTTATTAAACCGCATCACTATTTTTAGTGATTTAATGCATCTACAGCCCTAGGTTCGTCTGCTATTCCAACCCATTTAGATTCTTATTTTCCAAGGAATATGTGGCCTCCTTATTCTTCCTACCAAAATGTGCCACCTCACACTAATCTATGTTGAAGTTCTTTTGCCAATTGCTTGTCCATTCTACAATGTTGTCACTGTCTTCCTGTATTTTGTCATAGTCCTCCCCCCTGCCCAACACACACAATTTGGTGTTATCACAAACTTTGAAATTGCGCTTCTGATTCCTAAATAAAAATTGTTTTTGTAAATGGTGAACTACAGTGGTCCCAGCACTAATCCCTGTGAAGTACCACTTCTCACTATTTGTCAGTCTCTGTTTCTGTTTTGCAGCCTGGTTGCTAACAATTCTGCTACCGGACCCCCGACTCCACACCTTCTACAGTAGCCATGAGTCTACTATGTGGTACCTCCATTGAAGGCCTTTTATAAATCTAATTATATTGCATCTACTGAATTCCCCTTTATTATTCTTTCTGTAACTTCTTAAACAAATTCAATGAGGTTAGTCAAGCGTGGCCTTCCCTTTTGAAATCTTTGTTGACTGCACCTTATATTTTTAGTTTCTACCTGTTTTTACTATTACTAAGTCAGAATTTTAAGTATTTTATCAGCAGCCTGCCTGCCCTCAAAGCTACTTAAGGCTCCTAAGTGACCAATTAATGGCCTGCAGTCCTTGCCATCACATCTGACTTTTGAAGTCCCAGCAGTGGGCAGCAGAAGAGCTGCTAGCCACCTG
Source organism: Cetorhinus maximus (assembly GCF_964194155.1). Lineage (NCBI taxonomy): Eukaryota > Metazoa > Chordata > Chondrichthyes > Lamniformes > Cetorhinidae > Cetorhinus > Cetorhinus maximus. The sequence continues at coordinate 99,045,303 of NC_135880.1, forward strand.
ATTGGTCAGCGACTCTTGGAGGTTGAACGAACTGCCTCAAGTGTTGGAAGCCATGATCTCAGGCAAGCGATTGCCTGAATCACGTAAAATAGTGTTGCTGCTTCCAGGCCAGTGGAGGCATGCTTGACCCAGACTTTCTGATCAGTGGGCCGGGTCACAGTCTCTGCGTTAAATCCCTGCTATTAGTCTGTTGTTTGTGTTGTAAATACTATGGTGTAAGAAAATAGGCTCCATAGCATTCTATCGCACCTTGTAATCATTACTTGGTCTCCTAACTCTCAAAAATGGCATCTGAAATGCACATGCACATTTCTGAGTAGAAGTGCACCAGTCCTTTAAAGAAATTTGAGTGTACAGGCACCTAATGGCATTGGCAGTATGCAAGCTATGACATCAATCTACGTGCAGTGCTGACTGACGCCAGCACTACCAGTTTCTAAAGCCATTCCAGCCTACACCTGGTCTTAACTTCACACAGTTGAACTTAACAGTAAATTTCTTGAAGAAACCCCTACCAGTGCTACTTGAAAGGATCATGAGCAACTCGGTTTACCAAAGTGCCACCAAGCACTCCGGACCTTGCACATACACAAACACACACACACACACACACACACACACCACCCCCCTCCCCCACCCCCAAGCATAGACTGTGAGTCCACAACCACTTTACTGGACTACAGAGCAGTTGGACTGCACATGTTGTACAATCTGCTCGCCAACGCTGGCCATGTAGCAGTCACTGCCGGAGGTGCTTACAGCCCCTTGTAATCTTAGCATCCTGGTTAGGAGCAGACTCCCCCATGTTGCAGGCTGACAGAGCAGCCATGCAGCACACTCATCTGTGGTCAGTCGAGGGGTGACCAGCACTCTCCAGGAAGCGTTAAGGGGCTGTCACACAGGGCCAGGAAAGGTGCTAAGTACACCCATGCTAACCATATCTCTCTCTTTCTCTCTCTCTCATGCCGCAGGAAGACCACATCTGGAGCCTGGTGACCTAGCTGTATGCCTGATGGCCTACAGAGAGTGGAGAAGATGGAGGAGAGAGTGACTGAGGCATCTGGCCGCACGAAGGCAGGAGCAGCAACCTCAGGAAGATGGGGCTGCTGGGGCTCCCACACACACCGCCCAGGAGCGACAGCAAGCCGTGGCTGGTCAGTGCCTAGCGACACCTAGGGTCTATAGACACTGCCTGTTATTCCTGCAGATGGGCGAGAACCAGTGTCGCCAACGACCATGCATGTCTAGGGACCTGGTGGCTCACATCTGCAACTTACTGCAGGACTTGGCGCAAAGGGGACATGGAGGGCATCCGCTGCCAATTGCTGTGAAAGTGACCGCAGCGCTCAACTTCTATGTCAGTGGCTCTTTTCAGGGCTCCACAGGTGACCTCTGTGGGATATCACAAGCCCCCACCCGCAAGTGTATCAATGAGGTCACAGATGCCAGGGCACACAACTTTGTGCATTTCGCCTGGGACTATGACAGCCAGGATGCAATTGGATTCTCCCGGATCTCGGGATTCCCACAGATGCAGGTGCAATTGATTGCACCCATGTGGCACTCAGGTCTCCATCGCTACACATGGTGGACTACATCAATCGAAAGGGATTCCACTCACTAAATGTACAGCTGGTATGCGACCACCAGAAATGCATCCTGCAGGTGTGCACATGGTTTCCTCAGTCAGTCACAGATCCCTGGAGTCTTCCAGGGCCCACAAAAGCTGCAGGGATGGCCCCTTGGGGACAAGGGCTACCCGCAGAGGCCATGCCTGGTGACACCCGTCTGGCAGCCTCAAACTGCAGCAGAGCGACAGTATAATGAGGCTCATGCTGCAGCTCACAACTTGACCATCGGGATATTGAAGATGAGGTTCCAGTGCCTGGACCGGTCTGGTGAAGCCCTGCAAATACAGTCTGCAGAGGGTGTCATGCATCATCGTCGTCTGCTGCACCCTTTACAACCTGGCGCTGCAACGGGGAGACGAGCTGGCTGAGGAGGAGATGGAGGAGATGCACGTCTCTTCCAATGAGTAAGACACTGACAGGGATGAGGCTAAGGAGGTCCTCTGAGGCGGGGATGAGGCCCTCGCACTGGCTAGATGAGGCAGGTGCACTTGGGAGGCTGTCATAGCTGCTAAATTTGTGGAGGATGATGACAACATTCAATGAGGTGACCCCATAGATCCTCATCACATTTGTGAACGTTTGACTCCACCCTGGATTAGGGCAGCGCGAATACCCTCTGTGCGAATGCTCCTGTCATGGAGATGCAGTGGAGGCCCTAATAGTCGCTCAATTTGCAGGAGGATGATAGTGTCATGCATTGAGGACACTCCATAAATCTTCACATGGCCTCTGAGAATGTCTGCCTCCTATCTGGCCGAGGACAGCTCGCTTGCGCGCCATGATCAGGATCATATCATAATGATGCAGCCATGAAACTTTAGAAGTTCTGATGTTTGTCTGCCTTCAGCATCTGAGCCCTTTAGGAGCACAGCATCAATGGTCACAGATGCTGAACAGATGGGGGCCAGCCTCTCCTTTAAAGGTGCTGAGAGCACATCGAGAGAGTGAGAGAACTCTGTGGTTCCTGCCCACTACGTTATGGCAGCAATGACAAACACCATCGAGGTGCAGGCATCAGTAATGTTTCCAGGGAGTGTGAGGCCAGACCATCACTTTGGTCTGAAGACTGCACAGAGCACAGGGAAGAGACCCTGGACTTAGACACCTGCCTTTATTTTGTGCAGAAAGCTTTTTGGAGGGCCGAGACTTGGAGGGTCCCGGCCTGCTTTCGGGGTCGTGCTCTATGGCAGTGGCACCCTCCTTGGCCTGTTGAGCTGGAGCTGCTGAGGTCACAGGAAGAGGGGAGTCGGATTGGCCGGACACTCTAGGAGTTAACTGGATGGATGGGCCCAGAGTGTGCACCTGCTGATCCTCCCTCCCATGGGTGCCCGAGGGCCCCAGGCTGACTCCATGAGGAGAAGGGGTAGCTGGATGAAATCGAGTTGCCCAGCACCCCTCACGTACACACGGTTGGAGGCCAACTATGGCATCAGCGATGGAGTTGAGCCTGTGCAGCAGGGCAGGAGCGAAGTCCTGGACCAAGGTCTCCATGATGGCCGCCACCCTACCAGCATTGACCTCAGTGTGTTGGCCTGAAGGCGGATGGACCTCTCCATTGTGCCTTGCAATCTGAGGAGTGCAGCGGACATCCCTTCCTGTTGTTCCCTAGCCTGCCTTTGCAGCTCCAGCAACTGTGACATGGCCAAGTCCAGAGGTTCGTCATCTGACTCAGACTCAGCAACGTTCTGGCCTCCAGGAACCCTTAAAGTGCCGGACACCTGAGAAGTCCCTGCCGCAGCCTGCTGTGGATCAAATTGTTATCCCGGGGCTACTCTAAAGCCAGGTCCCACTGAGGTATGTGTCTCTGCACTAGTGGAGGGTGTGGGTGAGCGCTGTGATGGGAGTTCAGAGAAGGTGCCTCCAGGTTCCTCTCCAGAGGTTTCTTTGGGGCTTGATTGGAGGCCCTGGGTCATGGGCTCTGTCGGCTGTTTGGTAGATGTGCCTGTGAAACCAAGGAGAGATAATTAATGCACAGCAATGGCCTGTGAAACAGGACACGTTACTCAGGCATGGTTGTCTGATGGATGTTGCACTGCTGGATCCTCGCTTGGTAGAGCAGCGCCGACCTCACTGTCCACATGGGAGCAGTTCAGATTGTGGCTGGCCAGCTGGATGGCTCTTTTTTCAAAGTCCGTGAGGACCTTGATTTTGGGCATTCCACCACCGGTCTGCAACCTGCCGATGAAGTGGGGGGCTGCAGCCTCTTTTCCTTTGCTGGCTATGCCTCCCATGCAGCAGTGGTGAGCTGGAAGCAATGAGCACTGTGCTTGCGGCTAGACTTTAAACATGGCGTCCAGCATAATGCGGCGGCGGGGTGATGGCCGGCGGGTGAATGAGAGCTCACGGTGTGTTTCCCGGGAGTGCATAAATTATGAGGCAGTATTGGGACGATAAGGCGTGAAAACCCACCATCACAGCCGGCGGGTAAAACGTCGTTTTACCTGTCTGCTACTGCACTTAGTGCAAATCTGGGAAAATTCCACCCAACATGTCCAACTGTGCACAATTCCCATCAATACATCATTGGAATTTCAGCCTAGAATTTTGTGCACAAATCTCTGGAGTAATGCTTGAACCCATGACCTTCTGACTCAGACGTGAAAGCATTATCAACTGAACTCCAGTTGATACCCAGGAACCTTAACCATATACATTCGCCAATAATTCCTGGACTTGTTCTATCTCCCTTTTTAAAAATTAGGAACCATGTTAGCTGTTCACAAGTCCTCTTGCACTATCCTCTTTTCTAATGAATTTTTATATACGTGGAATAGTGCTCCTGCTACATCTTCACTAACTTCTGATATGTGCAGATGCAATCCAGCTAGACCAAGAGTTTTATCCTCTCTAAGTTTGATTAGTTTATCAATTGTCTTCCCCCTGTCTATCTTAAATCACTATCATTGTTGATCTCAACTTCATGCCCACCATCACTGGTAACTACTGAAGGAAAGTAATTAATATTTTTACTTAGTTTAATTTAGTCTGTTTTTACTTTGTTCTGTTGAAGAGTCATACGGACTCGAAACGTTAACTGTGTTCCTTTCCACAGATGCTGCCAGACCTGCTGAGTTTTTCCAGGTATTTTTATTTTTGTTTTGAAAGCAATTAATACTTCTGCCATTTTGCTGACTTTATCTGTGAGTTTCATAGGGCAGAATTTTGCCCATGATGGGCGGGCGAGTCCCACCGGCTCAGCGGCGGGCGAGCAGCTGACCGCCACTGCCAAAACGGGCCCCGCCGCCATTTTAAGTGGGCGGGCCAATTAAGGCCCGCCCAGCATGCCACCCGATGGGAAGTGCTATGCGCTTCCTGTGCAGGGGGGAAGGGATTCCCCAACTGTCAGAGTGCGCTCTTGTACGCATGCGTGCGAAAGAGCGCACATCTCCCTGAGACTAAGTGCTGTCTCAGGGAGATCACTGACAGTGTTTCAAACTTCAAAAATAGAATAATAAAAAAATTATTAACATGTCCCCCTCATGTGACAATGTCACACAAGATGGGACATGTTAATAAATATGACAAAAACTTTATTAAACTTTTTTAAAACAGTCATGAAACCTCATCCCGCCGGTGGATGAGGTTTCCTGTTTTTTCAGAAGCCCGCTGGGGCTCCTGGCCTGCCCGCCAGCCTTAAGGTTGGACGGGCAGGGCCTTTAATTGGCTGAATGATCCTGTCAATGGCCTCAATTGGCCATTGACAGGTTGGTGGGCGGACAGCTGATCGCGCTGTCCGCCTGCCTTCCTGAATATTTAAATGGGGCGGGATGACGTCGGGGGAACCCCCGACGTCATCCTGCGTCATTTTCGCATCGGCGAGCGGGCCCCGCCCCCCAGCTCACCGACAGAAAAATTCTGCCCATATTGTGGAATTCCTAGCGCCCCTATCCTGTATTTTCTTCTAATATTGTGTCTGTGGAATATTTTCTATTTTTTAGATTCCTTAACAATTTAATTTTGTAGCTGCTCTTTGTCCCGTTGTTTTCTTTTTACTTCTTTCCCCAGCCTTTTTGTAATTTCTTTTATCATCCTCTCATTGTCTACATATTTGGTATATGCCTTTTTCTTTTATTTCAATTTTGCCGTTTTGCTTCATTTTACATTACTGTAATAACCTGTGTATTTTCAAAGTTGCAAAGGACATATAATGCTCAAACCTGCTATTTTACTTTCAGGATAAATGCTCAAAGCTTTCTGAGAAGATGTATTTTGCATCCTTGTTTGAGGGTCTGCAAAGAATCGTTCTGTTCACAGATGACAAAGAAACATACAAACTTGCTCAAGGAAGTGAGAATGCAGAGTTAGCAGAACAGGAGATTATTCTGTCATTGCAGAACCTAGGAATTTCACTGATTAATAATTCCACAAAGCAAGAAGTGGTCTACATTGGTATAACAAGGTGACTGTATGTTTTGTAGCAGAATATTCTGAAATGCAATTCGACTGAGCTTGACCTTTAGCTTTCCCATCCTGTTACCACTGTTGCTTGACTTTGACCACTGGTCACTACTTCCTTTCTTTCAAAATGAAATAGGAATACAACAATATTTTCTCATGTTGAACACAGCAATTTCAAAACTGTAGTCTACATTAATGATATAATCTATAATATCAAGTTTTTTCTATGTTAGGACAATTGGATGCAATTTTGATGAACTTTACTTATTTGTTACTCTGTTTACAACTCAGTTCTGATGTTGTTTGGGAAAGTAAACCCAAAGTCAAACCACGGTGGAAACCAATGAGTAGGAAGCATACAGCTCAGCTGGAGGAGGTTTATAAAGAATACATAGAGACTTCGCCCCAAGAGAACCAGATTGCTGAACTTTCATGTGATTTTCAGGTTCGTTGAAAATTATGTTTACACTAAACTGCCAAATACAAAAGATGCAATGACTAACAAACAGAGAGCTCCATGTTCAACAGAAGAAATACTTGTTCCTTAGTTTGCTTAAATATACGTTTAATATATTCTTACCAGGTCACTCCATAAAATAAGCACTCCCCATGTGCTAACTAAATAAATGTGTGAAGAAATTCATTATCTGGTTACGCTTCTAAACTTAACTTGTGTAGATTTTATAATGACAATGATGAAGAGGAGAGGGAAAGTCATATAATATTTCATATTATTTCACGTGGTGGCTAAATCAAACTGAAAGTGACTTTGAATTTAGTATAAAAATAATGTCTTTGGTAAGAGTTTCAAAAAGTGTTTACTATCTCTCTAAAAAGGCTCTTCTGACCCCTAATGGTGTGGACATGAAACTTCTACAACCTTCTGAAGTACCAATAAGGAGAAATTATCTTCCTGCTATAAAAGTAGAGTATACTGTCTCAACTCATCAGAAATCTCTCAGACTTCAGATTTACAAGATCCAGGTACGTCACAATTTGACAAGATAGGTCCTCGTTGTTACACAAGTAGTACATAATTTGCTTATAAATTGCAGTTGATTCAATTATCATTAATTTGATTTACTTGTGTAACTCAAACCTTCAGAAAAGAGAAATATTGAATTAAATCATAGAATACTGCAAATGTTGGAAATCTGAAAACAGTGAATTAATTTTGTGTGGCACCGATGTATGGTGAAACTGTGCAAAATTGCATTTTTACCATACAGTATTCTGAAATTTGTTAGCAAAGTTCGAGGATCAAATTTGTTAGACATGAGAAAATCACGCAGCATTTGTGAAGAGAGCAAGGTAAAATTAGTGTTTCAAATTGTTAAAGAATTTAAGTTTGCTTAATTAGGATAACATAACACTTTTTTTATTCAATAATTTATCTTGGTTTTCATGAGCAGTGCCAAGAACAGAGTGTGGTATAGGTTAAAGATTGAGGTAACCAATTTATTACTTTACATTTTATAGTTGGTATAGGAAAGTTGCAATAATGATACATTCTTTTACTTCAGATTTCATAGTCTGTATTTTATGGGATTTCTACTAGTGATACAAATATGAAAGAGGAATACCCAAGATAACCCTATTCACTACCTTTCAATGTACTTGCTGATGAGAAGAAAATATACAAAATTCTGTATTGCTTTGAAAATTACAATGGGCATTTTATTGCTCATCTCCAATCCAGGCCAGCTGAAACTCAAATTGCCTTAGCTACTTTGAAACTTTAGTGAGTCCACCTTTTTTCTGTGCTTTCATTTTTGTGCTCTAACCATGCCTTGATAAAAAAAATTGCTCTTTTGGTCTCTAATAAACCACCTGATCCTATGGTATCCTTCCTAATGTCCTACAGGGGCATATGCCACAGAGATTCAAAGATGAAATTCTCTCTCTAGATAACTTAGCTTCTAAGCTCACCCCAACAACACCCCTCTCCACCCAATACATCCTTAAGTACCCTTTTTTCCTTCTTAAGAACCACCTTTTCCATTTAGTGCCATTCTAAAACACTTGGAGACTTTCCTTTGCATGAAGAAAGGATGCTATGTCAATGTGAATTATTGCAACAGCCCTTTTATAAATCTGTAGTTTGTTTCTATTGAGCTTTGAAGTCAGACCCACTGCCGATGCCAAGTAATTCTCACCTGATCCAGGTTCAACCACCCTGCTGAGGTTCTTTATACTAGGGAGAAAAGTAATTTGTAATACTTTTTCTGACCAAGCTGCTAACCAGTCAAAATGGGTAGAATTTTCTTGGGCCTGGGATTGTAGAGTGGGTGTGAAAGTAGGGGAGGAGCTGTGTTGGTACAGCTCCCTGATGCATTTTAGCCTCGGGGAAATTTTTCCAGGAATCCGGATCAGTTGCCCAAATCAGCGATGAGCAGCCAATTTGACTGAAGGTCCTAAATAGGGGTAATTTAGACGGCCCACCGGCATTTTCCCAACGGCAAGAGTGTCCTCCTGGAGGCCAATAGCTCCATGGAGAGACAACCTGGAGGACCATTGCAGGTTTCAACCCCATTCCATCCCCCAAAGAGAGGCCTGCTTCTAGCAAAGGCAGCAAAGGGTTTCCCTTCACTCTGACAGACCTGCACACTTAGGCTTTCTAAATTTATGTCTTTGAGAGTGCCTCCATTTTTATGCACCATTGCAATCTCCTACCTGTCTCAACCACTCCTGTTGGGACTGCCGTGTCTCTAGAGTTACCATTACGCTGATCAAGTGGCAGCATCAGGAACCCACCTGCTGTCCTTAATAGGACAGAGAGCAAGGCCTGCAGGAAAATAGCTCCTCTGGTCTGGTTCCTGACAAGCAGGGTCTCGGGATCCACATTAGGTCCTGACATCAGGGTCCCGAAGCCTGTGGGAAAAGCCAGTAAAATTAGGGAGAGCCATGGTGGATGAACTCACCAATCATCTGGGAATTTTCTGATGGTGAGTAAAGAAGCGGGCAGGCTTACTGCTACAAAGATGCAGGAATCCAATTTGAATATGCCACGGCCCTATTGAGGGCTATTTTACCAGGCTGTTAGCGGATCAATCTCACAATGAGTGGCGAAGCCCCAGCTTGAATGTAGGTGGCTTCCCAGCAGCAGCCTAGGGGGAGTGTTTTTTTCAGTTAAAGAAGGGGTGGCAAGTAGGGAAGGCAGCCCCAGTTCTGATGAAGAGTCATACGCACTCGAAACATTAACCCTGTCTTCCTCTCCACAGATGCTGTCAGATCTGTTGAGCTTTTCCAGCTATTTTTGTTTCTGTTTCAGCCCCAGCACTTTCCTTGGAGGCGTATCCTCTCCATCAACAGCGATTTGTTTTATTTTAAATTATCTTTGGCCTACCTGCTGTAAGCTGCAGGGCCTCTTCCTTCCTCAGCAGCGGCCAATGTTCCTGGCGGAGCTGCTGAGGTTGCTGAACCATGGGCTTTGAGAGCAACCCTTGTGACAGCTTATTCATGAGCTGCCACCTGTAAAATTAACAAGTGAGTTCCGCTGGCTGGCCATGCATGTTGTCAGCAAGGTTGCATGGCAATCAGAGAGGTCAGGTAAGGAGTGATCATTAGAGTCTGAACACAGGGGCATTAGTAGGTTTACCTGAGGGCCAGGGGAAGCACACCTGCTACTCCTGGTCCAAGTAGTTCTGGTAAGGTGCATACTCGTTGGATAAGGTGATTTTCATACCTTCAGCTGCCAGTTTTCCTGAGATTTGGGAAACTTGGACTCTATGCATTAAATTAGAAACACAACTAAGTTTGGAGGTATGCAGCCTCATTAAAATGTTTAAATTGGGATCCTATCTCTGGTGACCAGGTTAAAGCTTCCCCTTAAAACCAAAGATGGGCAGGTTAAGGTCGGGTTTCCCATTTTTGGAATATTAAACCCCTCATTTCCTGCAGGATTAGAATTATTCCCAGCATGTGTGTAAATAGCTGAAGATTTGGGGTCTATGAAGGAAGAAATAGAAACATGGAAGCAAAACGTTACAGGTTCCAGTGGCTCAAGGAGCCTGAAAAAAGCACAGGTTGAAACCAGGGGTATTCCCACCAGCACAATATTTTGATGGGGGTGACAATATCCCAACCAGCAACTCATTGGAACGCCTCCGTTTCAGACTTCTGTCATCTGCGGTTCATTGCTTTTTCTCCAATACTCTTGTGGTGCCCTAAGATAGGCTGCATTGCTGTTAAGTGGGCCTTTAATGTACTGTTATCTTCCAGAATTCCCAAGATTCTACAATGGTCCCCATGGATTGAAAGATGGAAAGCATAACCTCCTATTCAAGAAAGGACGGATAGAGAATAGAGAAAACTGGAAACTATAAACCAGTTAGCCTGACATCAGTAGAAGAGAAAATGCTGAAATCTATTACTGATGATATAAGAGGTTGTTTAGAAAAAAATCATTAATATGATTAGACAGAATCAATGTAGATTTATGGAAGGGAAATCACTTTTGACAAATCCTTCAGAGTTTTTGAGTTTGTAATAGCAGGGTAGATAAGGGGGAACCAGTTAAAGTAATGGGATGGATTTTGCAGTCCCGAAGTGCATCGAACCAGTTTTAAAAAAGACAAGCGGGACCCAGATCCAGAATTTCCATCCTCATTTCCAGCGCCAGCCATTTTCATCAGCGCATGAAAGGAGGCTGGTTTGGAGCTGAAATGCACGGTGAGGGTCTCAGCGTTAAGCGGAATGCTAAAGCAGTAGCAATTTTCAGGGCATTGTGCAAGCTCTAGAAGACTGTATAAACCATGCCACAGTGCAATCAGAAATATTTGAGAGGCCACTCAAAAGTGCAGGAAAGGTCCGAAAAGTGCGCAAATAAGGATTCTTTTACTGTACTTGAGCAGAAAAGCCTCATGGAAGATGCTTGATATGCACCAGGGAGAGGGGAGGAGACAGGACTGTGCTCTTTGAAAAATCAGGCTCTGGACAAAAATCTGCCAACATCAGGACATCAGTCCATTCAGACATGCTTGAAAATTCTCTACTACAAACAGGAACTCTGCCACTGGACATGGATGCAGCTCCCTCACACCTGCTATTCAGGCTGAGCAGCTGCACCAGCAGCTCCGTGTGCCGTAAGGAAAGATCCCCGGGCAGCAAGAGGCAAACTGCAGCAGCCAGAACAAAGGAGGAAGAGCCGAGAATACCCTGAGCACTGTGTGTACTGCAAAAGGCTCACCTACCTGGAGATGTCTAAGTGTCAGTGCAGGAGGAGACTTCAGCTGTTCAGAGAGATAGTGACCAACCTTTGTACCCTCTTTAATAATGACTTAGCCCTTAGAATAATTCATTGACAGACTCTGCTGGTAGCACTGAAGGTAGCCCTCAACATCTTCATCTTAGGTTCATTTCAGGGCTCTGCTGCTGACCTCTGTGGAATACGACGTCACAGGTGCCCTCTTCGCAAGGGTCACTGACTTCATCAGCTTCCTGATGGATGCGGCTTCACAAGTGCAGACGGCAAAGGGTTTTCTATCAATAGTTGGCTTCCCCCAGGTTCAGGGCGCCATAGACTGTACCCATGTAGCCATGAAGGCATCCACAGAAAAACTGGACATGCTCATTAACAGGAAGGGGTATCATTCCATCAACGTCCAGCTAGTCTGTGACCATATAAAGAACTTCTTGCACGTCAATGCATTCTTACCAGGAAGCTGCCATGACTCCTTTACACTCCACAACTCAAGGCTGCCTAACTCTTTTACCCCAACCCCATGTATACAGATGAATTCTGGGTTTTAAGGGCTACACCCTGAGTAAGTGCTTCTAACCCCATTGATGGATCCTCAATCCAAGCCCCAGCATCGTTGATACAATGAAAGTCACCTGCATACCAGGACACTCACTGAGCAGAACATAGACCCACTCAGAATGAGATTTCGATGCTTTGACCGCTTTCATGGAACCCTACAATACTCACCTGCTAGAGTCTCTTGAATGGGTGTTGTATGCTACATGCTGCACAACATGGCTGTGGTGCTCGTGGAGGCTGAGCATGAGGAAGGCCCAATATCATCAGAGACAGAAGATGCCAGAGGACTCAGTCAGATGTGACAGATGCACAGGGTGGCACTTCAGTCAAAGAAGATGAGTGTTTAATGGCATGGTTTACTGACAGTGGTGGCTAACACAAGGGGTACATGCCTTTCAACTTTTCCATTTCGATATGCTCAACAGCCTCTTTCAAGACCTGCAAAGCTGCTTGCTCATAAAGGATAAGCAGGCTGAGGTTTGAGGGTTCATCACCAGTCTACTATCTCTTCTGGCTGTTATTGTCTGTTATTCCCTTTAAGAACAATTATCATGAGATACAGTAAGTTCCAGATGCATTTGAGTTATTTTGAAACAAATGGAAAATTTTGTTTATCTCATTATAGGATTGAATTTTATTGCGAATGAACATATTAGTATCACAGATAACATTTAAATTATTAGATAACATCTATTATTTTTGAACTAAATAGCTGCTTTATTTTTGTTTTTATTTTCAGATTCAAAATCAACTTTCTGGAGCCATCTTTCCTTTTCCATTTTATCCAATTATTCCCCCTAAATCTATCACCATGGATTCAGGTTGGTTTTATATGATTAACTAGCTCAGCTATAAAGAAACTATTGCATGTGATATTTGCTGTAAATGGAATAAACAAATGTTTTCACGCTCATTTGGATAATCATTGGCATTTTGTGATTGTCCTATTAAATGATTATAAACTCTGCAGTTTATAACAATGTTTATAGTGTAAGTTGAGGTCAGCAAAACCCAGAACTACAGAAATTTCATTTATAATGAATTTATATTTTACTTGACTTCTTTAAGTGTAATTTTAAATTGTCTGCAGCACTGAGATGGGAATCCCGCAACCTTTTGAGCAAATAAAAATGAAATATAAACTTTTGATCAAAATAATATTTGGTGAATTTAATATTCAGATTAGAAATTAAAAGCAGTTCTAGAATTGAGTACTTCTTTAAAAAAAAAATCAATAAACAATTTTTACTTCATTTTTTATCTTTTGATAGCACCAAAACCATTTGCCGATGTCAGTATTGTCACAAGGTTTGCAGGACAGTCTGAAATATGTCGTTTCAGGTAAGTCATAAACATGAAATTGACCTTGTCAATGATCATATGGTCAGAAGTGGGAATGTTTGCTGATGATTGCATCATGTTCAGTACCATTCACAACTTCTCAGGTACTGAAGCAGTCCATGTCCATATGTAGCAAGACCTGGACAACATTCAGGCTTAGGCTGATAAGTAGCAAGTAATATTCGTGCCAGGCAATGACCATCTCCAACAAGAGAATCTAACCGTCACCCCTTGACATTCAATAGCCATCACCATCACTGAATCCCTCTCTATCAACATCCTGCAGGCTACTATTGGCCAGAAACTTAACTGGACCAGCCATATAAGTACTGTCACTATAAGAACAGGTCAGAGGCTGGAAATTCTGAGATGGGTAACTCGCCTCATTACTCCCAAAGCCCGTTCACGATCTACAAAACACAAATCAGCAGTGTGATGCCACTTGCCTAGATGAGTGTGGCTCCAACAACACTCAAGAAGCTTGACACTATCTAAGACAAAGAAATCTGCTTTAAAATCACCCTATCCAGCAGCTTAAACATTCATTCCCTCCACACCAACACCTATTGGAAGCAGTGTGCACTTTACACAAGCAACTCACCAATGATCCTTCAACAACACTTTACACTTAACAACACTTTACAAACCCGAAATCTTTATCACCTAGAAGGACAAGGGCAACAGACACATGAGAACACCCCCACCTTCAAGTTTGCCTCCAAGTCACACACTATCCTGATTTGGAACTATATTGCCACTGTTGCTAGATCAAAATTGTGGAACTCCCTTTCTAACAGTGCTTTAGGTGTACCTGCACTAAATGGATTGCAGTGGTTCAAGAAGGCAGCTCACCACCACCTTCTTGAGGGCAATTAGGGATGAGCAACAAATGCTGGCCTTGCTACTGACACTCACATTCCATGAAATAATTTAAAAATAAGAAATTTTCAAGCAAGCTATTAACAATATTATTCCTTGTAATCAATTCTGTTCCCTTGTACAAAATAATTTTGAATAAATCATTTGAAGACATTTTTGTACCAAGATAAAAAATAGAAATATGTTGAAGATTTTTTTTTCAGTTTAAAAACTAAACATCCTATAGGGAGGGGGACATGATGCTCTGACCTTGGATTTTTCTGTGATTACTACATGCTGCCCTGTGACTGCCAACATAAGCTTGAGGTTCCAGTAAAATGAGCTGTTCAGCACTGAAATAAAGACAAAGTGCTGGAAATACTCAAAAGGTCAAGCAACATCTGTGGAGAGATAAACAGAGTTAATGTTTCAGGTGGATGGCCTTTCATCAGAACTGGGAGAAGTTAGAGATGTAACATTACAATCTCTAATTAATATTACATCTCTAACTTCTCCCGATTCTGACGATAAGTCATCAGCCTGAAACATTAACTCTGTTTCTCTCCACAGATGCTGCCTGCCCTGCGGAGTATTTCCAGTATTTTCTTCTTTAATTTCAGTTTTCCGATAACTGTAGTATTCTGCTCTTTGATTTATTCAGAACTGAAACTGTTAACCAAGTTAGTAATAGAAACTATACACTGGAGCTTTTAGAAAGAAAGCAATTTTTAAAGTTCATTTTGCTAGGTGTTTTGAATGTACCAGTTAAAAAAAGAAACTGGATCAATTTGATGTAAAGAATTGTTAAAATTTAATTGAAGGTTACATTTCTATTTTAATGTTTTTTTTCTAAATGAGAAATACGGGAATAGGATTTTTATTATTTAAGTACACCCTGCAGTAATATGTGTTTTCTGTACATTTGCTTCCTAAAAACGGTAAAATCACTGGTTGGGATTCAGTTTATGGAAACTTTTTTATTTATAGCTATACAATATTGCATATTTTCTAAAATGATAGTTCAAAACTAAATGGTTACTACTATGACAATGATTTCACTAAGTCCTGCTTGAACCCCAGTTGCCTACACATGGAGATTCTTGTACTTTCCCATTTAGGAAGAAAAACTTTCATTTATATCGCATTTTTATTATCACTATTAGCATGTTTTGAAGACATCTCCGTGCACTTCACAACCACCTACCGCCAAATTGTTTTTGAAGTGAAGTTACTGTCATTATGGAGGCCAATTTGCTTGTCACAAAGCCCTGGCGACCTAAATGATTAAAAAAAATCAACATCTAACTTGTTTTTCAAAAGAACTGTCTGCACCACAGATAATATGGATTTTTACGTTCATTATCAGCATCAGACAGGATCTCCGCGGAACATTTCACCAGAAAGACAGTGCTTCCTACATTTCTGCTCATTCAGTGTCAGCCTAAAATACATATGCTTTTGTCCAGAAATGGGACTTGAACCTTTGGATTTTCTACTCTGAGTCAAGTGCATTACCAACTAAGACATGCTGTCAAGATCCTACAAAGACAAGGTGCACTGCCACAGGATTCTCTTAGTTTCCCATCCGGTAGTTCTCTCTTATAGGCCCAGGATAAGATCGTTTTACTTTCTGCTCTCAGGTCTCCTGACTCCCTTCAACCTACAATATGAATCCACACTATAACCCTTCAAACAGTAGTTCTTTTATTGGACAGCGACAAGAAGTTGTAAAACCTAGTACTGGGCCCGGTCCTTTCCAGCTTGATTCAAGGCTCCTACTCCTGTCTCAAGATGTCTGCTCCATTCTGATTATCCCAATTCTAGTTTCTTTCACTCAAGTGTGTCATCATAGCTCCTGAATTATTTCTCTTCTCAGTAAAGCATCACGTATCAGAGACTTCATAATGAAGGAGAGAAAAAGAATAATATAGAAGTAACAAAATAAGAAATAGGGGTGTGGCAATAAGAGAGAACCATACAGAGAAACGGAAAAAGGGATTGATGAACAGAGCCTCAGTCAAGCAGTGAAAAAGGACCTTTTTTTCAATCTTTGGCTTGAGCAACGCCATGAATGGTCAATATTTTAATTGTTACAATTACAAAAATATTTCAATCAGTTGCACATTGACATTAACTTGAAATTAATCTTAATTGAATTTCTGTCATAAAGATATGTTAAATATTTGTAACAGGTATTTTAAGGTTCTAATTCAAGAAATGGATCTGAAGTTGGATCTTGGTTTTCTTTATGCTGTGATGGATCTATTCGCCCAATCAACAGATGCAGATGCAGAGCAAAAGGTGGAAAACAACATATATAACCTAAGTATAAACAAACAAAAAGGATAGTATAAGTTGTATTTAGTTTAATGTCCTTTCCTTTCACTTCTCCAAGTTACTGGTAGTAGTTTCAAAATTTCCATTCGGATATGAATACATTTTCTTTGGCTGGTGAATGTGGGGTTGCAGATAAGGACTTATGGTACTTCTGATCCAACTAGCCAGTCAAAAACATAATGCATCTCAATCGCCACTCCTTTTGATACCATCCAATTCGTTTCCACGCTATCTGCTACCAAGGCAGTCATGAACAGTCCCACGCATTCACTTTTTAAAGAGGTTGGCAGCAAAATTAGACTCTGAAGTCCCTATGGGGTTGGTACCAAAATGGCGTCTGCATTCACTTCTGGAACAGCCTGTGCCACACACCATCTTAATGCAGATGCTAGCGTGGGTATTAGGAGCATGTAGTGAAAGGATGCAGAGTAGACAGATCAAGACGCAAGTCAGCGTGTTTGATGCCAGTGCTGCCATTTTAGGCCTCACCACTCTAGGAAACACCCTCTCTCTACCAAGCACAGCTGAATATGCATTCAGCAACAGGAAAGACCCCACCATCATCAGTGCTATTTAATGGAATCATCAACAACTTGCAAGTTAGTTGCTGTTTACCTTTAATTAGCTCTGTTTGGGTCTGTGGAAGTGCAGGGTGTTTTTCAGAATTGTTTCCAGCAAATGAAATCTGGAGGGAATAGTACTGCATATGGAGAAGGCCTTGATTATGACTACAAGGGCTGTCAGGGCAAACTGCTTGCTCCAAGTCATGCAGCTATAGCAGCAGTCCCCCTTGGCTGCAGCTTGAGAGGGAGAATCAGTAAATAGGACAACAAGTTGCATATCGAGGGAGGAGTGCAAAAAAGGCCTCTCATCAGAAGGTCTTATCCACCTAGTGTTTCTGGAGCACTTTTCATACCTCCAATTAAGCCAGGAGCAGTGTCTGTGTTGTCTGTGATTCATGAAGGAGGTGCTCTCTCTATACTTATCTTATGAAGCCAGGCCTGCAGCCACAGAGTAGGGCAAGTGTGCTGCTGCTAGTATAGTGAAGGTAAACATAGTGCTGAATTTCTTCACGCCTGGATCCGTCCAGGCTGGAGCATGTGACAGCTAACACACCCCCCAGTTGTCGTCATTGCTGCACCAGTGAGGTGACAAGAGGCTTGTTATGCCACAAGGGGACTTCATTGTGTCTTCTATGAACAGAGAGAAGCAGGTGGAGAGCATATGTGACTTTGCCAGGATAGCGAACTTCCTTGTGCGGCAGGGTGCCATCGACACAAGACTTTGCAAGAGCTGCATGTCAGTGTGAGGTATACCACAACCTCCAACATTGCCACTTGCTGAATTGCAATTGCTCTGTGACCACATTCATACATCATGCTGGTGAATGCCTGCTATCCTGGCAGCATTCATGATGTGTTCATCCTGAGTCAGTTCACTGTTCCATCAACCCACATCAAAGCTGAAGGTGACTGCTGGGTGAAAAGGGTCATAACAGCACAGATAAGAAATAGGCGCAGGAGTAGTCCATTTGGCCCCTGAAGCCTGCACTGTCATTAAATATGATTTTGACCGATTTGCCTCAACTCCACTCCACTTTCCTGCCCGCTCCCCATATTCCTTGATTCCCAGAGAGATTAAAAAAATCTATCAATCTCAGTCTTGAATGTACTCAACGATGAAGCATCCACAACTTTGTGAGGTAAAGAATTCCAGATTCACAATACTGTGAAGAAATTTGTCCTAATCTCGGCTGCCGAGGACACTTGGTGGCTTTGACGTCACAAACACTGCAACTACATGTGCATGAAGCCTTTTCTTTTCCAATTACTTTATTGGAAAATAAATTGGGCTGCTGATTGACTATCAATCATTTTGTACTACCACCCAAGATCAATTTAAGTACCCCCCAATGCCGCCTCCCTCCTTCCCTGCCCATGTGCAGTCACATACGAATTGACTGACTTCTTGCACACTCAACACAGTGGCTGCTGTTTTTACTGAGATGCATGTCCAGAACAGGTACGCGAAGACAGAAAACCCAGATGTACATGTTTTCAATTTTTTTTTCCAGGTTTCCCACCCGACAACTAGCCTGATTGATAGTTGGGCAGGGTAAATTGTGGCACAAGGCTGCAGTAGGCTCAGTGATGGTGGAGGGGAAAAAGATTGTGTGGGTTGGGGGAAGTTCGTGGATTGTGGAAGATGCAGGGGAATTGGGATTGGAAATCATGAAGGTGGGACTGATTACTAAACAAATTGCTCGCGGCCTAGAGCTGTGATTAAGTTGTGGGGAAATTGGGAGGAGATCATGGAGGTGGGGTGTTTTCACAAGGTGGGTAATTGAGCCTGGAGGAGGCACTCTTACTTCTCCTGGCCCAGAAGCAGAACTGGAAAAGCATTTCTCTTATGGATCCAGCCCTTCTCATCTCCTTTTGCCTAACAAATGTCCAAAGGTCAGAGAAATCTAGCCAACGGTACTTAGAAACCTTGTTAAAATGGCACACCGTTTCCTTGAAAAGGTTTCAACCAACAACCCACCTCCTGAGAGTGGATTGGTCACATGCTGCCTGACTTGCCTCAGATCAAACCAAAATTGGACAGCCTTGTAGTGGCTTGGGGTCAATTTGAAATTGTTACAATGTTAACTTCCCACCTGACCCAAACCTATCCATTTTGGTGATGCTCAAAGTGTCTGCAAGATGTTGTGGGTCAAATAAAAATCAGAACTCCCGGTTGGAAAGAAAGTAAAAGCAATGACAAATTACCACAATATTAGGAGCTTTAAAGTAAGGCAGTTCTAATTTACAAGTTCAAAATTTAAATATGACTTGTTTTAACATTGTTTTTTTAAGCTGGAATCATTCAAGGACGACCTTGAGTATATTCAAAAAGAGCTGTTGACTGAATCTGCCACAGACACCTCACCTGTCAGTCTATATGAGTATTTCCATATTTCTCCTATCAAAGTAAGTCGAAGTTTTAAGTAATTCACTAAAGTAATATAGGATTCTATTTGTTTAAGATATAATCAGATTTGAAAAATTAGTTCCTTATGTATGCACTACATAGCCTTGAAGGTTTATTTATCGGTTAAACTTTTTAATGGGCCAGATCCTCCGGTCAGCGGAGATGCTGAGGTGATTGCCACTGGCTGGGAAGAGAATTACGGCCCTACTTCCTTCCGTAGTTGCAGCCAGCTCTTCCTGTCCCAGCTGCAGCAGCAATTCCTCGGTACAGTCATTCACAGAGAGCAATGGTGAAGAGGAGCGGGGAGAGGCCATGTCCCTTTTTACCACACCAGCTGTCATTCAGGAAAGTTTTTAAAGGTCATATGGATTTTTGTGGGTTAGTGAGTGGAGAAGAGGTGTTGCAAGTGAGAGAGTGGGAAAGGGTGTTGAGGGAGTGAGTGTGGAGAGGATGTTGAGTGAGTGAGTGGCCAGCATTTTCCGGCATCTCCCACTGGCGGGATCTTCCGGACCCGCCAAAGTCAATGGCCTTTTGTGTGGCCTGCTGCATTTTCCGGCCCCGCCCCTGCCGCGATCGTAGGTGGGCGACTGGGTGAGGGGGATAGTGAGGGGGGAAGTGAGTAGATGGGTGACTTGTGGCTGGTGGGGGGGAGACTATGTGGGTGGGTGATGACTGGGGGAGGGGGTCTGCACGGGTGGGCGACTGGGGGAGGGAACACTGAGCAGATGGGCGACTGGAGGTGGGGGACACTGGGTGGACGACAGGGGGAGGGTGGCATTGATTGGGTGGGTGACTGGGGGAGGGGGACACTGAATGGGTGGGTGCCTGGGGGAGGGGGCGAGTGAGTGGGGGGCGGTGGGTTTGTGGGTGGGTGAGTGAGTGGGTGGACGATGGGGCAGGAGAGTGAGTGGGGGGGGAGGCCAGAGTGGATGGGCAACTGGGGAAGGGGGCGAGCGAGTGGGTGGGTGACTGGGTGAGATGGGGGTGGGTGCTGGTGAATGGGTGGTCGACTGGGCAAGAGGGCAGCTGGGGGAGGGGGTGACTGAGCAAGGGGGTGATTGGTTGGGCGGGGGGGGCAACTGGGGGAGGGGGTCACTGGGAAAGGGGGTGACTGGGTGAAGGGGCAAATGAGAGGATGGCAACCTGGGTATGGTGGTGAGTGCACGGGTGGACGATTGGGGACGGGGGGGCGAGTGCACGTTTGGGCAATTGGGGGAGGGGGCAAGTGCACGGGTGGGCAGGGGACAAGTGATTGAGGAGGCGACTGTGGGAGAGGATGGGGTAGTGATTGAGTAGGTGTTGTGGGGTTGGAAATCAGATCGGGGTGTTGTTGGGCGGTCAGATTGGGAGGTAGTGGTGAGGTGTGGTCCCTTGTTAATCAACGACCTAGGCCAGAAACTAATAGTTGGACAATATTGGGGTAAGTATCCAGGTAAGCACCTCACAACAGGCCCAAGGCTTTGACGCTGAGATCTGTATCAGAGGTGTTCTTGGAGGCCCTGCGGCGCAAATCTGTCTATTGGAAATTTAAACTTCCTATGCAATTACTGCACATGTACACGGGTCAGGACTTGCGCAGGGTCCCAATGCACGACAGTGGCGAACACCACGACATTCGCCACTGTTAGTATTGAAATATCCAGTCCATTGAGCTCTCAAAGGCACAGCTATGTGGTTGAGTCACACTGTGATTTGGTCAAACACAACTTTGCATACGTAACTTAGTGAACCAGATGTGCATTAATAAAAGATGTTGCACATTAGGGGAAAAAGACTGTGTGGTCAATTGTAACTTGAAGTTGCTGGGGATAGGTTGGTTAACAGGTGATATTGGCACTGGGAGGGAGAAACATGCCTTGGGATGGGGAGACTCCACAACTCATTACAGGTCCCAGGATAGCCCTCTTCCACCTCATGGCTTTCGAATTCCACATTTACATTTCAAAGTTACATTTTTAAATTTACCTTGGCCTCTGAGTGGTTTGTCTGCTGGGGTTGATGGTGACTAATCTGACAATTAATAGCACCATCCATAGTTTCAGAAAATACAGATATAAAGACAATGGGTAGAAGTTGAATTAGAGATAGATGCAACAATGACCAATTTCAGGGTTAATATTCTGCATCTAAAAAACATGTGAAAGATGTTGGGTGAATTTTAAAGCACCTTTGGTGACTGCCTAAAGCAGGTATGAGACCCTTTACAGATGTAAATGGCTTTTTTTTTAGGCACCCCCCCACCCGACCCGCAGGTAAGTTTAACATCACACCACTCAAAATTCTCAAACTAACATTGGGTGACCACCACCAAAGGTGAGTTTAGAAAAAATGTTATTTTAATAATCATAGCTGTGGAGCAGGAGTCCGGACCCCCCCGGTACAACAGTATCTCAACAGTACCTCCCTCTCGCCCGGATTGCCACTCCACCTATTAACTCCCAAGATTTACATCTAGTTTGATATCATCAAGGCAAGCAACCTGATATTCAAATCTTGAAATGGCAGTGTAGCCTGTAAAGGCATCAACCATTAACATTAATGAACTTCAGGCTGGCCTCAGGCCTCTCATTTTGGGCATGCTTTGTGGTCGTTTTGCTGTCTTCACAGTGAACCTGCACACCAATGAATTTATACCGAATGACTTTCCACAGTTTAAATGTTTTAGATTATTTTACAGGAAATAATTAAAAACCAGCAGTAATCATTAAATATTCAATCTACATAAGAATGAACAAGAATAAACCATACAGCCCCTGCTCCATCATTCAATAAGATCAAAGCTGTTCTGATCTTGACCTCAACTCCACTTGCCTCCTAGAACCCATAATCCTTGACTCTCCTATAGTTCAAGAATCTGTCTATCTCAACCTTGAGTATACTCAATTAATGACCCTCCACATCTCTCAGCTATAGCAAGACTGCCCTACTGTTCTACTCAATCCCCCATGAAATCAAGGCTAATATTTCATTTGCCTTCCTAATTAGTTGTACCTGCATGCAAACATTTTTTATTTCATGCTTGGGGACACCCAAATCCCTCTATACCACAGCATTTTGTAGTCTGTCTCTATTTTAATAATATTTTGCCTTTCTATTCTTTCCAGTAAAGTAGATAACCTCACATTTTCTCAGCATGCCTGTGATTTTTTTTCCAACTCTCTTAACTATTTATAGCCCTTGCCAGACACTGTGTCCACAAAACTTGCTCTGCCACCTATATTTGTACCTCCTGGAAATTTGGCTATGATACAGTCTGTCCCTTCATCCGAATCATTAATATAAGTGGTAAATAGTTGAGGCCTCGACACTGACCCCTGTGACACCCAACGAGTGACGGTTTGGCAACTGAAAATATGCCATTTATCCTGACTGTTTGTTTTCTGTTGGTTAGCTAACAGCTAATATATTACCCCCAGCACCATGAGCTCTTACGCTGTGCAGTAACCTTTTATTGAATGTCTTTTGGAAATCCCCAAATACACTACATCTACTGGCTCCCCTTTGTCCACCCTGCTCTTTACATCCTCAAAAACCTCTAATAAATTTGTCAAACGCAATTTTCCTTTCATAAAAATGCTTGATGGTATTAGGACATTTAGAAAATCATAATGCAAAAGGAAGAATTTTCCGCTCCCTTCTGCGGAAGGCACCATGGCGGGTGGGAATGGAAAATATAGCGGGAGCGTAAAACTCAGTTTACCGTTGGCATAAAAACAGGTTGCAATCGTCCGCCCCAGACCTCAGTGGTGGTGCGCATTTACTGCCACACTATGTCGAGAATGCCATATATATTTGAATCTCATGAATGCTCATTATAAAGGATACTCACCGGAATCACCCCCCCTCCCCGATGCTGGATCAACCAGCCTCACCGGTGTCCAATTAGACCGGTGTGTTTCACAACCACATATAAGTGACGTGCACCCAGAGACATGCACTTTTGTCGTGACTTGAAGGTTTGTTTGCATCGTGCAGCGCTCACGGCATCTCGGATTCCACGCCAGGCTTTGCAGGTGACACCTCATCACTTTCAGGGGGCTTTCAGAGGTAAGGCTCTATGTGCCAGACCAGCGGTAAGGCCAGGGTGGGTTGTAATGTGCTGCAGAGCGAGGGCTTGACTGGGTAGGGGAAGATGAGACAGAGGCAAGGGAAGGGGCTACAGGGCTAGGGCTGGACTGGGGGTTGGGGAGACTGGGGAAGGTTGCACTCAGACACATGACTGAGGGGGCATTGGCGGGTTGTGGGGGGGGTGGTGCATCCTCTGGGCCACAATGATTAGAGTCTTTTACAGAAGGATATAAGCAAGTTGGGGCCAGAATGGGAGGGTCGCAGGTAGTTTAGCAGCATTCGATGGTCTCATGGGGATGGTGTCTCCGCATGTCACTGTGCAATGGGCCTCAAGATGGGGAGGGGTAAGGTCCACATGGGGCATAGACACATCCACTTCAAATTATTCAGGGGGTCATACAGGGATATCCACCACCATCAGAATGGGATTAAGGATTACAGGAGGAGGACTGAGGGTTTTTGGAGGGTGGGAATTCTGAACATTTATGCTCCTCCAGGATGATGGGAGGGGTTTCACAGTCACTCAGGGAGGGTCCAAATTGTTCTGGTAGTAATACAGCACCACCATCTTGAAACCTGAAGTGATGGCGCAGTAGAAATTAAAACTGAGAAATAACTCTGTTGGGGAGAGCACTGAGGGCCTCGAGGAGGAGTGCTGCACTGCGCTGGGGGGCCACCCAACTGAAATGTGCATTATCAAATGAAAGATGCACAGCTTGAGAAATATTAGGAGCCTTTCAATGGCAATTCAGAGAATCAGGAGACTTGAGCAATAAAGCTCATTCATGCGAGACTAATCCCAAATCCTGCCACTAATCGATCTCCTTGTGATAACCCTTTGTTCCAAGCGCCAAAATTCCCCAGAGCGATAACGAAGTCGAGAGCAAATGGACAATTGGACCAGCTGCAGATGCTTGTTAAAAGCAGCAGCTCAGAATCTTGGGCACTGGCAGGTTCACATATGAAAGCCCTTAGCCTCCCCTGAAATAGGTGGTAACACTGGTACCAAACCCTTGAACCCACATTCACTGACTCTTGATCGACAGAAATAACACCTTTGGAGGCTGATGCTCACTCATGTCGTCTTCTCATAGATCCTGCAGAGAGGTGACCTTCAGGAAGATGATTGCTGCCTGCATAATCACATACAGGCAGCTGAGAAGGCGAAGAAGTTTGCAACAATGGTGCTAGGCTCGCCAAAGGGAGGAGCTTCACCCTGATGAGCAAGGGACAGCAGGGCCCCTGCCGGACACAGACAATGAGGATCGTAGAAACATTGAGCGTAAGCGGCTCCCAGGACCGATGGTCTACAGAACACGCATAACTTTTCTGCAGATGCGTGAGAGACAGTGTCACCGATGCCTCTGCATGTCCAGGGATCTGGTGGCTCACATCTGCCAAATTCTCCAGGAGTTGATGTCACAGGGACTGAGAGGACATCCATTGCCAGTAACTCTGAAAGTTACCACCGCTCTTAACTTCTATGCGAGTGGCTCTTCCCAAGGCTCTACTGGAGACCTCTGCAGCATTTCTCAACCTTCCACACGCAAGTGCTTACAGGAGGTGACAGACGCCCTTTTTGTCAAGGCCCACTATTATGTGCACTTCTCTAGTGATCAAGCTTGATCTCTAGGATGCCAGAGCACTGGGCTTTGCTGCTATTTCCAGGTTCCCACAGGTGCAGGGTGCCATTGACTGTGCTCATGTGGCTCTAAAAGCTCCCTGGCAACAGGCACTCCAATATCTCAATATGAAAGGGTTCCAGTCACTCAATGTGCAGCTAGTCTGCGACCACAAGAAACCAATCATACAGGTTTGCATGAGATCACCATGATCCATCTCCAGCATTCTGTATAACCTCGATGGTGATACTGATAGGTGACACTTGTGCCAAGGCAGCCGAGGACATTCTGCAGATAGTAATCCATTTTGAGGTCACTCAGTCCCGTGTGTCACCTTCATCTCCATCACATTGAATCTGGCACACTCAGTCAGGGATATGGGCTTGCATTTAGCTGGACCTTTCAATGGAGGTGGAGCACCTCAGGATGACCATGTTCACTTGCCTGTCGGACATCAAAATGCCTCCTCTTGAACACAGTCTCTCTTAATGGCCAGCCCTGGCCCTTGTGAATTCGAAAATGCAAACACCATTGAGCCCTCAAGGTGACACTTCGTTGATAATAAAGAACACGCATCAGCTTCATTACATCCTCATTCCTAGCCCATTGTTGCCCTTAACATTGTCTTCTCATCAAGCTAAAATATGCACATTGAGAGCATAGTCAAAGGCTCCATAAATTGCAATACATTATAATTTGGATTTATCATCGCTGACCTCAGCAGATGTTTAGATGGGTGGATGCTAAGCAGAACATATGGCCCAGTGCTGCATCCCTACATTGTGACAAGAGCCTTGTGGACGCAATATAGAAAACTACAAGGTGAGAAATGCTCAGCTTTGAATTCCAGGACAATAATATGGCTACGATGGGCAGATCTCTGGCACAGTGAGGTGGGAAAGTGCTCACACTTATAGGTGAGCTTAGCAGGTGTACAATCGGAGAGTCAGCAATGTGCAAGACAGAAAGGAGTGAGAATGAGCTCTGAGTATATGCTCATAAATTGAAAGTCCTGCTGGATGACAGAGAGTACTTGGAGTTCCAGGAAATATTCCCCTTCTCCAGGCATTTCGACATCTATCCTTCTACACTACACATTCACCTTTCAAGAATGCAGATGACTGAACACCTCAGCCTCAATCTTAGACAGCCAAGAATGAACTTGACATGACCCAGCAAAACAAGTGAAAGAGGTGCCTTCACAAAAACACTACATTGAGGGTGAGGCATCACTGATGTCGGAAATGAGCTGCGAACGGACACACACTGTGGTAAGATGGATGCGCAAAACATCGAACAGAGGCACATGATAATAACAATTGGAGGGAGGGACCATGACGTAACACCTGATTGAATACAACACAGCTCAGCATAAAGAGGAGGCATGCGCAAGAGGAGATGTGAAATGGGTGCCATTCTGTTTACAGTGGTGAGAAGTATATACATGTGGTGAACACTTATGCCACCATTGTGCTCTTAATATTTCTTGATCTTCCTAACCCTACTGTTATGTCTTGGTGCATCCCCAACATCCACAGCAGAGGTGGAGACAGCCTGCTGACAGCTACACCCTGTTGTCTGTGATGATTTTGGTGCTTTGGTGGGCATCCACTGGAGGGTTGAGACCTGGAGGGCTCTGGCCTGCTTTGGGCCTCCTGACTTGCGGTAGGTGCACCCTCCTCGGCCTGTAGAGCTGGAGGTGATGGAGTCACAAGAAGAGGGGATTATGATTGGCTGGACATTCGCCTGGGTAGATGGTCAGGGATGTCCAGCAGCTGGTCCTCATCCCTATGAGTTTCTGAGGGCCTCCAGCCGACTCCTTGAGGAGAAGGGGCAGACTGGCTGAGATTGAGGCGCCCTAGCTCCCTCTCACATAGCCACAGCTGGATGCCACCAAAGCCTACATTGATGGAGTGCAACTCCTGCAGCAGCACAGGCGGTTTGGCCTGGACTGAGGTCTCCATGGCAGCCACCATCCTATAGTGCTGACCTCTGTGCTGGCATACCGGCGCTATAACCTCAGACTGAACGCGGACAGACTGCTCCATCGTCTGTTACAATCTGTGGAAAGCAGCTGACGACACTTGCTGATATTCTCCTGACTGTCACTGCAGTGCCACCAACTTAGTTGGTGGAAAAAACAAAAATTGCTGGAAAAACTCAGCAGGTCTGAAAGCATCTGTGGGGAGAAAGACAAAGTTAACATTTCAAGTCCAGGTGACTCTTCTTCAGAGTCATCTGGACTCGAAACGTTAACTCTGTCTTTCTCCCACAGATGCTGTCAGACCTGCTGAGTTTTTCCAGCGATTTTTGTTTTTGTTTCAGATTTCCAGTATCTACAGTATTTTGCTTTTATTTTATTTTGCTTAGTTGGAGGCTCGCTATCTGACTCAGACTCAGCAGGCCTCTGTGTGCTGGTGACCTTGGATGCCCCTGCCTCCGCCTGCTGTGGACCAGATTGTGTGCTGTGCTGTGCTGTGCTCACCAGTTGTGACCCCCAAGCCTGCTCTAGAACTAGGTTCCACCGAGGTGTGTGTCTCTGCGCTGGTGGAAGATGTGGAGCGCTGTGACGGGTCTTCTCCACAACTTTGTTCTACATCCTAATTCAAGGTGTCCTCAGGTCTTGAGGTGAGGGGCTGGCCCCTGGGGCACTTTCCAAAGCTGCCTATGAGAGTAGAGAAATTTGAAC
The DNA here is from genome assembly GCF_964194155.1 of Cetorhinus maximus. Classification (NCBI taxonomy): domain Eukaryota; kingdom Metazoa; phylum Chordata; class Chondrichthyes; order Lamniformes; family Cetorhinidae; genus Cetorhinus; species Cetorhinus maximus. Next base: position 99,072,978 of record NC_135880.1, read on the forward strand.
ATGGCAGACGATTCGAAAACAGAACAACGGACTCACAGAATCATTGAGGGATCAGCTGGTGCAGGATCTTCACATGGGTATGCACTGCCGACCTCACCATTGCCACATGATCGGTTCTGGTCCCCTCTGGCCAGCTGAATAGCTCACTCCTCAAGGGAGTAAGGGACTTTATTTCGGCCATGCTATCACAGGTCTGGGGCCTCTCCCTCCTATTGTAGGTGGGCTTGTCCTGCGTAAAGACAGATGGAGAGAATGTGAGCAGGACACATGCCAAGGCAGAGGATAAGGATGCCTGTTTTGTGTGGCTGTTGAGTGGAGCCGATCACATGTGAGCCCAGATGGAGATGTGAAGGTGTGTGTAAGAGAGTGAGTGGTGATGTCCCTTCAGCTGGCAGTGAGAGAGATCCCTGTGCAGTGTCATCCTGTGAATGTCTGGTGAGCTTGTGTGTATGAGTTGAGAGTGATGAGCTGGTTGACTTACCCTGGTGGAATGGATGAGATCATTCATCCTCTTTCTGCACTGGATGACTGACCTCTTCTGTGTGGTGTTGGCGCTCACCAGCATGGCCACTGCCTCCCTAGCCACAGTTGAGAGGTTTGTGGACCTCCTCCAGCCATCACTGGGGTACAGGACCTCCCGGCAGGCATTCACGGCATCAAAAGGCGACCCATCAAGGGGTTACTGAATTTGGGGGCAGCATGTTTTTTCCCTTTGGGGGCTATCTCAATTCTGGAGCATTCCTAGGCTGCAGACATTGAGAAAGCTGTGTGTGGGTGCAGTTTAAATATGGCAACCGGAGCAATGATCCACTGAGGTCACTGGGTGGACGAATCAGAGGCCACCTGCCGTGTGTTTCCTGCTGATGCATATTTAATGAGGCAGGAAGCATAAATACAGCATCCATTGCAGCAGACAGGAAAAACGGTGCTTTTCACGCCCACCACCGCACTTAGTGCGCGGAGGGAAAATCCTGCCCTAAGTTCTTAATGGGTTACAGCATTTTCCCAATGACATGTTAGGCTATCAGGCCTATAGTTTCTTGCTTTCTGTCTCCCTCCTTTCTCGAATAGAGGTATTACATTTGCGGTTTTCCAATCTGCTATGACCTTGCAGAATCTTGGGAATTTTGGAAGATTGCAACCAATTCATCCACTATCTCTGTAGCCACTTCTTTTAAGACATTAGGATGCAGACAGTCAGGTCCAGAGGACTTGTCAGCCTTTTGTCCCATAAGTTTGCTTAGTACTTTGCTTATATTGATATTGATTGTTGCAAGTTCTTCCCTCCCTTTTGCCACTTGAGTTTCTACAGTTATTGGGATTCTTCTACCATGAAGACAGATATAAAATACTTGTTCAAAGTCTCTGCCAATTTCTTGTTTCTCATTATTAATTTCCTGGTGTCCTTTAAGCGACCATTATTTAGCTACTCTTTTTTTCTTTTCATATATACTTATAGAAGCTCTTAATGTCTGTTTTTTTATATTTCTTGTTTACTCTCATAATCTATTTTCTCCCTTTTTTGGTCATTGTTTGTTTTATGAAATGTTTCCAATCTTCTGGCATGCCACTAATCTTGACCACATTGTATGCCTTTTCTTTCAATTTGATACATCTTCAGTTTCCTTAGTTAGCTATGGATGGTTCATCCTTCTTGTATTGTCTTTATTTCCCAATGTTACTACATCTTTGGGAATTATTAAATATCTCCTTAAATGTCTGCCACTTTTCATTTACTGTTTTACCTTTAATCTATTTTTGTAGTCCACTTTACCAACTCTGTCTTCACGGCTTGGTGATAACCTTTACTTTAAGACATTAGGTTCAGATCCAAGCTTCTTTATGTTATGATGGCTCTTGCCTAGAAGATCCTTTCTTATAAGATTATTAATTAATCCTGCCTATCACGCATTATCTTATCTAAAATAATCTGTTCCCTGGTTGGTCCCTTACTGCATTGTTCTAAGAAACTGTCCCAGATACACTCTCTGAGCTTCTTTTATTTCTCCTTTTGCACTGCCTAGGCCCTCATGCCAAAACCTAAATATTTTTAGTTTCTGTGTTTGAGACCACTCTTGGATAATACTGAGCATGCTTTATATTTCAGAGTATTTTCATTTGCTCTGATATCTAGATTAAATTTATGGTAAATCAGGGCAAACAAACAACCATTTTAGATACCCTTAGCTATTATCTTTTCACATGCCTCAAAGATCATCTTTTTGTTTTCTAGAAGCTGCGGAATAATGGTACCACTGGATCATATTTGAAGCTTCAATGACAAACTAATTTAAAGCTGTAAATAGAACAAATAAAGCAGGACCATAATATGTGTATTTACAATAGTTGCTACACCATGGCAGCTCTCTATATAAAACATAATAAATTTGCACCTCTTGTGCTAAAACTGTGATTATGATTTTTCAACTAATTGCACTTTTTATAATAATACTTCATACAGAAGGTGTCTCATTTATTCCTACCTTCAAGATAGCCTCTTGCAGAAAGACTTCAAAGCAAACCCATTGATTCAAACAGTGCAATAAACACTTTAAATCCTGGAACAAAATTAAAGAATTATCTACCAATCTAAATTTTTAGAACGAAATTTTAGAAAACTCAGGATTGCTTGGCATTGCAGGCAATCTGAGTGCCAAATCGACAAGTCAAAATGAAAATGATCCAAGATTGTCAATTATGTAGATTTTAAGTTCAGTTATCTGTAGGTCAGCTAAAGCTACATTTTCTGGCCCATTACTATTACTGTCAGAATTATTTGAATAGCATTTCCACATTCCAACATTGTTGCCAAGAATAGCATTAATTATCATTGTCTTGAACTAATGTTTATGTTCTTGTAGCTGCATTTGAGCTTCTCTATTAGTTCTGGAGGAGAAGAAAGTAGCAAACAGCAAGAAACCGAAGTGATCGCACTGCAGTCTCTGAACCTTTTGCTAAAAAGCATTGGAGCAACGCTCACCGATGTACAAGATGTTGTCTTCAAGTATGTGAATTACTTGTATGGTTTTATAAAATTTTTGGTGTACAACTCTGAAAAAATAATGACCCTTCTGAGGATTGCAATAATAGTGTTTATATACAAAAACAAAGAATGTATTCACTTGGTTCAGTGAAAACTCTCAGTGCCATGTCAACAAGTTGCAAATTCAAGCTGCACCCCCTAGAACTTGAGCATATAACCTAGGCTGACATTTTTGTACAGAACTGTGAGAAAGCTGTAATACTGGTAGTACCATCTTTCAGATCAGACATTAAATTGAAGCCCATCTACTTGTCAATATGGGTATAAAAAATCCATTGCATTTTTAAAAAAAGAATGGATAAGTCTGGGCTACCATTTGTCCCTCAGCCTAAAATGCCAAAAACAATGTAATTCATCATACTACTTTTTGAAACATATTGCAATATGCAAATTTGCTACTGTGATTTTCCAATGGAGCAATTTTGTGCATCCTTAAGTTGCTATTCTTTTATTTGTTCATGGGATGTGGGCATCTCTGGCATGGTCAACATTCATTGCCCATATCCAGATCTGATAGATGAATAGCTCTATTGTTTGTCATTCAAATAGAAATCAGTTTTGAAAATTTTATTTAATTTGTCTCAGGAAATCATGGTGCTGAAATTTTATCTGCACGCATGCTAGCTAAAGTAGCATGAGTTCATCGGGCCATGTTTGTCTATTAAATAGAACTACTGACCTTTGATAATCTGGAAAGTTATTTGTTTCTGTGATAACTTTAGGCAACCCCATTGTTAAATAGCTAAAGTGCTGTAGATTCCACTATTTCATCTTGTTATCTAATTATTTGAATTAAAGTGAATAATGTGCTAAAGGTTTCTCTTTTCATACTTATCTAAAAGCTAGCTATGTGGTTTAGTCTGCTTGATTTTACTGGCCACTGGAGTTTTAATCTGAATGCTATGTTGCAAGTGTATTGGCACTTCTGCCTTCTAACCTGGCCTCAAAATTATCATAGTTTGAAGATGTTAGGACTTATTGAGAGAGAAGTTAACAAAAGCATGTGGGATCCTAGACTTCAAAATGGAGGGTTTTTTTTGGTTCTGTTGAAGGGTCATGAGGACTCGAAACGTCAATTCTTTTCTTCTCCGCCGATGCTGCCAGACCTGCTGAGTTTTTCCAGGTAATTCTGTTTTTGTTTTGGATTTCCAGCAACCGCAGTAGTTTTTTGTTTTTATTTCAAAATGGAGGTATTAAGTAAAAAATAAAGTTATGCTGGACCTGTATAATGCTCTGGTTAGATCACAACTAGAGAATTGTGTCCACTTCTGGTCGTCACCACACTTTCGCAAGATGTGAAGATCCTTGAGAGAGTGCAGAGGATTTTTACCCAAATGGTTCCAGGAATGAGGGATTTTAGCTACAAGGTTAGTTTGGAGAAGCTGGGCTTGTTCTTCTTAGAACAAAGGAGATTGAGGTGAGATTTTATAGCAGGGTACAAGATCATAGGAAGTTTAGATGAGGTAAACAAAGAAAAGCTGTCCCCATTAGCTGATGGCACAAGGGCTAGGGGACACAGATTTAAGGTTTTGGGCAAGTGATGCAAGAGGATGTGTGAGAGAACTTTTTTTTTACAGAGCAAGTGATAATGATCTGGAACCCGTTGTTTACTGAAGTGGCCGATGCAGAGATGACGAATGATTTTTAAAGAAAATTGGATGGGCTCTTGAGGGAAATAAACATTATAGGGCTAGAGGGATAGAGCAATTGCTGTACAGAGAACTGGCATAGATTCAGTGGGCTGAGATAGCCAACTCCTGTGCCATAATGACTATGTGACACTCTGAATTTCCTGTTTCATTTTCTGTACTACTTTGGCACAGTTTCTTCCATGTTGACCAATTGGAAAGATTATTACAATTCATTTTTTTGATTTTTTGCCGTGTAGTACAATGTCCAGCGAACATTCATCCATCCTGTCCCTCAGTTCTTTCATGTGAACTCATTTTTTGATTTTTTTTTTCCCTATATTGTAATTTTCATCAGTTGTTTTCCAAAAGAATTGTAGGAGCAAAAGGGTGCAAAGTGATTCTATACTTTAATTTGAGGAATCTCCTTTTTATCTCCATATATTTTAATTTTCTTTTTAACCTAAAGGGCTTAGGTCTTGAGATGAGGCATATACTCAGGCTTAACAGAATCTTGTTGGGAAGATTCATAGCAAGTAGTCCAAGAAAATGCAAGACAAGTTGGAACAGTCGTACACACATAGGAACATACGAATTAGGAACCGGAGTAGGCCACTCAGCCCCTTGAGCCTGCTCCGCCATTCAATAAGATCATGGCTGATCTAATTGTAACCTGTCTACCCCGATAACCATTCACCCCCTTGTTTATCAAGAATCTATCTACCTCTGCCTTAAAAATATTCAAAGACTCTGCTTCCACTGCCATTTGAGGAAGGGATTTCCAAAGACTCACTACCCTCTAAGAGAAAGAAATTCTCCTCATCGCTGTCTTAAATGGGCAATGATAAACAGACCGTGACAGGAAGGGATAGAGTACAAAGCTAAGAGTACATCAGGTATGGCTAGAAGTTACAAAAATAATAAAAGGACCAAACTAAAAGCTGTGTATCTGAACGCACGTAGCATTCATAACAAAACAGATGGGAATTCTTTTTTATTGATTCATAAGATGTGGGCATCACAGGCAAGGCCTGCATTCGTTGCCCATCCCGAATTATCCTTAAGAAGGTGGTGGTGAGCTGCCTTCTTGAACCCCTGCAGGCAATGTGGTGTAGGTACACCCGCAGTGCTGTTAGGAGAGGAGTTCCAGGATTTTGACCCGGCCACAATGAAGGAGCAGTGATGTAGTTCCAAGTCTGAATGGTCTGTGACTTGATGGGGAACTTGCAGATGGTGGTCTTCCCATGCATCTGCTGTCCTTGTCCTTCTAGGTGGCAGAGGTTGCAGGTTTGGAAGGTGCGGTTGAAAGAGCCTTGGCGAGTTGCTGCAGTGCATGTTGTAGATGGTACACACTGCTGCCACTGTCCATTGGTGGTGAGGGAATTAATGTTTAAGGTTGTGAATTGAGTGCAAATCAAGCGGCCTGCTTTATCCTGGATGGTGCCGTGCTTCTTGAGTGTTATTGAAGCTGCACTCATTGAGGTAAGTGGAGAGTATTCCATCACACTCCTGACTTGTGCCTTGTAGATTGCCCCAGGGGCAGGATTGAATTGGGGAATCAGTATACCAGCTGGCAGTGTGAATTTAAGCACCAGCTACCTTGCTCCATTGGGGCCTAGCAATTCAGTCCTAAAGTAGTTTTATTTTACTTGGTTTATCAAAATAGTATCTGAGATGTATGCTTAAAATCCTGCGTGTCTGGGAAGCTGTGTATTTCCTCAAAAATAATTTAAGGGTTAATATGTGTTTTCAAATCTAGAAAGGGCATTCACTACCCAGAGAGATGAGCTAATTGTGAAAGGTTTTGAAGTTAGGGACTTGAGAACAAATTCTAGGCTGGCACTTCCATTGTAGTACTGAGGGAGTGCTGCACTACCAAAGGTGTTGTCTTTTTTCAGATCTAATCATTATAGATTTGTGTTACTTAACATTTACAAGGAACTACCACGTTAAAAATTATGGTGAAAAACAAATAAATCTTATGTCATTTTATTCAATTACTCTGTTCTTTGCAGGCTTGCATTTTTTGAAATCAAGTATCAGTTTTATACTACACAACAACTTCAGTGGGAGGTAATCCGCCATTATTCTAAGCAGGTATGTTCTATATTTGAAATGCAATTTTTAATAGTACTATTACTTCATAATCCCATTCTTCCCAGGACTGGTACTTATTCTGTTAACTTGTAAGTTCTTAAACGATTCTGTTTTGCTCCCTCTAGGCAATCAAACAATTGTATGTGCTTGTTCTTGGACTAGATGTCCTAGGCAACCCTTTTGGCTTAATCAGAGATTTATCAGAAGGAGTGGAAGCATTTTTCTATGAACCTTATCAGGTCAGATTGCATTCTACAAACTATTTCATACATGCATTATTCAGTAGGGACACTTTAGGTATAAGTAAATTTTTAAAAATTGCAACATGTACTGCTGTTTTTGCGTGCATATTTTTATAAACTTAAAAATAGCTGAAAGTTTTACTGAAATATTGAACAGTAAACTGCTAACTTTTTTATGACATTCATTCTCTAGAAGAGGATTCAATATTCAATCAATGATCAATGATGGCCAGAATTTTTCTGTCGGCGAGCTGGGGGCGGGGCCCGCTCGCTGACGCGAAAATAACACGGGATGAGGTCAGGAGGAACCCCCGATGTCATCCCGCCCCATTTAAATATTCAGGAAGGCGGGCGGACAGCGCAATCAGATGTCTGCCCGCCAACCTGTCAATGGCCAACTGAGGCCATTGACAGGATAATTAACCCAATTAAAGGCCCTGCCCATCCAACCTTAAGGCTGGCGAGCAGGCCAGGAGCCCCAGCGGGCTTCTGAAAAAACATGAAACCTCATCCACTGGCAAGATGAGGTTTCATGTCTGTTTTTAAAAACTTTAATAAACTTTGTGATATTTATTAACATGTCCCATCTCGTGTAATAATTCTTTTATTTTTCTATTTTTTAAGCTTATAAAACTTTCAGTGCTCTCCCTGAGACAGCATATGCGCGAAAGAGCGCACTTTGACAGTTGGGGAATCAAAAATGAACAACATTTTAAAGATTTTATAAAATAACTTCATCAAATTTTATATGGTTCGATGTGGATGATTGCATCGACATTATGGCCTTAACCTCTCAGCAAGGTTTCTGTTACTGCACCTTTCCCTTTAATGAAGCCTCCCTAGCTGGCTATAGCTTTCACCACTCAACCTCCCCAGACAGTGGTGTGGCTCTTATCACACCTTGGCCTGATCCCTTACTGCTCTAGCACTTTCTCCACCTTTGTTCCATCTGGGAGGAGTGTGAAGCAGGTCAAGATCACCAAAGTGAGAGCATAAATAAAACAAACTGTGGCTGGTGAGTATTGTAGCTTTGTTTCCCCTTCTCCAAAGTTAGGACGTTAGTCTAAGGAGCTGGAAAATTAAAAATTTCAATTTTTTTGTTTGCATTAAGTAAAGCATTTCAATTAACCTCCCTAAATTTAAGTAACAACAGAAGAAGAGAAACAAGTAGCTAGTGGGTCTTTTATTTTAGTAAGTTTTATTGCCTAATAGATATAGGAATGGCAGGGCAGTTCCAGCTCCTGGAGAGCACACTTTGTTCCATGACATGTCAGTTGAAGCAGCTTGAGCTCCAAGTTTCACAGCTTGGGCAGCAGCTGGCATCACTGCATTGAGGGCCTTATGGATAGTACATTTATAATGTGGTCACCCGCATCTTAGAGTATGCACGGAGAGAGGGAATGGATAACCACCAGGTTAAGAAGAAACAGGCAAATAGCGCAGGAGTCCTCTGAGTGTATCTCACTCTCCAACCAGTATTCAGTGCTGATTACTAATGAAAATGATAATTCATCTGGGGAGTGCAGCCACAGCCAAGTCCATGGCACCACGGTTGGCTCCACTGAACAGCGGGACACGAAGGCTGGAAGAGCGATTGTGATAGGGGATTCAATAGTCAGCGGAACAGATGGCCATTCTGTGGCCATAGATGTGAATCCAGGATGGTATGTTGACTTCTTGGTGCCAGTGTCAGTGATGTCACTGGTTGTAGAGCACACTGAGAGGGAGTAATCATGGTCCACGTCAGAACCAATGATGTAGGTAGAAAGAGTGATATGGTTCCCCAGTCAGAATTTAGGGAGGTGGGTAGGAAATTAACAAGCAGGACCTCAAAAGCAGTAATCTCCAAATTACTCCCAGTACCACACACAAGTGAGTGTAGAAATAGGAGGATGGAGCAGATGAATATGTGGCTGAAGAGATGGTGCAGGAGGGAGGCCTCTAGATTCTTGGAATATTGGGATCAATTCTGGGGAAGATAGAACTTGTGCAGGCTGGATGGGTTGCATCTAAACAGAGCCGGAACCAATTTCCTTGCGGGATGATTTGTTACTGCTATCGGGGAGAGTTTAAACTAACTGGGCAGGGGTGTGGGAACCAAGACGTAATACTAGAGAGGAATGCCAAGATGCATAAATATTGGGAGAGACAGACAATGCTTAAGTAGGAAATAGTGAGGTATTAGGTGGATTCCGTGTAAGAGGGAAAGCATTAAAGTCTAAATTAGGGTTACAGTGCTTGCATGTGAAAGCAGAGTGTGTTAAATAAAGTTGGTGATGTGCAGATAGCCCCATGGAAATATGACTTTGTGGCAATAATAGAGACCTGGCTCAAAGAAGGGCAGGACTGGGTATTAAATATCCTTGGATAAAAGGTGTTCAGGAAAGATAGGAAAGGAGGAGGATAGAAGTATCAATTAAGGAGAAAATTGCAGTGCTAGAGAAAGAAGATGTCCCAGAGGAGTCAAGGACAGAATCCAAATAGCTGGACGTAATGAACCAAAAAGGTGCAATTACATTACTTGGTGTAGTGTGTTCAGGAATATTTTCTACAGCAGTATGTTTCCAGTCCAATGAGAAAGGAGGCATTGCTGGACTTTGGTTTTTAGGGATGAGGTGGGCGAAGTAGATCAAGTGTAAGCAGGGGAACCTTTAGGGGACAATGAGTGTTGTATCGTAAGGTTTAGGTTGGCTATGAAAAAGGGCAAGGAGCAATCCAAAATAAGAATAATTAACTATGGGAAAGCCAAATTCATCGGCGTAAGAACAGATATAGCCCAGATAAATTGGAACCAAAAATTAGCAGGCAAAACTGTAACTGAACAGGGCTCACTTTAAAGAAGAGAGAGTTTGAGTACAGTCAAGGTATATTCCCACAAAGGAGAAAGATGGAGCAAACAGAAAAAGTGTGCTTATGACAGATGTCAGGTGGATAATACAATTGAGAACCAAGCCGAAAATAGAAGGTTCAGCGGGGAATTGAAAAAGCAAATAAGAGAAACAAAGGGAAAGTATAAGAAGAGATTGGCAGCCAACATAAAAGAGAATCCAAAAGTCTCCTATGGGCATATAAATAGTAAAAAGGTGGTAAAAGGGGGAGTGGTGCCGATTAGGGACAAAAAAGGGTATTTATGCATGGAGGCAGGGGACATAGTTCAGGTGCTAAATGAATACTTTGCATTGATATTCACCAAGGAAGAAAAAGCTGGCCAGGTTTTGGTGAAAGAGGTGTTCAGACACTTGAAGGGCTTAAAATTGATAAGGGGGATATCTTGGATAGGCTGTCTGTACTTAAAGTGGATAAGACACCAGGACAGATGAGAGACATCTAAGGATACTGAGTAGAAATTGCAGAGGCACTGGCTATAATTTTCCAATCTTCCTTGGTCTCAGAGGTGGTGCCAGAGGACTGGAGAATTACAAATATTACACTCTTGTTTAAAAAAAGATTTAAAGTTAAACCCAGCAACTACAGACCAATCAGTTTAACTTTGGTGATGGGGAAGCTTTTAAAATTAATATTATGGGGTGAAATTAATAGTCCCTTGGGCAAATGCGAGTTATTAAGGAAAGCCAACGTGGATTTGTTAAGGAAAAATCATGTTTAACTAACTTGCTTGAGGATTTTGAGTTAACTGAGGGTTGATGAGGGTAATGCTGTTGATGTAGTGCATATGGACTTCCAAAAGGCATTTAATAAGGTGTTGCACCACAGACTTGTGGGAAAAGTTATACCTCAGAATAAATGGGATAGTAGCAACATGAATATGAAATTGGCTGAGTGACAGGAAACAGAGAGTAGTGGTTAATGAAAGTTTTTTGGGCTGGAGGAGGTTTATGGTAGAGTTCCCCAGGGAGTGGAGTTGGGACACTGCTCTTCCTGATATATATTAATGACTTGGACCTTGCATACTGGGCACAATTTCAATATTTGCAGATGATATGAAATTTGGAAGTGTTGTGAACTCTGAGGAGGATAGTGTAAAGCTGCAAAAGGACATAGACAAGTTGGCAGAATGGGCAGACAAGTGGCAGATGAAGTTTAATACAGAGAAATGTGAAGTGATTCATTTTGGTAGGAAGAACACGGAGAGACAATACAAAATAAAGGGGGTGCAGGAGCAGAGGGACTTGTGTGTATATGTGCATGAGTTATTGAAGGTGGCTGGACAGGTTGCGCAAATGATTAATAAAGCATATGGCATCCTGGGCATTGAGTGCAAAAACAAGGAAGTTATGTTAAACCTGTACAAAATACTGGCTACAAAGCCACGAGGTATCAAAGAGGATGCTAAAAAGATTCACTAGAATGGTTCCAGGGATCAGTAATTTCAGTTACATAGAAAGAGTGGAGAAATTGAGACTGGTCTCTTGGAGGAGAGAAGGCGGAGAAGAGACTTGATAAAGGTATTCAAAATCATGAGCAGTCTGGACAGGATAGGGATAAAACTGTTCCCACTTGTGAAAGGATCGAGTATAAGAGGGCACAGATTTAAGGTAATTGGCAAAAGAAGCAATGGTGACTTGAGGAAAAGCTTTTTCACGCTGAGTGATTAGGATCTGGAATGCACTGCCTGAGAGTGTGGTGGAGGCAGGGTCACTTGAGGCTTTCAAAAGTGAATTAGATCATTATCTGAAAAGGAAAAATTTGCAGGACTACAGGGAGAAGACTAAGGAGTGGCACTAGGTGAATTGCTCCTCCAGAGGGACAGCACAGACATGATGGGCTAAATTACTTCCTTCTGTGCTGTAACCATTCTATGATTCTCTTGCCTCTGATTCAAAATCATCGCTCTCTACCACCCTCCCAAGTGCCTTCACTGCTTTACTCTTTTGCACTGGATGATTTCACACCCTCAGTGATTTCAACCTCCATCACAACTAATCATGCTCTCTCTCCTCCTCCCTAAATTTCTCCCTCCTTGTAAACACTTCCATGTTCACAGCCAGCGCCTTGACCTTCCCATCTCTAATAGCCTTTGTTACGATCTCCGCAGACTTTTAAAAAGGTATTTGAATTTCCAGTGACTGACTGAAAGGATCTCACAACAAGATTTCAAGTTTAAGACTTTTACTGTAGCAAACAAAATAATAGAAACTTTGATCAAACATTATTTTATAGGCCACTTATTCTCTGAACTACAGGTAAGTTTCCCCTTTTAATTTTTAAAACTACCAAAAATCCCCTGCCACGGTCATTCTTTACACTGTCCCTTAAGTAGATACTTTAGCCCAAAGCTACTCTCCACTCCTGATGGCCTGCTTCCTTTTTCCTTTACCAGCTGGGTAACTTCTAATCCCAGAACTGACTTTCATTGTGAGGGTTACACTGGAGATTTGCTCCCTCTAGCCAAACTAGTTGAATCTTCCAGCCTCTTTTAAATCCTCAACCTAAGCCCAAGCTCCCACCTACGTTCTGCCTGGTGGACAATAGGGTCAGCATCTTCTCTGCTTCAAGTGCAGGACTTATCTGCCTTTTATTTCCTGTTCTTGGCTCTAAGGTGGCAGCAGACTGACTTGTCTGTGAGGTTCAGTGATATCTTAGCAACCCTGTAACTCAATACTACAATATTCCTATGGACTTCACCCTTTCCAGAGCCCACCTCCATGGCAGTATGAATCAAATGAGCCTTGTATCCAGGTAGAGATGCTAATTAGCTATCCTCTAGAGCCCCAACTCCATTCTGTCTTGAAATTACGCAAAGTATAAGTGTTGATAAAACCTAAGCACTCCCTGTGAGATTTAGAGACTAACAATTTACCCACAGTCAGCTAAACTGTTTTTATAGTTATCTACAGGTGTGAATATTTAGCATCTTCTTCCTAGTAAGACAACCTGGACCCATTTAACAATCAGGCCACCCAGGCCTGTTACTGAGCAGAATTCAAAGCAGGTCACATGATCCCCTTCATTCCTTGGTTTTACCTTAAGTTGAGAGACAGTCCTAAAATATAACAATGTTTTTGTATTTATAACATCTTGCTAGTCCCATTGTATCAAGCACAGACAAGGTCATCCTGATCACGTCCTTGTATCACTCACCACCCAGATCCACCTTCCAAACACCAAGACTTCCTCCTGTATCCACGCCAGAAAAAAAATCTATCCCCAATTTATTTAAAACAGCCCTTCAAAAATCCTAACTGCCTAGCCTTTGGTCCTCCTTTCAGCACAACATTTCTGCTCACCTGCACCCTCACCTCCACGTTTGATGCCCTAGCCCCCAATAAAACTATTATTCACCCTCAGCTTGGCCCTCATCCTCCAATCTCTTATAACCAGGGCACAGAGTTGGAAGGATATGATGGTTTAGGCATCCACCACCAGATCTGGCTGGACCACATAAAGCACTATCAGGCCCTCCTGTTGTGTGTTGAAACTGTTTACTATTCCAGGATTATCCTGGAATGCAAAGATAACCCCTGACTTTTGTAGACTGTAAATTGTTGTCTTAAACCCCTATTGCCTGCCTGTTCCACCCTGAGCTCCAATAATAATTACAAGGAGCTCATTAATTTCTTTGTCACCAAGATTGAGACCATCCTATCAGCTGTTTCTAGCATGGCCCTCCCTTCCACTAACCCAAATGGCCAAACTTCCTCTAATACTCCCCTCACCCTAGCCCTAAACTCCCATTGTTCTCTAGTTCCTCTCCTTTTTCCCCTCACGCTGTTCCAAGCTCATTTTGTCCATGAGACTGTCCTTCTGCTCCCTTAATCCTATTCCCACTAAACTGCTGAACCAACTGAGAGCAGTCCCACCTAGCTGGACAACAGTGCAGATGAGTGGGAGCAAAATGGTGTGTCCCCGTCTTAGTCTACATGTTAGCCAATATTGTTAATGAATCTCTCTTTAAATCTGCCATCATCACCCTTCTCCTCAAAACAACAACCCTTCACCTCACCTTCCTTAAAAATACCTCCCCATCTCCAACCTCCCATCACTTTATTCATTCACGGGATGTGGGCATCGCTGGCTGGGCCAGCATTTATTGCCCATCCTCAGTTGCCCTTGAGAAGGTGGTGGTGAGCTGCTGCCTTGAACCGCAGCAGTCCATGTGGTATAGGTCCACCCACAGTGCTGTTAGGAAGGGAATTCCAGGATTTTGAACAAGCAACAGTGAAGGAACAGCGATATACTTCCAGGTCAGGATGGTGAGTGACTTGGAGGGGAACTTCCAGGTGGTGGTGTTCCCATCTATCTGCTGTCCTTGTCCTTCTAGATGGTAATGGTTGTGGGCTTGGAAGGTGCTGTCAAAGGAGCCTTGGTACACACTGCTGCTATTGTGCATCAGTGTTGGAGGGAGTGAATATTTGTGGATGTGGTGCCAATCAAGCGGGCCGCTTTGCCCTGAATGGTGTCAAGCATATTGAGTGCTGTGGGAGCTGCACTCATCCATGCAAATGGGGAGTATTCCATCACACTCCTGACTTGTGCCTTGTAGATGGTGGACAGGCTTTGGGGAGTCAGGATGTGAGTTATTTGTCACGGGATTCCTAGCCTCTGACCTGGTCTTGTAGCCATAGTATTTATATGGCTAGTCCAGTTCAATTTCTGGTCACTGGTAACCCCCAGGATGTTGATATGGGGGGATTCAGTGACGGTAATGCCATTGAACATCAAGAGGCAATGGTTGGATTCTCTCTTATTGGAGATGTTCATCACCTGACACTTGTGTGGTGGGAATGTTACTTGCCACTTGTCAGCCCAAGCCTGGATATTGTCCAGGTCTTGCTGCATTTGAACATGGACTACTTCAGTATCTGAGGAGTTGTGAATGGTGCTGAACATTGTGCAATCATCATCGAACATCCCCACTTCTGACCTTATGATGGAAGGAAAGTCATTGATGAAGCAGCTGAAGATGGTTGGGCTGAGGACACTATCCTGAGGAACTTCTGCAGTGATGTCCTGGAGCTGAGATGACTGACCTCCAACAACTTTGTGCTAGGTATGGATTGACAAAGGATATCCCTCTTCATTATCTCAACCTGCCAGTAGCCTTTGACATGGTTGACACACCATCTTGCTCCAACTGCTCTGTACTATTGTCCTTCGGGTGGGACTGCTCTCAGTTGGTTCAAATCTTATCTATCTAGCCAGAGTATGATTGGCAATTTCTTCTCTTCCCATTCCTGCACTGTTACTTCTGGTGTCTCCTTGGCCCTCTTCTTTTTGTCATCTACATGCTGTCCCTCAGCGATAACATCCATAAACATAACATGAGCACATGTATGCTGACAACTCCCAGCTCTATCTCACCATCACCTCTCTTGGCTTCTCTACTGTTGATGAATTAACAATGGTTTGGAAAGATGGAAGCCATTGTCTTTGGTCTCCATTACAAACTTTGTTTCCTAGCTACTGAATCCCACCCTCTCCCTGGCACCTGCCTGAGAGTAAACCAGACTGTTCGCATATTTAATCCCGAGATGAGTTTCTAACCATGTATTTGCGCCATCACCAAATCCGCCTATTTCCATCTCCGTAACGTCGTCAGCCTTCATGCTGCCTCAGCTCACCTGCTGCTGAAATCCTCATATTCATGCTTTTGCTATCTCAATACTTGACTATTCCAGTGCACTTCTGGCTGGTCTCCCACGTTCTGCTCTCATGAATTTGAGGTTATCCCAAACTTTGCTTCCTTTGTCCTAACCAGGTCCTGCTTGTTTATCAACCCTGTGCTCACTGGCCTTCATTGGATCCCGATTATGCAATGTCTTAACTTTAAAATCTTTATTCTTGTTTTTAAATCTTGCCATGTCCTCGCCCCTCCCTAACTCCATAATCTCCTACAACCCCAGAACCCACAGATATCTGCGTTCATCTGATTCTGGCCTCTTGAGCATCCCTGATTTAATTGCTTTGCCACTGGTGGCTGTGCCTTCGGTTGGCCCTAAACTTTGGAATTCCCTCTGTACACCTTTCAGCCTTTCTACCTCTCCCTCCTTTGAGACACTCCATAAAACCTACCTCTTTGACCAAGCTTTTGGTCACCTGACCTCCTTATGTGGCTTGGTGTCATGTTTCTATTTTAGATTGCTCCTGTATATTATGTTAAAGGTGCTGTATTAATGCACTTTTCATACCTCAATTATTTTAATATATATTAAAATCATTCTGAGCTATGAAACCAGTATTAATTCTTAAAAACTCAGATGCAGATTTTGACCATTTCAGGTCACAATAAGTTGGAAAAATAGACAAAACATAGGGAATCAAAAGCTCCAGTAGAAAGTGCATTAATATGCAGTCTTACTAAATGTAGCTCTTTCCCTATAGCTACTGCGGGCTGTAACTGCCAAGCTCCCCAGCGCCAGATTGGGTGGGGTGGGAGGGGGTGCAGTACCCCAGAGTTGTGCTGGGGAAATCTGTTGGAACTTCACAGGTAAGAGTCTGCATGGCAATTGCCCAGAAGTGCACACTTCCTCTGGGCAATTGCCCTGCGCTGGAAACTATCCGAAAATGCGATTTAAATCGCAAACTTCGGATGGTTCCGACAAGGTTACACCAGTAGCTACTCAGAAGAGATTTTAATTCTTCTAACTTCTGGGTAACTATTGTAAATACCTAGACTGAACCCCCCACAGGGGATTGCCCCTCCCAGATGGGACTTCTTCCCCTGCCATGGGCCCAACACTCAACCCCACCCCGTACCCAGCCCCACCGCAAGCTTGACCCACCACCCCCCTCCAACCTTTAACCCAGCCCCACACCCGCTTGGATCGCCCACACACAACCCCCCCCCCCCCCCCCCCCCCCATTTTGAGTGGGCGGGCCAATTAAGGCCTGCCCGACGGGAAGCGCTATGCACTTCCTGTGGGGAGGGGGGATGGATTCCCCAACTGTCAAAGTGCGCTCTTTGCGCACAAAAGAGCGCACTGCTCCCTGAGACTAAGTGCTGTTTCAGGGAGATTACTGACAGGTTAAAAAAACTCTAAAAATAGAAAAATAAAAACATTATTAACATGTCCCCCTCATATGACAATGTCACACGAGATGGGACATCTTAATAAGAAGCACTGGATGAGGTTTCATGTTTTATCAGAAGCCCTCTGGGGCTCCTGGCCTGCCCACCAACCTTAAGGTTGGACAGGCAGGGTCTTTAATGATCTTAATTATCCTGTCAATGGCCTTAATTGGCCATTGACAGGTCGGCAGGCGGACAGCTGATTTCGCTGTCTGCCTGCCTTCCCAAAAATTTAAATGGACCGGGATGACATCGGGGGTTCCTCCCGATGTCATCCCGCGTCATTTTCCTGTCGGCGAGCAGGCACCGCCCCCAAATCGCCAACAGGAAAATTCTGGCCTCTGAGTGGAGTATCAGTTGTACCTTTCACTTCTTTATTCCATCCCTACCAAATTATTTATCTTTCAGTTTGCAGCTCTGATGAAGAGAGAGATTCAAAATGTTAGCTTGTCTTTTCCCATTACAGATACCATTTGACTTGCGTGTATTTCCAACATTTTCTGATATCTCTATGTTTCTGCATATCATATATATATATATATATATATATATATAGCAGTTTTACTTTGTTTCATAGTATGTACCAATGTAATAGAATATGCAAATGTTTACCAAATGTTATTTTCAATTTTTAGGAAAGATCTTACTACTCATGATAACTATGATAGTTAAAATGTTCTTATTTTATTGGTTCATTGAACCATTGTTGTTAAACTGTATCCCCTTATGGATTCCTCTGCAATAAAATATTGCCCTATAAATACATGCAAGAACAGCCAAATTTAATATGCTCTTCAAATTCCTTTCCTTTCCCACTAAGAATCTCTTGGCTTATCTTCATTGTGTTGTCCCTTGAATTGTAAAGATTGGAACTTGTGTTTTCCTGAAACATGCAATGAAATAAATTAAATATAATTTTTACTTGAATGTAAAATCGTGACTTGATTATAGTAGCTTGCAATCACCTTCTGTCAGCTATAGTTGCCACCATGTGTCAAGCGAGTAACTATGTAAAATAGGTCATTAACCTTCACTTATAAATATAATAAAGAATAACACAGGAGTGTGTCATAAATTGGTATCAAGTTTCTCCATTTTGAAGGCATTAGTAGGTCACTCTGATAGTTTACAGTGTCATCTGACCCACATAAGTATATGTTTGTTACATGTTTCAATTTCTGTATATAATACTGCATGCCTGAGATCAGTGCTGAAAGAATGGTGCTTGCCATTCATTACGCTTGTTGCTGCCCAGACGTTTTGTGGGCCTTTGAGCAGCAACCTTTGGTTATTAGAGATCTTTTCATCTCTTAAGAGAATCTGTGACGTATGTGACCAAGCAATCAGGAGGAACTCAGCCAACAACTTCCTGATTTCCACCTTTAACTGCACCTGTGTAGACACTGGAAGTTGTTGTCTAATTTACTCCATAGTAATAGTGAACACTGATAGCCTCAGTTATTTTTAATACAAAATCAGGGACAAATAAGTTAGAATTTGTTAAATAATTTTAATTTATTTTTCCCTAGGGAGCAATTCAGGGACCTGAGGAGTTCATGGAAGGAATGGCCTTGGGTGTAAAGGCATTAGTGGGAGGTGCTGTTGGTATGTATTTGCACTTTCTGAAAGTAAACTGATTATATTTAATCGGTTAGTTTTGCAAGTGCTGGTTCCCTTGATAAAGGTATTAGTCTAAATTTTCAAAATGTTTATATTATGAGGCTATCTTTCTGTTCAGTTCTGTTGCCTTTCCTTGTTGCAGAATATTTCAAATTTAGCTATTTAACAATCCTTTAAACAATGAGTCAGTAATGAGAACAATGAGAACACCAAAGAACCAAAGTTTAGCTTTGGAGAATTGTTTTAGATGAGGGCTGTTCAGATATGGAAAGACCTTTTGGAGACAGTGGAAAGCAGAATACAAATACCTATTGAAAGAGAAATGGTTAAATATTTGAAAAATAAAATGTGAAGATTATAGGAACAGGGTAGGGAAATAGAACTAGATGGATAGCTTCATCAGAGCACTGAATGGCAACCTCCTGGACTACAAAATTATATACAATAAATTGCAATTATACCGTAGCTTAGTGGAAGAAAAATGTCCGGAGACGCTTCATAGAAGTGTAATCAGGAAAAAAATTGAAACAGGCCAAAGAAGGAGTTATTAGAAGGGTAATTAAAACTTGGTCGAAGAGCTATGATGTAAGGAGGGTATTAAAAGAAGAAAGAGGGATTTAGGGAGCAAATTCCAGAGCTTGAAGCCTAGGCAGCTAATGGCACGGCCACCAATGCTGGGGCAAAAGAAGTGAGGACACACAAGAGGTGATTCTAAATTGTGGAACAGGACTAAAGAATGGTCAGATTTTGGGTTTTTTTAAATTCCGCCCCCACCGCCCCCCAGTAAAAATCTGAGAAGAAAATAATTATTTCTATATTTTGTATTTTTGAGGAAAATTGTATAGACCAAAGTTTAGAACAAATAGCACTGAAGAAACACTAGTTAAAATGCTCGAGGGGTGAATTTTGTTGTTTTGTAAATAAACAATTCATTAGCATTTCTCAGTTATCAATGAGCACTTTGCACCAATGTACTTGGGAGTTTCTGTTTCTGTGCACTTGTAAAACAATCTGGCTGTCTTTCCCTTATTTCTGTTTTGAAAATAAAAACTACAAGGGCAATCTTTGATTAGGCTCAAGTTGAGCCTGCAAGTAAGAAGGCAGTTTGGAGTTTTTTATTAAAGAAAAGCTTGCATTTGATTAGAGCCCTTCATTACCTCAGGGTGGCACAAAGTGTTTTACAACCAATGAACTGCTTTTGAAGTGCAGTCACCTCTGTAATGCAAGTCAAGTAAGATAATCTTTTTGTTCTTTTGGTGTTCTTTAGTTACTGACTCATTGACCAGTTTTACTAATTTATCTTATCAACAACCCTCAATTTTGAACAGCTCCAACAGATGAGGGATAGCAAGTGCATTTCTATAATTCTTGGGTCATAGAGGTCATTGAGAAGGCTTGCGTTTGTTGCTTATCGCTAATTGCCCTTGAGACGGTAGTGATGGTAACATTGTGATTGTACTACTGGAGAAACATGGTTCCCACCTCTTTTTACCTGGTCCCACTTTTCCCAGGCAGCCACCAAATGGGCAAATGGTGTAAACCATTCGCTATTACCGTTTTTGTCAATTACAATAGTGTAATAAAAATCATATCAAGAACACAAGAAATAGGAGCGGGAGTAGACCATATGGCCTGTTGAGCCTACTCCGCCGTTCAATATCATGGTTGATCTTCAGCTACAGCTCCATTTTCCCGCCCGATCCCCATATCCCTTAATTCGCAGAGAGACCGAAAATCTTACACATATTCAATGATGGGTTCTCTAGTTCCAAAGATTCACAAGTCCTTGAGTGAAGTAATTTCTCCTCATCTCAATGCTAAATGGTTGGCCACTTATCCTGTGCCTGTACCTCTGTTTTAGACTCCGGGATCAGCGGAAGCAATCTATCAGCATCATCCCTATCAAGCCCCTTCAGAATTTCGCAGGTTTCAATAAGATCACCTTCAAAATTTCAGGGAATATAAGCCCAATTTAATCAGCCTCTCATCATAGGAAAACCCCTCATCCCAGGGATCAATTTAGTGAACCTTCACTGTACAGCCTCCAATGCAAGTATATCCTCCCTTTAATCTGGAGACCAAAACTGCACACAAATGTGGTCTCACCAAAACCCTCTACAATTGTAGCAAGACTTCTTTATTCTTGTACTCCAATCCCCCTGCAATAAAGGCCAATATCTGATTTGCCTTCCTAATTGCTTACTGCACCTGCATGCTAACTTACTGCGTTCCTTGCACACCCAAGTTTCACACCTTTTTTAGAAAAAATTCTAAAATATGTTAAACACAGACTATTTTTAGAAGTTCAAAACTCATTCTTAAATTAAACTTAACAAGATTTTTAAAATGAGGCCAAGCACTTGGTTTATTTAACTCATCTAGCTATGGAGATCTTTCATCTGCCACATCACAGTCTGGCTGCCTCTTAAGAGGTTCTAGGGCATTAATCTATGCATGTATCGCTGACAGTAGTGGCAGCCTGGACTCCTGCTAAGAGTAGAGAGCTTCTCCTTTCTCAGCTCACACCATTCCTCCAGCAGTGATAGCTTGTCCTGGAATGTGTAGCCTCCATCTTGATGTTCAGATCCTTATCCAGATTGAAGCAATGCTCCTTACAAGGATAAGCTGTCTTTAGCAGAACCATGTTTGTAGTAAAATTTTAGCCTAAAAGTAACTGCGGCTCAGTGAGTTTTAGGGCCTTGGTGAATCTACCCTCTGTACCTTGATGCTCATAGTTCTCGGGTGGGCTCAGGTGCCTGACGTGAACATTCACGTGTGTGGTCATGGTGTATCGGGATTTTACCTCATACTGTGATGTACCATTGTAGAGTGGGAATGGAAAGACAGAGAA
The DNA here is from genome assembly GCF_964194155.1 of Cetorhinus maximus. NCBI lineage: Eukaryota > Metazoa > Chordata > Chondrichthyes > Lamniformes > Cetorhinidae > Cetorhinus > Cetorhinus maximus. Next base: position 99,094,429 of record NC_135880.1, read on the forward strand.
CTAAAATTCCTTCTGTGCATTTAAACAGTTTTTGCTTACAGTGGCCACCACATATAGCAGGAAAATGGTGTTGACACCAGTGTACCTGCCTTAAATGATAAGGATTGTGATCAAAAAACCTTGATTAATAATCCAGACAGGGTGTTCAAATGCCACCATGGCAAAATTTGGTTGAAAGAAAATCTGGAAATAAAAAAACAGCACTTGTGAAACTGGCCATGACATTATTGGATTGCTGTTTTAAAAAACAAGTTGGTTCACTAATGTCACTCAAGCAAGGAAAGTGTCATCCTTATCCTTTCTGACCTAATATGGTGTGACTCCATGCCCTGACTAATGTGGTTGAGTCTTAACTGCCTTCTGTGGTTTAGAAAGTTTCTCAATTGTATCAAGTTGCTAGATGTGCAGCATGTTCAGTATCGCGTTGCTATTACAATTGCACTGATTTGAATTAAATCTGAACATAACTCTTACTCCATCTGTTCGTTTAGTAGGAAATAAAACATCTTAATAATTAATCATCATATTGTGACATTTTTTCTAGATAAAGGTGCTATATGAATGACTATTATTGTCGTTGCTGCTGTAGTGGTTGTTTTAATAGTACCTGGTACCGTCTTACTGGTTATTTTCTTGCTCCGCCTTCAAGGATATTAAAAAGATGCAAAGAGTTAAGAATGTAGGAACTTGAATAGGCCACGGAGCCCCTTAAATCTATTCCACCATTCAATGAGATTTTAGCTGAGTTGTAACCCAGCTGCATATACCGGTCTTTTCCGCATATTCTTTATATCTCTGGCTAACTAAAATCTGTCCATCTTAGATTTAAAATTAAAAATTGACCTAGAATCAACTGATATTTGCAGAAGAGTTCCAAATATATACCATCCTTTGAATGTAGAAGTGTTTACTAACTTCATTTCTGAACATCCTGACTTTAAGTTTTGAGCTATGTGCCCAAGTTGTAGGGCTGAATTTTCATCTGAGTGCAGAGGCGCATTTTGATGCACGAATGGTCACACTTTGATTTTCTTTGGAGGATATCCAGTTTTCCCCACTTCCCGAACCCACGTTGTATTTATATGCCTTTTTGACAGTTTGGGGATGCCTGTTGTGTGAAATGCATATCTTCCCCCGCTGATGTCGGGTTCCACAGTATAAGATGGGGATAAAATCTCTTTTCTTCACTGCCCGCCATTTTCGTTGGGTCCCCAGGCTTTTTGCATAATGAATAAATGTAGTTTCTTCTGTTGAGTCAGGAAGACATTTGCCAGACCAGGAAGATGTCATGAGTAAAGTGTAGCAACTTTCCTTTGTTTTTCTCTGCAACTTTTAAACCGCCAAACACTGCAGGCAAGCAAGTTGAGATTCTGGCAGGGAGGGGAAAGTGGAAGGAGGATTCCCTTTAAAGCCACATCCAGCACATTTGAACACTGGGAAGGAGTCCTGTACCTTCAAGCTCAGCCTCCTGAGTATTAAGAAAAGCACTTTTAAAATCTGCAACCTGGAATGGCAGCAGCCCCATCCCATAAAGCACAGGTGGAGCAGCAGCAGCAGCTTCAAATGCCTTGCTCGCAGCATATATGAGTCCAAAGCAGGGAGGTACCAGGATGCTGAATGCCTACAAGAAGGAGGCGTAGAATGCTTTGGCGGTGAGATGTCCTGGTTTTTCATTAAGTGTCCCGGTGTCCTGATAATTTGATCAAAATAGTTCAACTGTCCCAGTTTTCAGCTTTTCCCTCTTTACAGGAACCATATCAGAGATTTCATCAACACTTCATTATGTCATGCACTATTATATAGTGCTCCCCTTGTTGCATTGGAGGAGGTGGGGACAGACTGCTCAAGTTCCTGTCTGTATGGCAGTGAGTGTCGTGGCGGTCAGCTTCATTTGTGCAGGGTCCCGTTGGGTCACTGCGCTACCTGCATCACTCTGCAGGGGCAGCTGCCCTCACTTGGGCCCAACTAGCAGATGGAACATCTAGCTAAGGGGCCTGGGAACCAGAGGATGGTAAATTCCCTCCATGAGCATGGAAGTCTCACCACCTTCTTCTGAAATCTGAGCCTTTCTGGTGGTGTCTCAATGGCTGGATGGGCTGTGATGCTGGGGATGGGCTGTGATGCTGGAGCTCAGCTGGCATCCCTACTAGCCACCAATCTGTCATACTTAAGGTAGTCCTGTATGGTATAAGGGGATGCACGGAGAGGAGAATATGCTGGAATAACACGTAGACATGTGTAGCTGGGAATTTGGCTCACATGGGAATTCGGTGCAGAGGGGAAAAGAAGTGCTTTTTTTTCTACTTTGTTTTCAGTCTCCAGTAGTTGGTGAGTTTTCTTCCTTTGTCTCTAAGGTGGGAGGGTGCAACTTTCTGTTACTTTAGCTGTGTAAATGATGAACTAATTCACCAATTAGATAAATAAGGTTGGACAGAAATGGCATGGCTGGTGGTGTGCCATGACTGCAGCTTTGGGAGTCGGTGAAATGCGCTGCAGTCCTGGACAACCGTATATGCAACTTGCTCAACTTTGGCTTAATGTTACTGAGCTGGAGTCTGAGTCATGGACATTGTGGGGCATGCGGAAGGGGGAGATTTACCTGGATACTTTGTTCCAGGATGCAGTCACACCCCTTAGGTTAGGTAGAATAGAGCTAGTCAATGGACTGGGATAGGAGTGTGTGACTGAGTCAGGCAGATATGGGGAATCAGCATGTAGCAAGGGATGAGCCTCAGCCCCTGACTTTGTCCAACAGATACAAGGTGCTGGTTACCTTTCAGCACGAGGAGAAGAACTGCAAGGTGGATGAGCAGACTGACCATGGTATAGGATGTCATTAAGGTTGGGGGAGCAAAGAAGAATGTGATAGGGGGATAGATTCTCTACAGCAGCAACCAGGAGCTCCAAAGGTGGTGGTGTCTGCCTGGTGTGAAGTTTAAGGACGTCTCCTCGGGGCTGGAGAGCAACTTGGAATGGGCGATGGGGGAGGATCCACATTATTGTCCACATGTGAACCAACGACTTAGCAGAACATCACTCCTAGTTCTACCTAAGAGAATTTGAAGAGTTAGGGACCAAATTAAAATGCGGAATATCAAAGGTAATCATCTCTGGATTGTATGGTCTCTCAATCCCTCAGGAAACTCAGCTGGATGAGTACTTATCTACTACTGCAGGTCCAAATACTCAGTCCCAAAGGGGGATTCTGGAGGCTCTACTTCACTTGGCTGTGGGGCAACCCTGCCACTGCCCCCTCCTTTTCAGGCTGAACTCTGCACAAGCAAGGAGGGGGTGGGGGGGTGGTGGGGGGGTGGGGGTGGGGGGGTGCGGTGTTGGGGTGGGAGTAGGAATGCAGCTGATGGACCTGTGAGAGAAACCTAAGACTGAATGAATTGAGATCTTGCTCATCATTCCCCTCCTCCTCCCATTGACTTTCTTCTCCAGCCATCCCTGACATCTGGTGCTGACACCAGTCAACACCTCGCAGCCTGCACACCTTCCTAACTTGGGGTGAGGTATCCCCTTTAGTAGCCATCCTATCATCACCAGGTATTACCATCTGTCTTCCTCCATCCCCTGGCAGTAAATACACCCAGCTGTGCGCCTTTATGACGCCCACTGCCATGTGCACCTGGGAGAGGAGACTTGCCGTCACGCACTGCCCATCACTGTCAGTCATTCTTGTGATGGCCATTGCCCTCTCCTCCACAAGCTTAAGGTTTCAGGTTTGGGGCCCACATCTAGTCCTCGCCATCTCCCATAGGTTGTGGGCCTTCTCCTCCTGAAAGGCAAAAATGGAAACAGTAAAATGGAGGCTCACCAGGGCACAGTACTTGGAGATTCCTCCAAGGTGTCTCACATGTCCCTCCACCAGTTTCCTCTAAATTGTTTCCTCTTGACCATGGATATTTGCTCCTTATGCACTGCAGAGCATCATGCATACTATGTACACACAAGGCCAGCTATGCTACATGCATTGAGGCCAAGCTGCATGTGTTGGAGGAGCATCTTACTCACCGTACTGTTGTGCAGAAGGTCACTAATGCACTTACCCATTGGATCCAGGTTCTCTGGTGCTGTACCAAGGCATTGATCACCTCTGGTGATCTTGACCCAGGTTGCCTTAGCTGGGAGGCTTCCTGGGGTGGGCCTCGACCTCGTGCAGAAGGATCTCCAGGTCAAGCTTGACGATATAGTTCCAAGTCGGAATATTGTGTGACTTGGAGGGGAACTGGAGGGTGATGGTGTTTCCATGCATCTGCTGCCCTTGTAGAGGCTGTGAGTTTGGAAGGTGCTGTCAAAGGAGGCTTGACAAGTTGCTGCATTGCATTTCGTACATGGTACACATGTGCTTCATCAGTGGTGAAGGGAGTGAATACTTATATTGCTGAATGAGATGCCAATCAAGCATGCTGCTTTCTCTAGGACAGCGTTGAGCTTCTTGAGTGTTGTTGGAGCTGCACTCACCTAGGCAAGTGGAGAGGATTCCATCACACTCCTCACCTGTGTCTTGTAGATGGTGGACAGGCTTTGGGGAGTTAGGTGGTAAATTACTCACTGTATATTCCCAGCCTCTGGCCTGCTCTCGTAGCCACAGTATTTTTATAGCTGGTTCAGTTTCTGGTCACTGGTAACCCCCAGGATGTTGATAGTGGGCGATTCTGCGATGGTAATGCCAATGAATGTCGAGGGAAGATGATTAGATTCTCTCTTGTTGAACATAGTCATTGGCTGACACTTGTGTAGCACAAATGTTGCTTGTCATTATCAGCCCAAGTCTGAAAGTTGTCCAGGTCTTGCTGCATATGCACATGCAGCACTTCAATATCTGAGGAGCTGCATGGTGCTGAACATTGAGCAATCATGAGTAAACATCCCATTTCTGATCTTATGATGGAGGGAAGGTCATTGATGAAGCAATTGACAATGGTTGGGCTGAAGGCACTACCCTGAGGAACTCCTGCAGTGATGTCCTGGGACTGAGATGATTGGCCCCTTGCTTTGTGCTAGATATAACTCCGACCCGTGCAGAATTTTCTCCCTGATTCCCATTGACTTCAATTTTGCTAGGCTCCTTGCTTCCACACTTGCTCAAATTCTGCATTGTCAAGGGCAGTCACTCTCACCTCACCTCTTGAATTCAGTTCCTTTGTCCATGTTTGGACCAAGGCTACTATGAGGTCAGGAGCTCAGTGTTCCTGGCGAAACCTAAATTGAGGATCGGTGAACAGGTTATTGCTGTGCAAGTTCTGTTTGATAGCACTGTTGACGACACCTTCCATCACTTTGATTGAGAGTAGATTAATGGAGTGATCATTGGCCAGGTTGGATTTGTCTTGCTTTTTGTGGTAGGGCATGCTTGTGCAATTTTCCATGTTGTCGGGTAGATGCCAGTGTTGTGGGGTGTGGCTACTTCTGGAGCACAAGTCAGTACTAGAATGTTGTCACGGCCCATAGCCTTTGTTGTCTCCAGTGCCTTCAGCTATTTCTTGATATCACATGGAGTGAATCAAATTGGTTGAAGACTGGCACCTGTGATGCTTGGGATTTCAGGAGAAGGACAAGATGGATCATCCAATCAGCACTTCAGGCTGAAGATGATTACAAATGCTTCAGCCTTATCTTTTGCACTCACCTGCTGGTCTCCCCTATCATTGAGGATGTGGATGTTTGTGGCGCCTTCTCTTCCAGTTAGTTGTTTAATTGTCCACCACCATTCATAACTGGATGTGGCAGGACTGCCAAGCTTTGATCTGATCCATTGTTTGTAGAATTGCTTTGCTCTGTCTTACAATGCTGCCTATCATTGTATCATTGAAGACTTGGATATGTAGCTCTCTATCTCATTATCTAAGTTCTTAATTAAAAACAGTGAATAGTTGAGGTCTCAACCTATCTGGAGGGATACCCTATCATGTCATCCCAATTAGCGTACTCATCCATCAAGGGTCATATGGACTCGAAACGTTAACTCTGTTTCTCTCTCCACAGATGCTGCTAGACTTGCTGAGTTTTTCCAGCATTTTCTGTTTTTGCCTTGACAAATCCATTCTGGCTGTCTCTGATCAGCTGAAAATTAAGGCGTTGAGACGCTCCTTTTCCTTTAATGATGAACTAATTTTCTGACGATGGATGTTAGGCTAACTGCTATAACTTCCTGATTTTCCTCTCACCTTGCTCAAATTGCTGAGTGATATGCAATTGTCCAATCCACAGGAATGGTCCCTGAATTTAAAAAACTTTGAAAGATATAGTTAGCACCTGTGCAATGTTTTCACCGACTTCATTTAAAATCCTAGGATGGAAACCAATCAGCCCTGTGGATTTGTCACTCTTTAGTTCCATTATTTTCTTCATTGCTGTTATTTAGCTTATGTTAATATTGATGATTTTTTAATATTCATTCTTGAGATGGGAGCATTTCTGGCAAGGCCAGCTTTTATTGCCCATCCCTAATTATCCTTCAGAAGGTGGTGGTGAGCTGCCTTCTTGAACCACTGCAATCCATGTGGTGCAGGTTCACCCACATTGTTGCTAGGAAGGGAATTCCAGGTTTTGGTCCAGCAATGGTGATGGAATGTGGAAATAGTTTCATGTCAGGTTGGTGTGTGACTTGAAGAGGAATTTTCAGATAACAGTGTTCCCATGCGTTTGCTGCCCTTTTCTCCCAGGTGATAGAAGGGTACAGATTTGGAAGTTGCTGTTGAAGGACCCTTGGCGAGTTGCTGCAGTGATTTTTGTATGATTCACACTGCTGCCACTGTGTGTCAGTAGTCGAGGGAGTGAAAGTTTAAGGTTGCAATAAAGGGGGCTGCTTTATTTCCTTGAGTATTTTTGAAGCTGCACTCATCTAAGCAAATGGAGAGTCACACTCATGATTTATGCCTTGTAGATGGTAGACAGGCTTTTGGGAATCAGGAAGTGAGCTACTCAACATGAAATTCCCAGTCTGTGACCTGTTCTTGTAGTCACAGTATTTATATGGCTGGTCCAGTTCAGCTTCGGGTCAATGGTAACCCCCAGGATGTGGATTGTGGAGAATGTTGATATTTGTTTCCTTTGGATGTCCGGCATGCTACCCTCTTCCCCTAATGTAAATACTAACACAAAGTAATTACTCGACACATCTACCATTACTTTATTTTCATTGACAATATTACTGTTACCAGTTTGAGTGGCCCACATTGGTCCTGACCACCTTTTTCTGTCCTACATGAAAAAGACATGTGCATTTCTTTGACAGCCAGGATTGGAAGGTCCCGGAAGAAATGTACAGCAGCATCGGGCCAGGAGAATCTTTGAGCAGCAATCCTCTCGTTGCTGCTCGGAAGATTCAGGCCATTATATCTCTTGGGCAACTATCCAGGTAACTGCCATGGAACTGTCCGAAGTCTCATGCACTAGCTCAGAGTTGGAGGCATTCGCGTAGGGTCCCAGGGAGAAATAGAATTGTCCATTGGAAGTTTAAATTTCCCAGGCAATTCCCACTTAGGTCTGTGTGTCAAGACTTCCACAGGGTCCTGATGCATTTCTTCAGTCATATGTTCAGTCTCTAACAATCCAGACACCGGAAGATTTGGCCCAATGTCTTTTTCTTGTAGGACAGAAAAAGGTGGTCAGGACCAATGTGGGCCACTTGAAAACTGGTAACAGTAATATTGTCAATGAAAATAAAATAAAGGTGGATGTGTTGAGTGATTACTTTGTGTTAATATTTACATTAGGGGAAGAGAAAAGCATGCCAGATGTCCAAAGGAAACAAATATCAACATTCTCCACAATCAACATCCTGGGGTTACCATTGATCTGAAACTGAACTGGACCAGCCATATTAATACTGTGGCTACAAGAACAGGTCACAAACTGGGAATTTTGCTTCAAGTAACTCACTTCCTGATTCCCCAAAGCCTGTCTACCATCTACAAGGCACAAATCATGAGTGTGACTCTCCACTTGCTTGGATGAGTGCAACTCCAAAAATACCCAAGAAGTTCAATGCCATCCAAGACAAAGCAGCCCTCTTGATTGGCACTCCATGCAACCTTAAACATATGCTCCCTCTGACAGCCAGGATTGGAAGATCCCAGAAGAAATGCGCAGCAGTATCAGGTCAGGAGAATCTTTGAGCGCAGCACCAATTCGCTCATCACTGACACTGCTTGAAAGATTCAGGCCATCATATCTGGTTCAAATCACAGTGAAATACCATTATTACATCCACATTGCACAATTGTGTAGTTAGATATTGTGCAGTAAGGGCATACTTCTAAATATAAGATAATCAGACTGCTATTTGTTCCCTACAGAGCAGCAAATAAACACTTCACAACGAGTGTGGACAAATATGCAACAAATATCTGCATCTGTAGTAAAGTTTTACATATTATTATGCATGCACATAGTTCATACATTCATATGCTTTTTCTTCACCACCACTCAAGTCTTCCACTGAATTCTAGGAGGTTTCAGTGATAGTGTTGGGTTAGGGTTTTAAATTTTTCTTCACAGTAAATTGAAGAGTGAAGACTATCAAGATATATGTGAACTCAAGTTATCAGTTCTTAATAGAACACTAATGGGTGAATTTCCTTGGCGTTTCTTATAATTTTCTGCCATAAGTTTGCAGAAGAACTGGAAAAAATATTTTTTGAGTTCTGAAGAAGAGCCATATTGGACTCAAAACGTTAACTCTGTTTCTCTCTCCACAGGTGCTGCCAGACCTCCTGAGATTTTCCAGTACTTCTGGTTTTATATCAGATCTCCAGCATCTGCAGTATTTTGCTTTCATTTTTATATTTAATTCACTGCCATCTTTCTTCCAGGAATGCCTACCTTGAAGTTCTGCTCTTCTCTTTCACCTTGTTCGCTGTTTTGCATTGCTTTCATTACTTTCCATTTCCCTCCTGGTTTTGATTAAAGGTTTACCAAAACTCACTTTCACAGCCCAATCTCCTTCCTCAGAGACTGTCTCCAGCTACAACTTACCCCATATGGATTCCAACTGAAGTTTTATCCTTCATTTTCGAATCCACCCAAGATTACAGCTATCTCCGAGACATACAAAATTCCTCAGACTGCTGTTCTTGCAACATCCTGAGTTCCACACTGAGTGCCATGTGCACACGCTCAACCTCTCTGTCCAGCAGCATCAACTCACCCTATCTCAGAGCTGTCCTTGACCCCACTTTCATTTCATTCTTCATCGCTTACAATGCCTTAACAAAAAAACTTTTTCTCTTCCTTTCAGGTGTTAAGGAATGCAGCCTCCAACACCTTATTGGTAGCAACGCTCATCCGGATCCATCTTCCCCTTCCCTTTCCCTTCTCTCCGACCCCTTCCCAGCACAAGAAAAACAGTTCCAATGAATAGCCATATTGAACTTGAAACATTTACTCTGTTTCTCCCTTCACAGCTTCTGGCAGACCTGCTGAGTTTTTCCAGCACTTTCTGTTTTTATTTCAGATTCAAGCACTTTGCTTTCATTTGCACACTGTACTGTGTAAATTCTTGGAAGGTAAAATAAATTGGGGAGAATCTATGACAAACCCATTTAGTTTATAAAGAACAGGTGGATTTTTTTTCCATCAATTTAGTGACTGGTTTATTATTTTTGAAAACTTTTATGATTCCTTAAATTTGCAGTGTTTACAAACCTTGTGCATTGATTCTTTCCACATAGATAAAGTCAAGAATGTTGAAGAAATGTAATAATTATAAATGAATAAATTGCAGAACTGTTATCAGTCATAATGTTACTAATTCTAAACTGTTCCTGCAGGTGGTATTGCAGGCGCTGCTTCTAGAATAACCGGTGCAATGGCAAAAGGTGTAGCCGCTATAACGATGGACGAAGAGTACCAGCAGAGACGTAGGGAAGCCATGAACAAACAACCAAGTGGGATTAAGGAAGGCATTGCACGTGGAGGAAAAGGCTTAGTGTCGGTAAGATTTGCTAAATTACTTCCTCACCCCCCACAACACAGTGCATGATATAGAAACATAAGTATAAAGCAACAGGAGTAGGGCATTTTTAGCCCCTTGAAGCCTGTTCCACTATTTGATGAAATCATAGCTGACCTGTGACCTAACTGCATATACCTGCCTTTGTCCTTTATGCCTTTGGTTAACAAAAATCTCCAATTTAATTGAGCATTTAACTTAGAATCAGCTGCCACCAGCAGAAGAGTGTTCCAAACTTCTACCACCTTTTGTCTGTGGAAGTGTTTTCTAATTTCACCCCCGAAAGGCCTAGCTCTAACTTTTAGACTTGTCCCCATGTCCTTAACTCCACAAATATTGGAAATAGGATAGAAACAGAGAAACTATCAGTTCCCCTTAATATTTTGAAAAGATGAATTAAAATGCCCCTTAACCTTATACATTGCAGCGAGTGTGACCCTAGTTTTGTAATCCTTCCTCATTCTAAGTTAAAAGGCAGGTATATGCAGTTAAGTCACAGGTCAGCTATGATTTCATCAAATAGTGGAACAGGCTTCAAGGTGGTAGAAGTTTGGAACACTCTTCTGCTGGTGGCAGCTGATTCTAAGTTAAATGCTCAATTAAATTGGAGATTTTTGTTAACCAAAGGCATAAAGGACAAAGCCTTGGAATTCAGGTACCTTTCTGGCAAATCTACAAAAGCTGAAAGCAGACAAGTTGCACGTTACTCTGCAACCTTATTCGTAGAGACAAGAATAGGCATTCAGCTCTTCAAATCTATTCCATCGTTCAGTTAGATCCTGGATAATCATATTGTAATCCCATCTACCTACCTTGGTTCCATAATCTTTATATCCTTGGCTACAATAAGCCTACCGATCTCCATTTTGAAATTTGAAATTTATCTAGCTTCATTAGCTTTGTGGAGGTGAGATTTCCAAAGGAACACCTTGAAGGAGGAAAGAGAGTTTGAAGTGGAGAAATTTAGGGAAGGGAATTCCAGAGTGGAGAGCCTATGCAACTGAAGATACAGCTGCCAATAATGGAATGATAAAATTCAGGAATGCTCAAGAGGCCAGAATTGGCATAATACACAAATAGTGGGATTGTAGGTCTAAGGGAGATTACAGTGATAGGGCGAGGTGAGGACATGGGAGGGATTTAAAAACAATGAGAATTTTAAAATCAATGTGTTGCTTAAATAGGAGCCAGCGTAGATTACCAAGCAAAGGAGAGATGAGTGAGCAAGACTTAAACACTGCATATCTTGTTCCATTCTGAGCACCACATTTTAAGTGGAAAGTCTTGAAGAGAGTGCAGAAGTGACTATTAGAATGAGACCAGGAATGAGAGACTTCAATTATGTGGAGAAACTGAAGAAGTTGGGTTTGTTCTCCTTGAAGCAGAAAAGGTTTTGAGGAAATTTGATAGAGGTCATAGGAACAGGAGTAGGCTATTTAGCCTGTCAAGCCTGCTCTGCCATTCAGTTAGATTATGGCTGATCATCTATCTCAACAACACTTTTCCACGCTATCTCCATATTCCTTGATGTCATTCGCCTCCAGAAATCTATCGATTTCTTGAACAAGTTCAATGATTGAGCTTCCACAGCCCTCTTGGATTGAGAATTCCATAGATTCTTCATCCTCAGAGTGAAGAAATTCCTCCTCGTCTCAGTCTTAAATGGCCTACCGCTTATTCTGAGATTACGTCCCCTCACCAGCCAGGGGAAACATCCCATCTACATCCACCCTGTTGAGCCCTCTAAGAATTTTGTAAATTTCAATGAGATCACCTCTCATTCTTCGAAACTCTTAAAGAATACAGGCCCAGTTTCCTCGACCTCTCCTAAAAAGACAATCCTGCTGTCCCAGGGATTAATCTGGTAAACCTCCTTTGCACTTTTTCTATGGCAGGTATAAGGAGATCAAAACTGTACGCAGTACTCCAGGTGAGGTCTCACCAAGATTCCATACAATGCAGCAAGACATCTTTACCTCTGTACTCGAATCCCCTTGAACTGAAGGCCAACATACCAGTGCCTTCCTTATTGATTGTTGCACCTGCATCCTAATTTTTAGCGACTCATGAACAAGGACACGCAGGTTACTTTGGACACATAAACTTCCCAACCTCTCACCATTTAAGAAATATTCTGTTTTTCTGTTTTTTCTATCAAAATGGATAACTTCACACTTGTTCACATTATATTCCATCTGCCATGTTCTTGCCCATTCGCTTAGCCTGTCTCAGTCTGCTTGAAGCCTACTTGCATCTTCCTCACAACTTACATTCCCACTTAGTTGTCATCAGCAAATTTGGAAATATTACAATTTGTCCCCATATCCATATTATTTATATGGATTGTGAACAGCTGTGGCCCTAGCACTGCTCCTTATAGTGCCCCACTAGTAGCAGCCTGCCATCCTGAGAATGACCAGTTTATTCCTACTCTATTTTCTGTCTGTTAACCAATTCTCATTCCGTACTAGTATATTACCCCCAGTCCCATGCACACTAATTTTGTTTACTGACCTCCTGTGTGGGACCTTTCAAAAGCCTTCTTAAAATTCAAATACACCACATCCATTGGTTCCCCTTTGTCTGTGCTACAAATTACACCCTCAAAAAAAACTCCCTACAGGTTTGTCAAATATGATTTATCTTTCATAAATCCATGTTGACTCTGCTCAATCATGTCATTATTTTCCAGTGTCTAGTTATCACATCCTTCATAATAGATTCTAACATTTTGCCGACTACAGACGTCAAACTAACAGGTCTGTAGTTCTCCATTCTCCCTCTCCCTCCTTTCTTAAATTGGGTTTACATTAGGTCATGAGGTTTTGATTGAGTAAATAAGGAGAAGCTATTTCCAGTATCAGAAGAGCCAGTAACTAGAGGACACCGGTTTAAGGTAAATGGCAAAAGAACCACAGGTGGCATGAGGAAGCTTTTTTGCTACATGCTAAACTACTGTGATCAACTACTGTTATCTGGAGTATGTTACCTGCAAGGATGTGTTACCTGCAAGGATGATGGAAACAGATTTAACAATAATAATCAGGCCAGAATTTTCCAAGATTCGCACTAAGTGCGGTGGCAGGCATGAAAAAGATATTTTTCCCGCCAGCCGCAAGGACGGGCTTTTGCACCATATCGTCTGCTTCCCGCCTCATTAATTATGCAGCCACAAAAAACATACTGTGTCGCTGTCGGGCAGCCTCTGAATCACCTGCCGTTACCTTACCATTTCTTCACTCCGGGTGCTATATCTAAACTGCAGCCGCACACAGTTCAGGGCTTGCAGCCCAGAACTGCTCCAATGAAGACATGGCCCCGAAAGCCAAGAAGAGCTCAGCAACCCGTTCCTGGAATGCCTTTTGGAGTCCCGCCGTAATGCCCTCTATCCCTGTTTTGGCCACAAGAGGTTCAGCAATCTCACCACTCTGGCTTGGAAGGTGGTGGCAGTGGTGGTCAGTGCCAATGCTGCACAGAAGCAATTGGCCATCCAGTTCAGAAAGAGGATGAATGTTCTCAACTATGCCGCCTGGGTAAATCAAATATCTCATCACTCTAAACTCATGTACTCACAAGCCCAACACACATTCGTTGGCATCTCACTCACTGCCAGCTCAAGGGGCATCACCACTCACTCCCTCCCTCACACATGCCTTCCCATCTCCTCTGGAGACTGGCTCAGCCCTCGCCATCTTGAGGCCAGTTGCACAGATCAACATGTGCCCCCATACACACTATGGGATATCCCATTCTTTCCCAGTTCAGCCCTGGACCTGCAGCCACTTCCCTTGCCTGAGGCCCCTTCTCTCCCTTCCCCAAGCAAGCCATAGTCCTGCAGCCATTGAACAGCCACCCCCGCCTTATGGTTGGTCTGGCTAGTTGGAGACATCCCCATGAGCCCCACTCTAAGTGATGTGGTGCTGCCTGTGAAACCTGGCGCTGATAACTGTGAGTGTTGCCCAAAGCAAGGTAGGCAAACAAACCTCGAAGTCCCAAGTAAAGTGCAGCTCACCAACTGCACATCACTTATGTACCATTGTGAAACACGGCATGCAATCACTCCAGTGTGAGCTCAATCCAGTATGGGGGATGATTCTGGCTAGCAGGGCTTACAATGAGATTCTAATGTATTGAAATTAGCTTCCCAACATGCAGCAGCGGGAAATGCGGCCCACCATTGATGGGTGGACAATCGCAAACTGGTTTTATGACAACATGAAACTGATTTTTGTAATCTCCTGATATTTTCCACTCCTGCTTGTTACGATGCCCACTGCAAAGGGAGTGGAAAATCTTGGCTTCAGAAGAGAATAATAAATACTTGAAAGGAAAAAATTACAAGACTATGGGAGTACAGCAGGGAAATGGGATTAATTGCATTATTCTATTAAGATCCAGCGCAGGTACAATGGGCCGAATGTCCTCCTATGCTATATTTTTATGATTCTACCCAGAACATTCCTACACTGCTTTCTTACCCTTATTGACATCAGAATTAAAGAAGTAACCTGTCACAGCGTACTAATCATTTGCTCAGCAACATTACTCTAAATAAATCAGTTGTTCCAAGCTTTCCTTTTCCCATGGTCCTAGCTGTGGCTCCAATGTAGTCAGTTGAGGGTTAGTTGCTTATTTGTCGACCACCATTTATGAATGGCTGTGGTATGCAGATCTTCAACCTGACCCATTGTTTGTGAAATCACATAACTGTATAGAGTGCTATTTCCTCTGTTTAACACACTTATATTCTTGTGTTGTTGCTTCCATGGCACCTAATTTTCAAACATGCCTCATGCTGCTCCCACTATCCTTTTTCTACGTTGTTCATTAGATCAGAATTGGCCATCCAGATATGCTAGGCCTTAACTCTACAGATTGTGGTCGCATATAATTCTGCTCTTCTGGTATATAATGTCCCACAGAGACTCACAGATGGATGGATAGATATATTGGCGTTGCTGGGACTGTAGAGAAGAGAAAGATGAGAGGAGATTTGATAGAGATGCTCAGACTCATGAGGGGTCTGGACAGATTGGATTACAGAGAAACTGTTCCTATTGGTAGAAGGATTGAGAACCACAGGATATCGATTGAAGATGATTGTCAAAAGGACCAGAGACAGCACAAGGTTCAGGAATGGACTGCCTGAGTGTAAAAACAAAAAACTACTGTGGATGCTGGAAATCCAAAACAAAAACAGAATTACCTGGAAAAACTCAGCAGGTCTGGCAGCATCGGCGGAGAAGAAAAGAGTTGACGTTTCGAGTCCTCATGACCCTGCTCTGCTGAAGGGTCATGAGGACTCGAAACGTCAACTCTTTTCTTCTCCACTGATGCATCCAGACCTGCTGAGTTTTGCCTGAGTGTATGGTGGATTAAATCGTGGCTTTCATGATCTATCTGAAGATAAAAAATTACAGGGCTGTGGGAGAAAGGCAAGGGAATGGGACAAGCTGCAAAGCCCTTAGAGAGAGCCAGCATAGACACAACATACCGAATGGCATTCTTTTTGCTGTTACCATTCTATGTATAGTCAATTGGAACTGTTGGTGTTAATCTTCCCTTAGCACAGTGGTGATGTAACACAATGAACAGTATCCTTGGACTGAAGCCAGGAATCGCGTTTTGGGCCATTTAAAAGCATCAGGATCCCACCTCCTGCGCAGTGCCCACTAATGCTACTTTCATGGTAGGATGGTGGCGACAGGTTGGAGTCAGGGCTACCGCTAAGATGAAAAGGGGCAGGCGAATGCTGAAGTAGGCATGTTAAATGGCTTGCCCCAATCCACTGGGACATCAGCCCTGTTCTGTAGATGAGTGTGAGGCCCGCAACCATCACACCCCTACCCTCCCCCCTCAACTCCAGTGGCCCACTTCACCTGCCCATCATCCCCATTTTCCCCAATTCCCCTTCATGCCCCTATACCCCCATGCCCACTCACCCAGAATCCATTATGTACAGAACTCGGAGTCCAATAATAACTTTTGAGGTATTTGATATGCTCATAAAACTGTCAAAACAAACAACCCTATTCAGAAACCACTTCAAAAAAAATTATCTTGACAATTTTACGACCGCTAAATAGAATAAACAAAAACACAGCAACTTTCACGGCTGTATGAACAATTCCTGCTGGCCTGAAATATTAGTGGGGTTTGGAACTCAAGCAAGCATTCATAATAAAATTCCATTTCACAGCTGTGTCAACTGAACTTTCAGGGCTGAATACATTAATGCCTTTGAAGTCCTTGAAAGAGCTCAGCCATCTGTTCAAGCTTTAAAGCAGGGAAACAGATGTCTGACTTATTCAATAGAAAGATTAGGTCAAAGAGAACATTGACACAGTCAGATCTGAATATCAAAATTGTTCAATGCATAATGCGTCAGAAGACTTCCACTTTCCTAATGCTGGTCAATTCAATGGTCACTCATCTTTTAAGAACAAAGCCCTATCATAAATCACTGCATTAAAAAAATGTAACGTTTCATACAGTATTTCATTATGGCATGTGAAGTTGGCAAAAACTTTGAACTCTCCTGTCATAAGCCTCCAACTCCAAACTAAAGTTCTACCACTGTTGACAACACTACTCAGCTGGTGTGAACAACATATTCTTCAGAAGCCAGCCCAACTCCATCAAAATTACAGGGGGGTCTGAAATGCTTACGCAGTGGAGCCAGCAAGGTTGGGACAGCTGTAGGCTTGCTATCCACACCCTTATCCTGCACTGCTAAAAATTGCCAGTGACGGGAATAGGCATTGTGAAGCCCAGAATTCGGTCCTATCCATCATGTGTTTTGCCTCTGTTCTGCCATGGGCGGAGGCTTGAAAATCCAGCCCCTGATCCCCACATGAACTGTGCAGTGGGTATTCCAACAATATTATCATGAACAAACTCATCTGTGACAAGTAAATTGGTGAAGATTAGCACAAGTATATTGGTGTCTCATGTTGTTTCCTTCACCATCAGCTGCAAATCCTGTTTGGCAGTCTGGCAGTTACTACCAAGAAACTTTTCTTGGATATTGAAGTCCACCATGAAGGGCACTTGTTATCCTCAATACTTCCTCCAACTGGTGTTCGACATGTAGCATTGATTCATCAGCTAACTCCCAGAGTTATTTCACTTCCCCCACCTACCACTGTCCTGCCAGCTATGCTGGAACTGTCCTGCCTGGAGTATATTGGCTGAAAAATAAGATTCTATGCTAACCACTTTGACACTTGACTGTGGGACAGCTTTTCCATCTTTGGTACCATTTCCCAGTTTTTAGTAAATAGGGCAGTGCAGAGTGCACTGGGCTAGGTGTGCCTTTGCCGAGGTCACATGACAAGTGGTCCATCCAGTTTTAACATTATTATCTTTTGTAGGGGTTTTATGCAACTGAGTGGCTTGCTAGGGCATTTTAGAGGGTGGTTAAGAGCCAACCATATTTGTGTATAACTGTAACAATTGTAGATTTTATGAACCAGTAGGGTTTTTATGATAATGCATAGCCTCAGGGTTCCTTTTACTGATTCCAACTTTTTATATGCAGATTTATTTAAAAATTGAAATCAAAATTTCAAACTACCATGGTGGGATTTGAACTTGCATCCTTTCAATTATTAATTCAGATTTCTGGATTACCAGTTCAGTATATAAGTACTGCACTGTAATCTTCTACTACATAGATGGTTGCTGATTTTTTTTGGTTGCTTCTCACACAGTATAGTTTAGAGTTGTAAACTTTGTAATATTCAATAAAGGAAATATGTTTGGGTAATGTAATTTTTATGTAATGGTATTTTTTTCTTTATCTTCTTAGGGTTTTGTGAGTGGAATCACAGGAATAGTGACAAAGCCTATTAAAGGTAAAAGGAAAATTGTGATAATGCATCGAATTTTAAATATTCATAGTTATGAAAAAATAAAATTATTTTAATTTTGTAGGTGCACAGAAGGAAGGTGCAGCTGGTTTCTTTAAAGGCATTGGCAAAGGCTTGGTTGGAGCCGTGGCACGACCGACTGGAGGCATCATAGACCTAGCCAGCAGCACTTTTCAAGGGATAAAAAGGTAAAATATGGAGCAAAATCATATATATATGGGTGGAATCTTCTTCTCACACTATGGGTCCTGACAGCAGGACTGGAAGTGCATAACACTTCTTCTTGGAGAGGGAGCAGCTGGCTATAAGCAATCACATGGTGACCAGCCAATTAGATGTACAGAGGCATGGGCCCTGGCCAACCATGCAGTGAGGTCACGCAGGAAGTCGCCGGCCCTGCTGTTATCTGTGTTGAAGGTCCATGCGCCATGTTTGAATGGCAGTCAAATAGGCATCCACTCCCTGCCATCCAGCAGCATTAGTCTGGCTGTTTGTGAGGAGTTTATACTCCCTGGATCTGTTAACATTTGATCTCCTCACAAAATGCTGCTGTGCAAGAGATGATGCAGAAGCTGCTGTCTGGCTGGAACCTGGATGCATTGAGGGTGTCACTGGCCTGTCTGGCAAGTCACTATATTAGACTTGCCCTGCCTTCGGTGACCCTCAACCCACCCCTATCACCCTTGACCAACTATCACCCTGCAGCTTGTACCGTCATGATCAGTCAGCTCTCCCTGGCACACTGGAACTGCCCCCTGATACCCTTGACTTGCATCAGTCACCTTTGGCCTGCCAGTCAGCCTAACATCTGTCATTGGGAATGTTAGAGTCCATTATTAAGGAAGAAATAGCAGGATATTTAGAACAGGTTAATGCAATCAAACACAGCCAACGTGGTTTTGTGAAAGGGAAATCATGTTTGACAAATTTGCTAGAGTTCTTTGAGGATATAACAAGCAGAGTTGATAAAGGGGAACCAGTAGATGTAGTGTATTTGGATTTTCAAAAGGCATTCGATAAGGTGCCATATAAAAGTTTATTGTACAATGCTTATGGCATTGGGGGTAATGTATCAGCATGGATTGAGGATTAGTTAACACACAGAAGACAGAGTTGGGATTAATGGGTCTTTTTCAAGTTGGAAAGACGTAACTAGAGGAGTGCCACAGTGATCAGTCCTAGGGCCTCAATTATTTACTATCTATGTTAATGATTTGGAGGAGAGGGCAGAGTGTAATGTATCCAAATTTGCTGACGATACAAAAATAGGTGGGAAGGCATGTTGTGATGAGGACATATGGAATCTGCAAAGTAATATAGATAGGTTGAGCGAGTGGGCAAAAACTTGGCCGATGGAGTTTAGTGTAGGAAAGTGTGAGGTCACTTTGGTAGGAAGAATCAAAAGGCAAAACAAAAACAGAATTACCTGGAAAAACTCAGCAGGTCTGGCAGCATCGGTGGAGAAGAAATCAGTTAACGTTTCGAGTCTTCATGACCCTTCGGCAGAACGGATTTTGGCCTGTATTGCTGGGGGGTTGGAGTTTAAAAACAGGGAAGTCTTTTTATAACTATATAGGTGTTGATGAAGCCGCACCTGGAGTACTGTGTACAGTTTTGGTCCCTGTATTTAAGAAAGGAGATACTAGCACGAGAGGCAGTTCAAAAGAGATTCACTAGGCTGATTCCTGGGATGAAGGGGTTGACTTATCAAGAACAGCTAAACAGATTAGGCCTTTATTCATTAGAGTTAAGAAGAATGAGGGGTGATTTTATTGAAATGTACAAGATTCTGAGGGGACTTGACAGGGTAGATGTTGAGATGATGTTTCCACTAGTGGATGTTGAGAAGATGTTTCCACTAGTGGGGGATTCTCAAACTAGGGGACATAGTTACAGAATAAGAGGACACTCTTAACTGAGATGTAAAGGAATTTCTTCTCTGAGGGTAATGAATGTCTGGAATTCCCTACTCCAGAGAGTTGTGGAGGCTAGATCACTGAAAGTATTTAAAGAGGAGGTAGATAGCTTTTTGAAATATCAGGGAGTTGAGGGTTATGAGGAGCTGGCACAAGAGGAGTTGAGGCCTGGGGCAGATCAGCCATGATGTTATTGAATGGCAAGGCAGGCTTGAGGGGCCAAATGACCTACTCATGCTCCTATTTCTTATGTCCTGTTATCCTGAACTCTCAGGACCTCACCATTGACCTTCATGCTTGACCGACCATCTGTAAATATTGACTTTGCCTGCCTATTCTGGCTTCTTCCCTCTGTTCCCCACAAGCCACCACCCTCCCTCTGTTAGCCATGTCCCATTCCCCTTTCACAGCCACCTCCCTCCCTCCGTCGTCAGCCACGACCTGTTCCCCTTTCACAGCCATCACCCAATCTCAATGCATCAGTGCCTCCTCTCCCCCGTTGAACAAAGTTCCCCATGCAAGCAGCTCCTACTTAGTCCAAGTCCAGTAGAAAAACTCCCTCACTTGCTACACGCCACGTTTAACCAGTCATAAATCTGAAAACACGTACTTCTCGTTTACTGCATTCTTAATTCCAAAAGTAGAGTTTAATCTGGTGTAGTCGTGTTTTAATGAGCATGCACGATATGCTAATTAACAATAGGTTCTGCTGCTTGCTGTCGAGAAACATGATTTGACCTCAATCTACCACCAACTTAATAACCAACTTTTATTCCACTGTCGGAAAGCTGGTATTTTGCGTCCTCCTCAATTAAGAGCCCCCTGCATTGTTTCCTGTTCCCAGGAACTTCAGACGATTCCGGCCCTCATTTCAAAAGCATCCTGATTTCTTCACAGTTTTTGTCATGTTTATAATTTTTGATCTTTTTCTCATCGTGAAAAAGATTTGGGAATGAATGATGTATTTTCTTTATAAATCGTCAAAAAAGGTGATGTACAAAAACAAATAAGTCAGCCTACAAAAGGGATCTGGTTTATATTTTTCCTCAGTTTTAAAGGAAAGGTGAACGGGTGAAGGAATTGAGATTTGCTTTAACTGTTAACCTGTCTGTAAAACAGCTAGATGATATGCATCAGATGGTCTCTCACTAAGGCTGGGATTTTCCGGCCCCATCGCGGCCAGGACCCGCTGCAGGCGAGGCAGCGTCCCAGCCAGAAGTCCATTGACTTGCGGTGGGACCAGAAGGTCCTGGCGGCGGGCGGGTGCAGAAAATCCCACCCTAAGTGTTTTCAGTCTGCCTACTGAAAGATTTTACAAATGTGTATGAAAGCATGTCTAAGAACCAATATCCAATTCAGACCACAAGGGGGTACTATGGTTATACTCTTGGTAGCACTGATCATATAGTTAGATACTGGCAAGACAGACGCAAGATGCCAAGATTGTGCATACCTGATTCCGCTGAGCAAGTGTCAGAGGGGGATTGCATTGGTTGAAATATAGTGAAATTCATGGAAGTCTTCCCAAACCAAGTTTGAATTTAAGTGTTATGAAATACATCAGATATTCCTGCTGAAAGCCTTGCAGTGTTTAATTTTTTACAACTGTAAAATAGTCATTTGGTAGTATAGAACTCGAGTATTGCTGAAAAAAAGAGACGTCAAAGCGTTTCATCTTGCACTCATCAGGACACTTCGCAAGAATTCCAATATAAGGGGAAAACAACAATTTATAATATATGAGATGAGAATGCTGATTGGTTGGCAAGTGGACGATTGGTAGAGGCATTGCCATGGACAATATGAATGGAGAATGCACCAGTGATGGTGACTTAACTGCCAAGCATTGTTTGAAATTTAAACCAGACAGCTTGACCATGATTGGTCAAGGCATTGCCCTGAGGAATGAGTCAGCGAATGGTTGTCACTTTTTTTGTTTAGCTGAAAGGCGCAATTTGTGTACATATCCTCTGTCTGCAAAGAACAGGGCCATGTATTAATATGTGTAGCTTCCAGTACATGTAAATGCGCCACATAGCGAACCCGACTGACCTTATTAAATTGGTTGTCATTGTAATTCTGTCAGTACACTGAATTATTTTGCAAATGTTGTCCAATCGTGGAATCACATCTAATTTTTTTTTAATTTGTTCATAGGATGTGGGCATCACTAGCTAGGCTAGTAATTGCCCATCCCTAATTGCCCTTGTTCAGAGGGCATTTAAGAGTCAACCATATTGTTGTGGGTCTGGAGTCACATGTAGGCCACACCAGGTCAGCAGATTTCCTTCCCTAAAAGGGCAACCAGATGGGTTTTTGTGAGAATCGGCAATGGTTTCATGGTCATCGTCAGACTTTTAATTCCAGCTATTTATTGTTTCAAATTTCACCATCTGTCGTGGTGGGATTCGAACCCGGAATACTAGTCCAGAGACAATCCCACTATGCCACTGCCTCCCCATCTAATGTTGGACACTGTTTGGAATTTTGCAAGCACAGGCTGGTTGGGTACGGTCTGTACCTTGCCCATTGTGAACAGCGGCTGGGACATGCTGTTTGATACGATCCACCAGTCTTTGGAACATATGATCTACATACCTAGCATCACACAGGCACTGAAATTCACATCCCACATTACATTACTCATTTGTGTGTTAGACAAAGTGTCTTTTTGGCTTGACGGCAGCATCCTGTTAGTGGTGAATACCACTCGTGTTGCTACTGCATAGTCGCAGCGTGAAACATCTAGCTTCGTCTGTTGCGCAAATTCAACTTTGCTCATTTCAACTGTAAAATAGTCATATTATTCACATTAGTACTAGCACTATTTAGATCATGTATTCCAAGAATTTGGATAAGAATACACAAGGAACATCTTAGCTCATCTAGCCTGAGTAAACCTATGGTTCCCTCACCGCCTCACTCTCCATAGAAGTAGAGAGCTATTGCACAATTCAGCTACTTTACTTTACATGTTGATCACACTCTTCCTTCCAGTAGTCAGTCCTTAAGTTGCCTTTTACTATTTTGGGCATGTGCCCCAATGTCCTACTGTCACAGCCTAATTTGAAGTTGTTTACAAGATTTTTTTTCTATGCCACTTACTAGCTTACTCTCCCACAAAGGGTCGCCGTCCACTTCTTTGACTCTATTATGTAGCTTCGCTTGTTTTTCCCTGCTAAATCTGCATTTGCGAATTGTGCATAGACAAACAAACAAAGTTAATGCTAAACTATTTTGACCCCTTGACGACCTTGTAATCAGTATGACCCAAAGTAACCTTTCATCTCAGAAGTGTGAGCATTGTTTTTAATCAGTATTCACTCTGATTCACAAATATTTTACAAGAATGAAAATATCCATAAAGCCATTTATGTCATTGGTAAAATTCTAGTAGGTAAGCTTGTAACTCAAAACTTTGTTCAGAAGCTTTCTGCACATTTTTCAAACTTCATCCAAAGATTCAGGAAATCTGAAAAATAGCACTCTAACAATTTGCCACTATTTTCAGAATAAAGATCCAAATAATTTTGTAAAATAATGTAATTGGCTACTCTTTCCTATATAGCTATTTTTAAACTAGCATCATTTTAGTTGCCATTCTGGGGCACTGGCATCTGTGAGACAACATTTACACTTCTAAATCTGTCTCCCCATCTTGTTGTACACCCAGTTTTTCAAGGATCTGCATATCTGCCACTGGGATAAGGGAGCCAGATGTAGCAGTATAAATATTACACCCTTGAGATGAGCAGAGCTCATTTGATTATACTGATATCATCAAGTGTTGAAAGTTGAGAGAATGAAAAACTCAGCATAACCTACTTGCTTATTTATTGGTGTGATAATTTAAGTGGTTATATGAAACAACCCTGGGCCAGCCACAAAGAAGTTTTCTTCTGATTGCAGATTGAAATTGATGTAATTATAATTTACTGTTCACATATCCATGTTACGGATCACACACACACACGCCTGCATGGGTTCTCTCTTATGGTTCTTTGGAGATGAATAGAAGTTGGAAGCCTCTGGATTTCCAGATGAGGTTGTGGCCAAGTGTCTGTAGAGATGAATTTTTGCAGATGAAAACACATTAGACCCCCTTGCATGCTTGGAAGGACTGGTTGTTATGCAGGATTCTGTTCTTCTGGCTGGTTGAAAGGTCCCTCATGACCTAATGGTTTCCAGACTGACCTGTCTCTTGGAATAACAAGATTTCTTATCTGAAGCCATTCATTTGATTTGACCACGTGATCAATACTTCCATTGTCCACATAAGTTATTCAAAGTTAAAAACCATTGCTATACAAATGGGAGTTTAAATGGTGGCTGTTCACATCTGCTTGTGATGAACTGGTTTCTCTGCACCTTTCCTTGAAGATTGACTGGCTGGCAGAAAACAGAGGTATGCATAAGTGGATCTTTTTCTGATTGGCAGGATGTGACAAGTGGAGTCCCACAGGGGTCTGTACTGGGGCCTCAACTTTTTACAATTTATATCAATGACTTAGATGAGGGGAGCGAAGGCATGGTAGCTAAATTTGCAGATGACACAAAGATAGGTGGGAAAGTATGTTGTGAAGAAGATGTAAGGAAATTGCAGATGGATATAGAGAGGTTGACCGGGCAAAAATCTGGCAGATGGAGAATAATGTCAGAAAATGTGAAGTTGTTCACTTTGACAGAATAAAAAAGCTGAGTATTACTTAAACAGAGAACGGCTGCAGAATTCTGAGCCGCAGAGGGATCTAGGTGTTCTAGTGCATGAGTCCAAAAAGTTAGTATGCAGGTAAAGCAAGTAATTAAGAAGGCTAATGGAATGCTATCCTTTATTACAAGAGGGATTGAACATAAAAGAAAGGATGTTATGCTGCAGTTATACAGGGCATTAGTGAGAGCACATCTTGAATATTTTGTGCAGTTTTGGTCTCCTTATTTAAGGAAGGATGTAAATGCATTGGAGGTGGTTCAGAAGAGGTTTACTAGATTGATACCTGGAATGAGAGGGTTGTCTTATGAGGAAAGGTTAGACAGACTGGACTTGTTTCCACTGGAGTTTAGAAGAGTGAGGGGTAACTTGATTAAAGTATGAAAGATCCTGAACAGTATTGAGAAGGTGGATGTGGAAAAGATGTTTCCTCTGGTGCGTGAGTCCAGAACTAGAGGCACTGTTTTAAAATTAGGGGTCACTCTCTTTTAGGACAGAGATGAAGAGAATTTTTTTCTGAGGGTTGTGTGACTTTGGAACACACTGCCTCCGATGGCATTGGAGGTGGGGCCATTGAATATTTTTAAGGCAGAGGTAAATAGATTCTTAGGTAACGGAATCAAAAGTTAATCGGAGGTAGGTGGGAATGTGGAATTCAGATTCTACAAACAGATTAAACAGAATCTTATTGAATGACAGTGGGCTTAAGGGGCTGAATGGCCTGTCCTGCTCCTATTTCATATGATCGCATGAGCTCACAGACACTGCCTGGGAAGGTGCTATTGATTGAGTTTTTGTAAATACACAGAGATTGGGGCTGTAAATTCACAAGCCATGTTGTCTCCAGCATACCTATCAAGGGAGGGCACCCTACCCACTAAACTTTCTAGAGACTTGAGGCACTTCTTCATCTGTGCAGAAATTACAAAAGTCACCTGACTCTCTGCGGCCATGTTTGCAGCATTATCCACTTTTAAAATTCAAGTTGAAAAAGTCCACTGACCAGGGTGACCAATTCTCATGGAGATGGTTGAGGGACACTCTAGCATCAGTTAGAACAGGGGGTGGAGTGGTGCTAGGTTTGTCAGAGTGAGGGGATTGGGAGGACGAAGGGTGTTACTCAATAAGAGGTTGTGGTGGAAGAATTAATCCAGGCAGGTCTCTCGGTTAAAGCTGGTTTATTTCCAAGACAACTCCTCAGTGCTACTAACTTCCTAGTAGCTTCTACCCAAAGTGTTCCAGCCGTACCTTTTTATTCACACACGCACGCACGCACACTGTGATCCGGTCTAGGGCCACTGTCAGAACTCATGCCGCGCTGTCTGGGGTTCCACATCGTTACCTCGGTTTGCCAATTGATAGGCCATGTCTCCTGTCCTTCATCCTGCACATGTAGCCAATGTTTGTATGTACTAGTGGCCTTTCCTGCTCTCCCTGTGATGGTGGCACCCCTCCACACACTGGTCCCTTCTGGCATGTATGTTACCTTTGTTCCTACTTTGGGTAATTGCCCTTTTGGGTAATTGCCCTTTTGGATGAATAGCGTTGTCCTGTACCTCAGTATTACTTTGTTCATAGTCAGTCAACCCTGTATCTGCCATTGTCTGCTCCTCATAACTACTCAGTGTATGTGTGTGGGAAGTGCATGGTGCCTCCTCGCGTTCTATGTCCTGTTCAGAACCTGTAAAAGTATAGTCAGTACCAATTAACCGTGAAGAATGTACCCTAACAGTTTGATTGCCGTGTTGCACAATTTTACTTTCCCATCACTCCCTATAACTTTTCCAGTTCCTTTCCACTCTTTCTGGCCTTCCCTTTCATAATATACCATATCTCCTTGTCTAAACTGTATTCCTGATGGTCTTATGCGGTTCTGTAGGGCCTGCTGAATTTTCTCCAAAACCTCAGCCTTAATTAAAGCTTTTCTGCCCGCAAAGTGTTCAGATGAGCAGAAAAAGTGGAGCTAATGCTAGTCCCTTCTAGAGCAAGGGGAGCATCTGACAACACCGAAGGTAACTTCAGATTTCTTCCGTACATCGACTGATACGGACTGTACCCCCCACAACCATTTGCAGAGAGTTCTTTGCATGCACCACCCATGCTAGTGCCGTTTGCAGTTTACAACCTGATTGATCAGCTAATATATTTTATGTAACATGTCATCTACTACTGCATGGTTTCTTTCACAAAGACCATTACTAAACAGGCTCTCAGCTGCAGTGTGCATAACTATGATGTTTACATTTTCGCACATATCTCGAAATTCCTCATTGGCGAATTCCCCACCATATCCGTGAGGAACTTCATTGGTGTTCCTAATCCTGTTCCTACCCATTTCTCCATGACCTTATCGACAATGGTCCTTTTGTCTTTACTATGTATCACAGTGGATAGACTAAATCTGGTTGCCATATCTAAGAAGCGTAGTAAAAAAATACCCCTATCATTGTCCCAAACTTTCAAGTCCATTGCCACTGCATCGTTAAATTCCCTGGCTAGTGGCAAGCTCACAACAGGTTGCGGTGGTGTCCTGCGATATTTAAGGCAAATTCCACACTGAGCAGTGATGTGTTCAATAAGATCATCATATTCTTTATCGACCACTCCTGCATCTCGAAGCAGAGTCTTCAGTTTCTGTGGCGCCGGATGTGTAAACGATCTAATTTCCAAATGAACTTCTTTTTGTCCACCAAATTCTCATTCTCAGCAGTTAACAAAACTTCATGAACTTTGATGAGAAATCTCTGGCTTCCTTAGTGGCAAGCAATAATGGTCTGACCGTGTAAAATGGAGATCCACATTTTTCCCCAAACACGACTGCTCTATCATTCTTCATATCTCGCGTTATCTGAGCCTTCTTCATCGCAAATCGACACAAAAGCGGTATCTCATTAGAAACCACATTAGTACTGATAAACAGATTGCAAGGGAGTACCAGTTTGGAGGATGTTAATGTATTGTCACCTCCGAACCTGAAGCAGGTAGAGCTTTCATACTCCTTGACCTTCCGCCGGTCTGCCGCATGGAGAGCCTCCAGATAGCAGTCAAGCCAGTGCATGCTGCATACCATAGAAGTGCAACCACTGTCCAGAACTGCGCAGTTGAAGGAATCTACCATCAAGATACTTATCACTGGATTCAAACTGTGATCAATACAATTCCATTATGGCAGTCACCATCATCATTTTCAGTTTCAGATTAATCCGTCTCGTGGGTCACTTCAAAAACACGATTCCGTCGCTGTAGGCAGTTCATTGTGTAATGGTACTGGGAATCACACCAAAAATCATTCCCTGTGCATTTTTTGAGTTTAAACATCTACGATCACCATTCCAGACATGCTTTTTGTCCAGACTCTCAAATTGGCTAGGGTTACGACAATTTTCAGACCTCTTGTCATTAACCCCATCTTTGTATTGGAACCTTCACATATATTTGGTTGACCGTGAAATTCAGTCACTTTTGAATCCTCTATCCTTTGTTTTACAGCATAGTTGTTCGCATTTGCTAAAAAAGTGGCAGTTTCCCCAGAAATTCTTTTAGGGCAGCAGCCATTTGATTTATGAGGGGTTCTTTCCCCCAGAACTGAACCCCTGTTAGTACTAAAAGACCATCAACATGGGAAATGTGAGCACAGTCCAGTAATTCAAATGCCAATACCAATTCTGGAATTTCAAGTTCAAATCGCTGTAGTCTCCTGTACCATTTATCAAAATCCATGATATATTCTTCCATGGTCTGATCATCCAATTTCCTAAACCTATCAAAGATCATCCAAGCTTCATACGCTTCCAATAACTCATCCTCTTTGTAGAACTTATCCAAAAATTGTATCAGCCGGTTTAATCTCTCTTCATGATCCAAATCATCCACTTTCCACTCTGAAAATACTTTACTCCTTATCTTACTTTTGGCTGGTAACGATAACACCAAAGCCGTACCTTGCTTCTTCCGGGGTATAGCAGTAACCCGGGTCCACATTTCAACTTCAGCCTTCCATTGCTGATAAGGTTCAGAGTCAGAAAAAAATTGGTGGATAGTCAAAGCTTGCGATTTTGCACCATCCTTCTGCAACTTAAATTGTTAGCAACAGTACTTCTTTTCCCTGAGGACTGAGACAGAAAGCTTCATATACAGCAATCAATCAGCAAAGCTTAAAGTACATTCTCTGCTACCATGTTACTCCCAATAAGAGGTTGTGATGGAAGAATTAATCCAGGCAAGTCCCTTGGTTAAAGCTGGTTTGTTTCCGAGACAACTATTCAGTGCTACTAACTTCCTAGTAGCTTCCACCCAAAGTGTTCCAGCTGTACCTTTTTTATTCGGTTCAGTTGGGATAATTAATGCCCATCACCTGTTTAACTACCAATTGGTTTTAACAAGATGATTGCCATATTAACAAAGGGTGGATAAAATTAGGGGGAAAACAGCATCCCAACAGCATTTAACATGGGACAGTGGCCTCAAATACAGGACAATCGTATAAAATTAAGGATCGGTGTTTCCCTGACGTTGACTGCAGTCTGTACCTTGAAAGTTAGAAATATGAAATCCTTAGTGGGCATGACAATCCAATTCTTTTTAATATGAATTGGCTTTAAGATGGGTTTCACTATTGCAGAAATTTCTTGTAAGAAGGACAACAGTATATTACATTCATTATTGAAGTTTCTAAAGCAGCTTTCTTGCTGGTTCACCAAGTGAAGCATTAGATATACTTTTCACACTGTGTGTCAGTAGTGTTCAACCTAATATCTGTCCCTGCAAATTGCACTTTATACATGGAATGAATGCTGTCAGCCAGAAATTTAAATACACTAGGAGATTTTTTTTCACATTTAAAAATTGTATTTTTGTACATTATTTAGATGTTTCCTCCTTTTTGATAGAGCTACAGAAACATCAGAAGTTGTTGTGAGCCTTCGCCCACCTCGATTTATTCACGAAGATGGAGTAATTAGACCATATAGGTTGAGAGAGGGGATTGGCACGCAGATGTTACAGGTAATTGATTATAGTTACTTGGCTACATTACTGTACAAGGGCATTTTCTAATATTGAAAAGTAAACTTTGCATTTCTAAATTCTTTTTACATATGAGGATTTCTTAGAACAGTGTATGTTTCAGCACTGCTTGCTATATATACAATATGCACTCAGTATAACTGATATTGATGACAGTGTGCTTAGAGAATTTTTCCAATGAAAGGCGGCACAGAAAACTACAGTGAAACTAACCAGTTATTTTACTTCTTTCCTTCTTTACCATGCTTGCAGAAAGGAAAGGCCTGCAAAGAATGGAATAGGTTGACAATGACCATGCTGATGATTAATCTGATCAAATTGCTGTATACCATCAATGCATGCATTCATAACAGCCCAGTTGTCTACAGCCAATACCATCAGTGGTCCTGTTAGTGTCTTACTGTTCTATGATGTTTTTGTTTTTAGTTGAAAAGTTGCATACTGGAAAAAACATAGGGATAGACAGAGAAACGGACAGCATACCTGTATTCTTGAACATTTCCAACTAAAATGCATGCAAGTTACACAAATCAAAGAAGGCTAAGAAGAGAATTTTGCAGAACATATTCTTAGTGTAGGACATTGTTCCCTTGGTGTTTGTTTACTCTCACTTTTGCAGTTTTAATTTGGTTCATTCTCATGTCTTCTTGCTGTTTCTAATTCTGTGTTAAGTGTTGTAGTTTGTATTTAATAAGAATTGCATACAAAACTCCAGGTAATTGTACAATTGTGAAGATACTGTAATAAAAGTTTTGTCCAATTTTTATAGTTCCATTCATGTCACTCATCGCACTACTTTTCCCTGTTCAACTCCTACATGGTTGCTTTTCAATTCACACTAGTACTGCAACTAATAAAATCATAACATGCACAAAAATGGCTTTTTATAATTTTTGCTTAGGCATATATTAAGTATGAACCTGAAACTGTCTTCACTACTCCTATGTTGTTCTATCATTTCATGACAAATCCACTATCTTTTAAGAAAGTGTGGCCAGTTTTAAAAAGAGAATATTCCATTGTCCTAGTGTATTATTGTTATGAGGAGGTGCTCTACATAAAGTGAACTATAACTTCAGATTGACCTAGAAACTGATTTTGAGCCATCGAACCCTGAGAAACGTGCATAGTGTGCTTTTCCAAGGTTCTAAAAGCACTGGGTTAGGCATCGAGCTGGCTTGAACTGATGGCCTCGGTTGCAATGAGTTTAGCCATTTCAGGATTTAAGGAAGTTAG
The DNA here is from genome assembly GCF_964194155.1 of Cetorhinus maximus. Lineage (NCBI taxonomy): Eukaryota > Metazoa > Chordata > Chondrichthyes > Lamniformes > Cetorhinidae > Cetorhinus > Cetorhinus maximus. Next base: position 99,125,146 of record NC_135880.1, read on the forward strand.
TGGAGGGGAGGTTGGGAGATGCTGGTGGTCGAAGGAACAGATAGGAATTGATGTTGACATCAGTACAACAGCCATGAATGAATCTCAATATGGTGGGTCTCTATGGAGTAAGAATTTTTTTAAAATAGCATTAATCAATTTCCTTTTAATCTATTTTTTTTTCTGGAAGAAACATGCCCTCAGGTTTTGAAGGGGAAACCTTAAAAAAATAACAATATCAAACTTTGGCACTTCCTTGGTAACAATGGAAAAAATGTTAATATTTATGGATTATTGCTTTCCTCATTTTTAGGATAATAGTTTTAAATATAGCATTTAACTGTTGTCTGTGATTTGATATATCACTTGTACACTACCTTTTAACCAAATAAAACTCATAATTTAGTCTCATATATTTTAAGTGACCTAGTCCTAGATAAAAGACATTAGAATTTTTATGTTTTTTTAATACAGAAATCCAAGACTGGTTTAAGATCACTGCACCCCAAGTACGTAAGAAATGATCTTGATTGATCATGTTTTAAGACATTTAAGTTAATTACTTAGGTTCTAGAATGCACTGCCTGAAAGGGTGGTGGAAGCAAATTCAGTAGTGATTTCCAAAAGGAATTTGGATATATACTTGAACTGGAAAATTTGCTAAACTATTGGAAAAATGTTGCAGAGTGGAACTAGTTGGATCATTGTTTCACAGGACTGAGTGGCCTCCTTTTCTGCTGTAAGATACTTTCTCACATGAACTGTCTATCACCAACTATTGCATTTGAGAACCATTAGGATCCCCACCTTACAAGTAGCAGATACTTGTATCCTCTACTAAAACAAATAGAAAACAAGTTTTACTCACTAGTCAGCAAAAACTATTAACAAAGAAACACTTGATACATTCTCTGGCATTGCAGGATTGCTTTCTAGTGTATCTAGTGAAATCAATGGCTCTAGGGAATAGTTAGTTGTCTATATCCGAAAAGTATTATGAAATGAACATTACACAGTATTACTCAATAGTTAGAGTTATTGATGATGCTTCTCTTGTGTCCTATTCAACTGTTCCTCTGTCACTCAGTGAAAGCACTCTCCCCTCTGAGTCAGAAAGTTGTGGGTTCATGTCTTGCTCGAGAGGCTGACACCCCCGTGCAATATTGAGGGAATGCTGCACTGTTGGAGATGCCATAACAGGTGGTGTGTTAAACTGAAACCCATTTGTCGCCCCAAGTGGATACAAAGGAACCTGTCACAGTATTAAAACAAAAGCAGGATGTCTTGGCCAGTATTTAGTTTTCAGCTTACATCACTAAAAACGAATTATCTGGTCATTGCCTTAGCTTCAATATCAAAAGAGCATTCTTTATTTATACCAGTGTGTATTTTACATTTCCTGTGTTGACAATTCATGTGCATGTATAACCTCTCTCTCCCTCTTTCTCTCTACTATATGTCTGTGTAACTCCTATCTTTCTCTCTCCTCTCTGTGTCTCACATGCACATACACACACGCGCGCATGTGCTCCTACCTCCTATTTCTCTCTCCAGTCATTCTTGCTTCTATCTGTGTGTACTTCCCTTGCACTCTCTTGCTCTTATCTCTGGCTCAGACTCACTTTTTGTCTGATTTTTTTTTTTATTCATTCATGGGATGTGGGCTTCATTGGCTAGGCCAGCATTTATTGCCCATCCCTAATTGCAGTTGAGGAGATGATGATGAGCTGCCTTCTTGAACCGCTGCAGTCCCTTTGGCGTAGGTACACACACAGCGCTGTTAGGGAGGAAGTTCCAGGATTTTGACCCAGCGAGAGTGAAGGAACGGTGATATATTTCCAAGTCAGGATGGTATGTGGCTTGGAGGGGAACTTTCAGGTGGTGGTGTACCCATCTACCTGCTGCCCTCGTCCTTCTAGATGGTAGTGGTCATCGGTTTGGAAGGTACTCTCTAAGGAGTCTTGATGAGTTCCTGCAGTGCATTTTGTAGATGGTACACACAGCTGCCACCATGCATCGGTAGTGGAGGGAGTGAATGTTTGTGGATGAGGTGTTCATCAAGCAGGCTGGACGGTGTCGAGCTTGTGTGTTGTTGGAGCTGCACTCATCCAGGCAAGTGGGGAGTAATCCATCACACTCCTGATTTGTGCCTTGTAGTGAGGAGGTGAGTTACTCGAGGCAGGATTCCTAGCCTCTGACCTGCTCTTGTAGCCACAGTATTTATATGGCTAGTTCAGTTTCTGATTATGCCTAGTATGAAGTGCCTTGGGACATTACTATGTTAAAGGTGCTATATAAATTGTTGTCTCTTTCTGTCATGTCTATTTCTATCTTTCAAATTCCGTACTTGTCTGCTCCTTTCAATCTTTGTTCCCACCTGTCCATCAGATAAAGCAAATTACAGAAAATATAAATTGTTATGCTGAACAGTACGATCTGTTGGTGTCAATAGATGTTTACACTGAGATGACAGAAGCAGAGATTGGACCTAATCAAAAAAAGGTTGGAATTATTAGACCAAATATTTATAAAATTTCCAATGTCACTGTGATTGCTCATTTTTTTATTTATTCATGGGATGTGGGTGTGACTAGCAAGGCCAGCACTTACTGGCCATCACCATTTGCCCTTGAGAATGTGGTGGTGAGCTACCTCAAACCGCTGCGTCAGTGTGGTAAAGGTAGCCCACAGTGTTGTTAAGGCAGGAAGTTTCAGGATTTTGACTCGGTGACAATGAAGGAATAGCAAAATATTCCAGTCAGGATGGTATGTGACTTGGAGGAGAACTTGTTTTCCCATGCACCTACTGCCCTTGACTTTCTAGGCATTAGATGTTGCAGGTTTAGGAAATGCTGTCACTGAAGCATTGGTGAGTTACGCGGTGCATCTTGTAGATGGTATGTTATGCAGCCCTTGTGTGCCAGTGGTGGAGAAAGTGATGTTTAAGTGATGGAAGGGGTGCCAATCAAGCACGCTGTTTTGTCCAGCAAGTTGTGAAACTTCAGAAGTATTGTTGGAGCTGCAGGCAAATAGAGTGTGTTCCATCACACTCCTGATTGGTGACTTGCAGATGGTGGAAAGGCTTTGGGGAGTCAGGAGGTGTGTCATTTGCCACAGAATACCCCTGACTTGCCCTTGTAGCTGCAGCATTTATCTAGCTGGACCAGTTAAGTTTCCTGACATTGGTGACCCACAAGACATTGATGGTGGGGGAATTCAGTGATGGTAATGCCATTGGGTGTCAAGTGGAGATGGTTATACTTTCTCTTGTTGGAGATAGTCAGTGCCTGGCATATGTGTGGCACTTACCAGAACAAGCTTGAATGATGTTCAGTTCTTGCTGCATGCAGGCACTGACTTCTTCATTATCTTAGAAGTTGTGAGTGGTGCTGAACACTATGTAATCATCAGCAAACATCTCCACTTCTGCTCTTAAAGTGGAGGGAAGGTCATTGAAGGTTATGAAGATGGTTGGGCTAGAACACTGCCCTGAGGAATTCCTATAGCATTGTCTTAGAACTATGATGATTGACCCACAACAACCATAACCATCTTCCTTTGGGCTAAGTATGATTCCGACCAGTGGAGAGTTTCCCCCCGATACCCATTGACTTCAATTTTACTAAGGCTCCTTGATGTTTCATTGTCAAGGGGAGTCATTCCCACTTCATCTCTGAATTGGGCTCTTGTGTCCATGTTTGGACCAAAGGAGGTCTGGAGCCAGTGATCCTGGCTCCAGCGAGCAGGTTATTGGCAAATAAGTTTTTCTCGATGGGACTATTAACAAAAACTTCCCCATCACTTTGCAGATGATTAAGAGTAGGCTGATTATTTAATTTCTAAATAAATTTAGGCACTCTGTAAACCAACCTAAATAATGCAGTTCCTTTGATTAATTCAATTGGAATTGTATTAAACAGTGAAGAAGATGGCAATAGAGGTCATAGACTGTTCAGAATGAAATTCAATGCGGAAAGGTGTAAAGTGATGCATTTTAATGGAAAGAATAAGGAAGGACAATACATGCTAAATGGTACAATTTTAAATGGGATGCAAAAAGAGAAAGGCCTGGAAGTTAGTTGCACAGAAATCTTTGAAGGTGTCAGGGCAGGTTAACAAAACAGTTAATAAAGCAGTTGGGATCCTGGGCTTTATAAATAGAAGCAGATGTATCCCATTTGGCCCCTATGTCTTATGATCTTTTTAGAGGACAAAGGCCAGGAAGTTAAGCTAAACCTATATAAATCACTAGTTTGGCCCCAGCTGGAGAATTGTGTCCAATTCTAAGCTCTACATTTTAGGAAGGATGTGAAGGCTTTGCAGCAGGTACAGAAAAGCTCTGAAGAAGTCATATAGACTCAAAACGTTAACTCAGTTTCTCTCTCCACAGATGCTGCCAGACCTGCTGAGTTTTTCCAGCAATTTTGTTTTTAGTACAGAAAAGATTTACTAGATTAATTAAGTACATGAAGGAGAAAAAATTGCAAGATTATGGGGGAAGGGCAGGGAAGTGGAACTTACTGGATTGCTCTTTTAAAGAACCAGAGCAGACTTAATGGACCAATTGACCTTTTTCTGTGCTGTATTTCCTATGATAGGATTTAAAATAAAATTCACATTTTTAACTGTATCACAAGCAATTGTACAAAATTTGAGAACATGGATATCTATTGCCTCACTCTGATACTGAATGTTTTGAAGTGGGGATCTTTTTGTTTTGGCTGTGGTTCAGTTGCTGTAACTCTTGCCTCTGTGTCAGAAGGTTGAGGATTCAAGTCTTATTCCAGGACCTGAGCACAAAAATATAGGCATTCCAGTGCAGTACTAAGAGTGCTGCATTGTTAGAGGTGCTGTCTTTCAGATGAGACATCTGCTCTCTCAGGTGGACATGACACTAGTTTTAAGACTAGGGTGATTATACTCAGTTATGGCCAATATTTATCCCTCAGCATTACAAACATAGATTATCTGGTCATATATCACATTACTGTTTGTGGGAACTTGCTGTGCACAAATTGGTTACTGCATTTCCTGCATTACAACAGTGAATACACTTGAAACAAAACTACATTATTGACTGTAAAGTGCTTTGGTACATCTTGTGGTTATGGAAGGTGCGATACAAATGTAAGTCTTTTCCTTTCAAAATTAAAGGAAAATTCTGATTACCTTTTTCTCTCCTGAGTTTGTGTCAGGACCTTATTGGTACACATTTATTGTTGTTCCAATTGTGTTATTAAATAAAAGCAGTTGAATTGATTCACAGCCTCAGTATATTGAAGCCCTTGATTATTGAAAAATTGAATTTTGACTTTTACTCGCAATGGGCTGTTGGTACAATACATTAAATGTGCTTAAAACTGCAGCTCTGCAGATGATATATTGGATGTCATTTCAAATTTATCTGACTGAAGAGCTTTTTACACATGTACAAAATCCTATTGTGTAATTTCATTGCACACACGGAAAAATGAAAACAAGGAAAATTATTTGTTCAAAGAAATTGGTACAATAGACAATAAACAAACACATTTTGATTAAATGAACTGATTCAACTTATGCAAAGCCAAGCAGTAACATGTATATGTTAACTTCGACAGAAGTTCTTGTACATCATACTTCATCCCATCCATGAGAGTATTTCCTGATGTATTCAGAATTGCATTATATTTAAATAAACCACTAGCAGATATTTTGTAACTGAAATTAATAATGAGCACCTCGTCGAAGTGAACGGTTAGCAAAAATTCTTGCATAGTCTGCTTGTCAACGCTGTAGTGAAGCCCAATCAATTAACATTTCTTCCTTTTAGTTTTTGTTTTGCCCACAAGATTATTTTTGATAACCGCCTTTCCAACAACCAAAAGCACATTAAAAGATCAAAGGTTTTTATGCTGAAATAAGATGTATAACTACTACACGATTTAAACTGAGTATATAGGGCACAATTTCAAAAGTCATAGATGACAGAAAACTCGGAACTATAGAGAACTGTGAGGAGGCTAGTGATTAACTTCTAGAGGGAAAAGGCAGGCTAGTGAAATGAACAAGTGTGTGGCAGATGAAATTCAATACAAGTTCGAAGTGATTCTTTTTGGTAGGAAGAACAAAGAGAGACAATATAAAATGAAGAGTACAATTTTAAACAGGGCGCAAGAACAGAGAACTGAGGGTATATGTACACAAATCATTGAAAATAGCAGGGCTGTTTGAGAAATTGGTTAATTAGGCATATGGGATCATGGGCTTTATAACTGGGGCGTAGAGGATGCAAGCAAGGAACTTATGGACCTTTATAAAATGCTGGTTTGGCCCCAGCTGGAATATTGTGTCCAATTCTGGGCACTGCACTTTAGGAAGAATGTGAAGGCTTTAGAGAGGGTGCAGAAAGGATTTACAAGAATGGTTCCAAGGATAAGGGACTTCAGTTTCACAGTTTGGAGAAGACTTGGTTGTTCTCCTTAGAGAATGATAGGAAAGGTTAAGAGGAGATTTGATAGCGGTGTTCAAAATCATTTAGAGGACTGGACAGAGAATGCCTCCATTGGAGGAAGTGTTAAGAACCAGCAATGCACATTTGAAGTGATTGATTGGCAAAAGAATAAAAGGTGGTATGAAAACCTTTTTACGCAGTGAGTGGTTACAATTTTCAATGCACTTTCTGAAAGAGTGGTGGAGGCAGGTTCAATTGTTGCCTTCAAAAGGGAATTGGATAAGCACCTGAAGAGGAAAAGAAATTGAAAGCTAAGGGGAAAGGGCAGGGAATCGGACTAGGTAAATAGTGATTGCAGAGAGCTGGCATAGGCTCGATGGGCTAAATGGCCTCCTGTGCTGTAACTATCCTATAATTCCATTAATCAATTAGAGAGATTTTGAGAGTGTTTGTATTCTAAATTACCTCATTTGTTCATATTGTTAGTACCTCCAGTATTTCTGAGTTTGAGTGATAGTGAACCTCCAGAACTCAGTCAAATGTTGCTTTGATATCAAGGACAGTCACTCTCAGCTCACCTTTGGAATTTAGCTTTTGTGTACCTGTTTGTACCAAGTTTGGAAAAAAGTGTTCCTGGCAGAATCCAGAGTGAGCATTGGTGAACAGGTTATTGGTGAGTTGGTGTAGATTGAAGGCACTGTTGACAACTTCTTCCGCAACATTGTTGATGATTGTGAGTAGTTCAATAGGGCACTGATTAGCTGGGTTGGGTTAGTCCTGTGTTTGTAGACAGGAAATAGCTGGGTAATTTTCCACATTGTGAAGTAAGTACCAGTTTTGAAAGTGTATTGAAACACCTTGGTTAGGAACATGGTTAGTTCTGCAACACAGGCCTACAAGCAGAATGTTGATGGGGGTCATACCTTTGCTGTATTCAGTGTATGCATTTCTTGGGACACTTGCAGTGAGCGAATTGGCTGTAGACTGATGTGTGATGGTGGGGACCTCAGAAGGAGTCCAAGTAGAATCATCTACTTGGCGCTTCTGGCTAAAGATAGTTGCATTCACTTTCTCCTTTACATCCACTTGCTGGATTTTGCTATTATATGAGGACTGGGTTATACATGGAGCCTCGTGCTCCAGATAGTTGTTTAATTATCCACCATTGGTTACAAGTGGATGTGGCAGGCATGCAGACCTTCAACCTGGTTGCTGGTTGTTAGATCCTTGAAGAAACATACTATCCTCACCTGGTCTATCCTATCTCTGTTCCACACCAAACTCTTGGTTGACTCAACTGCCCGTTAGCTCCGTCTGTACCATGATGGTATTCTTAGTTTAACATACACATAGTCTGTGGTGCAGCTTCACCAGGTTTGTAACTAATTTCCTTTATGCCTGGTGCTGTTCTTGGAATGTTTTTCTACTCTATTTAGTGCATCAGTATTGGTCACCTGGGTTACTAGTGATAGAGGAATGAGAGATATGCCAGGCAATGAGATTACTGATTGAAACTCTTTCGAGTTATCAACAGTCACAGATTGCAACTCTTTCGAGTACAATCACAGTTCTTCGTTTTCCGGGAGTGGGACATGAACCCACAACCCTCTGATTCAAAGGCGAGGGTGCTATGAACTGAGCCACAGCTGACACCTCCAAGATTACTGATTGAAATTGTACATATTTTTACTATTGTGTTAATGACCCACAGTACCTCTTGAATGCTAGTTTTAAGCTACTAGATCTGTTAATCTAATACCACTTAGCACTGTGCTAACACCAGACAGCACAATGCCGTGTCCTCAGTGTAAAAATGGGATTTGGTTGCCAAAAGCATTGTACAAGAAGGTAGGGAGGGGGAGAGAGAGATGGGGCTTTGGATTAACATCCCAACAAAAAGATGGCACCTCCAATAGTGTAGTGCACGATTAGCAGTGCACTAGAATACCAGCATAAATTTTTGTGTTTCAGTCTTTGAAGTGTGACTTAAATCCACAACCTTCAGACTCAATGTTACCAACTGAGCCACAGCTGATTGTTCACATCAAAATTGTCATAGACAAACTTTATCACAGGATCAGGTCAAGTAGATTGTTCCTTCCGGCCAACTTGTTCAATGGCAGTACAACAGAGCCACTGTTGATGATGAAAATTGAAGTCTTCACACCCAAACTATATTCTTACCCCTTGCTTCCTTCAATGACTCTTCCTAGTGGTATTGAAATGGAGGAGTACTGATTTATCACCTGAGAGAAGGCATTAGTGGTAATCAATAGGAGGTTTTGTTGCTTGTATTTGACCTGAAGTTACGAGACTTAATGGGATGTGGTCAATATTAAGGATTCCCAGGCCAACTTAGCCACCCCAACTGTACAATACCATGCCCCTATCTCTGCTTGGTCTATCCTGCCAGTGGAGCAGGACATTCCCACGGATGGTGATGAAAGGAATCTGCGATGTTAGCTGATAGGTTTGACTGTGGATATGATTTTGTTAGGCTGTTGCTTGATTAGTCTATGGGATAGTTCTCCTAACTTTGACAACATTCCCTGAATAATAGTGAGGTGACTTTGCAGGGTCCATTGAGCTGGTGTGTCTTCGTCACATCCTGATTTGCTGCATAGGATGCAGCCAAGTGCTCCAAGTTTGTTGGTCTTCGTAGCAGTTTAATACAACTGAGTGGTTTGCCAGGTCACTTTGGAGGGCACTTGAGAGTTAACCAAGAGTGGAACAGACAAAAGTTAGACCACGTAAGGATAGTGTGCTTCTTTAAGGACATTAATGAATCTGCTGGTTTTTAAATATAGTTTGACAGCTTTCTGGTCCTTACTGATATCAGCTTTATATTCCATTTTTTTTAAACTGATCGAACATCCATGGTGGAATTTGAACTTACAACCTCTGGATTATTAGTCCAGTATCATAATTACTGCACGACCGTCTTGTAATTACTGTGCAGTTGCACCTGCTGGGAACTCTGAAACTACCATGTTTCAAATACTCTGAAGCACTTATGCCTTTTAGCCATTAGATGTGGAGGCAAGATGTGTTTGGTGGACACTCAGCCATATCTGTACAGAAGGCTGTTTATATTTGGCTAAGTTCAACCTGTTAACTAAAAGGAAATATATGAATCCTATCAAGCTCCTTCAGTGATTAAATTAGAAATGGCTATCATACGAGATATTGTTGAAAAAGCATAAGAATAGCATGAAGGAGAAAATGGTGATTAAATTTATTCATCAATTAATGAACATAGCTTAACAACTAAGTAATAAAGTGATTCAGGGAAATTATCTGACTAAATGAGATAGGAAGAAGCCCTATAAAGCTATCATTTGCAGTTCATTTTCGTTTCCTGCACATATGGCAGTTATGGCTATATCCCCATCCTAACAATGCAAGGGCTGGATTTTGCCCCTGCTCTCCCCCCTCACTGCTCAAAAGGTGGGAATGGAGGCTGGGGGCCCCGAAAATACTGGCACCAGGCAGCGGTTCAATTTCAAGGTGCCAATCCCAGATATAGCAGTGATCACCAGGGCAGAAGGAGGGCAGGACCAGAATCCTGCTGCTCTTCCAAGTGAGGCACACCAAACTAGTTAAGTTCGTTAGTGTTAATTGAACGGGAGGGTGGAATATTTAAAGGGATGGATGGATTTCAGAAGCTGTCCGTTTCTGAATAGCTGAGGTTCAGTGGGGAGCAAGTCAAGGCTGCCCCAGGGCATCACCCTGGTGCCATAAGAGGATCAGTGAAGCAGAATAGATCTTGGCACTTAGTGAGTGGGCAGACTTGGTAAGAGTGGACATTCAATGATCAGACATTGAACAGAATCAGAAGAAGAGGGGCAAGGTTACCAATCACAATACGACGGCCACTTGTCTAAAAGGACACAAATGTCAGTTTTTGGGACCAATGGTGAAGGGGCAATATCTTCCACAGAATGAGTGGAACCCTGAGCATCCAGATGGTATGGGAGAGGAAAGAAAGGGAGGAAGGCAATGGAGGCCAAACACTGAACACACGGTCTACTGTCAAAGATGAAGTTACCTGGAGAAGACCATGACCCACCACTGGAGACTGCGACTCTCCAGTCAGGTGGTCACTGACATATATGCCCTCATTGTCAAAGATTTCGCACTTTGCTGCACTGCTTGCCATGCCCTGCCAGCAGCCAAAAAAGTCACTGTTGCCTTGAATAATTTCAATTCTGGCTCCTTCCAAGGATCAGCTGTAGACCATGGTGGCATCTTGCAAACAGCTGCAAACCATTGCATCTCACAGGTCACTTATGTCATCTTTGCCAAAACTAGACAGCATGTTCATTTGACGACAGGCAGAGCCTCGCAGGGACAGACGACATCACTGGGATCCCCCAGGACATCATCAATTGCATCCATGTGGCTATCAATATACCCAGTGACCGGCCAGTGAGATCCATCAACAGGGAGGGCTTCTACACCTTCGATGTCCAACCGGTCTGTGACCAAAGAAGCTTCCAACATGTGAGTGCTCGCTTTCCTGGCAGCTGCCATGACTCCTTCATCCTCCCCCAATCCAGTCTGCCTCAGATCTTCACTCCACCCCCCGCCAAAGTGCCAGGGGTTTCCCTTGAAGACATGACTATTCATTCTTCTAATGGCTACTCACCATTCTACACAAGTTCCAGACAGTCACCGAAGTGATTCAACAAATGTTAGTAGGACAACCACTGAGCACATCATATGGTTCTGAAGATGAGACACCATTCAGGTAGTGCTCTCCAATACCTTCTTGCAAGGGTCTCGGTCGTTGTGGCAGTCTGCTGTGTTCTTGATAACATGGTCCTCCAGATAGGTGTGAACCTTGAGAACAATGAAGCCTGGAAGGAGATAGCTCATCGGGGGCAGGGGGGCAGGTGGTAAGAAGGATGAGAAAGTGGAGGCGGAGAGAGATCATGCTGAATCAAAAGGCGCTGTTGCTGAACGACAAGTGGTCTCCTACCAGCCTCCTGGAAAAGGATTTCCCTCTTCTCCCTCATAGTCTACAGCATAAGATCTAGGTAGGCATTGGTAAAGTAAGGGGTTGTCTTGACCCAGCTGCCAGGCCTCCAACTTCCCTGTGACATCTTGCTTCCCCCAAATGCTGTTGAATGCTTTGATACAATAATCCAATTTCTCCCTTGTGATAACCAGTAGGCTTGGTGATGGCTGCCATGGTGCAGACTAAGTCAGTCCCGTACTTCATCTGATTCACCTCCATTCCGGCCCCTACTGGCTCTAGGCCATTATCTTCGGGCCACCACGAACTCAATTTCCTAGCCAAACTCCATTCCTCTCATTGCTCCTTGTGAGACTGAACCAGATTCTTTGCTAAATGCAAAATACTGCAGATGCTCACAATCTGAAATAAAAACAGAAAATGCTGGAAATACTTAGCAGATCAGGCAGCATCTGTGGAGAGAGAAACAGAATTAATGTTAACATTTCAGGTGAATGGCCTTTCATCATGAAGGTTATTGACCTGAATTGTTAACTCTGTTTCTCCAAAGATGCTGCCAAACTCTTTGCAGCCTTGGGATCATATTTGATCTTGAGCTGAGCTTCCTTCTCAAGATCATCTACTTGCACCTCCATAAAATTGTCAGTCTCTGCCCCTGCACCAGCTCATCTGGGTAATGAAAATCTCATCCATGCCTTATTACCTCTAGATTTGCCTATTTCAGTGCACTCCTGACCAGCTTTCCATTGTCAATCCTCTATTAACTTGAGGTCAGTGAAAACTCTGCTGACAATATCCTAGCTCGCACCCAAGCCCAATCCATAATCCCTGTGCTCACTGACCTAAATTAGCTCCAGGTCCAGCAATACCTCAATTTTAAACTTCTCATTCTTGTTTTCAAATTGCTTTATGGCCTTACCCCTTCCTACCTCTGTAGCTTCCTCCAGCCTCACAACTGGACAAGATCTCTGCACTTCTCTAATTTTGGTCTCTTGTGCAGCCCCTACTTTAATCAAAAGCAAAGAAAATACCACAGATGCTCGAAAACTGAAATAAAAACAAGTGTTGGAAATAGAACGGTTCTGAAGAAGTCGTATTTGACTTGAAACATCAACTCTGTTTCTACCTTCACGGATACTGCCAGACCTCCTGAGTATATGCAGCATTTTGTTTTTATTCCCTACTTTAATTGCTCAACCATTGGCAACTGTAGATTCAACTGCCTAGATCCTAGCATCTGGAATTTCTTCCCTAAACCTTTCTACCTCTCTGTACCTCCTTTTAAGATGGTCCTGAAAACTTACTACTTTGGCTAAGCTTTGATCATCTGTCCAATATCTGCTCATGTCTCTGCATCAATTTTTTAAGTAACACTCCTGTGTAGTGCCTTATTAGGATGCTTTACTACATTAATGATGCTATATTAAAAAAAAACAACTTGCATTTAAGATTTTGCATGGCTTCATCCCTTCATCCCTGTAACCCCCTCCAATCTCTGCACTCTTCCAATTCTGCCTTCTTGCACATCCTCCACCATTGCCAGCTATGCTTTCAACTGCCTAGGGTCAAACTTCAGGAATTGCCTTCCTAAACAATTCCCCTCTAAGTTGCTCCTTTGAAACCACCTCTTTGACCAAGCTTTTGATCACCTATCATATTATCTCTTGACATGACTTGGTGTCAAACTTTCATAATTGCTCTCTACCTTTTATTTAGTATTGTTGAGTTTCTATTTGTACCAAATAACTTCAATAGGCCCAAGTAAAGGGCTGAGAAGGAAGCTTGCAGCATTACTCGGTGTTAGGTCTATACCCGTTAAGGGACTGTCCAAGATCTTGCATGTGTCTGCCAGCATGGTGGACTCCATCTACTAATGTTGCAGTTTCAGAGCAGAGAATGGTCGGATACTCAGAATCATTTCATTTAAATGCTGACAAGTTTCAGATATGTGACATCACTTTCCGGGGGTGTTCTCCTGAACAGTGGTCCTTTCCATCCCCCAGGGGATGGAGTGGGGGGAGGGTGGAGAACTTGTACTTCAACAACTCCTAGAAGGCAGTGTTTTCGATTACTAATACATCCAGGAAATGTGTGGTGATATTGTACAGTTCATACTGCCTGTAAGGAACACAATTAGCTTTATCTGTTCCAAAGAAAAGTCATATTGGACTCGACGTTAACTCTGTTTCTCTCTCCACAGATGCTGCCAGACCTGCTGAGTTTTTCTTATCTGGATCTGTTCTGGAGGTCTACATTTGAGAAATAAGCTCTGAGAATCTTGATCTCGGCAGATTTTTTTTTTTTTGTCTACTTGGTCTGTAATTAAGGAGATGGCCAGAGTAATCTTTTGTACTGGATCCTTTACACCTCTTGAATAACAACAATTTACAGCTCTGTGTTTGACTTCCATTGCAGATTCTGCTGTATTTTATCAGGTGCAGTCTAATTATGGTGAAATGTTTGATCAGAATTTGAAATCTGAGCGTTTGATATGTGAACCTGCTTGTTTGCACAATTGTTCATGTCCCTTAGGTGCCCCCATGTGCTACTTCAGGTATTGTTTAATCAAAGTGAAATTTTGTCAGTGGAAAATGATCAGTGGAATCAATGGAAAATTCCTGATTGCTTATACATCAATCCTTGCTGGAAATAGATGTGTGGACATCAGGTGTTACATGCCTGCACTTATGTAGCCTGCCAACACTAGGCACAAACGCAAACAAAGATTGCCAGATTTAGATGAGGTACCAAGACAATTGTTGCATATGAAACTGTCCCACAGCTTGGACTGCAGGAAAGGAAAAGGGGACTAAATTCACCAAAAAATATTGAATATGAAAATTGTTCGTAAAGATTCTTGATAAAGAAACTTCAAACTTTCCAGGAGACATGGCTGCTCAAAGTATAAAGATTGCAATCCAAGGCAAACATGTTGGGAAACAATGCCAAGATTTCACATAGTATTCGATGTTCTGTTTCCATGTTTAAGATATTAGTGGTCACTTGAACATATTTTTGCTGTGTTTCCATAGATCTAGATTGAAGTCAGAATGATGGGCCTGGATTTTAACAATTCACAGCCTACATGAAAGTATAGGGAGGAGGGGCTAAATTTTTGAAGTTGCTGATCCCTCCCGACCACAATGTGCTGTGTTTTCAGCTGCAGCAATATTAACAGCAGTGAGTATGTAGTCAACAATATCTCATCGTAGAGAGGCGGGAGGACTATGAATATATGCAAGTCAAGATCCTATGTGCTTTTAACTACTGTAGCACAGTTTCACATGATCACCAGGAGATCCCTTTGCTGAATATAAAGTGGCCATGTTGTGAATAAAGCTGCAACATTCACAGGTGCTCTATCATTTCATTGTGAGTTGTGATTTTGTAATCATTGGGCATAATATTGCCATTGGCGTGCGGAGGTGGGCCTGACACGCTGACATGAAAAATGACGTGAGATGACCTCAGGCATGCGTCCCAATGTCATTGCGCGTCATTTCGATATTTTGTTCAGCCAATGTGCACCGGAGGCAGCTGCGTGCCCACTGAACCTATTAAGGCCATTAAAAAAAATAATTTAACTTATTAACATGGCTGTCCATCCAACCTTAAGGTTAGCTGGCAGGCAAAGAGCCCAAGCAGCCTTCGCGTTTTTCAGGAAACCTAATCCACGGGTGGGATGAGGTTCCTGAAGGTTTTATAAAATAATTAAATAAATTTTGTCAACTTCACAAACCTGTTCTAGCTCATGTGACACATAAAGCTTGTTTAACCAATTTTTAACTTTATTTTTTGATAAGTTTTATTATCTACTTAATCTCCGTGACACAGCTCTGTGCCTCAGGGAGCCACGCAAAAGAGCACAGGCCCCGACTCTCCCTCCTCCCCCGGCCAGCATAGGTAGCACTGAGCGCTACCGGCTGTGCAGTACGCTGGGCAGGCCTTAATTGCCCAGTCCGCATAAAATGGCGGTGCGCAGCTGATCGCGGGCTAGTTTTTGCTAGCCCTTTGAAGAATCTTTATGAAGAAGTCAGAGAAGCCATATACGAATGAACAAGAGCAGTACCAGCAAAAGAATGATGAAAAAGGAGCTGCAGGAGGGGCAAGAAAGAGGGGGCATGCTCACAGAAGGCTTTTTGCTCACCTGACAAGCCCCTGATAAGGCCCTCTGCTTCTTTGGACTGTATGAGGAACCATATTTCAGGTCATTTTAGACCTCGGCATCGACCTGAAATAAGACCTGCTGCCTACTTTGCCACTGACACGATCATCTGGTCGTGAAAGTGACCACAACCCTCAGCTTTTACACGGCTTCCATGGGGACCTATCTCACTCATCCAACCATTAACGTAGGAGGCAGGTCACAGATGCTTAATTTGCCAGAGCCAGCCAATTTATTTAATTTCCAAATGATGAGAGCATTCAGACTGAAAGAGCATTAGAGATGCACCTCTGACATGCTTTCCCAAACACAGGGCACCATAGACTACACACACTTTAAGGCAGTTTCTGACTAACCAGGAGTTTTTCTAATTGCAAGGGCTTACACTCCATCAATGTTCAACTTCCATGCAGCCACAAGAAGAGGCTCTTGCAAATATGTACCTGATACCCAGGGAGCTGCAATGATGCCTTCATCACAAGGCAATATAATATCTCCTCTTCCCCACCACACCATGTTTTGAGCTGCCATCAGTGTTTGAGAATGGCAGCTTGGGGATAACTCATGGCTGATATCTCTTTGAAACCCCACCTTTCTATTACAGAACAGGTATAATAACAGCCGCATCACTGCAAGGTTAGTCACATAGCTGACCATTGAACACTCATTGAGGTTCAGATACCTTGATAGGTCAGGAGGCTCCCTGCAATACTTGCTATGTAGACTCTCCAGACTAACTGTGGCATTTTGCATTCTGCATAAACACACTCAACAAAGAAAAGTGGAGAAGGAGGAGGATAGCCTGCAGGACTTATCATATGACAGGAAGAGGCTGGAGATCCTGAGGGGCCTTGACAGCTTGGATGCCGAGAGGATGTTTCCCCTTATGGGAGAGAGTAGAACTGGGGACACAGTTTAAAATTAAGGGGGCTTCCATTCAACACGGAGATGAATATTTTTTCCTCTGAGGTTCGTTAGTGTGTGGAATTTTCTTCCCCAGAGACCAGTGGAGCCAGGGTTCATTGAATATTTTTAAGGCTGAGTTAGATAGATTCTTGATTAACAAGGGAGTCAAAGGTTAGGGGGCAGACAGGAAAATAGAGTTGAGGCTACAATCGGATCAGCCATGATAAGGGGCTAAATGGCCTACTCCTCCTAGTTCATACGGTGAAAGAACCACAAGGTGATGATGCATAGTGTGAGGAGCAGTTTACAGCCTGGAATCCAGCAATGCACTTAGCACAGTACCAACATTGAGAGATCTCTTAGTGCCATATCAGAGTAGTAGGAATGACAGTCGTGTAACCTTCAGTCTCTAAATTGTAACTTTGAAAACACTATATTGGCTTCCACACCTGTGACATAACGATAAGGGAGAGACAGAATGTGGCTTGTTGAGCAGCTCAGAAGATATGAGGATGGTGAGCAGAGAAAGGAGAAAAAGGGAAGTGAGCATGTGTAAGGTGTGAGGATACAAGAGATTTTTTTTTTTATTACTCGCTGGATGTGGGCTTTGCTGGCTGGCCCAGCAATTATTGCCCATCCCTGGTTGCCCTTGAGAAGGTGGTGATGAGCTGCCTTCTTGAACCACTGCAGTCCATGTGGTGTAGGTACACCCACAGTGCTGTTAGGAAGGGAGTTCCAGGATTTTGACCCAGCGATAGTGAAGGAATGGCAATATATTTCCAAGGCAGGATTTTGAGTGACTTGGATGGGAACTTCCAGGTGGTGGTGTTCCCATCTATCTGCTATCTTTGTCTTTCTAGATGGTAATGGTAATGATGGGTTTGGAAGGTGCTGTCTAAGGTGAATTCCTGTAGCCCATCTTGTAGATTGTACACACTGCTGCTACTGTGCATCGGTGGAGGAGGGAGTGAATGTTTGTGCATGTGGTGCCAATCAAACAGGTGTCTTTGTCCTGGACAGTGTCAAGCTTCTTGAGTGTTGTGGGAGCTGCACTCATCCAGACAAGTTACACATTACACTCCTGACTTGTACCTTGTAGATGGTGGACAGGCTTTGGGGAGTCAGGAGGTGAATTACCCGTCGCAGGATTCCTAATCTCTGACCTGCTCTTGTAACCACAGTATTTATGTGGCTAGTCCAGTTCAATTTCTGGTCAATGGTAACCCCCAGGATGTTGATAGTGGGGGATTCAGTGATGGTAATGCCATTGAACATCAAGGAGAGACGGTTATTGCTTGGCACTTGTGTGGCACGAGTGTTACTTGCCACTTGGCAGCCCAAGTGTGGATATTGTCCAGGTCTTGCTGCATTTGGACATGGACTGCTTCAGTATCTGAGGAGTCGTGAATGTAGCTGAACATTGTACAATCATCAGCAAACATCCCCACTTCTAACCTTGTGATGGAAGGAAGGTCATTGAGGAAGCAGCTGAAGATGGTTGGACTGAGGACACTACCCTGAGGAGCTCCTGCAGTGACCTCCTGGAGCTAAGATGACTGACCTCCAACAACTGCAACCAGCTTTTGTGCTAGGTATGACTCCAACTGGTGGAGAGTTTTCTCCCTGATTCCCATTTGACTCCAGTTTTGCTACGGCTCCTTGTTGCCACACTCTGTCAAATGCAGCCTTGATGTCAAGGGCAGTCGCTCTCATCTCACCTTGGGAGTTCAGCTTTTTTGTCCATGTTTGAACCAAGCCTGTAACGAGGTCAGGAGCTGATAGCCCTGGCGGAACCCAAACTGGCCGTCAGTGAGCAAGTTATTACTAAGCAAGTGCCACTTGATAGCACTGTTGATGAGCCCTTCCATCGCTTTACTGATGATCGAGAGTAGACTGAAGGGCTGGTAATTGGCCAGGCTGGATTTGTCCTGCATTTTGTGTACAGGACATACCCGGACAATTTTCCACATAGCCGGGTAGATGCCAGTGTTGTAGCTGCACTGGAACAGCTTGGTTAGGGGCGTGGTAAGTTCTGGAGCACAAGTCTTCGGTACTATTGCTGGAATATTGTCAGGGCTCATAATCTTTGCACTATCCAGTGCCTTCAGCCGTTTCTTGATAGCACGTGGAGTGAATTGAATGGCTGGAGTCTGGCATCTGTGAAGCTGGGGACCTCTGGAGGAGTCTGAGATAGATCATGCATTCACCACTTCTGGCTGAAGGTTGTAGCAAATGCTTCAGCCTTATCTTTTCCACTGATGCATTGGGCTCCCCCATCATTGAGGATGGGGATATTTGTGGAGCCTCTTCTTCCAGTGAGTTGTTTAATTGTCCACCATTCACGACTGGATGTGGCAGGACTGCAGAGCTTAGATCTGATCTGTTGGTTGTGGAATCACTTAACTCTATCACTTGCTGCTTATGATGTTTGGCTTGCAAATCGTCCTGTGTGTAGCTTCACCAGGTTGACAACTCATTTTTAGGTAGGCCTGGTGCTACTCCTGGCATGCCCTACTGCACTCTTCATTGAATCAGGGTCGATCCCCTGGCTTGATGGTAATGGTAGAGTGGCAGATGTGCCGGGCCTTGAGGTTACAGATTGTGTTCAAGTACAATTCTGCTGCTGCTTGCCCACAGTGCCTCATGGATGCCCAAACTTCAGTTGCCAGATCTGTTCGAAATCTATCCCATTTAGCATGGTGGTAGTGCCACACAACATGATGGCAGGTATCCTCAATGTGAAGGCAAGACTTTGTATCCACAACCACTGGGTGGTCGTCACTCCTACCGATACTGTCATGGACAGATGCATTTGCGGCAGGCAGGTTGGTGAGGATGAGGTCAAGTATGTTTTTCCCTCTTATTGGTTCCCTCACCACCTGCCACAGCTATGTCCTTTAGGACTCGGCCATCTTGGTCAGTAATTGTGCTACCGAGTCACTCTTGGTGATGGACATTGAAGTCCCTTGGCCATTCTGCGCCCTTGCTACCTTCAGTGCTTCCTCCAAGTAACGTTCAACATGGAGGAGCACTGATTCATCAGTTGAGGGAGGGAAGTATGTGGTAATCAGGAGGTTTCCTTGCCCATGTTTGACCATGGGTCTGGAGTCGATGTTGAGGACTCCCAGGGCAACTCCCTCCTGACTGTATACCACTGTGCCACCACCTCTGCTGGGTCTGCCCTGCCAGTGGGACAGGACATACCCAGGGATGATGATGGTGGTGTCTGGGACATTACCTGTAAGATATGATTCCATGAGGATGACTATGTCCGGCTGTTGCTTGACTAGTCTGTGAGACAGCTCTCCCAATTTTGGCACTAGACCTCATATATTAGTAAGGAGGACTTTGCAGGGTTGAAAGAGCTGAGTTTGCTGTTGTCGTTTCCGGCGCCTAGGTCGATGCCAGGAGGTCCATCTGGTTTCATTCCTTTTTTTGTGACTTTGTAGAGGTTTGATACAATTGAGTGGCTTGCTTGGCCAGAGTCAATCACGTTGCTGTGGGTCTGGAGTCAAATGGCAGATTTCCTCAGTAAGCCAGATGGGTTTTTACAACAATCAACAAAGGTTTCATGGTTGTCATTAAACTTGTAATTCCAGATTTTTATTGAATTCAAATTTGTGGCAGGATTCAAACCCAGGTCCCCAGAGCATTATTCTGGCTATCTGGATTACTAGTCCAGAGCCAATACCACAATGCCATTGCCATCGTGCTGTGCTGTTGTGATTGATAAGTGAGGGAAGTGATACAAGAGTGAGGAGTTGTCTGCATGGTGCAGGGGGGAGAAGAGATTGGAAGGGGATGCATAGTAGGTGTTGGTTAAAAAACAATATTTACTTATCTAACTAAGTCATCCTGCACTGGATGCATGTCCGTGACATGATATTGCTGATGCTCACATCTTAACAACCTCGCCTTTGTTGGGGGAACAAGTTTCTTCACTTGAGTGGATCAGTACATCCGTCCTGACCCTCACTGCACCTGTCAAGAACTCTGGGGAAGATCCCCCTCTTTGCAGCCATGTGGCTGGGCAGCATACCCGCAGAACCATGAATCAGCCAAGAAACCCCAAAAGCACTATTTAAATTGTTCAGGCCCCCACGTTACATCATATTGTGCACAAATTCAGAGCACATTCTGTTACTGAGTTAAAAAACAAGGCCACGGCGTTTATGTTGATGATAACCTTTCAGATGGATTTGAATTTCTGAGCATCATTTCTCTTCAAATTTTATGAACCCAAAGTTTGCGAAAGTTGTGTGAACCAATATTGCCAAAGAACTCAACTGCATGGTAGACTGTTGAGCTTCAAAACCAAGGGGAATTTCATACATTAATTTTCACCTCCCAGACACTTGATTGGTTTTCCTGCTTCACTATATACACTGAGATTATTTGGAACTTAGTTTATGAGCAACCAAGATGAAGGTTCATAGTGCAAGGCATCACCAAATTTGAAATAGTAAAATAATATATGTTAAATTGCAGAGTAATGAGTAAGTTTTAAATTCTTGAAGCAAAATTGAATTAGGAGTTTGACAGTTTTGAAGAATGAACTGGAGATTATGCAATGAGACTGAGAGGGAGGGAAGATTTAGTTTAGTAGAAAGATAAGATTACTGAAACCCATATGAAAACAAAATGTATTGTAATATTCAGATTCTCCCTCTAGCTCTAATCTTTGCTGTGATAGTAAAATTGTGGTGTGTTACCAGAAAGGCAAGAAGCTTGCTATGAGGCAAAATTCCCACTTCTGAGTCAAGTTCAGCTGGTGCATAACCATAGATTTAAAAAGATCATTCTGCGAATGAGATATTTGTGTCATAACATTGACAAAATAAAAACAGGATACGCTGGAAAAACTCGGCAGGTCTGGCGGCATCTGTGGAGAGAGAAAACAAAGTTAACGTTTCGAGTCTGTATGACTTCTTCAGAGCTTTCATGACATTGACAAAGTTCTGGTATATTAAAATGAATGAATACATTCTAAAAACATATTAGAATTTCCTCATTAATGTTTATTAACATAAAATGGCATCTTTCGCTTCTGAAAAACTTTAAAGATATCAGTGTACTAATATGCACCCATAGCAGAAATAAAAAGGTGTGCAGTGTAACAGGAAATAAAAAGCTTGTAGGCACAGCCATAAGCTGACATCAAATAATGATTTTGTGAAATGTTTTGTGTGACAAACTGTAGACATGGTGAAAAAAATGCACCATTTAAAAATATTTAAAAGAACAAGCACATCACAATTTGACGACACCGAATTGGAATTTGCAGGGGATTTTTCTACATTGCTGACCCAGGTTAGGCTCTTTCTTCTAATTTTTATCATTACTTTTCAGACAACCAAACTATATTAATGTTAGACTTAAATCTACACCTCCATTTAAAATGAGCTGTGTTCTACTGGTTCAGTGAGAGGATGTTCTCTGGTATTACTCCAAGCCAAATAGATAAGGATAGTACAAAATGTAATCTTTGCTATTTACGATTTAACCAATTCCCTCTAGAATGTCAGTAAATCCACTGCACCCAAGGGTTACAAAGGAGAAAAAAAATAAAAACAAAAAACTGCGGATGCTGGAATTCCAAAACAAAAACAGAAACAGAAATACCTGGAAAAACTCAGCAGGTCTGGCAGCATCGGTGGAGAAGTGCACAGCCGACGTTTCGAGTCCTCATGACCCTTCAACAGAACTTCTGTTGAAGGGTCATGAGGACTCGAAACGTTGGCTGTGCTCTTCTCCGCCGATGCTGCCAGACCTGCTGAGTTTTTCCAGGTGTTTCTGTTTTTGTTTTACAAAGGAGAAAATTGGCCATTGTTTCTGTTCTTGCTTCCTCGCCAGAACCCCCCCCCCCACACTGTTGCTGCAAGTATGTAATTAGACACTGATAAGACTAGATTAGAGTTAGCTGGGATTGCCTCTAAGTAAAGGGCTGTTGCAACTGGCAAAATCATCTCTAGCAGGTGACCACCTTCCAGAGAGGAGGATCAAGGGAAGAAAATTAGAGGATAAAAAATGTATGTGAACCTTGTCAACAGATATTTTGCTGATGGTAATTCATCCATTTATGAGAGAAAATAGTTTAAAGTAATTATTCCATTAATGGCAATTATTCAAGTAATAGTATCGTAAATCATTTTTAAAAGAACATTAGTGCATCGGGATGTGAAGTAGACAATGAATGGTTTCTTATTAAAAGCACTGTAGCACTACATTAAAATTCATATTTCCCTTGGGTAGACAGGCTATAGTTTCTGCCACTCCATGAAATGTGTTGGCCATAGCTAAAACTATTACTCATGTCTATCTCGAGCAGAAAACGGAGTTCTCTCTACCAACAGAGACATCTAATTAATGATCTGGGAAAAGACATGTCAGCAAAAAAGAACAGATATTGGAAATATCAATAAGCTTAATTTTCTCTTAACCAGTTAGTCTTTGCTTTCAGATTTTGGTGTTGCAGAACAACAAAGTGCTATAATGAATGATTAGTATCCTTGGGATCAAAGTGCAAGAAATAAATGCCATTTTAAATAATATCAATGAAGTTTCACACGAATGGAGCAGAGGTAGAATGGTATAATTCAGCTGTCCTAGGTGGGGCATCAGCTCACTGCTGGTGTTGTCAGATCAATTTTCATAAAAACAAACCAAGAGATTGTGATAACCTTAAAAATACTAGGAAACAAAAAACACAAGCAATATTGCTGAGCAGAACTTACGAAGGAAGAAAACAGTTTAGCTTAGTTTCCTCCTGTGAACAGTGTGATGTAGAATCAATGAACACGAGAGCAATGAAAGAAGCCACAGATGCCATAGGATATCCATTAAGCTAGGCCAGGAGAAGTTAAAAGACAATGTACCGTTTATTAATACAAATAAGGAAGATTGTTTTAATTTAGGCAATCATAAAGAGGAACAGCCAACTCCAGGACAGAGCATAAGGAGCTCATATGTCACTGTGATGTCACTCAGAAAAGATGGCTGAGAATGTGTCTTTGTCTGTCTTAACCTTTGTAAAAAGTTAGCATATAAATAAATGTGTTCTCAACAAAAGACCATTGCCTTCCAGCTAGATCTCTTCTAGAGTAAGAAGCTAACGAATCCCGAGATAAACCCATGATAACAGAAAAACAGCACTGCCTGTAGGACCACTACCAAAGATTTCAAAAGCAGCAATCCTTTCAAAATAAGGATATCCTCGCTATACAATTTAACTATGCTTGATTTCAGGACTACCTTCCATAGTCCCCACTGAAAGTTACCATTTTTGTTGTCTCATGCATACAAAAGTCATTCCTCATTGTATTCATGTCTCTAGAACAAGAGTCCAATAGGATTAGTGGTTTTGGCTCCTATTGCAAGAAAGCCATCGATGGTGCCTGATTCAATTCAAGGGCATCCAGATATGAAGAGCTGAATCACAAAAGGCTGTGCACAATATTTGTAAGAACTAAGTTTTGGTTTGTGTTGGATTCATGAAGCCAGCAATGTGTGATTGACCAACACAGCACGTTAGCAAAGCATTGTCTAGGATTAAATTACTTTCTGGTGCCATTGTAATTTTGGTTCAGAGTAGCCCTGCATACACCTACGTACAAAATATCAAGGTATAATAAAGTTCAAGATTAGGCTAAATGGTGTTCCTATAAACTAACATTTATTATCACAGTAATACAGTTCTAAACAGTAACCTCAGAAAATTACAGATAAAAGTGGCTCAGGTAAGACACTGGCCACTTCAAATGCTGATGGTCATTTGATTGTTTTCTTCTATTGTTCCCATATATGTTAATTTAGGATAATTAATTCAGTTTGGTATGACATAGTAATTTTTACAGCTGGTATGCTTGATATTACTAAAATGCCCTGAAAGAAACCCCTCACTGAGTTTCCTTCCCTAAGCATATGAGGAGTAATAGACAGTTCTTTAAAGGTGCAGGATGAAAATTATATACTGCACATGGTCTTCAAAAGAATTTTTGTTATTGCACATTAACAAATATTGCGCTAGTGGAAAAAGAACTCCAGAAAGCACGGTACAAATTATAACTTTTTGATTCTGGACATTGTTTCTCTTTTATAGCTCAAGTTATCTTCATAAGATCAGATCATGGGACATCCAGCCATACATAACTGAGAAGTATACTTTCTAGTTGTCACAAAACCTGGTGCAGTGCTTCAAAAGGTCAAAAAGGTTCTTTTTTCTGTTTTGAGATTTCTCAAGCTTCAGGCAGGTTTACTTGCCCCCCGCTGATCAAGTATTTTTTTTCTTTCTGGTGTTTAGAAGAATGAGAGGTGATCTGATTGAAATATACAAGATTTTCAAGGGGCTTGACAGGGTAGACACAGTTTCTGCTGGCTGGGGAATCTTAAAACATAGGCACAGCCTCAGGATAGGGGGACAATCATTTATGATAGAGATGAGAAGAAATTTATTCACTCAAAGGGTTGTGAATCTTCTACCCCACAGGGTTGTGGATGCTCCATCTTTGAATATATTTAAGGCTGGGATAGACAGATTTTTGGGGTCTCGGAATCAAGGGACATGGGGTACAGGTGGGAAAGTGGAGTTGAAGCCCAAGATCAGCCAAGATTATGTTGAATGGCAGAGTAGGCTTGACGGGCTGCATCGTCTACTCCAGCTCCTACCTCGTGTTCCCTTGCATTCTTCTCTAGTTAGCTAAAATAAAATTTTGCTCTTACTCTCAATAGTTACTTCAACAACTACAGAAACTTGTATTTATATACTGCTTCTGGTGTAAGAAAACATCCCAAGATGCCTCATTGAAACATTATCAAACAAACTTTGACACAGAGACATAAGTAGATATAAGGGCAGATAACCAAAAGCTTGGTCAAATAAATAGGTTTTAAGGAGCATCTTAAAGAGGGGTAGAGAGGTTCAGGGAGGAAATTCTGGAGCTTAGAGCCTTGGCAATTGGAGTCATGGTGGAGTGATTAAAATTGGAGATTCTCAGGAGGTCAAAATTAGCAGATATCTTCAGGGCTGTCAGGCTGAAGTAGATTGCAGAGATAGGGAGGGGTGAAACTATGGAGGGGTTTGAAAACAAGGATAAGAATTGAGATGTTGAGTCTTAACCAAGAACCAATTAGCACAATGAGCATAGAGGTGATGAGCGAGCAGAATTTAGTGTGATTTAGGGCACAGGCAGCAGTTTTGGATGACCTCAAGTTATCAAGGGATGTTTTATCAAGGGTAGAATTTGAAAGGCTGGCCAGGAGTGCATTGGAATTGTCAAGTCTAGAGGTAACAAAGACAAGAGTGAGGGTTCCAGCAGCAGATAAGCTGAGAGTGGGTCAGATGGGGCGATGTTATTGAGGTGGAAATAGGACGGTCTTAGTGATGGCGTGGATATGTGGTTGGAAATCCATTTTGAGATCAAATGTGACACCAAGGTTACTGTAGCTTGGTTCAGCCTCAGACAATTGCCAGAGAAAGGGATGGTCTCAATGACTAGGAAACAGAGTTTATGGTAGACACCAAAAACAATGTCTTCATTCTTTCCACTATTTAGATGGAAAAAAATTCTGTTCTAGTCTATGACTTGAACATTATTCCAAAATTATTTAGAAAAGATGCTTCTTGTGCTGATTCTTTAAAGATAATAACAGAATCACTCGTCAACCCATTTAGCTTTCCTAACCTCTTGAGAAAGTAGTTTGACTTCATAGAATGATTTCTGTTTTAGCCTATACACTGCAGATATAGTTTTATGGGTTTACTGAATCTTATGAACATATGAACTAGGAGCAAGAGTAGACCACTCGGCCCCTCGAGCCTGCTCCACCATTCAATAAGATCATGGCTGATCTGGATGTAAGCTCAACTCCACATTCCTGCCTACCCCTGATGACCTTTCACCCCCTTTCTTATCAAGAATCTATCTACCTCTGCCTTAAAAATATATAAAGGCTCTGCTTCCAAAGACTCTCAACCCTCTTTAAAAAAAAATTCTCATCTCTGTCTTAAATAGGCGACCCCTTATTTTTAAAAAGTGACCCTAGTTCTAGATTCTCCCACAAGAGGAAACACACTCCACATCCTCCCTATCAAGACCCCTCAGGATCGTATTCAAATCAGTTTCCAAATTAAAATAATTGACATTATAATTTAAACATTTCCCAAACAGTCGATTCAGTAAAGTTCACTATCTTCACATTAGCTCTTTCAGCAGCCAAGTAATGTACGTGAAGAAGCCAGATTCCAATTTAGGTGCTTCTATAATTAGTTCATAATGCTCCTGTGATCAGCAGTTCAGAAGTAGACTTTTAAATGGATATCCAAATTTTGCTCAAGTATTTTCCTTCCTCAGAAATGGAAAATTGCATCAAAGTAAGGCATTCTTGGATGAAGAGACCAAACGTCTATAAATTTGCTGCTAACACAAAGATAAGTAGGAAAGTAAATTGTGATCGAAGAGAACAAAGAAATTTAGATAGGTTGAGTGAGTGGGCAAAAAATTGGCAGATGGAGTATAATGTGGAGAAAATGAACTTGTCCACTTTGGCAGGAAGAATAAAAAAGCAGTATTTTATTTAAATGGAGAGATTGCAAAACTCTGCAGTACAGACAAATCTGAGTATCCTGTATACGAATCACAAAATATTAGTATGCAGGTACAGCAAGTGATTAGGAAGGCAAATGAATGTTGTCGTTTATTGCAAGGGGAACAAAATATAAAAGTAGAGATGTTTTGTTACAATTGTATAGGGCATTGGTGAGACCACATAGGGAGTACTGTGTAGCTTAGTTCTCTTTACTTGAGAAGGGATTAATATCATTTGAAGCAGTTCAGAGAAGGTTCACTCGACTAATTCCTCAGATGAAGGAAGTTATCTTATGAGGAAAGGTTGGACAGAATGGGTGTGTATCCACTTGAGCTTAGAAGATTGAAACATTATAAGATCAAAACATTATAAGATCCTGAGGAGAATTGACAGGGTGGATGCCAGGAGGATGATTCCCCTTGTGGGAGAGACTAGAACTGAGAACACAGTTTAAAAATAACGGGCCTATCATTTTAAACGGAGATGAGGAAAACAGTTTTTCTTGAGGGTAGTTGGTCTTTGGAATTCTCTTCCCCAGGGAGTGGTGGAGACAGGGTCATTGAATTTTTTTAAGGCTGCATTAGGTAGATTCTTGATTGGCAAGGGAGTCAAAGGGTTTCCTGGGTAGACAGGAAAGTGGAGTTGAGGCCAAGGCCAGCACCTTCCGGTCGGAGGACGGGGCCCACTTGCCGACGCGTAAAATGACACGGGGATACGTCGGACGTGCGTCCCGACATCACCCGTCATTTAGATTGTCAGTTCAGCGGGCGCGCATCCAAGTCAGAAATGTGCCTGCCGACTTGTCAACGGCCTGTTAAGGCCATTAAAAAACCAATTGAACTCATTAATGGACCTGCCCGTCCAACCTTAAGGTTGGCGGGCAGGCCAGGAGCCCAGGCGGGCTTGTGAAAAAACATGAAACCTTATCCACGGATGGGATAAGGTTTCATGAGTGATTTAAAAAATGCAGAATATTTTACAATAAAAGTTATGGACATGTCCCAGCTCATGTGACGCTGTCACATGAGGGGACATGGCAGGGAAATTTTTTTCTAATCTTAATTCAAAATTTTAAATCGGAGCCGATCTCCCTGAGGTAGCACTTTGCCTCAGGGAGATCTATGTGCTCTTTCGTGCATATGCTCTTTCCTGGCTGAGGGAATCCACACCCCCCCCGCCCGCACATGGAGCGCATAGCGCTTCCTGGCATATGTCATGCTGGGCGGGCCTTAATTGGCCCTCCCATGTAAAATGGCAGCGCGCCCTGATCAGAAGCCCGCCCGCTCCCGCACTTCCCCCCCCAATGGGGGGAAAATGTTGCCCCATAATCAGATCAGCCATGATTTTATCAAATGGCGGAGCAGGCTTGAGGTACCTAATGACCTACGCCTGCTCCTTGTTTGTATTCCATTTAATTTCCATGGCAAAGCTAGCTCTGAAACAGCAGTAGACAAAGTTCTAGTCTGATAGATCTTTGTCTTAGACTTACACCATCTGATTGCCTGGCATGAACTTTTATTTGTAATGCTAATTAATTTTCTTTCATTAGGTGTATTGTTTAATTATACATAATTATTTACTGTTTTTGAAACATAGGACTAAACAATTTATGGGCCCAGCTACCTTCATTTTAAAGTTTTATTTCTTCAACTTCTAAGTACCTTGCTCTGTCAGAATTTCTCTATCATGGTCTTAAGTGATTTAGCACTAAGGTTAGCTGACACAAGGTGTGCTACTATTAGGCTGTTTTAATTATAGTAATTTATGATTAATCTCTTTCTCGAATATGGAATTGTTTATATTACAAAGTGTTTCCACTTGCAGCCTGGCTGTGGCATACAGCGAGGGTAGGTGAGTTTGAATATTAACCAAGACTGATTTTTTCCATCTGGATATTTGTGCAATGGTTATCATCTTGAACTGTTTATACAATACTATTACAATAAATAAAATTGTTACATTTCATGTTAATATCACATTTACACAAGGTGATTAAATTGTTTCTCACTTGAGTCATATTTACATTATTTACAATGCACTGAAGGGAAAATACATACTTATCAAGTTTGTTTTACCACCTCTATTTTTTTTCTCCTAGAAAATTGAAAGTGGAAGATATGCCAAATACAAGTACTTTGGCCATAAAATGATTAATGACTCAGACTTGTTTATGATTACAAAAAGGTAAGATTGTAAGCTATTACAGGGGTTTGGAAAATTTGTTTTGAAAATTTCCCCATACTGACAGTTATTGTTCTGTTCGCTTTGCTTGCAAGGTTCTGTAACCAAACTACACTTGAACTGAGTATTTGAAAGATTTCAAACCCTTGGTGTGAAGTTAATATTATGTTTTAAGGTTTTTATGTTAATGTGCTATTTGGGAACAACGTCAATTACCACTTGCGTAAGTGGAATTATTTCCTATAAACTTGGTGTCTTATCTGCCCAAACCTAAGTAAATGCCGCAAAATTGAAAGATTGAACATGGAACACTTATCATTGCATGCCAGTTTACTGGAATATGTCATCTGTCACAACATCTAGCAGAAACATGTACACTCTGGTGGACCAAGGTTCAGTCTATAAATCAACAGACAGATGTATTTAATATAAAGATAAAAGCAAAATACTGCGGATGCCAGAAATCTAGAACAAAAACAAAACTACCTGGAAAAACTCAGCAGGTCTGACAGCATCTGTGGAGTGGGATACAGTTAACGTTTCGAGTCCGAATGACTCTTCAGCAGAACTAAGGATAAATAGAAAAGAGGTGAAATACAAGCTGGTTTAAAGGTTGGGGGGGGTGGGGGGGGGACAGGTAGAGCTGGATAGAGGGCCAGTGATAGGTGGAGATTGCCAAAAGATGTCAGACAAAAGGGCAAAGAGGTGGTGATATTAGCTAAGAAATGTGCTAATGGGGACATTAAGGGTAGAAAGCAGTAAGAGCAAGGGACAGATAGCCCTAGTGGAGTTGGGGTGGGGGGGATCAAAATAGGCTAAAAGGTAGAGATAAAACAATGGATGGAAATACATTTAAAAATAATGGAAATAGGTGGGAAAAGAAAAATCTATATAAATTATTGGAAAAAAAGGGGGGGGAGATCGGAAAGGGGGTGGGGATGGAGGACAGTGTTCATGATCTACAGTTGTTGCACTCAATATTCAGTCCGGAAGGCTGTAAAGTGCCTAGCCGGAAGATGAGGTGCTGTTCCTCCAGTTTGCGTTGAGCTTTACTGGAACATTGCAGCAGGCCAAGGACGGACATGTGGGGATGAGAGCAGGGTGGTGTGTTGAAATGGCAAGTTACAGGGAGGTCTGGGTCATGCTTGCGGACAGACTGAAGGTGTTCCGCAAATGGGCACCCAGTCTGCATTTGGTCTCTCCAATGTAGAGAAAACCACATTGGGAGCAGCGAATGCAGTAGACTAAATTGAAGGAAGTGCAAGTGAAATGCTGCTTCACTTGAAAGGAGTGTTTAGGCCCTTGGACAGTGAGGAGGGGGGACGTTAAAGGGGCAGGTGTTGCACCTTCTGCGGTTGCATGGGAAGGTGTCGTGGGAAGGGGTTGAGGTGTAAGGAGCGATGGAGGAGTGGACCAGGGTGTCCCGGAGGGAACGATCCCTGCGAAATGCCACCGGGTGGGTGAAGGGAAGATGTGTTTGGTGGTGGCATCATGCTGGAGTTGGCGGAAACGGCGGAGGATGATCCTTTGAATGCGGAGGCTGGTGGGGTGATAAGTGAGAACAAGGGGGACCCTATCATGGTTCTGGGAGGGAGAGGAAGGTGTGAGGGCGCATGCACGGGAAATGGGCTGGACACGCATGAGGGCCCTGTCAACCACCGTCGGTGGAAAACCTCGGTTAAGGAAGAAGGAAGACATGTCAGAGGAACTGTTTTTGAAAGTGGCATCATCAGAACAGATGCAACGGAGGCAAAGGAACTGAGAGAATGTGATGGAGTCCTTGCAGGAAGTGGGGTGTGAGGAGCTGTAGTCAAGGTAGCTGTGGGAGTCGGTAGGCTTGTAATGAATATTGGTGGACAGTCTATCACCAGAAACTGAGACTGAGAGGTCAAGAAAGGGAAGGGAAGTGTCAGAGATGGACCATGTGAAAATGATGGAGGGGTGGAAATTGGAAGCAAAATTAATAAATTTTTCCAGATCCAGACGAGAGCATGAAGCGGCACTGAAGCAGTCATCGATATACCAGAGAAAGAGTTGTGGGAGGGGGCCTGAGTAGGACTGGAAGAAGAAATGTTCCACATACCCCATAAAGAGACAGGCATAACTGGGGCCCATGCGGGTTCCCATAGCCACACCTTTTATTTGGAGGAAGTGAGACCAGTTTAAGGAGAAATTGTTCAGTGAGAGAACAAGTTCAGCCAGATGGAGGAGAGTAGTGGTGGATGGGGATTGTTTGGGCCTCTGTTCGAAGAAGAAGTGGAGAGCCCTCAGACCATCCCGGTGGGGGATGGAGGTGTAGAGAGATTGGACATCCACGGTTAAGAGGAGGCAGTTGGGGCCAGGGAACTGGAAATTGTTGATATGATGCAGGGCGAGAGAGGAATCGCGGATGTAGGTGGGAAGAGACTGGACAAGGGGAGAGAGAATGGAGTCAAGATAGCAAGAAATGAGTTTCGTGGGGCAGGAACAGGCTGACACGATCGGTCTGCCAGGACAGTCCTGTTTGTGGATTTTGGGTAGGAGGTAGAAGCGGGCCGTCCGAGGTTGGGAGACTATGAGGTTGGAAGCTGTGGAGGGAAGATCTCCAGAGGAGATGAGGTCAGTGACAGTCCTGGAAACAATGGCTTGATGTTCAGTGGTGGGGTCATGGTCCAGGGGGAGGTAGGAGGAAGTGCCAGCGAGTTGACGCTCAGCCTCTGCGAGGTAGAGGTCAGTGCGCCAGACAACAACAGCACCACCCTTGTCAGCAGGTTTGATGACAAAGTCAGGGTTGGACCTGAGAGAACGGAGTGCAGCAAGTTCAGAGAGAGACAGGTTAGAGTGGGTGAGAGGAGCAGAGAAATTGAGACGACTGATGTCACGCCGACAGTTCTCAATGAAAAGATCAAGGGCAGGTAAAAATCCAGAGGTAGGGGTCAGCCATGGTTCAGTTGGTAGTAGTCTTGCCTCTGATTCATAAGTTTCTGGGTTCAAGTTCCGTTCCAGGCTTGAGCAAAAAAATCAAGGCTGA
Organism: Cetorhinus maximus; assembly: GCF_964194155.1. Classification (NCBI taxonomy): domain Eukaryota; kingdom Metazoa; phylum Chordata; class Chondrichthyes; order Lamniformes; family Cetorhinidae; genus Cetorhinus; species Cetorhinus maximus. The sequence goes on from NC_135880.1 coordinate 99,157,382, forward strand.
CACCCCTGCCCCACCCCTGCTAAACACAAAGGTGTAAGAAATGCTTCTAAAGAATAATGAATCAGATGTAATCCTTTTGAAATTCCAGGCTGAAATGTACATTGTTTGAAAAATCCCCTCACATACCTGACTACAATTCTGTTGTCAGCAACAATAAATCTAATAGGGAATTGATCATAGGCAGAAATGCCTCATTTTTTTGTCAGTCAGTGCATCCGTACAAGACCATTTCAGGTAGAGGTTTATGACCGTTACTTAAGCTTTTAGAACATAATAAAGCTGATCAGTTCTCACAACTCAATCCAATGGAAAATTGATAACTTGTAGGTTCATATCGTACTGTTCCAGCTGGGAAACATAAACACCAGGCCCAGAAGAAATGTATCCCAGGCTGCAAAGGGAAAAAATAGCCAAGGCTCTGACCATCATTTGCCAACCCTCTCTGCCTACAGACATTTTGCTGGAGGGCTACTAACATTGTACTGTTTAAAAAGGATGAAAAGGATAGCCCAAGTAATTATAGGCCTGGTGGTGGGAAAATTATTGAACGAGTTCTGAGATGGTATAAATTGTCACTTAGAAAAGCACCAGATTATGCAAGAGCAATCACCATGGATTTATTAAGGGAAGGTCATGTTTGAGTAGCTTGATTGATTTTTTTTTAGGAGGTAACAAGGACAGTCAAAGAGACTAGCACTTTTGATGTAGGTTATTTGGATTTTAGCAAGGTTTTTGGCATGGCAGACTAATCAGAAAATTAGAAGCTCATAGCATCCAAGGCAATGTGGCAAGTTGGATCCAATATTGACTCAGTGGCAGGAAGCCAAGCAGTAATGGTCAATGGGTGTTTTTGTGACCGGCGGTCTGTTACCAGCAGAGTTCTGCAGGGCTCAGAACTGGGTCCCTTGCTGTTTGTGGTATAAATCAATGATTTAGACTTAAATATAGGAGCATGATGAAACAGTATGCAGATGATACAAATATTTAAAAAAGGTTGGGAAACAAATATTTCAGTGTACATGATATTTTGAAAAGACAGACAGAATGGCAAAGGAGAAGGGGTAACCCTGATAGTAAAGGATATCATAACGACATTATGTGGAAGGAACTTGGCTCAGAAGGTCATGAAGTAGAATTAGTATGGGTGAAGATTAAAAATAGCATGAGTCAAAAAATGGTGGGAGTAGTTTATAAACCCCCTAACAGTAGTTATACTTTTGCACAGAGCATTAAACAAAAATTATTGGAGTGTATAACAAAGGCAATGTAATAATTGTGGGGGACTGTAATCTTACAGACTGGACCAATCAAATTGGCAAGGGTGGACTAGAAGATGAGTTTGTAGAATGTTTTTATGGAGCAATATGTTATGGAACCAACTAGGAATAAAGCTAAAACAAAAACAGAAACAGAAATACCTGGAAAAACTCAGCAGGTCTGGCAGCATTGGCGGAGAAGAGTACAGTTACTCTTCTCCGCCGATGCTGCCAGACCTGCTGAGTTTTTCCAGGTATTTCTGTTTCTGTTTTAGTTTTGGATTTCCACCATCTGCAGTTTTTTGTTTTTAATCTAGGAATAAAGCTATTTTAGGTCAGGTATTGTGTAATGAGTCAGGGTAATTTAGTAATCTCCTAGTAAAATATCCACTAGGAAGTCATAATATAATTGAATTCCACAGGTAGAATTTTTCCTGCCCCGATCACAGAGGCCCTGCAGACACTTAATGTTACACGGAGTGTTAATTGGCTGGAGACAGAACTTCTGCCCCTCATTGGGGGGGTCAATCCCACCTCAGAGATCTGCTGCCCAATCTGATTGGAAATTAAGGAAATTAATAGAATTAGCAGAGCAAAAGTACTGGAGAAATTTAAGGCACTAAAATCTGACAAATCCCCAGATCTTGGTAGCCTACATCCTAGAGTTCTAGAAGAGAGAACTTCAGAGATAGTGGATGATAGCTATGATTTTTCAAAATTCCGTAGATTCTGAAATCATCCCAGCAGACTGGAAGTCTTTTCCTCAGATTTTGAAATTTTAATCTGTAGGTTTCTGGAATCGACTCGTGTGTGTTAAATACCACAGTCTTAACAGTTTCTTAATTTGAAGAACGTTCACCCAAAAAGGTTTGAGTAGATATCCATTGCTTTTCTTACGAAAAAACTTTGTAAAAGAATAATCCATTCTCTTGTGGCTAAGCTAGCTTAGTAGCAATTTTCTCAAACGAGACAAAATATTGTACCCAAAACCTTCCTCACTGAATTTGATAATGAGGAGAATATTCCAAACTAAATCAAAACCCAGACTATGAATTCAAATCATCATCCAATCTGCCAAATATTCCCTTTCTTTATTCAATTCAAAGTTTTTTGTTTCTTTTAGCTTTTGGGTCAGATTTTCCCCCCCGTTGGGGGGGAAGTTGAAGTGCGGGTGTGTCCAGATGTGCCTCCAATCGAAGGCGTGCCACCATTTTACATGGGTGGGCCAATTAAGGCCCGCCCACGTGACGTCCGCCAGGAAGCGCAATGCGCTCCCTGTGCAGGCGGGGGGTGATTCCTTAAACCTGAGAGTGTGCTCTTTCGCGCATGTCCCCCCCACTGGGAAAACCCTGCCCATTAAAATTCTCTCTATTCCTTGTCCCTTTCCTTACTTTCTAAATTTTTGCTTTGGAATGTAAGTTCAAGCCTCCACATTTCACTTTCTTTTCCTTCTCTTTCCGTTTTACTTTCCTTTCTAGTTTGAGCATTTTCATTTATTTTTCCATTTCAAGTTGCTTCATCTGCAACTAAATCATAGTTAACATGAGCTGCATCATAACTGGGTTAGCCTTTTCCTCCATGAGTTTCAAATGTTGAGCCAACAGCTCAACAATTTCTGCTTTTGTAGCATCTACTTTTAACTCTATCTGTAGATTTTCTTCTACTCAGAGATAAATCTTTCCCCTCGAGAAAAGCAATTGACAAAGCCATTTCACCTTTTCAATAAAGACAGTAAAAGGCACCGTGAAACCTTGTTGCTTAAATTTTAGCAAACCCCAGTGTATCCGTCTCAGTCAATGGATTCAATAGCCTCCAATTGTTATGTTCTTGAGGGAGACCATTAGCTTTTAAAAAATCAATTTGAACACTTAATTAACTAAGAATTATACCACAATATTTTATGTTTTAAATAAAAATTTTATTGTACAAGGATTAAACAAAGCAAGTACTACACTGTTTTTAATTCCACCCAAGAATTCCCCTATACTCTCCAGAATCTCGAGGGTTCTTTCACTTGTCCTGGGGCCAAACCAAGATGTGCTACAGCTCTTAGGAATTCACTTTGATTCCCTGAGATATGAGATTCCTTGGGGTCCTTCCACTAGGATTCAGCCAGGCGACCCTCTAATTTTTTTTAAGCACCTCATAATTATGAACATCCCAGCTCAAGCATGAGCTTCACTGCTTTCTTGCTCAGTGACTCCAAAATCAGAAAACCCTTTTTGTTTCAGATAGCCCTTTGCTACTGATCTCAAGTTGTTTTCAAGCACCAACTGCTGGCAGCTCTTTCCCGTGTGCCTGTGAGAAAACACACAGATAAACCTAACACACAAGGGCACCTTGCCGGCAACTTATCCCCATGGCAACATGGCACCCCAGGGATGTCCAAGGTAGAAATTCAAACCCATCATTCACAATTCCTAATCCTGTCCTTTGATCTGAAAAGTACATGGATACTTTAAGAACTTTTCCTTGTTTCCCAGTTGAATTTCAACCTCTCTTTAATCTGAGAATTACATGTTATTCATTATATCTCTAATGAAGACGAGCATTTCTCCTCAGGCTTAAGTATCTGCAGGTCCCCAGCTAAACCGACCCGGTTGCCGTTTTATGGCTGTCAACCTTCTAACTCCATCCTTGTAAATGCGTATAGACCATCCTTTGAATGGTAATTACTTTAAGTTTGTTTACCAATGTTATGGCACAGCAGATGGTAAATGCTGAGCTACTCAAATCCCAGAGGAAAACTTGAAACAGCTGCCACAACTGTTTTGTAATTTGTACTTTATTTCGTGATGTATGCCTTGAATTTAGTAGTAATATGTCCACCAAGACGCGAGATTTTTTTTACAAAACTAAATTAAATATTTAATAAAATAAAAGATTTTAAGCAAATACATAGGTCTACAAATTACTACTACAATAACTCCTAAATCCCCTAATTATTCTGGCTCCCAGTTACACCGCCTTTAAGGCAACAGTAAAACAAATAGATTTAAACAGACCCAGGCAAAGCACACAAATATCCTGGACAGTGATATTCAAAGTGAGTTTTCTTAGCTTCGGATCCTGTAGACAGCAACTTGATGCACAGAGGCTGAAGGCTTTTCACACTTATGTTAGATCTTAGAATGTGTTCTCCCTTACACACATCATCTCCTTTATATATGTTTCTCCCATTTAATGCAAATTCCATTGTTGCCCCCATATGTTTTTCCAACTTTATTTTTCTCATAAATATTTTCAAAGTACTAATTTTATCAGTAACCTTTGTGAAAAATAAACACACTGTTTGACTTAGCTTCTTCTGGCTAAGTCTAACATCTTACCATCTCTTTGAAAGCCAAACTACTCTGGTTTATCTAAAAATGCAAATTTTCCTTACAACTCACATTCTAAAGCTTTAGCCATGTTTACGTATTTAGCATTTCAAATCTAGCTTCCCTTTTGATAACACACAGCCTCCAGACCAGCTGTTTCCAATTCAATTAAAACACACACAAAATCCAAATCCTACTATTAACTTACTTTTACAATAAATCACAATAATATTATGAAAATTATTATATTTTCATGGCAACCAACCTCTCAAACTCAGGTTTTTCCCCATCTCTCCTACATTTAACACTTCAATCCCCAAACTAAAAGTTATATTCCTAAAATATATGAATCATGAAATTAGACATTTTCATAACAAAGTGCAAGTTATTGTACAGAGTTAACTGATTTTAAAAATGTAGGAAATATACATTACATTTCTAAGATATGAACAGTTTATTTCAAATGTATTATTCATAAACAGAAAGACGAAGTAATGTTTCGTGTTTCTATATTCAAATTGGCCATCTTGTCATACCAATTGGAGGCGGACAGAGTCTTTGCAAACAGAAGTATAGCTGCCATTTTCTGTTCAGGCACCATTTGAAAATTTGTATGGCTGAACATCCAACGTACTTAAGAGAAAATAATCTTTAATTCCTTTTATATAGTCTGTAATATATTTACAAAATGGTAGGGGATGAAGTCCACGTAAGAGAGTGGTCAATGGCATTAAGTAAAGAAAAATAGCTTAACGTAAGCCAAAACTGTAACTGTAATCCAAAGGAAGGGAGGGTGAATACAATAATGAAAAGGATATATTTTAACCTTGGAAATGGCAGCACATTTGTACTGTGTATCCACTGCCATTTTGCAAGTGGTTCTTGCAGAAGTGTTCTTAACAAAATACCTAGGCAAGTGAATACTGCATGCCATCCAAGAGGCATTAATCTGGATGTTCTGGGCAAGTGAGTACAGCTGCATGAGTGTTTTTTTCTTAATTCCCTATTGCTCCCTGTCACTCAATTAGGCAAAGTTCAGTCTGCTCTAAAGGGAGATTGAACCATGAATCAGCCTGTACATTCATTGATAAATTGCACAACTAAGATCAATTCAAATAAAATTTTAATGTAAATTCCAGGTTGCCAGTCTCCACCAAGATGAAATGAAACAACCTTTGGATTGTACTAAAGCTTAATATTTATGGTGTGCCCTTTGTTAATCTTTTGCACAAAATATCATTTTCCAGTGGTATCTTATTTGTAACACAAGGAACATTTGGGCAGTTGAACTGTGAATGGCAGTACAGCTTCGAGGAATTTACTAAAGAGCCTTTCATTGTTGATGGAAGGAGGTTACGTATTGAAGCCAAAGTAAGTAAATGATTGGAAATGGGCCTTATTTCTACTTGCATTGTTATTGATGACGTACGCTGTTTAAGAAATTAGAAATAAAGATTGTATATATTGACTTGGAAAAGATACTTTCTTTTACATGTATCGTCAGTAAACTTTAGCAATACATACAAAATGTTTTTTCTCTATAAGCTCTGACATCAGAGCTTTAGCACCATCATCTCTAGCTTGAATGCCTTTTGTCCCAGTAAAACCATTACTCTCTCCCACCATGAACATTTTTCTTGGTACGGTTCCCATCTTTGTTTGTTTGTTCATTAGTGTCATCATCTTCCCAGAAGGTTGACTGCCATGGATCTCCACCCCTGTCCTGCACTGCCCTTACACATTCTACATAAGTCAACTGCATCCAGACCATTATATCCATCAACCACTTTCTCCTCTGCTTCCCTCATCTACATTTTTCATCAATCTTACCTTCCAATAATTGTGCCTGTCTACCGTCTACTCTAATACTGTGACCAAAATATTTTATCTTTCTCTCTTTGATGTTATGCACTATGTTCTTCTTTTGTCCAACCATTTCCTCATTAGTCTTTTTCACTTTTGGATATGCAGTACATCTTTTTATATGCTCGCATTGCCAAAGATGTCCAAGGGATGCGGATTTGTATATTTCTGGCTCACAACTGGTTTAGTCAGTCATCATCAGATCTAGCTGGACCACAGGAAATACCATTGCGCCCTGACTTCAGATTTGACTACTTCAATGTTTTCCTTGCTGACATCCCATCTTCCACCCTCCCATAAGCTAAAACTCATCCAAAACTCTGCCACCTATATCTTAACTGTCACCAAGTACCATTTAGCCATGACCCTTATATTCACTGGCCCACAATGCCTCTTGGTGCAGTAATTCTTTCCTACCTTCATTTTCAAACCTCTTCATGGCCTCTGTAACCTCCTGCAGCCCTACAGTCTTCTGAGAACTTCAGCCATCTAGGCTCTAAGCTCTGGAATTTACTTCATAAGCCTTGCTACTTCTCCAACACACCTCCTGCCCTAAAAACCCACTCTCCCTCCCAGCTCCTCCTTTGAAGCCTACCTCTTTGAGCAAGCTGTTAGTCACATGTCACAATATTGCCTTTGGGTGGTGTCAGTTTTGGCTGATTACGCTCCTGTGAAATGCTTTGGGATTTTTTTATTCTGTTAAAGGCCCTATGTAAATACAGGTTGTTGTTGTAAAGTGAACTTAGTGAGAGTCATATTTTATAGGCAACTTTGCAAAAAAATATTGCAAGTTTGCATTGAGTGATTTAGTTTTCCTCAACTATTCCCTACTTTTTCTTAAAGGAACGTGTCAAGTCTGTATTCCATACAAAAGAATATGGAAAAATTGTGAATTTCAAAACTGCAGATGATGCAAAGGTATGGAATTATTTTGTTCAATATGGGTGCACACCATTTTGATCATTACCCATTAATTCTTTAAGTAATGATAGTCTGATTTTGTAATCTCATTAGCCATTTCCTCCACTTCAAATCTGCTCTTTCTTGGCCTGCTGTCTCTCCCCTGGTGGCTCCTCTGTCCTCTCCCCAGTGTAACCTGACTGCAAGTGCCAATTAAATCTCAAGGATTCAAAGTTGGAAATCATTAAGCTGAAAGGGTTGCTGTAGACACACTAGTGTCTGAGAATGAGGAGAGGCAATATTAGCATGAATAGTGTGACCTGGAGACAGAATACGTAAATTTTTGAATGTGATAGGTAGGATAAGTTGTTTTAAGTACACATGGCTTTGTAAATAGAGGCAAACAGTATGAACAGAATGTTCTACTAAACATTTAAAATCATTGGTTAAGCCTTCAGCTAGAGTATTGTGTCCATTTCTGTGTGCCACACTATAGGAAGGATGTCAAAGCCTTAGAGTCCAGATGAATTTACTAGAATTTTGCTTTTAATTCACTCATGGGATGTAGACATTACTGACAAGGACAGCATTTATTGCCTGTAAGTAATTGCCCTCAAGGAGGTGGTGATGAGTAGCCTTCTTAAACCGCTGCAATCTGTGTGGTGTAGGTAAGCCCATAGTGCAGTTACGGAGTTTCAGGATTGTAATCCAGTGCTGATTAAGGAACAGCAATATAGCAAAATATACATAACACTGTATTTCATAGTCAGGATGGAGTGAGACTTGGGGGCAAACTCTCATGTGCCTGTTACCCATGTTCTTCTAGCTGGTAGAGGTCACAGGTTTGGAAGGTATTGTTGAAGGAGCCTTGGTGAGTTGCTGCTTTGTATCTTGCAGATGACACAGGCTGCAGACATAGTGTGCCTGTGGTGGGAGGGGAGTGAATGTTTAAGGAAACTGTGCTAAACAAGTGGACTGCTTTGTATTATCCCCTTCCCACCTCATAAATGATGTAGTCACAGGAAACAGTGTTTCTGCTGGTGGCAGGCCTCCGATTGACCCGCCACACCATTACTTCACTTCTTTTCCTCACTGGGCACCATATTTAAAATGCAGCCGCGCGCACACATCTCAATGCTTGTAGCCCAGGACTGCTCCGCTGAAGACATGACCCCAAAAGCCAGCAAGATTGCAGCCCTGGGACACCTTCTGATCATTGTGGAAGCCCCGCCATAAAAGTCCTCTATCCCCGCTCTGGCCATAGGAGGCTCACCACTCTGGCTTGAGAGGCAGTGGCTTAGGTGGTCAGTGCCAACGCTGTGAATGAGGTCAGCCATCCGGTGCAGAAAACGGATGAGTGATCTCATCTGTGCTGTCAGGGTAAGTTAGCATCTCAACTCACCCACTCACAAGGCCATCACACATTCACTGCCAGCTCAAGGGACACACACCCTCACATCTCCATCTGGCCTCATCTCCTCTGGAGACTGCGACACGTGGATTACCATATGGGTCCCTAGAACCGCTTTTGGTTAAGTCCAAAGGTCTCTTCAGGTATGCAGGAGTGTGCCGGCCACCACTTGGATGGCCGGTGTGTAGTGTGCTTCATGGCTGTCCAAAACCCCACCCATCTCTGCCCAACTCCACTTGATGACACCTTTGCCCACTGGACTGCATGCTGTGCTCTAGCTCAAGCACAGGAGTTATCCTAACCCACACTGCAAGGCTGCAGCGTTAGCTTGAAGCATAATGAATACTGGCCCAAACTTTAATAAAGACATTGCAAGGGGCTTTGAGCGCCTCCACCAGTGTCTGCGCCATGGCATCTTTTGCAAGGGGCTTCAACAACTTTCCCAGTCAGCTAATTGTTCTGCTCCCCACTAAAACACACATTTATTTGTAGTCTGCACCTGAGGGGTGAAAAGTTCTGGAGCATTTTATGGCACTTTAATGCTTTTGCATTGTGAGAGTGGGCAGAAAAGCTTCAGAGGGCCGACGCCAAGAATGTCAATGGAGTTGCTGAAGAATGATCTCAGCAGTGGAAGGAATGCTCACTTTTGACAAGCTTTTCCAAGTGCGTGGCTGCTTCCCTACCCCACTCCCCAGCATGTGTTTGTGTACTTCCTTTAGTCTGTGTTGCCTTCCACCCACCCAGCCTCACCCACACTGGAGCCCATGCCGACACTGCACTGAAAGCCAGCTAGGAAAAAGCGGCTTACCTGTGCCAACCCCTCTCCTCCCAAATGTGCCTCTTCCTTGATGTCCTATGAGCAATGCTCGCTACCGCTGTGCAAGGCTGTGTGTACCCACCTTCGAGTTCCCCTCAAAGTTCAGGTCACCTCTTAAAGGCAGTTATGAAGCGCACCATTCTGAAGTCATGCTGACGAGTGGTAAACTTGACAGGGAGGGGGGACGGAGAAATTATTCCGACGAACAGGGCTTACAATGATATGCTAAAGTATTAAAATTGGATTCCCGACATGTGGTGGCGGTAACGTGGCCCGCCATTGACGGGTGGACGATCACAAACTGGCTTCATGATGGCATGAAACTGATTTTTGGCCTTCTCGTCATATTCCACTCACTCCCACCGCCACCGGACTGGACAATTTCACCCATAGTCTTCAAAGAATACGGTCCACAGTCGCTCCCAGCTTCCAATGGCTCCACATTTTCCCTTAGTTGGTTTGGGAATTTTCTGAAAGCTAGCAGCAGTAAGACCCACTCTGGTGATTTCTCCTCCTTGCCAGGGAAAATCTGCCAGAATCTTTCGATAGTCATGGTATGTATGTGTCTCTTTGAAAAGAGACTATCCTCCCTCCTGCTTCTGCCTGCTGGTTCACAGCAAGGCAGCATATTCCTCTGTGGTAACATACTAGTTGCAGCCTTTTGCCTTTCTTGGACCTTTCTTTCCTGTCCAAAAAAACAGACGATGTCCATAGTTAGCTCAGCTGCTTTTGCCTTTGTTTCAGATGTGAACTTTTTCTACCTTATTCTCAGTGAATCGCATCCTGGACCCACGTTAACCAGCTCAGACTGCTTGTCAGTCAGAATTCAAAGCAGATCACATGACTCTCTTCACCACTCCATTTTACCTTATATTAACAGAGTCCCAAAACATAAATCATATAAAATGTTGTATTCATGACACACTGAATGACCAGGGGAGGTGATTAGGCTCTCTTCTGTTAGAGATAGTCATTGTCTGACATGAATTACTTTCCACTTATCAACCCAATCTTGATGGGTATGCATATGGACAGCCTCATTATCTGAGGAATTACAAAGAATAGGATGTACTAGGAATGAAAGATTATTATATTGCAAGATTAGAGAAATTGTGATTATTCTGCTGAGAGCTGAGAAGGTTAAGGGGGTGTTCAAAATTACGAAGGGTTTAATTGACTTGCAGGAGCATTAGAAACTAGAGAACAGATTTAATTGGTAATAGAACCAGACAGTAGATGAGGAAAGATATTATGTAACAAGTTGTGATGATCTGGAATGTACCGCCTGAAAGGATAGTAGTAACAGATTCAAGTGGCTTTGTGAAGTGAGTGCTTGAAATGGGGCAGGAGAATGGGACTAATTACGCCCGTCCAGCTCTTTGAAAGAGCTAGCCAATGTGCAGAATGGCCTCCTTCTGGAAACATTTTGTGTTAAACATTTTTTAGCCTAACGTGTTGTGTATAAAAATTATTGTGCACAACTATTTTCTCACAATGCTTATGCAGCAAGTGTGACAGTTGAAACAAGAAAACTAGCAACGGTGTACTGTTTTGGAAGTATATCTCTACAGTACAGGTGTATATCTGATCAGATTGTGGCACTTGGCAATCACAAGACCATAATCCATGTTACAGGGGAAAAAGCAGCCTTGTTTAACTGACCGAGTACATAACCCTTACTTTCTTGTTCAGAGGAATGGCAGCTGTCTTCCAGCTTTCACTCTCTTTCAGCTGTACTTTAGTCTTGAGATTTGGTTCATGGGATTTAATAGTGGGGAAAAATGTGCTAAAAAGATCAATACCTATTAAAGGAAAGACTCTTTTTAAAGTATGTTCTCCCCTTTTACTTGAAGCTAGCAGTACATGGTTGAGAAAGTAAACTGCCATCTTTCTCGAAGATCATTCAATCCCTTTGTGTGGAATGGCTGAAATTGACACTTGGAGAAATGTAGGAATTGTAAAACCAATGTTCATGGTATGTCAGGGCTAACATGGGAAAAGTCTTAAATCATAAGGGCATTTAAACATAGAAGTTTATAATTGATTATAAAAAAAAACAAACATGTTCAGTTAAATTACTTAGTTATTGTACAAGAACTTTCTATTAATTTAAAGGCATTTTATAAATAATGCCCCAAATGTTTCACAGGATAGTTAAAAAGTAAAATTTGACACTTAACCATTAGGAGATATTAGAACTGATACCAAAAACTTGATCAAAGAGGTAGCGTTGGCAGAAAAAGGTAGAGGTTTAGGGAGTCGAGGGTTATGGGAGGGGTTGTGGAGTTAAAGCCACAGTTAGATCCGTCGTGATCTTATGGAATGACACAGCAGGCTAGAGGGACCAGATGGTCTACTCCTGCTCATATTTATGTTCTTTTGGAGGGACCGAATTCCAGCGTTCAGGGCCTTGGCAGCTGAAGACATGGCCACTAATGGTGAAGCAATTAAATTCAGGAATTCACTAGGCCAGAATTAAAGCAGCACAGATCTCGGAGGGTTGTGGAGATGACAAAAAAATTAACTATCTCAACATTTTCTATTCCTAGTGGATTCTGGCAAAACTGCAAGAAGTACAGGAAAGAGGAGTACATGATCACCATCCAAAGATATGAATGATAAAAGTGTTACGAATTTCGTAAAACCATCACGTGTTGTAACTAGATTTTCTATTACTATATGAAAAGAATTCACATGAACAGAACTTTGTATCTGTATAAGATGTACACAGAAGTATGGGGATTCCAAGTCAGTTTTGATTGATAATCATGACTATTTGAATGACTTATTCTAATTCAATGAATTCTAGAAATTAGAAATTTAAAATTGCATCTCAACCATATAACTACTATTATAATTGTTTTTGATCTTCAATGGTTATGAGTCATCAGTTCTGAATTTTTAGCAGATGTTAGACTGCAGTGTAAAATGGAAACTTCACTTGTATTGAATACCTTTAGTAGGCATAATAGTGTTTAATTCACATAGCTAAATGGCTTTCTAAAAGGAAAGCAACATGCTACCAAGTGCCACACAATGACTGTCAACAACACATATGTGCCAACAACTTTCTCCACTGCAGTGCTCAAGTATGTTCAGTGACTCACTTTTGTCACTAGGTCAACTTGAAATATCCAGATGTTTAACACTTATTTCAAAGTTGGCTTTTTTGTAACTTTTTAAAGAAAATTATGTATTAGTGTATTTCAACATTAGGAAGATCTTTCCTGTGTGTTTTTTTTTGTTTATTGCATTTTGAGACTGAAACTAATGAGAGTCAGCTTAGCTGCTAATCAAATACAGAAGACCCTCTATGGAATGTAGATCAAGCGCAAAAGATCTCCTCTAATTATATCCCATCATTTAGAAGATTCAAATTCTAGTTATGCATTGTAAGTGTGCACATATATTTACTAATGCATACATGTAAATAATTAATCATGCTCATCATTGAAGTGTTAGCTTATATACTAAGATGGTTAAAAGGATATGTGAAGTATTGACTGCATTCAATCCACTTTCTTGCAAACTTAATGCACTGAAATTGAAACAATTATAGGGTCCTAAATGATCCAGGCAAACTTTTATTCCTTGCTTAATGTATTTTATATAATAGAATTCTAATGTATTCAAAGATTCTATGGTTTTAATCATGGAGATTTGAACACTGGGCTTAATTTTTTTATATTAAAGTTTGAAAATGAACTGCTGGATATTTCAAACTCTGCATGCTCCAGGTCACATGCATTTGCCACTTGTTCAATATCAGTCTAGTTCCTGAAGTACACATGTTGCTGAATCCATTCACAAATGTTTTCTGTTAAGAAAATTTTATGTATACCATTCAAGAAAATTATGCATTAAGTGTGAATGCAACCCTTATTGACCATAGTGAATATTTGCTTTATAACTGATCATGCTCATGGCTAACTGGCTTTAAGTTCCTGCCTTTGATAATATGTTGATATGCAATTTTCTATAAACAACTTTCCATTGCACTGTATAGTCTGAAAATTTTACCTTATGTTTGCTAACAAGAATTTATATTGTGCTTTTTCATTAAGATATGTTGTAGGTAATTACTGCATAAGATTTAACAACTGTCATTTTACTCCCAAAGGAATAGGTGACCATGAAAAATGCTACATTCAAAGGGGGTACAGGGCACATTTTTTACAGGCTAAAACAATTCTAAGAATAACAGTTGTGTTCTCAAATTTATTATGTCAAGTAGTTGTTGACATAGAGCTGATTTCTTTTTCAATAAATCCTTCAGCAGTAAATAAGCACTAAAATAGTAAAAGCATAAATATAGGCAGTATCATTTTAAATTGCACAACTCTGCCCCTCCATGAATTTCACATGGTTAGTTTTTTTTTAAATGGAGATTATTGACTACCATCCATGCTTTTAAGTAAAATTCAAATAACTTGTAGATCAAATTGGATATAAACCCAGTGTCAGAATTAAATGCATCACATAGTGCTTGTTGATAATACTGACATACGAGTTAAACTGGCTAGCTTTATTATCAACAGATTCCCAAAAAAATCCATTATTTATATTAATAGATGTTGGAATCTAATACCAAGTTTAGGATCTAGTCTATAAAACTGCAAATAGCCAATTCCAAACAAATGTTTTGAGAAATGTACACACCTGTGAATAAACACTTAAAAAATCGGCAGGCCTAATCATGGACAAAGGCTACCTTCACAAGGCTTCTGATCGATTGCTAATGATGAAACAGTGGCTACACTTAAATTGATAGAATTTAAAAAGCTACTTAAAATTATGCGGAATGCTGGAGGGCATTGATGTACAATGGCACCAAATCGAAGTCATGGAGCATGGGAACATGCCTGCAGTTCTCAACATAACCCAGATTTTGAGGTTGATGGCAAAGGAAGGTACTGACTGCTAACTTCAAAAAGTTGCCACAAATATTAGTGCTTAAATTTCCTCTATTCTGAAGTCACTTTGAATTTGGTACCATTTACAGGAAATCTGGGGGCGGGGGGGGTCCAGCTACAGAGAAGGCAGGGTGATCAGGTATTTGATTGAAGACTTCTTAGACAGCAAAATAGGAAGTTAAAAAGCATGGAAAATAATTAACATTTGTACAAAAAAGTAGTCAAATAAAAATTAAGGCATACACACTGACTAGGGGAGAATATGAAATATCAAAAAATTTAAATTTTAAAAATCATGAAATTTTGAGGGAAAAAATATTCCATATTTTTATTAGCACCAGTAATTAGGAGCCAGTGCACCATTAAAAACTGTTACTTCTGATTGAACAAGGCTTAAAGTCATCATTACTCATTGTACAAAGTTAAAGTTCAGTGAATCTCTGTTGATTGCATCTTCAAAAGTTGCAATAGTGCATCATGTGGAGGAGCAGATCATCACCAAAAGCAATTCCCAATTTGCACATTTATGTGCAGATGCCAGAAGTTGGAGTCAGTTTCACACAATAATGATGTTGAATACTGACAGTGAAACTGTCATTACAGCTACAAATTTGTGATATTGAGCACACTAGTTCAGAAAAGTGACATTTCATGAGGTGGATACATACACCTTCTACTGGCAATTCAACAAAGATGAAAATCCAGAGAACATATTTATGAATACGAGGAAAATGGGTGAGGGAATAATAAAATCGTTTAAACAACTTCCGAAGCAGAAATCCAACTAACTGGATTCTCTGATCCTCGTGCTTATTAAAAACACTCTAATCTTGTTGTTCATTAATCAGACATCACATAGCCCAATAAATTGCAGACCATAATTAATAATATGCAAGTAATGGCCTTGCAAATATAATGCAGCAATCCACATAGTTTTTCTATAACTGTTTGGCACATTTACTTCAGCATAGTTTAAAACAACCCACAGCTACAGTTAACATTATTTCAATGATAAAATTAGAAAATGCCAAAATTACACATCATAATCATTTGAAATGAGAAAAGTTAGGCAAGTTTTTTTTTATTGTGTAGATCATTGGTTAGAGCTGATGCAGAGAAGGTTTTATATACATCTTAATTCTCTTCAGTTGCTGCTGGATTTTTATATATTTTTACATGGTTTATTTTATATTTATTTTTAGTTAGTCAACAATGACTAATTGAAAATGCATTTACAAATGAAAAATTCCCCCAATGTATAAGTTTGGACTGTAGCTTGGAGGCCAAGAATAGTTATGTATCAATTTGGCCAATGTTTGCCCTTGTGAATTCTGTACCTAGGAAGATGAATAAAACTCTGTCACTATTATGCTATGTTGTCCAATCTGAAGGATAAATATCAACCTTCCCTCTACTCACCCTGGCATTTTAACAATTAGATAAACTTAAATCATTTACATCATGAAGTAATTGGAAATTGTAACTAGACATGGACAAAGTACTTCTATAGAGATTAACCTTACAGACTGATTACTGTTGTACCAACATTTGTTACAGGGATACATCATTTCTAAGAACTAAATTGAAAAATTGTGAATTAAGTAGTGCTTTATTATTTTTCAAGAGCTGCCTCTTTTGTTTTAACATTGCTCTATGCTTCTTTTGTTTTGTACCTGGTGCCTCTGGTACAGTTGAATTTTTAAATGTAAAACAAATACAAATTGTTAAATAAAAGTATACTGCCATTTAGTTGGAATTATTCATTGTGTGGTTTTCAACTGTAATGCATAGCTGCATAATCATCTCATAAGATGGAATGTTGTATATGCTTAAGCTATTAAATATGTCAACGGAGACACAGATATTTCTCAGGACGATTACAAAGCATTAACATGTGGATTTAACTGGTTGGGAGGGGGGGCGTGCAAAATGCTGTCCACGCTTTTCCTAGGGTTTCTATAGCTCTTCCAGCCAAGTTACAGTGAATAAGCTGGACAACACATACCAAAATTCACTCCCACCATGTGCTTAAAAAACACTCTTGTTTGTGGATTGGTACATCACCTTGAGTGTAATTAATTTTTTAAAAAATGCCCTTGAATGCCCAAGTTTGTGGTGAATTCCAGGTATTTTATGTATTTAAAAACAGGAAAGGCTGGAAATGCTCAGCAGGTCCGACAGCATCTGCGGAGAGGAACGCAGTTAACGTTTCGAGTCCGTATGACTGTTCTGTTGAAGAGTCATACGGACTCGAAACTTTAACTGTGTTCCTCTCCGCAGATGCTGCCAGACCTGCTGAGTTTTTCCAGGTATTTTTATTTTTGTTTTGGATTTCCAGCATCCGCAGTTTTTTTGTGTTTATCTTAGCGAAACAGAGCTATTGTTTCAGATTCATAGCCTTCATCAGTGTTATTAAAGAAAATACAAAAAATTATTAACGTTTTTCATTTGGCTACACTCTTATGAAGATTACAAAACTGAGATTAGCCCCTTATATGCAGTGGTTTGAATCAGCTCTACATCTCTAGCTCATCCACCAACATGTAAAGGTGTGAAGAGACCTCATCTACATTTCAAGAAAAACTGGAATGACTTTATACGCCATGACAACAAAGGAAAATGAATAAATTCGTGCAAAGTTGGAAAGCTCCTGGAACTTCAAGTCGCATGTGAAGGACATGCACTTGCTATTGTCTTAATGCAGGAGAAAACATTTTAAAATGCATTTTCTATTATGCAAAGTTATTTCATACATCACATTACAAAACAAATCTTCACTAGCTAACAGTGGTACCATAGCACTTTAGTATGCAATTGCCCAAGCACAGGACCTTATGTTTTGTCTAAATCTTGTCTTTTTACACAGCTCCCAGCAGCAGTAAAATAAGCACATGGATTTGGATATCAAACCAAACCACTTAGCAATGTCCCCCCGCCTTTTGTTAACAGATGTCACTAGTTCAGGTGATTCAGCACTCACTTAGGCACTACTGTCTCAGAAGCTGATTCTGACACTATTCATTGAGTTTAAGGATTTATGTAGGATCCATGTAATAAGAGATCAAGAACCCAATCAAGATATCTAAAGCAACTCATTATAAAGAGGATGAATTGATTCTTGAGAAAAGGAGGATGTTCAGCAAGAGGAGTTAGGGGTCACTCACCTTACAGGAAGATCCTCATGCGTAACAAGGATGTCCTAAGTTTGGTAAAATAAAAGCAAAACATTGGAGGTACTGAGAATCTGAAATGAAGACAAAGTGCTAGAAAAACTCAGCAGGTGTGGCAGCATCTTGTGGAGATAGAAACAGTTAATGTTTCAAGTCGAATAGAACTCTTCTCCAGAGTTTTCTAGCACTTTCTGTCCTACGTTTGGTGTGGTTTCAAAAAAAATATTTATCCACAATCATACCTCTGCATAAAAGGGGCCTCCAATGTAAAATTAATCAAAAATTAGGTGAAGCTACTGTAATCTGTTACAACAACCTGGCCACAAAAATTGTACAGGTGGTGATTAAGATTTGTTTATTTACCAACCAGAAGATTTTTTTCAGCAAACCACAGAATTACATTTAGGAGTTTGGTCTTTATACCTCCTGATTCTAGAGTTACCAATTATTTCTCACTGGTGCAATACGAGGTCCAGTTCGCCACTGGATTCCCCTCAGTTCCAAAACTCAGCTTTGCATTGGACAATATTCTATAACAGGGGGAGGAATATACTCTTGGTTCCTTTTGGAAATAAATGTATTTTTTCCCCCAAAGTAGTCCTTTACTAAGTATATGCATTTATTAACATTTTTAATAGTGCATTCTGTTGCATAGATGAAAGAGAAGGCAATCTTTTGCTTATATGGTAGTTACAAAGTACAAGCTGTAAATTAACAGTAAGCTCATTTCATGATCATTTTCCAAATAATTGGCTGATAGAACTATTGATGCCTAATGTAGACTTTCCAGGAAAATAAAATCGGATGAACTGAAACATAAGAACCAAGTTTGTGTTTAATTTCGGATCAAAACAGCAGCATTACCAAATGTGAAACATCTTTAGTTTCAAAGCACAGATCAGTTAATTATTGATCAATGAAAACTTTACAATACAAGAATAAAAGAATCTTAACAATCTTTCATCTGTCAGATGTTAAGATTTGTAAATTATAGAATCTAAAAGCCTATGTAAAGGGTGAAATATTTGGCTAATTTAAAAAGATAAAACAAAATTACATTGAGTGCCATGCAGCTGAAACAAGGATACCAAAAGTGCATTCATCTCAGATTTCATCTTTCTGTTGGCTATTTTAGCAACCTCTGATTTGGTATTTGGCAAGTTGATTGTTTATGGCAAGTGCTCTTCCCCTGAACCCATTGCTCAATTTTTAAAGTTACAGTATGTACAGATAGGTTTAAATTTTCAAAGTAAAATTATATATCCAAATGAAATCATTTTGATTCCCAGTTTGTAAAATGAGTTTTGCTTGCAAAATTAGAAATTCCTGCTTTGGTTGGGTGGCTTTCGCAAATTGCTCTTGGCTATCAGCACACGCATAACAAAACATGTTGAAACAACACTGAATTATCTGTTTAAATATGCATTGCAAAATGATTTAGTACAAATCCCAGTGAAGCTATGCTAATTCTTTTCACAAATTCAAAAGAGACAGAGTACATGAACACTAAGAAAGATGTATAATCATCTTTCACCCAAGTTAAAACTCCATTGTATGTGAGGAAACCCAGGTTTCTCCACCCTGCGCCCTCCCCACCCCTCGACATTTCCCACCTCTATTAGTATTCAGGCCAGTCTCTCCTAGATTTGGTTTCATTTGGATTTCTTGTAAAATGAAGAGTCCTATTCAAAGAAAAAAAAGACAGCACAAACTTGTTTTGAACTAGACTCCTAGACTACATTGGCCCCACAAAGAATTCTGCAGCTTTAGTGCACCTTAGCATCTGATTCATTCAAAAAGTAGCATAATAAAAAAACATTAATGACTAAAGAAACTAACACTGCAGACTAACTTCACTCAGATGCATCACACTGGTCATATTCAGATGAGATGTCATAGCAAAAGCAAGTCTTTTTATGCATCTGATTCAAAGGCACAGTATCGTAACATTCAAAAACCACCACCTATTGCATATAATGTAAAAATCCAATAAAAAGATAAGACAGCGGTGAACTTGAAAAATTACAATAATTTCTAACATACCTTCTCGTTATGAAATATAGCAGTGAAAGAAATTTTAAAAATCAAAATGAGATTAAATGACAGGATTGTGTATTACAAATTAAATCTCAGAACTTAAAAAAAGTGATTACTTATAGCTTTCCTAAAATGTGGAAACACCTGTACATTCTTTTACAATTACTGATAGTACATTATTTCAAATATTATTCCTTTTTGACCAAGATAAATAATTTTTAAAGCTAGAAAAGATGCGATATATATATATAATATATATAGGATACATATTTACAGTTGCTTGTAAGCATTTTAACACTATGTACCTATCTGTAATTCCTATTATGATGGTGGTAGAACAAATAAAATCCTGTTAAGCAGTTCCATCGATCTTTTGCAACTCTTTGGTATGTGAAGGCGCTTTCATCTGTACAAAACAGAGATTTGAAGTCTTCTACAATCTAAGCTTGTACATTTGTCATTGTTCACATATAGAGAACCTTATCTTTTAATAGGTTGAACAAAAACATTTTATACTAATTCAAGAACCATTCTAACCCTTTTCTGCTAATAAAACCCATTTAAAATCCTTGTCTAAATTAGTAAATTTAGCATTTTGCATTCAAAATTCTTACTAAGTTCATTATACACTGCCTTCAATGACAGCAATAATTTATGATGTTAGCATTTTAAATGTTGAAGGCATCTGTAGTTTAATTTACACTATGATTCCAAAATTGGATTAATTGGATAAAATTGGAATAAAAACTCGAAGAAAAAGTTAAAATATTTTTTTGTACACCAATCATTTACTTTCTTTAAATAGGTTATTCATAATTAAAACACCTCCATATGCTAAATGTAACTCAGCCAGTAGTCATAATGGGAACCATAAAATAAAGTTTTTTGTACCTTTTATTTAGGTAATCTTTTGCATTCAGTAAACCTCTGGATTCCAGGAATGCCACATATATTTTGACACAGTGAGATAGATAAAACCAAAGTTGGGAGCATTCTTACTATTACAAAAATTGTAAAACAATCACCTTTGGAAAACATATTTAAGGCCCATTTCAACATGACCCATATCCCAGCATTTTTTTTAAACCCACCTCGGTTAATAAAGCTATAAACTTCCCTGTTCGACCCATTTTTCAGAAATGCGCTGAACACCACCAGCACATTTTCTTTTGCAAATAGAAGAATTCTAAGTGAATGAAAAATTCTAAACAGAACACAGATGATTAACCACAAGCGATGTATCTGCAGTGTCATCACCAAGCTCTCCATGGAACTGGCAACTTGTGTGCAAGTTTGTAAATGTAGTTTACAGGTACCAAGTACAACTTTGAACTGGCAAGTAAAAATATAGAGCTTTACAAAAAGTATTGAGTGATGTGAAGTGAATTCATGGTATAAGTCTGTCCTTTATACAAGGTTAAATTCCTTCAGGTTTAATTGTAGGATAGTGTCCTTGACGGCAGCAAAGACAAACCGTATATTCTCTGTATCTGTGGCACATGTGAAGTGAGAGTAGATGACCTTTTCTTTGTCTGGATTCTGATTTTGATAGGTCTTTAAGATGAAATCACGAGCAGCCTTGGCATCTTGTTGAGGACCTAAGATGCATCAGATTTACACAAATCAAAAGATATGATACATGTTATTGAAATATTAACAAATCAAGTTGCTCAGAAATTACATAGTGAACTGTTCAAAATGTGTGTGTGGGCAAACTGCCCCAATGCTGATTAAAAAGCTAAGGATGAAATTGAAAGAAACAAAACATGGCGTTGTCCATCAGTGTGCAAACATTCCATGCACCAGTGGTGACCCGTGTCACCTTTACTTTCTTTGCTGAGATTAACTTACAACCACATGATGGGATCGCTGCCAGCTGCAGCCAGTCATGGAGGTGAAGCAGGCAATGCTTAGGGCACTTTTTTTAGCCCGTTCCTCAAAATAGGGAGGTGGGCAGTGTATCCCTAAAAAGATGAATGACAGATAATAGAAAGATGATGAACATGACTTGCATCTGAATTGGATTAGTGAGGGAGAGTTGCACATCATCAGCCTCATTCTCTCATCCTGACCTATCTTGGTCTAGTGGCAAGACGAGTCTAGACAGTTGGAGATACATACACAACATGGTGCTAACTCGCCTTCAAGGCCGTTGGACCTTAGATTAGTCTCATCTGCTCAGCTGGCTGGAATCAGTCTTCACATTCCAGTGTAGAAAAATCCTCAAGTCACCAAGGGTTGGAGACTGACGACTACCCTCTCTAGGATTTCCTGTACGTCAAAGCGGTTAACTGGGGTGTAGTCACTGCGGTATAAGGGAGGGGTAGCACCTCTCCCAGGCAGGCTCGCTGCATTCTTTGGAGTACCTCATCCTGTAATGATCCTCACTTTCACCCATCTCTATAATGGGATGCTGCAATGAGGGAACTTAAGGAAGTTTCTGTAAGAATGAATTTAGATGTGCTGGATCGTATTATTCAATTATAACTATCTTTCAATCTTCCTCCAACTGAACACTGGAAAGATATTCAACCCATATTCTTATCAGTGATCATCTCAGGTCAAAGCAATCTCAGCATCCTATTCAATTCTGAATTAACTTCCAACCACATACCTTCACCATCATAATCGCCTCTGACCCTATCTTATCATGCCTTTGTCACCAAGTCCCAACTATTGCTATGCATCACTGCCTAGTCTTTCTTCCTCCAAGCACTATTAACTTGAGCTCATCCAAAACTTCCCACACCCTATCCTGCACTGAAGTCCTCCTTGCCTATCTCCACTCTCCCTGCTGATCTATGTTGGCTCCCACGAATATACCATTTTTAACTTTGCGTTGTTGGATAAGGAAGAGTAAAGTTCGCAGAGTTATGGCGTAAAGGTAGGGAGTGGAACCAGTTGATTTGCTCTTGCAGACAACCTGCTTGGACACGATGGGCCAAATAATTACACAACACAGCTATTCTACAATTCTCCATGGCCTTGCCCCTTCTCATCGTTAGAACTTCTTCAAGCACTACAACTCCTGCCCTCCTCGCTCACCAAGATTGGCACTGATGAAAGTGGCCTATAATGGAATCAGGACATGGTGGAATTAATTCAGGAATACCCAATAAAAGTATATTAAGAAGCTCTATTAATAAAGTTTCATAACCCATTAAAAGGGGGAAAATTACTTGAGTTATTGATCCTAGGAATTATGGCCCGATTTTAACCAGGAGGCAAGTTCTGTGCAGGAGAACTATAGCGAGACCTGGAAAGAACAGGTTTTCCAAATGACCTGCAAAACTTAATTGCTGGGCTATTTTATTTTTTTTCTGTGGGATTCTTACCCACAGGGAGTCTGATTAACAGGCTAGAGGTCTTTTGGGAGGAAAGTCTGCTTCAATAAAGCCAAAGCTTGAGAGCAGATGGAGTGAAAAGATTGTGGTGGTGGGGGTGATTTACTGGGTAACTTGCGCTAGAAAATACTGCTGCTCCTCCTGGCCTACAGGTAAAGACACTTGCCTCATGGATTCAGCCCTTCTGGCCTTCCTTAAGCTGCTGTGTTTCCCTGAGGTCTGGGAAACCCAGCCTGTAGCAACCTGTAGTTAAAAATAGAATGACTACTAACATAAAAGCAGGCAGCCTGCTTATAATTAAATAACCAACCCAACTTCCGTGAGCAAATTAGCCACCTGCCACTCATCTCACCTCTGTTGATATCGGAAGTAGGTGGATTTGGCTCCCATTTCAGGTTTTTTGCACTTTAACCTCTGACACAACCTCAACCCACCTGTTTTTGGGAGCTAAGGTACAGTTAGAAGCCTATTCACGCAAGATCTATAGTAGGAAAATTACATGAATTTCTTACAAAAGAAACAAACTTCTAATGTATTACTGACTAGTTTGTGATCACGAACAGATAGAGATATGCAGCTTATGTACCTACAAATGGGAATAAATATATACATTTACTACAATTTTGATAAACCACTATTTTCCAACAGAGACGAATTCATTTTTAAATTATTTTTAAGCCAGCACAAGACCCATTTATCCAGTTTGAAAAGTTTTCAATTACTATTCTAAATGGATCAAATTACTATAAAACACTCACCATTATATTCTGGGAAATAATCAACTAGATGAGAATACATGATCTTTTCTTCCAGAAGATCCTTCTTGTTCAAGAAGAGAATGACCGAGGAGCTGTGAAACCAGGGATAGGTGATAATCGTCTTAAATAGTGCCTTGCTCTCCTCCATTCGATTCTAAAAACAAAATATTAAACACATCTGCACTAAACAGATATAACAGGAGGATACAACAACAGATAGCTGAGAGGAAACTTTCCAAACTATTCTTTCCGCGGTATTCTGTTTCAGAGCATCCCAAAGATTTTGGAAAGTTAATTCTGTATAAGGCCAGAACTCTGCCCAGTTTCCTTGCTTACAAGTCAAAATTTTATGCAGCAGCCTGTACAAAATGGTATTATTTTGGAAAAGCATTTTAATTGAGGAAGTTTATTAATCAGATTTTCCCACCTCGATAACTTGGGTAATGCACTCTGATCCTTCAGTGGTGAACTGATGTCAAAGTTTACTGAAAACTGATTTAAATATGCCACAGCAAAAATAGTGATGAATTAGAAGTGGCACAGCCAATGGCCAGTAAATGGATTTCGGTTTATAGGTGATTAAATCGAAACAAAATAAAACACAACAGACCGCCCAACATTGACCCAGGTACCGGAAATGGCAATGGCACAGCCAGCCCAAAAAAAATCTTCCTCACCGACATCTGGGGACTTGAGCCAAAATTGGGACAACTAACCCATAGACTAGTTGAGCAAAAGCTTGGCATAGCCATACACTCCAAACCATACCCTACAGCCAATTTCCAGATCCCTCCATATCATCCCGGGGTATGTCCCGATACACTGGCAAAACAGACCCACCAGAGGTGGCGAGGCGCAGCAATATCCAGTCTGGAAGGTGTTGTCCTGGGATTCCTCAACACTGAATCCCGATCCCATGAAATCTCATGTACCAGGCTGAAAATGGCCAAAGAAAGCACCTACTGATTACCACTTACTCCCCTCCCACAGCCATTGAATCAGCACTTTTCCATGTTCCACGCCACTTGGAAGAAACATTAAGGGTAGTAAGGGTACAAATGCACTCTGGGTGGGGGACTTCAAATGCCAATCACCAAAAGTGGTTCAGTATCACAACTGCTGACTGAGCTGACCGAGTCCTGAAGGACATATCTGCTAGGCTAGGCCTGCGGCAAATGATGAGGGAACCAACAAGAGGGAAAAACCTACTTGACCTCACCCTTACCAATCCACCTGTCGCAGATGCATCTGTCCATAACAGGATTCGGAGGAATAACCACCTTGTCCTTGTGGAGGCAAAGTCCCGTCTTCACATTGAGGATACCCTCCATCGTATTGTGTGGCACTACCAGTAGGCTAAATAGGATAGATTCCATGGGATAGATATCGAACAGATCTAGCGACTCAAAACTGGGCCATGAGACGCTGTGAGCCAGCCAAAACAGCAGAACTGTATTCAACCACAATCTAACCTCATAGTCTGGCATATCCCTCACTCTAGCATCACCACCATTTTAGGGGATCAACCCTGCTTCAATGAGGAATGCAGGAGAGCACGCCAGGAGCAGCAACAGGCACACCTAGAAAACAATACCACATGCATGCCAAACAGAAGCAGAAAGTAATAGGCAGATCCCACAACCTACAGATCAGGTCAAAGCTCTGCAGTCCTGTCACATCCTGTCCTGAATGGTGGTGAACAATCAAACAACTAACCGGAGGCAGTGGCTCCACAAATATATCCACCTCCAATGATAGGGGGAACACAGCGGTGTAGAAGAAATCGCTGAAACATTTGCAACCAATTTCAGTCAGAAGTGCCAAATGGACGATCCATCTTGGCATCTTCCCAAGGTCCTCAGCATCACAGATGACGGTCTTCAACCGATTTGATTCATTAAACATGATATCAAGAAATGGCTGAAAGCACTGGATACTGCAAAAGCTATAGGCTCTGACAACATCCTGGCAATAGTGCTGAAGACTTGTGTTCCAGAACTAGCTGTGTCCCTATCCAAGCTATTCCACTACAGCTACAACACTTGCATCAATGTGGAAAATTGCCCACATATGCCCTGTTCACAAAATTTGGCATTAACCACCCGATCAGTCTACACTCAAATCAGCAATAAACAAATGGATGGTGTCATCCACAATGCTATCAAGCGGCACTTGCGTAGCAATAACCTGATATTGATGCTCAGTTTGGGTTCTGCCACTTGGTTGCTGACCTCATTACAGACTTGGTTCAAACATGGACAAAAGAGCTGAATTCCAGAGGTGAAGGGGGAGTGACTGCATTTGATATTAAAGCAGCATTTGATCGAGTGTGACATCAAGGAGCCCGAGCAAAATTGAAATCAATGTGAATCAGGGGGAAATCTCTCCACTGATACCTAGCAGAAAGGAAGATGGTTGTGGTTGTCAGAGCCCAATTATTACATTGCTTGGTTGCTTTCATGGATATCGCTGCAGGAGTTCCTCAAGGTAGTGTCCTAGGCATCTTGAGCTTCTTCATCAATGACCTGCCCTCCATGAAAAGATCTGAAGTGGCAAAGTTCACTGATGATTGCACAGTGCTCAGTACTATTTGCAACTCCTCGAATACTGAATCTGTCCGTGTCCATATGCAGCAAGGCCGAGTCAACATTCAGGCTTGGGCTGATAAGTGGAATGCAACATTCATGCCACACAAATGCCAGGCAATGATCATCACCAAGAAGACAGGAACTAACCATCTTCCTTTGACATCCAATGGCCTTAGCATCACTGAACCCCTCACCATCAACATCTATTGATGAGGTTAGCATTGACCAGAAACTGAACTGGGCGAGTCATATAAATACTGTGGCTAGGAGAGGAGGTCAGAGGCCGGAAATTATCTGGTGAGTAACTCACCTTCTGGCTCCCCAAAACCTGTCCACCATTAACAAGGCTCAAGTCAGGAGTGTGATGGGGTACTCTCCACTTGCCTGCATGACTGCAGCTCCAACAACACAAGAAGTTCAACACCATCCAGGACAAAGCAGCCCACTTGATTAGCACCCTATTCACCGCTTTAAACTTTCACTCGCTCCATCATCAATGCACACTGGCAGTAACATGAACCATCCACAGGATGGACTGCAACAAATTGCCAAGCATCCTTTGACAGCACCTTCCAAATCCATGACATCTATAACCTAGAAAGACAAAGGCAGCAGATGCATAGGGGCACCAATAATTGCAAGTTCTCCTCGAAGCCTAATGCCATCTTGATTTGGAACCAAATCATCTTTCCTCCACTGTCACTGGATCAAAATCCTGGAACTCTCTTCCTAATAGCATGGTGGATATGCCTACACCAATTGGGCTGTGGCAGTTTACCACCACCTTCTCAAAGGCAATTAGGGTTGGGAAACAAATGCTGCCCTTGATGGTAAATCTCACATCCCATGAAATAATAGACAGCCACCTTGATTTTGGAATCATAGAATGATTACAGCACAGAAAGGGGCCATTCACCCTCAGTGTCTGCACCACTCTCTGCAAGAGCTACTCTGCTAGACCTACTCCCCATCCTTTCCCCATAGCCCTGCAAACTTTTTTTTATCTTTAGGTGCTTACCCAATTCCCTTTCGATAGCCCAGATTGAATCTGCCTCTATAGTATTCTCAGACAGTAGATTCCAGATCCTAACCACTTGCTGCATAAAAAGGATTTCCCTCATCATTGGTTCTCATACCAATCATCTTAAATCAGTCCTCAGGTTTTATATCCATCCATCAATGGAAACAGCTACTCTTGATCGACTCTGTTCAAAAATAAAATCATGGCCTGGATTTTTGCAGAGTCATGGGGGCCTTCCAAAATGGTGGACTGGAACCAGAAGTCCCAACCCCATTTTCGACAGATCCTATTTTTACCGGGGATGAGGGCGGGACGAGGCATGGCTCCCACATATGGGAAATCCAGACTCAGCAGGGCCATTTCAAACAGACCCTATGCTCGCTGGAGTAAGGGTCACCTTCTGCAGTATGGAAGTTATACATTTTTGGAGTAGTCGAAAATGCTCCTGAAAGGCAGTTAAGGTCTGTAGAAGAGTCAAGATTTCAAGTTATTTTCATGGTTTACCTTTTATAAATTGAAGAAAAAAAAAACTGCCTGCCTGTGTCTGTGAAAGTTGATAAAAAACCTGCTCTAGCAGTTTCAATAGCTATTTGTTGACATAATCCCAAGTGCTATCACTGTAGCATTATTAATGCTTGGTTGTTCTCCACAACCTATCATTATCATGGTTGTGGGGTGACTGTGGCGGGTGATGAATCCACAGTTTGACAGCTCAAAGAGGTAATTTGTCTTTGGTGTCTGGTTATGAATATAAGCCTGTTCATTTTGATAACAGACTGCGTACTTGAAGGGGTTAAATATTTTGAATGGGCTTTCATGCTTGGGGCTTTTTTGAGATAGTGAACTCCATAATAAATATTTAGAATCGTATTTTATTTCATCTCAGCCTGGCTCCTGAGATTTGCCCAAGGTGAGCTGCATGGAGGATGTAAGGGCAAAGGATGGTGGATGGGTTTTGAGTTGGCACTAAGTTGACACAGGGGCTATCAGGGACCATGTGGATGGGTGGAAGTCATGGGTTGGCCTGGGGAGTGGGTGGGGGGATGAAGGGGTGTGGAGGGGGGTGGAGGGCTGGAGGGCCTAATATTTTTTAAAAAACAACTGGGACAAAGTCCCAGAGAACTGAGGCAGGCTTTTTAAACAGTCCGCCTCGACACTCAGCAGTCCCTGCGCCAATGTCCAACCTGCACCCAGGGGCAGGTTTATCCCCATCCCTTATCACCCCCACCTCCCCGAGAATCAAAGATCCCGTCATTTGGATTGCTTATTCCTCCAAGGTAGATGCAGCAAGTCCAGAAATTTCCAGATTCACACTCCCTGACTTGGGAGTGAAAATCCAGGCCCATGTATGCACTATTAATGTGAAACAGAATCAGAATCTACAATTTTTACATTGAAAGATGAACCAATTGATCACCAGCATCGTTTATTTCAAAAACAGGTAATTTTGAAATTCAGTTTCCATTAAGCTGCTTCAACTATAGATAAAATGTATCAGTCAGACTGCCAAGGCTTGCTAGCTGCTCCATTTCATCTATTTGGTTTTATTTTCATTTTCAATTGCTCATTTCATTTGAGTTTTCAGGTCAGTTGAAGTCTCAATTTTGAAATAACAACCACTAAATGATGTTGTTTGAAATTACTTTTCATGTAAACTAGAAAAGAGCTGCTAAATGTACACCAGTTAGTGAAACTCCACTCTAGGCATCTTATAAATTTTTATTTTTGCATGGAATAACATAAACTTACTGTTTGCTCCCCAGGTCTTCGGTTGAAACCGAAGTCTCTCGCTATGTCTTTTGCTCAGATCATTAGTGTAAAGTTAGTGTAGCTAAAGAACTAATTTACTTTCAGAACTTCTAGCATCATTTAAAAGTAAGAGTTTGATTCAGTAAATATGTTGTAAAGTCTATATGCTGCTGCTTCCACAGCAGCGGTGCCATCATTTTTAAAACTAAATGGCAATGGGATGAAAATGGGTATAAATTCAGGAAAATGGTATTCATTCTTCTTTTCCATTGGGAACAAAGCTATGATATATGCCTTTCAACTGTTTCTGACAAGGCCAATGGCACAAAGTTCCAGAAAATGCAGACTAGCAGAACAGATGGCGCAAGTCACCTACTTCATAAATTCCCCTATCTTTTGTGCCTTTAAGGGTTCCAAATACTGCAGAAAATGGGGCAAGCTACCAGTAAAATCTGGGTCTTGAGATAATCTTATTAAACTATTGCTGATAAACTATTACCTCATTATCGCACTCAGCCAGGACCTGATCATATTCACTTAGTGCAACTAGGAAAATGATTGAGGTGACATTCTCAAAACAATGAATCCACTTTCTTCGTTCAGACCTCTGACCTCCAACATCTACCATCCTACAAAGTAAAGCAAAACACATTTCAAAATTTGAAAAATATTTTCAAACAACATTTAAATGAATAGCTTTGAGTATTCTTAATGAAGTATGTAAAACAGAAATAGAATTTTACAGAAGTGGATTATTGATAATACAGTGCAGTCAGTGAAACTTTCAGGGATTTCTGTCATTTATTATTTTCAACATAGTATCAATCATGAAAATTATTATTCATAAATTCTTAATATGATCAACTGAATCATCCTGAATAGCACCAATCACAATCTATTTTTAAATCAAACTTTGCATCTAGTGTCATGTGCAAGGTTAACTTTACTAGCATTGTAGAGAAAAAAATCTAATTTCTATAGTGTTTTTCCCCAACATGAACAGGCTGGCCGATTAAGCTGATCCATCGACATTGGAAATGTGGAAATCTGAAGCACTCAACTTCTGTTAGACATGATGCACTAGCATTGGTTAAGAACAAAAAGCAACTTGCAAGTAGTTGCAGCTGGTGCCCTCATGCTGGGACACTACACATTGGGTATTGTACTTCATAGGCATGTGACGAAACTCTGACCTACTGGCAAGGCTTGTCAAGATTTTTTTCAAGTCGAAGTATTTTTAAAAAAGCGACTTGAGAATATAAATAATTTATAATTAAACAGAGAGTTGAAAAGTCATTCCCAGAACAAATTATTGATTCAACTGCTCCAACTAGGCCTCACCACAAAATGAAACCAGGACTCTTTTTGAAGAAGCAAGAAACTGAATTTATAATGCCCAGGCAGGAAAACACACAACCACCTACAAAGCTAGCTAGTTATACTGGTATCTCCAAAAATAAGAGGCCTGATTTTTCTTTTTTTTTGATAAATGGGACTTCACTGACCTATTTGCATTGGTGAGGGTAATATTCAAGGAAGCTTATTCTCTTGGTGTTCAGAAAAGCTTTCAATAGTTCAGGTAAAAAAATTGAGGCTTTTGGTTTTAAATATTAGGAATTTTTTTAAATCTCAATACTTGAAGAGGACTGCCCTTACTTTCACACAGATTACTGCATAGTCATGACAAATTCCTGCATTTTTATCTTTAAGATGTTTTGGATTATAAATGTAGCTGTTTAGTTAGTGTTGATGCACATATTCATATGTAAAAATACCGTCATTGCAAGTACTTGTGGTAAAAATGTTCAAGGAGCAAATGATCAATTCAAGTACTCACTTTGGGCCAAACATCAGCACCCAGGAGGGCTCAAAGCGGCTTGTCAGCAGCTGAATTTCAGTTATCAGAGTGCCAAGTGATGTAGGATGCAGTATTAAATTTGAACCTCAGGTAAGTACAGTAGTCAAATTAGTGCCATATATTTCCCAAATTATGAATGGGTGATGCAGAAGAGTCTCAGTTTTTACGCAGAATGTACTGTAGAATACTCCCCTACACATGATGTTGTGTTTTTTGTTTGGCCTAAACTGGAATTACAATTCTTCACATTAGGGAAAAAAAAATCTACTGACCATTTTTAACTATTCAGTTACCTGAAGATTATGTTCTCCAAATCAAATGGATATTCAATGATTCCAGTTGTTGGTACTCTGACCCGCAGTATATCTTGCTGAGTTGGTATATATACTGGTGAACTAATGCGGTCTACATCACTAAGGTAGCTGCAAAATGCAAACAGATCGATCAAAACAAGTTACAAAAACCTCCAAACAATTCATTGCATCGCTGTTTAAGAAAAGCAGAATTAAGAGTGATGCATGGCAACAGTTGTCAAATCAAACATATGTAAAAGTTTCTAGTTAATCTGGTTGACAAAATCCCCATAGTATCTTAGAACTTTACAGCATAGAAAGAGGCCATTTGGCCAGTGCTGGCTCTCTGGTTGAACAATCCAAAGCTAATCGCACTGCCTTGCTTTATCCTCATAGACTTAGAGACTCCCCCTTATTCTAATATTTAGACACTTTCCCCTCAAAAGATGCAATGGCCTCAGCCTCAAACATTTTATAGCAGCAAAGTACTCCAAGTTCTGTTAAATCTCTGCCTAAAAATCTGCTAACCTCTCCTTATTTGCAGTGACAATTTGAATTTGATGATCCCTCATCAGGCTCCCCAGTCAGAGAAAATATCTTTTCTCCATTTACTCTATCAAAACCCAATATAATTTTAAAAATGTCTATCAAATTTACTCTTAGCCTCTGTTCCAGTGGAAATAATCCTTATTTATCCTCATAACTTCTATTTCCAATCAATATATTGATGAATCTATTCAGTATGTGCTCTCCTGGGCTATTTCCCTACTTTCATATCAGCATGACATTTTGACATTGTGTGCAGTGTATCTAAATTCAAATCAGTTATACAAATATAAATACAGAGAACAATAGTGAACCTAGCACTGACACTTTGTTTCCTCTTCATCAACCCACTTTCTAGCCTTGCTGCTACATTTTCTAATACACCATATGCCTCTGCTCCAAAGAAAATAATTTGAATATCTAATAACTACGGTTTTCTAACTCTGGCATCATCTGGTGAGTCTACACTGTACTTGCTTTCTATTGCTTTAATGCCTTATTATAATGGTTGTCTATAACAATCTTTCTTTGTCAATCTTAGATAGATCATGGGAGTGACATTGGGGATGAAAAGGGCGAGGTCAAACTTGAGGTATGTGCATTGTTTCCGCAGGGGCACACCAGGTCGAGATTAGATTTAATCAAAGAATTTCAGCAACAATTTGCGTTTATGTAGCACTTTTAATGTCAGAAAAAACCAGGAGGAATTAACAAAATTTGACACCGAGGCATAAGGAGATATTAGGACACATGACTAAAAGCTTGGTCAAAAAGGTATGTTTTAAGGAGGTACCGAGGTTTATGGAGAAAATTCCAGAACTTGGGTTTTGGCAGTTGAAGGCATGGTCGCCCATGGTGGAGTAATTAAAATTGGGGATGGGCAAGAGGCCAGAATTAGGGGAGTACAGATATTGGAGGGTCGTAGGCTACAGAGGAGGTTACAGAGATAGAACAGGGATCAATCAATCAAGAGGCCATAGCAAGCATAGGGCACTTGGGTGAATTAAACTCCATGCAAGTTAAGATACAAACAGCAGAGTTTTGTCTAAGTTCAAGTTTATAGAGGGTGGAAGTTTATAGAGGGTGGAAGATGGGTGGCTAGCCAGGAGAGCACTGGAGCAGTCAAGTCTAAGACATGGATGAATGTTTCAGCAGTAGATGAGCTGAGGTGGGGGTAGAGTTGGGCAATGTTACAGAGTTGGAAGTAAGGGTTCTCTTTGATGGAGCAGATGTGTGGCTGAAAGTTCTTCTTGGGTCAAATTCAAAAACAGAAATAGCCTGAGTGGCCAGAGAACGGGATGGAGTCAGTGACTAGGGAACTGGGTTTGCGGTGGGGACTGAAGACAATGGCTTTGGTCTTGTCAATATTTGGTTGGAAGAAATATCTGCTAATCCAGTGCTGGATGTTGGGAAGCAGAGTGGCAAATCAGAGACAGTGGAGGGGTCAAGAGAGGCAACAGTGAGGTGAAGCTGGGTTTCATCAGTATACAAGTGCAATTTGATGCGTTTTTGGATGATGTCACCAAGGGGCAACACTTTGGTGAGAAATAAGAGAGGGCCAGTGATAGATCCTAGGGGGACTCCTGAGGTAATGGTGCAGGAGCAGGAAGAGAAACCATTTGCAGGGGATTCTCTGGTTATGAAATAATTAAAATCATGAAGGCCATAAAAGAAAACAAGGCCAGTGGTAAATCATTTCTTTCAATTTATCAGTTCCTCTATTACATTTAAGCCTATTTTTTATGCCAGTTGGCCGTAAAATAGCTATAAGGCAAGCCTGACAACTGGAGGCAGGCTCTCCCCCAAGATTTTTATGCATGGGGGTGGGACACTGCCCCCAACATAAATTCCTGCCCGGACTTAACATTGAGTTCAACAACTAAGACCTTGAACTCTGTCCTCCATCCTCACTTCCTTTTTTATCCCCTTTTTTCAATATTCATTTTCATTTTTGAAATTTTTTTTTATCCACATATTTTTATTTATTTTCATTTTTATTCATTGTTTTATCCCCATCTTTTTTCTCACCACTGCCCCTCCCCCATCCAACCCCCACAATGGCCATCTGTCACTTGTTCATGTTGTTTTTTCCAGAGTACTTACCCTTGTCCTGCTATTATCACATTCTGCTTTCTAACCTCAATGCCACCATCAGCACCTCCTTTAGTCAGTACCAACATCATCAACACCCCTTTGTCCTTTTGTCCATGACATCTCTGGCAATCTCTCCTTGGCCTCCACCTATCGCTGGCCTTCTATCCAGCTTCACCTGCTCCATCCCCCCTTGAACAGTATAAATTTCATAACATTTTTACTTCCCTTTAGCTCTGAAGAGTCATACGGACTCGAAACGTTGACTCTATCTTTCTCTCCACAGATGGTGTTGGACCTGCTGAGCTTTTCCGGCGTTTTCTGTTTTTGCTATAAATTCCTGCCCCACAAGTTATTAAGCCACCATTACAATACAGTCCCAGTTAGGAAAAATCTGTCATTATCATTCAAATACAGAAATGGAAATTCTCTGAAAAATTTAGTAAACATTTAATTCCTCTAACAGTTGCAAACGGTTTCTTAAATTGGCACATGCTGCTTCTTTGTAAAAGCCTTCTTCTGTATGGTACAAAGTTTTGGTCATGTTGTGATAGTCCCATCGTTACATTGCAGTTGTGCCTTGACCCAGATTTATATAACCTGGGACTGACCTTTGGGGTGATTAATAATCATTAACTTGGCAGTTATTTTGCACTGCAGTGAGTTTATGGACCCTGTGTCATTTTATTTGGCATTCCATCCTGGAACTATTTTTCACCCAAGAAACAAAAAAATCTTGCTAATAGATACGTCAGCTTAATTTTAAATATATGTTAAATCTAAACAAATTTAGGCAAAATAAGTTTGCGTCATCCCATGTTACAGCTAAGTACAACAGACAGAATTTGAATAATTTCTATTTCAGGTAAAATTTTGACTCCTGACTACATAAGTAGGATCTCAATTTATACATGACTCCAAAAACCGTTCTGACAAAAAAAATACCGAACTGAAACATTACTTCTCTCTCCACAGATGCTGCCTTACCTGCTGAGTATTTCCAACATTTGACTTATCAAGTTTGAACTCCTATTTCCTTAAACTATTCTCTCAATTTAATTTCAGGTTATATATAGAATTTGAGCAGGAAATAAACCAGAAATGCTAGAGAGAGTGTGAGATAAGAGCAGCAATAAATTAGATAAAAACTGCGATATATATCCATTTATTCATAGAAGGAATAGAACAACTCAATTGTTTGGCATGCTTAATATCTGTAGATGGAAGATATAATAAAGTAATAAGAGCAAGAATAACAATGAGAAAGGCTGCATTTGGAAAGAGACTGTGCTAACCAGAGAACTAAATAAACAACTCAAGAAAGAGGAGTTGTGAGTGGAAGGAAAAATGAGTGAGGGGAAGCGGGGGATGGAGGGGGCGAGGGGAAGCAGGGGATGGAGGGGGCGAGGGGAATGGAGTGGGCGAGGGGAAGCGGGGGATGGAGGGGGCGAGGGGAAGCGGGGGATGGAGGAGGCGAGGGGAAGCGGGGGACGGAGGGGGCGAGGGGAAGCGGGGGATGGAGGGGGCGAGGGGAAGCGGGGGGTGGAGGGGGCGAGGGGATGGAGGGGGCGAGGGGAAGCGGGGGATGGAGGGGGCGAGGGGAAGCGGGGGTTGGAGGGGGCGAGGGGAAGCGGGGGAGAGGGGAAGCGGGGGATGGAGGGGAAGCGGGGGATGGAGGGGGCATGGGGAAGCGGGGGATGGAGGGGGCATGGGGAAGCGGGGGATGGAGGGAGCGAGGAGAAGTGGGGGATGGAGGGAGTGTGGGGTAGTGAGGGATGGAGGGAGTGAGGAGGTGGGGATGGAGTGAGTGAGGGATAGAGGGGGTGAGGAGAAGTGGGGATAGAGGGGGTGAGGAGAAGTGGGGATAGATGGGGCGGAGATGTGGGGGATGGAGGGGGCGAGGAGAAGTGGGGGATGGAGGGGGTGAGGAGAAGTGGGGGATGGAGGGGGCGAGGAGAAGTGGGGGATGGAGGGGGCGAGGAGAAGTGGGGGATGGAGGGGGCGAGGAGAAGTGGGGGATGGAGGGGGCGAGGAGAAGTGGGGGATGGAGGGGGCGAGGAGAAGTGGGGGATGGAGGGAGAGAGGAGAAGTGGGGGATGGAGGGAGAGAGGAGAAGTGGGGGATGGAGGGAGAGAGGAGAAGTGGGGGATGGAGGGAGAGAGGAGAAGTGGGGGATGGAGGCAGAGAAGAGAAGTGCGGGATGGAGGGGGCGAGGGGAAGTGGGGGATGGAGGGAGCGAGGAGAAGTGGGAGATGGAGGGGGTGAGGAGAAGTGGGGGATGGAGGGAATGAGGAGAAGTGGGGGATGAGGGGAGTGAGAATAATGGAGAATTGGTGGAGTGAGGAGAAGAGGAGGAGGGAAAGTGAGGAGACAATGGGAGAGACTAAAAAGAAAGGGAAAAGAAAACGTGAAGAAAAAAGGAGGCAGGAGAGGAAAATAATAAAATGGTCTGTTTCCTGTCTCTGCCCCTTTGAACCTTGAGATCGTCTCCTCTCCTGCCCTCTCTCTTTCGACCTAGATTTGGCCACTCCTCCAATTATCACATCTTTATGTGGCATTTGATCAGATTAAATTGTGGCTGCTTTACCCGAAATAGTCACATATCTTATTTAATTCATTCTTGAGCCTGTTCCACTTCTATAAAAATATTAGGAACAGGAGTAGGCCACTCAGCCTTTTGGACCTGCCCTGCCATTTAGTTTACCTCATGGTTGATCTGTACTTGAATTCCATATCTCTTGATGAAAAAAAACTTATTAAAAAAAATCTCAGTTTTTGAAGCTCAATTATCTAACATCCACAACTTTTTTGAGAGGTTGTTCCTAATTCTCGGCATCATTTATGTGAAAATGTCCTTCTCAATTTTGTTCGCAAATTGCCCTTCTGCAATTTTGACCACCTTGCATTGAGTTTGAATCCAGCTCACATATGTAGTAATCGTGGCACTAATCCCAGAGATGCCGCACTATAGATTCCTTTCAGCATTATTCCTCTAATAACCATTGGCCCAGATTTTCGGGTTTCCGGATCATCGGAGACTGGGCATACAACCCAAGATCCTCAGAAATCCTGAAGTGTTGATCTCCATGGGAATTGCCCAGGAAGTTTGAACATCCGACAGGCAATTCCCCTGCTCCCCAGGTCCCTCCACCAAAGTCTCTGACTCTGATTTAGAGACAGAGGCTTTGAAGAGTTGTTCCAACATACATAACTGAATGGTTACCCAGGAAATGTTAGACAGGGAAATCCTTGTCCAGGTAACTACAGAACTGATCCCCCACTCACTCACACTGACATCCCCTCTCCCTGACACCCCCAACTAACCCCCTGACCACACTCCATGACCCCATGACTAACCCCAACTAACATCCCAACCTGACCTAACCTGACTGCCACCCTATCCATCTCATGCGCCCACACTAACTGGATTCACTAAGGAAAGATCAATCTCAGACTTGTTTGAATCCACTTGGGACTCCAAATAAATGGATTATCATCACAGGCAAGACCATAAATCTCAGGATTCTTGATGGTTTTGTTCCAGTTACATACACATTCACCAACTATACCAAGTCATTTCTAAAGATAACACGACAGAAAAATTATAAGCCGAAACATTACATTCATGAACTATTAATAGGAGAAAATGATGACAAAATGTTAGCATTTTCATGATTAGGAAACAAAGCAAAAAGATTTTAGTTTATATAAAGTGCAACATTTGATGCCAATCTGAAAGTGCATGAATTTAGAACTTGAATTGGAGAGTTTTAAAATCAGCCATACCCTCAAAAGTTGGCAAAATATTAGTTTGTCACATTGAGCCTCTCAGGACAATACTGAAAGGAATAAAAAAAACAGCAAAGCAGTTGGACCAGATGAGATACCAGCGAAAGTACAGACCTCCCTAGGTCAATTTGGGGTCCAGGTCCTGAACAAGCTACTCAATTGTGTTATGCTAAGAGAGAAAATCCCATGGGCATGGAAGCAAAGGGAGGCATTCAAGATTGCAAAAACTAGAGGAATTAAACTCCTACCACATACCTTCAAGAGGGAGTCATGGTTTACACACTGAGAAAAATAGTAAAAAAGCCATGAAGGTCAGTTCACAATCATTTTAGTTTTGAGACAAGGGATGAAGAAATATCAATGAAGCCAATGCAAATTGAAGATCATGTTCATCGATCAA
Organism: Cetorhinus maximus; assembly: GCF_964194155.1. Classification (NCBI taxonomy): domain Eukaryota; kingdom Metazoa; phylum Chordata; class Chondrichthyes; order Lamniformes; family Cetorhinidae; genus Cetorhinus; species Cetorhinus maximus. The sequence continues at coordinate 99,195,506 of NC_135880.1, forward strand.
GAGAAAGCTTATAACTAGGTGCCTAGGGACAAGGTCTGGAGATGTGCTACAATTTGTGGAGCCCCCGAGGAGTATGCACGACTGTTACAGGACTTGTACAAGGAGTGCCAGACAAGAGTAAGAAGCAGTGTGGGGGAGAATGAGAGTTTCGAAGCCAAAGTTGGATTAAACCAAAGATTGGCGCTGAGCCCCTTTCCTCTTCCTAATTTTCATAGATGTTCAAATTGAGCAAGTGAGGTGGCAAGTACCATGTCAATGATGTTTGCAGATGACACTAAGCTATGTGGTGGGGATGATGAGAAAATGACTGAGTATCTGGCGAACTGGAGAAAAGCACTGGAAGACAGGGTTATGAAAATCAGTAGGCCAAAGGCCAACCTGTGGACTGTCAGTTTGAGCCTAGGTAAGTCATTAAGAGCAAAGTGTAAAGATTATGGATGAAGGCTTGGAAAAAGTTAGTAGTTTCAATTGCCCGAGGGCAGTAGTGGTAGAAGGTGGAAATATGAAAACGGAAATTAAACAACAGGTTAGCGCTGGTTGGAGGAATTGGAAAAGGTGCAGTGAAGAAGTGCGTGACAGAAAAACATCACTGAAACTGAAAGGACAAATCAACATGATAGTTGTGAGATCAGCCTTGTCATATAGTGCAGAAAATTGGGCAACATCAAGAAGAGAAGAACAACAACTGGATACTAATGAGACACAGATGCTGAGGTGGATATGTAGAGTAACAAGAAAGGACAAAATCAGGAACCCAGCACATCAGGGTGTCAGTGAAGATTGTGAGAGCATCAAAGAAAGTAGCCGAGAAGAGATTGAAATGGTATGGTCATCTTATGCAGACAGAGAGGGAGGAAATGTAATGAGGCAAGTGATGGAGATGGGTCTGCCAGGAGGAAGGAGAAGAGTTAGGCCTAAGAACAATTAGAAAGATGTGGTCGTGAGAGACTTAAACAGAGTGGGATCGGAAGAGGAATGGGTGACTGACTGGAGAAAATGGAGAAAGGTTTCAGCAATGTGGCGAAACCAAGTAAAATGGAATAAGGCAGGACAATGATGTGATGACGGAAGGCAACGACAGATGATGATGATGGAAGGAGATTGAACATATCAGACCCATGTCACCACCTATTATTTATATTACATCCATGCTACAGGAATTTCAAGGAATGTTTTTCTGCATTTGTGCCAGGAATCATCACATAGCATACGATTTTTTATTCCCCCATGTCTGTTTTAGACTGGTGGTGCAGGGTACATTACAGAGAAGAATTTAAGGGGAAGCTGTGTTAAAATAAAAACTTCATAATCCTTTATATAAAAACACCCTTGGAAATGTGCAAGATTGAAGTAATCTTTCAATTTTCTTGGTAAATTTTAGCTTCTTGAATAGAGTTGAGAGGATATAATACCCACACAAGATTGTCTTTGGAGTTCAGGAATGCAGGAAAAATGAAAAGAATGCACTTCTTAATATACATAAGCCCCAATCCCCAAAAGCCCGAACATAAAAAAAATCTTCTTCGGCTTTTTGCTACTTTCTCAACCCTTTGCTAAATGTTAACTGAGGGATGAAAGATAGGGGAGTGTATGAATCTTAAGGGTGATAGTTTAGAACGTAAATTTCATACTTACTATTTGGCAGAATCAGAGAGCTGATATTCTCGACGTCTGTCATAGCACTCCTGGATCCCAGGATCATTCCATAATTTCTTAATTGCTTCAACATACGTTTTGTCAAACGCGATGACTTTATCCACCTCTACTTCTCTGACCATATTTGCATTTTCCTATTTAAAATAATTTAGCATATTTAAGAATCTTGTCATATCTATATTGAAATCATAAATTGAAAAGAAGGAAACATCTAATTATACATCTTATACAAGTGCCTTAATGGAAACCTATCCGGTAAGCATAAATTCTGTTTGTCTGATCATTGCTTTTAAAGGAACACAGTAGAAAATGTGGTAAGAGTCATGGTTGAGCATGTTTCTTTTAAACAACTATTACCACTACTGGAATAGCTTATCAATACATAATTAGTATGACAATATATTAATTTAGATCAGATGAAGGTCTGGCCAAGAACATTTTATATTTTAATTCATTTCATATGAAGGATTCCAGCAGTCTTAAACACTCTAATTTTGAAAGATTTCCTATAATATTGCTGAAAAGAGACAAATGTTGCCAGAGCTCTCTTTTCAGCAATATTCATTTTCTACCATGTTACTTTGTGACGCAATGTTCTCCAAGATGTGAGGCATGTTGTGTATGAAGAAAATAGCAAAAATATTACAGGTCTGTTTTTCATGGTGATCTTTCCATTAGATTTTGGCAAAGTGATCCTCCAAATTCTCTTCAAAACCTCACGACTATGGTCTTCTCAGCTCAAGCTTAGACCCCACTGCATTCTCCAAGCTAACTGCTGGTTTTCACTATGAAGGTTTCTGTAGATTTCTTCCTCTAGCTAGGGAAATCTTCCAGCTGTTTTTTCCCCTCGCAAAACCCAAACTGAGCTCGAGTCCCACCCACATTCTACGCCGTGGATAATAAAGTTAATATTTTCTTTCTCTGCTTAAAGTGCAGGCCTGGCTAACAATCGTCTCCTCTTGGCCCAATCCAATGAGATGCAGTCTACAACAAAACGGAATGCCTGCTTTCTAACCAAATGTCCAGAAAATTTAAACAAAAGAATTACCCAAGGGCCCATCCCTATGACAATGTGGCATGCTTTGGATCTCCTAAAACCGAAAATGTAAATGAATTATTTTTACCTTCAACACAACTCTCTGATTTAGTCACCCATATTAATAAAACTCTATTAGAAATAAAAATTGTGAGCCCCTCTCCCAGAATTGTTGTCCCTGTTAAAGAATTCTCTTGCTTACAATCGGTTTTCAATGTCTTTTCACCTGAGGAATACATGAACAATTTAAATGTTTTATTGAAATGAGGGTAGACCTCCTGGCTCCAGTACAAGCCCAGAGTTGTGTCATCCATTGTTCACACCTCTACCTCTGATCTTATAAGATAAGCACAGATTACCTTTTAACTGTAATTAACGCAAAGCTTTTTAAATTTGCATTTACTCCAGGATTGTTCATCAGTTTCTCAATCAGATATTCCCATTTATCTCACATTTAAAACGTTAATTCCTAAAACTAGTAGTTATATTCTTAAAACATATGAATTATGAACTAGATATTCACAACACAATAGATAATAAAACTAAAAAAAATCATTCTGGATATCAGCAGTTCAGGGGCTGGATTTTACAGGTTGCCGGCATGTGGGAATGCAGGCATGCGGACCTGTAAAATAGGACACCGTGCCATCAACTGCATGTTCAGCTCCTGCCCACCCACCCCACCATGATTTTATGAGTGATGGGACTGGCTGATAAAGGGGGTGGGCATGTTAGACAAGGCAGGGGGAGGGTGGACGCGGGGAGGGAAAAGAGATAGACACCAGGGGCTCGGACAGGAGCCAATCCCTACCTCCTCCAATTTCACTGGCCAGTAGCCCTCAGGGTCAAACCTGCCAGGCTGCGTGTTGGGCGCAGGCCTCTCCCACTACCTGTTAAACTGGAACAGTGACGAGATGAGGCCCAGAGTTTATAAAGGGTTATAGAGAAGTTAGGTAAATGGGCAAAAATTAGGCAAATGGCAAATGTGGGAAAATGTGAGGTTATCCACTTTGGTCAGAAGCATAGAAAAATTTAATATTATTTAAATGGAGAGACACTGCAGAATGCTATGGTGCAGAGGAATTTGGGTGCTCTTGTAAATGAATTGTGGGAAGTTAGCGGAATAATATTTCGGCACAGACTAGAAGGGCCGAATGTCCTGTTTTCTGCGCTGTAGTGTTCTATGGTTCTAGGTACAGTAAGTAATTAGGAAGACTAATGGGTTGGAGTTTATTGCAAGACGGATGGAGCATAAAAGTAGGGAAGTCTTACTACAATACAGGGCATTGAGTGGGACCACGCCTAGAGTACTGTGTACTGAGCTTTCGTCTCCTTATTTAGGAGAGAATATGCTTGTGTTTCAGATAAAGTGAGGGCAGCCAGGAATGTGAAGTTAAGGCCACATCAGATCAGCCATGATCCTATTGCCAGTGGAACAGGATCAAGGGACCAAAGGGCCTGCTCCTGTTCCTCCTCAGGTACAGACTAAATACATTGTCACTAGAGGCAAAGAAAGAGCATCCAAAGTTAGAGCTCCTTGAATAACTGAAGACATGGAGAATAAAATGAAACAGAAAAAAGAAGCCTGTGATAAATGCCAGACTCATCATTCAACAGAGAACCAAGCTAAATATGATAATTACAGGGGAGAGTGAAAAAGGAAGTAAGGAGGGCAATGGGAGTGAGTGAAAATAAATTAGCAGGGGTGAATTTTTACAGGTCCCTGCCAGCGGGGGTTTTCCCCCAGCCCTCCCCCTAACTGTCCACAATTTTATGAGGAGCGGACAAGGCCCTGGGCAGCCCATCCATCTGCCCTCTTTCCAGTTGAGGCTTTAAGTGGCCAATAACTAGACCAATAAGAGTCCACCCCCACCACCAAGTGCTCCCTCCTCCCCTGGCCTCTCAATCAAGACTCCCAACTCTCTCTCTCCCAGCCCACTCCATCCAACCCCCATGGCCTCCCCTCCCATCCCTTCTGCAACAGCCTCCACATTTACCTCTATCCTGGCTCCAGCACTTAGCCTGTAGTCTCATCAGTGGCCCGACCCCCTATTAAATTCTGCCCCACGTGACCTAATGGTCCGTAACTAGAGGACACAGATTTAAGAAATTGGCAAATGAACCACAGGGCAGATGGAGAGTTTTTTTTTTAAACGTAGCAAGATGTTATGATCTGGAATTAACTGCCTGAAGTGGCAGTGAAGCAAACTGAATAATGACTTTCAAAAGGTGAAAACATACAAGGTTATGGGGAACAGGCAGGGGACTGGGACTAATCAGACAGCTCTGTCTCTTTCGGACAGCTGGCACAGGCATGATGGGCCGAATTGCCACCTTCTGTGCTTTATCATTCTAAGGTTCACTAGGCTGATTCCTCAGATGAAGATGTTGTCTTTTGAGAAAAGGTTGAGCAGGTTAAGTCATGTTCACTGGAGTTTAGAGGAATGAGAGGTGAACTTATTGAAACATAAGATTCGGAAGGGCTTGACAGGTTAGATGCTGAGAGGGTATTCCTCCTCGTGGGGGAATCTAGAACAAGGGGGCACAGTTTAGAAGTAAGGGATATCCCATTTAGGATGGAAATAAGGAGGAATTTCTTATCTCAGGGGGTCATTAGTCTTTGGAATTCTCTTGCACAGAAAGCAGTAGAGGCTGGGTTATTGAATACAGTCAAGGCTGAAGTAGACACATTTTTGATCAACAAGTAAGTTGTGAGTAATGGAGGGCTGCAGGAAAGCGGAGTTAAAACCACAATCAGATCAGCAATTACCTCATTGGACGTTGGAGCAGACTCAAAAGGCTGAATGACCTACTCCTGGCTCTTATTTCTTATGTTATGTTCTTTCCTTCTTTAAGATACTCGTTAAAACTTGCATCCTTGACCAAACTTTTGGTTATCTGCTCCAATATATCTTTTTTATGGAGCTCGGTGTCATATCTTGTTTTGTAATGCTCCGGTGAAGCACCATGGGACATTTTATTACATTAAAACTGCAAGTCGTTGTTGCAGTGGGACAGTTTAAAAAGTCATGTAACATGCATACTTCACTTCAGTATTAATTTATACTATTTAATATTTACACATCACATTGCACAAGATCTGAGAATCAAAATAAGAGTTTGAATCACAGCTATATGGTTGCAGGCTATGCAGTTATGAAACATTTTCTCTCAATGATGCTACTTGTTTTATAATGCTCAACAAGATAATCTGTGCTAATACTGATACACTGGATTTGACAGAGTAAATTATTAACTATTTTCACTGTTTTCACTGGTTGATGGGCCAGTAACCAGAGGACACAGATTTAAAGTAATTAACAAAAGAACCAGAGGTAACAAGAATTTTTTTTTATTGTGGTGATCTGGAATGCACTGCATGAAAAGCTGTTGGAAACAGATTTGGTAATAATGATCTAATTCCATTTTGAAAATTTATTGCAAAAAGCAACACATTTAGGGCTATGCGGAGTAAGCACAATGGGCCAAACGCACGAAGAGTGTGGTGGAGGCAGACTCAACCAAGGCATTCAAAAGGGAATTTGACTGTTTCTGAAAAGGAAGAACGTGCAGGGTTACAGGGGAGAAGGCGGGGCAATGGCAATAAGGGAATTGCTCATTCGGAGAGCTGGTGCAAACATGACGGGCCGAATGGTCACCTTCTGCACTCTAACAATTCTGTGATTCTGAAATGGCTTCCTACTGTGCTGTACAATTCTATGTCTGAGTATTTTTATTATCAGCTTTCCCATTCGAACTACAGCAGGAGGAGGGTGATACGAGATGTATATTTACTCTTTATTTAACCTTTGTTTTCCACATGTCTGCAAGCTCAGAAATAAGCTCAACATGAATTAGATCCAGTAAATTAAGAATTGGCTTACTCTTTGCTGCCTAATTACAAAGGCTGAGCTCAGCACAATCCCTCTGAAATCTTTCTTTATAAGAAACCTGAAACATGCATCCTGAATCATTTTTCATTGTAGCACTACCTAAAAAGCCTATTAAAAGACCTTTAAAAGTACACGGGTTGATCATTTTGCATCATTAAAATACCATTGTTGCGACTGAAATAAAGGTCAGGTCAAGACGCGTGAGCTATTTAAAATGTGAAATCATCAAGGTGAAACATTGAGAACAACAACGCTACCTCTATAAACAATGGGGAACTTTACCAGAACAAAAAGGACTGATACAGGAGAAATAATCAAATAAGGACAAAGACATTTTATTAAAATATTGTGGCATCAATTGAAATTAATTGACATGGTGAAGGAGAGGGGAGAGGAGATAACTAGATCACATACAAAATCGATCACGGGATACATGGCATTTTGGACACATGGCTGTAGACACAGTAACCCTGAGAAGCATACAGGTACAGGAGCTCAAGCAAAGGAAAACTGACACTGGGTGACCATAAGGGTGGTGTCAGAGGAGGTGAAGCTCTTTGGAGCATCTCCAGCTCCTTTTTCGTAATTGCATGTTCATGCACCTAAATAGGGTTTCAATCCTGAGGAAATTCACCTTCACATGTGTCTTGGGCAACATGGAGGTAGATTCAATTGATCCCCGCAAAAGAGAGGTAAGCCACAGGAGAACTACTCCCGTTAGAAATTTGTAATGAGTAAGTTCAAGACAGCAAACCAATGACAAATACACAAGAGCAAACTACCTTCCTCCTGAAGGGATAAGAAGAGTATGCAAGAACAGGAGCATTATTTAAATTCAAGGCTTCAATCAATCCAATATAAAATGGGAAATAACCAAGTGGCTTAGAATCAGAATTGACCAATGACTGCTTCCATTATTCTGCATAAGAGAACTGAGGAGCATATGTCTTACTTAAATATTTTTTGAATAAAACTAAAACAATAATGAGACTCCACACTTCTAAGTTAATTTTCAATGCCAGAGTGGTTGGTTGCCAGTAATTAAGATTTATTACATCACTAAAATGCAGTTATGCATGAACGAACAAGCTCTAACTTATTTGGCATGCTTAGTGGTTATCACGTGAGTACCACAAATTCGCATCCTTCCAAAAATAACTGAATGCTGAGTCTCTCTGGAGTAGAACTTTTGGGGAGCAGCGTAACATGGACTGCAACTTTCTTTTTCCCACATTTAACTGTCCATGTGCAGTTGTCAGAAACTGCTGTCTGATTTACATTTTATCAGTAAGCACTAATAGCCTCACCATTATTTTTTACTTGAATTCCAGGCCATTGGGTACTTGGAACTTCCAAAAGACACTTGATAAAAGTACCACATAAAAGAATATTTATTAAGCCTAAAGTGTATGCGTTCAAGGCAGTACTTCGGTATGGATTAAAAAAAACTGACTGAAGGCTAGAAAACAATAGGTTGAGGCATACAGGGGTGATACCAGAGCTCAGAGTTGGGACCGCTAGTGTTTCTAATTTACATCACTGCTTTGGATTTGGAAACCCAATCTATGCTGGCTAAATTTGCAGATGATACCAGGCTAGAAGCAACACTGGAATTAATAGAGGTTACTCATAAAGCTGAAGAAACGTGAATGGGTCAATCAGTGGCAGATGGAATTAAATGCAGACAGGTGGAAAGAAAAAATGGGCAATATGCATACTTCATGAATAGTGAAGAGTAAAGTTAGGATAAAATTGAAAGAGACCGAGGAGTCATGATGGACTCAATGCTCAGCAATTCAACCTGCGCAGAACAGCAATTAATAAAGTGAACAGAATGTTAAAATATATAGATAAAACAATAAAGTGTAAGGTACGGGAATCGTGATCAAATCGTACACAGTGTTCTAGTCTACTGCATCCAGCCCTGGTCACAGAAACAAGAAGGACACTTGGAAGCCCTTGTGAATGGCAAGTTGTCTAAAGTGGTGTTCCACTGGGCTCGGTGTTGGGACCCTTGCTGTTTGTGTTATATATTAACAATTTGGACGTGAACGTGGGGGACACGATTGGGAAATTTGCAGATTACACAAAGATTGCCCGAGTAGTGGATAGTGTAGAGGATAGCCATAATCTCCAAAACGATATAGATGGGTTGGTGGAGTGGGCGGTAAAGTGGGAGAAGTGTGAGGTCATACATTTAGGGAGGTCAAACAGTTACAGGGATTACACAATAAATGGGAATATACTAAGTGAGAGATCTTGGCGTACAAGTACACAGGTCCCTGAAGGCAGCAGTTCAAGTAGACAAGGTTGTAAAGAAGGTATATGGAATGCTCTCCTTCACTGGCAGAGGTATAGAATATAAAAGTAAGGATATAATGTTGGAATTGTATAAAACACTGGTGAGGCCACAACTGGAGTATTGTGCGCAGTTCTGGTCACCACATTACAGGAAGGACGTAATATCTCTGGAGAGAGTGCAGAGGAGGTTTACAACAATGTTGCCAGGGTTAGAAAAGTGTAGCTACGAGGAGAGATTAAGATAGGTTGGGGTTATTTTCCTTAGAACAAAGAAGGCTGAGAGATGACTTGATTGAGGTGTACAAAATTATGAGGGGAATAGATAGAGTGGACAGGATAAAATTGTTTCCCTTGATGGAGGATTCTGGAACCAGGGGACAAAGATTCAAGATAAGTGGCAGAAGGTGTAGGGGGGGACACGAAGAAGAACTTTTTTACGCAGAGGGTAGTGAGTGTCTGGAATTCGCTGCCCAAGTTGGTGGTAGAGGCAGAAACTCTAAACTCTTTTAAAAAGTACCTGGGCCTGCACCTAAAGTGCTGTAAGCTGCAGGGCTATGGGCCGGGTGCAGGAAGGTGGAATTCGAAAGGGCACTGGGTGTCCGCGGGCTGGCAAGGACAAGATGGGCCGAATGGCATCCTTCTGTGCTGTAACTTTTCTATGGTTCTAAAACATTGGAGGCAGTGCAGAGAAGAGCCTCATAAGACTGAATTAGGTAAAAAGACTGGAGAAACTTGGGCTTTCCTGCTTGGAAACACCACATCCAAGTTGTTTTCACAGAATAAATGATATGGAAAAGGTTAATCTGTAATACTACTTTAAATTAAACAGTAGGAGTCGGGCAAGGTGACAGCTTCAAACTAGTGTGAGATAATTGGAATGGCATTGTAGGTAGAATACTGGAAACAAAAAAAACTCTGTAATCATTTGTCAAACAATTGGATGCAGCAATGAAAGAAAATGTAGGATTGCTCAGATTGGACGAAGGAAGATGAGCCAAATATTCCCTTATTCTTGATCATGGCAGGGGTCATCAACAGTGCTATCAGGCAGCACTTGCTTAGCAATAACCTGCTCGTTGATCCTCAGTTTGGGTTCTGCCAGGGCCACTCAGCTCCTTACCTAAAGACAGCCTTAGTCAAACATGGACAAAAGAACTGAACTCCAGAGGTAAGGTGAGAGTGACTGCCCTTGACATCAAGCCAGCATTTAACCAAGTGTGGCATCAATGAGCCCTAGCAAAACTGGAGTCAATGGGAATCAGAGGGAAAACTCTCCACTGGTTGGAGTCATACCTAGCACAAAGGAAGGTGGTTGTGGATGTTGGAGACCAATCATCTCAGTTCCAGGACATCACTGCAGGAGTTCCTCAGGGTAGTGTCCTAGGCCCATCCATTTTCAGCTGCTTCATCAATCCTTCCATCATAAGGTCAGAAGTGGAGATCTTCGCTGATGATTGCACAATGTTCAGCACCATTCGCGACTCCTCAGATACTGAGCAGTCCATGTCCAAATGCAACAAGACCTGGACAACATCCAGGCTTAGGCTGACAAGTGGCAAGTAACACTTCTGCCAAGCAATGACCATCTCCAACAAGAGATAAATGAATCATCGCCCCTTGACATTCAATGGCATTACCATCGCTGAATCCCCCATTATCAACGCCCTGGGGGTTACCATTGACCAGAAACTGAACTGGACTAGCCATATAAATACTGTGGCTACAACAGCAGGTCACAGGCTAGGAATCCTGCGATGAGTAACTCGCCTCCTGACTCCTCAAAGCCTGTCCACCATCTACATGGCACAAGTCAGGAGTGCAATGAAATACTCTCCACTTGCCTGGATAAGTGCAGCTTGAACAACGCTCAAGAAGCTTGACATCATCCAGGACAGGGCAGCCTGCTTGATTGGCACCCCTTCCACAAACATTCACTCCCTCCACCACCAACAAACAGTGGCAGTAGTGTACACCATCAACAAGATGCAGCTGCAGTAACTTACCAAGGCTCCTTAGGCTGTACCTTCCAAACACTTGACCTCTACCATCTAGAAGGGCAAGGGTAGCAGATAGATGGGAACACCACCACCTGGAAGTTCCCCTCCAAGTCACTCACCATCCTGACTTGGAAATACATTGCCATTCCACCATGTCTCTGGGTCAAAATCCTGGAACACCTTCCCTAACAGCACCGTGCGTGTACCTTCACCACATGGGCTGCAGCGGTTCAAGAAGGCAGCTCACCACCACTGGCTCTGTCAGGCAAGCAGTCTGATAAATTACCAACAGTGGAGGCGTTGGGAGGGGTGGTGGTGGGGCAGAGCTAGAATTTGTCAATGTACATGTGAAAACGAATGCTGTGTTTTGGATAATGTGACCAAGTGGTAATATTCAGACAAGAAATTGCAGGGGACGAAGGATATATCCTTGGTGATGCAAGAGTTAATGAAGAGGGAATGGGAAGAAAAAGCTATTGCAGGTGATGTTCTGGCTACCATTTTTGAATCACTTTTAGCTTCTTCTCATATTTGTCTAAATTACTGAAATACGTAGAGTCATTGAGTCATAGTGGTCTACAGCACGGAAAAAGGCCCTTCGGCCCATCGAGTCTGCACCAGTCAAACAAGTACCTAAATATTCTAATGCCATTTTCCAGCACTAGGCCCATAGACTTGTATGCTATGGCATCGCAAGTGCACATCCAAATACTTCTTAAATGTTATGAGGGTTTCTGTCTCTACCACCCTTTCAGGCAGTGAGTTCCAGATTCCCACCACCGTCTGGGTGAAAAAATTCTTCTTCACATCCCCTCTAAACCTCCTGCCCCTTACCTTAAATCCATGCCCCCTGGTTATTGATCCCTCCACCGAGGGGAAAAATTCCTGTCTACCCTATCTATGCCCCTCATAATTTTACCTCAATACACCTCAATCATGTCCCCCCTCAATCTCCTCTGCTCCAGGGAAAATAACCCCTGTCCACCCAATCTCTCCTCACAACTAAAACTCTTCAGCCCAGTCAACATCCTGGCAAATTTCCTCTGCGCTCTCTCTAGTGCAATCACATCCTTCCTATAATGTGGATTCAAGAACTGCACGCAATACTCTAGCTGTGGCCTAACCAGCGTTTTATACAGTTCCAGCATAACCTCCATGCTCTAATATTCTATGCCTCGGCTAATAAAGGCAAGTATCCCATATGCCTTCTTAACCACCTTATCTACCTGTCCCACTACCTTGAGGGGCCGGTGGACATGCACACCAAGGTCCCTCTGATCCTCGGTATTTCCCAGGGTCTTGCCATTCACCGTGTATCCCCGTGCCTTGTTTGTCCTGCCCAAGTGCATTACCTCACACTTATCCGGATTAAATTCCATTTGCCACTGATCAGCCCGTCTATATCCTCTTGCAATCTCAGGCTATCCTCCTCACTCTTTGCCACCCCACCAATTTTCGTGTCATCCGCGAACTTACTGATCAGCCCTCCTACATTCAAGTCTAAATCGTTTATATATACCACAAACAGCAAGGTATCCAACACCGATCCCTGTGGAACCCCACTGGGCACAGGCATCCAGTCACAAAAACACCCCTCAACCATCACCCTCTGCTTACTGCCACTCAGCCAATTCTGGATCCAATTTGGCAAATTGCCTTGGATCCCATGGGCTCTTACCTTCATTATCAGTCTCCCATGCAGGACCTTATCAAAAGCCTTGCTGAAGTCCAATTAGACTATGTCAAATGCATTGCCCTCATCTACTCATCTGGTCACCTCTTTGAAAAATTCAATCAAATTGGTCAGACATGACCTCCCCTTAACAAAACCATGCTGACTGTCCTTGATTAATCCCTGCCCCTCCAGGTGTAGATTAATTCTGTCCCTCAGAATTGCTTCCAATAGTTTCCCCACCACTGAGGTAAGACTGCGTGGCCTGTAGTTCCCTGGTTTATCCATTCCTCCCTTCTTGAATAAACGTACCACATTGGCTGTCCTCCAGTCCTCTGGCACCTCTCCTGTGGCCAGAGATATTGAAAATTATTGCCAGCGCCCCTGCTATCTCCTCCCTTGCCTCACTCAACAGCCTGGGATATATTTCATCCGGGCCTGGAGATTTATCTACTTTTAAGCCTGCCAGGCCACTTAGAACCACCTCCCTTTCTATGCTAATTTCTTTAAATATATCACAGTCCTTCTGCCTGATTTCCATTCCCACATCATCCCTCTCACTTGTGAACACCGACACAAAGTATTCATTTAGAACCCTACCTACGTCTTCCGGCTCCACACACAAATTACCACTATGGTCCTTAATGGGCCCTACTCTTTCCCTAGTTATCCTCTTACTCTTAATGTACTTGTAAAATACCTTTGGATTTTCCTCTATTTTACCTGCCAATGTTTTTTCATGCCCCCTTTTTGCTCTCCTAATTTCCTCTTTAAATTTCTCCCTACACATTCTATACTCCTCTAGGGCTTCCGCAGTTTTGAGCCTTCGGTATCTGCCATAAGCCTCCCTTTTTCTCTTTATCCAATCCTGTATAATCCCTTGACATCCAGGGCTCCCTGGATTTGTTGGTCCCACCCTTTGCCTTTACTGGAATATGTTGGCCCTGTACTCTCCCTATTTCCTTCTTGAATGAGTCCCACTGCTCAGATGCAGATTTACCTAAAAGTAGCTGCTCCCAGTCCACTCTGGCCAAATCATATCTGATCTTATTAAAATCAGCCTTCCGCCAATTTAGAACTCTGATTTCTGGTCCATCCTTGTCCTTTTCCATAAGAGCCTTGAATCTAATGGAGTTATGATCACTATCTGAAAAATGTTTCCCCACTGATACCTCTACCACTTGCCCGGCTTCATTCCCTAAAATTAAGTCCAGAACCTCTCTTGTAGGAACTTCTACATACTGGCTTAAAAAGCTCTCCTGGATGCATTTTAAGAATTCCGTTCCCTCTAAACCTATCACACTATGACTAACCCAGTTAATGCTGGGGAAGTTGAAATTCCCCAACATATCTGCTCTTCTATTTCCCTCTGACTGTTTGGGGGCCTATAGTACACTCCCAGCAATGTGATTGCTCTTTTTTGTTTTTTAGTTCTACCCATATGGCTTCATTTGAGGAGCCTGCTAAGATGTCACCCCTCCTTACTGCTGTAATTGATTCCCTGATCAATATTGCGATACCCCCTCCTCTTTTATCTTCTTCCCTATCTCGCCTGAAAACCCTATCGGATGTGGGCATCACTGGCTAGGCCAGCATTTATTGCCCATCCTTAATTGCCCATCCTTAATTGCCCATCCTTAATTGCCCTTGAGAAGGTGATGGTGAGCTGCCTTCTTGAACCACTGCAGTCCTCGTGATGTAGGTACACCCACAGTGCTGTTGTAGCCTGGCTCTAGATTAGCAATCAGTGAGGCCATGCCACTGTCACCCAACTCCTAAGAACATTTTTAAATGCTTCACAAACTTAACTGAATTGCCCAAGCAAAAATAATCATTCTGTGGCTTTTATTTCACTTAATTTCCAACTGTTCGCCATCAGTGTCACCATAACAGCTTGAATTTCACTCTTGGGGGTTAATTATTTCATCATTACAAGTCACTCGTTTAATGAGTCATTCATTCTATATATAGCATATGGCTATGACAAGGTGCCAAATAAAATAGCCTTTCGTCAACTATTTTATAATGAATGGAATATATCTCCACATGCCAAAGACCTTATTCATTCATCTGTACATAGTGTTTTTGGAAAAAAGAATCCACTTATTACCTGCAAGGAATAACAGCCTATTAAGAGTTACAAACCAGGTGAGCCAACACAATACCATAGAACCACAGAAATGTGAGCAAAAAAAAATCAGTCTATTGCATCGATGACAGCTCTTTACTAGCATTATCCAGAACGAATCCAGTTTTTGAGTTCTTTCCCCATAGCCACATATAATCCCTCCTTCAGTATGTGTCCAATTGTCCTTTAAATGATGCAATAGTCTCTCCTTCAACCACTCCCTATGGCACTGCATTCCATGTTGTAACACTGTTGTGAAGTAAGTTTTCCTAATCTTACTCCCCTAATGTAGCTTTCATCTGTCACTGTAATTCAGTCAAAGCAGCAACCAGAATTATTTCCAATTGCTTTAATAAGTAACATGATACAGTCGTCATTTAGCATCCACTGCAATGCTTCTAACAGAATTCACAGACAACTCAAACTTCACATTGACAGTAAGATCAGTTCAGTGATGAGAATATATAACTTTTTCAGCATTGATTACTGAAGTTTATTTCAAGGTTTAGGTTTCACTAGATGATTCCAGGTTCAGATTTCATTTTTCCTCCTTGGATATAGGGGAGCATCTCACTGACCACCTGGAACATCAGACGCATAATGTGCACCCACTAAATTACCAAGATCATCAAATTGCTCGTATAGTTAGTCCACGTTGGAAAAAAATGCCTTTGACCTGCAAACTATAAAAATTAGTGACAAATGAAAGAATGTGAATGTCATACATTAACCCCACTAAGGAACTATTACCAGTGCACAGAACAATTTATGTTTATATAGCACCTTTAATATAATGAAACATCCCAAGGCACTTCACAGGAGCATTATAAAACAAAGTGTTACACCAAGCCACATATGCGCAGATTTAAGCATGTTTCTGCATTATGTAAGGGACATAAACTTATCATATACATTAGATGAGGAACACAATTTAAGCACTCATTTGCATTTCTTGCTCTCCATAACAAATGCAAAATTCCTAACAGGAAGCGATGCTATTGCTGGAACAAGACCCCAATTAGTGTCTCAACAGCACACTGGACAGAATGACGTCATACAAGCTGCCATTCGCTACTGTATTCAATAGCAGATCAGATGTTGTAAAGTGAATAATGTATTCATTTATTTAAAATATTGTATGTGATAAAAAAATCTTGTATTTCGGGGTTACTGTTGAGATTTATTTTTAAATTACTTTCATTGAAAGACCATGCAGAGGAAACCAAAAATAAAATTCAGGATGAGCTCCTTTCAAATTTTTTGAAAAAAACCACCAGGGGGCACTCGAAATTAAAGTCACATTTGTAGTTGCAGACAGAATACCAGTCCTAACACTAGGAAATCAGCACACTTTTTGCAAAGCAGTTACTCAGATAATTGGCACTACTGCATACTTACAGTACCCACTCTAAGCAAAAAGTGAAAGGAAGTGAGCCAGAGAACATTGGAATGTACATAAATCTCTTGCACTGCTCAAACTACTTTCATGACCAAGTATATGAAATGTATTCAAAACTAGTTCTAAGGGTGAAAGCAAAAATGTTAACTTATTCTCTCTTTTCAGCTGATTGACCAAATGTGTATTTACAAAGTGTGTTTCCCTTTATCTCTTCAAATCTATTGTGTCACCTTCCTGCAGACATTTATTTTTCTAAGGCAATCCACAAGGCTTCAAAATCTCAACAATTCCACAATTTGTTGGATTTTCACAAATAGCATCCACACCTAAGCGTTCCATACACAAATTCCTAAATAGGAGCCTTTAAAGCTTACTATGAAGTTATTTTATAACATTTTGCCCTTTGAATTGCAAGTTGTGTATATCACTCTCAAGGTATAACTGACCTGATACTAGCAGCTGGTAGCATATAGGTTAGCGAAGCCACAAGTGACAGTTTTCTTTTCTATATTTCAAACTCTCTGCTGATGTGACCGAGAAGTAGAATTTCCTCTGTAAGGAACCACTCCAAAGGTAATGATCTCTGAATTGTTACATGAGCCAGGCACAAATGGCTATAGGGTCAAGCGGATTAGAGAATTAAACCTGTGGTTCAAAGTGTGATGTGGAAGAAAGGGTTTAAATTCATAGGACACAGGCACCAGTACTCAGGAAGGTTGGTTGGTTGGGATGCTTCCTGGTGAATCATATAACTGGGGCCATGAACAGGACTTTAAACCAAAAGGGGAGGGATATAAAGGTCATGTGGAGGGAGATTTAGAAACCTAGGGTAAAGCCAAATGGAATGGAATAGGGAGGGATAGAATGTTCTTACAAAGAATAGTGGTTAAAAAATAAATTAAAGGCTCTTTATTGGAATGCACAAAGCATTTGTAACAAGACAGACAAACAAGCTGCACAAATAAAGATCAATGGGTTTGATGTAATCACCATTACAGCGGCATCTTTGCAAGGTGACCAAGGGAAATAAACATACCAGGGTACACAACGTTTCATAAAGGCAGACAGAATGGAAAAGGAGTAGCAACCCTTGTGAGAAAAGATGAGAAAAGGGCAGTAATCAGAAAGGATCTTGGCTCAGAAGATCAGGAAGTAAAATTGGTACGAGAGAAGTTTAGGAATAACAAGGGTCAGAAATTGCCTTTCGGAATATTTTATAACCCCCCTAACAGCAGTTATGCTATTGGACTGAGCATTAAGCAAAAAATCATGGATCTTGTAACAAAGGCAATGTAATAATCATGGGGGATTTTAATCTTCAAATAGACTGGAAAACATTAAATTGGCAAAGGTAGCCTGGAAGATGAGCTTGCAGAATATTTTCATGGCAGCTTCCTAGAAAAACACATTGTGGAACCAAATAAAGCCAAAGTTATTTTAGACCTAGTGTCATGAGGCAGGATTAGTTAGTAACCTCACAGTAAACATCCTCTAGGAAAAAGCGATCATAATACAATTCAAATTCAGATTATGTTTGAGAACAACATGCTGCAGTGCAAAACAAGTATTTTAAACTTCAATAAAGCCAATTACATCGGTATGAGGGGAGAACTGGGAAGGTTGATTTAGTAAATAGGCTAAGAAGGTACAGCAGGAAATAAACACTGAGAAACATTTAGAGAAATGGTTCAAAATGTTAAACAAAAATACATTCCATTAAAAAACCTGAGGAAGAGCCACCTGTGGCCTATTAAGGAAGCTAAAGATAGTATTACATTAAAAGTAGGTGCTTATGGTATTGGGGGTAATGTATTAGCACAGATTGAGGATTGGTTAACACAGAAGACAGAGTCGGGATTAATGGGTCATTTTCAGGTTGGAAAGACCATAACTAGTGGAGTGCCACAAGGATCAGTTCTAAGGCCTCAATCATTTACTATCTATATTGATGACTTGGAGGGGGCAGAGTGTAATGTATCCAAATTTGCTGATGCTATAAAACTAGGTGGGAGGATATGTTGTGATGAGGACATGAGGAATCTGCAAGGGGATATAGTCAGGTTGAGTGAGTGGGCAAAAAACTTGGCAGATGGAGTTTAATGTAGGAAAGTGTGAGGTCATGCACTTTGGTAGGAAAAATCATAAGGCAGACTATTATTTAAATGAAGAGAGACTCCAAAAAGTGTAGTATAGAGGGATCCTGGTGTTCTTGTGCATGAAACACAAGAAGTTAGCATGCAGGTGCAGCAAGTAATTAAGAAGGCAAATGGAATTTTGGCCTGTATTGCTTAGGGGGTTGGAGTTTAACACTAGGGAAGTCTTGTTACAACTGTACAGGGTGTTGGTGAGGCCGCATCTGGAGGACTGTGTATAGTTTTGGTCCCCGTATTTATGGAAGGATACATTGGCATTAGAGGCAGTTCAAAAGAGATTCGCTAGGCTGATTCCTGGGGTGAAGGGGTGGAATTATCAAGAATGGCTAAACAGGTTAGGCCTTTATACATTAGACTTTAGAAGAATGAGGGGGTGATCTTATTGAAATGTATAAGGTTCTGAGGGGACTTGACAGGGTAGATGTTGAGAGATGTTTCTACTGGTGGGGAAATCTCAAACTAGGGGACATAGTTACAGAATAAAGAGACACTCATTTAAAACTGAGATCTGAAGGAATTTCTTCTCTCAGAGGATAGTGAATGTCTGGAATTCTCTACCTCAGAGTTGTGGAGACTAGATCACAAAGTATTTAAAGAGGTGGTAGATAGATTTTTTAAAAATATCAGGGAGCTGAGGGCTATGAGGAGCTGGCACAAAAAAGGTGTTGAGGCCTGGGACAGATCACCCATGATCTTATTGAATGGTGGAACAGGCTCAAGGGGCCGAATGGCCGACTCCTGCTCCTCTTTCTTATAATGTTGCAAAGAATAGTAGTAAGCCTGTGGATTGAGGCACCAAAAAATTGATAAAAGGGGTCGGGTGGGGGGGGGGGGGGAATAGAACGAGAGTTAATGAGCCAAGAAAACAAAAGCAGATTCTAAAGCTTCTATAAGTGTATAAAAGGAGGGTAGCTAAAGTAAACGTTGGTCCCTTAGATGGAGAGACAAGGGAAATTAACATGGGAAAGTCATTGAATAAGTATTTTGTGTCTATCTTCACAGTAGAAGACATTAATTACATAGCAGAAATAGAAGGAAACTAAGAGGTTAATAAGAGTGAGGAATTTAAGGTAATTAATATCAGCAAAGGAAAAATATGGGAGAAACTTAAGGACTAAAATCCAACAAATCTCCAGGACCTGATGGCGTATATCCTAAGGGTCCAGAAGAGGCAGCGACAGAGATTGTGGATGCTTAGGAACGTAGGAGCAGAAGCAGGCCATTCAGCCCTTCAAGCTTGCTCCATTGTTCAATAAGATCATGGTTGATCTGGTTATGGTCTCAACCTCACTTTCCTGTCTACCCCACATAACCCTCGATTCCTTGGTCTATCAAATATCTGCCTAACTCTATCTTGAATAAATTCAAATGACCCAGCCTCCACTGCTCTCTGGAAAAGAGAATTCCGCAAATATTAATGACCCTCAGAGAAAAAGATTCTCATCTCAGTCTTAAAATGGAGACTTCTTATTCTTAAACTGCGTCACCTAGTTCTAGTCTCCCCAACAAGTTGAAGCATCCTTCCGGTATCTACACTGTTAAGTCCCCTCAGGATTCTAAATGTTTCAATAAGATCACCTCTCATTCTTCTAAACTCCAATGGGTATAGCCCCAACCTGTTCAACCTTTCTTCGTAGGATGAGCCCTTCATCCCAGCAATGAGTCAAGTGAATCTTCTCAGCACTGCTTCTAACGCAATTATATCTTTTTCTCAAATAAGGAGACCAAAACTGTACACAGTATTTCAGATGTAGTCTCACCAATGCCCTGTACAGCTGCAATAAAACTTCCCTACTTTTATATTCCATTCTCCTTGCAATAAACACCAACATTCCATTTGCCTTCCTAATCACTTGCTGTACCTTCATACTGACTTTTTGAGATTCACATACCAGATTGTAGAACAGTGATGGAAGATTAAAAGTCAGCAAATGTAACATCGCTATTCAAGGAAGGAGAGAGTGAGAAACCAGCAAACTACAGGCCAGTTAGCCTGACATCAGTCATCAGGAAAATGGCAGAATCTCTTAACAAAGTTTAAACAACGCACTTAGAGAATCATAGTATGACCAGACAGGGTCAACATGGTTTTACAGAAGAGAAATTGTGTTTGACAAATTTATTAGATTTTTTTTGAGGAAGTAACTATCAGGGTAGATCAAAAGCAGCTGGGAGATGTAATATGCTTGTATTTCCAAAAGGTATTGAACAAGGTACCACACAAAAGGTTAATAGGCAAGATATGGGCTCTTGGAGTCAGAGATAACATATTAGCATGGATGGAAGGTTGATTAATGAACAGGAAGCAGAGTAGGGATAAATGGAGCATTTTTAAGTTTGCAGGCTGTAACTAACTAGCGGGGTGCCGCAGCCTCAACTATTTACAATCTACATTCATAACTTAGACAAAGAGACCAAGAGTAATGCATCCAGGTTTGATGATAATACAAAGCTAGGTGGGAATGTAAACTATGAATGCACAAAGAGGCTACGGAGAGATAGGGGGACAGATTAAGTGATTGGGCAACAAGAGGGCTGATAGAGTATAATATGGGGAAGTGTATGGTTATCCACTTCGATAAGAATAGGAAAGTAGGATATTACTTTAAAAGGTGTGAAACTTTCACATATTGATGTTCAAAGAAATTTGGGTGTGCCTGGATAAGTGCAGGAGGCTTGATACTATCCAAGACAAAGCAGCCCACTTGGTCAGCAGCCCTTCCACCACCACTGCACCGTGGCAACAAGTGTGTTCTATCTACATGATGCACTGCAGGAACTCAGAGCGTCCTTTGGTGGTGCTTTCCAAACCCATAACCTTTACTACACAAAAGGACAAAGGCAGCAGACACATGGGAACACCTTCACCTACAAGTTCTCCCCCCCAGTCACACACCATCCTGACATGAAACTATATTGTTTCCCTTTCACTGTTGCTGGGTCAAAATTATGAAACTCCTTCCCTAACAGGACTATGGATGTACCTACAACAAATGGACCACTGCAGTTGAAGAAGGCAGCTCACTTGTTAAGGACAATAATGGTCAAGAAATGCTGGCTTTGCCAGCGATGCTCACCATCCCAAAAATGAATGAAAACATTCACATAAGAAACAGATGTTAGCATGCAACTGCAGAAAGCAATTAAGAAGGGAAAAGGCACGTGTGCCTATATTGCAAAAGGATTGGAGTACAAGAACAAGGAGGTCTTGCCACAATTGTACAGTGCTTTGCTGAGATCACACCTGGGTGTACTGTGCGCAGTTTGTTGTCCATATCTAAGGAAGGACATACTTGCAATGGAGGCAGTACCCAACATAATTTACTAGATTAGTTCCTAGGAGCGTTGCTCTATGATAAAAGGCTGAGCTAATTGGGCCTTTACTCTCTGGAGTTAAGAATAACTTACTGAAACATATAAGATTCCCAAGAGGTTTGACAGGGTAGACAGAGAGGTTATTTCCCCTGCCTGGGGAATCTAGAACACAGGGGAAAAGCTTCAGGATAGGGGTCAATCATTTGGGATTGAGAAGTGGAGAAATTTCTTCACCCAGATGATTGTGAACCTTTGAAATTCTCTGTGCCGGAGGATTGTAGATACGACAGTTACAGATTGTTTAGTATATTCAAGGCTGGAATAGATAGATTTTTGATCTTTCAAGGTATCAGGGAAGTGGAGACAGAACATTAGCCATTATTGCATTGAATGGTGGAGCAGGCTGTAGTTTGGTCTACTCCTGCTCCTTATTTTCTTAAGCAACTGCTCTGTACCATAGCATGTTATTGTATTATAGAATGTTTCTTTCCCATTTATAAACAGGTTAAAATATGGCAAATAGAGGATTTTTTATTTATATTTTTCAAATAAACTACATGCTTTAATACTTTAGTCATGAGACAACTTCTAATTAACAACATAATTGAAACTAAAGTATATGCGGTTTTACATAAAACTTGTAAGATACCTCTAGATTGGAAATAAGGCTGAAATAATACTCAAAATAATTCACAAATACAAATTACATTGCGCCATTATCCACTTACTAATAAATGGATTTCACAGAGTTAGTACAGTACAGAAGGCAGCCATTCAGCCCATTGAGTTTATACTGGTTCTCTGAAGAGCAACTCAATCAATCCCCTGCTCTATCCCATAAACCTACAAGATTTTTCCCCCCTCAGGCACCTATCTAATTTTCTTTTCAAACGATTGATCCATCTCCTTCCACCGCCTTCATAGGCAGCAAATTCCACATCAATGCCACTCATTGCATAAAAAAGTTCTCCCTCGTGTTCCCCCTGCATCTCTTGCCCAAAACCTAGGATCTGTGTCTTCTAGTCCTTGTAGGTAATTAGATAACGGGAACAACTTTTCTTTGCCAACCTGATTTAAGCCTGTCATTATCTTGTACACCTCTATTATATCTCCCCTCAGCTTCCTTTGCGCCAAGAACAACCATGCTGTTATGGCACAGCCGATGGTAAATGCTGAGCTGCTCAAATCCCAAAGGGAAACTCGAAACAACTGCCACAACAGTTCTGCAATTTGTATAAATTTCGAGATGCATGCCTTGAATTCAGTAGTAATAAGACCACCAAGTCATATAGGTTTCTTCTAAAACTAAATTAAACCTTTATTAACATAAGAAATGATTTTAAGCAAACACATCACAGAATCTTAACGACACAGGAGACAGCCATGGGGCCCATCGTGTCTGCACCAGCTCTCAAAATGAGCATTATGACCTCGTGCCATTGCCCTGCCTTCTCCCCGTACCCCTGCACCTTGCTTCTATTCAAATAATTATCTAAAGCCCTCTTGAATGCCTCGATTGAACCTGCCTTCACCACACTTTCAGGCAGCGTATTCCAGACCCGAACCACTCATTGTGTGAAAAAGTTTCTTCTCACGTCACATTTGCTTCTTCTGCAAATCACTTTAAATCTGTGCCCTCTCGCTCTTGATTCTTTTACGAGTGGGAACAGCTTCTTCCTATCTACTCTGTCCAGCCCCCTCATGATTTTGAAAAGTTCTATCAATTCTCCTCTCAACCTTCTCCTGTCCAAGGAAAACAGTCCCATCTATCCTCATAGCTGAAGTTTCACATTCTTGTAAACCTCTTCTGCACTCTCTCCAATCTTTCCTATAATGTGGCACTCAGAACTGTACACAATATTCCAGCTGAGGTCTAACAAGGGTCTTATATAAATTCAGCATAATCTCCTTGTTTTTGTACTCTATGCCGCTATTAATAAAGCCCAGGATACTATCTGTATGCTTTATTAACTGCTCTCTCCACTTATCCTGCCACATTCAATGATCTATGCACATATACACCCAAGTCTTTCTGTTCCTGCACCCCCTTCAAAATTTCACCCCTTATTTTATATCGTCTGACCATGTTCTTCCTGCCAAAATGCATCACCTCACACTTCTCTGAACTTCATCTGCCACCTATCTGCCCACACAGATCTACAAATTACTACTACAATAACTTCTAAATCACCTAGTTAATCTAACTCCCCGTTACACTTCTGTTAAGACAACAGTGAGACACATAGCTTTTAAAAGGCCCAGGCAAAGAAACAAGATAGCTTGAGCAATCCAATTCAAAGTAAGTTTTCTTAACCTCAGTTCTTTGTAGACAGCAGCTTGAGGCTTAGAGGCTTTTCACACTTGTTTTAGATCTTATAATGCCTACTCTTAAATACAGCCTTCTCCCCATCATACATATTTTCCCCTTTGAATGCAAATGCCCATTGTTTCACTATGTCTTTAGACTTTACCTCTAATAATAAAAATATCTCATAGTACCAATTTTATCAGTAATCTTTGGGAAAAATAAATACACTGTTTCTTAACTTCTCCTGACTAGGTGAAACATTTCACCCCTCCTTTGAATTCAAGCTAGTCCGGTTTATTTAAAATGCAAATGTTCCCTTTACCTCTTACATTCTAAAACTTCCCCCATGTTTCCCTACTTAACATTTCAAATGTAGCTTATCTTCTGATACATCAATACCTTCAGACTAGCTGCCTTTAATTCAATTAAGTCACACATACACACACAGATATGGACATAGACCCCACTATTACTCTACAATAAATTCCAATAACATTATGAAAATTATTATATCTTCCTGACACATGCAAGCTTCTCCAATTCAACCTTGTACCTAAATTCCCTAATCCCTGGAACCATTCTGGTATATCTCCTCTGCACACTCTCAAGAATGTTCACATCCTTCCTAAAGTGTGATGACCAGAACCAGGTTCTTCTAATTGTGGCCTAACCAGAACTTTATAAAGGTTCAGCATAACTTCCCTCTTTTTGGTACTCAATATCTCTATTTATGGTGCTCAAGGGCCCAAAAGCTTTGTCAACTACTCTCGCAATATGTCCTACTGCCTTCAAAGAACTATGCACATGAACCCCCAGGTCCCTTTGTGCCTGTATTCTATTTAGAAGTGCGGCATTAATTATATATTTCCTCTCCCTATGCCTTCTGCCAAAATGCATCACCTCACTTCTTTGCATTAAATGCCACCTGATGCTTGTCTGCACATTCTGCTAGCCAGCTATTTACATCCTGCTGCAGTTGATTGGTATCATTCTCATTGTTTCCCACACCTCCAAATTTGTTTGCATCATTGGCAAATTTTGAAATTTTACTCTGCATTCTAACATCCAAGTCACATAGATATATGAAAAAAACAGTGGTTCTAGCACTTACCCTTGGGAAACACCATGGACTATCATCCTCCAGTTTGAAGAACAACCATTTACCACAACTTGCTGTTTTCTGTTCTTAAACTTTTTTTTAATCCAAGCTGACACCAACTCTCTTATTCCATGAACTCAATTTTGTTAACCTGATTTTTATGTAGTATTTTGTCAAACACTTGAAAATCCATATAAACAATATTCACTGCATTCCCTTCATCAATCTTTTCTGTTAACTCATCAAAAAATTTGATGAGATTCATCAAACACAATCTGCCTTTTACAAATCCCTGCTGGCTCTCCTTTAATTATTCAAACTTCTCCAAGCCTCTGGTAACTTTTTCCCTGGTTACTGTTTCTTAAATCTTACCCACCACTGATGTTAAACCAACCACCCTGTAGTTAGTAGAAATGTCTTTGCACCCTTTCTTGCAAAACGGTGTCACATTTACCATTTTCCAATGTTGTGGCACCTCCCTCGTATCTGGGAAAGATTGGAAGAATATGACAAGCGCTTCTGTTATCTTTACCCCACGCCCATAGTAATCTGAGATGCAAGCCATCCAGCTCAGTGACTTATCCATCCTAAGCATAGCCAGCAAGGGTCAAAACAATTCCCTAATTACTTTATTAGGTGATGCCATATTTACATACAGCTCCCACAAGCAGAAAATTGATAATGACCAGATATTCTATTTTTTAGAATGTTGCTCCCCAAGTGGGAGGATGAAGGGGAGGGAAGGTGCATAAACCTTGCAGGAGAGGGGGTGGTGGCTGGGAACTTGGTGATGCCACTGTCCTTTCGCCTCAAGACCTAGGTTTAATCCTAGCCCTGGCTTATGGGCAAGATTCTCTGCTTTCCTTTTGCTAGCTTGAAATATACTGCTTGGCACAATACTTGGACAGTCTCAAACCCCGTTTCTCATTGGGCTTGGGACCCACCAAATTTAGACCCAGATTACCAACCTCAATCTGACAAGCCACATGATTGGCTGGTGTGTAAAATGGAAAGGCCACATTGAAACAACTGATAGTCATCTTAATTTGTTTATTGATGGACAGTTACCCAAAATTTGTTTCTTGATGGATAGTTTTTACTGACTTTGGTCCATTCTACAGGTTTCCATGACAACAGAAAACACGAGCATTATGAACGATTTTTCAATGGCTATTTAAGCACTGGCACAATGATGTGATAGAAATGACTAATTCAGAAGTAACTGAAACAATTATCTCTGGGGCATGTCTCTGTGTTGTAGCATCTCAGATAACCAGCACCAGGCCAGCCACAGAGCATCTCAGAAGTACACAACCTGTTCTGTTGATAGTTGTCTCTCTGCTTCTGCAATAGGGGAAAAGAAACTTTCAAAATCAAAGGATCCACCCTCAAAGGGAGGCATTTGGCTAGTGATGGGAAGAGAAGCTAACCCCACACCATCGACTCAAATTTACTTCTGAACAGGTGACACAACAATTAAGGGTTCCCCCACCACCCCACCCCAAGAAGAAATTTGTTGGCTGAAGCAGCCAGTCCCAGTCCCCACAACAAGCTCCATCTGCCCCAGGCTGGGGTAGCAATATACCATTCCAAATGATTCCCTTGTCTGCAAGTGCCGGACCTGAATGCTGCACTTGGCTTTGACACCCTGTGCGCAACTTACACAGGTCGACTGATGCATTAAATCAAAATTGAAGCTGATAGAACCAAGGTTGATTTATAAGTAGAAAAATTTGGATGGAGCTACATGTCATGTGACACAATGAAAATGTAGCCGGATGTGATCTCTACTCTGCGCCCCATTATTAGGTTTCTGGCCACCTCCTCCTTCCTCTTAGCGTCCAACAGCTGATTGAAGTGGTTGGTGACGCTGCGGCCGAAAGTCTCCAGCATGGCGGTAGTGGGACTGCCGAGAATAACTGCCCCCTCATTTCCAATCACAGGTTCCCTCCATCTCACCCTTGCTGCTCCTCCAATTACAGATTCTGCCTTTGGATTAGCAACAGGAGGGAAGCAAGAGGAGCTGGAGCAGCAAGCTTGGGAGAGACAGAATCTGTCACTGGAGGAGCAGCTCCTCTCAGATTCTGTCTCTCCCTTGTAGGGAGTGACTTTTGTCTCATTGGTTGTCCCCGTGATTGAATTTTCCCAAGCTTTTTGGGTGCTTGTGAGGGCAAATTCGCCCACCACCTCCGCGTATTTTGATCTGTTAACCAGCTTTTCCAGTACCATCTTGCCCAAAAATTCTCAGTCACATTTCCGTGACAGTATCCATTCCATTGGTGCACTTCATTTTAGAACAAAAACAAGGTTGCTCTCACCATCTTTGATGGCACATTGTTTTCTAGAACTGAACATCCCCAGTCAGATTTCAAGCTGAGATACAGATACAACTGAAATAATTAAAAGAATTAAATTTCTTTCATGGGAATAGCTGGTGATTTTGGAGCTACATAAAGAGTGAACAAAAGTAAAATGTTAAAATTTAGGTGGAAGGACTATTGGCTCATTTTAGTTCATTCACCTTGAGATTCTACATCACCCCATTGTAGCAACCAAACGTTTCTTAAATGAATCCAGGACATCTGTCTCCACTTGTCTATTGGAAGTTTATTCCTAATGTTGATGAAGTTTATGCAAAAACAGATCTCCTCTCCCAAACACTGGAACTATACCAGAGTATTTTTCCTTTGTATTCTCATATATTTCACTTTTAAGGTCCTGTCTTATTTCATCCCATGTCACGTACTCCTATGTGGACTGCTTACACAGAGTTCAAACTGTCCCTTGCTGTATCCATTTAACTTTTCCCCAATGTGCACCTTCCAATTCCAGGTTAAGAGCTCAACGTACTTCAGTTCACCATTTTCATAAACAAGTACAAACTCAAGGTACGTCCCTTTTTTATTACAGTTCTTCTATTTCCAAACATATCTCCTGAATTTCTGTCCTGAGGGCCAATCCCTTTATAACCTACTCTCCAGTTAACATCCCTAATTGATCCTTATCTTCATTTGTTCATTTTTTTTTCGGCGCAGCCATTTTTATTAAAACGATTCAGGTGATTGAACACCAGCTGCCTTTTCCACGATAACCTTTCCATTTAATTTAATTGCTGAAATAAATGCCAACACAATTGCTTAATTCAGTTTAGTACCTTCCTGCTGGAGATTAGGAATGCATTATATATGAGGCACCATGGATGCAAACCTGCACCCAGCCAACCTGCAGCACACAGAGGGCACATTCAGCAACAAAAAGATCTCATTGTAATTAAAGGTCTCTGCTACTCTGCAGTATTAAAAATCCCTCTGATTAATAACTGACATTCGTGAATGTGTGCGCCGGCTATAAATCTAAAAAGGAACATTTTTTTCCAACATGGAAAATATGTCCATGTGTTCTATATGATTGACAGAATTGTTACAATTTGACTACCTGCAGGTTTTAAAAGTTTCCTTCATTTAGCAGCCATAATTTGATGGGCAGCATTTCTGCTGTGATATGGTAGCTCTTCACCAGTACATCAACTAATTGAGTGTGATTTCCTGCTGCTTTCACCTAAACTAACTACATTTTCAAGGCAACCCCGTCTGTTCTGTTCAACAGTCTCATGCAAAGTGGATAGATTCAACTGACAATTGAACAGCATGGAACAGATAACACAACTCTGTTGCAGGCAAAAACAGAAGTTCAGTGCAGCAAACTTTGAAACCAACCCTTCCAACAGCTAGAAAAGGCCAAAAATAACTGAATAAAATAAAATTTTCTTAGTGCAAAAAAATGAGGCTATGTCAATTCTGCCAAGACATTCAGAAAGATTAAAATAAAGTGTACATAAAACAAAAAGGTTTAACAAACCCTGCAAAGTCCCCCTTACTAACATGTGGGGGCTTGTGCCAAAATTAGGAGAGCTGTCTCACAGGCTAGTCAAGCAACAGCCTGACATAGTCATACTCACAGAATCATACCTTATGGATCATGTCCCAGACACCACGATCACCATGGGTGGGTATGTCCTGTCCCATTGGCAGGACAGACTCAGCAGAGGTGGTGGCACAGTGGTATACGGGGTGGTGGGGGGGGGCCTCAACATCAACTCCGGCCCCCATGAAGTCTTAAGGCATCAAGTCAAACATGGGCGAGGAACCTGCTGATTACCATGTACCACACACACACCCCAAAGCTGATCAATTAGCACTCCTCCATGTTGAAAACCACTTGGAGGAAGCACTGAGGGTGGCAATGGGGCAGAATGTACTCTGGGTGGGGGAGTAAATGTCCACCATCAAGAGTGGTTCAGTAGCACAACTACTGACTGAGCTGGACGAGTCCTAAAGGACATAGCTCCTAGACCGGGTCTGCAGCAGGTGGCAAGGGAACCAACAAGAGGGAAAAACATACTTGACCTCATCCTCACCAACCTGCCTGCCGCAGATGCATCTGTCCATGACAGTGTCGGCAGGCGTGACCACCGCACAGTCCTCATAGAGACAAAGTCCCACCTTCACATTGAGGATGTCCTCCATCATGTTGTGTGGCATTATCACCGTGCTCAATTGGATAGATTTCGAACAGATCTGGCAACTCAAGACTGGGCAACCACGAGGCACTGTGGGTCATCAGCAGCAGCAGAATTGTACTCAAACACAATCTGTAACCTCCTGGCCAGGCATATTCCCCACTCTACCATTACCACCAACCCAGGGGATCAACCCTGCTTCAATGAAGTATGCAGGAGGGCATGCCAGGAGCAGTACCAGGCATACTTAAAAATGAGGTGTCAACCTGGTGAAGCTATGACACAGGACTACTTGCGTGGCAAACAGCATAAGCAGCAAGTGACGGGCAGAGCTAAGCGATCCCACAACCAGCTGATCAGATCTAAGCTCTGTAGTCCTGCCACATCCGGTCGTCAATGGTGGAGGGCAATTAAACAACTCACTGGAGGATGAGGTTCCACAAATATCTCTATCCTCAATGATGGAGGAGCCCAGCGCATCAGTGCAAAACATAAGGCTGAAGCATTCGCAACAATCTTCAGCCATAAGTGCCAAGTGGATGATCCACCTTGGCCTCCTCTGGAGGTCCCCAGCTCTCAGATGCCAGTCTTCAACCCATTCAATTCACTCTGTGACATCAAGAAACAGCTGAAGGCACTGGATACTGTAAAGGCTATGGGCCCTGACAATATTCCGGCAATAGCGCTGAAGACTCGTGCTCTAGAACTTGCCGCGCCCCTAGCCAAGCTGTTCCAGTACAGCTACAACATTGGCATCTACTTGGTTTTGTGGAAAATTGCCCAGGTATGTCCTGTACACAAAAAGCAGGACAAAACCAACCTGGCCAATTACCGCCCCATCAGTCTACTCTCGATCATCAGTAAAGTAATGGAAGGGGTTATCAACAGCGCTATCAAGCAGCACTTGCTTAGCAATAACCTGCTCACTGATGCCCAGTTTGGGTTCCACCAGGGCCACTCAGCTCTTGACCTCATGACAGCCTTAGTTCAAACATGGACAAAGAGCTGAACTCCCAAGGAGAGATGAGAGCGACTGCCTTTGACATCAGGGCTGCATTTGACAGAGTGTGGTATCAAGGAGCCTTAGCAAAACATGAGTCAATGGAAATCAGGGGGAAAACTCTCGGCTGGTTGGAGTCATACCTAGCACAAAGGAAGGTGGTTGTGGTTGTAGGAGGTCAGTCATCTCAGCTCCTGGACATCACTGCAGGAGTTCCTCAGGGTAGTGTCCTTGGTCCAACCACCTTCAGCTGCTTCATCAATGACCTTCCTTCCATCATAAGGTCAGAAGTGGGGATGTTCGCTGATTGCACAATGTTCAGCACCATTCGTGACTCCTCCGATGCTGAAGCAATCCATGCCCAAATGCAGCAAGACCTGGACAATATCCAGGCTTGGGCTGACAAGTGGCAAGTAGAGTCATAAAGGTCTACAGCATGGAAAAAGGCCCTTCGGCCCATCGAGTCTGCGCCAGACAAACAAGTACCTAAATATTCTAATCCCAATTTCCAGCACTATGCCCATAGCCTTGTGTGCCATGGCATCGCAATTGCACATCCAAATACTTCTTAAATGTTATGAGGGTTTCTGCCTCTACCACCCTTTCAGGCAGTGAGTTCCAGATTCCCACCACCCTCTGAGTGAAAAAAATCTTCCTCACATCCCCTCTAAACCTCCTGCCCCTTACCTTAAATCTATGTCCCCTGGTTACTGATCCCTCCACCAAGGGAAAAGTTCCTTCCTGTCTACCCTATCTATGCCCCTCATAATGTTATACACCCCAATCATGTCCCCCCTCAATGTCCTCTGCTCCAGGGAAAATAACACCAGTCTATCTAATCTCTGCTCATAACTAAAACTCTCCAGTCCAGGCAACATTCTGGTAAATCTCCTCTGCACTCTCTCTAGTGCAATCACATCATTCCTATAATGCGGATTCCAGAACTGCACGCAATACTCTACATTAACACCACACAAGTATCAGGCAATGACCACCTCCAACAAGAGAAAATCCAACCATCACTCCTGGATGTTCAATGGCATTACCATCATTGAATCCCCCACTAACTACATCCTGGGGGGTTACTATTGACCAGAAACTGAACTGGACTAGCCATATAAATACTGTGGCTACAGGAGCAGGTCAGGGGCTAGGAGTCATGTGATGAGTAACTCACTTCCTGACTCCCCAAGCCTGTCCACCATCTACAATGCACAAGTCAAGAGTGTGGAAAAGTGTTTCGCTCCAGTAAACGTCAGATTTAGCTCCTCTCGTATTGATATCTTACGAGAACATCTCTTTTCAGGTTTTGTTTGGACCCGCGGAGGCTAAACATAGTCAAATTGAGCCATCCTTTTTTTGCAGTAGCGATGGAACTGCAACAGTCCGCTTGATGTTGCACTTATTGAATGACACCTTGTTTTTCCGTTCCAACCTCAATTTTTCTCAAATGTGCACACTGTTTTTTGCAGTGGGTCAATTGACGGAATTATGCCTTCAAATTGTAAGACTGTATCCCCGTGGAAATTCCCAATGGTGTCAAACCGGTCCAGGTACAACCTCTGGCAGTCTTGTACCCATCCAATTGGTGTGCCGGTGCTTTGACTGTTATGATCCTCAGACTGGGTCATCAGCTCATGGATGGTGATTATGTTCAATTGGTTGCACACTAGCAAACCTGCTGCTTCCAGTCCTGCTACATCCATTATGTAAAATATCTGAAAAGACTATGTTGACTCCTTGTTACTGCATTCCAAGTCTAGAGAACCTGGGCACTTTATTGTCAAACTAGTGTATGCCATAAACTTCACGCTTGTGGGTTGGACCACTGACTTCCATACCTCGTGTAACAAGTCCTTGAGAATATAGAAAAGTAGAGTGTTAACAATTGCACCTGTGTCAACCTTCACTCTCAGTTGATGCCCGCCAGGCTTGTTGAGACAGAAGATCCGAATTGTTGTAAAAGCTTCCATTTTGTTAACTGAAATGACATATTCCACTAAGGTCATTGTGTCGAATAATTGTTCCTCTGTAGTGTCTTCAACTCGATCCATCTCCTCCATTTTGGCCAGGCACTCCCCCATTTCATGTACGGATCTGTGCTTTCAGTGATTCCTGGAGGTTTCCCACCACCCTTTGCCTCTGGATGATGCACTTCTGCGGTTTGAGCGCTGCCTGCTCTGGCTTCTCCCTCAGGCTTTGCACCTGTTGGTGAATGTGGGGCAACTTCGTGGTTTACGGGAGAGTCCGCAGTTACTGCACACCTTGTTCTGCCTGGGCACCTTCAATATCATGCTTACAAACGTTTTGGACCCTGAGGCCCATAAACACCGT
Organism: Cetorhinus maximus; assembly: GCF_964194155.1. Taxonomy (NCBI): domain Eukaryota; kingdom Metazoa; phylum Chordata; class Chondrichthyes; order Lamniformes; family Cetorhinidae; genus Cetorhinus; species Cetorhinus maximus. The sequence continues at coordinate 99,228,316 of NC_135880.1, forward strand.
CTCCCTGTGACAATTATCTAACATCTGCATCCGTCCATACTGCATTCTCCGCGCTGTGTCCTTTTGGAACTCCTCAATAGGGGTGGAGATGATAACCAACTCCACAATTCGCTCAAGAGTTCGGCATCAGAGAAATCACATTCCTTTGGCTTTTCTCTGTATCATTTAACAAAGTCATCAAGGCATACGCTGGCTTTCTCTGTTCCGCTCGAATTTCATGGCAGCATACCTGGAATTCACATTAATCTTAAGTTGACTTTCCAACATTGCCCATAGTTTTGCCGGACTCTTCTAGTCATACTCAGTCAGGCCAGGAGCATTAATTCTGCACAGACCTTAGTTTCCAAAGACAATCCTTTGATTGCTTGCTTCCCTAGATCAAAAACCTCGTGGCCTTGGAAGCATAATGAATTCCTTTGCCTAAACAGTCTGAACTCTCATGGGACATCAGATGCTTTCCAGTCTACCTTTGCTATTGCCTCAACCTTTTGTTCTTTTATCCCCTAAGAAGCAACTGTAGCTTTAAGAGCTGCAGCAAACCACCATGACTGCAGAGTTGAGAAAGGGACATGCCCTGAGCTGGATTGCTGTTGTGCGGGAGGGGCCCCAGCTTTGGGGTCGGCAAATGCGGCAATGGCAGGAAGGGCCACATGCCAAAGCACAACTCTGCACTAAATCCTGCAACTGAAAATGTCAGTGCTTTTCTTTGCCGGCTCAGGGAAAACTAGGGGGGTGCACAATTACATTACTCACTCAGATGTGAAAATCATGATCCAGCCATAACACTTCAAGTACTGCTTCCAATTTAATCATTTTTTCAGCTGCTGCTCAATACTGTCTGCTCATTTCCACTGCTAATATGCTGTGTTCTCTCTTTCTAGGCTAATTCAAATGGAGCTGAAGACAGTCATAGAGGTTGATCACGGATCTTTAATGAAGGCTTCTTGCTGCTGCTAAATATGTTGCTCTCAGTTTGTTAGTTAGCAGCCAACTAACTACGATGGCTGCATCACATTGACAACTATTTACACTATCATATATTTAAATGAGTATATGTTACATATTAGCAAGATCATTATGACAATACTTACTGCATTTGTTCTTCTAGGTGGTTGACATTATGAGCTTGGGAGACACTGTCTAATAATTTATATTCCATCAGCTGGAAAATGTGGTTTCTTTAAACAATCCCAAGTAGGGTAAAGTCTTCATCAGAGAATGCTTTTCCATCCAACTTTGCCTCCTGTTTGCCCCTGGTTATGATTTCTAAGCCAAGGAGGTTAGTGTCTAACCAAAGAGGCCTCAGGAGATCAGTACGTAACAAAGTCCACCTTTCTATAGAGTTACTGATTTATTAGCATTGAAAATGTCTCAGTCATTTCTCTGCCCACTTTGTAATCTTCTTACATTAAGTTACTGCTTGCCTTTTAGACGGAGAATTAACCATTCTGTTTAGGATGGAGACATCAACAAAGAGTGCAATTCCAAAGGACACTCCATCATGGTTTATGTTTATAGACATAACAAGCTGAAGTATAACCTTTAAGACATGAAATGCATGATTACAAAAGTCTTTTGTTTTAGCTAACAATGAAAGAAACAAGGGATATAGTGGAGATATTTTAAACAGCTCTCAATTAATAATAGCTCTTGAACCAGAAAAATTAAGTTCTTAGTTGCTGTGAGATCAAAACATAATTTCAACACATTGGATACCTCACCTGGTCAGAAGAGTTGTTAGCTTCACAAAAATATGGCTTGTGATTTTTAATCCACAAAGCAGTTGGTATTATATCTGGTTGTACAGTGCTACTGGCAGTAATGATTGCCATTTAATATAGGGTTCTTCACATGCAGGCTAGAAAAAAGATAAAAGCCTTAGCAGACACAACTTATTCTAATTTTAAAACTACAAAAACAAATACAAAAAAAAGTCAAATACAAAAGGAACAAAATCTTCAGCGTTGACAAGGAAGAGATTAGTTTTATATGGAACATAAAACAGAAGAATTAAATGCAAAAAGGAGGAATCACTATAGATGAAGAAATAAACATGCAGAAGTTATCTGCAAGTATCTAAGCTGCCGCATTTTTAGTTTCATGGCATTCACCTCAAGTTATTCAAGTTAGAGTTTCTCTTTCTCCTCAGGTACCATGCCCTGAAAGGTCATTGGCAATCTTTGTGGTCTCTCTGAGCAAGACTGCCAATTGCTGCATACTTTCGCGCAATCATCGAGACAGTACTGATCGAGGCTGCACAACCTAATTTCACAGACTGTATTTGTACTGAATTATATTAGTGCAAAATATGTGCTGACCCAACATTCATCAGGTTTACTGGCCGAGGTCACTTTTAAATGAGATTTAACATCTGAAGTAAATCTCTGGAATAATGTAAGAAGCAACTTACTTGGCAGAAAAGTGCTGATTCTTTTTCGAACACAATAAATGCTATGGTGGGAAAGTTGGTATAGTAGAGGATTTAGCGATCATGAGCCAAATGCCCTTTTTCATTCCCAACTTTTCACACATTCTTAACTTGCTCGAATAAGAAATGAAATGTTCTAGGCCAGGTAATGCAATTATCTTACTGCACATATATCCTGAAGGTATAAGCATCTCATTACATATTGTCCTCCAGTTTTAGTTGGATTAACTGTATACAGGATGTTCTGGTAACAGGAAATTCCTCTTTACAACTTATCATTACATCTGAAAAGCCAGATGTCTACACTCCACTCTTCAATCAAATGGGTGGTTTCTTTTTCTTCCTGTTGGTATTTATAGAACTACACAACCAGACACCGTAGCAGAAATGGACCATAAATTACCTTCAGCTGATCCTTCCATTTGCTAGAGTTCCTCTTTCCACACCAATTAGAATAAAATTACCGTTAGAAATTTTAAGCGTCATCTCTGCTATGAACGGATTGGAACCACATTTCATACATGATGTTTTACTCCTAACTGCATTATAATAATCTTGGCATGTGGAGTAATATTAACCAATATCACTTCAATTTGTACACCATATAAATGCTTATCAAACACCTCAACTTGTTCAAAAACTCAAAAGCACTGTTGCAAGGTTAAAAGAAAAAACCTTATGAAAGGGCAGAGGTACAGCATTCATTGTTTCACACAATCACCTTTGCTTCCTTTTGAAACACTGTACGTTAACTGACCTTTATAAACTCTCTTTTTGTTTTTTAGCTTAAACGGTGGAAATCTGACATCCATAAGCCAATGTGCCATGTTTAAATCACTAAATCCAGTTCATGTCCTGGTAGGCTTCACCAGCAAGAGTATCATTCACAGGGAAGTATCTGCTCCACACAACTCCATCACTTCTCTCCTAAAAGTGCCTAAATTACCAATAACATTAAACTACCACATGATTCTACTCATTTCTGCCTTTAACTGGCATGCGCCCATGGAGATCTCAGGTCCCTCATTTGGATATGTCAAAAGGCAATTATTTGTAAATTAAACCTGTGTTTGGCTTTAGCAGCTGATGCGTAAGGCTCCTGGACAGTGAGAAACTCGCCAGGGTCAGCACATTGGGGATTTTTTTTATTCATGTGGTTGGGGAAGAAGTTATAGTTCGATGTCGATCTATTCAGTTGACACAGTGTGAATAGATGAGATATCACTAGGGAATGGATCTCTCAGGGCAGAGGTTCAGTATGCGGATGATGATCTGACTTGGACGGCCACAGTCACCATTTGAGCCGTTTCTTACGCTCCACTTCTGCAGCAAGCGGCTACATCTTCCCTGGCCAGTCCTCAGGCAGTTGAGGTTGTCTAGGTTTTCTGTTGAAAGTTGGGACTTCACCACTCAGGTCAGTTGCGGTTGGTGATGTTTGCAGCTGATCAGGAGGTACGCCATCTAAATGTGGGGCTGTCGTCAGTTTGTAGGGTGTGGAGTGTGCTCCTGTAGGGACTACAGGATTTCAGACGAGTGCATAGGGTTTTTTTTTGAGGTCCTGTGTCAATGGGAGTGCCTCGTTAGCTGTCAGCCAGTGGTGTTCTAGCACAGGAAGACACTTGAGCTATTGGTATCAACATCAAAACAGGGGATATTCTTGGTTGTTGTGAAACTGACAAGCCAGAGAGCCTTTAAATACTGAAACGGCACAGCTACTTAAGTGTCCAGATGCAAGGCTTTTGCTCACAGGACTTGTTCCAAGACCGTGCTCTCACTGCTTTACTGGTAATTTCCAATATTTCGGAAGTCATTTCTACAATTTTGGTCATTATTCGCCTTAAGCTACTCTTCCGTGCTGTCAGACTTCACTGCAGCAAGGTGTTGAACAACTGTTGCAGTTCTACTTTAGAGCCCTGATGAGGAAGAAGAATACCACCCAGCATGTCCCCCACTCTACCATTGCCATCAAGCCAGGGGATCAACCCTGCTTCAATGAAGAGTGCAGGAGGACATGCCAGGAGCAGCACAGGCATACCTAAAAATGAGGTGTCGACCTGGTGAAGCTATAAAACAGGACTACTTGCGTACCAAACATCATAAGCAGCAAGTGATAGACAGAGCTAAGAGATCCCACAACCAACAGATCAGATCTAAGACCTGCAGTTCTACCACATCCAGTCGTGAATGGTGGAGGACAATTAAACAACTCACTGGAGGAGGAGGCTCCACAAATATCCCCATCCACAATGATGAAGGAGCCCAGCACATTAGTGCAAAAAAAATTTGCTACAATCTTCAGCCAGAAATGCTGCGTGAATGATCCATCTCAGGCTCCTCCGGAGGTCCCCAGCATCACTGATGCCAGTCTTCAGCCAATTAGATTCACTCCATGTGGTATCAAGAAACGGCTGAAGGCACTGGATCATGCAAAGGCCATGGGCCCTAACAAATTTCTGGCAATAGTACTGAAGAATTGTGCTCCAGAACTTGCCACGCCCCTAGCCAAGCTGTTCTAGTACAGCTACAACACTGGCATCTACCCGGCTATGTGGAAAATTGCCCAGGTATGGCCACACATTCGTGTCACACAAGTGTCAGGGAGTGACCTTCTTCAACAAGAGAATCCAACCATCACTGCCCCTTGATGTTCAATGGCATTACAATCGCTGAATCCCCCACTATCATTGACCAGAAACTGAACTGGACTAGCCACATAAATACTGTGGCTACAACAGCAGGTCACAGGCTAGGAATCCTGCGATGAGTAACTCACCTCCTAACTCCCCAGAGCCTGTCCACCATCTACAAGGCACAAGTCAGGAGTGTGATGGATTACTCCCCACTTGCCTGGATGAGTGCAGTTCCCACAACACTCAAGAAGCTCGACACCATCCAGGATGAAGCAGCCCGCTTGATTGGCACCACATCCACAACCATTCGCCCCCTCCACCACTGACGCACAGTAGCAGCAGTGCATACCATCTACAAGACGCACTGCAGGAACTCACCAAGACTCCTTCGACAGCACCTTCCAAACCCATGACCACTACCATCTATAAGGACAAGGGCAGCAGATAGATGGGAACACCATCACCAGTAAGTTCCCCTCCAAGTCACTCATCATCCTGACTTGGAAATACATCGCCATTCCTTCACTGTTGCTAGGTCAAAATCCTGGAACTCCCTTCCTAACAGCACCGTGGGTGTACCTACACCAAGTCTACTGCAGCGGTTCAAGAAGGCAGCTCACCACCAACACCTTCTCAAGGGAAGCTAGTGATAGGCAATAAATGCTGGCCCAGCCAGCGAAGCCCACATCCCGTGAATGAATAAAAAAAGCCAACAGTGCCAGTAGCAGCAACAGCAGCTGCCTTCTCCTCAGTCACATGCTGTCCAGAGACAGAGGGGATGGAAACAGAGCTTAAGTTCAAAGGAGATGTCAACAAGCATAGGGTATTATAGGCTGGAATTGTATTTTCAAAGAGAGACTTTTAGTGACACTCTCAGTTTAGTAGCTCCCAAATTAGACTGATCAAAAAAAAAGCTTAAAATTAGTGAAGTGATAAATATCCACACGGACAGATCACAATTTCAATTTCATGAAGTTAGCTTATTCTTAGGGTGAGGCTCAGTAATGCTCTAATCAATATTATTAGTGCTGTAATCAATATTATTTAAAATGGTTAAATGCTACTCAGGTTTGCAGGCCTTAAAGTGGTTTGAACTGCCAATACACTGCAGCATGGGTCAGCTCAACACAACCTAGATCATCAATTCCCATATATTGAATTGCCATATGAATGGAAAAGGTGGCAGAATATGGACTCACTATATGTGCTTTCATTGTACCTCCCTTTGGCCAACTTCAGAATGGCCAGGGAGCACTCAGCACAAACGGATACAAAGCACAAAGATAAATAAAAACAGAGACATGCCTAAGCTTTTCATCTTGCACTCATCAGGACACCTCACAAGAATACCAATGTAAGGGGAAAACAACAATCTATATTCTATGTGAAGAGAGTGCTGATTGGTTGTCAAGTGGCACTGCCATGAAGAATGCACCAGTGATGGTAACTGACAGTTAACTGCCAAGCATTGTTTGAAATTTAAACCAGGCAGCTTGACCCTGGCTGATTAAGGCATTGCCCTGAGGAATGAGTCAACGAATGGCTGTCACTCATTTTGTTTAGCTGAAATGGGCACAGTGTGAGTACATGTTCTTTCAATCTGCAAAGAACAGGGCCGTGTATTAACATATGTAGCTACCAGTACACGCAAATGCACCACACTGCGAGCCCAACTGATAATCTTAAATTGGTTGCCAGCGTAATTCTTAGCACACTGAGGATTGTTTAGCAACTGTTGTCCAATCGTGGAATCACATTTAATATTGGACACTGTTTTGGAAGCATGGGTATGGTTGGGTACGGTCTGTACCTTGCCCATTGCGAACAGCGGCTTGGGATGCTGTTTCACATGATCTGCCAGTCTTTGGGACGTATGGATACACACCGAGCATCGCATGTGAGAGAGGCAGAGCATCTTTTTGACTTTGCTGCAGCATCCTTAGTGGAGAGTACCGCTTGTGCTGCTACTGTATAGTAGGCAGAATGAAACAGCTAGCTTCACCTGTTGCTCAAATTTTTGAGATACCTTGCCCTTCCAGGGTAATCTGAGGTAGACTGGGCACTTTTCTGGGCTGAAGGTTGACAGACAAAAAACTTAGACATGTCTCTTATTTCAGCAATATGCAAGTTCTGTACTGCCAAATGACTAAAGTTAAAAACATTAAACGGTCAGGTACAGTGAGCCCGATCGAAGGTTCTCTATGCAGGAATCCTTCCCTGCACTTTTGGGGATCTGGGTGGAGAGTGATGCATGAAGCAGTTCCATTGAACAGTTTTTTTAAAATTATTTCACATACTCACAGGCTACCTGTAACTTCTGCAGTCTAGGTGAGACCATATTTCATATAGGGCAGAATTTTGCCCTCGGATGGCGGGCGGGCCCCACCGGCTTGGCGGCGGGCGGAAAGCCGACACCCGCCACCGAAACGGGGCCCGCCTTAAGGCCCGCCCAGCGGCCTGCCCGACAGGAAGCGCTATACACTTCCTGTGTGGGGGGTGGAGGGAATCCCCATCTGTCAAAGTACGCTCTTTCAAGCAAGTGCACGAAAGAGCGAGCACATTGCTCCGTGAGGCAAAGTCCTGTCTCAGGGAGTTTACTGACAGGTAAGAAAAGTCAAAAAAGAGAGAAATATTAAAATTAACATGCCCCCCTCATGTGACAATGTCACACGAGATGGGACATGTTAATAAGAAACACAAAGTTTATTAAATTTTTAAAAAGCGGACATGAAACTTCATCCCGCCAGTGGTTGAAGTTTTATGAATAATCTGGAGCCTGCTGGGTCTCCTGGCCTGCCCGCCAGCCTTAAGCTTGGACGGGCAGGGTCTTTAATTAAAAACAAAAACAGAATTACCTGGAAAAACTCAACAGGTCTGGCAGCATCGGCGGAGAAGAAATCAGTTAACGTTTCGAGCCTTCATGGCCCTTCGGCAGAACTGAAGCATAGTTAGGAGCTTCAGTTCTGCCGAAGGGCCATGAAGGCTCGAAACGTTAACTGATTTCTTCTCCGCCGATGCTGCCAGACCTGCTGAGTTTTTCCAGGTAATTCTGTTTTTGTTTTGGATTTCCAGCATCCGTAGTAGCTTTTAGTTTTTTGTTTTTATCTCAGGGTCTTTAATTATCTTAATTAGCCTTGCTAAAAGGCTAAAAATTTAAAGGGACTGGGATGACGTCGCGGATTCCTCCTGACATCATCCCACGTCATTTTCCCCTCAACTAGCAGGCTCCGCCCCCAAATCACCGAGGGGAAAATCCTGGCTATAGATGTTGAAGCCAGAGGTTGCAGTCACTGTTCAATTATTTACACTGTGAATAAAATCAATTTAATTTTATAAATTTCCTCTTTTGTTCAAAGTTATTAAGAAAAAGTAAAATAAGTTGAAGAAAATCCCCTTTAACACAGATACCATTTGACAAGATGCCAAGCATTCATGTAATGGTTGACGATTTCAACACATGCCAATAAATGATATTTTAGGACTTAACAGAACAAATTCTATTGCTCATAACAAGACTACGGAGGACTACAAGCAGACAGTAGCATGCATGTGTACATACAAAATTAAGACAATATTAAGGGAATTGGGCAGCTACGAATGGCTGAAGTTTTAAAGATAGTTTTTGAAAACAATGTTCTACAAAATCAAACAACAAATTCTTTAAAATCAAACAATATAATTTGACACATCCATCAGATACTCTTTTACAATTCTGGTATTTGTGTAAAATTGCAGCATGCTTTTAAAGCTACATAGCTTGCTTAAATTGCTTCACAGAAAAATAAATGCATTCAATTTTAATTAGTCAAAAAATGATGTGTCCAGATATAGTTCCTGCTGCTTATAGTGGGCACCTTGGTTTAAATGCAATTTTGTCTGTTATACATGGTGGCCAGCACTACTGATAAAATTAAAACCATTTGGCCAATATAGGTAACTGCCTGGTATAAGCAGGGACAGTGTAGGTAATAGAGGCCATATCATATAACCTCAAATGCTACTGATTCAGCATATTAAATTACTCTATGTGGCAAACATTTCTTTTTAAAGGCAAGCTAAAATAGAAACTTAACATTTTCTGGATTTTAATTTTTATTCAGCTTAAAATGGCTGTTCAGTCAACAGAATTTTAAACGTGTCTGTTATGTATTGAATGTCTTGTTTGGCTTGCCATACTTTGCAAGCCAGCGCATTGTGGGATCATAGAATCCATGTTTTTTTTGTTAGTTCTGTTACTGCAGTATAATACACGAGATCTACACTGTTCAATCACCTCCACGAGTATTGATTAGTCTTTAAAAAGCATCAACCATACCAACATTAAAACATAAGTGTTCATTTCTCCAGGTATCAAATTTCAGAAATGTACGTTTAATTTTTTGTTCTGCAGTGGGGTCAATTCGTCAGAGAGCCAGTAATTGTTTAAAAATTGCAAAGTACCAGCCTTGGCTGTTGCTGACATTACAAAAATTGCATCTGTCGAGCAGCATTATAATGCATGCTACATGCTTCCAGTAACAATTGGCGAGATTCGTATATCGCTAATACGACATTATGCAGGACAGCAAATATGCTTTCACATGCAGCACTTTGAGGCATTCAACCGTGGAGCACACTCTTTTGCATATAATGCACTAAGCACCTTATCGTGGAGTCTATCCCACCACCTCAATCTCAAGAACAAGTTTAGCATTATTATTGGGAACAGAATAATTGAATAACCAACTGCTTGTTCGGGGAATAACTAGGAACAAGGGTAATGGGAGAGAACCTTATTTATGAAAGTCATACTGAAGAATATTGAAATTATAAATATTATTTTATTGCAAATGAAGAAAGCTACAACTGCCTCACTGAAACATTCTAACTTTTATGTCTCAGTCAAAGACAACTACAATAGTGAAGAAAGCTAGTTTGTGAACTGAAAGAGTGCAAGACACTTACGTCATAATTCAACTCTGTAAAAGTGCTTGCCAGCACATGGAATAAACAAAACGGACAGTAGAACTCAAATATCAATTTCCACTGATGGAATTTTCCTGTCACTAATAACAGAGAAACAGGATACTGAAGGCCGTCCTCTCCGGTACCCTGTTTTTCCTCACACTCCTACTAACTTCCTGTCCTCCATTTCTTCTATCCTCTCCCCATTCCCTCCCGCCACAACTTCCTTTCCTCTACTCCTTTTCTAGCATCTTTTTTTACCCTCCTTCCTTCCTTCCCACAATCTTACCTCCTCTTCATTGCCATTGCCCTCCACTTTCTAACACTGCTTGTCTGGATACATTCAAATTAGTTTTATGTATCCATGGGTAATATTATTTATATGTAAGAAATATTGCAAAAATTAAAAGTCTATGTCTGCTCTCTGTAGAGAAATCCAATCAGTCCCTTTCCTCCACTCTAACCTATAGCCCTGCAAGTGCCTATCAAACCTCCTTTTGAATCATTAATTGCCTCTGCTTCCACCACCCTCATAAGCAGCAAGTTCCAGATTATTACCACTCTATGTAAAAAAAGCTTTTCCTCACAATCCCCCCTGTATCTCTTGCCCAAAACCTTAAACTCCCCAAATCCTTGTTTTGTGAAATGAAATGGTTTCATGCCACGGGTGACTAACCTAAGAATTCTTGGTTGTAGTGTTAGGATTAAAAAAAAACATAACCACGCGTGACCATTTAATTTCCACAGAGTTAAACTTGAATACTGAACAGAAAAGTTGAAGGATTCTTTTTTTCCCCAGGACAACGTGAGCACATGGAAAAGGCAGTCTTTTTAAAATTTGTCTTCACTGATGGAAAATTTGTTTTTTTTTCCTTTTGGTGTTTTTTTCCTCACTTCTGTACTTCTAATTAGTTTCTCATGATACACTTAACAACTTCATCCTGAACCATTAAATTTTTTTGCAAACCCTTACTAGGGAACCGCATTAAAGGAAATATTTCCTGTTCTGCAATTTTCTGGATGACCTGGAGGTGGATATGTACAAGAGTAGTGCAAAAAAAATGCCACAAACACAAATCATTTTAAAATGGGAGAATTGTAAAATTGCTTATTTACAAATAAACAATGGACTGAAATTCAACTCTGCTTAAGCTGAAGTAAAACCCAAAGTGACTTCTGAAATAAGAAACATTGGCCAGCAAGCTTTTAAAATGTGTAAATAAAGAGGCAATAGACAAATTAGGGATACTTGACCGAACACACCACATTTTAATTGTTCTTGGGATGTGGGCAACACTGCAAAGTCAGCATTTAATGCCCATCTCTAGTTTAGCTGCCATGAAAAATTCAAGTATCAACTACATTGTGCCTCACAGTAACAAGTAAGCCAGGCGAGATACATAAATGAAGATACTGGCCAAAGTGGCAGACTTATTCTTCTTAAATCCATGAAGTCTGCATCAAGAAAACCAGTAAACAAAAAGACCACACTAAATATTAAGACTTAAATGATAATCGTAGGCAGAAAAAAGTTAGATTCATTATACCTTTTTAAAGAAAGCTTCAATGTTCAACAGTAGATATAAGTTATATCATTTGCCAGTCCGCAAAACAGGGTTACAGTTTTTAAAAATTATATATTTGATTAAAACTCGACTTATGATTCAAAATGAAATATATTAGCAGGATTTCTTTGATTGACAATTCTTTGGATTACAGAAATGCTGCTGGTGCATTTCACAAATTTCTTCTATGAAGGAAAAATACCTAATCAACAAATTTATAATGTAGTGCAAATATAAGTAGAATAAACAATCTACCACAAAAACAAGCTTCCTTAGAGATGTATGGTTGTAAGGAGAGGATCGTTACACTATACAAAAGTGCAAATGGTGGCTCCAAGCAGGTTTGAGATGGTACATGAATATAAAAACTGACAAAGTGTGACATCGGTCTCAAATTTTAGGTCTTTTTAAAAAATTCATTCACGGGATGTGGGCTTCACTGGCTGGTCCAGCATTTATTGCCCATCCCTAGTTGCCCTTGAGAAGGTGGTGGTGAGCTGCCTTCTTGAGCTGCTGCATGTGGTGCAGGTACACCCACAGCACTGTTAGGAAGGGAGTTCCAGGATTTTGACCCAGCAACAGTGAAGGAACGGTGATATATTTCCAAGTCAGTATGGTGAGTGACTTGGAGGGGAACTTCCAGGTGGTGATGTTCCCATCTGTCTGCTGCCTTGTCCTTCTGGATGGTAGTGGGTTTGGAAGGTGCTGTCGAAGGAACTTTGGTGAATTCCTGCAGTGCATCTTGTAGGTGGGGCACACTGCTGCTACTGTGCATTGGTGGTGGAGTGTATGTTTGTGAATGTGGTGCCAACCACGTGGGCTGCTTTATCCTGGATAGTGTCCAGCTTCTTCAGTGTAATGGAAGCTGCACTCATCCCAGGAAGTGGGGAGTATTCCATCACATTCCTGATATGTGCCTAATAGATAGTGGGCAGGCTTTGGGGAGTCAGGAGGTGAGTTACCCATTGCGGGATTCCTAGCCTCTGACCTGCTCTTGTAGCTACAATATTTATATATGGCTTGTCCAGTTCAGTTTCTGGTCAATGGTAACCCCCAGAATGTTGATAGTGGAGGATTCAGTGATGGTGGTGCCATTGAACATCAAGGGGCGATGGTTGAATTCTCTCTTGTTGGAGATGGTCTTTGCCTGACACTTGTGTGGTGCGAATGTTACTTGCCGCTTGTCAGTCCAAGCCTGGATATTGTCCAGGTCTTGCTGCATTTGGACATGGACTGCTTCAGTATCTGAGTCGCCACAAATGGTGAACATTGTGCAATCATCAGCGAACATTCCCACTTCTGACCTTATGATGAAAGAAAGATCATTGAAGAAGTAACTGAAGATGGTTGGGCCGAGGACACTACCCAGAGGAACTCCTGCAATGATATCCTAGAGCAGAAATGACTGACCTCCAACAACCACAGCTATCTTCCTTTGCGCTAGGTATGACCCCAACCAACGGAGAGTTTCCCCCGATTCCCATTGACTCCAGTTTTGCAAGGGCTCCTTGATGCTCAGTCAAATGCTGCCTTCATGTCAAGCACGGTCACTCTCATCTCTCCTCAGGTGTTCAGCTCTTTTGTCCATGTTTGAACCTAGCCTGTAACGAAGTCAGGAGCTGAGTGGCCCTGGCAGAACTCAAACTGGGCATCAGTGAGCAGGTTATTTCTAAGCAAGTGCCACTTGACAGCACTGTTGATGACCTCCTCCATTACTTTACTAATGACTGAAAGTAGACAGATGGGACGGTAACTGTCTGGGTTGGATTTGTCCTGCTTTTTGTGTACAGGACATATCTGGACAATTTTTCACATAGACGGGTAGATGCCAGTGTTGTAGCTGTACTGGAACAGCTGGACTAGGGGCGCGGCAAGTTCTGGAGCACAAGTCTTCAGAACTATTGCCAGAATATTGTCAGGGCCCATAGCCATCATAAGGTCAGAACTGGGGATGTTCACTAATGATTGCACAATGCTCAGCACCATTCGTGGCTCCTCAGATCCAGTGACTTCAGCCGTTTCTTGATATCACGTGGAGTGGATCGAATTGGCTGAAGACCGGCGTCTGTGATGCTGGGGACCTCCAGAGAAGGCCGAGATGGATCATCCACTTGGCACTTCTGGCTGAAGATTGTTGCAAATGCTTCAGCCTCATCTTTTGCACCGTCTTGCCATCAGTTGAATGATTTGCACAATTTGCAGATACGGTGGTCATCTCAGAATTGAAATTACATAACATAGTTTACAAAAATTGGAGTTAAAGGTCACCTTCACTTTTTTGGTTTGTGAGTGCTGTGATAGATGAATTACACTCTAACATGTCCAAGTTAACAGATGAAAATTGGGTAATGAGTAATCGCTAAAGGTTACGACTAGTCTGTCAAACTAAATTCTTCAGTACTTTAATTGGTATGGGCTCAGTTGCCATAATGCTCTGTTAATTGCCTGTGACAACAGTATGAAGTATGCTGAAATATGTTTAAAGCAAGTCAAAAACGAGTGAAAAATTCAATGCAGTTCTTGATTTGCAGTTTGGGAGAATTCTTCAATGTGGTTGGCTGCTGATTCTGCTTGATGACATCACTATTGCTGGATACCTGCAGGTGCCAGAGAGATGACAAGACTTTTGTGGAAACTACACAGGTTAGTGGCGAGTGCCATTGCTTTGCCGCTGACAACAAAATCCATGCCAAAAGAATACAAGTCTAGCCTATACATGCTGCCCTCAAAATTTATACCTTTTTAGCCCTGGTATCACTAATGAATCTGTGCTGCACAGTCACCAAAGTCAATAAATCCCTCCTGAGGTGTAGTGCCCAGAACTAAATGCAGAATTCCAAATGGGATCTAACCAGAGATTTCTATAATCGTAGCATAACTTTCTGTCCTTTGTATTCTCGTCCTCTTGGGCGAAAGGTCAGCATTCTATTAGCCTTTTTATTTTTTTTTTAACCGGCCCACTAACATATGGTGATTTCTGTACTTGAACCCCTAAATCTCGCTACTGATGCACAGTTCCTAACTTCTCATCATTCAGAAAATACTCTGATCTATCCTTCTTAGATAGAACGTGAATGGCCTGACGTGTCCCCATATTTGGCTCCATCTGCCACAATTTAACCCACTCACTTGATGATTGTTCAAAGCCTCTTTGCAACTTTCTGTTGCAATTTACACTACTTACTGTGCACCTCACTTGGTGACATCAACAATCTTTGATACACGGCTCCTTCATCTATATAAACAGTGAAAAGCTGAGGCCACTGCACAGGTCCTTGAGGGACACCAATGAATGCATACCCATTTTTGCTACTCTCTGTAGGCATCTCAGTCAGATTAGCACCTTAATCAATTTAATCCTTACACTTATTTCCAGCACTAGTCACAAATAACAGAATCTCAGAACTTTAACGGCACAGAAGGAGGCCATTCGGCCCACCTTGCCTGCACTGGCTCTCCAAATGAGCATTATGATTTAGTGCCATTGCCCTGCCTTTTTCTCGTACCCGTGCACATTACTTGAATAGAAACAATCATCTAATGTCCTCTTGAATGCCGCAATTGAGCCTGTCTCCACCACACTTCCAGGCAGTGCATTCCAGACCCAAACCACTCGTTGTGCGGAAGAATTTTTTCTCATGCCACATTTGCTTCTTTTGGAAATCACTTTAAATCTGTGCCCTCTCGTTCTTGATCCTTTTGTGAGTGGGAAGAGTTTCTCCCTATTTACTCTGTCCCGCACCCCCACCCCCCACCCCCCTCGTGATTTTGAACATCTCTATCAAATCTCCTCTCAGTCGCCTCCTCTCCGAGGAGAACAGTCCCAATCCTTCCAATATATCTTCGTAGCTGAAGTTTCTCATCCCTGGAACCACTCTTGTAAACCTCTTCTGCACCTCTCCAATGTGTTCACATCCTCCCTACAATATGGTGCCCAGAACTGTACACAATATTCCAGCTGAGGTCTAATGAGTGTCTTATATAACAGAAGGGCAAATGCCCAAACTCAAATTGACTAAGGCCTTGTTGAGATTTACTCACTCAGAACAAGACAGCCCACTGATGTTGGAACTTTCCTGATCTGTAGGACTCAACTAATAACTGGATAAACTAGTTGAGCTATCAGGAAGTTGTCACTCTATTACTGTATCATGTAAAGTTTATCCATACACACTGCACATCTAAATACATGTAATGAAGAATTGCAAAAAGAAAATCTGCAAAAATTGTAGTGGTAATTAATGAAAATTTCAAAGGAATGGAGTTGCAATTTCATTGGAAAGACCCTGAGGTTTGAGTTGATAGTATTTGAGAAAATCTGTGCACATTTTTCTATCAGGACTTTAAAAGGAAGTGTTCTCCTCTGCACATAGAAACTAACCCACTGTTGCACAATATTAGCATGAGGCTGGTGGAGGGGACAAGTTCTGAAAATCATCTATTCACTGAAAACAAACTCATCTGTTGTTGATAATCAGTGTTATATTCTGCATTGTACAATTTAACAATGAATATCCTGTACTGGTAGAATTGCTTTAATCATAAGGTAGAGGTTGGCTTTTACCCTTTCAAGAATAAAGCAGCATTGTGTTAAAATGTGTTTTCACTGAATACTATGAACTAAACACTTCTTTGAATTATATAACTCAAATCTTTAAAAATAGAGACACAAAACATCTTGCTGAAAAATGGAATAAAAAATGAATCAATTTTAAAAACAGGAAACAATTTTCTATGCTTAATCATTAAGATCAGTAAAACAAAAATACAACACAACTGTGTTAGAAATTCACCAATCAGTAAATGTCTTTCTGAAGATTTTTAAGAGACCATTTAAAATCTTGCATCTCTTTATCTCTTCATGTACAAATTACCTCACTCGAGGCATCTGGAGACTCAGCACAGCTCACAGCAATCATGCCTAATGAAGCTCCAAACTTTACTAGTAATTTGCTGCAGGGGACAGAGATCGAACAATGGATAAAGTGTAGTGTTGTATTCTTCTAGGGCAAAGCTCAGTAGAATTTCTCAGCATCACACAGATTGAATTAGCTGCCTAATTGAAGTCTTCATTAGCAATCCATAAGAGGCTGAGGTCCATTTTTTCAAATAAAGTTACTTCAAAAAATATTAAGTTTTTAAGCCAAATTAATTTTACTACAGAAAAATGATATAGATAACTCAAGAGTAATATTAAATGTAAAGTGAAAAAATGAAACACAGGGCTGCACTGTATTTTTTCATATTCCCTGTGATATACCATTTTGCATCGCTCTAATTCTTCATTCCAAAAAAAGCATTTTCATGACAGTTAAATAAGAGGCAAACTTTCATTTACACAAGCTGATCTCCCTTGGGGTAGCAGAATGAGAATTAAGGCTAAATGCAATCCACATATCAAATGGAGAAGGAATATGTGAAGTAAAGAAGAACTGATGGTTGAAGTGGGAATGAAGAAGAAAAGGCACCCAGGAGACAGAGAAAAATGGAGACGAGTGTGAAGACTAGAGGACAAAGAGGGGAAGAAGGATATTGGCAAAGTGCTTTTACCAAGTACCAGAATTCCAGTGAAAAGTTTATTTCTATCTCCTGGCATATAACTGTTCTTATAACCGAAGTTTACTCAGAAGAACCATGACATTTCCTAAGCTGAACTCATAGCATCACCTTAAGTGCAATGACAATGATTTTTTGACCACAAACTTCTCATACCCTAGAGTTAGAAATATCTACAAAAGCAGGGCCACAGTTTGAAACATCACCTTCATAAGAAACTGCAAGCCTAAACAAAACGTTGCAAATGCTAAGTGTTATGGGTGCTGGAATCTGAAATAAGGACGGAAAATGGTGGGAACGGTCGGCAGGCCTGGCAGCATCTGCAGAGAGAGAAAGTTAACATTTGACCCTTCATCAGAACAAAATTCTGCACGTGGTGGGTAAAAACTGGTGAATACGGTTGGAAAGCTCATAAAGTTGAGTGTTCACAAAAGATTCTTCACAGCTCGGACCTGTGGTAGCTTTTAATGGGAATATAGTAATTATTTATAAGAAGCATTTCACACATTTGCCGCAAAGGCAAGGATGAAAGCAACAGCAACTGACAAAGATGCAGTGGCTCAGCTGCGCGGGCAGAGAGCAGTGGCAGTTGGCAATGGGATAACAAATAAATCAGAGTCATTACAGCATAAAATGCCATTTGGCCCATCAAGTCCAAGTCAGCTCTCTGTAGAACAATCCAATTAAGATGCATCCCTTCACTGTATCCCCGCAGCACGGCAAATTTATTTCCCTCAAATTTCCATCCAATTTCTTTTTGAAATCATCTATCATCTCCACTTTCACCATCCATGTAGGCAGCGAGTTCCAGGTCATTGTCACTTGTTGTGTAAAAAACAGTTCTTCCTCTCACCTCCCTGCATCTCTTGTCCAAGACCTTAAATCTGTGTCCCCTAGTCCTTGTCCCATCAGCTCCTCTTTGTCGACCTTTTCTAAGCCCATCAGAATCTTGTACACCTTGATTTAATTGGTCCTCAATCTCCTTTACTCCAAGCAAAGTTTCTTCAACCTAACCTTTTACTTGAAATCTTGCATCCCGGGAACCATTCCCACAAATGCCTTCTGCACCCACTCAAGGACCCTCACATGCTTCCTAAAGTCTAATGACCAGAACTGGACACAATACTCTAGTCATGGCCTAACCAGAACTTCATAAAAGATTCAGCAAAATTCCCCAATTTTCTAATCAATGCCTCTATTTATGAAGCCCAGGATCCCATATGCTTTGCCAACTATACTCTCAATAGCTTCAAAGATATATGCGCATGTACAGGTCCCTCTGTTCCTGCACAAACTTTAGAATTGTGCCACTTGGTCTATATTACCTCTCCCTACCCTCCTGCAAAAATGCATCACCTCACAGTTTCTGTATTAAATTCCATCTGCCACTGGTCTGTACATTTTGCCAGTTTATTTATGTCTTGTTGCAGTCGATTTATATCATCCTCAATTTGGCATTGTTGGCAAATTTTGAAATTTTACAGTATTCCAGTATCCAAGTAATTTATATTTAACAAAAAACTGTGGTCCCAGCACTGACCCTTGGGGAACACTACTGACTACCACCTCCCAGTCTAAAAAAACCAACTATTTACACAACTCGCTGTTTTCTGTTCATAAACCCATTTTTTTTAATCCAAGCTGATACTGAACATCCTATTCCATGAGCCTCATTGTGTTAGCCAGCCTTTTATGTGGTGGTTTGTCAAATGATTTCTTAAAATCCATATAGACAACATCCAATGCTTTCCTTTCATCAACCTTCTCTGCTGTTTCATCATAAAGTTCAATTAGATTAGACCAGCATGATCTGCCTTTAACAAATCCAAGTTGCCTCTCCTTAATGAAATCAACTTTTCCAAGTGTCTGTTGATTTTTTCCCCTGATTATTATTTTTGCAGTCTTACCCACTACTGATGTTAAACTAACCAGCCTGTTACTAGGAATGTTCCTAGACCCTTTCTTGAATAAGGTTGTCACATTTGTCACTCTCCAAGCCTTTGACACACCCACTGTATCTGGAGAAAATTAGATTACGGCAACCACTTCCATCATTTCCACTCCCATTCCTTTAGTGAACTGGGATGCAAGCCACCCAGACCAGGCAATTTAACCACCCTAAGCATAACCAGTCTTCCCAGTACATCCTTCCTATCAATTTCACCCCATCCATTACCTCTACCACCTCTGCTTCTACCGATACTTTATCAGCTTCCTCTTCCTTAGTAAACACTGATGCAATGTGCTCATTAAGAATCCTAGCCTTGCCCTGCTCCTCAAAGCATACATCAGCCTCTTGGTTCCTAATAGGCCTCACCCCAGCTCTTAGTGTGTGCATCCTATTTACATGGTGGTAGAAGATTTTTCAGTAGCCTTTTATGTTAATGTCCATTTTATTTTTACTTTTCTCCCTTTGCCAGCTTTAACTTCCTCTGCATTTCCCCTCAGCTTATTGTATTTGGCCTGGTTTACACATGTAAAAAAAATCAGCCGACATGCAGCATACACTCCTTTTTATTTGTTTCATCATATTCTCCATCTCCCTCATCATCCAAGGAGCCCTGACTTTGGGGGTTCCCTTACCTTTTGCCCTTGTTGAAATATACCAAGCTGTACCCAAAACACCTATTTACAGATCACTCATTGTTCCATTACTGTTTTTCAGGTCAATCTTTGGTTCCATTTTAACCTGGGTAGATTCCTCTCATCCCATTGAAATTAACCCTCTTCCAATTTAGAAGTTCTATTTTAGATTGTTCCTTGCTCTTCTCTCTTCCCAGTCTACACCTTATAATATGATGATCACTCTTATCCAAGTGTTCCCCACAGTCACTTGGTCCACTAGTCTCACTTCATTCTCCAGCACAAGATCCAGCAAAGCCTCCTTCCTGTTCGACCAAGAACATACTGATCAAGAAAGTTCTCCTGAACATATTTCAGAAATTCTTCCCTTACCCTTTACTCCAACAGATACTTGGGAAATTAAAGTCCCCCAAAAACACAACTCCATAGTTATTGCACATCACTGATTTCCCTGTGGATTTGCTCCTCTATCTCTCTCTCACTATTTGGAGGCTTATCTAATATCCCAAGTCATGTGATCATAACAGTTTTGCATCTCAACTTGAGCAAATTACTTCTGTCTTTGCCCCTGTGTCAAGAACATCTTTCCTTTCCAACATTACAGTGTCTTTCCTAATCAGTACTCTCACCCCACTTCCCTCTTTTCCTTCTTGACCTTTACTTAACACTGTGTATCCTTGAATATTAGGCACCCAGTCCTCACTTATGCCATGCTTCTTTTATTGCTACTTAATCATATTCCCATACTGCTATTTGTGCTTATAGCTCACCAACCTTATTCACCACACTTTGTGCATTTACACACATGCATTGTAAACCTGTCTTTGTATGCCTCATCGTCCTTCTTAGTCTGCTCTTGTTAAATGTGGCACTACTTCATTCTCTAGTACTATTCAACACTCTTGCTCCTCTTTGGGCCTTATTCTTCTTTTCTGCTTCCATATGCTGGTACACAATCCCTGCCAATTTAATTTAAACCCACACAACAAGTGAACCTCCCCATGAGGTCATTCATCCCTATCCTATTGAGGCACGACCCATCCCTTTTGAATAGGTGCCTCCTGCCCAGAATTGATCCCAATGTCCCACGGGTCTGAGACCCTCCCCTTCTTTACCATACCTCAAGCCATGTTGTTGATCCTCTCCATCTTCCCATTTCTACTTGCACTAGTGGATAGCATTGTGGGTAATCCAAAGATTACTACCTTTGAGATAATACTTTTTAACTTCCTCCCCTAGATGCTGAAAAACTGACCAAAGGACCTCAACACCTGCTCACTTTATACTGTTGGCACTGACAGGCACCACAACTTCTGGATCACTTTCTTCCTGCTGTAGGGCATTCTGCACCCTCTCTGTGATGTGCTTTACGCGGCACTAGACAGGCAACACACCATGTGGGACTCTCAGTAATAGTTACAGAAATACCCATCTGTCCCCTGACTGGAATCTCCTGTAACAACTGCATTTCTACTCTTTGCTGTTCCCTCCTATGCAGTCCCTTACCCACTGGGTGCCATGGTCTAGACTGCACTACTTCAAGGTGCTGTCACTCCTAGCAGTCTCCAAAACTGAGTACTGGTTTGAGTGGCACACACCGTGAAGATTCCTTCACCTCCTGCCTCTTCCTACTCTCCTGGATGGCTACCCATCTACAATCCATGAACTCTCACTTCTGGTGGGGCAACATCTCCCAGAACATTAATATCCAGGAAACTATCATCCTCCCTGAAGCTTCACAGTGACTCCAGCTGCCCCTCAAGATCTGAAATTATAAGGATGAGTATCTTTTTTTCAGGGCAGGAACTCCACAGCATGTCAAGGATGGCAAGAAACTGCTCTGCAGAGCACAGAAAAAACAATAGTTGTTTGTGGGGGTGAAGGTGGCAGGGTCACTCTATGGTAGTCAGAAGCAGGGCAAGGGGAAAAGAAAAAACATTTTTTATAAGCGAAATAGAGTACCCCTCTCATGAAAATATATACAGTATCTTTAAATAATGAGATTTTTCAGGGACTAAGTGCTGAGAGGCAGGTGGAAGAAAAACATTTGATAGTTTTAAAATCAAAATGAACATAAAAGTTAAAAAGGTGCCTAATTGATAGAAACTTAAACTCGTCCAAGCCAGGTGAAACAGTTCAGAGATTTGGTTCGCAGAATCACAATGGGCATAGAAATTTATAATGGAAAGGAGGTGATACCATCGACATCCTGGGGGTAACCACTGTTGAGTAACAGTGCTGGCCATTTAAATACCATGGCTACAAGAGCAGGTCAGGGTCTGCGATTTCTGAGCTGAGTTACTCACCTCCCAATTCCCCAAAATCTGTCTGCCACCCATAAGCCATGAGTCAGGAGTGTAATAGAATACTGTCCACTTGCACTTCAAACACCACCTCATGAAGCTCAACACCATCCAGGCCAAAGAAGCCCATCCACCACCGACATACAGTGGCAGCAACGTATGCCATCTACAAGATGCACTGCAGTGACTCACCAGGCTCCTTCAACCCACCTCCACCACCTAGAAAGACAAGGGCAATAGATGCAAGGGAACACCACCACATGTAAGTTCCCCTCCAAGCCACACACCAGCTCCTTCACTCATGCTGGGTCGAAATCCTAGAATTCCCCATCTAACAGTACTGTACCTACACCAGATGGACTACTGTGGTTCAAGGCAATGGCTCACCTCCACGCTCTCAAAGGCAATTAGGGATATGCAACAAATGCTGGTCTTGCCAGTGATGCTCACATCCCAAAGAATAAAAACAATGACAAAAACATAACAGCAGAAACTAAGCTTTCATTGGCAGAAGGTGCAGATTAAGAAATCGCCTTAACGCATCCTCAGAAAATCCAAATAATTTGTCACTTTTGAAGCCCAGTCACCATTATGTAGGTAAATAGAGCTGCCAACCTGCATACAGTAAAATCCTAAATACAAATGAGATAAATGGCAATTTTGGTGCAGTGTTGTTTGAGGGAAGAATGTTGGCCCGAACAGTGGGAAAACTCTATTCTTCTTCTTCTTTGAGCTATGAGATCTTTTACCTAAGCAGGAAGATGGGGTCCCTGTACAACATATTATTCAAAAGATATCCAACAATGCATCATTGAATACAGCACTAAAATGTCCAGGTAGATTACATATTAAGTCCTGGAGTAGGGCATGAACCCACAACCTTCTGACTCTGATGCAAGAGTTCTACTGAGGCAAGCTGAAATGTAAACTATTTGAAGCCCAGTGTTCATGAATAATCTGCAATATTTAGTAGTGGGTCAATTATTTTAAAATATTTTGGCTGTCAATATACAACAATCCTTTCTTAACATTTTTTTTGTAAGCTCACCACTCACTTATTAAAAGCACAAAAATTGTGCGTCCCTGGATACAGATACAAACACGCAGGATTTGTTAAAATTTCATCTCCAAATAGTACAAAGAATTTGATTAGAAGACATTGTTTGTCAAGTATAGGAAAAATTTGATAACATTAAGCTGTTAAGGAAACTATAACAGTACATATTTACAGGTGGGCAGTCAGATTGTTTTCATTTGTACGCTACACATTTTCAAAATGAGGCCAAGCAGCTGATAAAAAAAGCACACCAACACATGGTCAATTCCCACCATAACCATTTTGAATATGCTTCTTTTTTTTCTAAAAAAAAGGATCTACTTCAGATTTTACATTTAAAATTTGTCTGGAAACAATTTAGGTGCCATGTATAGCTGCTACAGCAGCAGCAATGAAGATACTGCATGCAAACAGGAAAATTATTCTGCTGCACCCCCCTCACACATTCTTCACAGTAAGATCTGGAATTACTTGAACTAAATTATTCTGCTTATTGAACAACGCACTTGAGTGCAATTTTTTTCTTCTTACATGCTATACATTTTATACAGTGGAAATGTGGAAGCAAACATCATATACATATGTAGATAAACAATTATCTGAAGTACTTTAAAATTCAAAAAACAAAATGAATGGTGACTCAAAGGCACATATTCAGTTCATGACATTAGAAGTAACATTTAAATCATAAATAGGATTTATTCAATCATGACCTACAATCAATCATGACCTACTGTAGTATTTTAGACTATGAAACAATAATATGTGTTACTAATTGCTGAAACAGGTTACCAACATTACCCTTTCACCTGAGACCTGGGTTCAAAACCACCCCAGACTGAAGGGATGTCCACATCAAAAAGCTTATTTCAAGACTAACAAAAGACGATAACTTTGGATCACTGTCACCATCCTTTGGTTAAGATCTCAGATTCTACAGTAGAAGAATTGTCCAAGAAATGGCAACACCGAAGAGGCAATGCACCTTATGATGTGCTCTAGTAATGAGAGGAAGACATCTGACATCATATGGTCACTATACTCAAAACATTTTCAAAGAACATTGCTCCCATGGGTTTCTTATTGTGATGTGTCAGTAATGCACATAAAGAAATATGGGCTATTTGTTAATTCCTATTACTGGAAAACAGAAATAAATTATAATTTCTTTTTCTCAGAGAAATGCTACTGGGGTCCTAAAAGGGTTAACTGACATTTAAGAACGATGCCATATGTAAAATGTCACTGTAGCAAGATAACATACCTTTTACCTGATAAGCCTTTGACCTGGGGCAGGTAGAGTATCCTTGTTATTTACAGGGAGGCAGGGAGGGAATGGACTTGGGTGCGGGGACGTGGTCATAGTGCCCCGAAATGAGGATAACATGGAGACCTCATTTGAACTTTCCTGGGCGGTAGCTTGTCAGATTGGAAGACTAGGCAGGAAGGCCTGCGATGGTCAGGAAAGAAAGGACAGGGCACAGAACGTGGGTGAAGTGTTGAAGAGATCATAATTCAGGGAAATCACAGTGGGGTAGGAAGCAGGTTTACCTTGAGGGGAAAGGCATAGTATCTCAAAAATTTGAACAACAGGTTAAGCAAGCTGTTTCATGCTGCTACTGTGCATGAGCGTCAATGCAAGTGGTATCTTCTACTAACAAGATGGTGCCATCAGTCTAAAAAAATGTTCTGTCTACGACACAATTGAGCAACATTGTGTACAAATTCCAGTGCCAGTGTGATGCCAAGTACATAGGCCATACATCTCAACCCATTTGCAGATCGAATCAAACAGCATTTTCCTTCAGTTGTTCACAATAGGCGGAGTACAGGCGTCACTCAACCAGCCCGCGCTTGCAAAGCCCAACACAAAAGATTTGTTAGATGTGATTCTGCAATTAGGCAGCCTTTGCTGAACAATCCTGAGTGCAGTAATAACTAATTAACAAGCAATTTAAGATAATTAGTCGAGCTCATAACTTGGCTCATTTACGGTTGCTAGAAGCGATATACAAAGGAATATGCTCAAGCCTTGTGCCTTTTTTGAATTTTGAATTACCTTGGACAGCCTCTAGTTCTCCATTGCTTTCTCCATTGCAATGTCCTCGGTCAGAGTCAACTCACCAACCAATCAGCACCCTTTTCTCCTGCAGCTTACATTTTTGTCATCGTTTGAAATTTGGCATTTTTGCACTTGTCCTGATGAGCGCAAGACGAAAAGTTTCGAGCAACATGTCTCTCTTTTCAGCAATATCTGACAAATACGAGGGGCCCAAGGCAAAACACTGTGGTATAGGTTCAAATTTGATTCCTTGTAAGTAAACATTAAATCACAATTTAATATACAACAGGAATTAATTCATTTTCATTCCAGCATTACAAACCTGGCACTAATGTTATCATTTGTAAGCAAATTAAGGACAATCTTTAACTGGTCATTCATCTCTTTGCTGTTTGTGGACATTTCTAGGACAGAATGACTATGTCTTTGCCCATGTAACAGTTACTAAGCTTCAGGAGTAATGCAGTATGTGAGATACACCGACATCTTGATATGAAGACTGTGTTGTAATAATATTTTCACATAAATTGAATTGCGGGCTGACAGAAAAGCCATTGTTGACCAAATTCTTACAGAAAAAGATAACCACACACTTATCCATGCAGGAGCAGAGGAGATAGTATAGACATTCTTTCACCTCATCAGTTTCAAAACTCAGAAAAATATCAATTTGTATAGGAAACAACCAAATCGCAGGCCCAATCTAATGCACTTGTCAATCTTATTCATCCTGTGGAGCTGCAACTTCCATCCATAGATCAGAAACAGCTGACCCTCAGTGGGGTTCTGTAAGTTGTAAGCATTTCAGAAGTGCTGTCAGCTTTCCCAGCAGAAACCCAATGAATTAGCATGAGCTCTCCTTCAGTCTGAACCTGCAGTGTTGTGGATGCCTGAGCCAGGTTTAAGTTGAAGGAGAACAGTAACATTGCTGGGATTCAGAAGTAGAATAACAATCTAGAGCATTCCTGCAGAGAAAACCAGCAGTATGATCTGTGATTTTTTTTTAAATGATCATAATCCTATCAGATCAGCTATTTGTGTCAGCAGTTCTTCTGAGCAGTGACCACTTTATTTTAAATAAACAGAATTCACCACAGCTATCTGTGGCTTTCTTGTGGAACTGAGAGCAGGAAAGCAGATGGGCTACTTTAGAAACGTAGAACAGGATTAGCCCATTTAGCCCCTGAGCCTGTTCTGCCAATCACTGAGCTCATGGCTGAACTGTGACTTAACTTACACCCACCTTGGCTCCAGAATCCTTGATACATGTGGCTAACAAACATCTACCCATCTCAGCTTTAAAATTAACAATTGGTGTAGTATCAAAAGCATTGGCGGAAGAGAGTTCCAAACTTCTACCAACTGTTGCATGAAGAAGAGTTTCCTAATTTCAATCCCGAAAGATCTGGTTCTAATTTTATGACCATGCCCCCAGTCCTAGGCTTCCAACTAGTGCAAACATAGTTTCTCCCAATCTACCCTTGCCCTTCCCCATATCATCTTGAAAACTTTGATCAAATCACTCCTTAAGCTTCTTAATTCTAGGGCATACAACCTAATTGTGTAATCTGTCCCCAGTTTAAGCCTTGGAGTGCAGGTTCCATTTTGATGATTCTAAGGTGCATTCCCTCCGAGGCCAATATATGCTTCCTAAGGCAAAGTGCACAGAACAACTCACAATACTCCAGATGAGATCTAAACAGGGCTTTCTATAGTTGAGCCTGACTTCTACTCCCTTCCATTCTATCCCTCTGGATTATAAAGGCCATCATTTCATTAGCCTTTTGGATTATTTTCTGTACATGTTCATGACATTTTAATGGCATCTGTACCAAGACACCCAAGCCTCTGGATTTCAACAATTTTTTGTTTTTCACCATATAGTAAGTACCCTGTTCAGTCCTTTTTAGATCCGAAGTGGATTAACCCCTCATCTGGCGGAGACGGTGGCATTGTGGTGATGTCACTGGACTAATAATCCAGGAGCCCCTGCTAATGCTCTGGGGGCATGGGTTCAAATCCCACCATGGCGGCTGGTGGAATTTAAATTCAATTAATTTGGAATATAAAGCTAGTCTTAGTAATGGTGACCGTGACAACTATCATTGTTGTAAAAACCTATCTGATTCACTACTGTCCCTTAGGAAATGAAATCTGCCATTCTCGCCTGGCCTGGCCTACATGTGACTCCAAACCTATGCAATGTGTTAACTACCCTCTTAGATGTTCAGTTCAAGGGCAATGAGGGATAGACAACAAATACTGGTCTTGCCAGCGATGCTGAGATCCCATGAAAGAATAAAGAAAAAAAGTTACCATCGTTAGACCCACCCCACCTTCAACCACACTAACAACATACTGAAAGTTGGCATTGACCAGAAACTGAACTGGACTAGCCATATAAATACTGTGGCTACAAGAGCAGATCAGAGACTGAGAATTCTGCAGAGAGTAACTCACCTCCTGACCCCGCAAAGCCCGTCCACCATCTGCAAGGCAAAAGTCAGGAGTGCGATGGAATACTCTCCACTTGTCTGGATGAGTACAACTCCAACAACGCTCAAGAAGCTCAACACCATCCAGAACAAAGCAATCCACTTGACTGGCGCATCATCCACCAACTTAAACAATCACACACTCCACCATACTCTTGCCTTTTAGGGGGTGTAAGCTGATCTGTACCACATTAAATTATTTTCTGAACACCTCCCACTAATCTTGACAGATTTGCCCAGTTAACAAATTCTGTCTCATTCCATTAAAGTCAGCCTTGCCCAAATCTAGAATCTTCATGTTTCTTCCTTTCAAATATTATGTTTAATTCAACTATGTTATGATCACTATTAGATAAATATTCACACACTGTTATATGTAAAATCTTAAAAGCCTAACAAAAAACAATGAAGACAACATGGAAGTTTCTTATCCCTCAAGGCCCAGGATTCCTTGAGCATTGCCAGCACAGGTGATGCCTTTCTCTTCTTCTCTGAAGTGATATTGAACTGTGTCCAGAAGAATCATACACAGAAGCCATGGTAACACTGTGCCATCAAAGATTCCAATTTTTCAACTTTTAACCCCATTCCTCATTATTCCGGAATCCCTCATTTGGAAATAGCCCAAATTCACCTCTTCCATTGGCTGAGGGTGCAGGTCATCTGGCATCTCCCTACCTCTGCAACTAGAGTCATGTAGACTAAAGACAAATGTCCATCCCTTTTCCTTGGGCCCCCTGAGTGAACAAGTTATACATTTCCTTTAGGTACAAAGTGGTCACAACAATGTCACATCCTCCTGTCAATAGTACATTTATCATAAACATTCATATCAACATACTCTAACCTATTCTCACAAATACGAAATTAACAAATGTTAAAAACACTTCCTACTATAATGTCAAAACAGAAAGAAAAGTTCCCCTCTAATACAGATGTTCAACCCTACAGATATGGTTAATAAATTAAATCAATGCATGCGTTTTGTTTAAAAATAGTGTCATTCTAATTTCAAGCTACTTTTTAGCCATTTCTTCAAAGTGGATAAAGAGAGTCTTAATTGCCCGCAATACAATTAAGACAACATACAACTGCTCGAACCAAGACTCTCAGGCAACTGAAAATCATAAATCAACTGTGTGGTTTCTCACAAGCAGCAGCTGCCATCCTTGTAAAGTGTCCCAGCTGCCTTGACTGCCCATTGTCTAACAGAAATTCAAACTTAACTATTTAAAAAGTGGTTAAAATAAAAGCCTTAGGTGTTACTTCAGACCAACAACAAACACTAAAATTAATATCAAAATCTTAGAGGCTGTTAATTAAATATGGCTTTTAACTCATTACTGAACCTAACATGGCCTTGCCTCCTTTTGATTTTCTGACCTTTTGTTTCATAAAATTATCCCAGACACACTCATGAAATTCACTACCTTTATGACACGTGTTAGTCTACTTGTCCCAACCTACATGAAAGTTAAAATCACCAATGAAAATCACACTGCCTTTACTACCTGTCTGACCTGCCTGTCAAATTTCAGGATTCATATAAGCTACTACTAGGTGTCCTATACAAAAACAAGAATTGCTGAAAAAACTCAGCAGGTCTGACAGCATCTGTAGAGAGGAAGACAGAGTTAACGTTTCGAGTCCATATGACTCTTCATCAGAACTAAAGAGAAATAGAAATGTGGTGAAATATGAGCTGTTTAAGGGGGATTGGATAGGTGAAGCTGGATAGAGGGCCAGTGATAGGTGGAGGCAAAGGAGAGATTGCCAAAGATGTCATAGACAAAAGGTCAAAGGGGTGTTGACGGTGGTGATATTAGCTAAAGGATGCGCTAATGGTGACAATAAGATTAGAAAGCAGAATGAGCAAGTGACAGATGGCCCTAGTGGGGGTGGGGTGGGGGGCAGGGATCGAAATATAGTGTCCTATACCTGACTCCCACTTAACTCTTTTCTATTTCCTAATTTGACCCATAAAGTCTCCACAGTCTCCTTAGCTCGATATATCTTCTGTTATCATTGAAGCGATTTCATCCTTAATTGTTAAGGCTACTCTCCCCCTCCACCATTTTCCCTATCTTTCCTGTAGACATTATAGTTCCCAGTCCTGACTGCCTTGCAGCCATGTCTCTGTAATGGCTACCATGCCATACCCTCCAAGGTGACTTTGAGCATGCAATTCAATTTGTTCCTTACAGTCCATGTACTTCTTGCACCACACATCCTATCCTGTTTTTACTCTCATATTTCCCCATTTCTCTTTCCTATTTTAATTCTTCTACATCTTTTTGTTTTCCCTTTGTCTCGAGTGCTGTAAGCACCATTTTCAACTGTTACTCTAATCTCTCCCCTTCAGTTTGTTTTTGAACTATTATCTATAATAGTTAAATTATCTATAAATTTAAAGTCCATGTGACTGCCCTATCCTATCCCAGTTTAGGTTGAGCCCATTCCAGCACACAGTTCCTTCCTGCTCTAGTACTGGTGCCGCTGTTCCAAGAAATGTTGTTCCCACACCGTTCCTTCAACCACATGATCACCTCTCTAATCTGTTCACCCCAATGCCGATTTGTGCATGGTTCAGATAATAATCCAATGATTATAACCTGAGATCCTGTCCTTTAATTTAGATCCTAATACCTTAAACTCTCCAAACAGGGCCTCTTGCCTACTCTTTTCTATGTTGTTCATCCCATCATGGACTATAATGACAGGATTCTTCCCCCCCTCCCACAACAATATACTATCAAACCAATTTGAGATGTCCCTCACCCTGGCACCAGGTAGACAGCCAACCATGTGCACTCTGAATCCTGCTTACAAAGAATGTTTTCCATCCCACTAACTATTGCATCATCTACAATTAACACATGACTCATTCTTCCCTCATCCCTTTGAACAGCCTCCTGTTCCAACATGGCTGGTGCTCAATCTGACATCCCGTTCAATAGTTTTTATCCTTCCACTCACAGGTACAAAATATATTGTACTTGCTGGATAGGATCAGTATATGTGGTTCTGCATTGTCTATCTCACCTGGATTCCCCTTACTCTGTACACCAGCAGTCACAATCAAGTCTGAATCTGTACCTCTACAAGATGTGATCAAAGTCTAGAGCAATCTGTGCAGGTCCTGCTCCCCCTCCCTTATGTGTTAGCGTCCCAACTCATACTGCAGCTCAATGAAACGAAGCCTGAGAGATTAGAGATGGAGATGTCCACTGCAGATGTGTTCACTTGGGACAATCTTGCTGTCCATAAACTCCCATGTACTACAGTCCAGACAGCCTACTCTGCCACACTTTAGTCTAAATTAGGTATACTGGAAATCTAAAATAGATGATGAAAATGCTGGAAATACTCAGCAGGTCAGGCAGCGTCTGTGAAGTAAGAATTGTGTTTTTACCACAGTAAAAACACAGTTCTTACTTTTCTCAACTTATTTTTTGTTTAGGCCTTCATTATGTTAATGCAATCAAACCGGAAAAGGATGGGAGAGATATTAAATGAGATAGTAAAGAGCTGCATGCACTTCTATCTAAATTTACCAGAAATAGACTTAAAACTTGTCCTTGATCTGGGCAAAAACAAGAAACTCACCAGTTAGCTCATTACCTTGTGCTGACATCACTTCAGGAGTTTTTACCTCTTCTGTATTGCAGCAGTTGACAGCTTATATGCTGCTCAAGGCTAAGCGGGAGGATGCCAGCATGCTGCATCACCCTGCACTGAAGGCCACCATACAGAACCTCTTAGACTTCATCCCCAGCTTATGTCTCTGTCTCTAGTATCCCTTTCTTCCATATCCTAACCACTGTGGCCAAGGGAGCTGATTTAATCTGCCAACTCAAATGAGGCTTGGTGTTGCTACTCCTTCCCACCAACAGTTACAGAAATAAACAGGAAAGAGGAGTAAGAAAATAAAGGGACTGAGGAAATAAAAAAATAAAAAGAGCAGAGGTACAGAAATACACACACACACGTGAAGGATGAGACGTTGAAATAAGGGAAGAGGAGGAGACAGGAAAAGAGAAAGGCTGGACTGGCAGAAGTGGTCACATACAGAAGTGAAGAATGAGAGATTCTGAGTGGAAACATGAATGGGCATAAGAGTGAAGTGGAGGAGAGGAGATGAACTAAAGCAGGACTGAGAGTAAAGTGAAAAAACTGAAAGATTTTAGTGGAGGAGAGAGTGAGCAGTGAAGTGATTGATCCGAGGTGGTAAAGGATTAGAGAGATGAAGGGAGAAAAAGATACATCCTGATTCAGAAAGTGACACAAATAAATGCAAGTGGAAGTAGCAAGAAAGAATGAGATTGAAGTAAAAGGGGTGGAGAGAAGCAAAGTAGTAAGAAGGAAGGAAATTAAGTTATGGAGAATAGAGGTTGACTTGGAGGAAAGCCGACAGGCATTGAAGTGAAGGAGCAAAGTACAACCGAAACAAATGGAGGGAAGAATGAAAGTGAGATAAGCAGATGTATAAATAGCATGGCCAAAAAATTCCAGGGTATTCAAATAAATAGCATTTCATATTGATTCTGCTCAACTCAATACAATTTAAACATACATTGCTCACAAGTATCTAACGTGGATCTCAGAAGGTTGAACACTTTTGCAACAGACCAAGGGTTGGCAACCTTTGTTACCTGAAGAGTCTTTTTTTTTTAAATTTACCCAAAATAAAAACTTGGGAGCTGCAAGACAAATATTTGGCATTTGAAAACTAAATACTTGTCAAATTGCTAAGTATCCCTGCTAGAATGCAAAATTTACTATAAAAACTCAATACATATATTGAATTTATGTATCGATAGAATCAGAACTAAAATGGACCAAACTCTGATGTGTTCTGATGGGGATTGTTTTTAAACTATAATTTTGCCAGTAAAGTCATCTTTAAAACAAACTTCGGCTTAAGGTGCTGTAGAATTAAGGCTTTTTTCTCAACTAATGATTCTCATAATAAAAACATTATGCTATTAGAAGCTGTCAGAATAATTTATCATCTCAGCTATATTAAAAACAATAATGGGTACCACAATAAAATCTGTTCCTCAAATCAATGGCACTATCCATAGCTATGTGGTGTAACAATACCACTCAGACAAGTTTATTTAGAGCACAATGATGTTTGTCATTAAAATAATCATTTGAAACCATAAAGTGCAGGATAATAATTAGACTTATATTACCACAGTAAAAACACAGTTTTTTCTTTTCTCAATTCATTTTTTGCTTAGGCCTTTATCATGTTAACGCAATCAAACTGAAAGTGGATGGGAGAGATATTAAATGAGGTAAAGGGGTGCATGCGGCTCCAGAACTACACATTGCAAGCTCCTGCAATAGACTAATTTTAACGAGTAATTTAACTGCATTTTCTAAAATATTTCAGGCAAGAGGCATGAGTTCCCACCTCCAGCACACAGAGCCAGCAATCCATACCAGTAGTATTGGGAGCAGCTTAAAGAGGGAAGTGACTTACCCAGTGCAGCAGCCATCAGATTCAGGGGCAGGGGTGCACACTGGGCCCAGTTCCATTGATTGTATTACAAAACGCTGACACACCAAACAGGCCATCAAAACACTAACTGCAAGTATGAAATACCGACTGTTAACATGTATGTGTGTTCTGTGAAATTAATTAACTCTCTAGGGAACATAGGAACAGG
Source organism: Cetorhinus maximus (assembly GCF_964194155.1). Classification (NCBI taxonomy): domain Eukaryota; kingdom Metazoa; phylum Chordata; class Chondrichthyes; order Lamniformes; family Cetorhinidae; genus Cetorhinus; species Cetorhinus maximus. Next base: position 99,261,617 of record NC_135880.1, read on the forward strand.
AGTAGGTCATTTAGCCCTTCAAGTAATTTCTGCCATTTAACAAGATCACGATTAAACTGAGAGGGATGGGAACAATGAAGCAGATTTTGTTCCTTTGAAGAGGTGGAAGAATGATAGAAAAGCAGTGAGCTGACATTTGTGAAAGTATTTTTGTAAATAAAGTGCAGTCATCAAATGCGATCTCATCCTTATCCCCCAAGCAATGAATGAACTAAACCAAGTTCAAAAATGGTGGCCGTGAAGGCCTTTTAAAAAAAAAAATCTGGATCTTTCCAGTGGCCATCTTAGCAAATCTGCCAAGTTTATTTTGAGGTTGCCAGCAACTGTCACAAACCTGTATCCCTACAGCTAGTGTCAGTAGCATGGGTCTTTTTCCATATAAATGCAATACTCTGCAAGTCCATCATTATCACATCTCTGTCTAAGGTCAGCCTTCTGTGAAAAGTTCCACTGCATGACTACAAAAGCTCTTTTGGCACTATAGTTAGATAAAAAATATTTCAGTTAAATTCATCTCTGTGGTGTCCAGATCACACAGCCACACAAGTTATGAGTATGCTTAGAAACAAACCATCTTCAGCTAGGCAAAAAACAAAAATAAAAATACCTGGAAAAACTTAGCAGGTCTGACAGCATCTGCGGAGAGGAATACAGTTAACGTTTCGAGTCCGTATGACTCTTCAACAGAACTAAGGAAAAATAGAAGAGAGGTGAAATATAAGCTGGTTTAAGGCGGGGGGTGGGACAAGTAGAGCTGGATAGAGGGCCAATGATAGGTGGAGATTGCCAAAAGATGTCATAGACAAAAAGGACAAAGAGGTGTTGATGATGGTGATATTAGCTAAGAAATGTGCTAATAGGCGACATTTCTACCCTTAATGTCACCTATTAGCACATTTCTTAGCTAATATCACTTCTTTGTCCTTTTGTCTATGACATCTTTTGGCAATCTCCACCTATCACTGGCCCTCTATCCAGCTTTACTTGTCGTCGTCATCCCCCCACATCCCCCCCCCCCCCCCCCCCCCCCCCCCCCCCCAAAACCAGCTACATTTCACTTCTCTTCAAGAGTCATACGGACGCGAAACGTTAACTGTATTCCTCTCCGCAGATGCTGTCAGGCCTGCTGAGTTTTTCCAGGTATTTTTGTTTTTGTTTTTGGATTTCCAGTATCCACAGTTTTTTGCTTTCATCTTCTGCTAGGTTTCCTTATTTTTCCTTTTTTACTATGTTTCTCTCTCCATAGGTACTGCCTGTACGAGTATAGCATTTCAAGGTATAAAACCCTTCGTATTAAAATCTTTAAGTTCCGAGTTTTTAATTTCTAACACAAGGGTCCTCAGCTGTGCCTGACCTAACAAGGTATGAATAACTAATATTTATGATCAAGTAGAAGTTAAACAAGATTTACATATACTTCACAAAAATAACAGTAAAGACAACATGGAAGTTTCTTATCCCCCAAGGACTTGGATTCCTTGAGTGTTGCCAGCACAGTGATGTCTTTCTCTTTGTTTGTCTCTGAAGTGATGCTGAACTGTTTCTTAAGAATCGTACCACAGAAGCCATGATAACACTGTTCCATCAAAAATTCAAAATTTCCAACTTTTATCCCCATTCCTCATTATTCCAGAATCCCTTATTTGGAAATAGCCCAAATTCACCTCTCAGCTTAGGGTGCAGGTCATCTGGTGTCACCCCACCTCTGTAACTAGAGTCATATGGACTGAAGACAAATGTCCATCCCTTGTTTCCTGGGCTGCCAGAGTTTACATTGCATTGTGAACACATGCTACATCCTTTAGATACAGGGCAGTTGCAACAATGTCACATCCTCCTGTCAATAGTATACCTATCGTAAACATTCACATCAATGTACCCTAACCCATTTCCACAAATGCTAAAGCCATTAAGATCAATTGTTAAAAGCACCTGCTACCATAATGTCAAAACAGAAATAAAAATTTCCCTCTAATACAGATGTTCTGCCCTACAAATATGGTTAATGAATTAAATCAATGCATGGGTTTTGTTTAAAGATAGTATCATCCTGAGTTCAAGCTACTTTTTAGCCATTTCTTCAAAGCTCATAAAAAGACTCTTAGCTGCTCACAATACAATTAAAACAACATACAACTGCTCAAACACAGGCTCTCAAGCAACTTAAAGTCATAAAACCATTGCGTACTTTCTCACCAATAACAGATACCATCCTGTAAAGTATTGCAGCTGCCTTGAGTGTCCATTGTCTCGCTAACAGAAATTTAAACTGAACTGCTAAGAAAATACAATCCATAGGTGTTACGTCAGACCAACAACAAATCCAAAAAATGATCAAAATCTTACAAGCCAGACCTGCTATGTTTTTCCAGCATTTCTGTTTTTATTTCCAATTTTCAGCATCCTGAGTATTTTGCTTTCATTTTCCTTATTTTACACACTCCTTCAAGAAGTTATGCATTTGATTCTTCTTATTGTATAAGCTAAAACAACAAACTTCAGGTTTGTCCCAGATATTCTCTCTCAGATTCAGCATCATAAACTCTCACATCCCTTTATGCACAGGCATGCAGCTTTTTAGTTGTTTTTGATTTATATCCAGCTTATCGACAATCTTTAAGATCATTGATTCCTGTTCTTAATGTATGCCTCCAATTTACCAACTTACCAACAGCATGGCATTGTTAGAGGTATTTGGGAATTCACTGTTTTACAATAATAGGGGTGGTGTCAACAAAGTGCGCCTGGCAAAATATTTACAAGAAATAAATGGGACACTTAGAGAATCACATTTTATACTTATGTCTTGGAATATATATTTTAGAAATTTGCACTAACTTTAATAGCCTGACCTCATTGAATTCGAGAATATTCAAGAATAGCAAGATTATTCCAATAACTGGTCACCTGACTCAAAATCTTTGTTCGCGAGAAGGGATCCTACATTACAATCTGGTTGTGAATATTTCAAAGATCTGTTTGCATACAACATAAAAAAAATTCATACCATGTTTTGCTCATTCTTGTATTGTACCCGGAGTGTGTCCATAGCTCTGATCATTGCCTGCATTGCAGTGAATATGTTCTGAAATACGAGCTTTGTGAAATTTTTCCTGTCTTCATCCGAGTAGCCATCCCCATGGATGATTCTCATCTGCTTAATGAACGTGCTCTTGCCACTTTCACCAGTACCTAAAGGCAAACAAAGAAAACATAAGGTCACAGGGATATTAGCCTACCCTTTTTTGACTAATCTCAAACCCACAACACAAAACCTACTCATCTCCAACAACCGCACTCTCAATTACATAGCCATTCTTTATGTAAAGTATGTCAAAAGTGGACAAAAACATTTTGTTCTCCAGCAGAATGTCCTTCATGCAGTTAAGCACCATTTTCCAGAATGTACATAATGTTAATGTTTTTCAATGATAATCATTAAAAAAGCAACCCTAAACATTTAGCATAAAATTAAGAAGTGGTCTTGGGTTACTGGGTTATGTTAATTTTGTAGACTGTAAATATCTGAACCACAAAGTAAGATTACTGTCTGGTGTTTAGCCCCATAAAAATTCATTTTGAGAGTACATGTGCATTGTAGAGGGGAATCAGTCAACATATGCCTGATGGTGTTTATTGATAATCTATATCTAGCCTGCCACCAGGAAATCATGTAATTATCTGCTTCAATTTATGAGGTACGTGGTATTATAATTAACAAGTTATATGTACATTTTAACTTCATTGTACTAAGCTAAATGGTAAGTTATTATTCAAAACACTATTTGCAGCCAAACTATACACCACCAGCTGACAGATACATGCATATGCAAACAAGAAACAGTAGCACTAAAACATTATACGCTGAAAAAAAGTGATCAGACCTAGTTCAGTGCTAATTTCAATTATTGTTCTATCTTTGTCTTAATATTTTCCCAATTTCACACATTATCTAGCAATCACCATCCCATTATTACTAATTCTTCTGTTTTAGCATCAAATTTGATCAATGCAATATTGAAACATTGACTGGTTTCCTATAGAAATGTCTTCATTGTTGTCCTGTAAGTCATCCCCTAAATTCACTTGCGTAGAAAAACATGAATACAAGATAACATGATGGCCACGAAATAGCACCACTGGTATGGAAGCGGAAAACAATGCACAACATGCTGACGACCTTTTAAAGTGCGGCCGCACTGCGCCTCCACATTGTGAAGGGCACTAGTGCTGACATGCTGTGCATACACCAGAGGCATCAGGAGAGGACACATGGTGACATCAATGAGCCATTCCTGCTGATTCGATGCAAGTTTTCATAACTTCGACAGCACAGGTCCACTGAAAGCCTGTGTTAGTCACTCAGCTAAATGAGGGAACCACAACTAGTGCTATTTAAAGGAACAATTATCCAACTTGCAGTTGCGGTGCTTTTGACTTACTTCTGCTGCGGCAAAGTTTCTGGAAGTACTACTGCTTGTTTTTGGAAGTCTATTGGGGAAATTGGTGCATCCATCCCAGGAGGGCGATTTGGTCACCCATACAAGTCTGCAGGTCTGGGGGCTCTAGTTTTAGCACCTCTGGGTCTGCAACATGACCAAGAAATGGAACAGAGGCTGCAGAGAGGTGAAGCTCTGTGAAGGCAGCAGGAGGACAACTCCCCAACAAAAGGCTCTAGCCACCTTGGATTTCAGAGAGCGCTTCTCATATCTCCACCTCACCCAGTAGGAATGCCTTAAGTGACTCAGCTTCAACAAGGTGATCACAGAACTGTGCCACCTCCTTCAACAAGGTGTTGTGTTATGGGTTCATTGATGAGCTCTTAAGACTTGTATGTTTAAGCATGAATCATTTATTGGCAATCCTTAACTATGTACAGATCCCAGTTATTGCCATGCATGGTGCTGCTCGCATGCAGGTTCCTTCTATACTGGTCTCAGAGTCTATTTCCATGTGACTCTATACATCATACCGCGGGCGGTGCAATTCTCCAGTCTCACGTTAACTCTTGCTCTCCACAGCACCTTTACATTACAATGGCATGCAGGCATACACAATAGAGGGCCTGCAGCCTCACAGCTGAACAAGGACTGTGCTGCCGGTAGCTGTAAAGGTCACAGTCTCATTAAACTTCTACACAACTGGATTATTCCAAGCAGGAGCAGATGACATAAGGAACATCTAAGTACATCATTCATTGCTGCATTTAGGCTGCCTCCCGGAAGCCCTAAATTGGTTTTCTCTCTAAGGAGGGAAAAACAGGATGAGGAGACATGTGGTTTTACCAGGGCATGGGCATTCTTTATGGTCTTCCACCCCATCAACTTTGCGCACAAGGCTCTGTGGGTTCCCCAAGTCAACAGAGAGACACACAGGAAATGCAAGGGCTACCATTCTATCAACGTGCAGTTGGCATGCATCCATGCATACTATTAGTGATTTCCTGCTACTCTGACAGCAGCCATGATGCCTTCGCCCTGAGGAATTCTGCCATTTCTGTCGTCAGGCCTCCAGAAGAACCAGAGACAAGGGGTATTCATGCAACGCTTAGCTGATACCCACCACCTCCACCCAACCACATGAGGACATCGGGTATATGGTGAAAGCCATGCAAAAAACCAGAAATCCTCATGCACCAAACTGTGAATTTATTCTGCTCCCTGGACCACTTAGCGGTACCTTCCAGTACACACCAGGGTGTTTCCAAGCTCATGGCATTCTCCATAACACCGCATTCATTAGGGTGCAAGACATTGCCATTAGACAACCAGAGGCCAGCGAGAGGATGTGGGCAAGGCAAGGAGGAAGCAGCCACAACCCTTTCATTTCAGATGGACTGTGAGAATACCTGCTCAGGCTCTGCTTCCCACAGGGGGACATCTCTTCTTCACCATCTCTACCATTCCCCAATTGACCATCCATAGGGGTACCCCACCACACTGTCACCTTGGCAAGGATCCTGCAATAAAAGTCATCAATAATCGTAGCATGACATCTTTATCGAAAAATATGTCCACTTAGAACTATTCACCCTAATGCACCCCTTAGTGCTTGTGTTATTGCTCGTCTTATTGCTCCAATGCAGCATAGCTGGTGGAAGACCACTGACTTTCACTGGGAGAGGCCACAGACAGCCTTGCAAATGCTCTCAAACAGCTCTGGGTCTAAAAAGCCAAGATTCAGGCTGTACCATTTTGGCATGGATGGCAGCAATCTAGGCTTGCTAATAACAGCAAGAGCATTAGCAGGAGCATGAATGCCATCATCCTGCAAGAGGCCAGTAGATTGATGCTTCATAAAACCACTGCCACTCCCACAAGATGGCACCTCAACACCCAGTAATCTGATGGAGCACATTTGTTGGACTGTCAGGAGACCCTGTATGTCCCTTTGAGCACTGAAATCCACAGCCATGATGGCAGCAGTCATCATGATGGGAACAGCACTGCCTATAAGTTCCCCTCCAAGCCACAGGGCATCCTGACTTGGAAATATATCACCGTTCTTTCATTGTTGCTGGGTCAAAATCTTGGAACTCTTTCCCCTACAGCACTGTGGGTGTGCCTACACATAGGCACAACATGGACTGCAGTGGTTCAAGGCAGCAGCTCACCATCACCTCCTCAAGATCAATTAGGGATGGGCAATAAATGTTGGCTTAGCCAGCGCCGCCCACATCCTGTGAAAGAATTTTAAAAGTCTGAGCCTGTATGGATCTATATGAGTGGTGTGGTGTAGTGAAAGCTAAGACAGTGGACACCAGATATTGCAGCACGGCTAGCTCATGGGATTAGCCACTACTTCCATGCTAGAAAGGATGTGTTCCAAACTCTGCACAAAGATCCATGCCAAGTTGGAGCTAGACTCCACCATGCTCTCAAACAGTGACAGAAGGCTGTCTGAAAGGCCAGTCAATACACCAAGCACTTCAGTGTACATCATCTGCATTCTCTGGTATGCTGGTCCATCAAAGTCCTCATCTGAGTCTACTGCAGCAGAACTCGTCTGTGGCCTTGTGTTCCAGAGAGCTGGCATACAAGCTATTCTTTCCTCTTCGTCTCAATGCAGCCCCTTAAAACACCTGGTGACTCACTCCGTGCAGATCTCAACTCTCTGCTACCCTCTAAGGTACACAGCGTGCCAGTATCTGAGTTGATGACAGAGTGTCAGATCAAATGACTATGCTTGTTCATCACTAGTGTGATTCTTGCTCTCTGACCAGGCAGCAGTTTTTGGGTACCAGAAATCAGAAAATTAGAAGGGGAGCATTGGGATGAGGGACGAGGACATGGGATGGAAAGCAATAGGTTGATTATGACAACAGACTTCACTTCATGCCAGAATGCAGTTTGAGGGTGAGGTGGAAGTTGAGAAGAGGCATAAGGCAGTAACATACTGTCCTCCTCAATGTTCTCAGCACTGTTGGATGCAATGAACTCTGTCACAGCTGCCTCATGAAGCAGAGCACCATCGCCTCCGTAGGAATCAGGTGTGCCTGCTTGTGTTTGTTTTGTGCCACCATGTCGCACAAAGAGAGGGGAAAGCATCAATGATTGTGTTACTGTGTTCGGGTGGCATAGGAAGCGAGAGATGAATATGAGGCTGGCATCATGCAAGGTGTCTGTGGTGAGGCAGTGTATCTGAATGAAAGGCCTGAGTCCTGACTACTAAGGGGAGAGTGATGGGAATGTGGTACACTGAGCAGTATGAGAGTATGGTGGTGTGCTGCATATGTAATGTCCTTTGAAGATGAATTCACTGACCTTGACCACACACTTGAGGTCATTGAACTTATTCCAAGCATTGCTGCCAGATTCTGTGCCAGACTCCTTGCACTGATCTGCCTGGTCTAACTGCTCCCATTTGCTTTCGAGGACATTTCTTGATGGTCTCCTGCACCCACTCCCCTCACCCCCTGCATAAATATGACCTCTCTCCTCCTGTTAACTTCTATGGCTAAGGCCTTCAGCACCACATCCATGAACCTCTCTCTGCCCTGCTGCTCCATCAATTACAACCAGTTTCAGTAATGGCAGTCAGCAGCAGCTTCCTTTCTGTCAGCGCTACTCTCCTTTAAGCAGGACAGAATGTCTTTCAAAGCTGGAGGCTAGCTAGAACATGTGCTCGCCTCATTGGCTATTAGGCCCTCTCACCGAGTCAAAGGGGCAACAAGAAGGTTGTCTCAACAGGATCAGATGTGGGCAATTGTGAATCATGACTCCTGCACTCAAAAGAAAGGTTGCAGACCAATTTTTAGCCTGATGCATTCATTCTGCTCAACAACCGTTAATCAAATATGTTTTTAAATGTTTCTTCAACCCGCGTTTGAAGTTAACGCCCCTAGCTCACATCATGTCCATACTATCACAAGAGTTGTGGATTCTTCTTACCCAAATAAATTTGCATCTCCAACTTTTATCTCCAACATGCTTGAACTTGTTCTTCAATTTTAAATCAGAGAATTTGCTGAAACTCCTTGTTTAAATCTCTCCAATTAGTCTTCCACACCTGTGATAGCCTGTGCAAATGCCACAAATGACATCCTGTGACTGTGACCATGATTCATTATTCTCCCTAATCCACACTGTAACTTTTGATAGTTAACCAAAACTATTATCCTCCAACATCTTTCCTCCAATGTTCAGTATACTGGATTGCCCTGGCTTGGTTTCCATACTTACCCTATCAATAATAGCCAGGACATTCCCAGCAATGACTTCTCCCCACCTTGACACTGTTACCAGTTGCGTGTCCTTGGATCTTCCCCTAAACTACATGCTGCCCTTTAACACTAATACGCATCAACATGGAGTCAGTTTCCACACAAACACTCATGACACTTACTTCTATCAATGAACCACCTTTTTCAACCCTCCAAACCATCTGCAATGTGTTATGATCTCAATAGAAACCAGTAAAGTTTTTTTTTTCTGGGGTGTTCCGAAAACCCAGGTATTTACTAAAAAATGAAGCCACCAGGTTCACTGTTTAAAACAAGATAATTTTACTACACAAAAATCAAAGGACATGAATACTATAACTACATTATCTTAAGCAGTCAGTTACATTAAAGTGCAATAAACAGAGTTGTACTCTAAACCAAGCTTAACTCGAATTTCCTTCTACAACTACTTTATTTACACCCCCAACAATTCACGTCAGATACTTAGCAGAAATTGGAAGATTAACTATTTGGTCTGAGTTCTGTTTCAAAGATTCGAATTGGGTTGAGATTTCATCGGCCTTCCACTTACTTCCAGCGAGGCTGTCCCTGCAAACTACCTCCAACCATCTCACTAGTTGTAAACGCCCAGTTCACCACAGACATTGGTTGCATCTTAAGCGTAGCCACCTTGGGTCAGAGCTCTCCTGGTTCTAAAGTTGTTTAGCTCTGGAGTCTTGCATTAGAATTCTCTCTCTCTCTCTCTTCTGAGCCTGGCTATCCCAGAACTCCAATTCACTGTTAGAAGGGTTCTTCAGTCATCAAAGGTTTTAAACTGTGTTATCAAGCACACAAAATTTCAACTGAATTCTGCTTGAAAGACATATTCCATGCAGCCAGCTTGTTCTAAAACTAAACTGCTTGAAAACAGAACCGTACACAGGAATCTACTCCCCCCAGTATTAGTTTCTTGCTGACCCCTTTGCTTTACAATTATTTCTCTCCCAGGCAGCTTGGTCACATGATAGTTGCTGGAAGCAAGTTTAATTTTACAAAAAAATCATCTTCCAGAGAAACCTAGTTCTTAAAGGGACAGCCACCCCAACATAAAACACAGGTATTCCCCAAAAGCACATGGGCCATCACAGGTGCCCAACAGCTTGCCCACTATCCAGTCCTGGATGAGCCCAAATTTCCTCCAGTAAAATTGAAATCATTGTTTTTGGCCTCACTATAAGCTTTGTACATTTAACAATTCTAACCCATTCACAATTCTAACCCATTCCCCTGCCATTGTTTCAGTTAAGCCAAACTATCTGCAACATTAACATGCTATTCAAACTGGACTTGAGCTTATAAATCCATATCTACTCTTATCAAAAGATCTTTGCTACCAACGCCATAATAAAGCTTGCCTCCACGCCTGCCTCTGCCCATGTACTTCATCCATGCCTGTTAACTCCAGACTCAACCCTTCATAAACTTCAGCTCATCCAAAATCCTGCTGCCCATATCCAACCCTGCATCAAAACTCATTCATCTATCATACCTCTACTGGCTGCTCCACACTGTCACCTGGCCCCTCACTGTCCAATTCTCATCCTGGTGTTTAAATCTCTCTATGACCTTGCCCTTCCTTACCTCCGTAATCTTTTCCCATCTACAACCATTCGTGACAGTCATTGCTCGAACTAATCTTTTCTGTTTTTACCTGCCTTCATTAGTGAACAATGGTTCAGTCTCCTCGGTCCTACCTACACCAGTAACTACACTTTAGAAAGTAACTTGGACTACAAAATGATTTGGGACATCCTGAGGTCCTGTAAGGTACAGTATTTTTGCACCCATTTTTGTCTGAATATGCCTCTGTGATCTATGTTTAAGGTGCTGCATAAATAAACGTTGTTGCTTTGTTATATTCTTTTTACAGGATTGTCATTGAAGGTAAGACGACATATATATATTCCAAAATTCAAACCACAAACTTTAAATACACAGGATTTGAATTATAATTAAAATGGGACATCAGTCTGCATTCTTATTTATGGTTCATCTACAAATATGAATATATTCCATCTCAACTGTAGTAAAAAATAAGGCCAAGCACCTGGTGATACAGGGAACAATTTCTGATGAGCTACCTGCACTATTCATATACCTTCCAGCAACCAGGTTTAGGCAAATATTAGCAGAAGCCTAGAAGCAAATTACCTGCCTGGCTGCAGATAGAGGAGCAAACACCTTTAAAAAGAAATAAAAATAATTTATAATGACACTCCTTTTAAAAGCAAATAATAATGGGGCTGGCAATTTATAGTAAAACAATCTCTTAAAATAAATGAACATCTTCACATCACAGTCTCTGGATGATCAAGATTTAAGCCTGTGGTACAATATATGCAAGAGAAAAACAGACTGGTATTTGGGAAGCAGTATGCTTCATTTTTGAGACTAAGCCATTTTCTCTCATTGTTATCAAATCATTGGGCATTTGACAGACTTCCTGACCTCACTTGTATTAAACATCTAACATGCAATTTGTTCAGTTAGTGTACTTTTTTCCAAGAGTAAGTTGACTGGGTGTTCAATTCCCAATCTAGTACTGCAGCAAATAATTTAGGTTGGTACTTGAAGGCAGCATTGAGGAAATGCAACATTGTTGGAGTTGTTCTTCAGATGAGGCATTATTGATTTGCCATAGTCATTCGGCTGGGCGTTAAAGATCCCATTGCATGCTCTCTAAATTCTTCATATGTGAAGCACTTGGAGAACTGGTAATAAGGTGAAATATAAATGCAAGTTTTCTTTAAATATTGCAAAAAAGTTTGCCAACTTTTCAAAAAACAAAGAGAAAACTCAAAAGGATAGACTCTGCATAATTAAGGAGCCCTTCACAATTAACGTGTTATGAACATATTTTTAACACAAACACAAAAATAGCTGGAAAAACTCAGCATGTCTGACAGCATCTGCCAGAGAGGAAGACAGTTAACATTTCGAGTCCATTTGACTCTTCATCAGGACATATTTTTAAATTCTGACACGAGCACCATTGGCAACACTAGCTTTTATGCCCATCCTTAATTGCCCTTGAAAAGGAGATGGTGAGCCATCTTCCTGAACTGCTGCAGTCCATGTCATGTAGGTACGTCCACAGTGTTATTCGGAAGGGAGGTCCAAACTTTTGAACCAGCAACAGTGAAGGGACAGTGATATAATTCCATGTCAGGTTGGTGTGTGGCTTAGAGGGGAACTTTCATGTCTTGGTCTCCCCACATGTCTGCTGCCCTTGCCCTCCTAGGTGCCAGAGGTTGCTGTTTGGAAGGTGTTGTCAAAGACAAGTTGGTGTGGTGCATCTTGATGGTACTGCTACTGTGTGCCAGTGGTGGAGGAAGGAGTTAAGGTGGTGGACATGATACCAATCAAGCAGGCCGCTTTGTCCTTGATGGTATCGAATTTCAAGTGCTGTTGGAACTGTCTTCATCCAGACAAGTGTGGCGTATTTCATGACTTGTGACTTGTGTCTTGTAAGCAATGAACAGGCTTTGGGTAGTGAGGAGGTAAATTACTCGGCACAGGGTTCACTGCCCCTGCCCTGCTCTTGTAGCCAGTATTTATATGGCTGGTACAATTAAGTTTGGGGTCAATGGCAACCCTGGGATGTTGTTGGTGGGTGATTCAGCGATGGCAACGCCAGTAATTTCAAGGGCAGATTGTCTCTTGTTGGAGATGATCATTGCCTGGCATTTCTGTCACATGAATGTTACTCACTCCTTGTCAACCCAAGCCTGAATGTTGTTCAGGTCTTGCTGCACGTGGGCACGCACTGCTTCATTATCTGAGAAGTTGTGAGTGGTACTGAACACTGCAATCATCAACAAACATCCCACTTCTGACATCATGATGGAAGGAAGGTCATTGATGCAGCAGCTGATGTTCAGCAAAAATACATTGAAAATCAAAAATTCAGCAAGAAAGATCCATCCTTGGCTTACTAAGAAGGTTAAGCATAGTATTAGATTATAAGAGTTTTATAATGTTACGAAGAATAGTCACATGTCTGAGGATTGGGAGCGTTTTAGAAACCGGCAAAGGGCCAAACATGTGATAAAAAAAGAAATAGATTATGGGAGTAAAATAGCCAGGAACATCAAACAGATTGTAAGAGTTTTTACAACTATATAAAAAGGAATAAAGCCAAGGTAAACATTGGTCCCTTACAGGCAAAGATAGGAGAATTCATCATTGGAAATGAGGAAACGACAGAAATTGAACAAATATTTTGTGTCTGTCTTCACAGAAGACGACAAGTTCCATACCAAAAATAGAGGTAACTTAGGAGCTAAAAAGTAAGGAAATTAAGGTAAGTAATATTAACAGAGAAAAGATACTGGAGAAACTTAAGGGACTAAAATTCAACAAATCCCCAGTGCCTGGTGGCCTATTTCTTGGGGTCTAAAAGAGATAGCTGCAGAGATAGTGGGTACGCTGGCTACGATTTTCCAAAATTCCTCATTCTGGAATGGTCCCAGCAGATTGGAAATTAGCAGAACACCATTATTCAAGGAAGGAAGGACGGACAGTTAGCCTGACATCAGTCATTATGCAAATGATTGAACCTATTATTAAGGGTGTCGTACAATGCACATAGAAAATTATAGTGTGCTCAGAAAGTCAACATGGTTACACGAAAGGGAAATCATGTTTCATAACTTTACTAGAGCTTTTTGATGATGTGGTTAGTAGGGTAAAGGGGAACCGATAGGTGTTGGATACTTGGATTTCCAAAAGGCATTCAATAAGGTGCCCCACCTTACAGGTTGGAATTCTGCAGAGAGTGACTCACCTCTTGACTCCCCAAAACCCGTACACCATCTACAAGGCACAAGTCAGGAGTGTAATGGAATACTCCCTACTTACCTGGATAAGTGCAGCCCCAACAACACTCAAGAAGCTGGACACCATCAGAACAAAGCAGCCACTTGATTGGCACACCATCTACCACCTTCAACATTCACTCCCTCCACCACCAACGCACAGTAGCAGTAGTGTACGCCATCTACGAGATGCACTGCAGAAATTCATCAAAACTCCTTCGTCAGCACCTTCCAAACCCATGGCTTCTACCAACTAGAAGAACAAGGGCTGCTAATGCATGGGAACACCACCACCAGCAAGTTTCCCTCCAATCCACACACCGTCCTGATTTGGAATTGTATCACTGTTCCTTCATTGTCACTGGGTCAAAATCCTGGAACTCCCTTCCTTACCTGTGAGTGTTCCTACAACACATGGACTGCAGTGGTTCAGGAAGGCAGCTCACCACCACCTTCTCAAGGGCATTTAGGAGTGAGCAATAAATGCTGACCTAACGATTGAAGCTCACATCCCATGAACAAATAAAAAAAACATAAAACACTTGTGGAGTTGGGGGTAACATATTAGTATGGATAGCGGACTGGTTAATGGAGAGGAAGCAAAGAATTAAATGAAGCATTTTCAAATTGGCAGACCGTGACTAATGGAGTGCTGCAAGGATCAGTTGCTGGGGCCTCAGCTATTTACAATCTATATTAATGACTTGGGCAAAGAGAAATGTACCTACATTTTCTGATAACACAATGCTAGGTAGGAATGCAAGCTTTGAGGAGGATGCAGAGAGGCTGCAAAATGATATTGACAGGTTAAGTGGGTGGATAACAAGGTGACAGATGGAGTAAAAAAAAGTGGGGAAGTGCATGGTTATTAACTTTGGCCGTAAGAATGAGAAGAATTTTTTTTCTAAAAAAGCTATGAAGCTTGTAAATGTTGATGTGCAGATAGGCTTGGATGTACTTGCACAAGGAGCACAGAACATTAACATGTAGGTAACGTAAGCACTTAGGAAGGCAAATGTCATGTTGGCCAATACTGCAAGGGGGTCGGCATACAAGGATAATGAAGCCTTATTACAACTGTACAGGGTGTTGATGAGACCACACCTAGAATACTGTGCGCAGCTTTGGCCTGCACATTTAAGCAAGGATATACTTGCATTAAAGGCAGTACAGCTAAGGTTCACTAGATTGGTTCTGAGGATGAGGGGGTTGTCTATGAGAGGCTGAATAAACTGCACCTATTTTCTTTGGAGTTTAGAAGAATGGGAGGTGATCTAAGTGAAAACATAGAAAATTCTAAGTGGACTTGACAGCGTAGATACAAAGGGGCTGTTTCCTATGACTGGCAAATCTAGAACTCGGGGGCACAGACACAGGATGAGTGAACGATCATATTCAAGCTGCCTCTTAAACACCACTATCGTACCTACTTCCACCACCTCCTCTGGCAGCGAATTCCAGACACTCACTACCCTCTACGTAAAAAACTTGCCCCGCACATCTCCTCTAAAGTTTTCTCCTCTCACCTTAAATCTATATCCCCTAGTAATTGACTCTTCCACCCTGGGAAAAAGCTTCTGACTATCTACTCTGTCCATGCTACTCATAATATTGTAAACTTCTATCAAGTCGCCCCTCAATCTCCGTCGCTCTAGTGAGAACAATCCGAGTTTCTCCAACCTTTCCTCATAGCTAATAACCTCCAGGCCAGGCAAGTTCCTGGTAAACCTCCTCTGCACCATCTCCAACGCCTCCATATCCTTCTGGTAATGTGGCGACCAGAATTGCATGCAATATTCCAAGTGTGGCCTAACCAAGGTTCTATACAGCTGCAGCATGACTTCCCAGCTTTTATCCTCAATACCCCTGCCAATGAAGGCAATCATGCCATATGCCTTCCTGACTACCTTATCCACCTGCGTTGCCACTTTCAGTGACCTGTGGACCTGTACACCCAGATCCCTCTGCCCGACAATGCACTTAAGAGTTCTGCCATTAACTGTATAATTCCTGCCTGTATTAGACCTTCCAAAATGCATTACCGCGCATTTGTCCGGATTAAACTCCATCTGCCATTTCTCCGCCCAAGTCTCCAACCTATCTATATCCTGTTGTATCCTTTGACAATCCTCTTCACTATCTGCAACTCCTCCAACCTTAGTGTCGTCGGCAAACTTACTAATTAGCCCAGTTACATTTTCCTCCAAATCATTTATGTATACTACAAACAGCAAAGGTCCCAGCACTGATCCCTGCGGAACACCTCTCCATTCTCCATAGTCACAGCTCTCCATTCAGAAAAGCACCCTTCCACTGCTACCCTCTGTCTCCTATGACCAAGCCAATTCTGTATACATCTTGCCAGCTCACCTCTGATCCCGTGCGACTTTACCTTCTGTACCAGTCTGCCAAAGGCCTTACTGAAATCCATGTATATAACATCCACTGCCCTACCATCGTCGATCATCTTTGTCACTTCCTCGAAAAACTAGATCAAGTTAGTGAGACACGATCTCCCCTTCAGAAAACCATGCTGCCTCTCACTAATACGCCCATTTGCTTCCAAATGCTAGTAAACCCTGTCATGAAGAATCTTCTCCAATAATTTCCCTACCACTGATGTAATGCTGACCGGCCTGTAATTTCCTGGATTATCCCTGCTACTCTTCTTAAACAATGGAACAACATTGGCCATTCTCCAGTCCTCTGGGACCTCACCCATAGCCAGTGAGGATACAAAGATTTCTATCAAGGCCCCAGCAATCTCCTCCCTTGCCTCCCTCAGTACTCTGGGGTAGATCCCATCTGGCCCTGGGGACTTATCCACCTTAATATTCTTCAAGACGCCTAATACCTCCTCTTCTTTGATCTCAACATGATCCAGGCTATCGAACACTCTCCCCTAGACAAATCGACTGCTAAGTCCTTCTCTTTGGCAAATACTGATGAGAAGTACTCATTTAGTATCTCTCCCACTTCTTCTGGCTCCACACACAGATTCCCACCTCTGTCCCTGAGTGGGCCTACCCTTTCCCTGGCTAACCCTCTTGCTTTTTACATATGTAAAAGGGTTATGAATCTTTGGAATTATCTGCTCCAGAGGGTTGTGGATGTTCCACTATTTAATATATTTAAAGCTGAGATAGACAGATTTTTGGTCTCTTAAGGAATTAAGGGACATGGGGAACAGGCAGGAAAATAGAGTTTAAGCCAAAGATCAGCCATAAACATATTGAATAGTGAAGGTGGCTCAGTGGGCTGCATGATCTACTGCTGCTCCTAATTCTTATGCTCTTATAGTTGGGCCGAGGACATTATCCTGAGGGACTCCTGCAGCATTACCCATGGAGGAACTGTCCCATTATTCCCATTAACTTCAATTTTACTGGGGTTTCTTGATACCATAATAGGTCAAATGCTGTCTTGGTGTCAAGGGTAGTCACTCTCACCTCACCTCTGGAATTCAGTGCTTTGGCTTTGTTTGAACCAATGGTGTAATGAGGTCTAGAGCTGAGTGGTCCTGGTGTTACTTAAACTAAGGATTGGTGAGCTTGATACCGCTGTCAATGATGCCTTCCATTTAGTTTGCTGATGATTAAGGGTAGGCTAATAGGGAAGTTATTGACCCAATCAGAATTGCCCTGCTTTCTGTGGACAGGACAGACTTAAACAATTTTCCACACTGGTCGGGTAGACACTTGCACTGTAGCTGGTCTGGAACAGCTTGATTAGGGTTACGGCTAGTTCTGGAGCACAAGTCGAAAGCACTTGAGCTGGGATCTTGTCAGGGCCCAGAACCTTTTCTGTTTCCAGTGAATTCAGCTGTTTCTTGACATCACATCAAATATTTGACCATTATAAACAGCACAACAAAAATCCTAGAAAACTGGTGGGGGGAGAATTGGGCAAACTGGTTTTTACCAATGGAATTTCTGGAAATAACCTTCAGCTCTTCTGATTATCAATTAGCTGATAAAACATTTAAGTCATTGGCCTAGATCTTCCAATTCCAATAGCAACCAATGCTGAGACATCGATGCTAGAGACGCAATGTCATCAGAAGTTCTGGAGAGCTGACTTATGCTGAAACCCCAAACCTCCAGTTCACTAGAAATGGTTCCATGGGAGCCCTCGCTGATGGTTTCCCCCTGGACCTGTAAGCATATAAACTTGGTCTATTTGCCTGATACTTATATAGTTTTTTTTAACCCTTGTTTATTTGCGTTGCTCAGTAAACCAGGGAGAGTGCCAAAGTACTCCAGCATCCTTGTGGGGACAGGGTGAGCGGTTTCATGGGGGGAGAACCTAGTCAGGGAGGGCAGGGAGGTATGAAATTAAAACATTAAATTAACAGGTCCATTTAAAAAGAGCAAGATTCACTGAACTGAGGATGGGCCTCACAGGGAGTGTCTTCAGTTTGTGACCTGGAAGGAGGTGTGACATCCCTGGAACTGCGCCTCACCACTCAGACTCTCGGCTTGCATCATTGCTAGATTCAAGCTGGAGCTAGGTACAGGAAGGTCCTAAGGCTCCTGCATAATAAGGTATGGCCACAGTTCCAAACATGGTCAGCAGCATGTGCTCCCTCTCCCCCGCTGACCAGTAGATCCAGACAAGTGTTTATTATTGGCCATCATGTAATCTTTCATGTTTAAGTTTTGCAATCTTAAGACTGTAGGTATTAATTACGGAAGTGAAACGCATAGGATTTTTAAAAAATTGACAGAAGACCCAATTTATAACAATGATAAAATACCTTAGAAATTATAGAAGTGGAAACCACTATTTGACCCACTGAGACTATGGTGGTGCTAGTTCTTAACCTCTGCCCTAATCTTTAACTTTCCATGCATTTTTGCTTTCTTTCAAAATACTTGAGTACATAGTTTAAAAATAGTTTTTTCTCAATATTTTACCACCTTTATGGCATGAACATATTGGTCCAAGCCTGACTGAGCAAAGCATCTCAACCTAATTTAAGCAATAACTGCCATGCACTCCTTCTGTATAAACATGGTAAATTAATATTGGTAATATCCATTATTAGTTCATCTGGTGAGACTTCCCAGTCATTTTGGATTGGTGTAGAAGCAGTCTACATCAATGTTCTTGACAACATATCTATTTCCCAAATTATGATGCATGAATGCACAAGTGCTATATCGCTGGTCAATAGTTGTATGTTTACAGGTTTTGTGACACGAGGACTTAAATTTCCGTTGTGCCTCAAAACATCCTTGGGATAGTCTCAAGTATTTTTTAAGTGCAGGATTCCCTTTCAAATTCCATCACTCTAGGCAAACATGGCAGCCAAATTGTACCCAGCAAGATCCATCACACGACAAATAAATGATGGAATGGAGGCATTGCTGAAGGGAGACAAGAGCACAAGGACATCAATAGTATTCCTTGCTCTCTAAAATGATGGCCATCTGATATTTTATATCTGCCTGAGTTAGCATTGGTTTAGCGTTTCATTCAAAAAGCAAATCTCTAACATTGCAGCACTTTCTTAGTACTGCACTGATCTAACAGTCTAGATTACATTTTCAAGAGTGACAGGATAGAAATTTTCCAAGTTGATCTCGTAATTGAACTGAAGTATAATCGTCATAAAGCAACATAGTTTTCCTTTGGGACATTTACTGCATCAAAGACACTTTACAAATGTATGTTGTTGCAGAAAATTTGGGACCACTACCATTGTATCACAGAGATTTCCTAGCACTTCATAAGTTACAAGTTTTGCTTCACACACAGATACATGGTAGAAAGTCTGGTTGAGCATCGATTCCTTTGGCAGACCAGAGCCAAGATGCATATAAACCGTTGTGGCTCTAAAATAATGGATCATGGCGATTTCAATTTAATTTGTACCTCATGGCACTTAATTATTATTCAGTTGAGTTTTTTAATATTTAAAGACTGAACTGTAATGTTTCAGTCTAACACTTAAAGCTTTGAAAGATTTATTACACTGTTCTCCTCAATGAGCCAGCATGAAACCAGATATGTATAGTAAGAAAGGTGAATCATTAAGGGAATCAAGGACTTAATCAGTAACAGGATCAAGAGCTGTGGGTAAAAGACAGGAAAGTGGAGTTGAGGTTAATCAGGTCAACCATGATCTCATTGAATGGCAGAGCAGACTTGATGGGCCAAATGGCCTACTTCTGCTCCTATGTCTTATGGTGAACCATGCAGAAAGGAAACCCGTGCAAAGAAATATTCCCAACGGCAAGCATTACAAGTCTGAGAGCTGGTAAGCCTACCTCTAGTCTAATGAGTACTTCTCGAACTGTATCTAAACTACACATTCAGGCTCCAGCAACACTACTTACAGGAACACTCATCAGTTTGTATTTGCCACATCCTGTTAAGACCACGCTTTAAAAAGGAAAGCACATTACTTCTCCAATTTAACAAAAGGATTGCATCCCCTTTTGCATGCAGTTATACAGTGAAACATAGTGTGCCAAATAACTAGAAATAACCCCTCCACAAAAAAAAATCACAAAATATCTGCAAATCATCCTGAAAGCAAAATGGCATAAGTTCTGAACAGATATTAATAAGGTCCTGTTTGAAGTGAAAATACCTTCCAGTACACAATTAATTGTTACACATAAAGGCCGCGAAAACGAGGGGCAATCATGAATACAATAAATCTGTTGCAGGCTTATTTAACAGTCCAATTCAACAAACACCATCCCATTTTATTTACAGATATGAAGCGAAACTACATAGTAAATTAAAAATGTCAGCTCACATAAATCTTTCTGCTGAAGCATTTTAAAAGTTACTAAGGGCAACAAATTTGCATTGACAAAGACAAATAGCATCATAAAGGCCTGTTCAATTAATTTTAACTGGGGAGAAAGACAAAAAAAAAAGGATTTTAAACACACATATGATTGTGCAAACATTGCTTGTTTATTAAAAATAAAATCTCATTGCCATTAGACTTGGTACTATGACAAATACCACAACAGTTTAGAGTAAAAATGGACTTAGAGTTATAAGTTGGAAATGCACTCCTCAGTCCCTTCCTATAATTTTAACTCATCAATTTTTCCCCATTTGGAATCTTATGAGCCAGAGGTTTGGAAAGTCCTCTTTTTAGCACTATTGCCTCATTGGTGAATAAATCCTCAAATCAGCACACCAAGATTAAACCTGTGACATATTCAAACAAGTAGGCATGTAGAAATGGCCTCCATGGTATGTACCTATACAGCTCACAAAGGCAAAAGCTTGGTCACCTTACTTGGGTAATTTATACTTTAAACTATAGAAATAAAGAGTTCCTTGTTACTGATCAATCTTCCCAGATTTACCAGTCTTATAACAAACAGTTCGCAGTTGCTCCCGGCTTCCAGCGGGTTGCTTTCTTTCTACTTTCCCAGCCAGCTAATTTCTAATCTCAGAACTGTTTCTCACTGAGGGTTACACCATAGTTCTCTTCCTTCAGCTCCAAGCTAGGAAAAATCTTTCAGCCTATTTTAATTCCTCACAACTTTTCAAATTGAGTGCAAGCTCATACCTACATTCTGCGTGGTGATCAACAGAGTCAACATTTTCTCCGCTTAAGGTGCAGGCCTGGCTGATTTGATCTTGTTCTTGCTCTCAACCCCTCAGTTGCCTGAAAATCACACATGTCCGAACTGCAAACCCCGGCTGTCCGAGAGATGCCTGGCTTTAAAGGGAACCTGTTACCTGATCTCAAAATGGCTTCCTCCAACCTCTTTCCCATGGCAACGGGAAACACATTAGCGTTGCATCTAATTAGAAATGTTAATTCAGTTATCTAAGGTGAAAGGCAGCTGTGATCAAAAAACTAAAGGGTTAAATTCCAGCAAAACTGTTTACAACTTGTTTTTGATACCATCTTTCTGGGACTTCAGGAAGTGCAAGATCCACCCACCGTAGCTTTAGGAACAGCTGTCATTTTCCCCAAGTGTAAATACTGTGCATCTCACTCATAATAAGAGTCTTCTTCTAATCTCTAATAATTAAACCACCCAGGTTTACTGTCAGGCAGACTCCAGCACATGTCACATGGCCCCTTTCATTTACCCTAAATTTAAAGATACAGTCCAAAACTATAACACTCTTATGTACCAAAAGATATCGTTCTCAAACATCAATCTTATAAATATCACACCTGCAACAAAAGGAACACCACCACCTGCAAGTTCCCCTCCGAGATATATACCATCCTGACCTGGAACTACATCACTGTTCCTTCACTGTCGCTGGGTCAAACACCTGAAATTCCCTTCCTAACAACAGTGTGGGCATTACACCAGATGGACTGCAGTATTCAAGAGTCTAGCTCACCATAACCTTCTCTTTAGTAATTAGGGATGGGCAACAAATACTGACCTTACCAGCAATGCTCACATCCCATGAATGAATAGAAAAAAAGGCCAAGAAGAGATTTGATAGAGGTGCTCAAAATCATGAGGGATCTGGACAAAGTAGAAAGGGAGAAACTGTTCCAATTGGAAGAGTCAAGAACCAAAGGATACCAACTTAAACTGAATGACAAAGGAACCAAAGGCAGCATGAGGAAAAGCATTCTTTTTTATAAAGACAGCATGTGGATAGGATCTGGAATGCAGTGCCTGAGAATGTGGTGGAGGCAGATTCAATCATGGCTTTCAAAAGGGAATTGGATAATTATCTAAAGAGAAAAAGGGAAAATTTCATGGAGAAAAAATTGCAGGGATACAGGGAAAGAGCAGGGGAGTGCAACTAGCTGAGTTGTTCTTCAGAGACTCAGCATGGACATAAAGGACTGAATGGCCCTTCCCTCTTTGATGTAACCATTCTAAGGAGATCTGTCAGCCTTTGCTAGTCTGGTTTACGTGCAACTCCAGGCACAATGCGGTTGACTCTTAACTGCCTTCACAAATGGTCTAACAAGCCATTCAGTTGCATTCAAAAAAGAGGTTCACTACCACCTTCTAAAGGGCAATTAGAGATGGACAATAAACGCTGGCCTCACCAGTGACACCCACATCCCATAAACTAATGAGATAAAAATAAATTTAAAATTATACAACCTACTGCTTTAAGGAGGTTTTTAAAGACCTACCAGCTTGACAATTCTTCTTCTGGATTCTCCATTTCTCAATTACAACCACCATTAACAGCACAAAACTTTCATTCCGAATGCTTCTGGGCTTGTCACAACTGATGCTGAATGTTTACATGGTTATCTTACAGGAAACATACCAAGTCACACTCCAAGGTCAATAAAGGCGCACACAACTTTATGTTGAGTATTGTTTATCAAAAAGGTCAACAGTTTCAAAATTTATGCCTTTATTTTTTTACAGCAAATCTAGTTTCATACCATTTATTCACTGAAGGTTTTGCAACATGATCAAAAATGTATTTTTGCAGTACACAGGTATGATAATTGTGTATTTGAATAAGTAAGTTTTTAAGAAAGCAAAATATAAGGAAGAAAGAAGCTAAATGAAAATGGAATAATTCAAGCTCACGAAAGGTTTAAAAACCTCAGAAGCAAAACTATATTTTGGAAGGAAAAATATATTTGGCAATCAAGTAAATGTTTGAAAAAGTTTTTCATCTCATTGTCAATCTACAATTGAAATAATTAGATAATTTCCAAGGTTTTCAGGATCCTCTCCTAGAACTATTACAAAAAGCAGCTCGGAGGTCTGCATCAGGTGCCAAGAAATGATGCAGTTTTCTCTCCCTTCTGTACAAGGCATCACACCATCATCATGAACCTCCCCACAATAATGCAGCTGAAATAGAAACCTTTTTAACTGAAATTGAGGACAAGAAGGTTCAAGCACGCACAATCCCACGCCCTTTTTAACCAAGTCTAAAATCCTAAACTTAGCATTTCTCAATGTGATTTTTTTTTCACAAAAACCATATATGAAGATATGGCATATCGAAAAAGTAATACTTAAGAAATACATTCTTAGTCTTATATTTCTCTTGCCTGACTAAGCTTATATCATTACAGAGCAATCAAAATTGCATTCAGTAGATTTGGGAACCGAGAAATGGTCAATGATGCAACAATGCCATGCCAGCATTAAAATATTTCAGCAATACATAAAATTACTAAACTCAATTCATGGTATAATAGCAAGGTTGACATCAGTTATGACAGCAACTATTTCTTTTCTCCATTACCCCTCTTGCAGTTCGAGGTATTTTGGAAAATTCACTGTTTAACATACTTTAGGTTGCTGTGGTTGCAAGTTGAGGTTTCTAACTTTAAAAAAAATTGCTAAAAATATAGTAGCGACAAGAATTATGATAAAAGTACAGACCAGAATCTCAGAATCCCAAAGCTCAAATTTAGAGGGTTCGTCAACAGAGCTCCAGGTTATCATCAGAGGTTTGGCAAACCGGCCTCGATTTTGCATTTAAAAATGATGGTGAGGGTAAAGGCACGAGTTGTTAATATGTACACTGAACAGCAATGCTGGCCACTGCACATATGCAATTAAATGCAGAAATCAGGAGGTTGCTGTCAAAGTTGAAGCTTCACCATATGCTAATCCTCAGAGAGACTCGGCACGGAAGCACATGGAACCATGTGAAGCTGTACTTATGTGATAGATACACGCTAAACCCGGCTAAAGAAGGTTAAGGCTTGTCCATTCCCATCTAAGAAAATTTTGAATGGTTTGATAAAGCTTAGTCACTCCCAAACAACCTCTCTGCAACTGAAACTTTTACAAGCATGGAGATTCACTCCTTTAGATTTTAGTTATTGTTAGAGATAAAAAAAAAAATTTTAAAGTTATTTCTCTCTCTTAATCCATTCTTTACTTCCTCCATTTTGCTGTCTGCAGTTAAGTTGGCAATGAATTAACTACTCCAACTGGCACACTTCATGATTCAGACTCTGTGCACTTCATCAAGAATTCAATTTGATGGGCTAAAGAAGTTGTTTGCCGTTTTCACCCAGGTCCTAGATCCGTAACTCACCATTCATCCTTAGACAACGCCTTCCAAAACTACGGCCACTGCCATCCAGAAGGACAAGGGCAGCAGAGAGATGGGAGCACCACCAACTGGAAGCTCCCCCCGAAGCCACTCACCATCCTGACTTGAAAGTATATCGCTATTCCTTCACTGTGACTGGGTCAAAATCCTGGAACACCCTCCCTAACAGCACTGTGGGTGTACCTACACCACATACACTGCAAGGATTCAAAAAAGCAACTCACCACCACCTTCTCAAGGGCAATTAGGGATAGGCAATAAATGCTGACCTAGTCAGCGACACTCACATCCCATGAAAAAATAATTTAAAAAGAGAGGGTGCTGAACTGAAATGGATTTCTAATCACTGCAAGTTCCATTGCTAAGCACCATAGAGTGTGTGAACTAAGTTAAATGAATGGCTAGAGGAGTTCATTCACTACTGAATGCAAAATCAGGCCTAATATCTTTTCATGAAAAACATGTTGCATACAGCTACAATAATTACCAGGGCAGAGGAAAAAGAAACACATTCACAAAGTAATTCGGTCATCAGTAAAAAGAGATGCAAGTAACCAGAGCACGATTAAAATGCATTTTACTTCAGTTAACCTTTACTACAACCTGCATCACTATAAACGCAGTGCTGAATTTTAACATAACAGAAACAACCATCACAAACACAAACGGCAGCATAGTCTGTTTATAAACAGAGTCACACAATAGTTACAGTGCAGGAGGCCATTCAGTCCATCATGTCTACACCAGCTCTCAGAATGACCATTATGACTCGGTGCCATTCTCCTGCCTTTTCCCCATTACCCTTGCGCATTGTTTCTATTTAAATAATCACCCAATGCATTCTTGAATGCTTCGATTGAACCTGCCTCCACCACATTTCCAGGCAATGCATTCCAGACCCAAGCCACTTGCTGTGTGAATTGTTTTCTCTCACATCGCTATTGCTTATTTTGCAAATCATTTTAAATTCGTGCTCATTTGTTCTTGGCCCTTTTATGAACAGGAACAGTTTTTCCCCATCTACTCTGTCCAGCCTCATGATGTTGATTACCTTCATCAAATCTCCTCTTAGCCTTCTCCTCCTCAAGGAGAACAGTCCCAACCTCTCCAATCTATCTTCATAACTGAAGTTTCTCATCCCTGGAACCATTTTTATAAACCTCTTCTGCAATCTCTCCAATGCGTTCACATTCTTCATAAAGTGTGGTGCCCAGAATTGTACACAAGGCTCCACGTGAGGTCTAACTAGTGTCCATATAAGTTCAGCATAACCTCATTGCTCTTGTCCTCTATGCCCTGACTAGTAAAGCCCAGAATACTGTATGATTCACAACTGCTCTCTCCACCTGTCCTGTCACTTTCAATGGCTTATGCACATATACACTCAGGTCCCTCTGCTCCCTGCACATCTTTTAGAGTTGTACCCCTTATTTCATATTGTGTCTCTATGTTCTTCCTACCAAAATGAATCACCTCAAACATCTCTGCATTGAACTTCATCTGCCACCTATCTGCCCACTGATCATTGAAGGTTGCAGGACAGGTGCAGAAAAGATTTACAAGAATGGTTCCAGGGATGCGAAACTTCCATTATGAAGATAGACTGGAAAAGTTGGGACCATTCTCCTTGGAGAGGAGAAGGCTAAGAGGGGGTTTGATAGACATGTTCAAAATCTTAAGGGGCTGGATAGAGTAGATGGGGAGAAACTGTTCCTGCTCGTAAAAGGATCGAGAACGAGAGGGCACAGATTTTAAGTGATTTGCAAAAGAAGCAAATGTGATGAGAAAAAACTTTTTCACACACCGAGCAGTTTCAGTCTAGAATGCACTGCCTGAAAGTGCGGTGGAGGCAGGTTCAATTGAGGCATTCAAGAGGGCATCAGATGATTTTTGAATAGAAACAATGTGCAAGGGTACAGGGAAAAAGGAGAATGGCACAAAGTCACGATGCTCATTCAGAGAGCCAGCACAGACACAATGGGATGAATGGTCTCCTTCTGCACCGTAACAATTCTGTGATTTTGATTCTCTCTACACTTTACACTAACACTATCCTAGTCTACATTCGGGTAATTTAAGTCCCCCACTATAATTAGTCTATAATGTTTACATTTCTCTGTAATTTCCCTGCAGATTTGTTCTTCTACATCCTTCCCACCAGTTGCTGGCCTATAGACTACACTGAGCAATGTAATTTTTTTTTATTTGTTCATGGGATGTGGGTGCTGCTCGCTAGGCCAACATTTATTGCCCATCCCTAATTGCCATTGTACAGAGGGCATTTAAAAGTCAGCCACATGTAGGCCAGACCAGGTAAGGATGGCAGATTTCCTTCCCTAAAGGACACTGGTGAACCAGATGGGTTTTTAACGGCAATTGGCAATGGTTTCGTGGGGGTTATCATTAGACTTGTAATTCCAGATTTTTATTGGATGCAAACTTCACATCTGCCATGGTGGGATCTGCACCTGGGTCCCCAGAGCATTACCTTGGGTTTCTGGAATACTAGTCTCATGACAATACCACTATACCACCATCTCCCCAATTGCACCTTTTTTGTTCTTTAGCTCTAGCCAAATTGACTCTGTCCTTGAGCCCTCTGGGATATCCTCTTTCCCCAGCATTGCAATGCTCTCCTTAACCAATACCGCCACCCCTCTTCCTTTCCTTACCTTTCCAATCTTTCCTTAACACCTTGTACCGAGGAATATTTAACACGCAGTGCTGCCCTTCCTTGCGCCAGGTCTCTGTTATTGCCACAACATCATATTTCCACATGGCAATCTGCACCTGTAACTCCCCAATCTTATTTACTATACTCCATGCATGCAGCATAACCCTGATTTACTCTTCATTACTTTCTTCCATACTCCGACTCCACCTATTAACTTACTATTCTCTATTCTAGTGCTATCTGGCTCTCCCACTATTTTGTGCACCTTGGTATTATCTCTAATATTCTCTCCTGATTCCCATATCCCTGCTGAATTAGTTTAAAGCCCCCCAGCAGCACGAGCAAAATTCCTTGCAAGGAACTCAGTCCCAGCTCTTTTCAGGTCCAACACGTCTTGCTTGTACAGGTGCCATCTCCCCCACAGACAGTCCCAGTGTCCCAGGAATCTAAACTCCTTCCTCCTGCACCATCTTTCCAGTCAGGCATTCATCTGCCTTATCCTCCTATTTCTGTCCTCATTTGCACATGGCACTGGGAGCAATCCAAAATGACTACTTTTGAGGTCCTGCTTTCTAATTTTCTACCCAGCTCCCTAAAGTCTGTCTGCAGGACCACATCCCACTTCCGACCCAAGTCATTGGTACCAACATGGACCTCGACCTCTGGCTGTTCACCCCCCTCCCAGAAGAATGCCCTGCAGCTGCTTTGTGACATCCTCGACCCTGACACCAGGGAGGCAACATACCATCCTGGAGTCGTGTCTACTGTCGCAAAAAGGTCTGTCTGTTCCCCTGATAAATTCCCTATCACTGTTGCTCTTCCTTTCTTATTCCTCCCCACCTCTACAGCCAAGCTGCTCGTGGTGCCAGAAACTTGGCTCTGACTGCACTCCTCTGAGGAACTAATGCCCTCTCCAGTATCCAAAACAGAAAACCAATCAGCGAACAGGACCCCAGGGGACCCCTACATTACCTGCCTGGTTATCTGTAACATGCTTATACGGCTTGAATTCAGCCGTTTAGATATTGCAGAAGAAGTCACAGTTAGCCAAATTATGATTAATGCCAGCCTGGTAATGTTGGCTACCTTTAAGTAAGATGCCATGTCAATTCTGCAGAAAACATGCAGCATTTACATCAGTTAGCAGGTCAGCTCAGGAACTTTCTTTCAATGTCTTTGCATAGATTATGTCTGGATAAAGAATGGCTGCATGGCTGTAATCAGCTGTCAGGAAAACATTTCCAAGGAACATGACTAACTACAATCAATGTTCTTCCTATTAAAAATAGCATTTCAATATAACAGTACAAAATATATTTCATATAGCAGGTACCAGACCACATATCCAGGACATGCGGGACTGGATGTGTTCCAGATTTGGGGATTTTAGGTCCTATATGGTGCACTTATATAACACATAAAAAGTATGAGAAATAAAGACTAATAGGCGTTTATTTACTTTTATTGTTTTTATTGCCCTCCAGTATGCATCTTTAACACTGAATTCTTTTTGGAATTCCTCAAATCCCAAGCATCTGTTGCATGCAGTGAGCATTTTACACAAGAATTCAGCCACATGCCTGGTCTTGAATGCCCGCAGAATGCCTTGATCCATGGGTTGGGTGAGGGACATACAGTTGGGGAGCAAATAAACAACAAAAACATTGTCTCCGATGAGGAGTTCTGCATCGGGATATGCAGCACAATAATCAATGAGTAACAATTTTGCAACCACTGGGAGGACCCAAAGACTGACAATGAGCCCTGGCTTCAGAGACAAAATGGTTCTCGTACCAATCGAGGAAAATTGGTCTCGTCATCCATAAGCACTTATTGGCCTTCTAAACAACAAGGAAAACCCTGATCCCCTTGAAAGGCCTACGATTCTGACTTTTAACCAATAATAAGCAATTTACACTAGTGGGTAACACCAGGAACGGGCAAGTTGTCTTATAAGGAAAGGTTGGACAGGTTAGGCTTGTATCCAGTTTACAAAAGTAAGAGGCGGCTTGATTGAAACCTTTAGGATCCTATAGGGTCTTGACAGGGTGGGTGTGGAGAGAGCATTTCCTCTTGTGGGAGAGCCTAGAACTAGGGGTCACTGTTTAAAAATAAGGGGTCGCCCATTTAAGACAAAGATGAGGAGAAATTTTTTCTCTGAGGATCGTGAGTCTTTGGAATTTTCTTCCTCAAAAGGCAGTGGAAGCAGAGTCTTTGAATATTTTTAAGGCAGAGCTAGATAGGTTCTTGATTAACACGGGGTGAAAGGTTATCGGGGTTAGGCAGAAGTGTGGGGTTAAGATTACAATCAGATCAGCCATGATCTTATTGAATGGCTGAGCAGGCTCGAGGGGCTGAGTGGCCTACTCCTGCTCCTAATTCGTGTGTGTGCGCGCGCACGCGCGCGTGTGTCTGTCCGTATGTCCGTACATTATGTCATTATTTATAGTCGGCTGGTAGTTTAGAACTTGAGTATTGCTGGAATACTCAAGATTTTAGTCTTGCACTCATCAGGATGATTTTAGTCTTGCACTCATCAGGACAGACTCACTCACTTTTCCAGAACCGTTTCATCCAATTCAGGATCATGGGGAGTTGAAACCTATCGTGACAGGCAATGGGTGCCAGGACAGACTCAAGAATACCACATTTTAAAGGGAACAACAATTTATACTTCACGAGAAAAGGGATACTGATTGGTTGACAAGACTGTTTGGTCAAGGTGTTGCCATAGAGAATGCATCAGGGAACAGTTGTCCTCCGTGCTTTTAATTGAATAAGGTGCAGTGCCTGGAAATACTCTTTCTGCTTGTAGAGGATTGGGCCCTGCGTATGAATATATATATACCTTCTAGCAAGCGTAAGTGAACCACATTGCGAGCTTGAATGATAAGCTTAGCACACTCAGGGCTGTTCAGCAAGTCTTGTCCACTAGCAGAATCACATCTAATGTTGGCTGAGTACAGTCAGTACTATGTCTGTTGCAATCAGCTGAAGGAGTATTTTGGTTAATATGATCAGCCAGTTGCCGGGATGTACAGCCAACATACTTGGCATCGCAATGGCACTGAAAATCATATACCAGATTATTCATTTGCGTGATAGACAAAAACATCTTTTTGGCTTGACGGCAGCATCCTATTAGCAGAGAATACCACTCATGTTGCTACTCCACAGTAGCAGCATGAAGCAGCTGGCTTCACCTGTTGCTCAAATTTTTAAGACACCTTACCCTTCTAGGGTAATTTGAAGTAGGCTGGACATTTTTCAAGACCAAAAGTTGCCACCTTAGGCCCATTCGGGGTAGCCATTATCCTACAGGATAGTTTTGATGCACCCTATTTTGACATCAAGCTTGCACAGTGAACAAATGGCTCAGGCCCTATTTCATTATGTCATTATTTCTCCAGCAAGATCAGCACATTTCCTCCTCTTCTATAACACAATATCCAACTGCACCATAGGAGTACCACCACCACCAAAGGCTGCAACAGTTGAAGGACAACATTTGCCACTATGTTCTCAGAGTGGCTAGAGATAACCATTAAATGTGGCCTCGTCAGCATGATCCACATCCCAAGGGCAAATTTTAAACTATTTTCTAAAATCATTGATGTTCTATGCAAATTAATTTCTTTCCACTTTCTGCTCTCACTTGGGACTAGACTGAAGAAAATGATTCAAGATTTATCACACAAGGCGTTGGTTCTTCTCCGAATGAGCACCTGAACATCGTGACAATCAGGTACTCTCATATGAACGGCAACAGCAGTAAAAAAAATCCTTATGATTGATTTGGAGGGTTTGCTGTATTGTTTCAAATGTAACAGACACATTTATAGTATTGTGTGTGAAAATCAACATGCAAGCACTGTAACCTGAAGCATCCATTCAATGTTTCAAGATTTGAAGGTTTTCACTTCAAAAGGATACATGCCTAGCAGCAGCACAGCCCAAAACCAAGTAAATGTTCAGTGTTGCTGGCATCTCAGCAGACAAGGTGCCTTGGTAAGAGAGGTATTGCTGGATCATCACACCTAACAGCATTAACAGATTAAGATTTACAAGAAATCGCATTTCCTGGTTTATTGGTTTTCAACAGAAAGTGTACCAAGTTATTTCAGCACAAATCTACCTTGTATTACAAGCTTGGTGATTTCTTCAGCACCACAGAGTAGGATTGCAGAACCATGCTACAAACATTCACTCAGGTAGTGAATCTGAACATAAGTAATTAGCTCTACTCAACTCAACTCCTCCATTGCCTTTAATCTGTCGAACTGTATGTCCGACATTTCCATATTGGATGAGCAGAAATTGCCCCCCAATTAAATATTGGGAAGACATCGCCTTTGGTCTCCATCACAATCTCCATTCTCTAGATTTCTCTAACGATTCCATCTCTCTCGCCCTGGACACTGAAGCTGAACCAGACCGTTCGCAATTTTGGCATCCTGTTTGACCCCAAGCTCAACTTCTGAACTTAGCATTCCCTCCATCACCATTACCACCTAATCACCTCCATAACATCACCTGTCTCTTCCCCATCTCAGCTCATTTGCTGTTGAAGCTCTCATTCACGCTTTTGTTATCTCTAGACCCGGCTATTCCAAAGCTCTGCTGATTTGCTTGCCACCTTGCACCCTCCATAAACCTGACCTCATCAAAACTCTGCTGTCCATACCATAAATCATACCTAGTTCCATTCACCCATCACCCCTGTGCTCAATAACCTAATTGGATCCTGGTTTTGCCTCAGTTGTAAACTTTTCATCCTCATCAAACCCCTCAATAGCCTCACCCTTCCCAACTTCCTCCAGTCTTAAAGTCCTGTGGGATCTCTCCATTGCTCCAGCCTCTTGCACACCACTCCAATATTGACAGCTGTGGTTTCAGCTCCAAAGCTCCTAAATTCCGGATTTTGCTCCCTAAACCTCACTGCCTCTCGCTCCTCCTTTAAGATACTTCTTAAAATCTCTTTTTGACCAAGCTTTCAGTCACCTGCCCTAACATCTCTTTATACGGCTCGGTGTCAAATTCTGTTTGATAAGCGCCTTAGGATGTTCAAGGTGCTATATAAATGCAAGTTGTTGCCGCTTTGTAGAATGAAACTTACCTCAAGGTTGCACATTTCCCAGCAGTGAGCTGAAGTACAGCATTGTCAGAAATATGGAAGCAGACCTCCCTATATGCATGATGTGGGTGACTTGTACTATTTGAAAGAGAGAAGAAATCACAATTTCATCTCAAAATACACACAAATGGTTATATTTATGAGCTGCCGGTTGGGTTCAAATGCCAGTCTACTCAACCAGCACCAGAACTGAAAAATGCAGCAACAAGGTGAATACCTTAATTACTAAACATCGCAGTTTCATTACCATCAATTTACAAACACAAACAAAGCTGTCTGGGAAAGTGCAATGTTGTAAGGAAACGTACAGTTCGAAAATCTACAGAAACACTCAACAGACCTCGAGAGAGAAAAAATCCACGACAGTGGTAATATCACATCACAAGTGCAGATTTGATTCCTCCATACCACCTATTGCCTGATTTCAAATTTCCTAATAAAATAGTCTGCAAGCAAAGCGAGAGATATAGATGGACAGGCTTCACTGGATTGCTCTCAATAGGTGTAATGCCTATGCCCATGGAGCAAGCCAATACAGTGATTATACAACATCAGGCCTGGGAGCAAAGAATAATTAGTCAATTTTCAAATTAAAAAAGCTTAATTGCATAGTATTAAAAATTAATTATAGCACAGAAGCAAGCCATTTTGTCCAACAGATCCAAACTTGTAATCCTGCTCCACACAAACCGCTCCCCTCCTTCACCTAACCCAATTAAAGTATCCTTCCATTTTTTTTTTAAAATTGTATTTCCTTTCCAACATAAACAGTGCTCCTGCGTGGCACAAAAACAACAAACAAATGAACTAGGAGCAGCAGTAGGCCACTCG
This sequence comes from Cetorhinus maximus, assembly GCF_964194155.1. Classification (NCBI taxonomy): domain Eukaryota; kingdom Metazoa; phylum Chordata; class Chondrichthyes; order Lamniformes; family Cetorhinidae; genus Cetorhinus; species Cetorhinus maximus. Next base: position 99,294,799 of record NC_135880.1, read on the forward strand.
GCCCTTCAAGCCTGCTCTGCCATTCAATAAGATCAAGGCTGATCTGATTGTAACCTCCCGCCTACACCTAATAATCTTTCACCACTTTGCTAATCAAGAATCTATCCAGCTCTGCCTTAAAAATATTCAAAGACCCTGCTTCCACTGCCTTTTCAGGAAGAGTGTTCCAAAGACTCACCGCCTTGGATAAAACATTTCTCATCTGTCTTGAATGAGTGACCCCTTATTTTTAAATGGTGGCCAGTAGTTCTAGATTCTCCCAACAAGAGGAAACATCCTCTCCACATCCATTCTGTCAAGATCCCTCAGGGTCTTACAGATTGCGATCAAATCGTTTCTTACTCTTCTAAACTCCAGTGGATACAAGCCTAACCTGTCCAACCAGCCCATTCTTGATATTAGCCTCTTAAGCCTTCTCTGAACTGTTTCTGATGCATTTAGATATTTCCTTAGATAAGGAGACCTACAATGTACGCAGTGATCCACATGCAGGCTCACCAGTGTCCTATACAACTGAAGCATAACCTCTCTACTTTTGTATTCAATTCCACTTGCAATAAATGATAACATTCTATTAGCTTTCCTATGTACTTGCTGAATCACAGGACCCAGGTTTGGTGCCATAACACAAGGAGTCCTGAAACCTAGAAAAGGAACCCAGAGAGGGGGAACCCAGGGAGATGTCCCAGAGAGAGAGGACCCAGGAGGAAAGAATACTAGAGAAGAAGTCACCGGAGAGAACCACCGAGGACAGGGGCAAAGAAAGAGGCTCCAAGCAATAAAAAAGCGATGCTGTTTGGAGGCTCCAGGTAGTGAGGGCTTGGGGGAAGCCCTGGAGACCTTAAAGGCAGAAGGTCAGTGACTCTGTGCTGCAGACCATTGGGGAAAAGGTAACCCTTTAGAGCGGTGGTGTTCTGCTTGGCATGGCTGAAGAGCTGGAGTTGTGCCTCAGAGTCGGTGCTGGAGTGCAGGTTTGGGAAGCCAGCGGAACGTAGTCTCAGGAGAAGATATTAAACCATCAAGAGGTGAGCAGTCGTTGAGGCAGTCTGAGTCAGAGCATCTTTTGGGCAGAATTCGAAGACTAGATCTTCGACAGTGAAGACGTGAGATTCATCATAAAGGACAAAGCTTTAACAAGATTGTATAATTCAGTGGACGCACATCTGGGTGGGCTGCTGAGAAATCCATGGGATCTGTCTTGGTTGCATCTGCCATTTATTATGCATTGTGGTGTGTTCGGCCATAGTTCGCCTGTTAATTCACATGCGCCTTGTTAATTCTGAATGTCAGAGTATAGGATAGATATTGTAAATTGTTTTACTTTTCTGACTTTGTATAGTAAAATTTATTTTGTTTAAAACCTGTGCAATCTTGTGGTTTTATTCCCTTAGTAAGTACATTGGATCTCAAATGTTGTGTACTTTAAGAAAAGGTTAGTGGCCCCTAACAGGATAGTAACAGCTGTTCTGAAAATAGCTTAGTAATAATTTTAACGAAACAAGCAGTTAATCCAAAAGTATTTCAAATAGAGCAGAATACAAGGCACACAGAACTAAAGAGCATACACTGTTTTTGTGCATGATGAAGTTGTGATACGTGTCCACAAGCACTGACAAGCAAGTTGGTTCAGAGCATAAAAAATAAATCATTCAATAATATGCATCTAAAGAAAAACAGTTCCAACCAAAATTGATTTTATAATAAGAGCACAGTTCAGTTATAGACAAAACAGACTTTTATAATACATTTAAAAAAAAGACTATGATATTGGGCATCTCTGTATACCATTAACAAAATACAAGTACAGTAAGTCCTCGCTTAAAGTTATGATTGCATTCATGACAAGTGTATCTTTAAATGAAACAACTTAAAGCGAAATAAGATTTTCCCCATTACATCCAATGTAAAAAAAAAGATAAAAACATCATACCCTGTACGCTGAAATGCTGTACATTCTGAAATCCTATATTTTGAAATGAAATCTTTATTTTTATTTTTAAAATCTATTGTATATTAAATAGGCTCACTCTTTCTACTTAGCTCCACTCGCCAACACTCTCCCGCTCCTCACTTCCCGTCCTGAGCCTCACTGTGAAGAAGGGCTCAGAAGAGGGGCAGCGAGTGCGAGGAAGTGAGCGAGGAAGCATGGCTATCTGCGAGCAGGAGAGTCGCGCAGTGATGCATGGGGCAGGAAGCAGCCTCAGCCAGCAGGGGGAGACACTCTAGGCCAGCAAGGAGAGGTGGTCCAAAATGGTGCCAACTGGGTCACACACACTCCGTCGGCCCCATCTCGAAACAACAAAATAGCAAAGCCCTGATGCTAAGTGCGCATACCAGACCTATTATATCCACAAGATTAAAGTGAAACAATACTGAAGGAGGCAACATAAAATGGGGATTAACTGCGTGCAGATATTTTAAATGTTAAAATGCCTTGGAATTTTTTTTTAATACTTTCACAGGATGTGGGCATCGCTGCCAAGATCAGCATTTGGTGCCAATCCCTAATTGTCCTCAAGGAAATACTGGTGAGCCACCTTCTTGAACCACTGTAGATCATGTGGTGTAAGTACACCCACAGCACTGTTAGAGAGGGGGTTCCAGGATTTTAACCCAGCAACAGTGAAGGAACAGCGATAGAGTTCCAAGTCAGGATGGCGTGTTACTTAGAAGGGAACTTGCAGGGTGGTGCTCCCATGTATCTGCTGCCCCTGTCCTCCTAGGCTGTAAAGGTTGTGGGTTTGGAAGGTTGGTTGAAGGAGGCTTGCTTAGTGCTGCAGTGCATCTTGTACATGGTACATACTGCTGCTACTGTGCAGCAGTGATGGAGGGAGTTAATGTTTAAGGTGATGGATGGGGGGCCATTTAAGTGGGCTACTTTGTTGGATAATGTTGAGTTCTGGAGTGTTATTGGAGCTGCACGCATTCAGGCAAGTGGAGCGTATTCCATTACACTCTTCATTTGTGCCTTATTGATGGTGGAAAAGCTTTGGGAAGCCAGGAGGTGAGTTAGTCGCCGCAGAATTCCCAGCCTCTCACTTCCTCTTGCAGCTACAGTATTTATATGGCTGTTCCATTTCATTTTCTGATCACTGGTAACCACCTGGATGTCGAAAGTGGGGGTTTCAGTGATGGTAATACCATTGAATATCAAGGGGTTTGGTTAGATTTTCTCTTGTTGGAGATGGTGATTGCCTAGCACGTGTGACATGAATGTCAATTGACACTTAGCAGCCCAAGTCTGAATGTTATCCAGGTCTTGCTACATATGGGCACAGGCTGCTTCAGCCTCTGAGGCATCACGAATGGTGTTAACATTGTGCAATCATCAGTGAACATCCCCACTTCTGACTTTATGACAGAGGAAAGATCAATGATGAAACAGCTGAAGATAGATGGGCCTAGGACAGTACCCTGAGGAACTCCTGCAGTAATATCCTGGGACTGAGATGATTGACCTCCCACAGCCACAACCATTATCCTTTGTGCTAGGTATGACTCAAACCAAGAGAGAGCTTTCCCTCTGGTTGCCATTGACTCCAGTTTTGCTAGGGGTCCTTGATGCAACACTCGGTCAACTGCTACCCTGATATTAAGGGATCTTGCTCTCACCTCACCTACATGTTTAGGTTTTTTTTTAAACTAAGGCTATATCGAGATCAGGAGCCAAGTGGCCCTGGCAGAATGCAAATTGAGCATCAGTGAACAGGTTATTGCTGAGTAAGTGCTGCTTGATTGCACTGTCAACGACATCTTTCAGCACTTCGCTGATAATCGAGAGTAAACGGATGAGGTGGTAACTGGCTGGGTTGGATTTGTCCTTCTTTCTCATGGACAGGTCATATCTGGGCAATTTCCAATTACCAGGTGCATGCCTATTATGACACAGCTGATGGTAAAGGCTGAGCTGCTCAAATCCTAGAGGGAAACTTGAAACAACTGTCATAATCCATTTTTGCAATTTGTATGTTTCGAGGTGCAGACTTTGAATTCAGTAGTAATAAGGCCATTGAGTCTCAAGAGGTTTTTTTATAAAGCTAAATTAAACATAAGAAAAATTGTAAGCACATACATACGTCTTCAAAATTACTACTATAACAAAAATCCCTAAAATCACTAAACTCTATTTTAAAAAATAATTCCCAGTAACATTACAGACATTAATCTCTTCATGACATCCCCTCCTTATCAAAAAAAGACCGCCATATTTCTAAAGGACGGCTTCATTTTTTAAAAATTAACCCATCTTACACTATCTTCTATACTTAATTATATACTTACACTATTACATTACCAGATGCATGCATTAGCACTATATATATATATATATATATATATATATATATATATATATATATATATATATATATATCACACACAAATCCTTGAAATCATTGCTGTTCAGTGTCCAGGTTTTAAAATTTCCAATTTTTCCTTTAAGCTTCAAACTCTTGATAACGCATCTGCAAACAGATTCTCTCGTCCAGCAACATGCATTATCTGTAGATTAAATGGTTGCAGTAATAAACTACATCTGAATAGCCTTGCACTTCTGTTTTGAAATTTGTCCAGAAACTTTAAAGGATTGTGGTCTGTATAAACAATTGTTTTTGACGAATTGTTTGCCACATAGATGTCAAAATGCTGCAATGCCAACACCAAACCCAACATCTCTTCATTCGCTGAATATCTTCTCTGCTGTGCATTCAACTTCCATGAAAAATGCCCTATCGGTTTTTCAATTGCAGTGTCATCATCTTGTAACAGTACAGTCCCAATGCCTATGTTGCTTCCGTCAACAGCCAACTTAAATGGCTTGAAGTAATTGGGTACTGCCAGAATGGTGTTGTAGTTAATACAGTTTTCACCCTATCAAATGCCTTCTGACATTCCAGCGCCCACTGAAACTTCTCGTTCCTTTTTAATAGTTCAGTCAGTGGAGCAACCATACTGCTAAAGTTTGGTACAAATTTCCAGTAAAAGCTACTTATGCCCAGAAATCTCAAAACTTCTCGTTTTGTTGTAGGCACTGGGAAATCCACGATAGCCTTGACTTTTGCATCTCTTGGAGTCACCTAACCATATCTAGGCCATACCATTGAATACGTAACTTGCACTTTTGCAAGTTCACTTTTAGCCAAGTTCAACACCAAATTAGTTTCTCGTAATCGAGAAAATAATTCTTCCAGATGCTGTAAATGCTCCTCCCATGTCCGACTGAAAACTATCAGACCATCAATATAAACAGCATAATTGCTTTGACCTCCAATTACTTTGTTCGTCAGTCTTTGAAATGTCGCAGGTCCAATCTTCATACGAAATGGCATGACTTTAAATCGATATAGTCCATCTGGTGTCACAAAAGCTGATATCTCCTTTGCTCTCTCTCATAACGATACTTGCCAATATCCTTATAGCAAGTCAATCTTTGCGATAAATTTTGATTGTCCCACTCTCTCAATGCAATCTTCCAACCATGGTATAGGATATGAATCTGCTTCTGTCACCGCATTCACCTTTCGATAGTCTCTCACAGTCTGTGTATTCCATCCAGTTTCAGTACCAGTACAATAGGCGAACTCCAGTTACTGCAACTAGTCGCAATGATATCATTTTGAAATATGAAATCAATTTCTTTCAGTACTTGCGATAATTTTGCTGGATTTATTCTATAAGGATGTTGCCTTATCGAAGATGAAACTGTTAAAAACATCATGTATAGCTAAATCTGTCCTCCCCAACTTATTCCCACAAATAGGTTTGTGTGACTGCAATAGCTTTTTCAAATCACTGACACTTGTCTGGAACGTAATTCAATATTACATATAAATTTTCAAGTACCCCCTCATTATCCAATTTGATTAGAGGAAAATCAAATTCAGGGTCTTGCATTTCTACCTCTTTCTCATTATCTACCAGCACTAAAACCTCCTTCTTTTGGTCCTCTTCCCTGTCAAAGTATTTTTAAGCATATTTACGTGACACACCCTCTGGTTCTTTCTTCTATCTGGTGTTTTTATTAAATAATTTACTTCACTCAGTTTCTTTTCAATCCTGTAAAGCCCACTAAATCTTGCCTTTAACGAAACACCTAGTACTGATAAGAGCTAGCAGTTTCGCTCCAGCAATAAAACCGCAAGCTTTAGCTTTCTTTCCTACCTTCACTTTCGTCACTTGCTGTGATATCTTTAAACGTTCCCCATCCAACTCACATGTGTTTAATCTCTCTCTGAAGTTTAATACACAATCCAGGAGAGTAGTTTCTGGATTTTGACCCACCAATTTCTCAAACACCAATTTCAGTGGTCCCCTTACCTTATGACCTTAAACTAGTTCAAAAAGATTAAAACCAGCCAATGCATTAGGAGCGTCTCTAATGGCAAATAACAAGAATGGAATTCCCCTATCTCAATCCTGTGCATAATGCTGACAGTACACTCTCATCATAGTTTGTGAAGCTTGATGCCATCTTTCCAAAGCTCCTTGTGATTCCGGATGATAAGCTGTTGACCTCAACTGTTTTATCCCCAAACTGTTCATTACTTCCTTAAACAGCTGTGACATGAAATTTTAACCCTGATCTGATTGTATTTCTTTAGGTAAACCATATCTTATAAAAGATGTACTTAATTCTTCCATAATCATCTTAATTGTAATATTTCAGGAAATCTGGTAGACACATTCATTATTGTCAGTAAGTATAGATTTCCACTTTTAGTCTTGGGGAGGGGCCCTACACAATCAATCATGACCCTAGTGAAAGGTTCTTCAAATGCTGGTATTGGAACTAAAGGTGCCGGCTTAATCACTGCTTGTGGTTTCCCCATTACCTGACATGTTCTACAGAATTTGACTATATCCTTATGCAATCCTAGCCAATAAAAATGTTTCTGTACTGTACAACGGGATATAGATCGGTTGGAGACTTGGGTGGAGAAATGCCTGATGGAGTTTAATCCGGACAAATGTGAGGTAATGCATTTTGGAAGGTCTAATATAGGCAGGAATTATACAGTAAATGGCAGAACCCTTAAGTGCATCGACGGGCAGAGGGATCTGGGTGTACAGGTCCACAGGTCACTGAAAGTGGCAACGCAGGTGGATAAGGTAGTCAGGAAGGCATATGGCATGATTGCCTTCATTGGCAGGGGTATTGAGTATAAAAGCTGGGAAGTCATGCTGCAGCTGTATAGAACCTTGGTTAGGCCACACTTGGAATATTGCGTGCAGTTCTGGTCACCACAATACCAGAAGGTTATGGAGGTGTTGGAGATGGTGCAGAGGAGGTTTACCAGGATGCTGCCTGGTCTGGAGTTTATTAGCTATGAGGAGAGGTTGGAGAAACTCGGATTGTTCTCACTAGAGCGACGGAGATTGAGGGGCGACTTGATAGAAGTTTACAAAATTATGAATGGCATGGACAGAGTAGAGTCAGAAGCTTTTTCCCAGGGTGGAAGAGGGAACATAGACTAACTGGCTTTAATCCAATTAAGACACACACACACAACCAAACTATTTTTAAAAATATCTTCCAATAACGTTATAGATATTAATCTCTTCATGACAATGCAAATGTTATAATTGTACTAAAACAGCTTGGCTAGGGGTACAGCTAGTTCTGGAGCGTAAGGCTAGTTCTGGAGCAAAGGTCTTCAGCACTATTGCCAAAATGTTGTCAGAGCCCATAGCCTTTGCAGTATGCAATGCCTTCATCTGTTTCTTGATAGCACATGAAGTGAATAAGATTGGTTGATGACGGGAATTCTGTGATGTTGGAGACCTCTGAGGTCTCAATGCTTCTGACTAAAGATAGTTGTAAATGACGTTCATTGATGAGCTGGGCTCCCCCATCATTGAGGATGGGGATATTTGTGGGGCCTCCTCGTTCTATTAATTGTCCACCATCATTCATGACCCTGGATTTGGCAGAACTGCAGAGCTTACATCTCATCTGTTGGTTGTGGGATCGATTAGCTCTGTCTATTCCATGCTGCTTCCATTCTTTGACATGCAAGTAGTCCCGCGTTGCAACTTCACCAGGTTGACACCTCAGTTTTAGCTATGCCTGATGCTGCTCCTAGCATGCCCTCCTGCACTCTTCATTGAGCCTTGGTTGATTATGGTAATGGTTATGGTAGTGGATATGCTGGGCCATGAGGTTACAGGTTGTGGTTGAATACGATTTTGCTGCTGCTAACGACCCAGAGCACCTCATGGATACCAGGTTTTGAGATACTAGATCTGTTCAAAATCTATCCTATTTAGCATGATGATAGTACCACGCAACACAATGGAGGGTATCCTCAATGTGAAAACGGGACTTCGTCTCCACAAGAATTATGTTTGGTCACTCCTATCAAGACTGTCATGAACGGATGCACCTGAGTCCAGAGTCAATGTTGAGGACTCCCAGGGCAGCAACTCCTCCCCTCACACACCACCCCCACCACCCAACCCGACTGCATTGATTACCACCTTTCCAGAGATGGTGATGGTGGTGTCTGGGATATTGTCTGTTAGGTATAATTCAGTGAGTATGACTATGCCAGGCTATTGGTTGATTAATCTGTGGGACAGCTCTCCCAATTTTGGAACCAGCCCTCAGATGTTCACAAGGATGATTGTTCACGGTCAATAGGGTTGGGATTGTAATTTGCAATGCCTAGGTCGTTTCTGCGTGCTCTGTCTGGATTTATTCCTTTTTGATTTTATAGCAGTTTGATACAACTGAGTGGCTTGCTAGGCTATTTCAGGGGGTATTTAAAAGTCAACCACATTGCTGTGGGTCTGGAGTCACATCTAGGTGAGATCAGGTAAGGGCTGCACATTTCCTTCCTTAACTTCTCAAGGGCAACTAGGGGTGGGGAATAAATGCTGGCCCAGCCAGCGAAGCTCACATCCTGTGAATGAATTTTTTTAAAAGGGCATTGGTGAACCTGATGCGTTTTTATGACAATTACGATGGTTTCATGGTCACCATTACTGGGACTAGCTTTTTAATTCCAGTTTTATTAATTGAATTTAAATTCCACTAGCCATCATGTTGGGGTTTGAGCCTATGTGCCCGAACCTTACCCTGGGCCTCTGGATTACTAGCTCAGGAACATGACCACTAGCCCACCACCTCCTCTGTCAATCAATAGCAACATCAAAGTAAGCACTTGTGAAGCTGTTTTCAGAAGTGCTCAATTAAAAAAAAAGCTCAATTTGCAGCCAATAAAAAGGACAAAAAAAATCTGGAATCTACTTCTTCAGATTCAGAATCAATATCCAAATTCTCAAACTAGATTTCAGCATCACCACAGTAGTATGCTTAAGTGCCCTTATGTTCAACATTCAAGGCTATCCCACAATTCCCTTTGCAGGTCTCATATTTTCATGTACTTGTTTAAATTTCAGCTTCATGTTAAGTCCTTAAAAAATGCAATATTGAAAAACTGTGCCATATGCTTCTAACTACCTACATCTTTCTATCTGTATTCTAGTTTACTACATATAAATGAAAACACAGCAATGAAATTAAAGCAGCTTTAACTCTAAACATTTGAAATGATTGTTGTTAAAATCTCCAACATTGTGACTGTCATTAGTCTGTCAAATTCCAGGGTTGCTTGACCATTCATTTGACATGGTTTTGAGACATCTGACATGCCCTTCCAAATCCTTCTATGCACACAGAGCTAAATTCACACAAATACCTGTCCTTGATATACAAGAATATATGAGTAAACACAAATGAGAAAACACCACTTGAAACATCATGATCCTCCTTTCCAGAGGCCATGCAGTAAATCATACGTTCAGTCCAATGTCCTGAAGCAAGGTTCTTTATACGTCCAGGAAAACTCCACAATACCCGGATAATCTTGCATTCCATGTTGCATGTCCTAGACTTCCTAGGTATGAAAGTTCCATGGTCCCAGCATGTCAGAAACCATGTTCTACAATGCACTTACTATTGCTGTCTATTGTAAACTGGGAAACTTACATACAGCCAATTTTTTGTAGCAGCACTGTGGATAAATTTGGCTGTGTTAGTTGTCACACGAAGTACATGTTGGTGAAATTGGGGACACAAATATTCAAATGGGTTTTACTTTTGCAACAATCTACCAGATAAAGAATTCCATAAAAACGAAATTGATCAAAGGGCACTATTTAACAGTATCTTATATATTATAATTTGATTCCTATGTGCTTATTCAGATCGAGTGTTTGAGTCAAAATAGTGTCAACTGTTTTATTCAAGTCTTTATTCTCAGATTGTGGGCTTGGGGGCAGTGGCAGGGAGACTCTTGGAGAATACCTTAAGGTTCTTTGTTAAAATAATAATCATGGCTTTTATTTCTGCACTCAATTTATTAAGATGCCATTAGTTATGCTGCTTGCATGTACATTGTCCATTATTCTCAGCATTTTAAAAAAGGACATTGGATAGTCGTCCAGTCAGCCTTCCTTTTCAAGGAAAGATAAGTTTTCTGGTTCTTTCTCTGCAATTTAGAATTTCAAGTCCCCAGTCATTTGTCTCTGAATACACTTCAACTGATTAATACCCTTTTATAGAGGAATGGTGGCCAAAACTGCATGCATTACCCTAAATGTCACATACCCAACAACCTACATAAGGTTAACATGGATTCAGATATCGTAATCCCTAGGCCAGCGTGCTAATTTCTGATGAGGCATTTGAGGCAGACAGAATCTCTTTCCAACCCAACGACAATGGAAGTGGGACCGATGAGATCAATTTTCCATGTTAAGATTTTCTTGGCCCAGGGGCCTGGACACCAAGATGAATTTGGTACACAGGTTAGCTAATGGGGCTCACTGGAGTCCTTGCCTGGAAAATTCCAGAAATGGAGCCAACTTTTTCCCTTATCTATCCTCTTATAAAGAGCTGTGCTTCCTGCAAATTGGGGACAGGGCAGAATAGTTGCTAATGGCGCACAGACTGCCATCGGTGGACAATCTTGGCAGATGTCACAGATAACCCAACAGTGGAATGGGTTACCAGTTGGCAATATGAAAATCAAATGACCTCAAATGCCCTGTCAGTCAAGAGCATTGCTTGAGGATTTCTGACCCAATTTATTTAAAAAATGATTAATTCTAATAATTTTAGCATTGCTGGCAAGGCAAACATTTATTGCTCAACCCTAGCTGCTCTGAAGTGGGGCATCTTCTTGAACAGCTGCAGTCTTTGTGTTTTTTTATTTTTTGACATTTCTTCTTACCACAAGTAATTTTGCATCTGGACACTTGGGTCCTTTTGCTCTTTTACTATATTAAAAAGGTATTTTTCATCCTCTGTTCATTCCCAAAATGTATCCATTCATATTTTCCTCTTGGCCATATCTTTTGGGGCCATTGGTCATCCCAAAACAAAAAGGTAGACAACCAAGTTGTTCAGGTTTTTGTATTTATATGACTTGTCGTTTTAGCTATTTCTTGAACTGCAATAAATATTTAACAAGCAAAGTCCATTTTCTTTTCCTTAAGACCTAAGACAAATAACCTGTGCACAATTTTGGGTGCATTTTAGATACATAAATATCTGCAATACTAATTTATAGCTTAGCAATCTACATAGACATACACATCAATCAGTGGGGAGGCGATGGTGTAGTCATATTGTCGCTGGACTAGTCATACAGAGTAATGCTTTGGGAACCCGCCATGGCAAATGGTGGAATTTGAATTCAATTTTTAAAAATCTGGAATCAAAAGTCTAATAACGATTGTTGTAAAACCTCATCTGGTTCACTAATGTCCTTTAGGAAAGGAAATCTGCTATCCTCAGCTGGTCTGGCCTACATGTGACTCTTAAATGCCCTGGCAAGCCACTCAGTTGCATCAAACTGCTACAAAGTCTCAAAAAAGGAATGAAATCGGACAGACCACCTAACATCAACCTAGGCACTGGAAACAACAATGGCAAACTCAGCACTGTTGACCCTGAAAAGTCCTCCTTATTAACATCTGGGGATAGTGCCAAAATTGGAAGAGCTGTCTCACAGACTAATCAAGCAACAGCCTGACATAGTCATCCTCACGGAATCCTTACAGATAAAGTCCCAGACACCACCATCTCAGCAAAGGTGGCAGCACAGCGGTATACAGCCAGGAGGGGGTTGCCCTTGGAGTCCTCACCATCGACTCCAAACCCCATGAAATCTCATGGCATCAGGTCAAACCTGGACAAGGAAACCCATTGACTACCACATACCGCTCTCCATCCGTTGATGATTCACTGCTCCTCCATGCTGAACACCACTTGGACGTAGCGCTGAGGGCAGTAAGGGTGCAGAATGTACTCAGGTTGAGGGACTTCAATGTCCATTACCAAGAGTGGCTCGGTAGCACCATTACTGAACGAGCTGACCAAGTCCTAAAAGACGTATTTGCTCGACTGGGTCTGCGGCAGGTGCTGAGGGAACCAAGAGGGAAAAACATATTTGACCTCATCCTCACCTGTCTGCCACAGGTGCACCTGTCCATGACAGTATCGGTAGGAGTGACCACCACACAGTCGTTGTGGAAACGAAGTCCCGCCTTCACATTAGGGATACCCTCCATCGAGTTATGTGGCACTACCACCATGCTAAATGGGATAGGTTTTGAACAGCTCTAGCAACTCAAGACTGGGCATCCATGAGGCACTGTGGGCCATTAGCAGCTGCAGAATTGTACTCAAACACAACCTGTAACCTCATGGCCTCGCATATCCCCCACTCTACCATTACCATCAAGCCAGGGGATCAACCCTGGTTCAATAAAGAGTGCAGGAGGACATGCCAGGAGCAGCATCAGGCATACCTAAAAATGAGGTGTCAACCTGGTGAAGCTTGTGTGCCAAACAGCATAAACAGCAAGTGTTAGACAGAGCTAAGCGGTCCCACAACCAACGGATCAGATCTAAGCTCCACAGTCCTGCCACATCCAGTCGTGAATGGTGGAGGACAATTAAACAACTCACTGGAGGAGACGACTCCAGAAATATCCCCATCTTAAATGATGAAGGAGCCCAGCACATCAGTACAAAAGAAAGATAAGGCTGAAGCATTTGCGACAATCTTCAGCCAGAAATGCCAAGTGGATGATCCATCTCAGCCTCCTCCCAAGGTCCCCAGCATCACAGATGCCAGTCCTGAGTCAATTTGATTCACTCCACGTGATATCAAGTAACGGCTGAAGGCACGGGATAGTACAAAGCCTATGGGCCCTGACAATATTCCAGCAATAGTACTCCAGAATAGTGCTCCAGAACTTGGCACACCCCTAACCAAGCTGTTCCAATACCCAGCTATGTAGAAAATTGCCCAGGTATATCCTGTACACAAAAAGCTAGGCAAATCCCACCCGGCCAATTATCTTGATCATCAGTAAAGTAATGGAAGGGGTCATTAACAGTGCTATCAAGTGGCACTTGCTTAGCAATAACGTGCTCACTGACACTCAGTTTGGGTTCAGCCAGGACCTCTCAGCTCCTGACCTTATTACAGTCTTGGTTCAAACATGGACAAAAGAGCTGAACTCCCGAGGTGAGGGGTGACTGCCCTTGACATCAAGGTCACATTTGACCGAGTGTAGCTTCAAAGGAGCCCTAGCAAAACTGGAGTCAATGGGAGCCAGGGGGAAAACTCTCCACTGGTTGGAGTCATACCTAGCACAAAAGAAGATGGTTGTGTTTGTTGGAGGTCAATGATCTCAGTTCAATGACATCACTGCAGGGGTTCCTCAGGGTAATGTCCTAGGTCCAACCAACTTCAGCTGCTTCATCAATAACCTTCCTTCCTTCATAAGATCAAAAGTGGGGATGCTCATTGATGATTGCACAATGTTCAGCACCATTCACAACTCCTCAGATACTGAAGCAGTCCATGTCCAAATGCAGCAAGGCCTGGACAATATCCAGGGCTGACAAATGGCAAGTAATATTCGCACCCCACAAGTGCCAGGCAACGACCATCGCCAAAAAGAGAGAATCCAACCATTGCCCCTTGATATTCAATGGCATTATCACCGAATCCCCCACTATCAACATCCTGGGGGTTAGCATTGACCAGAAACTGAACTAGCCATATACATACTGTAGTTACAACAGCAGGTCACAGGCTAGGAATCATGTGACGAGTAACTCACCTCCTGACTCCCCAAAGTCTGTCCACCATCTACAAGGCACAAGTCAGGAGGGTGATGGAAAATCCCCACTTGCCTGGACAAGGCAGCTCCCACAACACTCAAGGAGCTCGACACCATCCAGGGCAAAGCAGTCTGCTTAATTGGTAACATATCCACAAACATTCACTCCCTCCGCCACTGACGTACAGTAGCAGCAGTGTGTACCATCTACAAGATGTACTCCAGGAATTCACCAAGGCTCCTTTTACACCACCTTCTAAATCCATAACCACTACCATCTAGAAGGGCAAGGGCAGCAGATACACCACCACCTGGAAGTTCCCTTCCAAGTCACACACCATCCTGACTTGGAAATATATCGCCGTTCCTTCACTGGGTCAAAATCCTGGAACTCCCTTCCTAACAGTACTGTGGGTCTACCTACACCACATGGACCACAGCAGTTTAGGAAGGCAGCTCACCACCACCTTCTCAAGGGCAATTAGGGATTGGCAACACATGCTGGCTCAGCCAGCAAAGCCCACATCCCACGAATGAATTTTAAAAAAAGAGAATCCTTGGAATTATATTAAAAATATTTGAAATGTTGTACAGGAAAAAATCCAAACAAGGAGAAGCTACTCAACTTATCAAGCTCACTGTATCTCAAGCTAACATACATTTATTTTATCATACATTACCAATTGTTAATGGCTCAGATTTTGCTGTGTTCTGCTCACAAGCCAAAGTGAAACTAAAACTGGATCACATGACACTTCCTTACTAGTGATAGCTTATAGACATGTCAAAACATCCTTTCTTTTTAAAGATACTTTCCCCCTTCCAAATAACTATGATTGTTTACAATACATGTTCATGTTTAGTTGCCATTACGTTCAAGTGTATAGGACTGGTGAACCTATGAGTCTCTAAAGTGTAGAGGTAATCTGCTGGTACACCCAGATCTTGTAATGGTAACTTTGTCTGGAGGTTTCTTTAATTGCTCACAGTGATCTGTGGGATTGTCAAACTTGGATGCTGTTCCTGGTTGCGTCCTAGATGCAACAGGACTTCATGGTAGTTGAGGAGCTGGAATGGATCCAATTCATCATTGGTAACACCTCAACGTTGTGCCTTTGCATGTAATGACTTCATAGGACCTTGGTTCCAAACAAATCCTCATCACCTTGGCTGGTTGCCACGTACCTTCTGTGGGATTCTGGATGTGAACTTATCCCAACAGTAAACTTGACAATTCACATTTTTATCGTGCATGATCAAGCATTTTCTTTTGCAGTTTTAAAAGTTGCTCTTAAGTCTCTTGAGTAGAATGGGTAACAGTAGGTAAATTGGTACACACTGGTCTGCCAAATATGAGCTCTGCCAGTGATATAATAGTTGCACTTAAAGTTGTTGCTCTGAGATCTACACATTGCCATGTGTAGATCTTGTTTGGTCTGTCTACACTTCAGAATTAGGGATTTCACTGTGCTAATCATTCGCTCAGCTAGGCCATTAGATCTAGGGTAATGAGGAGAAGTAGCAGTGTGATTGATACTCCACTTCTCACATATTTCCCAAAATGGCTTACGAATAAATTGCCCGTAGTGATGTCTCTAGGCACACCAGATGAACTGAAAATGGCACTTAATGTGCATGACAGTTGTGCTTGAGGTATTATGCAATTGTCAAATAATGGGGTACTTGGTAAAGTAGTCGGCGATGACGACGAAGTCAGTGCCATGGACATAAAAAGAGGTCAGATGAAATTTTGGACCAAGGATGGATAAGAACTTCATGTGGACTCAGCAGTTCTTTGTGCTGACTTGACACATGGTCTTGACATGCCCTGCACTTCCAGAAAATGACGATGTGCATGACAAGATGAAGAGAAGAAGTGAACACAGGTTTTACAGCGTTAACACCGTGGAAAACATACACTGTCACACCATCCGGAGTGTTTGCCGGTATTCAGATTATCTGCCCTAAGTAGTTGGCACCGCTAATTGCGTTCACCGGTCTTCATCTTGTCATGCACATCATCGTCATTTTCTAGTTTGTCAATCATCTCTTGTATATATTTCTTATGGGATACCAACTGGTCATTCTTGTTGCTTGAAGGTACCCATCTGTCCTGTATTTGGATCAGTGAACAGCTCTTTGTAGCTGCGTCAGCCTTTGCTGTAGTGCACTGTCGCTGCCAGCAGCCCTTTCTGCCACATGCCCTGCAGAATTGCTGAAAAGCTGGACACTTCCTTGGTGCAGAAAGGAGGTCACACCTTCCACATGTTTTGTTAGGTTTGGGCTTTTTACTAAGTGTGTCAACAATCAGGGTCATAGAAACATAGAAACTAGAAGCAGGAGTAGGCCATTCAGCCCTTTGAGCCTGCTCCGCCATTCATTATGGCTAATCATCCAACTCAATAGCCTGCTCCTGCTTTCTGCCCATACCCTTTGATCCCTTTTGCCCCAAGAGCTATATCTAACTCCTTCTTGAAAACATACAATGTTTTGGTCTCAACTACTTTCTGTGGTAACAAATTCCACAGGCTCACCACTTTCTGGATGAAGAAATTTCTCCTCATCTCAGTCCTAAATGATCTACCCCATATCCTCAGATTGTGACCCCTGGTTCTGGACTCCCCCACCATCGGGAACATCCTTCCTGTATCTACCCTGTCTAGTCCTGTTAGAATTTTATAGGCTTCTATGAGATCCCCCCTCATTTCTTCTGAACTCCAGCAAATATAATCCTAATCGACTCAATCTCTCCTCATATGTCAGTCCCGCCATCCCAGGATTCAGTCGGGTAAACCTTCGCTGCACTCCCTCTATAGCAAGTACATCCTTCCTCAGGTAAGGGGACCAAAACTGCACACAATATTCCAGGTATGGTCTCACCAAAGCCCTGTACAATTGCAGCAAGACATTCCTGTTCCTGTACTCGAATCCTCTGGCTATGAAGGCCAACATACCATTTGCCTTCTTTACTGCCTGCTGCACCTGCATGCTTACCTTCAGCAACTGGTGTACAAGGACACCCAGGTCTCGTTGCACATTCCCCTCTCTCAATTTACAGCCATTCAGATAATAATCTGCCTTCCTGTTTTTGCTACCAAAATGGATAACCTCACTTTTATCCACATTATACTGCATCTGCCATGCATTTGCCCACTCACTCAGCTTGTCCAAATCACACTGAAGCATCTCTGCATCCTCCTCACAGCTCACCCTCCCCCCCAGCTTTGTGTCATCTGCAAATTTGGAGATATTATATTTAATTCCCTCATCTAAATCATTAATATATATTGTGAATAGCTGGGGTTCCAGCACCGATCCCTGCGGTACCCCACTAGTCACTGCCTGCCATTTGGAAAAAGACCCGTTTATTCCTACTCTTTGTTTCCTGTCTGCCAACCAGTTTTCTATCCATCTCAATACGTTACCCCCAATCCCATGCGCTTTAATTTTACACGCCAATCTCTTATGTGGGACTTTGTCAAAAGCCTTCTGAAAGTCCAAGTAAACCACATCCACTGGCTCCCCTTTATCAACTCAGTTACATCCTCAAAAAATTCCAGTAGATTTGTCAAGCATGATTTCCCCTTCATAAATCCATGCTGACTGTGTCCGATTCTGCCACTGTTTTCCACGTGCTCAGCTATTAAACCTTATATAATGGACTCTAGAATTTTCTCCACTTCCAACATCAGGCTGACTGGTCTATAATTCCCTGTTTTCTCTCTGCCTCCCTTTTTAAATAGTGGGGTTACATTAGCTGCCCTCCAATCTGTAGGAACTGTTCCAGAGTCTATAGAATCTCAGAAGATGACCACCAATGCATCCACTATTTCTAGGGCCACTTCCTTAAGTGCTCTGGGATGTAGATCATCAGGCCCCGGGGATTTATCGGCCTTCAATCCCATCAATTTCCCCAACACCATTTCCCTACCAATACTGATTTCTTTCAGTTCCTCCCTCTCACTAAACCATGTTCCCCAACATTTCTGGTATGGACTCGTAAGCTTTGTCGACCTGCAAGGATCGCTTCATACTTACGTCCATCCTCCAGTAGTTCTTCAATGATGCACATTTTGGACTTGTCCAGCACAGGTCTTTCTGGAACCACTTCCATGGGAGTGGACACGATCACCAGCTCAACAATTCTGTCTGATAGCTCTGGATTTGAAAAATCACAGTATATACCCTTTTCTCTGCATCAGCTGATGAAATGGTCCATGGATTCTGTAGGCTGTTCTCGCAATGATATGAATGCTAGTTGATGAATAATAATCAGAATCAGGTATACCTGGTGCTGGATTCTGAACTGGCCTTCCAAAGTAGTCCATAGCTTTTGGGGGTCCTTTAGCTCTTCTTCTGTTAATTCTGGCATGTTCAGACTATATAGACCTTCATTCCTAATTACTATGCAATTTTTTATGGCTTGCTTGTCTGATTCAGACACACTTGAAAAAAGAAACCATAGCTTTGTGTGTTGTTTAAAAAATTTCATTTCCGTTAGTAGGTCTGCTGCATCCCAATTCAAACTGGGGAGTTTTGTGGACATTTTGACAATATCGCTTTGACCTTCCTTCTCCTATAGTACCGGTAGAAGTGCTACTGTAGCCACTTTTACGTGCTTTTCCGAATCTCCGCCCGTTATAATTGCAACCTGCTCTGGCCCGATTATTTTGATGGTTTTGTTTTTTCTGTTTGACCCTCCCTCGCTATTGATCCGGTCCACACCCTGGTCGCTCGCCTTTCCCGAATGAGCTGACCCTGTACTGGCCCTCTCGATGTGCTGTCCACTCACCACAAAGGATCTGTCTGCTTACCAGCTCTTTACTTGAGCACTCTCCCGGCAGTGTGTCTTCAAAGCTTTTCTGTGCAGTCACCACCCATGAGTTCAACATTCTCCAAAGCTGCTGCTTGATTGCAGTCTAACCAAAACGTCGAGCGTCATCTCATGCCAAGTAGCACAATCAAAGGCTGCTCACTATATTGTCCCTGTACTTAATCTTGCTGCCAGACTGCTTGGCCACTGCTGAACACCATGTTGTGTTTTTACAATGATATAAAAGCAGCAATCGCACATAAGAGATTAGATAAACACATTAGATAAACATGTTGTGGGTTCAGTTATTGAAACTAGACACATGAGAACATATATGCATGGATGGAAAGCTTGAAGGCACCAGCAGCAGAGCTGTGTATGCTGTTTTGTTCACAGGCCTAAGTAAAACTAAAACTTGATCACATGACATACTTCCCTTCTATTGATGGCCTATCCTACCCTTTAAAGGCATATTACAACATGTGGCAGGTGGCAAGAGAACCAACAGGAGGGAAAAACCTAATTGACCTCATCTTTTCCAATCTGTCTCAGCTGCATCAAGTATTGGTGACAGTATTGGTAGGATTAAAAACAGTACAGACCTTGTTGAGATGCAGTCCTGTCTTCACATTTAGGATACCTTCCATCATGTTGTGTAGCACTAATACCGTGCTAAATAGGATAAATTTAAAACAGGTCTAGCAACTCAAAAACTGGGCAAACATCAGTAGCAGAGTCATATTCCACCACAAATTATAACCTCATGGCCTGGCCTATCATTTACTCTACCATTACCGTCAACCCTGGTTCAATGAGGAGTGCAGTAGAGCATGCCAGGAGCAGCACCAGGTATACCTAAAAATGGAGGTGCCAACCTGGTGAAGTTGCAACACAGAATGACACACATGTTAAACAGTGGAAGCAGCATGATATGGACAAACTTAAGTCATCCCACAACTGACAGAACATATCAAAGCTCTGCAGTCCTACCACATCCAGATGAATAGTGTTGAATATCTAAACAACGAACCAGAGGAGGCTCCAACTAAATCACGATCCTCAGTGATGGTGGAGCCAGCAATTCAGTGAAAAACATTGGACACAATTGTCTTTAGCCAACTTGTTTAACTCCATGTGATATCACTAAACAGTTGAGTTTGTTGGATAGAGCAAAGATTACATGCCCTGACAACATCCTGGCTATAGGGCTAAAGGCTTGTCCTCCAGTACCAGCCATGCCATGGTCAAGCTGTTCTAGCACAGCTACAACAATGGCAGCTAGCTCACTATGTGGAAAATTAACCAGGTCTGCCCTGGTCCTTCACAAAAAGCAGGACAAATCCAATCCACACAATTATCTTTCCATCTGTCTACTCTCAAAGTGACTGAAGGTGTCATCAACAGTGCTATCAAGCAGCACTTACTCAGTAATAACATGCTCACTGATGTTCAGTTTGGGTTCCACCAGGACCATTCAGTTCCAGGCATCATTAGAGCCTTGGGCCAAACATGGACAAAAGAGCTGAATTTTAAACGAGGTGGGAGTGACTGTCCTTAACATCAAAGCAACATTTGATGGAGTATGGCATCAAGGAGCCCTAGCTAAATTCAAGTCAATGGGTTGGGGAAATATTCCACTGGCTGAAGTCATACCTAGCACAAAGGAAGACATCTGGGTTGCTGCAGGCCAATCATCTCAGCCACAGGAAATCACTGCAGGAGTTTCTCAGTATAGTGTGCTAGGCACAACATCTTCAGCTGTTTCATCAATGACCTTCCCTCCATCATGAGGTCAGAAGTGGGGATGTTCGCTGGTGATTGCACAGTGCTCAGTGTCATCCACGACTCCTCAGATACTGAAGCAACATGTGCCTCCATACAGCTAAAACTGGACAACATTCAGGCTTGGGCTGATAAGTGGCAAATAACATGCGTGCCAAAAGCACCAGAGAATGACCATCATCAACAACAACAACATCTAAGTATCTCCCTTTTACATTCAATGACATTACTAACACTGAATCCCCAATCAAGACCCTGGAGGCCACCAATGAACAAAAATTTAACTGGACCAACCATACAAATACTGCGGCAACAAGAGCAGGCCAGAGGCTATGTACTCTGCAGCAAGTGACTTACCTCCTGACTTCCAAAAGCCTGCCTATCACCTACAAGGTACAAATGTCTCCTTCGACAGCATCTTCCAAACCCACAACCACTACCATCTAAAAAGACAACATCAGCAGATAGATGGGAACACCACCACCTGGAAGTTCCCCTCCAAGCCATCCTGACTTGGAAATATATCACCGTTCCTTCACTGTTGCTGGGTCAAAATCCTGGAACTCTCTCCCTAACAGCACTATGGGTGTACTGACACCACATGGACTGCAGTAGTTCAAGAAGCAGCTCATGACCACCTTCTCAAGGGCAATTAGGGATAAGCAATAAATGCTGGCCTAGCCAGTGACACCCACATCCCATGAATGAATAATATAAATCAAGTGTGTGATGCAATACTCTCCACCTGCCTGATTGAGTGCAGTTCCAACAACACTCAAGGAGCTCAATACCACCCAAAGCAAAGCAGCCTGCTTGATCAATGCCCCATCTACCAACTTAAACATTCATTGTCTTCACTACCGCCATACTGTGGCTGCAGTATGTACCATCTGCAAATTGCATTTCAACATTTTACCAAGGCTTGTTCAACGTTTTTCAAACCCACAACCTTTACCACCAAGGAGGACAAGGGCATTAGGTCCATGGGAACACCAGCACCTGCAGGTTCCCTGCCGAGTCACACAACATCCATACTTGGAAATATGCCTCTGTTCCTTCAATGTCGCAAGGTCAAAATCCAGGAATTCCCTCCCTAATAGCACTGTGGCTATACCTACACCAAAGGAACTGCTGCAGTTCAAGATGGCTGCTCACTACCAGCTCTCCAAGTGCAATTAGGATGGAAAATAAATGCTGGTGTTGCCCACATCCCATAAACAAATAAAACAAGTAAACAGTCAGTCGCATTTTAGAATTCTCAAGAGCAAATCAGGAAGTTCAAAACACTGATTATTGTTCACTTTTTATAGAGTAAAATAAAGGTTTGTACATACACATGCAATTAAAGATAGAATTTGAAATGTCATTAACTTCAAAATAAATATTAATAATGTGGGGCTTTATCATAGTGGAGAAATTTGACACCACAAAATGGGAAATTAGTTTTTCAGGGCAAGCGAGGTTATGAAGCAATAACAATGTTTAGTACCCCATTCAACAAGGTATAACTTTTTCAAGGATTTTTACAGCAAAGCTAATTGCATAGAAGTGGAAGTTCTCATTCGTTCAATGAGTTCCAACAGATTACAGTCTGTGGAGACTTCACCAGCTCATCCTACGGAGAGACACAGAATCATCGAAAGCAACTTTTGGATCTCTACATTTAACTGCGTCTGTGCAGACTCCAGAAGTTGCTGTCAGTTTCAGTGGGATTATGACAGCAAATGCTGACAGTTTCAATGTCATTACTACCATAAAATCAGGGCCATTGAATCTTTAAGAAATATTAAGCTTCCATTCAAGCTTCCTCTTGGAATCAAATTAAGTCCTAATTAATTTCTATTAAGAAAAGTATTATAACATGAAATAAAATACATTTCTGTGTTGACATATTTGACGTGTTGTGAAGAAGTAAGTGTTGGTTTAAAAAAGACCAAAGGGCAGCAAAAGAGAGAAATTACACAGAACTCCATTTTGAAATTAATAAAATGAATTTGCACTTTGAAAAACTAACTATAAAGTTGCATGTGAAGGATTTGTAAAATTTGTAGCAAATGTTAAAAATAAGCTAAATTTATGAATGCCAACTTTTTGAGTACTAACTTTGAGTGGGGGAAGCTTGCACAGATGTTGAGTGTGTGACAGTGGCTGTGACATCAGGCAAGAAGTTGGAACATAGCATTTAAGTGAAAGATAGTACGAAAAATGTCATATCATTAGCCTGCGTAACCTAAACTTCAGAATACAAAGAGAAATTAATGGTGAATCAACAAATGGCACCAACCATATAATTTTCTGGAAACATCAAAGGGCTCAAGGGTGAGGATTGCTATGTCCGCTCAAGAAAATTAAGAAGGATAAGCCAAAGACCAAGGAACAAAGACTAATTAGTCCCTTATTAGTAGTAGGAAATCATAAGGGATAACATTGGTGAACAATTCTACATGAATTAACTGGGAGCTGTCACAAGTTTGTAAAGGACGGGAATGCTTGATTAATTTAATTCTTCCAAGAAATTACTGTGTATGGACAAAAAGAATCAGCACATTTCTTTCTTTTCAAAAATATTTTCATGAAGTAGCATGTAACAGATGTTCAAATTATGGCTTATGACATTACAGGTAAAAGAGCACAGAGAGAAGAATGGCTACAAAAAATAGAAAGCAGAGGGTATGGTTAAATGGACATATTATGATTCAGACTTTTTTCATCAGCATTTTTGTTTCATGCTTACTGCAAAAAAAAAAGCAACTTCCACAAGTAAAGCAAGGATTTTTTTTTAATTGAATCCTGCTGAAAACTAAGTGCAGTAGTATGCAATGTAATTAACAGCTGCACTCCATCTGTAGAGAGAGAGAGAGGGGTGGGGAGATGGGAAGTTGAGTTAATGTTTCAGATCAATGACCTTTCAGCGGTTCTGAAGTGTTAACTCTGTTTCTCTCCCCACTGATGCTGCCTGACCTGAGTATTTCCAGCATTTTTTATTTTATTTTAAGTGCTAAGCAGTGCCCCACAAAAATCAGTGATAGAGCTACTGTAGAGTTTAATTTAAATTAATGATTTTGAGTTGGGAACAAGACAACAATGACGAAAAATGCAAAATACAAGATGAGATTGGAAAATGAACTTAAACATAGGTAAATGCATTTTGGCAGGAAAAAATAGAAGCAATAGCTACACTTTAGAAAATAGAAGTGTGACGTGATCTAGGGACACAGGTGGACAAACCATTAAAAGCGGTATTGCAGGTCAGCAAAGCAATTAAAATGCTAACAAAAGCACTAGGATTTACTTCTGGAGATATAGAATTCAAATGTATTCAGGTTATGTTAAACCTGTAAGGACTGTAGTCAGGCCAGACTTAACTGTTCACAGTTCTTGTTTCCATACTATAAAAAAGACATAGAAGCATTGGCAAAAGTGCAAAAATGATTACAAGGAAGGTGTCAGAACCAAGAAATTACAACTCTGTAGGAGAGTTAATTCTTAACAGTCAACTTAAAACTTTAAATGTTTCTCTCACCTCAGATGCTGCCAGACCTGGGCATTTCCAGCACTGTTTTCATTTTACACTGAAGTATATGCATGAGCTACTGTATTAATCAACAATGAAAATGAAGTACATTTTCTTCAAAATTTGCTAACATTAGAGTTAGCAAAATTGGAATTGTTTAATATGCCAAAGGATACATTCTAAAATGGACAGCAAAACCACAGCTTTATTTTTTAAGTAGTAGGACCCCAAACAAAATTGGCATGATTCTCCAGGTAATGGGAATCTCCATAACTGTTAATGTATGTTTCCCATCTTATGTAGCCATCTTACTAGCTCTTGAGCAGGACAGAAATTAATCGTCCCTTAATAACCTACACATCCAAATTATCCATTCCATCTTCATACAAGCAGGTTCATACAAATCTCATCAAAGAGCAGCAGTGTTTTTAAAGAGCACTTCTCTACGGACACCTTATATTCCCAAGCTCAGCTGCATCGTTATGCAAAGCAACAATAGTCACTAGCCACCTGCAAGATGACAAAGGTTGGGTCCTGAATATTCAAGGGTACATGACATTTAGGAAGAACAGGAAGCGAGGAAAAGGTGGTGGGGTAACTCTGTCAACTATGGATGAAATTGGTACAATAGAGAAAGGTAACCTCAGCTCTGGAGATCAAGACGGAGAGTCAGTTTGGGTAGAGATGAAGAAATAATAAAGGTAACAAATCACTTGTGGGAGTGGTTTCCAGGCCCCTAACAGTAATCACACTGTAGGACGGGATATGGGTATACAGGTAGTAATAATGGGGACTTGTGATCATGGTTGATTTTAATCCACATATAGGTTGGATGAATCAGATTGGTAATGGTAGCCTGGATGACGACTTCATAGCGTTTTCGGGACAGTTTCTTAGAGCAGCACATTCTAGCACCAGAGAGCAGGCTATCCTCGATCTGGTATTGTGCATTGAGACAGGATTAATTAATGACTTCATAGTAAAGGTGTCCCTAGGTAGCAGTGATAATATGATTGAATTTTGCATTCAGTCACCTGAGGGTGGTTTTGCTGAGGGACAGGAGTGAATCTAAGACTAATGCTTTAAACTTAAATAAAGGGCAAATATGAGGGCATGAAGACAAAGCAGGCTGAAGTGAATTGGGAAATTAGGTAAATGGATAGGTCAGTAGAGATGCAATGGCAGACATTTAAGGAGATATTGCAAAATACTCAGAAAAGTTAAATTCCAATGAGGAAGAAAGGCTCTAAGGGAAGGGACACACTATCCGTAGCTATCTAAGGATGTTAAAGATAGTATCAAATTGAAAGAAAAAGTGAGTGACAGGTCAGAAGATTTGACAGAATGTAAAGAACTGCAAATAATAACCAAAAGATTAATAAGGAAGGAGAAATTAGAATACGAGAAAAAGTTATCTAGAAATATAAAAATAGATACAAAGGTTTCTACAAGTATTTAAAAAAGAAAAGTAAAGTGAGCATTGGTCCTGTAGAGAGCAAGTCTGGGGACTTAAAAATGGAAAATAAGAAAATGGCAGATGAATTGAACAAAATGTTTTGCATCTGTGTTCGCTGCAGATAACTGTGATTCAGGAGAAAAAAGGACGGAGGAAATTAAAACAATTACAATCATCAGGGAAAGGGTATGGTGAAAATTATTAGAACTAAAAGCTGACAAAGCCCTGATGGTCTTCATTCTAGTCTTAAAAGAAGTGGCTGCTTAGATAGTAAATGCATTGGTTTTAATTTTCCAAAATTCCCTAGATTCTGGAAAGGTCCCATCAGATTGGAAAATAGCAAATATGACTCCTCTATTCAAGGTGGGAGACAGAAAGCAGGAAACTGCAAGCCACTTAAGCTCAACATCGGTCATAGGGAAAATGTTGGAATCTATTATTAAGGAGGTTATAGCAGGACGCTTAAAAAATCTCAATGCAATCAGGCCGCCAACATGGTTTTGCGAAATGGAAATCATGTTTGACTAATACTTTTTACAATATATATCAATGACTTAGATGAGGGGAGCGAAGGCATGGTAGCTAAGTGTGCAGATGACACACAGATAGGGAAGTACGTTGTGAAGAAGGCATAAGGAGTTTGCAGACAAATATAGATAGGTTGAGTAAGTGGACAAAAATCTGGCAGATGCACTGTAGCATGGGAAAATGTGAAGTTGTTCACTTTGACAAGAAGAATAAAAAAGCAGAGTGTTACCTAAACGGAAAACAACTACAGAAATCCAAGGTGCAGAGTGATCTCAGTGTTTTAGTGCAGAGCCTTAAAAAATTCGTATGCAGGTACAGCACGTAATCAAGACGACTAATGGAATGCTTTCCTTTATTATGAGAGGAATTGAACATAAAAGTAAGGATGTTACGCTTCAGTTTTACAGGGCATTGGTGAGACTACATCTCGAATACTTTGTGCAGTTTTGGTCTCTTTATTTAAGAAAGGGTATAAATGTGTTGTGGGGGTTCAGAGGAGGTTTACTAGATTGATATCTGGAATGATCGGGTTGTTTAATGGGGATAGGTTGGACAGGCTGTGCTCGTTTCCACTGGAATTTAGAAGAGCGAGGGGTGACTTGACTGAAGAAAGAAAGATCCTGAACGCTCTCAACAAGGTGTACTTGGAAAGGATGTTTCCTCTTGTGGGTGAGTCCAGAACTAGAGGGAAGTTTTAAAATTAGGGGTCGCCCTTATAGGAGAGAGGTGAGGAGAATATTTTTCTCTGAGAGTTGTGTGACTTTAGAACACTCTGCCTCAGGAGGCAGTGGAGGCAGGGTCATTGAATATTTATAAGGCAGAGATAGATTGATTCCCTAGCTTAACAAGAATCTAAGGTTATCGGGGTAGATGGGAATGTGGAATGTGAAACACAAACATCACATCCATGATCTTAATGAACGGCAGAGCAGGCTCAAGGGGCTGAATGGCTACTTCTGCTCCTATTTTGTATATTCGTATGTAATAGCAACATGGATAAAAGGGGATCTGTGGATGTGCTGCACTTAAATTTCTGGAAGGCATTTGACAAGGTGCCACATCAAAAGTTACTATGCTAAGTAAGAGGTCATGGTGTAGGGGGTAACATATAAGCATAGATAGGGAATTGGTTAGCCAACAGTAAACAGCAGGCATAAATGGGTCATAAATGTGAACTTGTCTGCTTTGGCAGGAGGAATAGAAAAGCAGCATATTACCTAAATGGAGAGAGATTGCAGAACCCGAGGTACAGAGGGATCTGGGTGCCCTGGTACACGGATCTCAAAAACTTAGTATGCACATACACGTGATTAGGAATACAAATGAAATGTTCTTGTTTATTGCAGCGGAAATGGAATATAAAAGAGGGTTGTTTTGCTACAGTTGGACAGGGCCTTGGCGAGACCACATCGGGAGTACCGTGTACAGTTTTGGTCTCCTTATTTAAGAAAGGATATAAATGCGTTAGAAGTTGTTCATGGAAGGTTCACTCGGCTGATACCTGGGATGGGAGGGTTACCTTATGAGGAAAGGTTGGGCAGGCTGGGACTGTATTCATTGGAGTTTAGCAAAAAGAGAGGTGATCTTATTAAAACATACAAGATCCTAAGGGAACTTGACAGGGTGGACGCTGGAAGGATGTTTTCCTTTGCGGGCGAGACTAGAACTAGGGGACACAGTTCAAAAATAAGGGGTGTCCCATTAAGATGGGGTGGAGAAATTTTTTCTGAGTGCCATGAGTCTTTGGAACTCACTCCCTGAACGTTCAACTGGTGTGCGATCATCAGAAGCACATCTTGCACATTTATGCCAGGTATCCTGGGAGTTGCCATGACTCAATCCTGAGTCACTCCCAGGTGCCTCACATATTCGAAGGGCCTCAGCGATTACAGGGCTGACTGCTTAGGGATAAGCTCAAACTAGAGCAGTGGAGGCAGGGTCATTGAATATTTTTAAGGCAGAAGTAAATAAGTTCTTGGCTAACAACGGAGTCAAAGGTTTTCCAGTATAGGCAGGAATGTGGAGTTGAGGCCACAATCAGATCAGCCATGATCTTACTGAATGGCAGAGCAGGCTCAAGAGGCTGAATGGCCTACTCCTGCTACTAATTTGTATCTATGTTTGTTTGAGCGTACAAATAGGCACACTCCCTCTCCATCCAACACAAAGGGAACATATTCCGAACTATTCTCATGCAACATATTGCCACTAGCTTCAGAATGGCAATTGGAACGAAGCACAGTCCAAAAAAGGAACTTTACTGCCTCAATCTCAACCGAATGATCTTAGTTAAATAAGCTCAGGTTTCCTAATTAAGACTCCAATATTTATCATAAGGCCTTAAGAATAACAGTGTTACACATCACAGTCTTGCGGAAGAAAATAAATGGGGAAAAAAGTAGCAGACCAAATTAAAACTCCACCTCTCTGAAAATCACAAGCCTCCATTTATCAACCACAATGCAATAGAACAACACATTCCTTCCTCATTATAACGACTGAAACAATAAGCCTCAACTCTTCTTTGGTTTATTAAGGCCCTTGTTGAAGCTTGTGAGCATGAACTGAGCAGGAACTGCTAAGACTGACCTCAGAAAAATTTTATTAGCTGTAATATCTACTAAAATCAAAAATGGCAGGTATATATATATATATGTTTCTAGAGACTTAATCGTATTAGTGCACTATTGAACAAAAATTAGGGTGCTTGGGATTTCATCCATATGTATCTGGGTTGAAATGGATTTATATTTTGATGTGGATAAGCAGTGTTATGTTCACGCACTATGGAGGGGGTTTTGTGAACAGTGTGCTGGTCTCAACTGCGTAACCTGAAATGTGTGTCACTTCTGCCCTCTTGCATTTTCCTGTTCCCCACACAATTAAAATTAAAATTTAAAGTGCTGGCGACATGCAGAGAGACACGCACAATCATGCAGCAACGATGTTTTGCAGTGGTGAAACCTGCTGTCAGCTGACAATACTGCAGCTCTGGGTGAGCTATAAAAGAGCCTCCCTGCATCATAACCAAAACCTTTCTGCCCAACCCCATTGCCATTAACCTAAGGCTTATTGAGAGCACCAAGGTGTTTTTCAAAATTAAATTTCACTTGTAAATATTTCACATTACTTTGGTTTCACTTTATTCATGTGTGCATCATCACTTATTGAGACCAGCTGAGTCAGAGAGCTGAATGTACTGGCATGCCTCCTGGTTGGTATGCACTGATGGTTACGGGGGAGTTAGGAACATTTCCTTTATTCTGGAAGAAATAACGTTGTGTTTTTTTGTTCACTCTTTATTAAACATTCATCTCAGTATCCAGTGTTGCACTCGCCACTCTGTGGAACAGGGCTGAACTTGCAGGCTCAGCTGGCCCTCCCTTCTATGCATTGCAAAGGACATCGTCCAAGATCACTCTCAGCGGGGACAATTAAAATCTTGTTGGTGAACACAAAAGCCCATAAGAACTCTGCCAGCCAACATCCTGAGATGGACCCACATTTGGACAGTACTGACACCAACCTTTATGCCCTTCGTTTTCTTACCTTGATGACTGTCGCCACCACCCACCCCACCAAACTGATGGTGCCAAGTCCTTCCCACTTCATAACTCTACACTCCTGACCCCACCCTCTGTCCTCCCGTGGATCCTTCTTCCACCCCTCCATGCTCCTGAGCCCACTCCACAGCTTCCCCCCTCACCTGTGACTCACTCTTGCTGGACGAGCTTCCATTCAAGCTGTCATTCTCCTAGTCCCCTCCCTTGTGCCGTAAAGTTAAACAAGGAAAACCATTGGACTAACATACAGCTGCACAAAGCCGATTGGTACATCTTACACTAAAATAAATGTGAACCCGGTGCCATAAGATTCTCTTGCATCGCTGGCTTTATCTTGAGGGCAGGGCTTCATTAAAAAGAGTCTCATGCTAACGAGTATTCATGGCACACAAATGTATGAACCTGCCACAGACTAGTGTAATGCTCAACATGCCACAAACATGCAGCTGAATTCATCTATGCATCTCAACCTGCCATCAGTAAATCAATATTTCATGTCCCACACACCGAGTTTCCTGCTCTTGTGGGCTCCATAAAGTTCCCCCCTTTAAGTATTTCAAATGGAAGAAAGTAGCAACAGATTCACCACCCAAGTGAATAGTATTGGACACTAAAGAAAGAATGCCAAACTGGAACATGTTGATCAGTTATAACTATGGCTGCAATTTGATTTCAGAACTACAATGACATAATGCAGGGAAGAACAAATTGCATTATGTTCATTATTTCTTGAAGATATGGACATAATGGACTGGATTTTATGGCAAAAATAAACAGCAAGGCTAACAGCCTTACCATTATTAACTTGTTAAACAGGGAGCAATTTCCAATGATTGCACACAGATACAATTAAATGCATAAATCAGGAATGCAGGACAAGATGCCCTGCTCCTCCTGAAACTGCTCGAGAATAGTATCTCACCAAGAGACTTACCATCAAAATACACTGAACAGCATGAAGTTGCGGTATTTTTTCCATGTATACCCACTAAACTTGCCAGGAAAAAAAATTAGGATGTTTCCATTGCATGCAAATTATTTTTTAATTGTGTGTTAAGTCTTAATTACTGCAAACCACCCTCTCTGGCACAGAAAATTAACTTTGAAGGAATGAGACTGCATACTTGTAAGATTTTAATTGGTAGGGATATAAAAATAAAATTTTCTTCCAGCCTCATCTCTCTCTATCAATCCAATTTATCATTCTTTTGCTTCATAAATTAGGTTTGACATTAAGTGTCTAACTGACTACATTCTGGTTCAGATACTACGCTGTTTATTACTGATCGCTCAATTTGATTAGGTAAAGTGATGCATTGTTACTTGCCCTGTTTAAAACAGGTCTTAGTTGTTTTATACAGTGCACTGTACCTTTGAAAGTTAAAATCACAACTTGTCCATGGACAATTACAACAAACTGACATCATTGTTTGTTCACACTGTCCACAAAATCTGGTCCTAAATGATAATTTGCTCTGCTGTCAGGCATCCCTTAAACTATCAAACATTTCTCAGTAGGCATCCAACCAGCCAAGCACTTTCTTAGCAAATAAAAAACAGAAATGCTTGAAATAGTCAATGGGTCCGGTAACATTTGTGGAGAGGAAAACACAACAATGGAAGGTCACCAACCTGAAATGATCTTGTCAAAAATTGAAATCAGTGTACAAAATGATATTCTAGAAAAACAATTCCGAGCAAACAGAATATAGTAAGAGTTAAATTGGATTATTAAAACAAGGACGAACCTCTGCATGCATACTGATCCAGCCTTCGAAATAATGTACTAAAAACCCTCATGTATCTTACAGGAGTGCTTAGGCAATGCGGATTTATGAAACCTCTGGTACAAGAGTCTCTCTGTGAACTTTGCAAACAGAAAAATACTGAAGCATTTAAATTTGTTCTGCAGGTTCCGCATGTACACCGCCTTTTGTTTAAGGAAAGCTATTTTCTCTATCTATTAGACCTATGTTTTATCCAATTTTATATCCCTGCTAAAATATTAAAACGGCAGATTAATTCTAGCAAGTTGTCCATCTGCAGGATTATTCCTTTTTTTTAAAATAAGGGGTTGTATCTTGACGAGCTATCATGTCACTTCATTACAACTTGCTCAAGTTTCATTAAAGTAATCCTTATCCTCAATTTTTATCTTCAATTATAGACCTAGTAATATTTTCCATGAATCTCTTTTAGATAAATGTGTCCTCTTACATCCCACTTGATTTGACTCGTGTGAAAACGCCAGTTGGAAGATAATTTATTTCACTTTATCACAAATCAATAATGTACAGTAAACTAGGGAAATCAGAATTTTGATCTGAGCACCCCATACCTGGAGATAACCTGGAGTTTTGTTACGAACAAAACACAATTTAGTTAAATGATTCCTTCTATCACAGATCTTTGCCAAATCCTTAAACTTCACTCACCTTAAAGTACCTTATGTTTTGCATTAAGTTGATATAATCATGGCGCACAGACTGCTAAATATCTTGCAAACTACCGTACATTTTCTATGATTTGATGAAAAGGCACTGAAAGCCAGCAAGATGGGAAATTTCTGCCTACCCTATACAAATCTCACTGCAGCAACTTCAGTGCCTGGGTGAGCTGTTATTAGGTCATTATCAATATCACTCTTCAATTTATAATTGACAGGTGGGCTAATGCTGCAGGCAACAACTCTCTCTTTCCTCCCCACCCCAGGAAGTGCATCGCGCTGAGTTTTGAGAGATTGACAAGTTCCAAGAGAAACCAAAGAATGACAAGGAATTGCAGATGGAATGGATGAAAGATGGAGAGAGAAATTGGAGAAAGCATGGAAGTCACAGAGATAGTAGTATGGTTAATCTCAATATTAAACACATTATTTAGACAATTGGAAGTGCTACCTATCAAAATTGTCAATGTAAAATAGTAACAGGCCTTCATTACAATTGGAGCATTAGGAGATACATTGAGTTTTTGTTCAATTGCACAGGCAAAAGAAGTTGAGACTAACTAACTAGTATACCTTTGTCTCCTAATTTGAAACATTCCTGAGAGTTGCTGAGCTTTTAAAAAACTAACTCTTCACTCAAGATAGACCTAACTACATGGTTGCTGCAGAACCTTTAATTTTTCACAATAGCATCAATATATTTTTTGTTCATTCACAGGATTTGGGCTTCACTGGCTAGGCCAGCACTTATTGCCCATCCCTAAGTGCACCTGAGAAGGCGGTGGTGAGCTGCCTTCATGAACTGCTGCAGTCTATGTGGTGTAGGTACGCCCACAGTGCTGATAGGGAGTTCCAGGATTTTGACTCAGCGACAGTGAAGGAACGCCAATATATTTCCAAGTCAGGATGGTGAGTGACTTGGAGGGGAACTTTCAGGTGGTGGTGTTCCCATCTATCTGTTTCCCTTGTCCTTCTAAATGGTAGTGGTCTTGGGTTTGGAAGGTGCGGTCTAAGGAGCCTTAGTGAATTCCAGCAGTGCATCTTGTAGATGGTACACACTGCTGCTACTATGCGTCAGTGGTATAGAGAGTGAATGTTTGTGGATGCGGTGCCAATCAAGCAGGCTGCTTTATCCTGGATGGTGTCAAGCTTCTTGAGTGTTGTGGGAGCTGCACTCATCCAGGGAAGTGGGGGAGTATTCTATCACACTTCTAACTTGTGCCTAGTAGATGGTGGACAGGCTTTGGGAAGTCAGGAGGATTATTAGCCTGTGACCTGCTCTTGCAGCCACAGTATTTATATGGCTAGTCCAGTTCAGTTTCTGGTCAATGGTAACCCCCAGGATGTTGATAGTGAGGGATTCAGTGATGGTAATACCATTGAAGGACGTAGAAGAACAAATCTGCAGGGAAATTACAGAGATATGTGAGCATTACAGAGTAGTTATAATGAGCGACTTTAATTACCCGAATGTAGACGGGACAGTAGTAGTGTAAAGGTGGGGAGAGGGGCAAAATTCCTAGATTGTGTTCAGGAAAATTTTCTACAGCAGTATGTGTCCAATTCAACAAGAAAAGATGTACTGTTGCACCTGGTTCTTGGAAATGAGGTAGGCCAAGTAGATCAAGGGTCAGCGGGGGAACATTTAGGAGACAGTGATCATTGTGTTTTACGTTTTAGGATGATGATAGAAAAGGACGATAGGCAATCCAGAGAGAGAATAATTATCTGGATGAGAGCCGACTTCGATGGGGCAAGAACAGAACTGGGCCAGACAAACTGGAACGAAAGATTGGCGGGAAAAACTGTAGCTGAACAATGGGCTACCTTCAAAAAAGAATTGGTTCGGGCACAGTCAAGGTACATTCCATTGAAAGGGATAAAGGTGGGACAAACAAATCCAGAGCTCCCTGATGAAAAAGGAGATAGGAATTAAGATAAAATAACAGAAGTGTGCTTAGGACAGGTGTCAGGTAGAAAATACAATTGAGAACCAAGAGGAATACAGGAGGTTCAGAGGGGAGGTGAAAAAGCACATTAGAGAAGCAAAGAGGGATTATGAGAAAAGATTGGCAGCCACATAAAGGGGAATCCCAAAGTCTTCCATAGACATACAAATAGTGAAAGGGTGGTAAAAGGAGTAGGGCCGATTAGGGACCTAAAAGGGAATTTACACATGGATGAAGGGGCCATGGCTGAGGTATTAAATGAATACTTTGCATCTGTCTTTACTAAGGAGGTAGATGCTACCCAGGCCATGGTGACTGACGAGGAAACTGTCACTAGGAGGGTTCAAAATTGATAAGGAGGAAGTGTTGAATAGACTGTCGGTACTTAAAGTTGACAAGGCACCGGGACCGGACGAGATGCATCCAAGGATATTGAAGGAAGTGAGAGTAGAAATTGCAGGGGCACTGGCCATAATTTTTCACCCATCCCTAGACTCAGGGGAGGTGCCAGAGGACTGGAGAATTGCAAACATTACACCCTTGTTCGAAAAAGGTTGTAAGGATAAGCCCAACAATTACAGACCAGTCAGGTTAACTTCAGTGGTGGGCAAGATTCTAGAAACAATTATTCGAGATAGAATTAGTAGTCACATGAAAGAATAGGGTTGATAAGGAAAAGCCTGCATGGATTTCTAAAGGGGAAATCATGTTTAACTAACTTGGAGATTTTTGAAGAGGTAACAGAAAAGGTCGATGAGGGTAATGCTATTGATGTGGTGTACATGGACTTTCAAAAAGGCACTCGATACAGTGTCACACAACAAGTCTTGAGAGAAAAGTTAACAAAAACAAAAATACCTGGAAAAACTCAGCAGGTCTGGCAGCATCTGCTGAGAGGAACACAGTTAACGTTTCGAGTCCGCATGACTCTTCAACAGAACTAAGGAAAAATAGAAAAGAGGTGAAATATAAGCTGGTTTTGTGGGGTGGGGTGGGGTTTGGGACAAGAGAGCTGGATAGAGGGCCAGTGATAGGTGGAGATAACCAAAAGATGTCACAGACAAAAAGGACAAAGAGGTGTTGAAGGTGGCGATATTATCTAAAGGAATGTGCTAATTAAGGGTAGAAAGCAGGACAAGCAAGGTACAGATAGCCCTAGTCGGGGTGGGGTGGGGTGAAGGAATCGAAAAAGGCTAAAAGGTAGAGATAAAACAATGGATGGAAATACATTTAAAAATAATGGAAATAGGTGGGAAAAGAAAAATCTATATAAATTATTGGAAAAAACAAAAAGGAGGGGGAAAAAATCAGAAAAGGGGTGGGGATGGAGGAGAGAGTTCATGATCTAAAATTGTTGAACTCAATATTCAGTCCAAAAGGCTGTAAAGTGCCGAGTCAGAAGCTGAGGTGCTGTTCCTCCAGTTTGCATTGAAAAGTTATTGCTTATGGAATAAAATGGACAGTAGCAACGTGGATACAAAATTGGCTGAAAAATAGGATGCAGAGAGTAACGGTCAATGGATGTTTTTTGGGCTGGAGGAAGATTTGCAATGGTTGGAATTGGGACCCTTGTTTTTTCTAATATATATTAATGATTCAGATCTTGGTGTGCGGGGACGATTTCAAAGTTTGCGGATGATACGGAGCTTGGGGGTGTTGCAAACTGCAAGAAGGACTATATAGAACTTCAAGAAGGCCATAGACAAGTTGGTAGAGTGGGCAGATAGGTGGCAGATGAAATTCAATGTGGAGAAGTGTGAGGTGATTCATTTTGGTATGAAGAACATGGACAGACAATTTAAAATAAAGGGTACAATTCTTAAGGGGTGTGTGGTAACAGAAAGGCCTGGGTGTATATGTGCATAGATCATTGAAGGTGGCAGGACAGGTGGCGAGAGCAGTTAATAAAGCATATACTATCCTGGGCTTTATTAATAAGGGAATAGAGTACAAGAGCAAGGAGACTATGCTGAATTTATATGAGACACTTGTTAGACCTCAGCTGGAATATTGTGTACAGTTTTGGGTGCCACACTATAGGAAGGATGTGAACACATTGGAAAGAATGCAGAAGAGGTTTACAAGAATGGTTCCAGGGATGAGGAACTTCAGTTACAAAGATATATTGGAGGGGTTGGGACTGTTCTCCTTGGAGAGAAGGTGACTAAGAGGAGATTTGATAGAGATGTTCAAAATCTTGAGGGGGCTGGACAGAGTAGATAGGGAGAAGCTGTTCTCACTCGTAAAAGGATCAAGAATGAGTGGACACAGATTTAAAGTAATTTGAATGTGACCTGAGAAAAACTTCACACAATGAGTGGTTCAGGTGTGGAATGAACTGCCTGGAAGTTTGGTGGAGGCAGGTTCAATTGAGGCATTCAAGAGGTCATTAGATGATTATTTGAATAGAAACAGTGTGCAGGGATACGGGGAAATGGCACTAGGTCATAATGCTCATTTGGAGAGCCGGCGCAGACATGTTAGGCCAAATGGCCTCCTTCTGTGCCCTTAAAACTGATTCTTGATTGAACATCAAAGCACGATGGTTATATTCTCTCTTTCTGGAGATGGTCATTGCCTGGCACTTGTGTGGCGCGAATGTTACTTGCCACTTGTCAGCAAAAGCCTGGATATTGTCCAGGTCTTGCTGCATTTGGACATGGACTGCATCAGTATCTGAGTCATCGCAAATAGCAAACATCCCCACTTCTGACCTTATGACGGAAGGAAGGTCATTGATGAAGCAGCTGAAGATGGTTAGGCTGAGGACACTACCCTGAGGAACTCCTGAGGTGATGTCCTGGGATGAGATGATTAGCCTCTAGCAACCACAATCATCTTCCTTTGTGCTGGGTATGACTCCAACTAGTGAAGAGTTTCTCCCGATTCACATTGACTCCAGTTTTGTTGAGGCTCCTTCATGCCACACTCAGTCAAATGTGGCCTTGGTGTCAAGGGCAGTCATTCTCACCTCACCCCAGGAGTTCAGCTCTTTTGTCCATGTTTGGACCAAGGCTGTAATGAGGTCAGGAGCTGAGTGGCCCTGGCTGAACCCAAACTGGGCGTCAGTGAGCAGGTTACTGCTATCAAGTGGGCTTGATAGTACTGTTGATGACCCCTTCCATCACTTTACTGATGATCAAGAGTAGACTGATGGGGCGGCAATTGGCCAGGTGGGATTTGTCCTGCTTTGTGTGTACAGGACGTACCTGGGCAATTTTCCACATAGCCGGGTAGATGCCATTGCTGTAGCTGTACTGGAACAGCTTGGCTAGGGGCGCAGCAAGTTCTGGAGCACAATTCTTCAGTATTATTGCTGGAATACAAAAAGCATCCTCCCTCATGGAAGAATTTTCTCACACTGCAGACTATTTTCAATGCTGCCATTAAATTGCACTTTTGCTCCAGAACTGTAGTTTGATTAAGGAAGCTAAATTGCAATATCATTTGTAATGCTTAATTTTGAAAGCAGGACCACTATGGGTAAATAGCCCACTCCAGATGGTCAATTT
Organism: Cetorhinus maximus; assembly: GCF_964194155.1. Lineage (NCBI taxonomy): Eukaryota > Metazoa > Chordata > Chondrichthyes > Lamniformes > Cetorhinidae > Cetorhinus > Cetorhinus maximus. The sequence goes on from NC_135880.1 coordinate 99,332,504, forward strand.
TCATGTCATGAATGAACTGTGCTCATCACCTGCTCATGCAAACCAATAATCACAGACCTCTGACTCTCTTCCCTCCCCAAAATTATGTAAGGTTTTATAATTCAAACAACAATCGCCATCTTAAACAGTTGCACAAGGTCCCCACTGCTTGGAAACCCATCTGCATTGTAAATTGAATGGAACAAACAGCACTGGCACCACCAGCAAAACAACAAAACCAGTTCACCATGGAAAACCTTTGCAGATGTTCCAGGTACTTTACCAGAGTGCTGCACCTTAATAATGTCAGCAGGACCAACCACCCCTCCACCCCCACCCCCCTCTTGAGCTGCACACATCAGCTGTACAAGCAAAAATTATGTCAACATTTGTGTCCCTGGCTAGTTGGCAGATTTGGTAAGAGGTTTTATGAAAGCAGGGATCAGACCTTAATATTTAAAAGAACTGAAGAGGAAGAGTAAAAGAAAAAATTATTGTAGTCACTTTGTATGTTGGAGCAACGATTTGAATTGAATACTACTTTCACCAAAACTTCTTTGCTTTAATACATCCCTGACAAATGAAAAAAATTGAGTTTATCTTAGACAGGAATCTCAAACAGAGGTATAAAACAGATGGGAGGTGTAACCACAGTTGAATACTGATGTGCACATAGAACTAGTTCATCATTTAGGATTTCTACACATTGGTCATTAAAAAGAATTACCTTACTTAATCATTAACTCTGCAACATGATCTGTCTTACACATCTAGTTCACAACAGTTTTCTTATGCTTGGTTTTCCCATGAAATTAGACCAAAATTGGCACAAGTCCATTTGCAAAGCACTGAAAATAGGACCAAATAGGGTAAGGTTTTGCTTGGCTCAGAGTTACTCATCTTACAGGATTTTAAAAGAATTTCTGTAAAAGGGACTTCAAGAAAATGATTCCAACTTTATTATTTTGCTTGGATCACAAATCAAAACAGAGGAGAAACCAGGCATCCAAAATGGTCATTCAGTCTATTGAAGCTAATCTCTCTGCTATCCAATCTCATCACAGTTTTCACCTTCTATCTCAAACAACGTCCATGGTGTCCGTCAGATACTTGAAAACATATCAGTCTTGGTGATTGTTTGTTTTGCCTTCAATTATTACTACTATCTTTTCCAGGCTTACACTGAAATAATCTGCTTCATTCAAAGTTTACACCATTCAAATATTTCATACCTGAAAGAAAATGCCCCCAAACTTCTCCCATTTTTCAGTCGTAGCTCTTCTCCCAACCAGGATGAGCGCTACTGTCCTTTTCCGTATCTATATATTTTGATTTTCATCGTGGCCTAAACTGATCACGGTGTGGTTTTAATAGGCCATCATAAACACTACTCATGCTCCTTCACATTGTCAGGACATTGAAAAAAAAAAGTGATATGTCTACCATGACTTCCTCTGTTAAGCCACAATGTGCAAAAGAGAAAAAAGCTTGAGCTGATCACACTACTGCCTCTAAAGACTATTCACAAGACATTCAATGAACTCTATCCAATCCATTCATTTCACTGAAAAATAATAAAAAGATAAAAATGCACAGCAATTACAAAGAGACAAGACAACGTTGTCAAGCTTCAGAGACCAGTTAGATCCAAATGAGGAAACCAACCCATCCACAAAGACCCTACAATCCGTCACCACCACATCCATTTCACCTCTCTTCTATTTTTACTTAGTTCTGTTGAAGAGTCACACGGACTCAAAACGTTAACTGTGTTCCTCTCCGCAGATGCTGCCAGACCTGCTAAGTTTTTCCAGGTATTTTTATTTTTATTTTTGATCCAAATCTGTGTGCTTATCACTCTAAGTTCGAGGGATAAGATCCGAAATTATGATCCCAGATCACATAAGGTAATCTAAAACAAGGGGTACCCAACCTTCTGCAACAATGCACTAAGTCACATCTGTTTTATATTTGCAGGAGCCCTTGGACAATGCTCATAATTAGAGTTATGATGCATAGGCATTTAGAAATTCAGGGGTTATTCAAGGTCAGCCATTACTTTTGCTAAAGGGAAGTCACACTTAAATTCAATAGTATTTTCTTTTAAATAAGTGGCTACTCTGATAAAGAGAATGCAGTGATGGATCTTCAAAAGGTGTGGATAAAATGTCACACAGAAGACTTGACAGAAAAAATTCAGTGTATTGTTATGATCCTAGCTGATATTAATACTGCACAAGTTAGAACCCAGGGCGGAACCTGGCTTGAACGATCCTTTTATTTTTTGTTCAGAAATGATGTGGAGGGCAGCTACTGAACAGAGTCACAGGAGTCTGATGAACTTTTAACAAAAGAATAAAAAATTTCTTTAACAAGAAGGATGAACTTTATTACACTACTCCTACACCCCAATTATACCTTTAGGCACACAATTTTGTAAAGATAACACAAGTTACAAAATCTATCTATTGTTCACAGTAAGTATCGAGTCCATGTAGACTAATAGGTGATCTGCTGTCAGACACAGCACACTCCCAAACCCAGTTTCTACAGATTTCTCATCAACCCCCCCAGACGCTCATTACACCATGAGCCAACCAGTCTCACCAAAATGCTGTCTCTCTCACGAAGGATTCCAATCTCCACATTCAAATAACTTGTCCTGGAATTCTCTTCCAAACGACGCTTTCACTTAGACATCTCCGATAAGGATCCACCCGTCAGTTTCAACCTTTCTTCCCGAGGCTCCTTTCCCCTGGATCTTTATGTGCATTCAAGCTTCACCTTCTACACACGTACACTCAGATATTCGGCTGTGTCAAGCAGAACATCATTGCTCCAAAGGCCCATAGTAGGGAGTCACCAGCTGTTTCCTTAGATCTTCTGACTTCTCGCAAGCCCACGTTGTTCCAAGTCTGCTCCCTGCAGCTCTGTCTCTTTAATTCAGAGCCTTTTCCTCTGCTCCTCACTCTTAACTTCACTTAACAGGATCTGTTTCATATTCCTATCCTTGTCCGCTAACTTGATCATCTTCCTGGGACCTCTTTCTGTCCCACTCTCTGGTTTGGGAGGACTTCTTTGTTTTGGAGCCTGCTCCCGGTCCCTCTCCTGTGTCTAGCTTCCTCTGGCACTTTCTTCCAACTGGCGTTCTCTTCTAGATCGCCTGATCCTCTTTTCCCACTGCTTCACTTTTGTTTTCTTGTTTCCCTCCTGTGCAAGTCCACAGGAACAGTTTCCAGCTGAAGAAATAGGGAAGGAGATGAAACATCAAGCTGCAGACATATGCGGAAATGGGAGATGACAGATTTGAAAGGGAGGGGGACAGTAACTGAAAAGAGGGAACCATGTATAATATCCACTAGCACTTAGACTAGGAAGGAAAGCTAAGTGATCAGCAGCATATTGGAATGACAAGTTGATCATTTAAACTTTAACTTAAATTCATGCTTACCAACCGCTTTGTCTCGTTTCTCCTGTGCCATATCCTGTTTTAGCATGAGCAGCAGCACAAGATAGCTAATAATCTTAACTATAAAGAGACAAAATTAAGTTGAAGTTTATCCCACTAAATGAATCTAGCTCTCTTTTTAACTACAAAACACACCGCTCTAACGACAATGATTCTTCTGTATCTATTTACACATCTCCTCGAGCCATTTTGGTCTTTATTTATCCCATTGCCATTTTTTTCTTGTCTTGCACCATCATCCCTTTTGTCATTTAATCCCTCCTACCTTTCACCAGACAGACATTCCTTTTTGTTCTTCCCCCACTCTGCCCACACGTCTGTACTTAAAACCTGTTACATCTCCAATTTCTTTCCAAGTCTGACAAAAGTTCATTGACCACAAGTATTAATTGTTTCTCTCTCCACAAATGCTGCCCAACTTCTGAATAATTTTAGCATTTTCTACTTTGAATGCAGAATCACAGCGTCTGAAGAAGCACTGCTCTTCTTTGATAGGATATCTATTTATCTTTCTTACCTTGTTTAACTGTTTTTTTGTTTCCCTTTTTGATCAGGCATCTACCAAAAACTTGCTTTTCCGCATCTCTTTCCACAGCAAATACCTCCAGCTCCGACTTACTCCACATAGATTCAAACTGAAATTCCATCCCTCATGTCTCAGATCCAGCCACGATTATAGATATCTTCCAAATGTACACAGCGTTCCTCGAACCATTGTTTTCATGACAACGTAAGAGCCATGCTCAGTACCATACAATGCCACATGCAGGTACTCAATCTCTCCCTTCAGCAGCACCAACTCATAGCTCTAAGTTGTTCTGGTCTACCATTCCATTTCATCCTTCATCCCATCTAGAATTTAACAATAAACTTCTTTTCTTCCTTTCAGATTTCAAGCATCGGAGAATTTGGCAGATCCTTTGTCGTATTTTAATTCTACCCTCTGACATTACTCTGTCTAACCCCAAATGATCAGTCTTCAGCTTCAATTCCTTACACACCACCTCAGCGAATTAAGAGCTCTTCTTCTGTCACCTTCACCTCCAGGCCTAGGGATTTAGTTCGGAGACCCATCCCCAAACCTGCTGCAAAACTGATCCTTGCTTCAAATGAAAGGTGCTGCTATGTGAATGCGTATGGGTCATAGTATGCCTAGATTTTCATGGAATAAGTGATAAATTCTTGGTTCAGTCCTACGCAGGTACCCTCACTCACCTCTTTTTGAGTGTATCAGTGTTGTTTCCTGCCCTTGTCCAGAATTGAAAAATTTCAAATTAGCTTTCAGTTTGCACCCTTCCCTCACCTTCACTTGGCCCAGCTCTAACTCTCCTCATTCTTGACACCTCTGTATTCATTTCTGAGGATAGGCCATCAACCAATATCCACTATAAATCTACTGATTCTGACATCCACCTTGACTACACTTTCTCACATTGTTCCTGTATGGCTTCTTGCATTCTCAGTCTCATCCGCTCTGATGATGTCATCTCCCATAGCAGTGCTTCAGATAGGTCTTCCTTATTCCTCAACCACGATATGGTCCCCCTTGTCCCCACAGCTCACCAGCCTCCACACTTAATGGATTATTCTCCACCATTTCCATCACCTCCAGCATAATGTCATAACCAAACACATCTTCCCTTTCTTTTCCCTTTCTCAATCACCCCTCACAGCTGCTCCCCTTCCTATTGCATCTTTCCATGTAAATGCAATACCTGCCCTTTTTCCTCCTCACTGTCCAAGGCCCCAAACTCTCCTTCCAGTTGAAACAGCAATTTACTTATACTTCTTTCAATTCCATATATTGTATTCATTACTCTCAATGCTGTGTGTTCTACGTTGGGGAGATCAGTTTGTGGAACACCTATGTTCAGTCCATAAGGATGAACCCAAGCTTCTGGTGCCTGTCATTTTAATCCTCCATCATTCTTGTTATTTAATCTCTCCTATCTTCCACCATACCAGGGACCTTTCCATTTGTTGTTACCGCTACTCCCCACCACCTCCTACTATTTCCTTGCCTCTGTCGTTGTTTAATAGACGTTACATCTCTAACTTTCTGCAGTTCTGACGAAAGGTCATCGACCTGAAACACTAGCATCTGAGAAGGGAGAAACAGAGTTAAGTATTTCCAGCATTTTCTGTTAATCATAGATGTAAGCTACTGGATTTTGGAAGGCATAAAACAAATACAGGTTTTATGAGAATTTATAAAATAGATTAATTGAACTACCCTATTTCAGTTGTAGTTTCTGGACTATTATATACATAAGCAATCAAAAGATTCACAAGTTAATAGTTATTATGCTCATCAAAAATATACCTTCATGTTGTCCAGGATGTGGTGCACACACAATGTAACCAAGATTAAAAAAAACCTGTGGTTAACAGAAAATAAAGCATTCAAAACCAAACAAGATTAGAAATTAAAAGCAGCGATTCACAGGTGGTTTTTCTCACAGATTTTGCAAAGATAACAGGCCAATTCTTGACACCAACCATTCGTTCAAAGCTTCTAAGTATAAAGTATTTACATTTCCCCTTTGTAAAAGTTAGCTAGTGGACAGATTTAATTTGCTTATTCATTTCAAAAGTAATTCAAAATATAAAACCATTGCTTCATAGAGCATTGAACAAGACCATTTTGATCATGACTGTTGTTTCTTTGAAATAACTGCCCTAAAAGTTCCTTTCCTATGCTCTTTTCCCATGGCTCTGAAAGTTTTCCACCTTCAATTAATTATCTAATTCCCTTTGGAAGTTATTAGTGAATCTGTTTCTACCATCAGTTTCCTGGTCAGCCCTCTGCAGAAAGCAATGGTAGAGAGAGCGAGTGCGCGAGTGTGTGTGTGAGTGAGTATTTCTACCACCCTTTCAAGCAATTTATTCCAGGTCATAAAAACTCTGAAAAGGGTGCAAGGTTAAGCCCAGCATCTACAGGTCAGTTTAACCGTGATGATGGAGAAGCTTTTAGAACAATATTCTGGGCCAAAATTAACAAATGTGGATTAATTAAGGAAAGTCAGCACAGATTTCTTAAAGAAAAATCATGTTTAACTAACTCGAATGAGTTTGTTGATGAGGTAACAGACAGGGTTGGTGAGGGTAATGCGGTTGACCTGGTGTAAATGTACTTCCAAAAGGAAATGATAAATTGCCACATCATAGACTTGCCAGCAAAGTTGAAGCCCATGGAATAAAAAGGAAAATGGCAGCATGAAGATGTTGGTTGCATGACAGGAAACAGTAGCGATGAATGGTTATTTTTCGGACTGGAGGAAATTATGCAGTGGGGTTCCCCAGGGGTTAATACTTAGAATGATGCCTTGACCTAAGCGTGGATACACAGGGCACAATTCCAAAATTTGCAGATGAAATAAAACTTTCAAGAATTGAGAATTGTGCCAAGGACAGTGATAGACCTCAAGAAGACATAGACATGCTAGAGAAATGAGCAGAAACCTGGCAGATAAAATTCAATGCAGAAAAGTGTGAAATGATATGTTTTGGTAGAAGAATGAGAAGATGCAATATAAAAAAAATTTTCAGAATTTTCAAGAGGGTGCAGGAACAGAGAGACCTGGGGGTATATGTTCACAAACCACAGGAGGCGGCAGGACAAAAATTAAAAAGTGGTTAAAAAGCCATATGGGATACTGTGCGTATGAATAAGGGAATACAGTACAAAAGCAAGGAAGCTGAGTTCAACCTTTATAATGCACTGGTTCAGCCTCAACTGGAGTCCAATGTTTTAGAGAAAGTGCAGAAAAGGATTATGAAAAAGGTTCCAAGGATGAGAGTGCTTCAGATACATAGAGAGATTGGTGAAGGTGAAATTACTCTGCTGAGTGAAGGTTCAGAGGAGATTTGATAGAAGTGTTCAAAACCACAAGTGGTCTAAGCAATGATAGAAAGAAACTGTTCCATTGGCAGAAGGGTTGAGAACCAGAGGACGCCAATTTAAGATGATTGGCAAAAGAACTAATGGTGACATGAGGTTACACAATGAGTAAGGATCTAGAATGCAATGGAGTGTTGAGAAAACTACAATCAGGGCTCTCAAAAGGGATAAAAACAAAAAACTACTATGGATGCTGGAAATCCAAAACAAAAACAGAATTACCTGGAAAAACTCAGCAGGTCTGGCAGCATCGGTGGAGAAGAAAAGTGTCGACGTTTCGAGTCCTCACGACCCTTCAACAGAACTGAGTATAGTTAGGAGAGGGGTGAAATATAAGCTGGTTTAAGGTGGGCGGGGGGAGAGAGAAGGGAATTGGATGAGCTCCTCAAAAAAAAATGTTTACAGAACAACAGGGAAAGAACTATGGAGCGAGACTAGTTGAGTAGCTCCTACAGACATGATGGGATGAATGGCCTCCTTCTGTGCTGCAGCCATTCTTCTAATCCGTGATTTGTAATCCGTATGCCATATAGAGCGATTTCTGCTTTTCAATCCATTAAAATCATCACTTTTTTTAAAAATCCCTGACAAAATCTCCCCTTAACCTCTTCTACTCTAAGGAGAACAACCCCAGTAGGGGTTAAAATATTTTTGAGGGCTCTTTTTGAGAAAAAAAAAACTGCCTAGCCTAATTTTCTCAAGGGCTAATTGTGGTTTTCGGAGGCTTCTTTTTCATTTTCACTAACTCCTTTATTAGGTATGCAGTCACATCATGACATTATCTTCTGTATTTGTGTTGAATTTTTTTTTACCTTTTCTTCTTTCGATAGATAAGAATGCACAATTACTAAACAGAAAGACTCTGTATATAAAATAATTACAGACAAATGTTGCTCAAAGTGGCCATTTTCATCATGGAACAAAAGTAACCTTGAAATAAGAACAAACTTGCATTTATATAGCACAACCTCAGGAAGCCGTGACAATGTTCACCCATGCTGAAACAGAAGGAGAATAGCAATCTTTTTACATTAAAAATTGCATTTTTATTTTAAAAATTAACATTCAACACAGGTTTAGCTTCACTCCTCACAACCCAAAAAGAATCCAGTTAACAAAAATTCAAAATTCCCAATTTTGTTGCCATTACTAGAAATTTCACAATCCTTTATCAACAGTATGTCACATGTCCATAGCCAAAATTCATAACCAAGCCATAGGTTTCATTCACCATACTGCAAACCGCAGTTTTGCTGCTCATTTGCCATATTGCCTGCTAGGTTCCTCTCAATACAAATGTATGGCAGTACTTGTAAACACCGCCCCCTTCACTTCAATTACTACCAGTGCCTGTGACTGCTGCAGCCTTCCTGTCAAAAGAGCTGCACTATTTCCAATGTTAAATGATCGTAGAGCTACAATTGACCAACGGGCCAACATGTACCTCACAAACCTCATACTGGACACCAATGATCTAATACATTACATGAACTTGCATTTATACAGTGCTTTCCTGTAAGGCACTTCATGAAGGGTTATCAAACAAAAATTGGCACTTAACTAAAAGCTTGATCAAAGAGGTAGGATTTAATTAGCACCTTAAAAGGAAGGGAGGTTGTGGGGCAGATGTATAAGGAGGGAATTCCAGAGTTTTGGGTTTAGGCAGCTCAAGGTCCACTTAAGGTGGAGTGAAGTAAGCGGGAGATGCACAAGAGTTGGAAGAATGTAGAGATCTCAGGACTAAAGATGTATTACAGAGATAGGGAAAGGCAAAATCAGGGAACGACTGAAAACACAAGAATGGCAATTTTAAAATTGGGCCTTTATTAGACTAGAAACTAATATAGAGCTTTCACAGAAATCTGCCTTATGTGGAGAGATACATTCCAGCTCAGCTCAGAATTTTCATTGTGTATACTTGTTATTCACTGGTTGGCCTAGAGACCAGTATAGAATGGGACTCCGCCAAAAACACTCTTCTTCCTTTACTTTCACTTCTAGCAACCAGGCGGAGATTGTCCAACACTTACTGAAGGTTTAGGAATGTTTCAGCTTCGCTTGTTACTTTGGAAAATAAATTCTGAAGCATTTTTTTTTTACACCAAATGGAACTACAGCATCATAATTGTTGTGAAGCTATCTACGTAGATCCATGTTCGTGTTTTAGATGAGAGAGTGAGGCAAATGGTTGAATTCAACAGTACACGTTATACTGGTCTTGAGTATTGTATCAGCAATAAAAAAGATAGGCAAGTTATGGAGTAATTTAGTTACAAAAATAAAAGTAAAGTATTGAGGGCTTCCATGTTTTCTTCTCTATTGAGTGGAGGATTACCTACTAATTCCTAAAGCTACAAATCAAACCATTCCTAAGTCTTTCTTCTTGGCCTTTACAATGATTTTCACTCCCATCATTATTCTTAAGAACATTAGAAATAGGAGGAGGGGTAGACCATATGGCCCCTGGAGATGCCCCACCATTCAATAATATCATGGCTGATCTCCTGCCTCAACTCCACTTTCTCATCCACTTCCCATACTCTTGATTCCTTGAGACCCCAAAATTCTGTCTACCTGAGCCTTAAATATACTCAATGATAGAACATCCAGAACCCTCTGGAGTAGACAATTCCTAAGGTTCACAAGCCTGAGCGAAGAGATTTCTCTCATCTCAGTCCAATATGATCAGCCCCCTATTCTGAGACTGTATTGCCGTGTTCTCGATTCCCCAGCTAGGGGAAACAACCTCTCAGTGTCTACCCTGTCAAAACTGCTCGATATTAATAGATACAGTAGATTTACTATGCTGGAAACATCAAATAAAATGGTCATCTTTACCCATAACTATTTTGAAATAACATCCTCAAGAGTTAAATGGATGTCAAAACAAATGAAGTTAATTAAGACAATGGAATTCAAATGAAATCCAATATGTTGCAAGGTTTACTGCAACATAGTAAAATCATATTCAAATTTTGCTCTTGTTTTATGAAATCTAAAAGATTATCTACACTATAAATACATGCTATTCGGTAGCACGATATTACTGAGTATCACATGACCTTTGCTCCAGTGTACAGTAATGGACTCATAACTTGAAGCAAAACTTCGGGTCGCCATTTTATGGTTGGGTTAGAACCTTAATATTAACTGACATTTGAACATCTTAAAAAAGGATCATGGGCAGAGACACATTGGCATTGTGATAATGTTGGCGGGCTAGTAATCCAGAGACCCGGGAATACCTTGCCAATCCAAAGCCCCTCTTCCTATGACCCCTGCGGCTCCAACTCAATGGGGAGATGGTGGCATAGTGATAATATCACTAATAGTAATCCAGATGCCCAGGCTACTCTGGGGACATGGTTTCAAATTCCACCATGGTGGCTGATGGAATTTGAATTCAGTTAATAAATCTGGAATATAAAGCTAGTCTCAGTTTCATGGTCACCATTACTATCATTGATTGCCATAAAATCTACCGGTTCATTAATGTCCTTTAGAAAAGGAAATCTGCCATCCTTACCTGGCCTGGCCTATATGTCACTCCACGTGCCATCAATGAATAAATAAAAATTAAAAACTTCCACATTCCACTGGGAAATAATACCTACCAATAGGAAAACAAATCAATAATGTCTTTCCTCTGGCATACTTTGGACTAATCTTAACCCATTACAGTTTGAATATCCTTTATCCATAAATCCAAAAAACTCACTTTATTTGAACCACATCCACCTTTAGTTTGGGAAGTCTAATTGTTTGTCTATACTGTTTACCTTGTGATTGTTGTGGTGAACACGTCAAAAAGAAATTTATTACAGGTGCCCTGTATTTATTTTCAGTGATGCATCTTACTTTTCTAGCCATTTTATTTACTTTAGACTATAGCCAGCTTAGGCTATTGTAACATGAGTTTATATGCAGTATCCAAAAACCAAAATTATCTGAAATCCGAAATGCAATCAGCCCCGAGGATTTCGGATAAAGGATACGCGACCTGTAATTTGTTTTGAAAAGTTACACCTTGCCAAAGAGGCTTTTGGACCAGTATTAGAATTTCTTTCATTCTTATAATGTGGGTGTTGATGGCATGGGCAACAGCCATTATCTATTATTTACTGCACACAAACAGACCATTTTTGGACTAACAAGTCGATACCAGTGTTTATGTTCAACGTGTGCCTCCTCTAATCATCTCACCTCATCAATATATCAAGTTATTAACTTGGGATTATGGTCATGGGCTGCCTTAGAACCATAAAAAAGTTACAGCGCAGAAGGATGCCAATCGGCCCATCTTGTCCATGCCAGCCTGAGGACACCCAGTGCCCTTTCTAATTCCACCTTCCTGCACCCGGTCCATAGCCCTGCAGCTTACAGCACTTTAGGTGCAGATCCAGGTACTTTTTAAAGGAGTTTAAAGTTTCTGCCTCTACCACCAACTTGGGCAGTGAATTCCAACCACCCACTACCCTCTGCGTAAAAACGTTCTTCATAATGTCCCCCCTACACCTTCTGCCACTTATCTTGAATCTATGTCCCCTGGTTCGAGAATTCTCCAACAAGGGAAACAATTTTATCCTGTCCACTCTATCTATTCCCCTCATAATTTTGTACACCTCAATCAAGTCACTTCTCAGCCTTCTTTGTTCTAAGGAAAATAACCCCAACCTATCCAATCTCTCCTCATAGCTACACTTTTCTAACCCTGGCAACATTCTTGTAAACCTCCTCTGCACTCTCTCCAGAGATATTACATCCTTCCTGTAATGTGGTGACTAGAACTGCGCACAATACTCCAGTTGTATCCTCACCAGTGTTTTATACAATTCCAACATTATATCCTTACTTTTATATTCTATACCTCTGCCAATGAAGGAGAGCATTCCATACGCCTTCTTTACAACCTTGTCTACTTGAACTGCTGCTTTCAGGGACCTGTGTACTTGTACGCCAAGATCTCCCACTTCATCTACCCCTCTTAGTATATTCCCATTTATTGTGTAATCCCTGTTTGTTTGGCCTCCCTAAATGTATGACCTCACACTTCTCTATGTTAAAATCCATCTGCCACTTTACCACCCACTCCACCAACCCATCTATATCGTTTTGGAGATTATGGCTATCCTCTACACTATCCACTACTCGGGCAATCTTTGTCTCATCTGCAAATTTCCCAATCGTGCCCCCCACGTTCACATCCAAATCGTTAATATATAACACAAACAGCAAGGGTCCCAACACCGAGCCCTGTGGAACACCACTTGAGGCAACTTTCCATTCGCAAAGGCATCCATCGACCATTACCCTTTGTTTCCTGTTACAAAGCCAACCTTTTATCCAGTTTGCCACATTACCCTGAATCCCATGGGCTTTTACTTTCCTGAGCAATCGGCCATGTGGGACCTTGTCAAATGCCTTGCTAAAATCCATGTACACAACATCCACTGCACTACCTTCATCAACCCTGCTTGTCACTTCCTCAAAGAATTCAATCAAATTTGTGTGGCAAGACCTTCCTTTAACAAATCCATGCTGGCCATCCCTGACTAGTCCATGCCTTTCCACATGACAGTTAATCCTATCTCTCAGGATTGATTCTACTAATTTGCTCACCACCAATGTAAGACTAACTGGCCTATAATTGTTTGGCATTTCCTTTGATCCCTTCTTGAACCACATTCTATGTAACGAAGCTGCTCCCAAAATACTTTAAATAGAAGTTCCAGAATTTTGACTCTGCAACAATGGAGGCTCGCTGTTCTTTATAAGGGTACTCAAGGCTTCCCAGGCAATCTCAGAGAGCAGTTAAGAGTCAACTGGTGAGGGGCTGAAGTCAGATGCAGTTCTAATCAGGGTGACAAGTCTCCTTCTTTAAAAAGGACATTAGTGAACCAGTATTTTTTTTTAATGGTAATCTAACAACTTCAATCACTTTTACTAATGCCAGTTTTTAATCTCCGGATCTTTTTTTAAAACAACAGAAAAAACTAAATTCTCAAAGTGCCAGGGTGGGATTTGAACTCTCATTCTCTGGCTTATTAGTCCAGGCCTCTGGATCGTTGCACTATTTTACCCATCTTGCAATAGGAATATGCTTAAAAGTTCTATATGGTGACATCAATGAAAAAGAAAATCAAGAGAAGTGTAGAGGTCAATATCTTATCAATCATTTTGCACCATCAGCAAAGACCAGTTACACTCCCATTGCCTTTTCCATTATAATTTCTGGATTAATTTTAAGTAGTTCAATGCCGTTGATTTTGCCTCCCATTAGCAAAGATTTCACGGATGGCTGCAATAGCTTGACTATGTCCTGGGACAGACTCCTACAGCCCTATCGCTGAAGAGCTCAAGCTAATTGCTCTGACTAATTTCTGTAAATCAACTCCACATTTTCAATAACACAATATACTAATGGACATGGAGGGAAGAAAAGATGTAACTGGTGTAATTTTCAGTGCTGTTTAAGGCAATTAAAATAATTACATGAATTCAAGATAAAGCTGCAGATTAATGCTAAACTGTATTGAAGTACGTAACGAATTTCAATTCCTCAGTAGTACAAAATGTGTTTTCTTTCACATTAAAACAGAGTTTTAAAACATCAAAAAGCTAACCTCAGTGTTATGTTATGGTGAAAACTTTTAAAAAGCAATAAACTCTCAATGCACAAACACTATCGCCCAAAGCCTGCTTAGCCATACATGACGCTACATCTGAATATATGGATTTATTTCCTGCAAATAATTCTGTTGTCACTACTTTTCTCCCAATTCAGGAATCTAAGATAAGCTCAGACATTAAAAAATACATTCAAGGTCTAACAACAAATAAAATTAGGTCAAGTCTATCACAAAATATTTTAATTTTCCCCTTTCTCTAGGCAAGAGAGATTTACGGCAGCGATAACCAGCTCTACCTCTCTGCCGCTGCATTCCCCCACCGCCCCATTTCCCCAGGGCTGTCAAGTGATTTGTGACATCCAATTTTGGCTGAGTCTTAACTTTCCCTACTAACCTTTAACAGTAAAGCTATTGGCTCCAGGCCCATCGCAAATTTTATTCCTGCTGCACCAACGCCATCCCCCTCCCATGGTTATCGTAACAAGTTGAACAAGAGATTGCAACCTTAGCATTCCGTTTGACCACAAATTTCTGATCTCCTATCAAAGGCCGCAACTATTTTCATTGTGTTGCCTGCCTCTACCACTACCGCAGTCCACCTGCCGCTGAAACCTTTTCATATCTCTGCCATCTTTAACTCAATTACTCTGATCATTTCCTGGGCAGCGTCCCATCTTCTACCATTTATCAACTCAATTTCATCCAAATCTCCACTACCCATATGCTTTCCCACATGAAGTCACGTTCATCCATTACACTGTGCTCTGTAATATATTAGTCTCTGGTCAATTTAAAATTCTTATGCTCATCTCAGGTCCCTCCACGGCCTTACCCCTACTTATGGCTATGATACCCTCCAGATCTACAACATCTCCCTCTTCCGAACTATCCATTCCTCTGACTCTTGTTAATTGTGCATTGGATCCCGCAACCCAAAACTTCCACCATTGGTAGCCATGCCTTAAGTAACATAGGTTCCAATCTCAAACTCCCTCTTTTCCTTAAGATTCCACTTAAAACTCACCTCATTCACTAAGTTTTTAGTCACATTTCCCAATCTCTCCCCCTTAGCCTTGGCATCCATTTTCTTCATGTCTGTGAAATGTTTTAAGATGTTTATCCTAAGTTAATTGCACTATATAAATGCATGGTGTCGATATTTGCACTTGTACTCCAATTACCACTATGGCTCACTAAAAGTACGACGCATCTGAAGTCTCTTGCAGTTACATGGTTGGTGATCTCAGGTTGTACTCAATTACAGGAACATGGAGACCAATAGTCATTAAAATATCTCATACTTACTGTATGATAAATGGCACAGTTCAAAAATTGAACCTTAGGATCACATCTGTATTATCATAATACAGAAACCACACCTATAAAATGAGTTAGCTTTTCATTCTAATGTAAAACATTCTCATTCGTTATTACATAAAAACGTTTGTTGTGACGTCAAATCTATAGAATACACTATTAATTAAACATGCAATGTAAACTATTCTTCCAAATATACATCCCTATGATTCTGTGCATGTTAATGAAGGTTTAAGATGTTCCAACAGCCATGGTATACAGCATACACAATTTTAATTGTACAATATATGGAAACATTTTTTGGATTGGCGAACAGGCTTTTTACACTTGTCATCCATTTATGGTTATGTAGATCTTATCTGTCAGATACTTTTTAATTTGCCTCATGTTACTTTCCTCCATTCTTTGCGGCTATTCTTATGTTGAAAACAATTTCCACAAAATTCCATCCATTCATGCATTATGTCCTCTGAATAAAATGTGTAAGTGCAACATATTATTTACTAAACAAAATGAGATTATGCTCCTGTGAAGCATCTTGGGACCTGTTATTATATTAAAGATGCTATATTAATGAAAGTTATCAATGTAAACATCAAAATACCCCATCAAGCACTGTTTGAACCTAAACAGATTTGTGCTAGTCAGTTAATAGAGCATGATCCGTTTTTAAATTACTGCCAATTTTTAAATATATATATATATTTTTGTGCATAATGCACAAATGGTTATTTACACAAGTAAAACTAATATAAACAATATGGTAACATAGTTAAAATTCTTTGCAGAAATTAAAGTATTCATGGCAAGAGATTACTCAATGGCCAGGTACAAAAAATTGCAGGTCACCTAAGTTATTTGTAGCCAAGGACATATAGAACTCATATCAATCAAGAAGAAACTGGATCACTCAGGATGCAACTACAGTTCAAGAATTGCAAACATTTTTTGACTTAATTTAAACAGCAACAGGTAGGTAGCTTACGTTCTTCTTACAACTGATGTTAGCTATTGAAACCACACACGGTGATCTAGTGGAATATATCCAGTATCTTGCTTTTAGCATTTACTACTCAATCTTGCAATGTTATTTCTTTCACTAAGCACTAACCTTTGAAATTAATTTTCAGCATTTTGCATTCAATCGTGTCCAATACACATCCAACTGACAGGTCTGTATGACTCTGGCTTTTTTCCCAGCGTGGAGCAATGAGCTGCCCAGGTGTTCTCAGCTTACAGGTTGATGACTAAAAAAGTGAATCTAAGCTAATGAAGACAATGGCTCAATCAATGTTATTTCCCTCTTCAACCCGGGAATGAAGAAAATTTACGATCGATATAGAGAGCCCAGTATTTGAAAACATGGCAAACTAATAAAAACAGGCCGCAAATTTATTTTCCTCACTCGTTTCATTCCAACAATACCACGTGAGTGGGGGAGCTTTTTATCTTTATTCTTTTATAGGATGTGGGCTTCGCTGACAAGGCCAGCATTTATTGCCCATCCCTAATTGTGTTGAACTGACCTTGTTAGGTCATTTCAGAAGGCAGTTAAGAGTCAACCACATTGCTGTGCTATAGGCTATTTAGTGACATGTAGGCCAGACCAGGTAAGGATGGCAGATTTCCTTCCCTAAAGGGACATTAGTGAACCAGATGGGTTTTTACAACAATCGATGATAGTTTTATGGTCACCATTACAGAGACAACTGAAATCAAATTCCACCAGCTGATGTGGTGGGATTTGAACCCACATCCCCAGAGCATTAGCCTGGGTATCTGGATTACTAGTCCAGTGATATTACCACTATGCCACCATTTCCTCATTTCCTTTGTATACTTGGCTTCAGCAAAATTATATGATTATTGCTGCTCCTAGCACAAAATAATTTTCACTATAGCAATACATATTAGAAAGGAAAATATTTTTCCTAGACTTAACTTCCAAACATGACTGACTTTCCCCTAATGCAAGCTGAACACACAATTGCCATGGCACCCGTGTGTTTCTTCTTCCCCGTGTATAAAACATCCTTCTTAGGAGATCTCATCACATGCTTCATACAAAGAGTGGACATGCAATCCACTATCAGACCCCTGTTCATACGGCCCGAAAACAAACAAATAGCAGTGTGGGAGAGGGACAAGTGTTCACTTGCTCTCAAGCTATTATTCCCACTGGCCCTCTTTACTTCTATTTAATACATCTTCCAAAGTGTCAACAGAGACTGCATGAAAATGCTGCATTATTGAAGCCTTGTAATGGGTGGTGGGGACGAGGTTATTGAATATTTTTAAAGGCAGAGGTAGATAGATTCTTGTTAGGCAAGGGAATCAAAGGTTATCGGGGTTAGGCGGCAATGTAGAAATCGAAAAACAAGACGACCAGCCGTGATCTTATTGAATGGCGGAGCATGCTAGAGGGGCCGAATGGTCTACTCCTATTCCCATTTCTTAGGTTATGCTCTTATAATACTAAATTAAATGATAATACTTTCCTTTCTCCTTTTTACATCAATTGAAGGTATGAACTTCACCCCAGGATGTGATTCCATTAGCACCAGACTAGGATATCTATGAATGACCTTCCTTCACAGGCAGGGCGTTGCAATTTGGCCCAATCCTGACACACATGCATTTTCAGCAGGGTTTGTTGAATATATTTAAGGTTGAGATAGACAGATTTTTAGTCTCTCAGGGAATCAAGGGATATTGGGAGTAGGCAGGAAAGTGGAGCTGAGGCGGAGGATCAGGGTCACCAACTCAAATATAATCCAGGAGGCTTCACCACACAACTTCAGGCCTCCAATGGCCCTCCTCGAACCATGGTCATCCAATGCATTCACTCTCATGGTGCACTGCTTCCCCGTGCTTTTTGGAAACCAAACAGACTGTTATCCTATTGAATGACTCTTGACTGTCAAACAGTCTTTCTCCACTTACCAAACAGTTTCAGTTTTTTTTTATGCCTGTAAGTTTTCACCCTCAATCCAGGAACACTGACAACCTTATCCCTAACCAAAAACACTGAGGATAAATGTAGCATCCTTCCTCTCACACTTACTGAGATTGGCTCAGTCCAGACCTTGGATAGAATTTAGAATCCTCCTGGCTCATACAGTTCATGAACTGACTAATTTAAGCAGCTGACCCACCAGGAGGGCTTTTGGTTATAATATAGCCCCATCAAGGGCCTTCTTTAAAAATTCTGATCAAAAACGCTAGCCTCAAAACTCAGTTAGATAATTGAGAGCTGGAAAATCACAAGAAGAGTATGTAGCAAGAGGTTGTAATTTAGTAAGGCAAATCCACTTCTTCCATTTTGAAGAGATTTTATTGTATTTAATCACCAAAGGAAATATGCAATTAAATGCAAGCTGCTCTGCCAAGAGATCAAAACATTTCTTCAACCCACAATGTTTGGAAAAAAAAGAGGCTGAAATAAATTATATGTACCCCTTAGCCAAAAAGGAAAAATATTTGAGGGCGGGGGTAAGAGGACTACAAAGCACACACAGAGTAATCGAAAGGGTAACAAAACTTTCAGCCAAAAAAAAGCATTAACACAATGTAAAACACAAGAACTATTTTAAGAGACTGCAATGAAAAACGAAAGCAACTTTAAAAGATAGATAACGAAATCAAGGAAACCATTATGTCCCTACTAAGCACATCGCCACACCCAGCCTGTTCATCCAGTTAGTGAAGCTCTGGAATAAATACAAGTTGAAAGAGACTCGTGTGATTATTAGCGATATTGACAAGAAGTTAAAACAATATCTCAGAACAAGGGAGGGAAGAAACCCCAAGTTACAGAAACTTGTTCAAGAGTGGAGACATACATCTGTTTTCGTTAGCACAAAGAATGCTGAGCAGGAAACTGGTTCATCAGTTATTCTGAAATAACTCCAAACTTCTCTAATGAAAAAATATGTTAATAATCAATCATCAGCCAGAAAACAAGTAATAACGACTTCATTGAGACCCATGACTTATTTTTTATAAGTCAGAGTGCCTGTACAAGCCGGACCAGTACATCCACCTTCTCTCTCATTCTACTTCCACCTGAGGATCAAGTTACAGCAGACGAGAACGGGCCGCCAACTTTAACAAACTTCAGTTCCAACACAGCGTCCAACACTTTGAGAAACGTCTGCCACCACATAAAGTGCCACTTGCTTTTACTTTTTTTTAAAAAAAAGCAACCTGCACCTTTAATTCGGGACTTTTATTGTCGTATTTTTCTTTCTGAACGTTAAGTAAGGAGGGGGAACTAGAGGAAAGGATAAAAAAGGATTCAGGCCTCTAAAAGTCGATTGGAAAACGTTAACATGCCGACGCACCGGAAGATTAATAACTTTCACCAAAAATACTCGAGTTACCAACAGCCATTGATACAAAACGAAGTATTTATCAACCTCAAAAGGTTTCGCTTTCAGGCGCGGAACTGAATTGCAAGATATAGTTTATGTGACTTCAGCAGCTTAACCCCACTGAGATACAGTGTAAATAACTCAGCAAATCTCTCCTTGCAGCTGAAATACTTTGTTACTCACCCAGTAGGAGCAGCTTGAGTTCCCTTCGGGCGTCTCTCTTGTCTCTCCGCAATTGTCTCTCGATTTCGGCGTTTATCCGCTGAGACTCTTTATCTTCTTCGGACAGGCAGCACCCGGCCATGATGGAACCCAAACCAATGTCCCTCAGAAAATACAGTTGGTAAAAAGAGGAGCGAGAAGAAGACACCTCACCCGACCCAAACCAAAGCGAGCCGGGCGCCGACTCTCCGGGCTGCTATAGCAGCCGTGCCTTCACACCCTCACTGCCGCCTCACCACGGCATGGAGGACTGGAAACAATGCAAAGTCAGACAACAATAACAAAAACAAATGTTGTTTATATTTTTTTTTAAAAGCAGGGGATTGTTAAGCCAAAAGTTAACTTCAGTCCAGGGAATTCAATACATTTGGAAACTGCTCGTACTAGAGATGTCGGAACTCCAAAGTGGGCGGGAATACCCGAAGGGGAGGAGAAGAGGAAAAAGAAACCCTAGCCACACACACTGAGCCGGCTGACATGCCTCAGACCATCAGATGGATACAAAAAAGGCGGTCCGACATGAAGACGAGGGCAAGACTAGTCCAAAAGAGTTCGTGCGGACGAAAAATGGCGTTGTTGAAAATCTTCTTCCTTCACCAAATGTTTCAAAATACCTTTTTTGATATAGTTTGGACAAATACTTGGTCACTTTCCCATGTGTTTTCGTTATGTAATGTGTGCACATTTCACATTTCAAGGCGCGCCTTGAATTAAGTCGTCGGCTGAGGATCTTGTTTGGATGCCACTGGTCATCAAGCGACATCAATTATCAAAATGCAAACACATTCGGATCGTACAATTTTATGAATGTCATACAACAACTATTTATATTGTTCTCTTGAAGAGTGGTCTACCTGAAACGTTGACCGGGATTTTCCGGCCCCAGGGGCGAGGTGGCCCCTCAGCCAGAAGTCCCATTGACTTGCGGCGGGACCGGAAGATCCCGGCGAGTGCCAAAAATCTCGCACGTTAACTCTGTTTCTCTCCACAGGTGTTAACTGACCTGCTGAGTATTTCCAGCATTTTCTGTGTTTATTATTTATATGTATACTGTACAGCACATTTAACATAATAAAATATCCCAAAGCGATTCACAGGAGCGTTAAAAACAAAGTATGACATTAAGCCACAAAAAGAGATATTAGGTCAGATGACCAAAAGCTTGGTCAAAGAGGTAGGTTTTAGGTGGCATCTTAAAGAAGAAATGTGAGGCACAGAGTCAGTGAGGAGAGAATAGCAGAGTTGGGGCCTCAGCAACTGAAGGTCTGGCCACCCATGATGGGATGATTAGAATCAGGGATGCATAACGGGCCTAAATTAGATGAGCAAAGATATCTCAAGAGGGTTGTGGGGCTGGAGGGGATTACAAAGACAGGGAGGAAGTTGATTAAATGTATTCTATAAATTAAACGAAATCACAAGTACGTTCCAAAATCTTGGTTTGTGATGTACAATGGTCATTGTCGTCTTCTTTATTTCATTTTTTTCAAAAATATATTTCTACAAATTTTATGAATTAAGTATGTTACAAAACGCTTCAACTTGAAAATGACAGAACGTGCAATAAAATTCAACCTGTCCCCATATGGTATGTTCTACTCCTAGGTGCCTCTATACAATTGTAATACTCTTGATATCTACAATATACATTCCATGTCAGACATACAGCCTGAGGGCAAAAACATTTCAAATTGAAAATTTACAGAAAGTGCAATAGAATTCAACTTTTCTCCATGTTCCTCTCAGGTGCCTCAATATGATGTCAATACTTTTAACATTCACAATATACATTCCATGTCAGGCATACACCCTGAAGGAGTTCTACAAATTTTCAAGCCCCTCATTATTTCACTAAATTGTTTAAATATTTCCTGTATTTTTCACCCTGATGTCTCTATCAGATTTAATTTTCCATGTATTCCATATCTCATTTGTACTTTCCATGGTAAACACATTAAAACGGATTTTTTTGACTGTATTCTCCCTCCCCACAAACAAAATCCCTTCGAACTTAACTTCTTGACTTCGATTCTGCCTCTTGAAATCTAGTGTACGTCCTTTATTGTGCTTTGTTTGATAGAGCATCATAGATATTCACCAATTTGCAAAGGGCCCACCAACTCAACCTTATATAAGGTCAATTGTTCTTTTTATTATTGGATATACATGAGATCGACATGTCGAGTATCAGAATTTGAGTCGCCGTTTAAAATAACCGGCATATATTCTCACCTAAGGCCTCAAGTCTCTAACTTGGATGCTGGCTCTGGCTAACTTACTGTGCTTGTATTTCAGACCCACAAGAACACGTCTGACCCCCTGTG
Source organism: Cetorhinus maximus (assembly GCF_964194155.1). Lineage (NCBI taxonomy): Eukaryota > Metazoa > Chordata > Chondrichthyes > Lamniformes > Cetorhinidae > Cetorhinus > Cetorhinus maximus. Next base: position 99,354,718 of record NC_135880.1, read on the forward strand.
TTGTACGTCTGTTGAAAGTTCGTTTTCCAACTTTTGAAGGCTCAATTGAAACAGATTCCATTCATTTTTGCCTCAGGTAAGTGTGCAACGTTTCTTTCTCTCGATAATATTGCGAGAGGTATTACAATCGATACAACTGGCGCTTTTAGTGCAGTCGGTGCTACAGTATAAATTAGCTCGTTACGTCACTTTGCAAAACTTGCTAAACTTCCGAATCCAATAGGAGAACAAAACTGCCACGTTTCGGGTCTGCTCCGTAAACCTCTAACTTTGCTGTTGATTGTTGTCATTTAGCCCACATTTTACCAACAGGAGGCGCTCGCAGCATCGAAACTTTGCCTTGGGTTGAGAGTTTGATAACATTATGCGGTGGTTTGGGACGACCTGACCTGTGAAAACTGAACATCAGTTGTCGAATTTTCAAACACGTCACAGAGCTTTTCGATAGTGTAGTTGTATTAAACATGGTAAGATTTTGGAGAACTATTGTATTGAAAATATATCTACTACGCAATAACGCTAAAAGTATTCTACGATTGTTTGCTGGCACATTCCTGGAGGAACATCGAAAAAAACTGAGCTAATCAGCTGTGTCATATGTAAAAACGTTTCCGTTATTATAATTTGCATATAAAGCAAATGCCTTCTTCAGTTTCCTCTATCAAAAATAAAACAATGCGATCGATGCTTGATGGCAATTAAATCACAAGGGTTGCCCAAAAATATCAACGTCAAGAATATTTGGACGCTTTAGTGTTATTCCCCCCCAAACAGGTAGCTGAAGAAAGGGCTGAACCCGCCTTCATCGGGTAAATTCAATTTAAAAGCCGGATCTTAAAAGATAACAAGAGTAAGTAATTATTAAATATCAACTGTTATGCAACTGCAGTCTCCCCCACCCCCTTCTGTCGAAGCGCTGCTGCCAACCCTTATATGAACTACAGATTTGTCAGTTTAGCATAAACAGTTCGTGTTTAACGTGACAGATCCTTTCCTGTTGACCTTCCCTGATGTGTGTGGGCGTGCCGATGCTAGGGAAAGTTCTGAATATCTTGAAGAGTGTTCCGAGACCTTTTCCAAATCGGAAGAAATAAAGTGCTATAAATGAGACAACATAATAACGCACTTGACAGGAGATAACGATACAATTTAAAGTGGAAAGGATTATTCTCTACCCTTATTTTCCTGTAGCTTTTTTTTGCTGAACACAAAGTATGCTGGCGGATTTATCCTTAAATTGATGATGAAAATACAGCATGTACAATCGAAAGAACACACACTGGGAGCAAGTTAGCAACGTAAATGCATTTACAGTGCTTATAACCAGGTCTGGCTGGACCATATAAAGCAATTTATATGGGGTCCTGTTCTCTGCTAAAGCTGCTCACTATTCCAGGAACTTCCTGGAATGCAAAGATATACTCCCAGCTTCCTTTCTCTACTGCAAAGCATCTTCTTAAACACCTCTTCCCTCACCTTCAACAACCTGCAAGACTTCTTTGTCACTTAGAACAAGGCTATCTGATAAGCTGCCCCTGCGGAGTCCCTCCCCTCCACTAGCCCACCTGGCAAACTTCTATCCATTTCTCCCCCACCTCCCCCTCCCCCCACACCCTCCCCGCCCGAGCCCTGAATTTGCATCTTCACCTAATTTCTCTCCTATCTCCTCTCATGCCCCCTCTGCGATCATATTCTTCATGACAACTACCTCCTGCTCCCTCGATGTTATTCCCACTAAACTGTTGACCGCTCAGCTCCCCTTCCTGATTCCCATATGAATTGATATTGTTAACAGTTCCTTCACTTCAGTTGTTGTCCTCTGTCCTTTAAATCTGCTGTCAACATTCATGTCAAAAAATCACCCTTGACCCCACCATCCTTGCAAACTACCACCTCATTTCCAACCTCCCTAACCTCACCAAAGTCTTTGAACGTGTTGTCTTCTTCCAAATCCATGCCCATCTTTCCTGAAATTCCATCCTTAAATCCCTCCAAACAGGCTTCCGCCCCTGCTAGGAATATCAAAATGGTTCTTGTCAAAGTCACAAATGACATCCTATGTGACTATGACAAAGGTAAATTATCCCTCGTCATTCTTCTCAACCTGTCAGTAGTCTTTGATACAGCTGATCACACCATCCTCCTCCAGCATCATTCAGCTGGGTGGGATTGCTCTCACTGGTTCCATTCTTATCTAGCTAATCGCAGCCAGGGTATCACTTGTATTAGTTTCTCTTCCCACTCCGTTACCTCTGGTGTCCAAGGATCTATCCTTGGCCCCCTCCTATTTCTCATTTACATACAGCCCTTCAATAACATCATCCAAAAGCACAATGTTAATTTTTACATGTATGCTGACGACACCCAGCTCTACCTCAACAGCACTTCTCTCGAATCCTCACTGTTGCTAAATTATCAGATTGCTTTTCTGACTTCCAGTAATGGATGAACAGAAATTTCACCCAATTATATATTGGGAAGACTGAAACCATGGTTTTCAGTCCCTGCTTTGAATTTTGTTCCCTAGCTATCAACTCCATCCCTTTCCCTGGCAACAATCTGGGAATGCATCAGACTGTTCGCAACTTTGGTAACATATTTGACACCATGATGAGCTTTGGACCACATATTCACACTATCCCTGACACCATCTATTTCCACCTCCCTAACATTGCCTGACTTCACCCCTGCCTAAGCTCATAGGATGTGGGTGTTGCTGGCTAAAGCAGCATTTATTGCCCATCCCTAATTTCCCTTGAGAAGATGGTGTTGAGCTGCCTCCTTGAACTGCTGCAGTCTATGCATTCTAGGAACCAGAATAGTTCTAGAATAATTATTACATCAACAATTGTTTTTCTCCATGAGTCACATAGCTTGATCCCACTGGCCTACTCACTTCCTATATCCTTTAATATTTCTTTTGAAGAAACTTTCTAATGCCCCTCAAAAAAAAAAATCCCTAGGCTCTGCTTCAACAATAACTTGAAACAGAGTTCCAAATTTTACCCAACCTCTGGGTGAAGAATTTTTTGAATCTAATCTCCCCTTTTAATTCTTTTTGTGACTATCCTAAATTTTCCTCCATTCCCTCATTGCAATCTCATCAATCAGTGGAAACAGTTAATCACTAACCTTTCATAATTATGAATGCATCGATTAGTTACCTTCTCAGCTCGAAAGAAAAAGGGCTCAACTTCACAACTCTCATACTTGGTAACATTCTAGTGCTTATATATTGCACTGTTCCCATTGTTTTTACATCCTAAAGTATCATGCCTACAACTGTACACAATATGCCCAATTAATAAAGCATATAATATCCTGGGTTGTATTAATAGGGGCATAGAGTACAAGAGCAAGGAGGTTATGCTGAATTTATATAAGACACTGATTAGACCTCAGCTGGAATATTGTGTCCAGTTCTGGGCACCATATTGTAGGAAGGATGTGAACACATTGGAGAGAGTGCAGAAGAGGTTTACAAGAATGGCTCCAGGGATGAGAAACTTCAGCTATGAGGATAGATTGGAAAGGATGGGACTGTTCTCCTTGGAGAGAAGAAGGCTGAGAGGAGATTTGATTGAGATGTTCAAAATCATGAGGGTGCGGGACAGAGTAGATAGGGAGAAACTGTTCCCCACTCGTAAAAGGATTAAGAATGAGAAGGCACAGATTTAAAGTGATTTGCAAAAGAAGCAAGTGCGACGTAAGAAAAAACCTTTTCACACAACGAGTGGTTTGGGTCTGGAATGCACTGCCTGCAAGTGTGGTAGAGGCAGGCTCAACTGAGGCATTCAAGAGGGCATTAGATGATTATTTGGATAGAAACAATGTTCAAGGGTACGGGGAAAAGGCAGGGCAATGGCACTAGGTCATAATGCTCGTTTAGAGAGCTGGTGCAGACACAATGGGTGAATGGCCTCCTTCTGTGCTGTTAAGATTCTGTGATCTGCTGCTGAAACCCTTATGCCTGTGTTACCTCTACACTCAGCTATTCCAATGCACCTCTGGCTGGTCTCTTACATTCTGCAATCCGTAAGCTTGAGATCATCCAAAACTCTGCTGCTTGTGTTCTAACTCACACCAAGCTCTGTTCACCTATCACCCTTTTGCTTGCTGGCCTGCATTGGCTCCCAGTCAAGCAATATGTTTTTAAAATTCTCATCCTTGTTTTTAATTCTTGCCTTGGGCCTCGCCTTTCCCTATCTCCACAATGTCCTCCAGCCCACAACCCTCCAAGATATCTGCACTCATCTAATTCTAGCTACCTGGGCATCCCGATTTTAATTGTTCCACCATTGGTGGTCCTGCCTTCAGCTGCGTAGACTCTGAGCTCTGGAATCCCCTCCCTACCTAAGCCTGCCCCTCTATCTAGCTTTCCTCATTTAAGACACTCCTTAAAACCTAGGTCTTTTAGTAAGTCAAGGCCATCTGATCAAATATCTCCCTATGTGGCTCAGTGTCATATTTTGCTCCTCTGAAGTGCCTTGGGATGTTTTATTATTTTAAAGGTGCTAAATAAAAATATTAGTGGGAGATAACTTGATTGATCTTTGATACTTCGATTGAGCCATAAAACATCCATTATTGTGGCATTTATACGAAATACGGGACTCTTTTGGCAAACGGCTGCTGTGCTTGACCCTTATATATTGCAACATTTTTAAATGTTCACTTATTTTTCTTACTGTACCTTATGCAGTATTATTGCGAAAACAACTGTACATTGCAAATGTATTCCATGGAAAAAAAAGTAATACAAATAATTTTATAATTTATGCTATCGTGGAATAATTAATTTAAATTAATTTATTTTTCCAGATCACCTCTATAAATTGAAGAATCTCGATCATAAAATCATTCAGGATAAGGAAAGCAATTGGGCTCATCTAAGTGCATGTATTCAACAGAAAGGTTGTTACCTCATTGTGGCATCCAGTTCATTCTTAAATGATTCCTGTGGGATATTTCACTTCTATCACTCTATCTTGAAGTACATCCATAATGTGAGCCCTTCTTGTGTGAAGAAAAACTTAATAGAATCATGGAATGATTACAGCACAGAAGAAGGCCTCTCAGTCTGTCACATCCATGCCGGATCTCTGTAACAGCAACTCTCCCAGTCTCACTCCCCTATCTTTCCTCCAATTATTCAACACCTTTTTGCAAGCCATGATAGATTCTGCCTCCACAACACAGTATATTCCAGATCCTAACAAGTGACTGTGTAAAAAGGATTTTCCCTGTATCGCCTTTGGTTTTTTCGCCATTAACCTTAAATCAGTGTCCTTTGATACTTGACCATTCCACCAATGGAAACGTTTCTCACTATCTGTCCAGGCCCCTCATGATTTTGAATGCCTCCATCAAATCTCCTCTCAACCTTCTTAAAAGGAGAACAGCCCCATCCTCCCTAATCTACCCTTCCTAACTGAAGTCCCTCATCCCTGGAACCATTCTTGTAAATCTTTTCCACACTCTTTCTAATGTCTTCACATCCTTCCTAAATGTGGTGGCAAGAATAGGACACATCCTTGCTTTTGTACTCCGTGCCTCTAATTATGAAGCCCAGGATCATGTATGGTTTATTAACCACCAGATTTCTCTGCTCCTGCACTCACTTTAGAATTGGATCCTTTATTCTTTATTAGCACTCTTCACTCTTCCTCCCAAAATTATCACTTCACACTTCTCTGCATTAGATTTCACCTGCCATATGTCTGGCCATTCCTGTCTCTGTCCTCTTAAGTCTATCTGTATCCTCTTGGAAGTTCAGAATACTTCCAAGTTTTGTGCCATCCATAAATTTTGAAATTGTGAAAACCAGTGGTGTCTAATACCAATCCCTGGGGAACCCCACTGCATACCTCCCTCCGGTCCAAAAAACAACCATTCACCACTATGCTATGTTTCCAACTTTGTATCCGTACTGCTACTGTCCCTTTTATTCCACGGGCTTTAACTTTGCTGACAAGCATGTTTATGGAACTTCATCAAACACCTTTCTAAGTTCATGTACACCATATCAACCTTCTCCTCATCGCAAAACTCAATCAAACTAGTTAAGAACATGAGTTGCGCTTCAAAAATCTGAGCTAGCTTTCCTTAATTAATCCACATTTGTCCAAGCGACGGTAAAGTTTGTCCCAGATTATTGTTTTTAAAAGCTTTCCCACCGAGGTTAAACTGATTGGCCTATACTTGCTGGGCTTATCCTTACACTTTTTTTTGAACAAGGGTGCAACATTTGCAATTCTCTGGTCCTCTGGCACCACTCCTGTATCTAAGAAGGTTTGGAAGATTATGGCCAGTGCTTCTGTAATTTCCACTCTAACTTCTCTCAATATCCTTGGATGCATCTGATTCGATGGTGTTGTCTTTTCAACTGTAAATACAGTCAGCCTTTCTAATATTTCTTCTTTATAAATCTTTAGCCCATCCAGTATCTCAACTACCTCCTCCTTCCTTAAGATTTTGGAAGCACCTTCTTCCTTGGTAGAAACAGATGCAAAGTACTTATTTAGTACCTCAGCCCTGCTCCCTGACTCCATGCATAAGTCTCTATTTACCACCCATTTACAATTAATATGCCACAGAAGTCTTTTGGATCCCCTTTTATGTTACCTGCCAGTCTCTTCCCATACTCTCTGTAATTCTCATTTATTTTTTCACTTCCGCTCTGAACCTTCTACATTCAGCCTGGTTTTCACTTGTGCTAGCAATCTGACACCTGTCATATGTACGCATTTTCTGCTTCATTTTACTCTCAATCTCTTTTGTCACCCAGGGAGTTCTGGCTTTGTTTGGCCTATGTAAATGTACTTCGACTATATCCAAATGATCTATTCTTTAAAGGCAGCCCATTGTTCTGTTACAGTTTTGCCTTCCAATCAATGATTCCAGATCTGTTCTCACCCCTTTTGAAATTGGCCCTCCAGCAATTAATTATTTTTTAGTCTGGATTGCTCCTCGCACTTTTTCGTAGCTAATCTAAACATACGATATTACGATATTACGTTACTTTCTGACCACTGTCCTAATTTTACTAATTTGAACTTGTGCACATTTGTTCAACTTTTTGGAATTGAATTTATAATAGCCTCAGTTTACCTTTTCTATATCTTTAAATACCTTGAGTACTGCCATAAGATCATCTTGGAGACATTACCTTTCCAAGCTGAACACCACATGATTCTTCTGTCTTTTCTTATAACATAGACCCTTCATGCTAGGGTTCATGTTTTGTTTTTTTGTGTTGTTCCCAACACTTGAATGTCTCTTGTTTCTCACTATCCAGAACTGGACATTGCAATCATGACGTGGACAGATCTGAGCACTGTACAGTTTAATCACAATTTATATCAAACATTAACTCTATTTCTGCCTCCTCAGATGCTGCCAGACTTGCTGAGTATTTCCGGCAATTTCTGTTTTTGTTTTAGATTTCCAGAATTCACAGCATTTTGCTTTTGCCTTATGTGACTGGTTTTGCCATATAGTTTAAAAATCTATTCATTTTAATGAAAACAGAAAATGCTGGAAACAGTCAGGACGGCAGGCAACATATTTGGAGAAAGATTAGAGTCAACATTTCAGGTCGATAACCTTTAATCAGAATTATGTAGCTTTGTTGATTTGTGCTCTGTATTAAGTGGACGTATTAAGCATCAGGTCTAGTAAGTTCCAAAGTCTCCTTCAACTTTATCTTCACCTTTTTCAACCCCATTCATGGCATACATATTGCCTTTTTTTCCCTTCCAATTTTCAGTACTTCATACTGTTATGACATGGCAGATGATGCGTGCCAGGCAGACCAAATCCACGGGGGAAACTTGGTCACGCTATCACAATGGTTTTGCAATTTGTATTTATTACGATGCGTATACTGAATTGAGAAGTAATAAGTCCACAAAGACCATTAGAGATTTTAAAAATTAAATTAAAATATTTATTAACAAAAACAAATGATTTCAAGCACATAAGACTACAATTTACTTATTACTATAGTAACTCCTAAAATTCCTAATTACCCTGACCGCACTCCCTTTAAGGCAACGGTCCAAAATAGATTTTAGATTTAAAACAATTCAGCAAGTTAACACAATACCCTGGACAGCGGAATTCCAATGGCTGTTCCCCAACTTCAGTTTCATTATATAACAGACTTTTGCACAAATGCTGGAAGCTTCATTAAGGCTATTTCACACACTCCTTTTAGATCTTACATGGCCTTCTGACATGTAGCCTGTTATTCTTCTCCTTTAACTTATCTCACTTCCTCCAAATGTAAGGTGTGGCTATGGGTACCTACATGGGCCCGAGTTATGCCTGTCTTTTTGGAGGGGTATGTGGAACATTCCTTGTTCCAGTCCTACTCAGGCTCTCTCCCACAACTTTTTTTTTGGTACATTGATGACCATCTCAGTGACGCTTCATGCCTTCACCTGGACTTGGAAAAGTTTATCAGTTTTGTTTCCAATTTCCACCCCTCTCTCCCCTTCACATGGTCCATCTCTGACATTTCCCTTCCCTTCCGTGACTTCTGTCTCCATTTCCGATGATAAACTGTGTACCAATATTTATTACAAGCCCACTGACTCCCACAGCTACCTCGGCTACAGCTCCTCACAACCTGCTTCCTGTAAGGACTCCATCCCATTCTCCCAGTGTTACATTTCCTGCAATTGCATGGGAAGGTGCGTGGGAAGGGGATGAGGTGTTGGGGGTGATAGAGGAGTGGACTAGGGTGTCCCAGAGGGAGCTGTCCCTCCGTCGCATCTGTTCCGATAATGCCACCTTCCAAAACGGCGCTCCTGACATGTCTTCCTTTTTCCTGAGCCAAGGTCCCCCCCCCAAATTGTGATTGACAGGGCCCTCAACCATTTCCGACCCATCTCACACACTGCTGCCCTCATCCCTTCCCCTCTCTCCCAGAACCACGATAGGGTTCCACTTGTCCTCAATTTTCATCCCACCAGCTTCCGCATTCAAAGGATCATCCTCCGCCATTTCCGTCAACTCCACCATGATGCCACCACCATCATCCCCTTAACCCCCTTTCAGCAGTCCATTGGGACAGCTCTCTCCAGGACACACTAGTCCACTCCTCTATCACCCACCTTTACCTCCTGCCTCCTCACCACTCCTTTCAAGTGAAGCAGTGATTCACTTGCACTTCATTCAAATTAGTCTATTGCATTCCTGCTCATAATACGGCCTCTTCTACATTGGGGAGTCTAAACGCAGACTGGGTGATCGCTCTGCAGAACACCTTTGCTCATTCCGCAAGCATGACCCTGACTTTCCTGCTTCGTCGCTTGCCATTTCAATTTATCATCTTACTCTCGTGCCCAAATTTCTGTCCTTGGCCTGCTACAATATTCCAGTGAAGCTCAATACAAACTGGAGGCACAGCACCTCATCTTCTGATTAGGCACTTTATAGCCTTTTGGACTTAACATTGAGTTCAAAAACGTCAGACCATGAACTCTGTCCTCCTTTTTGATGTATTTTTTCCCCAACCACCTCCCCCCACAAAGCCAGTCTATAACTTGTTCTTATGTTTTACATTCAAAGAGCGTGCTGACCCTTGTTCTGCTATTAACATATTCTGTTATCTGACATTTATGCCACTATCAGCACCTTCCTTAGTCTTTAACACTATCATTACCACTCCCTTTGTCTTGTGTCCATGACATCTTTGTCAAATCTCTCCGGAGCTCCTACCAATCCCTCACCTTCTATTTTGCTCCACCCCCTCTCTTCAACAGTACAAAACTCATCACATTTCTACCTCTCTTCAGCTCTGGAGAAGTTGTACAGACTCAAAACATTAACTCTGTTTCTCTTTCCACAGACACTGCCAGACCTGCTGAGTTTTTCATTTTCAATTTTATTCCTTCCATGCTCATCCCTTCTATTTTGGTGTTATCTGCAAATTTGCTAACTTTGCATTAAGTTCTTGAATCCAAGACATTGGTGTATACACTGTAATCTCCCCAGTCTGGAATGCTTGAGACCAAGGCATTTTTGGATGTTGGAATTTTCTGGATTGTAGAATAACGTTAGAATGTCTATACACAAGTGTGTGAACTGGATATAAATATGTACTTGAGACATAAAACAGTGACAAAACATGATGAAGCACTAATAAAAATTGTTTTATTTATCCAAATACTGTATTTTCCATGTTTTCAAAGTACAATGCCGATGACATCGAGGAAACACGTGATTCCAGGTGACCCAGCATTAGCAGTACCACAGGCCCTGGCTGGGGAAAGTAGCGTAATTGTTATTTACTAAACATGCAATATAAAAAACGGAGAATAATTTCCTTTCTCAGAAATATTGGCAACGTACTACCAGTGTGAAAGACTTTGGGCAGAAACGTCCCAGATTTGCACTAAGTGCGGTAGTGTGCAGGAAAAAGGAATTTTACCTGCTGGCTGCAATGGCATCTTTTCGCGCCAGATCGTCCACATCCCGTCTCATTAATTATGCAGCCACAGGAAATACCCATTCTCGCTGACGGCGTGTGAATCACCCGCCATGCCGTTACCTCACCATTTCCTCACTCTGGCTGCCATATCTAAACTGCAGCCACACACACAGTTCTCAATGCTTGCAGCCCAGGACTGCTCCAGTGAAGACATGGGCCTGAAAGCCAGGAAGAGTTCAGTGATTCATCACTGGAATGCCTTTTGGAGGCCTGCCGTGATGTCCTCCACCCCCACTTCTTGCCACAGGAGGCAGCAATCTCAGCACTTCGGCTTGAGAGGCAGTGGCAGTGGTGGTCAATGTCAACACTGCACAGAAGAGGTCGGTCATCCTGTGCAGAGAAAGCATGAATGATCTCATCTGTGCTTCCAGGGTAAGGCAACCATCTCATCACTCTAAACTCACACACTCACAAGTCCATCACACATTCATTGGCATCTCACTCTGCCAGTTTAAGAGACCTCGCCACTCACTTTTTCACACATACCTTCACATCTCCATCTGGCCTCATCTCCTCTGGAGACTGCCTCCTCAGCCCTCACCATCTTGAGGCCACTTACACAGATCAACATGTGCCCCCACATACACCCTTGGTAACCCCTCTTCCCCAATACAGCCCTCGCCCTGCAACCATTGAAAAGCCACCCCCGCCTTATGGCAGATCTGGTAGGTAGTGACCTGCCCATGAGCCCCCCTAAAAGTGATGTGGTGCTGCCTGTGAAGCCTGGCGCTGATGACCATTAGTGCTGCCCGAAGCAAGGTAGGCAAACAAACCTCAAAGTCACGAGTGAAGTGCAGCTTGCCAGGCGCACGTCGCTTACGTACAGTTGTGAAACACATCAGAGTACAATCACACCAACGTGCATGAATGATCTAGCGTGGGGGGATGATTCTGGTGGGCAGGGATTATTATGATATGCAGGTGTATTAAAATGACATTCCTGACATCAGGTGGCAGGAAATGCAGCCTGCCATTGACTGGTGGAGATGATCGCTAACTGGATTCTCAAAATCATGAAACCAATTTTTGGCCTTCCCACCATATTTTCTGCTCACACCCGCCATGACGTCAGACACCAAAGGGGACGGAAAATTCTGGCCTTTGATTTTTAATTTTAATTCCTCCCTCAGTAGCCAACTTTTCTCTTTTTTCCATGTGTGACTCTGAAAACATGTTACTCATCTTCAGTAGAAGCAGAACCACTAGAATAACTAAAGACCATCACAGTCACTATTTTGCAATTTGTTGCAGCACCGCTAGTGGTGAGTCCTTGAGTTGTATGGGTCTGCTCAAAAAAAATTCTGGACAAGTGGTATCTCTGGACATCGATTTCCAGACTGGAGAGTTTACAGTATTCGAAAAAATAATGGTCCCAACACTGAGTGCTACAATAAATCCCATTCAGTACTTCCCTAGCCCATCCTAACATAACCCTTTAAAAACTCCCCTTCTACCCTTCACCCACTTTCTTATCCCAGTATTTATGCTATATCCCTTTAATAAATAGCCTTCAGTATTGATTTCCAAAAACCATCTGAAAATGTTCTAAGTACACCATATCACACATTTCGACAGTCCTCTTCACATATTATTTCCTGAAATACACAGAATTAGGCAGGAAGATCTTTTTGTGACACCCTGCAGACTGTTTGTTAGATTATTGTTGTGCAGATACTCGAAGTTTAATCTTGATATGCTGTTTCATATTTTTTTTTACATTAAATTAAGGGCCAATGGGTCTGTTGTCACTTGTGCCCATTTTGTGACTGTTTTTAAATAAGGGGCATTTTAGCTTGTATCCAACCTACAGGTATCTCTCTCCAGTGGCCAGTGACCTGTTACATTGAATGTCAATACCCATCCCTCCCTCGTCTTTCTCAACACTGAGATAAGTATTATAAATAGCTGAGGATTTATGTGTTCCCAGTCCTTCTAGTTTGTCTGCAACTTGCATCTTGTTTGTATTAAAGCAGAAAATAGGAGGAAGGAACAGGAGAACAGTGTCTATTAATGTGATCAGAACAACTTGTTCACGTGGAGGGCCAAGGTTCACACAGACAGTTTGAGCTAAATGGTCCATTTCTGTTTTAAATCTTAGATGCAATTATTTTCTCTTTGATTTTCATTGTTACAAGAGTGCATGTTGTTCATGCTGGTGCTGGTAAGGAGTAATCATTAAACATATTTACCATTTTGTGCTCACCTCAGTTTCAAGCTTGTTTTGCATCTTTTACGGTGTTCACCTCTGACTGCCCTTTTACTATTGGAGTACTAGGAGAATTCTTTACTGTTAAGTTTTTGTCTCTGCAACTATTCCTTTCTCTAAATGCCTTTGGATTTATTTCTACAACTTTGTATATTCATCCTGTAAATCCCTCTTACTTCTTCCCACAGGATCTATAGATTCATTTTTCTTCTATTTCACTTTAAATAATGTTATTCAACTAGTAATCCAGAGGCCCAGGCTAATGCCCCGGGGACACGGGTTCGAATCCCACCACGGAAGCTGATGTAATTTAAATTCAATTCATAAAATCTGGAATTGAAAGCTAGTCTCAGTCATGGCAACCATGAAACTGTCACTGATTGTCGTAAAGACCCATCTGGTTCACTACGTCCTTTAGGGAAGGAAACCTGCCATCCTTACCTGGTCTGGCCGACATGTGACTCCAGACCCACAGCAATGCGGCTGACTCTTAACTGCCCTTTGAAATGGCCAAGCAAACCATTCAGTTCGCGGGCAATTTGGGATGGGCAACAAATGCTGGCCTTGACAATAACACCCACATCCCTTGAAAGAATAAAGTGTATTGATTAATTATGGTTATACTAGTTTAATCTGTTTGGTGATTCAAGTTGTATATGTAATCCTGTGCCTAATAGCACTGCATTAAGAAGGCAGGTGGGACTAGGGCTTGGGCCGTGATAATCATTGTCATTTCCTAGAACTTGCTTTTGATCACCTGAGCAGGGAGAAGGGAGATTGAAGTGGAATTTCCTAGATAATGTCCCCTCTAAAATTGTTTTTTTGCCTCTTTCAGGTTGCATGACTGCTAATGGGAGTCACAATACTTTGTTGTATGATGATTGGTCTGTCAAGTCTGCCCTAAACAATGTTTTTTTGTCTTTTTGTATGGTATCATCCTGCATATTCAGCATTATTCCATTTAACCATTTCATTTCTTTATTATTTGTGTTGTTGAACATCGTTTACCAATATATTTGCATAGTTCTTCCCTTCTTTCATTGAATTTCGTTCTTTTAAAATGATATAGCTAGTTCCTGATCTTTGGTACATCTGAATCCTAGATAATACTAAACTTGGGGGTATTATGGCCACTGTCCTCCAGGGATGTTGGATCTGTAACTCCTGTATGTTGTTGGGGTCATTGTTAAATAACAGGACAAGACAAGCATCATCTCTTGTTGCTTCTTTGATGCACTGGATCATGAAACTGTCTCAAAATTCAGCGATGGTGAATGACCATCTTCGCAAAGACACAGCCGTTTCCCCACTCAGGCCAAGGTTAATTGTAATAGATGTCCTCTTGACATAATAGGACCCTAATTTGCATAAACTCATGAGCCCCTGTCATGCTTGAGGTGGATGCTGCATTCCACCGCAGTATTTTAAAGTGGAAATGGAATGAAAAATTTGTTGTTATGTATAGGTAAGCAACCTGCTCATTTCACTACTCCCCTTTCTGATTTCTGCAGAGTTAAAATCAACTGCTTTGTCTTGGTCATATCTGTCTTGGCCACTTTTATGTTGCTGTTTCTCCCTTGATCTCTATATTTTCCTTCTATCTTTTCAGATGCAGGATATGAATGCTGTAATGTGATTTGAAAGGAAACCACCAAGCAATGTAGGAGAAAAACCACCAAGCAATGTAGGAGAAAATGCCCACCTATTTCCATTATTTTTAAATGTATTTCCATCCATTGTTTTATCTCTACCTTTTAGTCTTTTTCGATTCCTTCACCCCACCCCACCCCCACTAGGGCTATCTGTACCTTGCTCGTCCTGCTTTCTACCCTTAATTAGCACATTCCTTTAGATAATATCAACACCTCTTTGTCCTAATAAAAACAAAAAACTACTGCGGATGCTGGAAATCCAAAACAAAAACAGAATTACCTGGAAAAACTCAGGTCTGGCAGCATCGGAGGAGAAGAAAAGAGTCGATGTTTCGAGTCCTCATGACCCTTCAGCAGAACCTCTTTGTCCTTTTGTCTGTGACATCTTTTGGTTATCTCCACCTATCACTTGCCCTCTATCCAGCTCTTCTTGTCCCCCTCCACCCCCCCACTCCTTAAACCAGCTTATATTTCACCCCTTTTCTATTTTTCCTTAGTTCTGTTGAAGAGTCATGCGGACTCGAAACGTTAACCGTGCTCCTCTCCACAGATGCTGCCAGACCTGCTAAGTTTTTCCAGGTATTTTTGTTTTTGTTTTGGATTTCCAGCATCCGCAGTTTTTTGCTTTTATCTTTTTTATTATAGGAGAAAATGCCTTCTTCCTACCTCTTTTCTCACGTCTCATTCCCTCATTCTTAGCTTTCCGATTATTCCGCAATGTTGCTCCGTCACCTCAGTCTCATCACTTCCTCTACCCATCCCATTTGAATTACTTATTCATTTACTGCACATTTCTTCCCCTTAACTCTTGTCCACTCTTCCCCTGCCCCCCTCCATCACCCCTATTCCAATCCAAATCACCCAATGTTTTCAAGAGAGCAGTCAAAGGAATTCTCACCCTCACATCCCCTTTGGTTTTCGCTATTGTTTCTCTACCTGATCACAATGGCCGGAATTTTCCAGCCCCGTTGGACGTCGGGTGTCATGGTGGGGTGGGGGGACAATATGGCGAGACAACCAAACATCATGAAACCAGTTTGCAATCATTGGCTCTACCTATCGGCCGTATTTCCCATCGCCACATGTCAGGATCTAGTTTCAAGACTTTAGCATCTCATTATCAGCCCTGCTCACTGGAATCATCCCCTCATGCTGGATCACCCAGACACGTCGGCGTGATTGCACACTGATGTGTTTCACAACTGTACATAAGCGACAGACACCTGGTAAGCTGCAATTTGCTTGAGACTTCAAGGTTTGTTTGCCTACCTTGCTTCAGGCAGCACTCGCGGTCATCAGCGCCAGGCTTCATAGGCAGCATCACATCGCTTTTAGGGGGCTCACAGGCAGGCCTGTACCCACCAGACCAGCTTTAAGGCGGGGGTGGCTTTTCAATGGCAGGAGGGCTTAGGCTTGCTTGGGGAAGGGGGAGAAGTGGCCTCAGGTATGGGAAGAGGCTGTACTGGGGAAGTGGGGTATCCCAGGGTGTGTGTGGGGAAACATGTTGTTCTGTGTAAGTGGCCTCAAGATGGTGAGGGCTGAAGACACAGTCTCCAAGAAGAGATGGGACCAGATGGAGATGTGAGGGTGTGTGTGAGAGAGTGAGTGGTGATGTCCCTTGAGCTGGCAGTGAGTGAGATGCCAGTGAATGTGTGATGGCCTTGTGAGTGAGAGAGTTTGGACTGGTAAGGTGGTTGCCTTACCCTGGCGGCACAGATGAGACCATTCATCCTTTTTCTGCACTGGATGGCCAACCTTTTGTGTGCAGCATTGGCACTGACCACTTCTGCCACCACCTCCCAAGCCGGAGTAGTGAAGATGATGGGCCTCCAGCAGCCAGAGTGGGGGTGGAGGACATTGCGGCAGGTCTCCACGGCATCCAGAAGGCATCCTAGGGATGCATCACTGAATTGGGGGGCTGCACTCTCCTTGGCTTTTGGAGCCATGTCTTAATTGGAGCAGTCCTGGGCAAGCATTGGGAAGTGTGCACGCAGCTGCAGTTTAAATATGGCGCCATGCTTGAGGGAGCAGCGAGGTAAATCGGAGGCCGCTCGCCAGCGAGACGGTGTGTTTCTTGTGGCTGCCTAATTAATGAGGCAGGAAACCCTGCCATTGTGGCCAGCGAGTAAACAACATTTTTCCCGCCCGCTACCGCACTTTGTGCAAATCTGGGACAATTCCACCCGATGTATCTATTCCTGTCTACATAAGAAAATTTACCAGGATGAAACATCAAACTCAATATGACATACCACATACATTTTATTACAAAGTTACTTCACTCCTCAGATAATGAGACTGTCTATGTCTGCAATGCTACAAGACCTGGACAACATTCAGGCTTAGGCTGATAAGCGGCAAGTAACATCCACAACCACTCAGTTGTCAGGCAATGACAGCCTCCAACAAAAGAGAATCTAACCATCTCCCCTTGACATTCAATGGTATTATCCTTGTCGAATACCCCACTATCAATATTCTGGGGGGGCTCACCATTGACCAGTGACTTAACTGGAACAGCCCCATAACATTGCTACAAGAGCAGGTCAGAGACTGAGTATTCCGTGGTGAGTGACTTGCCTCCTGACTCTTTAAAGCCTTTTCGCCATCTACAAGGCACAAGTTAGGAATGAGATGAGATACTTTCCACTTTATTGGATGAGTGCAGCTTCAACAACGCTCAAGAAGCTTGACACCATCCAAAACAGCCTTCTGGATCATACTAAACACCACCTTAAACATTCACTTCCTCTGAATCTGGTGCACCATGGCTACTCCATGTACCATCTACAAGTTGCACTGCAGAAACTCTCCAAGCCTTTGTCAACAGCACCTCCCAAACCTGCGACCTTTACCGCCTAGATAGACAAGGGCAGTAAGCGTGTGGAAGCACCACCATGTCCAAGTTACACACCATTCTGACTTTGAAATATATTGTTGTTCCTTCATTGTTGCTGAGTTAAAATCCTGGAATTCGCTACCTAGTAGCATTATGGAAGTATTTACACCACATGGAGCACAGTGATTGGAGAAGCTAGTTCACTACCACCTTCTAAAGGACACTTAGGGATGGAAAATAAATGCTGTTTTTTTTTTAGTGGCACTCGCATCCTGTGAATGAATAAAAACAGTAAAAGTATTGCTGTAAATTTTTTCAATTTCTAGCGATAAAGGCAGTTAGTACATAATTGTTTAAGTCTTTATTCATAATATCACATTCAATGAGAAAATAGCAATGATAAAAGGGTTCATTTTCTTCCTGGCACAAACAGTAGAGCTTTTCAGGCTAGTTTCAGTTTCAAGGTCAGGAGTTCTCGGAGATTAATCTCAGTCACACTCCAGGAAGTCTCAAAGATACTACAGAGCGATTGGTAGATTTCCCAATCTATTTGAAATGTAAACTGGTTTATCCAACCAAAACCCCTCCTCTTTTTTTTTGGAATTACAGCAGAATCAATGTTTAAGTTTCCCAATACTCAAACTAAATAGCTTTCGCTCCATTAAAGGAACTGCAAAACTGTGCAAAAAATATTATGCTTTTGACTATCCTGATCAAATTTAAGAATGTTTTGGTAAGAATAGTTCTGAACGTCGAAGAGATGGAGGTTCAAGTTTGGATTTGGCCAGCAGAGATTTGGACAAGCTGAAGTTTACAGAGGAGAGAGGGTGGAAGGCTACCCAGAAGGGCATTGGAACAGTTGAGTCTGGTGGTGATAAAGGCAAAGTCAAAAGTGTCATCAGCTGCTAGGTTGAGGTGGAGGACATTAGAGATGAAAATAGTGTTCTTTGTGATGGCGAGGATATGGATTGAAAATTCAGCTGCTGGGTTGAATACCATACCAAGGATGCAAACAAACAATCTGGTTCAACTTGCTCAGAGCAGGGGATGAAATTGGCAGCAATGGAATAAAGTTCAGAGGGAAGAAATTTACGCTCATGCAATACTGGATGTCAGACTGCCCGTAAAGAATTTGGATGAAGTGGCAGAGAAGTACTGCTAGACATCATCAGCATGCATGTGGAAACTAAGCCAAAGTTAATGGATGATGCTACCAAGAGGCAGCATGTACCTTAGGGAGAGGAGGGAGTCAAGGACAGATTCTTGGGATGCTCCAAAGGTAATGGTGTAAGAGGCATGCAAAGAAGCAATTGTTTGTGCAATTCTAGATATGATTTGATACTTAAGAGTTGATCTAAGTGAGGGTAATCCCACTATGATTGGCAATGGAGGAGAATAGTGTGGACAACTTTGCCAAAAGCTGCAGCTGCGAAGGATAGACATGGATAGTGCACCTTGATCATTGTCACAGAAGATATTTGTTTGGTTGGGGCTGTTTCAATGCCATGACAAGGATAAAAACCTGACAGGAAAAATTCAAACCCAGAGCCACAAGAAAGATGGGTACAGATTAGGGAGGTGACGCTGCTTTAGGGACTTGAATAAAGCAAGGGAGATGGGGCAATAGGTTGCAAGAACACATGGGCCAAGGGTGTTTTTTTTTAAAGAAGGAGGGTAATCAAAATGGCTTTGAAAGGGAAGACATCACTGAGGAGGGTGAACCATTTGCAATGTCTGATTGCGTGGGGAACAAAAAATGAAGTTGGGTGGTCAATAGTTTAGTGGAAATCGCATTAAGTGAGCAGACAGTCAATCTCATGGGCATGATGAGCAAACAGGATAGGAGAGATAGAATAGAAACCAGTGATAAACACAGTTTGCGGGCATGGTGGGAAAGGGGAAGACAACAGACAAAACTGAATGACTGGTTTCATTCTTAGGTGACCAATGAAGGCTTATACTTCTTGTTCAAGTTGAAAGTAATGGGAAGAGAAATGAGTTTAAGTAGATAACTGGTATCATCTGATGTGGGTCCACAGGTGTGGTGATGGGTGGTTAAAACTTTTGGGCATTAGATATGCTGAAAGATGTATCTCTTGGACTTTAAGTGAATTTAGGTGTCATAACAGGGGACCAATCAGGAAAGAGAGATGATGTTTTGCTGCTGAAAGGCAGTTAAAGTGGAAGAGTAGGAGTAGTTGATTGACAGGCAAAAGGCTAATTGGGAGTTGGAAAATGCAGCAGTAAATGATTAGCGGGAGACTTTGTTCAAGGGAAAGACACAGAAGGAAATGGGGACAAGGGGATGTGTTGGTGAGAGATGCAAGGATGTGTCTAAGATGGCAGAGCCATCCCGCCGTTGGAGAAGGTTCAAAGGTCCAGTTGCAGGTCATGGCAGAGTGCTAACAAAAAGTTCTGACGCTGCCTTCCTGTGACTTGTAAGCAGTTTGCTCCTCAGACATGTCCAACAGCAGTATGGTCTGTATCCCTGCCTGTCTGCATTTCTTTTTATTCATTCACATGAATTTGGCATGGCTGGCTCGGCCAGCATTTATTGCCCACCCCTAATTGCCCTTGAGAAGGTGGTGGTGAGCTGCCTTCGTGAACCACTGCAGTCCCTGTGAGGTAGGTACACCCACAGTGCTGTTAGGCAGGGAGTTCTAGGATTTTGACCCAGTGACAGTGAAGGAACAGTGATATAGTTGGCGTGTGGCTTGGAAGTGAACTTGCAGATGCTGCTGTTCCTATGCATCTGCTGTCCTTGTCCTTCTATGGTAGAGTTTGCTGGTTTGGAAGGTCCTGTTGAAGGAGGCTTGGCAGGTTCCTGCGGTGCATCTTGTATATGGTACACATTGCTGCCATTGTATGTAAGTAGTGGGGAGAGTGAGTGTTTAAGGTGGTGGATGGGGTAACAAACCGACGGGTTGCTTTGTACTGGATGGCATTGAGCTTCTTGAATGTTGTTTGATATTCCATCACATTCCTGACTTGTGTCTTGTAGACAGGCTTTAGGGAGTCAGCAGGTGAGTTAGTCACCACAGAATTTCCAGCCTCTGACCTGCTCTTGTAGCCACAGTATTAATCTGGCCAGTCCAGTTCAGTTTCTGCTCAATGGTAACCTCCAGGATGTTGATAGTGGAGGATTCAGCAATGGTAATGTCAAGGGGCAGTGGTTAGATTTTTTGTTGGAGATGTTCATTGCCTGACACTTGCGTGGCACACATGTTACTTGCCACTTGCCAGCCCAAGTCTGAAGGTTGTCCAGGTCTTGCTGCATAAGGACAGAGACTGCTTCAATATCTGAGGATGGTGCTGACATTCTGCAATCATTAGCGAACCTTATTGATGAAGCAGGTGAAGATGGTTGGGCCTAGGACACTACCCTGAGGAATTCCTGCAGCAATGTCCTGGGACTGAGATGATTGAACTCCAACAACCACAACCATCTTCCTTTGTGCTAGGTATGACTCCAACCAGTGGAGAGTTTTCCCCTCATTCCCATTGACTTCGGTTTTGCTAGGGCTCCTTGGTGCCACACTCTGTCAAATGCTGCCTTGATGTCACTCTCACCTCACCTCAAGTTCAGCTCTTTTGCCCATGTTGGGACCAAGGTTTTTATGAGGTCAGGAGCCGAGTGGTCCTGGTGGAACCCAAACTGAGCTACCTGCTTAGTTGCAGGTCCGCTGAGTCCTCCTCCAATGTAGACATCCATGACTCTGCTCATGCCTATGGAACTCCTCTTGATCCTTCCTTAGGGTTAAAAGAATTCCTAAAGAAATACAGGCAGGGCTGTTTCTGGACGATGACCAACTCTTAACAGCAATGAGTTAAAATATAAAGAAACAACTTCAAATTTAGGAATAAACTCATTTCAGGCAAAAAAAAAACCAATGACAAGCCCAAAATGCAGCAATAAATAATCTTGCAAGTTAATAAAACCATCAACTGCAATAGCAGCTTTAAGAAATTCTGGTCGGCACAGCAAGAGCCTGGGTTGCAAGTAAGACTGTTTGATACAGAAGTACCACAATGACAGTGTGCTCTTGGAAGAAACGATTTCCAGCAGTTTAATGAGGTTTGCATTTTGGAGCAGCAAGTGCCTCCTGATCACCAGTGCTACCTGATCAGAAATAACAGAGTGGTGCATTCCTAGTGCTAAGGCTGTGACAACAAATTTCCATGTGTCTGACATGGCTCCATGGTTGCCTTTTGAGTCAGATGATTGTGGGTGCAAGACTCACTCCAGAGACTTGAGCATAGATTTGAAGTTGATACAGTATGAGGAACAGTAAACAAAGGGCCTGTTTATCCTCTCAGGTGGAGGTAGCAGAACCCTCAGCACTATTCCAACGCCAGGGAAGTTCTTCCTGTGTCCTCACCACCATAAACAGATTGGCCCAAATCTTCTCATCTCCCAATCATCGGATATGGGATGTACATTGGAAGATCTATGTCAGGAGCCTGCGAAAGTCCTGATGCACGGACATATGGGGGAATTGCCGGAGAAGTTTAAACTTCCGATGGGCTGATTCCCTGCTGCAGAGTACAATGCACAAATGTCTCTGATCCTGAGCTTAGGGCAGAGACTTGGGCTGGATACACAGGGCTTACCTGTGTATTTACCCTGGAAATGTTAGGCAGTCTAAAACCTGGTCTAACAGCTAGGTAACCCCATAACTGACCCCTTCAATCAGACCTCTGCCCTCCCTCCCACCCAACCACTCAGACCAAATCTACCACCCCCCCCCGAACCAGACCTGAAAACCCCGACACGACTACCCCGCCATAACCTGACCATCTTCCCAACCACCTCCCAAACAAACCTGATGCCCAAGCACCCCCTGACCACCCACCCCCGCCAGCCTACTACCCCCGACCAACCCCTAATTCCCTGACTACATCCCTGACCCAACTACTCGGCTACCCACTTCGACAATCTGCCCCCACCACCCGACTACCCCCCGACCACTTGACTATCCTGACTCAACTACCTCCAATTCATCTACCACCCGACTACCTACCCCCACCCGACTACTTCCCACGATCTGTCCGCCTGACTTCAACTGATTGCCCTGACCACGCCCAAATATCCCTGACCCAACCACACCCCACCTGATCACCCCCAACCCGACTATCCAACCAACGCCCACCCCCCCCGAATCCACACACCTGACCACCCGACTAACCCCGACCCAACCCTACTAAGCCCGACCCAAACTTACTATCCCTGACCACATCCAAATACCATCTCCCCCCCACCAACCTATCTACCTACCCACCCACTGATCTACACACATTCATTAAAAGACCGGACCTTTAAAAAATACCTGAGTACGGCAGGTAGTACTGGATGAAGGGGCATGTCCTCTCCTTCCCCCAACTCTACCACCCTCGCTGGACCTACCTGGGAGAGACAATGCTGCTTATTTCTCCTTCAGCTGGCATCAGAAGATCCCAGAAGAATTGGGCAGTGGCATTGGGTTGATAAAAACTTTGTGGGCAGCAGCCGCCGTTATTTAGTTATTTATCTAATTGCTATTACTTGGAACTTGCTGTTTGTAATTTGGGTGCCACATTTCCTACAATGCAACCCTGGCTATACTTAAAGATATTGTATTCATTGTGAAGCAGTTTGAAATATCCTGAGGTTGTGCAAAACCAATAATTGCACACCCTAGAACTGGGTACGCACATGTAAGAATATATACAGCAGAAAACTGTCCCTTGTGTGTCTGGAATATTTAAATGTGATTTTCTGTTTTGTTGGGATGGCAATCTTGTTTGTGAATTTCAAACTTGTTAGAATGTTAATAAGGCCAGATTAACTAATCCAATTGACATCACTTGTCTATAAGAAGTTGGAATAAAGTTTTATGCACTTAACGAGCCAGACTAGTTCTGCAAATAATATCAAAATATTTTAAAATGAATGCTGTCACCTTTAGCAGATAAGTGTTCCACTGTGAACATACATTCCCTGATGTTTTTCTAAATGCTTACTTCCTGTACAGATCTTAACTCTTCAATTATACAATTATTTTCTAATTATGAACTGCAATACTTTTTCAGCCAGTCTTTCTCCCCCATCCCTTCCTGTAAAATAACTTTTGCAAGTGGAGAGTACAGTTGTTTCTCTTTCTTTACAACAAAATCAGAGTTGATTTTTTCTATCCAAATGCACATTGGGTCCAAACCCTCCTCATTTACATTCCAACTGAACTGGATTCTGAAACAGAGCACTGTGTTGGCACAGAATAGGAATGCTCGTACATGTAGGTCCAGGTATGCAACAGGTGTAGGCGTTAAGTTAGAAGCTCTGACATGTTACCAAGTAATTTTCTGCTTCAAGGTAAGTTGTATATCCATGCCCTACAGATCTAAAAGCTAACCTGACTGAATCTAAGGGAACCAAGCGCTTACATGCAAACAAAGTGTTCTGATATTGCAAATAGCAAGTGCTGAAAGTGATCACCCACTCCCACCTTGTATAAAATTCGAGTTCATTTTGACCTGAAGTTAAATTGAAATTGATGGATTATCAGTTCCGTAGACTAACACCGGGGCCTGAAATATTTGCAAATGGTTCTGCAGAATGTACAGGATACAACAGGTGCATAAATATGTTTCCTACTAAGGTTGAAAATATCTTATCTCAACCCGATTAGTTTATTGCAAATAGTTTTGTCACAAGATCATTGTATTTTGATTAGGAGAAAACATGCAGTTGGAACCAGTTTGCAGGTAGGATCACAGACAACTCTGCCAATTGCTTATACCTATTCCCGCCTTGGAGAATCTAAGAGAAGTTTGCAATAACTTCTAAGCATCAACCACAGCCTCTATAACTCAAGAGGGAAGCTCATCAGAAATCCTTGAAAGCTGTTTGTAAAGCTCTGGATTAGTGCATTGATTCTGCAACCAGCATGTTGAGGCGTTGCATTGAGGGAGAGCTAAAAGGCTGACTCCTTGATTTGAGTGTTTTAACAAAAAATAGTCGACCCTTGGAATTTACAATCTAGAAGAGGAGGATGAAGGAAAACTTGACAGGAGTCTGATCTTTATCTCAGCTATTGATTTACTCAACCCCACCCTCACCTCCACTTTTGATGTCCTAGTCCACAATAAAACCATGACTCTTTCTAACCCTGGCCGTTCTCCCTGTACAGACTTCACCTCCCCTTAAATCCAAGGGTTGCAGATTTGAAAAGGATATGGTGGAAAACTAGTTTAGCCATCCACTGCCAAACCTGATTGGACCACGTAAAAGACTATCACGTCCTGGTCTCCTTTGCTAAAACTGCTAACTACTCCAGGAATACAAATATAATCTCCGGCTTCTTTCTTCTACTGCAAACCATCCTAAATCCCTCCTCCCTATCCCCTCCAACAAGTACGAGGAGCTCCTGGACTTCTCTGACACCAAGGTTGAGAAAATATGATCGGCTGCCTCTGCCAGGAACCTCCCTTTAGCTCGCTCACCTGGCCAAACTTCCATAATGCTTCCCACTGCCATCGCATCTTTCTTTAGTTTCTCTCCAATCTCTCCTCATGCCCTCTGAGCTCATCTTGTCCATGAGACCCACCTGCTGTTCCCTTTATCTTATAACCACCAAACAGATCACCCAACTTCCCTTCCTGGCCCCTATGTTATCCGATATTGTAAACTGTTCTCCTTCTTCAGACGTTGTCCCTCTCTCGTTTAAATTTTCCATCATCACCCCTCCTCAAAAAACCAATCCTTGACCTCACCATCCTTGTAAACCATCATCCCATCTTCAATCTCCCTTTCATCTCAAAAGTCCTTGAACATGTTGAAATGGTTCTTATTAAAGTCACAATGGCATCCTATGTGACTGTATCAAAGGTAAACTTTCCCTCCTTATCCTTCTCAACCTGTCTGCAGCTTTTGACACAGTTGACCACATCATCCTCTTCCAACACCTCTCCACTGTCATCTAGCTGGGTGGCCTGGTCTTATCTGGCTCCATTCTCATCCATCTAATCGTAGCCAGGGAACCCGCTTGCAGTGGCTTCTCTTCTACTCTCACACCATTAGAGGACACTAGAGGTGATGTCCCTGTTCCAAACTCCATTCCTTAACAACCAACTCCATCCCTCTTCTTCCTAACAGTGGGATTAAACCAGTCTGTTCACAACCTTGGTGTTATATTTGATCCTAATACGAGCTTCAGACCTCACCAATACTAACCTTTTCTTTGTTTCAGCTCACCTGATGCTGCAATCTCATTCATACCTTTGTTACCCATAGACTCAAATATTCCAACACCTGGCTGGTCTCCCACATCTACCCTCCGTAAATCTGAGGAAATTCAAAACTCTGTTGCCCATGTCTTAACTCACAGCAAGTCCCATTCACTCATCACCCCTTTGCTTGCTGAACTACATTGCTAGTCTGGGAATCAATGTCTTGACTTTAAAAATTCTCATTCTTGTTTCAAATCTCTCCATGGCCTTGGTCCTCCCTGTCTTTATAATTTCCTCCAGCCTTACTCAGATATCTGCTCTCCTCTAGTTCCGGCCTCTTGTGAATTCCCAATTATAATTGCTCCTTTATTTGCCAAGGACCCAAGCTCTGGCATTCCTTCCCTACAACCTCTCTACTCCTCTCTCTCCTTTTAAGACACTTCTTAAAACTTATCTCTTTGACAAACCTTTGGTCATCTTACCTAATATCTCCTTATGTGGCTTGGTGTCATACTTTGTTTTATAGTGCTCCTGTGGCAGTTTTCAATACATTCAAGGCACTACATAAGTTATTCTCAGGAAATTTCTACCGGCAGAGGTTTGAAGACGAGGGGACAGTTTAATGTTGGAAGAAAATATGAATTTTAGACAAATTTTAATAATTGAAAGCCAAGGCAAGTTCAAAAGGATTGGTTGTATTTTAGGGGAAGAAATAAAAGGGCCATTATCCTAGAATCACAGTAAGGAAACTAATTAGTGATTTGAAAGGATCGTCTAGATGGGTCAGTAGTCTACCTCTGCCCAAAACATTCCCATTGTTTGCAAATGTCCCCTTGGGTAGTTCGAAACTGTTGTCTCCAACATCCCCCCATCCCCCAACCTGACCTGCTGAGTATTCTCAAACAAAAGCAGCTAGATAAACTGAGATGAGGAATTTCAAACTCTCAAGAGGACATTTTTGATCTTTTTCCGACCCCTCCCCTTCAGGCGTAAACCTTGCTGGGGTGGCCTGTTTTCTTGGGCAGCAGCACAACCTGGATGTTGGGCAGGACCCCACCCTGGGCTGTGGTGCTCCTCCCAGCAGCTCCTCGTCGTTTCGGATGGTGAGCTGCAGGTGATGGGGGATGATGTGGGTCTTCTTGTTGTCCTGGGCTGCGTCGCCAGCCAGCTTGAGGATTTCGGCCGTCAGGTACTCGAGGACGGCGCCCAGGTAGACGGGGGCTCCGGCCCCGACCCCCTTGGCATTGCGCAGCAGCCGGTGGATATGGCCGACGGGCAACTGGAGCCCGGCTCTGGTGGAGCGAGTCTTGGCCTTGGCACGCCCTTTGCCTCCGGTTTTACCGTGGTCAGACATCTCTCCCTCATAACAATCTTTTCCAGCCGACAGCCAGAGAATCCAGAGAACATTTTTATTTCTTGAGAAGCCAAAGCATCCGTAATGACTAATGTACCATATTTTGTTAACAAATATTGTATCAATTGTATCCGTCAACAATAATGCATTCTATTTGAATTAGCGTGTTCATATTTTCTAAATTAAGAGGCAGTTATTTCATTAACTGCAGTTACAGCAGTCAGTATTGGTGAGTGGACAGCGTCAGGAGTCCAACAGGGGTGTATCCTCTCTACTGAACGTAAATTCACGTTATACTTCAGTCCCTATATTTGTGCTTCATTTTCTTGTTTTATTCCTATATTTCAAAACAGCCGCCTCAAAAGAATGTGTTTGGTTGATGATTGTTGCCATTTAGGTTGGGATTTTCCAGCCCCGTCGCAGGTGGGACCCGCCACGGGCGAGGTGGCGCCTCAGCCAGAATCCCATTGACTTGCAGTGGGACGGGAAGATCGCAGCGGCGGGCGGGTGCGGAAAATCCCGCCGTTAGTCTCAGTAGTGTGTTTGGGCATGTTGAGGGTCTTTTTAAAATTTGTTTGGTTCACATGCATAACCTGATAAGGACATTACATCACTTGTTGTTCGCCCTTAATGGAGTTTCTCAGTCAGTGATGAGAGGTGTAACTCCTCAATTCCCACAGTAAAGATTGGTCAGTTGGAAGCACAAGGGCAAACTATTATGATCTACAAATGGGGTAACATAAACAACCTTTAAGCTGGGAAGAACAAACTGGCACTACGATTCAGATCTGGGACTTTATGTAAAGTGGAAGTAGATGGTCTTAGGTGAGATTGCTTAACTGCAATACATGACGACATTTTTGGATGTACACTCACCTATGCTTTTCCCAGAACCAACTGAGCTAAGAAAGAAGAGCAAAGCACTGTGGATGCTGGAAATCTGAAACACATGCTTGAGGAACAGCACTCCATCTTTCGGCCAGGCACTTTCCAGCCTTCTGGATTCAACACCGAATTCACCAATTTCAGACCAAAGCTGTTTTGTTTCAGAAGGCAGCTGTTGGTAGTGATCCTGCTTTACCATTTACATCTCTTTTAGACAAATATTTTGTTTCATTTGTGCCATTATCATCACTTCTTGCTTTCATGAGCATTCTTTTTGTCATTTAATTTCTCCTGCTCCTCACTCCATCACAGATGTTCCCATTTGTTCTTCCCTCTCCCCTTCACACCTGGCTTAAAAATGGTTACATCTCCAAGTAATTTCAGTTCTTGCTTAAGGGTTACCAACGTGAAACATAAACTCTGTTCTGCTCTCCACAGACGCTGCCAAACCTGTTGAGTATTTCCGCATTTTCTGTTTTTATTTCAAGCTAAGATATACATACACTGGTGGGGTGAGCAAGTTGGTTGGCTGGACTATTCCTACAACACGAGCAAACGACAGGCAAGAAGCATTAATTTAATAAGATAATTCATCAAGTTTGGTAATCATAGAATGGTTACAGCACAGGAAGCCACCATTTGGGTTGTCTGTGCCAGCTCTCTGCAAGAGCAACTCGGCTAGTTCCAACCCCCCACCTTTTCTCCATAGTCTTGAAAATTGTCTCTCTTGAGATAATTATACAATTCCTTTTGAAAGCCAGAATTGAGTCTGCCTCTATTACATACTCAGGCACCTATCTGGGTTCATGTTTGGCACAGCACTTTTCTTTGGTTTGGGCATTATTATTGTGACCTCCTTTACATTGTTTTGCACAGCAAGATCATTATCAATAAACTGATTTGTACAGTGAATAACTGAGGGGTCAAAGAGGTTGAATGCCAGCATTAAACAACTGTAATCAATCAATTGATTACAAATGATGGATACAGAGACTCGTTTGAATTGAATGCAAAATAATTATTGCTGAAAAGATAGACATGTTGCTGAAACTTTTTGTCTTGTACTCATCATGATAAATGCAAGATTGCCAAATGTCAAACGATCACGACATTCTATACCATAAGAGAAAATGGGTGCTGATTGGTTGGCAAGCTAACAGATTGGTCAAGGCATTGCTGTGAAGAAAGCAAGGAGGAACTACAAGCTCCCCATGCTTCTGGGTAATTTAAAGAAGGTGCAAGACTTGAACATATTCCTTTTGTTTGCAGAGAACAGGTCCCTGCGTGTGAATATATGTCACTTATAGCAAACATAAATGAGCAACATTATGAGCTCAACTGATTATTTTAAATTGATTGTTAGTGTAGCTATTAGCGTGCTCGGATTTTTCAGCAAGTGCTGCTCAATCGCGGATAACATCTAACAGTGGACTTTTGGTTTTGTATTTTGCTAGCGTGGGCTGGTTGAGAACAGTCTGTAATCTCCCTATTATGAACAGCCGGAGGAACGTTTTGTTTGACTCGATCAGCCTTTTGTTGGGATGTACAGCTTACATACCTGGCATCACAGTGGCACAGAAATTCATACATGATGTTCTCAATTTTGTGGTCGGCAGAATGTCTTTTGTGGAATAACAGCAGCATCCTATTAGTGAAAACACCACTTGCATTGCCACTACATAGTAGCAACATGAAACGGCTTGCTTTAGCCTGTTGTTCAAATTTAAGAAAATTGCACATCTTGCAAGCTCAATACAGAAATAGTGTGCATCAAAGCTAGGACAATGGATATCCTGATTAGATAATTGTTTGCTGTCTATCATGCAAACTCACAAATGGGCCAAAGGCCACCACTTTTGGTCCTGAAAAGTGCCTAGTCTACCTCAAATTACCCTGAAAAGGCAAAGTGTTTTAAACATTTGAACAACGGGCTAAGCAAGCCAGTTCACACTGCTACTTCATGCAAAAGGAGCTACCTCAAATAACATTTGAACAACGGGCTAAGCAAGCGTTCACTGCTACAATGTGCCATGAGTTGCTTTTCCATGAATAGGATGCTGCCATCATCCAAAGAGACTTATGTCCAAACAATTGGCTGATCAAATCAAACATGTTCTTCTGGCTGTTTGTAATAGGCAGAGTACAGACTATACTCAACCAGCCTGCACTTGCAAAACCCAAAACATAAGACCTACTATTGGACATGAGTCCACAATTGGGCTGCACTTGCTGAACAATCCTAAGTGTGCTAAAGTGACACAAACTACTAATTTAATATGATCAGTCAAGCTCATAATGTGGCTCATTTACACTTACTAAAGGTGGCATACATTCATATGCAGGGGTCCGTTCTCTGCAAAGAAAAGTAGTATGTTCAAGCTTAGCACCTTTTTCAATCTTGACATTCAATGGCATTACCATCGCTGAATTCCCCACTATCAACATCCTGGGGGTTACCATTGACCAGAAACTGAACTGGACTAGCCATATAAATACTGTGGCTATAAGAGCAGGTCAGAGGCTAGGAATAATGCGATGTGTAACCCACCTTCTGGCTCCCCAAAGCTTGTCCACTATCTACAAGGCAAAAGTCAGGAGGGTGATGGAATACTCTCCACTTGCCTGGATGACTGCAGCTCCAACAACACTCAAGAAGCTCAACACCATCCAGCACAAAGCAGCCCGCTTGATTGGCACCCCATCCACCACCGATGCACAGTGGCAGTGTGTACCACCTACAAGATGCACTGCAGAAACTCACCAAGGCTCCTTAGACAGCAACTTCCAACCCACGACTGCTACCATCTAGAGGGACAAGGGCAGCAGACAGATGGGAACACCGCCACCTGGAAGTTCCCCTCCAAGCCGCACACCACCTGACATGGAAATATATCACCGTTCCTTCACTGTTGCTGGGTCAAAATCCTGGAACTCCCTCCCTAACAGCACTGTGGGTGGACACCATATGGGCTGCAGTGGTTCAAGACGACAGCTCACCGCCACCTTCTCAAAGGCAATTAGGGAAGGGCAATAAATGCTGGCTTAGCCAGCGACTCCCACATTCCATGAATGAATATAATAAAAAAAAAATCAAAGCTGATTTGCTAACTATCACCCATAATATAATTTTCTCCTATGGTATAAATTGTCGTGGTCATTTGAAATTTGGCCTTCTTGCGTTGGTCCTGAAAAGTGGAAGATGTAAAGCTTCGGCAACATGTCTCTTTTATCAACAATATTCAAGTTCTGTACTACTAAGTGACTATATAAAATAAACACCAGAAACAGTAACTTTTTATTTGCTTATCTAATTTTATATTATGCACATTTACTATCGAAATCTTGACACTGGGAAGGGCCCAATTTTTATAGCAATAGTTCCTTAAGTACTAATATTAGAATGAACATGTGGAGCACTAAAAGTTCAAAGTATCCATTTTATTGAACATACAATCCATGACAAGGGACAAGTCTGTTTTGTGCTACTACATTGATACTGTTCAACTTTCTCCCATGAGAGTCTAATGGACAACTATTAATTTCACGTGCTGAAAAAATACTGGATAATAACATGATTTTTTTTTAAGTGAAGACAAAAATCAGTGGAATAAAATTTTATTCCAGGTACAGTATCATGAAAAGCAGTTTAGAAGAAAAATACAACCAGGAGACATCAAATGAAACCAGTACAAAATTATGGCCAAAAAATACTATATTTGTAACCAGCAAGATCATTTGGGGCATTAATATACAACATTAGTTTTTTCCAAAAACTATTTCCCTTCCCCAAACAATGACAATACATGCATTTAAGTAACAATTTAAAAACAGCAAATATGATTTTTAAATATTGCATGTTAAAATTTATCTAACAGGAATTAAATATACAAGTCCTACCAGAGCATTTAAAAGAATCTGGCACTACAAGAAATTGCCCATGGCGCACAATGTGTTCACTATACTGTGACTTAGATCTCTTCAATTCTGCATTATGAGCAGGACTGATCTGACAGCCATAATACCATTCACAATTTTCAATTAAAATATTTAAATTCTTAAGAGCTTTCATTATCTCCTCTGGAAGTGCCAACATGCTGAAATTCTAGAAAGACCAATTGACAGAGCAGTTTAAAAAATAAATGAAGGCAGATCTTTGGTAGGCCAAATTAACATACTGTGTATGTACACTCTGGTCAATTAGAAAAATGTAGATGTTACAACAGTAGACCAAGCTGCTGATCATTCTTATACCTTTACATATAGCATGCCTAACTTCATTTATTTGTTTACAGTTGGTGACATGAACTCGTGAATGGTAACAGCTGCTTGATCTGGCTTTAATTCATATCAACAGTATAAATAATGTCTTTATCCTTTCATAGGAATTAATGACACTGCATTGGTCCCTCCAGTGCATACCAATACCCTAAAAGCTGACATCTAACTTTCAAATCTGACACCCAACACAACACAGATGTTTCAGCAAAGTCAAGAGACCATCTTTTGTCTCAGGCTTTAATCTTGAGGCACAAAGTTCTTGACTCCACCTCCATAAGGCAAAAAAACCCACAAATTTCAGATGTATTTATTGGTAATACATACATCCTGAATAATACAAACTGTGACCAATCCCATCAAAAACACTACAGTTACAAAAATTTGGCATATGGCATTCCCTAGAATACAATCCTTGTTTTTAAAACTCATTCTAATTTCAGAAGGATTGCTCCATGGCAAGTTGCTTTCTTTCACACATGACGGTGTGAAAAAGTACTGAAGCCAATTTCTTGTCTGCTTCATGGGCTGAGTCATTTGACTAAACTTTGTATAAGTACTTTCTGGGAGAAAAAGGAGGGACTTAGGTTTTATCAAAAAGAATTCTTTGATCAGAAACCCATGTGGTGACATATATTAATCAAAGTACCACACTGTGATAATTATCTTGACTTTCAAAATGACATTTTTTTTTTTAAAGATCCCTAGCTGAGAAATAAACTGCCAAAAATTTACATTCGCTTCTCGTAAAAAAAGTAAATAACATTATTCAAAATGCGACTTAGCTATAAGACTTACAATACAATTACATAGATACATATTATCAATACAGCACATTCAATCTGCCAAAATTATCACAAAGCCAGTATGGATGTGTGCGCTTGTGTGTGCACATATATATATAATATATATACACGTATTCACACACAATTATTACAGCATTAATAATTACACTATGCCTACAGCCAGGTTTTACAAATTATAGGAGTTTTGTTTATGACAGCACAAATGCATGTTTGGTGGAGGTGCAGGAATTAAGGGAGACAATCACTGACCATTAACTTTGGTACTCCATAGAAACAAAAGCTACTCTTTTGATGCAGAAAACCATGCACAAAGACATCCCACCTTTGACAATGGACAGTACAGATAATTTTAAATTAGCTAACTGACCTATCTATAATCTCTGTGTTACCAGCTCAAAGAGCAAAAAAAAACCCTGAAAACTAGCTCAAAAGGAACATGGTGGTATCCATTCAAATTTTTGCTCTTTAAACAGTCACCAAAGCCCATGACTCAGATTTTGAAAAGCATGTCTCATTAGAATGAAAGTAATGATACAGGTTCATTTTTCAGGATGTAATGGCAAAGAAAACCATTCTGGTTTAAAATTAAGGATCTGGCAAGATTTTATCAAAACATGATTACAGTACCTTTTAACATATGTGTAAAAAAGTTAAGATACAAAATTGGTCATGGACACTGATCAGCCTATGTTAAAGAATAATACATAGCTAATGGCAAATATTACACAATGTGGAAGAGCACCAGTTTTTTTTCCCCCTCACTTATTTTGGCATGTGTCCAACAAAACTGCTTTTAGAAGAACCTAGGAGCCAATACTGCAATGTTATTTGCTTACCATTCATCTTCTGCTCAAGTGCAGTTACTGTGATATGAGCCACATGATTTCAGGCATATTGAGTAAAGCAATTTTTATATCTTAAAAATTCAAAAATAGTGAAACAAATGCCATGAGCAGCAATATTAAAACTTTCCTCACTAAAAGCCCAAAAAGTAACATTTAAAAATTACACTGGTGCAAAGTAAGTATGTCAATGATGTCTCCAGCTACAGTTCTAAGAAAAAAGACCCAAGCAGAGATTTCAAAAATCAGCAAATGTAGTGTACATAACATTTTGTTTGGCATATTTCAGTAAAACAAGTCTAGTAATAGCAATAGAGTGGCACATAATAAATAGAAATTGAACCCCATATACTGTTTTACAAGTACACAACATTCTCAATATTGTACTCTTACCTACATCTATCCATGTTTTTGGGAATCCAAGTGTGGCAAGATTTACAGATGAGCAATCAGCTATTGCTTTATGAGCTCCCATCTTTATAGTTTAAGATGAAGACAGATTGTTTAGTATGAAACTTGATGTTTAAATTATACATATCAATAATTTAAAAATCACAGTACCAATACTTTTCATCTATCAGAAAAAAAGTACAATAATTATACCAGTGGCAGCTTGGTTTCTGCCAAAAACATCACCGTTTTTACTGTGTACCATAGAGCATCAAGAGGAGCAGATCACAAAAAAGGGACATTGTACCTCAAATATTCCTTCGGGGAGAAGAAAAGGAAGGGGTGTGCTTAGAGAAGCAAAAAAACCCAACCCTCCAAGTGCTGAAATCGGAATTTACAGTGAAAATTGAGAATTTTACATGAAGTCACAAAGTTTTGCCTAAAAAGTGGACTAGTGCTGCAAAGGTGTGTCAGCATCTTTTGCCCCATTTTTGTTAAATAAAATCATAATATTTACTAAAACTCTGTGGAAGCGCACAGAGTCCAGAATGGCAATAAATTAGCATTATGCAAATTATTTTCACAGATAATACAGTTGCTGTTATTTTTTTCCACCAAGTCAGTTAATAAACTAGACCAGGTTATATTCCTTCAGGTTTAATTGTAGGATAGTGTCCTTGACAGCAGCAAAGACAAACCGTATATTCTCTGTATCTGTGGCACATGTGAAATGAGAGTAGATAATTTTGTCACTATCAGGATTCAGGTCCACAAACATCTTCAAAATAAACTCTCTTGCTGCTTGTGCATCTCGCTGTGGTCCTGTTAATGAGATAATTTGAGAAGGCACATAGTTAGTTAATAAAATGTTCCTCAGTCTTAAATGTCTTCATATAGAGGTGTTACAATGACTGTTCCAGACCCAACCCACTCGTTGTGAGAAAAAGTTTTTCTCACGTCACACTTGCTTCTTTTGCAAATCACTTTAAATCTGTACCCTCTCATTCTTGATCCTTTTATGAGTGGGAACAGTTTCTCCCTATCTACTCTGTCCAGCCCCCTCACGATTTTGAACATCTCTATCAAATCTCCTCTCAGCCTCCTTCTCTCCAAGGAGAACAGTCCCAACCTCTCCATTCTATCCTCATAGCTGAAGTTTCTCATCCCTGGAACCGTTCTTGTAAACCTCTTCTGCACTCTCTCCAGTGTGTTCACATCCTTCCTATAATGTGGCGCCCAGAACTTACACAATACTCCAGCTGAGGTCTAATGAGTGTCTTATATAAATTCAGCATATAAATCCTTGCTCTTGTACTCTATGCCCCTATTAATAAAGCCCAGGATACTATATGCTTTATTAATTGGGCATATTGTGTACAGTTGTAGGCATGATACTATAGGATATAAAAACAATGGGAACAGTGCAATATATAAGCACCAGGATGTTACCAAGTATGAGGAGTTACAATTGTGAAGGGAGTGTTGTGAAGTTGAGGCCTTTTTCATTCGAGCCGAGAAGGTAACTGATAGATCCATTCATAATTATGAAGGGTTAGTGATTAATTATTTCCACTGATTGTTGAGATTGCAAGAGGGAGTGAAGGAAAATTTAGGATAGTCACAAAAAGAATTAAAAGGGGGGGAGATTAGATTCAAAAAAATTCTTCACCCAGAGGTTGGGTAAAATTTGGAACTCTCGGTTTCAAGTTATTGTTGAAGCAGAGTCTAGGGATTTTTTTTTTTTGAGGGGCATTAGAAAGTTTCTTCAAAAGAAGAAATATTAAAGGATATAGGAAATGAGTAGGCCAGTGGGATCAAACTATGTAAATCATGGAGAAAAACAATTGTTGATGTAATAATTATTCTAGAACTATTCCAGTTCCTAGAACACAGACTGCAGCAGTTCTTGAAGGCAGCTCAAAACCATCTTCTCAGGGGCAATTAGGGATGGGCGATTGGGGGAGGCAATGGCATAGCGGTATTGTCGCTGGTAATCCAGAGACCCAGTGAGATGCTCTGGGGGCCTGGGTTCGAATCCCACCATGGCAGATGGTGGAATTTGAATTCAATAAATATCTGGAATTAAACGTCTAATGATGACCATGAAACCCATTGTTGATTGTTGTAAAAACCCATCTGGTTCACTAATGTCCTTTAGGGAAGGAAATCTGCTGTCCTTACCTGGTCTAAATGCCCTCTGAACAAGGGAAATTAGGAATAGGCAATAAATGCTGCCAGAAACACCCACATCCCATGAACAAATAAAAAAAACAGGTTTTTCAAGTTCAGTTCTGGCACTTCCCAGCATGTTCATTTATTAAAAGAACAGCATGTTCATTTATTAAAGGAATCCCAAACACGATGACATGTTTACCATGTAAAAGAAAAAAGTTATAATTGTAGAGGGAACTCCTCAGAGTTCAGGCGCACAACTGGACAACATTGCCATTCTCAAGGAAATTTAAGAGCATACGTTCCCTTTTTCTTTCCAAAAATTCCTTTTTTTGTCAAAATCAATGAATCACTAACAAAATTATAGAAATATACGTGACATGCGATTTTGTTGTTATAATGATAATAAGAACCCAATTATGACACACCACAATTAATAGTTTAACACTTAAAACTAAACAAACCAGTTAATCAGCAGAAACATTTGAAACCTCATTAATATATCTGTTTGCAATAATTGTAAAAAATTATTCAACACCAGTGAGAAAGCCACATTTTACTGACCAAGTCCTGGAAATCCTGGTGAACCCTAATGCTTTGCTGCAGAGACATTATTGGTGCCAGAGATTGGCCCCAAAACATGCAAGCTGGAGACAAGTATGGGAACATGTGACAGAGTGGGTGAATTCTGTGTCAACCACTGAAGGAACACGGACAGAAGTGATTTTGAAGTAAAATAGAGCGCGTAGAAAGAAAAAACATAAAAATCTATTTGACGTACAGCTGAAGTAAAGTAACTAGCAACCTTCAAAACAAGAACAAAAACAAGTCCCTTTGTACCTTTCAGTTTGCCAACTAATTTCGTAAAGAAAAGTTGAACTATAAAAATCTATTAAAATTATCAGGTTGGTTATAAGAGAGGTAAGACGTTTCCTGCTGGTACACTAAAACCTCATATGACCAGAAAGGAAGGCATGTTGACAGATGCATATTTGGTAACAAAGAAATACATAAACATCAGTATGCTACAATACATACTACTGTCTGAGTATAGATACACCAAATTTCAGTAAGCTGAGAGTAGTTGAACATCCAAATTTTTAAAAAATGAAAACAAAGGATAGACTGCCACAAGAAATTCAACCATAGATTACTGCATACTTTAACATGAGATTTGACTTAGCATACAGGATGGATTATATTTGAAGACTATTAAGAAATTATACGGTTTCATATAACAGAAGAGACATGAAACAAAGTTCATTCAAGCATCAGAATCTAAGTTATCTTTTGAGAGCTGGAGAAGTGATTTACAGGTCTCTGATGAACAAGAACAGAGACAAATGTGAGATGTACAACAGCTTCCAGTAAACCAGCAGAAGGAACCAATTATTAACCACCAAATGCCAAAAAGGCCCTAAGATAGAAAAGGGTGCGATCTGTTTTAAGAAATGAATAGCAAAGACAAAAACTCACTTAGCACATGATGGCATTGCAAATGAGTTTATAACAGTCTATGGACCAGGGTCTATACCCAAATGAAATAGCAAGGCAAGGGACACTGAAGGTATTCCTGGAAAAAGCTGGATTTGGATACTGAGATGGCTAGCTTGAGTCGGAAAATTTCCTGACTTGCCAGGCCCACCTTGGTAAAAAAGTACCCCGAGAGGTGCAATTTTATTCCTGGAGGCAGGTGGGATGGAATTGGGGCCACCAACCCCAGAAACAGAGCATATGCGGGTGAGTGAGTGCCAAAGTGAGCTGGTTAGAAGGACCACCTCAGTTCTCTGGGACCAAGTTATTAGGCCCTCTAGCCCTCACCTCTTGCACCCCCTCACCCACCCCCATGCCCTCCATACCAATTCATAACCATCCACCCACCCCGAAGACTCCTCATATCCCTATGCCAACTCATGCCCTCCATGTCAACTCTATAGCCACTCATTCGGTATCCAATGGGCAGACCACAAGAGCCATGTGGAGATGGAAAAAGAAACTTCTAACAACCTAATACTGCTCTCACACCTACACACTTGAAAGTGCAAAAAACTCACATTCACAGAAGGTATTCGAAGCCATTAAATCTCAAGTGGTTAATCTCTTATAAAAGCAAACATCTATTTCACTAACCACATCAAAGACAGCCATTCATATAATAGTCTCTTTACACTATCAATTAAACTGTGAACTCAGAACACCCTGCTGAGATAATTGTAGATTTTGAACCTCAGCCAAGCTTTCATAATGACATAATGATGGCCCGGGGGGGAAACGTCAACAAAGAGCTCTACTGAAACTGCACAACCAAATGATACTTTTCTTTTAACCAACACCTCTCAAGTAGTCCAGCAGAGGGTTTTTTAAACTTTGTGATAGCTGCAGCCTGTGTTTTTTTTTAAAGTTTAAAGATCAGGCAATTTAAAAAAGTTTCAGATCATAATAGTTACACAGAAATTATCCATGCTTCAAGAGTGTTTATGTCTACTACTCCATCAATTTATAACTCCCATACTGTGAGTTAAGGGCCTTGCATCAGCCTGTCCAAATCATGTCCCGCCCCCTTTCCCTTGCAGGTAAAAATGGTTTTGGCCACAAATTGGGGTAGGACTTGCAAATCTGGGTCCCACTTGCCATTTTTAAGGTCCATGGAGTCTTCCCAACTCCATGAAAATCCAGCCTAAGTTCAGCACAAACCCTTGTCCCACTTGCATTGACAATACACCAACTGAGATACTGGATAGTTTAACACATCACGACAATTTGCCAACTAATTGACCCCTCATTACAGCAACATTATAGAACTTGGTGAATGATGTAAAATAGAACTATGGGCTGGATTTTCAATCCAGGTCCAGGGACCTGATGTGCAGATCATTTCTGGGTTCTGACCCCATGTCATGATGCAAAGGGCTGATTGGCCCAGCAGTTAAGGTCAGCACCCATTAGTGGCATCAGAAGTGACCTGGAGATGCGACCCAATAACTGAGGCCCTTTGGAAAGGCAAGAAGCAGTCATGACTGGACCTGCTGTTCACTGATGAAATTAAGCAGCAGGGTGCTCAGAGGGCTAGCGCTGGCATGGGCAGGCATCCACTGACAGCACCAAAGTTCTCCGATGCCTCCCTTGAGGTTTTACTGAATACAACGGCAGACAGGAGAGAGATCTTGCAGCTGATGTCTGGAAGAAGAAACTTACCTGGAGACATAAAGAGGGCCTGGATGGAGGTGGCAACGGAGGTCAGCAGCCTTGGAGTGACCAGATGGACGGATGCAGTGTACAAAAATATTTAAAGTAAGATCTGGGAAGATGAGTGGCAAGTGACACCCAGGTGTCAGGTCTCCAACTCTGAATACAGCAGCAAGCGGATGAGCTGAGCTGATTGAGTGCTTCCCGATTGAAAACTTAAAACTGCTCCCCTGAGGCTGGTTAATAGGCTCATCAGTGAGTTCAACAAGCAGTTAATTGGAGGCAAGAACAAAAATAGCTGGAAAAACTCAGTAGGTCTGACAGCATCTCGGAGAGGAAGTCAGTTAACGTTTTGAGTCTGTATGACTCTTCATCAGAACTAAAGAAAAATAGAAATGAGGTAAAATATAAGCTGTTTGAGGGGGGGGGGGGGGGGGTGGGACAGGTAGAGCTGGGTAGAGGGCCAGTGATAGGTGGAGGCAAAGAAGAGATTGTCAAAGATGTCATAGACAAAAGAAAATGGGGTGTTGATGGTGGTGATATTAGCTAAAGGATGTGCTAATGGTGACATTAAGGGTAGAAAGCAGGAGAAGCAAGTGACAGATGGCCGTAGTGGGGGTGGGGTGGGGTGGGGTGGGGGTGGATCGAAATAGACTAAAAGGTGGAGATAAAACAATGGATGGAAATAAATTTAAAAATAATAATAGAAATAGGTGGGAAAAGAAAAATATATTTAAAAAGTATATAAATTATTAGAAAAAAGGGGGATCAGAAAGAGGGTGGGGATGGAGGGGAGAGTTCAAGATCTAAAGTTGTTGAACTCAATATTCAGTCCGGAAGGCTGTAAAGTGCCTAGTCGGAAGATGAGGTGCTGTTCCTCCAGTTTACATTGAGCTTCACTGGAACATTGCAGCAGGCCAAGGACGGACATGTGGGCATGAGAGCAGGGTGGTGTGTTGAAATGGCAAGCGACAGGGAGGTCTGGGTCATGCTTGCGGACAGACCGAAGGTGTTACACAAAGCGGTCACCCAGTCTGCGTTTGGTCTCTCCAATGTAGAGCAAACCGCATTGGGAGCAACGAATGCAGCAGAATAAATTGAGGGAAGTGCAAGTGAAGTGCTGCTTCACTTGAAAGGAGTGTTTGGGCCCTTGGACAGTGAGGAGGTGGGGGGGGAAGTAAAGGGGCAGGTGTTGCACCCTCTGCGGTTGCATGGGAAGGTGCCGTGGGAGGGGGTTGAGGTGTAGGGGGTGATGGAGGAGTGGATCAGGATGTCCCGGAGGGAACGGTCCCTATGGAATGCTGACAGGGGGGTGAAGGGAAGATGTGTTTGGTGGTTACATCATGCTGGAGTTGGTGGAAATGACAGAGGATGATCCTTTGAATGCGGAGGCTGGTGGGGTGATGTGAGGACAAGGGGGACCCTATCATGGTTCTGCGAGGGAGAGGAAGGTGTGAGGGTGGATGCGTGGGAGATGGACCGGACACGGTTGAGGGCCCTGTCAACCACCGTGGGTGGAAAACCTTGGTTAAGGAAGAAGGAAGACATGGCAGAGGAACTGTTTTGGAAAGTGGTTAATTGGAGGTGGGCTCTCCCCCACAGTCCCTTTGAAAATCGTGTTACATTCCGGAGATGTCAGGATCCAGTGACTCCTTCCGGGAATGCAATTTTCAATGTGTGCCTTCATCCATACTTGCCTTCATGGGCAATTGAAAATCCAGCCCTATGTCTCAGGAAAGTCTAAATCAGCCTGGTTTTACAAAAATAGAACTCAGCCAATTGGGAAAGTCAAATAGATACAGTTAACAAAATTAAGACTCGGATAAGGAGGATCAGTGTCAACTTGGATAAAAAAAAAAATCGGTATACGGACCGAAAACAGCAAATCATGATAAACATAAAAGTAAAATACTGCAGAATACTTGAGAACTGGAATAAAAACAGAAAACACTAGAAACACTTAACAGGTCAGGCAGCACCTGTGGGGGGGGGGGGGAAACAGAATTAACATTTCAGGTTGATGATTCTTCATTGTGGTAAATAGGTGTTTTTCAGACTGGAGGATGATAGACAGTGGTGTTCCCAAAGTTCAGTGCTAGGATCGCTGCTTTTATTGATATATAATGACTTGGATATTGGAATACAGGGTAATATTTCAAAATTTGCAGATAATGCTGCACCTGCAGGCATGGGAAACAGTGAGGAAGATCCAAATCGACTGCAACGAGACAGATAGGCTTGCCGAATAGACAGACAAGTAACTGATGGAATTTCATACAGAGAAATGAGGTGATGTATTTTGGCAAAAGGGATAGGGTGAGGCAACATAGATTTAATGGAACAGTTCTAAAGAATGTGCTGGGACAGAAGGACACGGGGTTCATGTGCATAGATCCTTGAAGGTGGCAGACATATCAAGGAAGTAGTTAATAAAGCATATGTGGCCTTGGGCTTCATAAATAGAGCTATTGAGTACAAAAGCATCCAGTTCTAATCACCACACATTAGGAAGGTCCTTGAGTGGGGGGGGGGTGGGGGATGAGAGATTTGAGCTACATGGTTAGGGTTATTCTACTTAGAGCAAGGAGATTGAGGAGAGATTTGATACATTTGAAGATTATGTTGGGCTTAAATAAGATAGACAAAGCTGTTCCCTTTGCCTAATAGTACAAAGATGAATGGACAAGAACCTAAGGTTTTGGACAAGGGGCACAAGCAGAGAAGTGAGGAAAAACTTTTTTTTTTAAAATGCAGAATTGTTTGTTTTTTAAAACGCAACAGGTGGTAATGACCTGGGATTCACTGCCTTCGAGGGTGCTGGAAG
This sequence comes from Cetorhinus maximus, assembly GCF_964194155.1. Lineage (NCBI taxonomy): Eukaryota > Metazoa > Chordata > Chondrichthyes > Lamniformes > Cetorhinidae > Cetorhinus > Cetorhinus maximus. Next base: position 99,396,852 of record NC_135880.1, read on the forward strand.
CGGAGACAATGAATGTTTTTTTTATTTTTTCGTGGGATTTGGGCTTCGCTGGCTAGACCAGCATTCATTGTCCATCCCTAATTACCCTCAATAATTACCACTCAATGAGCTGTCTTCTTGAACTGCTGCAGTCTATGTGGTGTAGGCGCACCCACAGCACTGTTAGGGAGTTCCAAGATTTTGATCTAGCGACAGTGAAGGAACAATATAATTCCAAATCAGGATGGCGAGTGGCTTGGAGGAAAATTTGCAGGTGGTGGTGTTCCCATGCATCTGCTGCCTTTGTCCTTCTATATGTTAGGGGTCGTGGGTTTCGAAGGTGCTGTCGAAGGAGCCTTGGTGAGTTGATGAAGTGCATCTTGTAGATAGGATATACTGCTGCCACTATGCGTTGGTGGAGGAGCGAAAGTGGATGTGGTGCAAATCAAATGAGCTGCTTTGTCCTGGATGGTGTCGAGCTTCTTGAGTGTTGTGGGAGCTGCACTCATCCAGGCAAGTGGAGGGTATACCATCACACTTCCAACTTGTGCTTTGTTGGACAAGCTTCGGCGAATCAGGTGGTGTGTTACTCACCACAGAATTCCCAACCTCTGACTTGCTCTTGTGGCTACAATATTTTTATGGCTGGTACAGTTCAGCTTTTGGTCAATGATAACCACCAGGATGTTAATGGTGGTGAATTCAGGATTAATAATGCCAAAATCATGCCTGACAAATTTATTAGAATTCTTTGAGGAGGTAACAAGCAGTATAGATAAATGGGAACCAGAAGATGTAATATATTTAGATTTCCAAAAGGCATTCGATAAGGCTACTTAATAAGATAAGAGCCCATGGTGTTGGGGGTAGTATATTAGCATGGATAGAGGACTGGTTAACTAATAGACGATAGAGTGTTGGGATATGGGGTGCATTTTCAGGATGGCAACTTGTAACTAATGGAGTGCCACAGGGATCAGTGCTGGGGCCACAATTATTTACAATATGTATATTAATGACTTGGATGAGGAAAATGAATGTACTATTGCCAAGTTTGCAGACGACACAAAAATAGATGGGAAGGCAAGCAGTGAGGATGACACAGAGTCTACAGAGGGATATAGACAGGTTAAGTGAGTGGGCAAAAATGTGACAGATGGAATATAATGTGGTAAAGTGTGAGGTTATGCACTTTGGCAGGAAGAATAGAGGAGCTGAATATTATTTAAACGGAGAAAGACCGAAGAAAGCTGCAACACAGAGGGGTTTGGGGGTCCTCGTGCATGAATCCCGAAAAGCTAGCATACAAGTTCAGCAGGTAATAGGTAAGGCAAATGGAATGTTGGCCTGTATTTCAAATGGAGTATAAAAATAGGGAAGTCTTGCTAAAACTATACAAGGCACTAGTTAGACTACACCTAGAATACTGTGAGCAGTTTTGGTCCCCTTATCTAAGGATAGATATACTGACCTTGGAGGCAGTCCAGAGAACGTTCACTAAGTTGACCCTGGGGATGGAGGGATTTTCTTACGAGGAGAGGTTGAGTAGGTTGGGCCTGTACTCATTGGAATTTAGAAGAATGAGAGGCAACCTTATTGAAACATACAAGACTCTTAGGGGGCTTGACAGGGTAGATGCTGAGGTTGTTTCCCCTTGTCGGGGAGTCTAGGACCAGAGGGCATAATCTTAGAGTAAAGGGGCACCCATTTAAAACAGAGAAGAGGAGGAATTTCTTCTCTCAGAGGGTAGTCAATCTGTGGGATTCTTTACCGCAGAGGGCTGTAGAGGCAGGGTTAAGTATATTCAAGGCTAAGATAGGCAGATTTTTAATCAGTAAGGGAATCAAGGGTTATGGGGAAAAGGCAGGAAAGTGGAGTTGAGGATTATCAGATCAGCCATGATCTCATTGAATGGCATAGCAGACTCAATGGGCCAAATGGCCTACTTCTGCTCCTACGTCTTATGGTATTATGGTCTTATTGAATGTCAAGGTGAGATGGTTAGATTCTCTCTTGCTGGAAATGGTCATTGCCTGATATTTGTGTGGCATGAATGCTATTTGCCAAAGCCCGAACCTGAATGTTGTCCAAGTCTTGCTGCACATGGACGTGGACTGCTTCAGCATCTGAGGAGTCGCGAATGGTGATAAACATTGTGCAATCATCAGCGAACATACCCACTTTTGATCTTATAATGGAAGGAAGGTCATTGATGAAGCAGCTGAAAATGGTCGGGCCTAGGATACTACCCTGAGGAGCTCCTGCAGTGATGTCCTGGGACTAAGATGATTCACCTTCAATAACCACAACCATATTTCTTTTTGCTAGTTATGACTTCAACCAGTGAAGAGTTTTCCCCCAGATTTTCATTAACTTCAATTTTGCTAGGTCTCCTTGATGCCAGCCAGTCAATGCTGCCTTGATGTGAAGAGCAGTCACTTTCGCCTCGCCTCTGGAGTTCAGCTCTTTTGATTTCAAAAGGAAATTGAATTGAAACTTGAAAGAAATGAACCTGCCGGGCTATGGGGAAAGAGAGGGGGATTTGGTCTGACTGGATTGCTCTACAGAGAATTGGCATGGACTTGATGAGCCAAATGGCCTCTTTCTATGCTGCACTGAGTCTACGAGATGTAAGTGCAAATGCAAATCAGTTCCTACAATATAGTGATTGAAGATGGAAAGGTCTTCAACGAAATCAGTGGTGTATGAAGACATCTAATAATCCAGTTATACGCACTAATAGAAGTTGATTTATCCAATCAGTCACCACAAACCACCATAATGAACAACAGAAGTCTGTGACAGCGAACCAGTGAGCCACCACAAAAAACACAACCTCCACATTGTAAATAACAAATTGACTACCCTAAAGGAGTGGTGCAGCAAGGTATTTCTGGAACCTTTTATAGTGGATTTTAGATTTTACAGTTGTTGATTTAGTGCTTAGTTGCAGAACTATTTCCGTTTAAGGGGAATTTTTTGGTATCAGTATAATTTTATCTCAAAAGGAAGCTCCCTGACATTAAAATGGCGCAGTATTAAAAAGCACTATTATGAAATGTTTCTAATTTGTTATTGACTCATTTTAATAGCACGCACTATATAGTTCATGCTGAACAACTCTTACATAAATGGTGAAATCTGATCATAACTAAACTCCCTGCAACCATATTAACTCCAGCTTTTGGAGATATTGATTGAGGAAAGAATGTTAGCCAAGTTCTTGTCTCTGATTTTCTCTGAATCATGCAACAACATCTTTAATATCCAACTGAACAGACTGATATCTCACCGAAAAGGCTGACAATGCAGCACTCCCTCAGTACTGCACTGATGTTAGTCAAGATTCCTATTTTCTATTCATTAATTGAAAAGAGCTGAAACTTTGAGTTTGTTTCAGTTGGTACCGTTCTCCAATTTTGTATATTTGTACAACTGTGTCACTTTTTCAGTGCGTTACTGCCATCTGCAGGGTAAGGGTAATTTGTGCTGGTTTGCTTTCCATTTTCACAGCAACATACCTAGGGTCCCCAGCCAAGCAACGTTTCTACAAATTTTTTGCATGCATTGCACGAAAATTACAAAAAGGTATATTTTTTGCAGATCTTATATCTTTTTATTGCTATGTTATTCCTAATAAATTCATGTCTTAATTTAAACAATGATTAACCTTTCTACATTTCGAGCAGGTCTTTTCCTGGTACTGAATATTTATTAAATTACTTAGTGCAGTTGCAAACTTGTCATTCATTTGGATTCAAATATCTTTCCATCTATATTATTTTATTGAAAAGATCTGATAGATAAATGTAATTGTGAAGATGACCTTTGTTTTCTCTTATTACCAATGTGATTGACCTCAACAATTTGATTACGAAAGCATTCATGACAAGGCCAGTGGTAAAAATTCAATTAGAGTCCTTTTCAATAAAACACTTGGGAGAGCTTCCAACAATGCAAATTTAAAGAGAAAACAACTGAAAACTTAAACAGTTTGCACATATTTTTGTCCAACTATCTAATTAATCTGGTGATAAGTAGAATACTTAGGTGTTACATGTGGTCAACAACATTGCATGAACATTGAATGTGAAAAGTGGACAGGCAGTACAGAAGTACAGTTATGGAGGCATTACTGGAGATAATAAATAGCAACGGTAAGGAGTCACTTGTGGGAGTAGTTTATAGGCCTCCTAATGGTAGCTAGACTGTAGGAAATATAGGAAGACATAGGGCAGAATGTTGCCGTTGGCAAGCAGGGGCAGGGCCCACTCGTCGATGTGTAAAATGATGTGGGATGACGTTGGGCGGAACCCCCAATGTTATCCCGCCCCAGTTAAATTTTCAGGAAGGTGGGGGCACAGAAAAATCAGCTGTGGGCCCGCCGATCTGTCAATGGCCAATTGAGGCCATTGACAGGATCATTTAAATAATTAAAGGACCTGTCCATCCAACCTTAAGGTTGGCGGGCAGGCCAGGAGCTCCAGTGGCAAATAGAAAAAACATGAAACCTCACCCAGCGGCGGGATGAGGTTTCATTTAGGGATTTAAAAAGTTTAATAAAGTTATAGTGTAAATTATGAACATGTCCCATCTCATGACATTGTCACGAGGGGGACATGTCAGGGAATTTTTTTTTTCTATTTTTAATCTTTTTCAAAGTGTAAGCGATCACCCTGAGCCAGCACTTGGCCTCAGGGAGATGTGCGCTCTTTTGTGTGCATGCGCGAAAGAGCGCACTCTCGCTTTTGGGGAATCCCCCCTGCACGCACAGGAAACGCATAGCGCTTACCGCCGGATGTCACGCTGGGCGGGCCTTAATTGGCCCGCCTGCTTAAAATGGCGGCGGGGCCCACTTCTCCTGTGAGGATCGGCTCCCCGCCCGCCGGAGATTGGGTCGGGCCCACCCGCTCAACAGGCAGAAAATTCTGGCCATAATGGGGGATGTAAGAAGGGTACTGCAATAATTATGGGTGATTTTAATCTTCATACAGATTGGATGAATCAGATTGGCAAAGGTAGCCTGGAAGATGAGTTCATACAGTATATTCAGGATAATTACTCAGACCAGTATGTTCCAGTGCCAACGAGGGAGCAGGTTATTTTAACTACCACCCCACATGCGACCTGCCCCATGGAACCCCTCCCACCTCCCGACTAGCTTCCCCCCACAGGACTCCCCCACCCCCGCAGGACTCGCCCGACTACCATCCTCCCTCCCCCCCAACAGGACTCCCCCACCCCTCTCACTGCCCCCAGGGGACTCTCACCCCCTCCTGATGCACAAAGGACTACAGCCCCACCAGAAACTCCCCAACCCATGGGATTCCCCACACCCCAACAAGACTCCCCTCCCTGCCAGGTGGAACACCCCGTTACAAACCCCCTCTCCCACCACCACCCCCCAACCCTCTCCGAAAACCACTGGCCAGGCCTGACTCTAACCCCAGCCCACCAAAGGCCAAACCGACCTAATGCCAGCACCCTCATCCACCCAATGCCCAATCTGACACAGCACCCACCCCCCCACCCTTGAAAAGGCCTGATCCAACACTGCCCCCCAACCCTACCCACAGTGCTTACATAATTACCTTCTCCCTGGCTTGTCAAGGACCTTTAAACCTGGCTGGACGTTTAAACTTACAAAGGGGGCGTGGCTTCCTTATCTGCAACTCTACAACACTCAACGCTAGGCCCCACAGATGCGCTGCACTCCCAGGTCATACCCAGCCTGAGTCGGGCGAGATAGGATTGCCTGGATTTCAAGGTAAGTACTTTCAAGCGGAATGGCAATCCGACTCAATTACCACTCCATCGGAAGTTACAGCCCAAGGTTAATTAATTACCAAATAGTAAAGGTGCTTCTTGGCAACTGTGATTATAACATGATAGAATTTCAAATTCATTTTGAGGGGTGAGAAATGTGGGCCTAAGACTAGTGTCTTAAACTTAAATAAAGACAATCACACAGGTACGAGGACAGGGTTGGCGAAAGGGTACTGGGAAAATAGGTTAAAAAGGACAGTTGAGAAACAGTAGCAGACCTATAAGGAGATATTCTATAATTCTCAGCAATGATATATTACATTGGGAAGAGCCGATGATAAGGACACACCATCTATGGCTAACAAAGGAAGTTAAAGATAGTATCAAATTGAAAGAAAAAGCATACAATTCTGCAAAGATTTGTGCTAGGTCAGAAGAATTAGGTAGCTATTAGAACTTAGCAAAGAATGACTAAAAAAAAAGTTGGGAGAAATCAGAGGATGAGAGAAAGCTAGCTAAAATATTGTCAGGAAGATATAATAATTTTCATGTTATTGGAATTTATTGTTGAGTAATACTGGAGTGCGTGTGTGTGTGTGTGTGTGTGTGTGTGTGTGTATATGTGTGCGCATATGATTAAATTGAATTAAAGGCAGCTGGTCTGAAGGCTTTGATGTATCAGAAGGTAAGCTAGATTTGAAATGTTAAGTAGGTAAACATAGGGGTAAAGGGAACATTTGCATTTTTAAATAAACCAGACTAGTTTGAATTCAAAAGAGGAAGTGAAATATTACACCTAGCCAGGAGAAATTAAGAAGCAGTGTGTTTATTTTTCCCAAAGATTACTGGTAAAATTGGTACTATGATAAATTTTACAATTAGAGAGTTAAAAGTCCAAAGACAGTGAAACAATGGGAATTTGCATTCAAAGGTGAAAATATGTATAAATGATCGAAGTTGTGTGTAAGGGTAGGCATTCTAAGGTCTAACAAATGTGAAAAGTCTCCAGCATCTAAGCCTCAAGCTGCTGTCTACAAAGAACTGAAGTTCAGAAACCTCACTTTGAATTGGAATGTTTAGGGTATCATGTTTCTTTGCCTGGGTCTTTTAAAATCTGTGTGTCTTACTATTGTCTTAACGAAAGTGTAACTGGGAGATTATCTAGGAGTTAGATTAACTAGGGGATTTAGAAGTTATCATGGTAGTAATTTGTAGATTTAAGTATGTGCTTCAAATCATCTCTTCTATTAATAAAGGTTTAATTTAGTTTTGTAAGAAACCTATAAGACTCGGTGGTTTTATTACTACTGAATTCAAGGCACGCATCTCGAAATTTATACAAATTGCAAAACAGTTGTGGCAGTTGTTTCAAGTTTCCCTTTGCGATTTGAGCAGCTCAGCATTTACTGAATGGTTCTGAGGGCTCTCTGCTTCTTCCTTGAACAGAGGCCCGAACAATCCCCAACCACCACTACTCTCCTCCGTCTGGCTGAACTTATTCTCTCACTGAACAATTTCTCCTTAAACTGGTCTCACTTCCTCCAAATAAAAGGTGTGGCTATGGGTATCCATATGGGCCCCAGTTATGCCTGTCTCTTTATGGGGTACGTGGAACATCCCTTGTTCCAGTCCTACTCAGGCCCCCTCCCACAACTCTTTCTCCGGTACATCGATGACTGCTTCGGTGCCGCTTCATGCTCTCGTCTGGACCAGGAAAAATGTATTAATTTTGCTTCCAATTTCCACCCCTCCATCATTTTCACATGGTCCAGCACTGACACTTCCCTTCCCTTCCTTGACCTCTCTGTCTCAATTTCTGGTGATAGACTGTCTACCAATATTCATTACAAGCCTACCGGCTCCCACAGCTACCTCGACTATAACTCCTCACACCCCGCTTCCTGTAAGGACTCCATCCCATTCTCTCAGTTCCTTCACCTCCGATGCATCTGTTTTGATGATGCCACTTTCCAAAACAGTTCTTCTGACATGTCTTCCTTCTTCCTTAACCAAGGTTTTCCACCCACGGTGGTTGACAGGGCCCTCAACTGTGTCTGGTCCATCTCCCATGCATCCACCCTCACACTTTCCTCTCCCTCCCAGAACCATGATAGGGTCCCCCTTGTCCTCACTTATCACCCCACCAGCCTCCGCATTCAAAGGATCATCCTCCACTATTACCGCCAAGTCCAGCGAACTCATCTTCCTTTCACCCCCCCGGCGGAATTCCACAGGGATCGTTCCCTCCATCACTCCATACACTTCAATCCCCTCCCACAGCACCTTCCCATGCAACCGCAGAAGGTGTAACACCTGCCCCTTTACCTCCCCTCTCCTCACTGTCCAAGAGCCCAAACACTCCTTTCAAGTGAAGCAGCACTTCACTTGCACTTCCCTCAATTTAGTCTGCTGCATTCACTGCTTCCAATGCGGTCTCCTCTCCATGGGAGACACGAAACGCAGACTGGGTGACCGCTTTGCAGAACACCTTCGGTCTGTCCACAAGCATGACCCAGACCTCCCTGTCGCTTGCCATTTCAACACACTGCCCTGCCCTCATGCCCATATGTCCATCCTTGGCCTGCTGCAATGTTCCAGTGAGGCTCAATGCAAACTGGAGGAACAGCACCTCATCTTCCGACTAGGCACTCTACAGCCATCCGGACTTAACATTGAGTTCAACAACTTCAGATCATGAACTCTCTCCTCCATCCTCACCCCCTTTCCGATCCCCCTTTTTTCCAATAATTTATAATTTTAAAAATATATTTTTCTTTTCTCACCTATTTTGAAATTCATTTCGATCTATCGTTTTATCTCCACCTTTTAGCCCATTTCGATCCCTTCCCCCACCCCACCCCCACTAGGGCCATCTGTCACTTGCTTGTCCTGCTTTCTACCCTTAATGTCACCATTACCACATTCCTTAGATAATATCACCACCGTCAACACCCCTTTATCCTTTTGTTTATGACATCTTTGGCAATCTCTTCTTTACCTCCACCTATCACTGGCCCTCTATCCAGCTCTACCTGTCCCATCTCCCTGAACCAGCTTATATTTCACCACATTTCTATATTTCCTTAGTTTTGATGAAGAGTCATATGGACTCGAAACGTTAACTGTGTTCCTCTCCGCAGATGCTGTCAGACCTGCTGAGTTTTTCCAGCTATTTTTGTTTTTGTTTCAGCATTTACTATTGGCTGTGCCATAACAATATAAAAACAGATATTAAGAGTTTCTACAAGTATTTAGAAAGTAAAAAGGGTAACTCAAGTGAGCGTTGGTCTCTTAGAGGATGAGAATGGGGAATTGAGAATGGGGAATTAACAATGGGAAACAAGGAAATGGCAGAAGCACTGAACAGGTGTTTTGCGTCCATTTTCGCTGTAGAAGATACAGAAAACATACCAAGAACATAAAAATCATAGGAAAAAGGATCTAGGCAACTTAGAGCAATCACAATCACTAAGGAAAAGGTACTGGGAAAACTATTTGAAGTAAAAGGTTGACAAGTCCCCTGGACCTGGTGGCTTTCATCCTAGGGTCTTAAAAGAAGTGGCTTCAGAGATAGTAGGTGCATTAGTTGTGATCTTCCAAAATTCCACAGATTCTGGAAAGGTCCCAACAAATTGGGAAATTGCTAATGTAACACCTCTCTTCAAGAAAGCGGGGAGACAGAAAACAGGGAACTGCAGGCCAGTTAGCTTAATGTCAGTCATAGGGAAAATGCTAGAATCCATTAATAAAGGAAGTAATAGCAGGACATAGAGAAAATTAAAATACAATCAGGCAGTCTATATGGTTTTGTGAAAGGGGAATCGTGTTTAACTGATTTATTGGAATTCCTTGAAGTAACAAGCAGGGTGGACAAAGATGTGGTGTACTTAGATTTCCAAAAGGAATTGCACAAGATGCCACCTCAAAGATTACTTCACAAAATAAGAGCTTGTGGTGTTTTTTTATTCTTTCACAGGGCGAGAGCCTCACTGGCTAGGCTAGCCTTTACTCCCCTTCCCTAGTCACCCCTGAGAAGGTGGTGGTGAGCTGCAATCCCTGTGGTATAGGTACACCCACAGTGCTGTTAGGCAGTTATTGTTGAGCAAGTGCCATTTGATAGCACTGTCGAAGACCCTTTCCATCACTTTTGCTGATGATTGAGAGTAAACTGATGGGTGGTAATTGGACAGGTTGGATTTGTCCTGCTTTTTGTTTACAGGATGTACTTGGGCAATTTGCCACATTACCGTGTAGCTGCCAGTCATGTAGCTGTACTGCTTGGGTAGGGCGCAGCTAGTCCTGGAGCACAAATCTTCAGTATCTATTGCCAGAATATTGTCAGGTCCCAAAGACTTTGCAGTATCCAGTGCCTTCAGCCATTTCTTGATAACACGAGGAGTGAATCAAATTGGCAGAAGATTGGCATCTGTGATGCTGGGGACTTTAGGAAGAGGTCTATGGGAACTCCTGGACGGCACCGTGATCCATGGCAAACACGTATGCAGTAAATGCCTGCAGCTTGAGGAGCTTCAGCTCAGAGTCACTGAGCTAGAGGCCAAATCTGGACACTGCAAAACATCAGGAAGGGGAATGTTACCTGGACACTTTGTTCCAGGAGGCAGTCACACTTCTTAGGATAGGGTCTTCTGTTTTGGTTAGTGGTCAGGGACAGGAGGGTGTGGCTGCAAGTGAAGCAGGTAAGGGGACCAAGGCAGCAGGCATGGAACAGCCTTGATCCTTGCAATTGTCCAACAGGTTTGAGGTGCTTATACCAGTACAGACGAGAGTAGGGACTGCAGAGTGGATGAGCAAGCTGACCATGGTACAAGAAGCCATTCAAGCAGGGGCAGCTAACAGGATTATGGTGGTAGCGGGGGACAGTATAGTGAGGGGAGTTAGACACAGTTCTCTGCAGCCAAGAGCAGGAGTCCAGACAGCTATCTTGCCTGCCCAGTGCCGGGGTTCAGGACATCTGCTCTGGATTGGAGAGGAACTTGCAGTGGGAGAGGGAGGGTCCAGTGGTTGTGGTCCACGTAGGTACCAACAACATAGGTAGAACCAGGAAGGAGGTTCTGTTTCAACAGTATGAGCAGCTAGGGGCTAAATTGAAAAGCAGAACTCAAAGGTGTTAATCTCTGGATTATTACTGGAGCCACGAGCAAACTGGCATAGGGTACATAAGATTAGAGAATTAAATGCATGTCTCAGAGATTGGTGTGAGAGAAATGGGTTTTGATTCCCAGGGCACTGACATCAGTATTGGGAAGTGGGAGCTGCATCATTGGGTCGGTCTTCACCTAAACCGTCTTGGGACCAATGTTCTGGCACGTTGTATAACTAGGGTAGCGGAGAGGGCTTTGAACTAAATAGTGGGGGTGAAGGAGGATGTGATAAACTAAAGAGAGAGAAGGTGGTAAGAGAGCAGGACAGCAATAAAGGAAATGGTTATCAGTGTGTTGCAGGAAGGGACAGAGCATATAAACATAAGAGTGCGTCAGCAGTTAAGGCTAGAGATTGCGCAAGTAATAAGACAGAATTAAAGGCACTCTATCTGAATGCATGCAGTATTCGCAACAAGGTAGATGAATTGACAGCACAGATGGAAGTAAACTGATATGACATAATTGCCATTACAGAGACCTGGCAGCAGGGTGACCAAGGTTGGGAACTGAAAGTTCAAGGGTATTTGACACTTAGGAAGGATAGACAAAAAGGAAAAGGAAAAGTAGGTAATGTTGCACTGTTAAAGGATGGAATCAGTACATTAGTGAGAGAAGATCTTAGATCGGAAGATTAAGATGTAGAATCAGTTTGGGTGGAGCTCAGAAACAGCAAAGGGCAGCAAACGTTGGTAGAAGTTGTTACAGGCCACCAAATAGTAGCGGTAATGTAGGGCACAGTATAAATCAGGAAATTAGAGGTGAATGTACAAGAGTAATAGAGTAATTGAGTAATCATGGGGGACTTTAATCTACATACAGACTAGGTAAACCTATTTAGCACTCATGCTGAGGAGGGTGAATTCCTGCAATGTGTAAGCGACGGTTTTCTAGAACAGTATGTTGAAGAACCAACTAGAGATTGGGCTATTTTAGATCTAGTATTATGAAATAAGAAAGGGCTAATTAATAATTTCATTGTAAAGGAGCCTTTAGGGAACAGTGACCATAATATGACAGAATTTTACATGAAGTTTTAAAGTGATGTAGTTCAATCTGAAACTCAGGTGTTTAATCTAAACAAAGAAAACTATGAAGGTACAAGGTAGATTGGGGAATCACATTAAAAGTTATGACGGTAGATAGGCAATGGCTAGCTTTTAAATAATTAATACCATTGTTTGCAACAAATTTACATTTAAGGCACAAAAAGCCAGCAGGAAATGTGATCCAACCACGGCTAACAAGAGAAGCTAAAGATTGTTTTAGATCAAAGGAAGAGGCATATACAGTTGCCAAAAAAAAAAGTAAGCTCGAGGATTGGGAGCATTTTAAAATTCAGCAAAGGAGAACCAAGAATTTGATAAAGAAAATAGAACATGAAAGTAAACTAGGGAGGAACATAAAAACAGACTATAAAAGCTTCTATAGGTATGTAAAAAAAAGGGTTAGTAAAGACAAATTTGGGCCCATTACAGGCAAAGAATGGAAAAATTATAATGGGTAATCAGGAAATGGCAGAGAAACTAAGCAAATACTTTGTGTCTGTCTTCACGAAGGAAAATACCAAAACCTCCCTGAAATACTGGGGAGCTAAGGGGCTAGTGAGATTGAGGACCTGGAAAAAATGAGTATTAGTAAGAAGTAGTGCTGGAGAAATTAATGGGACTAAATGTTGATAAATCTCCTGGGCCTGATGATCTACATCCCAGAATGCTGAAAGAGGTAGCTGTAGAAATAATGGATGCATTGATGATCATCTTCCAAAATTCTATAGATTTTGGAACAGTGCCTGTGGATTGGAATACAGCAAATGTTTTCTCTCTCCCTACTATTTAAGAAAGGAGGGAGAGAGAAAACAGGAAACTACAGACCTATTAGCCTGACATCAGTAGTAGGGAAAATGCTGGAGTCTATTGCAAAGGATGTGATAACTGGGAACTTAGAAAATAATGGTATGATTGGGCAGAGTCAATGTGGATTTATGAAAGGGAAGTCATGTTTGACAAACCTGTTGGTATTTTATTCAGGATGTTACTAGCAGGATAGATAAGGGAGAACCAGTGGATGTGGTTTATTTGGATTTTCAGAAGGCTTTTAATAAGGTCCCACACAAGGAGGTTAGTAGGCAAAATTAGAGCACCTGGGATTGGTCATAATATACTGGCATGGAGTGAGGATTGGTCAACTGACAGAAAACAGAGTAGGGATAAACGTATCATGCTCAAGTTGGCAGACTGTGAATTTAGTGGGGTACCACAAGGATCAGTGCTTGGGCCCCAGATTTCACAATATATATCAATTTTGGATGTGGGGACCAAACATAATATTTCCAAGGTCACGGATGACAAAAATAGGTGGGGTTGTGAGGAGAATGCAAAGAGGCTTCAAAGGGATTTAAACAGGCTTAGTGAGTGTGCAAGAACATGACAGATGGAATATAATGTGGAAAAATGTGAAGTTCTCCACTTCAGTAGGAAAAACAGAAATGCAGGGTATTTCTTAAATGGGACGGGATTGGGAAATGTTGATGTCCAAAGGGACATGGGTGTCCTTGTTCATAAGTCACTGAAAGCTAACATGCAGGTGCAACAAGTAATTAGGAAGGCAAATGGCATGTTAGCCTTTATTGCAAGGGGATTTGAGCATTGAAATAAGGAAGTCTTGCTGCAGTTGTATAAAGCCTTGATGAGACCACACCTGGAGTATTGTGTGCAATTCTGGCCTCTTTACCTAAGGAAGGATATACTGGCCATAGACAGAGTGCAACAAAGGTTCACCGACATATTCCTGAGATGGCAGGATGTGTCCTACTTGGAGAGATTGAGGAGACTGGGCCTGGAATCTCCTGATCTTAGATGAATGAGAGATGACCTCATTAAATTGTACAAAATTCTTACAGGGTTTGACTGGGTAGATGCAGGGAGGATGTTTCCCTTGGTTGGGGGGTCTAGACTAGGGGACACAGTCTCAGAATAAGGGGCAAGCCATTTAGATGAGGAGAAATTTCTTCAGTCCGATGGTGGTGAATCTTTGGAATTCTCTACCCACAGAGCTGTGGACACTAAGTCCCTTATCTTCATCCTCTCTTAGGTTAGATAAGTGGTTGAATAGAAAGGGCGATATAGGGATACAGAAATAGAGAGAGCTCATGGTATTAAGATCACTGCTCACTTGGAGGATAATTAAATAAATAATGTGGACTGTTTGGGCCAAAAAGCATGTCTATGTTGTAATTTCTACATGCTTCATTGTCATATCAATTTAATATCTATAAATTAAAAGGAAAGTAAACAGTGTTAATCATGATTCCCTGCAACCAAAGGATTTTTAAGAGCTGACAGTGATTCCAATTCAATACATCCCAATACTTGATCAGTTGCTTCAATAATTAGCAGGATATTGCCAAGAAACTGCTTTTCAAAATTTCATATCCAGTCTATGTACAAAAAAATCCAGCCATACTTCTATTAAAGTTATTGGGCGATAATTTTAAATACAACTTACTCACCATCATATTCTGGGAAATAATCAACTAAGTGAGAATACATGATCTTCTCCTCCAAGAGATCTTTCTTGTTTAAGAAGAGGATGACTGAGGAGTTCTGAAACCAGGGATATGTGATAATTGTTCTAAATAGTGCTTTGCTTTCTTCCATTCGATTCTGGAATAAATTACATTGAAGCAGATTAAGTTCAGAAATCAGGAGTATAAAAATACGAGTCTGAAGCACAAATTTTATTCCTGTAGGCATTGATTCAAGCCCAAATGAGGGAACAATATATTTTTTATAACGCATCTGTGACACCATGTATGAGAGCATTGCTGAAAAGTGACGTATAATAACCACTGATTAATTTAAAAGGACAAGATTATCGGGAACTATACCTCTATTAGGAACATAGGGAGGAGTAGGCCATCCAGCCCCATAAGCCTGTTTGTTCTGCCATTCAGTTAAGATGGCTGATCTCAACCACAATTCCATTTTTCCATTAGGTCTCAGAGTACTGCTGACAAGTGATGTATAATAGTCAGAATTCATGTAAATATATCTACACACACAAAACTACTCCAGTGGTTAGCAAAATCTCCACTAGTGTTCCTGTTTACGTTGGCATCTTTGGGTGTCGGTTTAGACAAACATTGGAGATTAACTCAAACTGGGAAAACCAGTTTTGTTACCTTACAACTGCTAATGATATAAATAATAATTTTTCTTTTCCTGGTGCATTTATAGATGCACACGCACACACACACATCATAATACAATAAGAAAAAACATGTTAAGATCATGATCAACCTTATTTTTTTTGTCTGAAGTTCAACATTCAGATACGGTAGAATATTGTTTGTCATCCACCAGGGCACTTCATTTTTATACCTTCCCTGAATAGCTGTAATGCAAGGGATACAGCTCAATGAACACTGGAATCATGTCACTCTTTGTCATCAACAGTTGTTCCTCCCCTGAATCTTAATAATGAATAATGACACCTTGTTAAGACTTTGGTTGGCTATGTACCTGAACTGGTTTTTATTTCCCAACGTCCATTTCTATACGTTCCACAGAACTCGACGGATAAGATTTCTACTACCTAATGAAAGGGCATTCCAGTCATATAAATGACAGAAAACTTTGTGATTAAGGAAGTTCCTCCTCTTAGTCAAAAGAAATGTTACATAAACTAATCAAACTCAAAGAAGTTAAAACCTTTGTTCCATATGGATTGCATCTGTACATTTTAAAGGAACCTAGGGAAGCGATAGCAGAGGGACTATCATACAAAATTAAATTTTCTGTAAGAAAAATGCGTAGTATCAGAGCACTGACAGATAGATAGCTAACATTATACCTATATTTAAGGAAGATAGATCACGTCCAGGGAACTACAGACTTATCAGTAGGAATAATAATAGAATCCCAAATAAAAGAGAAAGTAAAATAAAAATCTAGAAACAAAAAATAATGAATAGTCAGCATGGATTTCAAAAAGGGGAAGTCTTGCTTGACCAACCTCACTGAATTCTTTGAAGAGATAACAGAGAGAGTAGACATGCGTAATGCAGTAGATGTAATTTATTTCCAGAAGGTTATGGATAGGTTGCCACATAGTAGACTAACGAATAAAGTCAGAGCATTCCGAGCTTATAGAGTCAAGGGGTAATCAGAATAGATTCCTTGCTGATTGCAAGACAGAAAACAAAGAGCAGGGATAAAGGATAGCTGTTCAGAGTAGCAGAAGGTGGAAAGAGGGGTTCCACAAGAATCTATTCCAGGGCCACTGTTGTTCACAATTTATGTCAACGATTTAGATTCTGGAACACAAAACACAATTTCTAAGTTTTCAGATGACACAAATTTGGGGGAATAAGTCAAGACTGAGGAGAAGTGCAACAAATCAAAAGATATTAGCAAATTGGCATATAATTGGCAAATGAATTTCAACATCACCAAGTGAGGGGTATGATATTTTGGTAAAAAAGAAATGAGGCCTCACATTACTTCGAAAACAAAGATCTAAATGGGATAGAGGAGCAAAAGGGATCTAGGAGCATAAATGCACATGTCCTTAAATGTAGTGATGCAGCTTAATAAGTTAATTTAAAAAGTGAACCATGCACTACGGTTTATTTCTAGACAGACATGGGGAAGGCATAGTGGTATTGTCACTGGACTAATAATCCAGAGACCGAGGGTAATGCTCTGGGGACCAGGGTTTGAATCCCACCACAGCAGATGGTGAAATTTGAAGTCAATAAAAATTCTGGAATTGAAAGTGTGATGATGACCATGAAACCATTGTTGATTGTTATAAAAGCCCATCTGGTTCACTAATGTCCTTTAGGGAAGGATATCTGCCCCCCACAGCAATGTGGTTGACTCTTCAATGCCCTCTGCCATTCAGTTGTCACTGTGGGTGTACCTGCACCACATGGGCTGCAGTGATTCAAAGCGGTAGCTCACCACCTCCTTCTCAAGGGCAATTAGGGATGGGTAATAAATGCTGGCTTAGCCAGTGATGTTCAAATCCCATGAATGAATTTTAAAAAAAGGATAGAATTGAAAAGTGGAGAAGTTGTGCCAAAATTCTAATGAAGCTTGGTCAAACTACACTTGGGAATAATACCCACAGAACATGGGAAACTGGAGCAGGAGTTGACCATGCTGCCCAAGCTTGCTGCCCAAGCTTGCTCCCCATTCAATATGATCATGGCTGATCTTCTGCCTCAACTCTCCATATCCCTTGTTTCCCCGAGATATCAAAAATCTGTTAATCTGAGCCTTAAGTATACTCAATGATGGAGCATTTAGAATCCTCTACCCCAGAGAGTTGTAAAGATTCACAACACTTGGAGTGGATCAATCCTTCCTCATCTCAGTCTTAAATGATTAACCCCTTATCCTGAGGCTGTGCTCCCATGTTCTAGATTGCCCAGCCAGAGGAAACAACCTCTCAACCTGTCAACCCATCAAGCCCTTTCAAAATCTTGTATGTTTCAATTACTTCACCTTTCATTCTACTAAACTCCAGAGAGTAAAGGCCCAATTTAGTCAGCCTCTCATCATAGGATACCCCTCTCATCCCAACAACTAATGTAGTGAACCTTTGCTGTACTGCCTGCAATGAAGTATATCCTTCCTTGGATATGGAGACCAAAACTGTAGGGTAATTCAGAGCTGGAAATCTATGACCCTTCACTCCACCTGGAGAGTGGGCTGGCAAGTTTGGCGGGTGGGGCAAAGAAGGGGGTTGGTGATGTAAAATTGGTTGTCCTGGCAAGGGGGTAAATCAGGTATATTTTACCAGTGATTTTGGGGGGGGGGGGGGGGGGGGGGGGTGGTCGTCAGCCCAACCCTTGGGCTGATTGAGGCCCTTCAGTAGCCAATGGATGGCCACTTACAAGTCTCCTCCCATCCCCACTGGTATTTTATGAGCAGCAGGGGTTACCCATGCCATATTATGTGAATCCTGGTGGCCTTATTGCAGGCTGCAGCGGTCCCTCTTGTTTGGCAACTCTGTGCACAATGGAGGAATGCCTGCCAACCCCCTACCCATCTCAGTATCCCAAACATCCATTACCGAAGTCTGCTACACTGGTCCCAGTGAATCAATTCTCAGGCTTACTGCTATTCACAACATAAGTCTCTTCTTTTAATCCAGTACTATCCTTAAATTGCTTACTAAACCACAGATCAATCTTTCTGGCTGTAGTTTTGATGTTTAATGGAATGCACTTCTGTTCAACATTTTGAACTGTTTCTTTAAATAGTGCTCGCTGTTTATTCACCACCATAACTTCTAATCTGTTTACCTACTCAACCTTGCTCAGCTCTCCCCTCAAGGATATCTGATTGATTTTGTTTAAATTTAAGATTCTTGCTTGGGATTAGAGTATATTGTTCTCAAATGTAATATGAATTCAATTGTATTGTGATCACTTTTTTCCCCAGAGGAGCATTTACTATGAGATTACCAATTAACCCTGTTTCATTGCACATTACTAGATATAAAATAACTTTATTCCTCATTGGTGCTCCAGTAGCATGTTCTAGGAAACTGTTGCCAAAGTATTCTACAAACCTATCTCCGGATTACCTTTGCTAACTTGATTTTTCCAGTCTATGCAAAAAATGAGGTCCCGTACGATTATTACATTGTCTTTGTTACAAGCTCCACATATCTCCAAATATGCTCCATCAAATGGTATAAATACTATTACAGGGTCTGTAAACTAATCCCATCAGTATTTTCTGACCCTTATTATTCCTAATCTCCACCCAAAGTGATTCTACTTCCTGACCTTCTGAACCAAGATCCTTTCTCACTACTCTCCTTAAGTCATCCTTTATTGTCAGGGCTACTCTTCCTTTTCTATTCTGTATGTCTTTTCAAAATGTTGTATATCTTGGAATATTTATTTCCCAAACCCGGTTACTCTGTGATCTTGTCTCTGTAATGATCCTCCAATTCTCACGCCAGGTTAGTCTCCAGCTGTAAGTACTTATAATGTTCTAATCATCATATTATATGAACGATATTGAGCCATTGGAGATTGTGGAAAAAAGATTTACAAAGATGATACCAGAAAAACAAGGTTATACCATCAGCCAACGATGAACAGGCTGGGTCAAGGTTAAGGGCTCTCCTAATAGAGATCTTTAAAATTATGAAACGTTTTGATAGAATAGATATAGAGAGGCCATCAATATAAAATAGTCACCAAGAAATCAAATAAGGACCTTAGAAGAAACTTCACCCAAAGTAGTGAGACTATGAAATTCACTACCAAAGAAGTGGTTGAGGCATTTAAGGGGAAGCTAGCTAAGTATGTGAGGGAGAAGGGAATAGAGAGTTATGCTGGTAAGAGTTGGATCAAGAATGGTGGGAAGAGGCTCGAGCAAAGCACAAAACCAGCATTGACTCTTTAGGCAGAATAGTGAGTTTCTGTGCTATACTTCCACAATTCATCTCGATTTACTCCCAACTTTATCTGCCAGGTATTCCATCTTTGGAAACTTGATTGGAAGCACTGCTGAGAGTTGAGCACATTGCTGTTTTGCCCATGAAAGGAAAAGTCAGGCTAAAGACTTTGTGGTTTGTAAAGATGGATGGGTTAATAGTCCATTATTGGACATTGTTTTTTTCCAGCCATTACACCTTTGCCTCCTGGAACATCCTTCTGAAGCCATGAGTTGGCACCTCGAGGAGTAGGACCTATGTGGGCTGAGACCCAAAGTGTAAAATAAGTTGGAATGAAACACAGAAAATCAATTTAAAAAGTATAAAATAATGTTTCTACCAGATGATCTTACTGAAAGAAATATATTTCCAGCATTTGGTATCAAGCTGAAAAATGACAACTAAAAATACAACTTCAAAATTTTGATGAATAACCTCTGCCCTCGCACCTTCCTCTCCCTCCCAGAACTATGAAAGGGTTGCAACACCTGCCTCTTTACCTCCTCCCCCTCACCGTCCAAAGGCGCAAACACTCCTTTCAGGTGAAGCAGTGCTTCACTTGCACCGCCTTCAATCTGGTCTACTGCACTCACTGCTCCCAATACGGTCTCCTCTACACTGGAGAGGCCAAACGCAGACTGGGTGACCCCACTTTGCCGAACACCTTCGGTCTGTCCGCAAGCATGACCCAGACCTTTCTGTCGCTTGCCATTTCAACACAGCATCCTGCTCTCATGCCCACATGTCCGTCCTTGGCCTGCTGCAATGTTCCAGTGAAGCTCAACGCAAACTGGAGGAGCAGCACCTCATCTTCCGATTAGGCACTTTACAGCCTTCCAGGCTTAACATCGAGTTCAACAACTTCAGACTATGAACTCTCCCCTCCATCCTCACCCGCTTTTTTCAATATTCACCATTTAAAATTTTTTTTTTTCATTTTTTAAATTCTTATTTTTTATCCGCTTATTTTTATTTATTTTCATTTTTACTCATTATTTTATCCCCACCTTTTATCCTATTTTCAATCTTTTTTCCCACCACCGTCTCCTCCCCCCACCCCAACCCCACTAGGGCCATCTGTCACTTGTTCATGTTGTTCTTTCCAGAGTACTTACCCTATTATCACATTCTGCTTTCTGACCTAAGCCAGTACCACCATCATCAACACCCCTTTGTCCTTTTGTCCATGACATCTCTCGCAATCTCTCCTTTGCCTCCACCTATCACTGGTCTTCTATCCATCTTCACCTTCTCCACCCCCCTGCCCTTAAAACAGTATAAATGTCATCACATTTTTACCTCTCTTTTAGCTCTGAAGAGTCATACAGACTTGAAACGTTAACTCTGTCTTTCTCTCCACGGATGCTGTTAGACCTGCTGAGTTTTTCCAGCATTTTCTGTTTTTGTTTCAGATTTCCAGCATCCACAGTATTTTGCTTTTATAAAAGTCATGCTTCAGTTATACCGGATATTGGTAAGACCACATCTCGAAAACTGTGTGCAGTTTTGTTCTCCTTATTTAAGCAAGGATGTAAATGCACTAGAGGTGGTTTACTAGATTGATACCTGGGATGAGCGGGTTGTCTTATGAGGAAAGGTCAGAGACAGACTGGGCTTGTTTCCACTGGAGTTTAGAAGAGTGAGGGGTGACTTGATTGAAGTATAAGATCTTGAATGGTATTGACACGAAAAGGATGTTTTCTCTTGTGGGTGAGTATAGAACTAAAGGGCACAATTTTAAGATTAGGGGTTGCCCTTTTGGGACAGGGATGAGGAGAAATTTTTTCTCTGAGGGTTATGCGACTTTGGAACTCTTTGCCTCAGAAGGTGGTGGAGGCATGGTCATTGAATATTTTTAAGGCATAAGTAGATAGATTCTTGTTAGGCAAGGGAATCAAAAGTTAGAGGATAGATGGGAATGTGGAATTCAAAATACAACCAGATCAGCTAATATCTTAATGAATGGCGGAGCAGCTCAAGGGGCCTACTTCTGCTTCTAAAATCTGGAATTGAAAGCTAGTCTCAGTAATGACAACTATGAAACTATCAACTGTTGTAAAAACCCATCTGGTTCATTAATGTCCTTTAGAAAAGTCCTTAATCAGTCTGGCCTACATGTGACTTCAGACCCACAGCAATGTGCTTGACTCTCAAATGGCCTAATAAGCCACTCAAGCTCAAGGGCCATTAGGGATGCGTACAAATGCTGGCCTTGCCAGTAACGCCCACATCCCACGAAAGAATAAAAAACATACAATATATTGAGAGAAATGATAATGCCACTCACTGACAATTCCTTCCCTAGCGGTGGAGAAATGCCAGTTTGTCGTTTTCCCACAATACACAAGATCAGGAGTCCAGCAGTGTATAGGGGCTACATATATCCTATCATTCCAAGACATAGTAAGCAGCAACGGTGCATCAGCACACTGAATTTTATGCCAAGTAGCTCAAGAAAGCCAGATAAAGTAGAGAAAAATCTTTGTAAAATTTTATATTTTAACATTTTGTCACAAAGTACATAAATAAATCATTACTGACCCCATTCCCTTCCCTGCTTCTCATCTCAGGCATAACCAGCTGCCCATATCCCATCTCACACCAAGCCTCGCACAACCATCATCTTCACATTTATTGACCTGGATTGGCTCCCAGCCTCATAATACTTGAAATGTATTTTTTTATCCTTGTGTTTAATTCCATGACCTCATCTCTTCCAACTCTGTAATCTCTTCTAATGTTACCATCCCCTCTACTCTCCTTGCTCTCAGACTGGTCTCATGTACCAACACCTTGCCCACCATCAACTGTCTAGCTTTCACCCTTAAATTCCCTCCCTAAATCTTTCTGCCTCTCACACCTCCTTTAACAACCTGCTACAAATACATGTTTATAAGATTGTTACGTTTTAGTACTGTCTCTTTAAATTAAGGTAAAATGGAGGAATGAAGGGGTCATGTGACCTGCCTTGAATTCTGGCCAACGTCAAGCCTAAGTGGCTTGGTTATTAAAGGGGGGCCTAGGTTATCTTACTGGGAAGAAGGCTGGATATTCACACCTGTAGCCAATGTTAAGAACAGCCCTGTTGATTGTGGGTAAACATCAATTTTTATAAATGTTTATACGTTGAACTGTGTAAATCTAAAATAGAATAGAGTTGGGGGTCTAGAAGATAGTTAATAAGCATTTCTAACTAGATACAAGGCTCATAGGATAGACGTTGCCATGGAGTCAGGCCTTGGGAATTGGAAGATTCCATGGCAAACCATTGTAATATCAGGTTACAGGGTTTTCCAAGCATTCAGTAAACCTCGTAGACATACTCAGGCTCAGATTTGAGAATCATAGGGACTCCACAAAGCTTTAGAAATGTCGGCTGGAACTGGATGTGGATTTCCCGCCCCCATTTCAGCCAGATCCTCTTTTCACCAGTAGGGGAAAGAAGGCAGAGCATGACTCACACATGAGGGAAGTCCAAACTCAGCAGGGCCATTTAAACTCAGTGCTGAGTTCAAACAGAACCCATTTTCACTGTAGCAAGCACCTTAACCTGCAGAGAGGGTATCACAAATTTTTTTAGCATAGATGTAAATGCTCTTGAAGGGTGGATTAGATCTGTAGAACTGTCATGATGTGAAGTTATTTAAATCCCCAGCCCTTCAAAAATTAAATACACAGCTACCTGTGTCAGAGAGAGTTGAAAAGAAAACTCTGTTCTACCAGTTACAATAGCTGTATTTTGACACATCCCCAAGGGCTATCGTTATGTCTGAATGAATGGGTGCTTTCCACAAGCTATTATTTTAACAGGGGCTGCTAAGTTCACAGTTTCATTGACAGCTCAAAGATTTATTAAAGGATCAGCTGTCTTTGACGCGAGGTTATGAATAGAAGTTTGTTTTTATAAAGGATCAAACACTTAAATAGAGTTAAAAGTTTTGAATAGGGTTTCATGATTGGGAGTGTTTTCTAACTAAAATTTAACAAAACAACTTGGATGAAGTCCCAGAGAACCAGGGCAGCCTTTCAACCAGCCTGCCTTTGCTGCCCCTGGGTACATCTCTGATTTGTTTCCAGGTGCAGTGGGCCTGCCTCTATACCACACTCGCATCCCCCAACCCCGGAGTAAAAACTGGGTCTGACCAGGAACTTTCCACTGAGGCAGGTCTGCTGAGCTGGGAAATTTTGCGACTCAAGCCACCCACCTCAGTAGCGAAAATCCAGCTTTCAGTCTGTAAGAATCAGAGAGAGAAAGGGGGGGGGGGAGATAGACGCAAATCAGAGAAAATGCTGACTCTATTGGTCACCATACAGAACCCAGGTGAGAGCTCGTGCTTAGATCAAAGAGACCGAGCTTGTGACAGTTTAAAGGAGGCTGCAAGATTCGCCTAGCTTGAGCTATTGGGAAGGCATCTCCAGTGTAACCCTCGCAGTCAAAGTCAGTTTTGGGATTAGAAGCTACCCGGCTGGGAAAAGAAAAGAGGAGAAGCAAGCCATTGGGAGCTGACAATAGCATTAGACTGGTTTCTGGAGAATGAAGTGTCCATTTAAGGGATAGTGTAACATATAACGGTGGTATGGAATTTTTGGTCATGTTAAAACTTAAATGGGCAATTTCTTTTCTATAGTAGTTGCCTACTGAATGGTGTTCAGACATTGTTGCTATTAGTTTGTTTGTTACAGTAAAACTCTCAAAATTTGAAATCTTGTCACATGATCCTTTGTCACTCAGTCACTGGAAACTCATATCTTAAAAAGTTATTGCTCTCTACATAGATTGCAACAGACTCACCCCCCCACACCCCTTAAAATCACCAAATGATTTGTCACCATATCCTCACCAATTCTTTGATTCAGTGTTCTTTTTAACTCACTAGATGTTTTTCTATGCTCCATAGGCTACATTTTTTTTAAAAATGGTGGAGCATATCAAATTAAGATTAATAATGTAATCTTTATTGAAAATTAACCATGTAATAAAAAAGACTGCTTGGATTGTCACCCACAATATAAC